>NC_091121.1:151763133-154163133 GCF_040183065.1 Periplaneta americana
AAATTCCATATAAAAAAAAGTCAAAATTCTAAATAAATTCATAATTTTTCAGAAATGAAAATATCAAAATTTGAAAAATTTTCTTAATTTTTCTGAATTGAAAAGTAATTTCAAATTTCTTTTTAAATTCCAAAAAATTTCAAAATTCGAAACAATACCAGAATTTTTTTAAATTTTCAGATTTCAAAAATTTTCAAAATTCAGGTTTTCGAAATTTTTCAAAATTCCAAAAATTTCAAAATTTTTAAGTTCAAAAAATTCCATTATCAAATAAAAAAATTAAATTTTCAAAATTTAAAAAAAAATATATACAAAATTTAAAAAAAAACCAAAAATTTCAAAATTTTTGAAAGCTCCAGAAAAAATTCAAATTTTTCAGAAATCAAAAAAATTCAAGATCTTCACTTCTTCAAAAATGACGAGACGACGTAGATACGACGGCGGGACGAAGAGGCGACGAGATGACGATGACAAGACGAAGAGACGACAAAGAGATGACGATGGTACGAAGAGGCGACAATGACGAGACGATGATGTAACGAAGATGCTACGAGATGACGACGATGGGACGAATAGGCGACAAGATGACGAGGAGACGAGGAGACGAACAGACGACGATGAGACGAAGAGGCGACGTGATGACGAGACGAAGAGACGATGGGACGAAAAGACGACGACGATGACGAGACGACGATGGGACGAAGAGGCGACGAGATGACGATGACGAGACAAGGAGACGTTATGTTCGCCGTCGCCTCGTCTTTTCGTCGTCTCTTCGTCATGTTCTCGCCGTTGTCTTCTCATCGTCTCGTCGTTGTCTCTTCGTCATCGTCTCTGCGTCATATCTTCGTCGTAATCGCCGTCTCGCCGCATTCCCTTCGTCGTCTTGCCGTTGTCTCATCGTCGTAGTCCCGTCCCCGTCGTCTCTTCATCTTCGTCTCATCTCTGTCCTCTCGTCGTCTCGCCATCGTCATCTCTTCGCCTCTTCGTCCCATTGTCGCCTCTTCGTCTCGTCATCGTCTTCATCTCGTCGCCTCTTCGTCTCGTCATCTTCGTCATCTCGTCGCCTCTTCGTCCCATCGTTGTCTCTTCGTCTCGTCATGGTCATCTCCTCTTCGTCTCGTCATCATTATCTCGTCGCCTTTTCGTCCCATCATCGTCTCATGATCGTCGTCATCGTCGTCGCCTCTTCGACACATTGTTGTCTCTTCGTCTTGTCATCCTCGTTGCCTCTTCGTCTCGTCATCGTCATCGCCTTTTTGACCCATCGTCGTCTCTTCGTCTCGTCATCGTCGTTGCCTCTTCGTCTCGTCATCGTCATCTCGCCTCTTCGTCCCATCATCGTCTCATGATCGTCGTCATCGTCGTCGCCTCTTCGTCCCATCGTCGTCTCTTCGTCGCGACATCATCTCATCGCCTCTTCGTCTCGTCATCGTCATCTCAACGCCTCTTCGTTTCATTCTCTCTCCGTCTCGTCATGGTCATCTTATCGCCTCTTAGTCCCATCGTCGTCTCGTCGTCGTCATCTCGTCGCCTCTTCGTCCCATCGTCGTCTCTTCGTCTTCATCTCGTCGCCAATTTGTTCCGTAGTCGTCTCCCTGTCTCGTTACCGTCATCTCGTCGCCTCTTTGTCCCATCGTTTCTTCGTCTCGTCATCTCGTCGCGTCTTCGCCCCCTCGTCGTCTCGTCGTCTTGTCATCTCGTGGCCTCTTCGTCCCATGGTCGTCTCGTCCTCGTCGTCTCTTCGTCTCGTCATGGTCATCCCGACGCCTCTTCTTTCCATCGTCATATCTTCGTCTCGTCATCGTTGTAATCTCGGCGCCTCTTCGTCCCATCATCGCCTCTTCGTCTCGTCATCGTAGTCATCTCGTCGCCTCTTCGTCGTTTCTTCATCGCCGTCACCTTGTCTTTTCGTCTCCAAATCGTAATCTCTTCGTCGTCATCGCCCACTCGTCGCCTCTTCATATCATCGTTTCTTCCTCGTCTCTTCGTCTCGTCATCGTCATCTCGTCGCCACTTCGTCCATCGTCGTCTCTTCGTTTTATCATCGTCATCTCGTCGCCTCTTCGTCATTTCGACGCCTCTTCGTTCCATAGTCGTCTTCTTCCCGTCATCATCATCATCATCATCATCATCATCATCATCATCATCTCGTCGCATTTCGTACCATCTTTTCTTCGTCGTCTCATCGTCATCTCTTCGTTCCATCGTCGTCTCTTCATCGTCATCATCTCGTCGTCTCTTCGTCTTGTCATCGTCGTCATCTCGACGCCTCTTCGTTCCATGCTCGTCTCGTCATCTCGTTGCCTCTTCGTCCCATCGTGTTTAAAAAAATTTCAAAATTCGAAAATTTTTTAAAATTCTTCAAAACAAAAAAATTCCAAATTTCCAAAGAATCTAAAAATTAAAAAAAATTTAATAATTTTCAAAAAATTTCACAAACTTTTCATAATTCGAAAAATTTTCAAAATTCCAAAAATTTTCAAAATAAAAAAAAAATAAAATTCAAAAAATTGTCAAAATTTTCAAAATTAAAAAATTCTAAATTTTTAAAGTTTCAAAATTCTAAAAAAGTCAAAATTTTTTAGAAATAAAAAAATATCAAAATTTTTCCTAATTTCCAAATTTTTTTTCAAATTTCAAAAAATTTCTACATTTTTCAAAGTTGAAAAAATTACAAAATTTTTTTAAATTCCCAAAAATTTCAAAATTTTTTAAAACTCCAAACAATTTCAAAATTTTTCAAAAATAAAAAAATCAAAATTTTCAATTTGAATTTTGACATTTTTTTAGAAATCTTGAGGTTTTATTGAATTTTGAAAACCTGGAAATTTAAAAATTTTTTTCAACTGAAGATTGTTAAATTTTTTGGGATTTAAAAAATTTTTGGAATTCTTTTTATTTTCGAGAATTTTTAAAGTATCGACTTTTTTTCAATTCTGAAATATTTTGAAATTTTTTTCGAATTTGAAAATCTGGAATTTTTTTGAATTTTGAAATATTGAGACGAGACTGATTATAGGCAACAAAATCCGACGAAGAGACGACAAACAGACGAAGATACGAAGACGACGAACAAGGCGACGAAGTGACGACCTGAGGCAGAGGACCGGACGATAAAAAGACGACGAGACGACGATGGGACGAATAAGCGACGAGATGATGACGATGACGAGACGAAGAAACGATGGGACGAAGAGGCGACGAGGTGAGGATGACGAGACGAAGAGGCGACGATGAGACGAAGAGGCGACGAGATGATGAGACGAATAGACAACGATGTAACGAAGAGACGACCATGGGACGAAAAGGCGACGATAACGAGACGAAGAGACGGCGATGGGACGAAGAGGCAACGAGATGACGACGATGACGAGACGAAATGGAGGGAAGAGGCTTCGAGATGACAAAGACGAGACGAAGAGGCGACGAGATGACGATGACGAGACGAGGAGACGACGATGGGACGAAGAAGTGTCGAGATGACGACTATGACAAGACGAAGAGACGACGATGGGACAAACAGGCGACGAGATGACGACGATGGAACGAACAGGCGACAAGATGACGATGACGAGACGAAGAGACGACGATGGAACGAAGACACGTCGAGATGACGATGAGACGAAGAGGCGACGAGATGACGACGATAACGAGACGAAGAGGCGACGATGGAACGAAGACACGTCGAGATGACGATGAGACGAAGAGGCGACGAGATGACGATGACGAGACGACGAAGAGGCGAAAGGATGACGATGACGAGACGAAGAGATGACGATGGAGCGAAGACTCGTCGAGATGACGATGAGACGAAGAGGCGACGAGATGACGATAACGAGACGAGGCGACGATGGGACGAAGATGTGACGATGACGAGACATCGAAGATACGACAACGGGACGAAGAAGCGACGAGATGACGATGACAAGACGAAGAGACGACAAAGAGATGACGATGGGACGAAGATGCGACGATGACGAGGAGATGAAGAGACGATGTGACGAAGATGCGACGAGATGACGACGATGGGACGAATAGGCGACGAGATGACGAGACGAACAGACGACGATGAGACGAAGAGGCGACGTGATGAAGAGACGATGGGACGAAGAGGCGACGACGATGACGAGACGACGATGGGATGAAGAGGCGACGAGATGACGACGATGACGAAACAAAGAGACGTTATGTTCGCCGTCGCCTAGTCTCTTCGTCGTATGTACGTCTCGTAGTCGTCTCTTCGTCATGTTCTCGCCGTTGTCTTCTCATCGTCTCGTCGTTGTCTCTTCATCACCGTCTCTGCGTCATATCTTCGTCGTAATAGCCGTCTCGCCGCAGTCCCTTCGTCGTCTTGCCGTTGTCTCATCGTCGTAGTGCCGTCCCCGTCGTCTCTTCATCTTGGTCTCCATCGTCTCATCTGTCCTCTCGTCGTATCGCCATCGTCATCTCTTCGCCTCTTCGTCCCATTGTCGCCTCTTCGTCTCGTCAACGTCTTCATCTCGTCGCCTCTTCGTCCCATCGTTGTCTCTTCGTCTCGTCATCGTCGTTGCTTCTTCGTCTCGTCATCGTCATCTCGCCTCGTCGTCCCATCATCGTCTCATGATCGTCGTCCTCGTCGCCTCCTCGTCCCATCGTCGTCTCTTCGTCGCGACATCATCTCATCGCCTCTTCGTCTCGTCATCGTCATCTCAACGCCGCTTTGATCCATTCTCTCTCCGTCTCGTCATGGTCATCTTATCGCCTTTCAGTCCCATCGTCGTCTCTTCGTCTCGTCGTCGTCATCTCGTCGCCTCTTCGTCCCATCGTCGTCTCTTCGTCTTCATCTCGTCGCCATTTTGTTCCATAGTCGTCTCCCTGTCTCGTCACCGTCATCTCGTCGCCTATTTGTCCCATCGTTTCTTCGTCTCGTCATCTCGTCGCGTCTTCGCCCCTTCGTCGTCTTGTCGTTTTGTCATCTCGTGGCCTCTTCGTCTCGTCATGGTCATCCCGACGCCTCTTCTTTCCATCGTCTCTTCGTCTCGTCATCGTTGTCATCTCGTCGCCTCTTCGTCCCACCGTTCCATCGTCATCGTCCCGTCATCGTTGTAATCTCGGCGCCTCTTCGTCCCATCATCGCCTCTTCGTCTCGTCATCGTAGTCATCTCGCACCTCTTCGTCGTCTCTTTATCGCCGTAACCTTGTCGTCTCTTCGTCTCCTCATCGTCATCTCTTCGTCGTCATCGTCATCTCGTCGCCTTTTCTTAGCATCGATTCATCCTCGTCTCTTCGTCTCGTCATCGTCATCTCGTCGCCTCTTCATATCATCGTCGTCTCTTCGTTTTATCATCGTCATCTCGTCGCCTCTTCGTCATTTCGACGCCTCTTCGTTCCATAGTCGTCTTCTTCCCGTCATCGTCGTCATCTCGTCGCATTTTCGTCCGATCGTCGTCTCTTCATCGTCATCATCTGGTCGTCTCTTCGTCTTGTCATCGTCATCTCGCCGCCTCTTCGTCCCATCATCGTCTCGTCTCGTCATCGTCGCCTCTTAGTCCCATTATCATCTCGACGTCTCTTCGTTCCTTCCTCGTCTCGTCATCTCCTTGCCTCTTCGTCTCATCGTGTCTAAAAAAATTTCAAATTTCGAAAATTGTTTAAAAATCTTCAAAACAAAATAATTCCAAATTTCCAAAGAAACTACAAATTAAAAAAAAATTTAATAATTTTGAAAAAATTTCAGAAATTTTTCACAATTCGAAAAATTGTCAAAATTCCAAAAATTTTCAAAATTAAAAAATTCCAAATTTTTAAAGTTTCAAAATTTAACAAAAAGTCAAAATTTTTTAGAAATAAAAAAAATATCAAAATTTCCAAAAATTTTCCTAATTTCAAAATTTTTTTTCAAATTTCAAAAAATTTCTACATTTTTCAAAGTTGAAAAAATGACAAAATTTCCAAAAATTTTCAAAATTTTTCAAATTACAAATTTTTTTAAAATGCCCAAAAATTTCAAAATATTTTAAAACTCCAAACATTTTCAAAATTTTTGAAAAATAAAAACAAAATCAAAATTTTCAATTTGAATTTTGAAAATTTTTTTAGAAATCTTGATGTTTTATTGAATTTTGAAAATATGGAAATTTAAATTTTTTTTTGAACTGAAAATTGTGAAAGTTTTTGGGATTTTTTAAATTTTTGGAATTCTTTTTATTTTTGAGAACTTTTAAAATATCGAATTTTTTTTAATTTTGAAATATTGAGACGAGAGGGCGAGATCGATTATAGGCAACAAAATCCGACGAAGAGACGACAAACAGACGAAGATACGAAGACGACGAACAAGGCGACGAAGTGACGACCTGTGGAAGAGGACCGGACGATAAAAAGACGAGACGGCGATGGGACGAAGAAGCGACGAGATGACGATCACGAGACGAAGAAACGATGGAACGAAGAGGCGACGAGGTGAGGATGACGAGACGAAGAGACGACGATGAGACGAAGAGGCAACGAGATGATGATGAGACGAATAGACAACGATGTAACGAAGAGACGGCCATGGGACCAAAGGCGACGATAACGAGACGAAGAGACGGCGATGGGACGAAGAGGCAACGAGATGACGACGATGACGAGACGAAATGGAAGGAAGAGGCGTCGAGATGACAATGACGAGACAAAGAGGCGACGAGATGACGATGACGAGACGAGGAGACGACGATGGGACGAAGAAGAGTCGAGATGACGACTATGACAAGACGAAGAGACGACGATGGGACAAACAGGCGACGAGATGACGACGATGGAACGAAGAGGCAACAAGATGACGATGACGAGACGAAGGGGCGACGAGATGACGACGATAACGAGACGAGGCGACGGTGGGACGAAGATGTGATGACGATGACGAGATGACGAAGATACGACGGCGGGAAGAAGAGGCGACGAGATGACGATGACAAGACGAGACGACAAAGTGATGACGATGGGACGAAGAGGCGACGATGACGAGGCGATGAGGAGATAATGATGTGACGAAGATGCGACGAGATGAAGACAATGCGACGAATAGGCGACGAGATGACGAGGAGACGCACAGACGACGATGAGACGAAGAGGCGACGTAATGAAGAGAAGATGGGGCGAAGAGGCGACGACGACGACGACGAGACGACGATGGGACGAAGAGGCGACGAGATGACGAGACAAAGAGACGTTAAATTCGCCGTCGCCTCGTCTCTTCGTCGTATCTACATCTCGTAGTCGTCTCTTCATGTTCTCGCCGTTGTCTTCTCATCGTCTCGTCGTTGTCTCTTCGTCATCGTCTCTGCGTCATATCTTCGTCCTAATCGCCGTCTCGCCGCATCCCCTTCGTCGTCTTGCCGTTGTCTCATCGTCGTAGTCCCGTCCCCGTCGTCTCTTCATCTTCGTCTCATCTCTGTCCTCTCGTCGTCTCGCCATCGTCATCTCTTCGCCTCTTCGTCCCATTGTCGCCTCTTCGTCTCGTCATCGTCGTCATCTCGTCGCCTCTTCGTCCCGTCGTTGTCTCTTCGTCTCGTCATGGTCATCTCTTCGTCTCGTCACCTTTTCGTCCCATCATCGTCTCATGATCGTCGTCATCGTCGTCGCCTCTTCTACCCATTGTTGCCTCTTCGTCTCGTCATCGTCATCTCAACGCCTCTTAATTCCATTGTTTCGCCATCTCGTCATGGTCATCTTATCGGCTCTTAGTCCCATCGTCGTCTCGTCGTTGTCATCTCGTCTCCTCTACGTCCCATCGTCGTCTCTTCGTCTTCATCTCGTCGCCACTTTGTTCCATAGTCGTCTCCCTGTTTCGTCACCGTCATCTCGTCGCCTCTTTGTCCCATCGTTTCTTCGTCTCGTCATCTCGTCGCGTCTTCGCCCCCTCGTCGTCTCGTCGTTTTGTCATCTCGTGGCCTCTTCGTCCCATGGTCGTCTCGTCCTCGTCTCTTCGTCTCGTCATGGTCATCCCGACGCCTCTTCTTACCATCGTCTCTTGGTCTCGTCACCGTTGTAATCTCGGCGCCTCTTCGTCCCATCATCGCTTCTTCGTCTCGTCATCGTAGTCATCTCGTCGCCTCTTCTTCGTCTCTTCATAGCCGTCACCTTGTCGTCTCTTCGTCTCCTCATCGTCATCTCTTCGTCATCGTCATCTCGTCGCCTCTTCATCCCATCGTTTCTTCCTCGTCTCTTCGTCTCGTCATCGTCATCTCGTCGCCTCTTCGTCCCATCGTCGTCTCTTCGTTTTATCATCATCTCGTCGCCTCATCGTCATTTCGACGCCTCTTCGTTCCGTAGTCGTCTTCTTCCTTCATCATCATCTCGTCGCATTTTCGTCCCATCGTTTCTTCCTCGTCTCATCGTCACCTCCCTCCCATCGTCGTCTCTTCATCGCCATCATCTCGTCGTCTCTTCGTCTTGTCATCGTCAACTCGACGCCTCTTCGTTCCGTCCTCGTCTCGTCATCTCGTTGCCTCTTCGTCCCATCGTATCTAAAAAAATTTCAAAATTCGAAAATTTTTTTAAATTCTTCAAAACAAAAAAATTCCAAATTTCCAAAGAATCTAAAAATTAAAAAAAAAATAATAATTTTCAAAAAATTTCAGAAACTCTTCATAATTCGAAAAATTGTCAAAATTCCAAAAATTTTCAAAATCAAAACAAATAAAATTCAAAGAATTGTCAAAATTTTCAAAATTAAAAAATTCCAAATTTTTAAAGTTTCAAAATTCCACAAAAAAAGTCAAAATTTTTTACAATTAAAAAAATATCAAAATTTCCAAAAATTTTCCTAATTTCAAAATTTTCTTCAAATTTCAGAAAATTTCTACATTTTTCAAAGTTGAAAATATGACAAAATTTCCAAAAATTTAAAAATTTTTCAAAGTATAAAATTTTTTTAAATTCCCAAAAATTTCAAAATTTTTTAAAACTCCAAACAATTTCAAAATTTTTCAAAAATAGAAACAAAATGAAAATTTTCATTTTGAATTTTGACATTTTTTTAGAAATCTTGATGTTTTATTGAATTTTGAAAACCTGGAAATTTAAAAAATTTTTTTCAACTGAAAATTGTGAAATTTTTTGGGATTTTTAAAATATTTGGAATTCTTTTTATTTTCGAGAATTTTTAAAGTATCGACTTTTTTTCAATTCTGAAATATTTTGAAATTTTTTTCGAATTTTGAAATTCTGGAATTTTTTTGAATTTTGAAATATTGAGACGAGACCGATTATAGGCAACAAAATCCGACGAAGGGACGACAAACATTCGAAGATACGAAGACGACGAACAAGGCGACGAAGTGACGACCTGAGGAAGAGGACCGGACGATAAAAAGACGACGAGACGACGATGGGACGAATAAGCGACGAGATGACGATGACGAGACGAAGAAACGATGGGACGAAGAGGCGACGAGGTGAGGATGACGAGACGAAGAGGCGACGATGAGACGAAGAGGCGACGAGATGATGAGACGAATAGACAACGATGTAACGAAGAGACGACCATGGGACGAAAAGGCGACGATAACGAGACGAAGAGACGGCGATGGGACGAAGAGGCAACGAGATGACGACGATGACGAGACGAAATGGAAGGAAGAGGCGTCGAGATGACAATGACGAGACGAAGAGACGACGAGATGACGATGACGAGACGAGGAGACGACGATGGGACGAAGAAGAGTCGAGATGACGACGATGACAAGACAAAGAGACGACGATGAGACAAACAGGCGACGAGATGACGACGATGGAACGAACAGGCGACAAGATGACGATGACGAGACGAAGAGACGACGATGGAACGAAGACACGTCGAGATGACGATGTGACGAAGAGGCGACGAGATGACGATAACGAGACGAAGAGGCGACGATGGAACGAAGTCACGTCGAGATGACGATGAGACGTAGAGGCGACGAGATGACGATGACGAGACGAAGAAGAGGCGAAAGGATGACGATGACGAGACGAAAAGATGACGATGGAACGAAGACTCGTCGAGATGACGATGAGACGAAGAGGCGACGAGAAGACGATAACGAGACGAGGCGACGATGGGACGAAGATGTGACGATGACGAGACATCGAAGATACGACAACGGGACGAAGGGGCGACGAGATGACCATGACAAGACGAAGAGACGACAAAGAGATGACGATAGGACGAAGAGGCGACGATGACGAGGCGATGAAGACACGATGATGTGACGAAGATGCGACGAGATGACGACGATGGGACGAATAGGCGACGAGATGACGAACAGACGACGATGAGACGAAGAGGCGACGTGATGAAGAGACGATGGGACGAAGAGGCGACGACGATGACGAGACGACGATGGGAGGAAGAGGCCACGAGATGACGACGATGACGAGACAAAGAGACGTTATGTTCGCCGTCGCCTAGTCTCTTCGTCGTATCTACGTCTCGTAGTCGTCTCTTCGTCATGTTCTCGCCGTTGTCTTCTCATCGTCTCGTCTTTGTCTCTTCGTCACCGTCTCTGCGTCATATCTTCGTCGTAATCGCTGTCTCGGCGCAGTCCCTTCGTCGTCTTGCCGTTGTCTCATCGTCGTAGTGCCGTCCCCGTCGACTCTTCATCTTCGTCTCCATCGTCTCATCTCTGTCCTCTCGTCGTATCGCCAACGTCATCATCTCGTCGCCTCTTCGTCCCATCGTTGTCTCTTCGTCTCGTCATCGTCGTTGCCTCTTCGTCTCGTTATCGTCATATCGCCTCTTCGTCCCATCATCGTCTCATGATCGTCGTCCTCGTCGCCTCATCGTCCCATCGTCGTCTCTTCGTCGCAACATCATCTCATCGCCTCTTCGTCTCGTCATCGTCATCTCAACGCCTCTTTGTTCCATTCTCTCTCCGTCTCGTCATGGTCATCTTATCGCCTTTCAGTCCCATCGTCGTCTCTTCGTCTCGTCGTCGTCATCTCGTCGCCTCTTCGTCCCATCGTCGTCTCTTCGTCTTCATCTCGTCGCCACTTTGTTCCATAGTCGTCTCCCTGTCTCGTCACCGTCATCTCGTCGCCTCTTTGTCCCATCGTTTCTTCGTCTCGTCATCTCGTCGCGTCTTCGCCCCTTCGTCGTCTTGTCGTTTTGTCATCTCGTGGTCTCTTCGTCTCGTCATGGTCATCCCGACGCCTCTTCTTTCCATCGTCTCTTCGTCTCGTCATCGTTGTCATCTCGTCGCCTCTTCGTCCCACCGTTCCATTGTCATGTCTTCGTCTCGTCATCGTTGTAATCTCGGCGCCTCTTCGTCCCATCACCGCCTCTTCGTCTCGTCATCGTAGTCATCTCGTCGCCTCTTCGTCGTCTCTTCATCGCCGTCACCTTGTCGTCTCTTCGTCTCCTTATCGTCATCTCTTCGTCGTCATCGTCATCTCGTCGCCTTTTCTTAGCATCGTTTCTTTCTCGTCTCTTCGTCTCGTCATCGTCATCTCGTCGCCTCTTCGTCCCATCGTCGTCTCTTCGTTTTATCATCATCTCGTCGCCTCTTCGTCATTTCGACGCCTCTTCGTTCCATAGTCGTCTTCTTCCCGTCATCGTCGTCATCTCGTCGCATTTTCGTCCCATCGTCGTCTCTTCATCGTCATCATCTCGTCTCTTCGTCTTGTCATCGTCATCTCGCCGCCTCTTCGTCCCATCTTCGTCTCCTCGTCTCGTCATCGTCGCCACTTAGTCCCATTGTCATCTCGACGCCTCTTCGTTCCATCCTCGTCTCGTCATCTCGTTGCCTCTTCGTCCCATCGTGTCTAAAAAAATTTCAAAATTCGAAAATTTTTTAAAATTCTTCAAAACAAAAAAAATTCAAATTTCCAAAGAATCTAAAAATAAAAAAAAATTTAATAATTTTCAAAAATCTTCAGAAATTTTTCACAATTCGAAAAATTGTCAAAAATCCAAATTTTTAAAGTTTCAAAATTCCACAGTCAACATTTTTTAGAAAAAAAAAATATCAAAATTTCCAAAAATAATCCTAATTTCAAATTTTTTTTTTCAAATTTCACAAAATTTCTACATTTATCAAAGTTGAAAAAATGACAAAATTTCCAAAAATTTTCAAAATTTTTCAAATTACAAAATTTTTTAAAATTCCCAAAAATTTCAAATTTTTTTAAAACTTCAAACATTTTCAAAATTTTTGAAAAATAAAAACAAAATCAAAATTTTCAATTTGAATTTTGAAAATTTTTTAGAAATCTTGATGTTTTATTGAATTTTGAAAACCTGGAAATTTAAAAATTTTTTTGAACTGAAAATTGTGAAATTTTTTGGGATCTTTTAAATTTTTGGAATTCTTTTTATTTTTGTGAATTTTTAAAATATCGACTTTTTTTTCAATTCTGAAATATTTTAAAAGTTTTTTCGAATTTTGAAAATTTGGAATTTTTTTGAATTTTGAAATATTGAGAAGAGATGGCGAGACCGATTATAGGCAAAAAATCGACGAAGAGACGACAAACAGCCGAAGATACGAAGAAGACGAACAAGGCGACGAAGTGACGACCTGAGGAAGAGGACCGGACGATAAAAAGACGAGACGACGATGGGACGAAGAAGCGACGAGATGACGATGACGAGACGAAGAAACGATGGGACGAAGAGGCGACGAGGTGAGGATGACGAGACGAAGAGACGACGATGAGACGAAGAGGCAACGAGATGATAATGAGACTAATAGACAACGATGTAACGAAGAGACGACCATGGGACCAAAGGCGACGATAACGAGACGAAGAGACGGCGATGGGACGAAGAGGCAACAGGATGACGACGATGACGAGACGAAATGGAAGGAAGAGGCGTCGAGATGACAATGACGAGACGAAGAGGCGACGAGATGACGATGACGAGACGAGGAGACGACGATGGGACGAAGAAGAGTCGAGATGACATGACAAGACGAAGAGACGATGATGGAACAAACAGGCGACAAGATGACGACGATGGAACGAAGAGACGACAAGATGACGATGACGAGACGAAGAGGCGACGAGATGACGACGATATCGAGACTAGGCGACGGTGGGACGAAGATGTGACGACGATGACGAGACGACGAAGATACGACGGCGGGACGAATATGCGACGAGATGACGATGTCAAGACGAGACGACAAAGAGATGACGATGGGACGAAGAAGCGACGATGACGAGGCGATGAAGAGACGATGATGTGACGATGATGCGACGAGATGACGACGATGCGACGAATAGGCGACGAGATGACGAGGAGACGAACAGACGACGAAGACACGAAGAGGCGACGTGATGAAGAGACGATGGGACGAAGAGGCGACGACGACGACGATGACGAGACGACGATGTGACGAAGAGGCGACGAGATGTCGATGACGAGACAAAGAGACGTTAAATTCGCCGTCGCCTCGTCTCTTCGTCGTATCTACGTCTCGTAGTCGTCCCTTCATGTTCTCGCCGTTGTCTTCTCATCGTTTCGTCGTTGTCTCTTCGTCATCGTCTCTGCGTCATATCTTCGTCCTAATCGCCGTCTCGCCGCATTCCCTTCGTCGTCTTGCCGTTGTCTCATCGTCGTAGTCCCGTCCCCGTCGTCTCTTCATCTTCGTCTCATCTCTGTCCTCTCGCCGTCTCGCCATCGTCATCTCTTCGCCTCTTCGTCCCATTGTCGTCTCTTCGTCTCGTCATCGTCGTCATCTCGTCGCCTCTTCGTCCCATCGTTGTCTCTTCGTCTAGTCATGGTCATCTCTTCGTCTCGTCATCGTTATCTCGTCGCCTTTTCGTCCCATCATCGCCTCTTCTACCCATTGTTGTCTCTTCGTCTCGTCATCGTCGTTGCCTCTTCGTCTCGTCATCATCGCCTTTCCGACCCATCGTCGTCTCTTCGTCTCGTCATCGTCGTTGCCTCTTCGTATCGTCATCGTCATCTCAACGCCTCTTCATTCCATTGTTTCTCCGTCTCGTCATGGTCATCTTATCGCCTCTTAGTCCCATCGTCGTCTCGTCGTCGTCATCTCGTCGCCTCTACGTCCCATCGTCGTCTCTTCGTCTTCATCTCGTCGCCAATTTGTTCCATAGTCGTCTCCCTGTCTCGTCACCGTGATCTCGTCGCCTCTTTGTCCCATCGTTTCTTCGTCTCTTCATCTCGTCGCGCCTTCGCCCCCTCGTCGTCTCGTCGTTTTGTCATCTCTTGGCCTCTTCGTCCCATGGTTGTCTCGTCCTCGTCTCTTCGTCTCGTCATGGTCATCCCGACGCCTCTTCTTTCCATTGCCTCTTCGTCTCGTCACCGTTGTAATCTCGGCGCCTCTTCGTCCCATCATCGCCTCTTCATCTCGTCATCGTATTCATCTCGTCGCCTCTTCGTCGTCTCTTCATCGCCGTCACCTTGTCGTCTCTTCGTCTCCTCATCGTCATCTCTTCGTCGTCATCGTCATCTCGTCGCCTCTTCATCCTATCGTTTCTTCCTCGTCTCTTCGTCTCGTCATCGTCATCTCGTCGCCTCTTCGTCCCATCGTCGTCTCTTCGCTTTATCATCGTCGCCTCTTCGTCCCATCTTTGTCTCTTCGTCTCGTCATGGTCATCTCCTCTTCGTCTCGTCATCGATATCTCGTCGCCTTTTCGTCCCATCATCGTCTCATGATCGTCGTCATCGTCGTCGCCTCTTCGACCTATCGTTGTCTTCGTCTCGTCATCGTCGTTGCCTCTTCGTCTCGTCATCGTCATCTCGCCTCTTCGTCCCATCATGGTCTCATGATCGTCGTCATCGTCGTCGCCTCTTCGTCCCATCGTCGTCTTTTCGTCGCGACATCATCTCATCGCCTCTTCGTCTCGTCATCGTCAGCTCAACGCCTCTTCGTTCCATTCTCTCTCCGTCTCGTCATGGTCATCTTATCCCCTCTTAGTCCTAACGTCGTCTCGTCGTCATCTCGTCGCCTCTTCGTCCCATCGTCGTCTCTTCGTCTTCATCTCGTCGCCAATTTATTCCATAGTCGTCACCCTGTCTCCTCACCGTCATCTCGTCGCCTCTTTGTCCCATCGTTTCTTCGTCTCGTCATCTCGTCGCATCTTCGCCCCATCGTCGTCTTGTCGTTTTGCCATCTCGTGGCCTCTTCGTCCCATTGTCGTCTCGTCCTCGTCTCTTCGTCTCGTCATGGGCATCCCGACGCCTCTTCTTTCCATCGTCTCTTCGTCTCGTCATCGTTGTCATCTCGTCGCCTCTTCGTCCCACCGTTCCATCGTCATGTCTTCGTCTCGACATCGTTGTAATCTCGGCGCCTCTTCGTTCCATCATCGCCTCTTCGTCTCGTCATCGTAGTCATCTCGTCGCCTCTTCGTCGTCTCTTCATCGCCGTCACCTTGTCGTCTCTTCGTCTCCTCATCGTAATCTCTTCGTCGTCATCATCATCTCGTCGCCTCTTCAAATCATCGTTTCTTCCTCGTCTCTTCGTCTTGTCATCGTCATCTCGTCGCCTCTTCGTCCCATCGTCGTCTCTTCGTTTTATCATCGTCATCTCGTCGCTTCTTCGTCATTTCGACGCCTCTTCGTTCCATAGTCGTCTTCTTCCCGTCATCATCATGTGGTCGCATTTTCGTCCCATCGTTTCTTCGTCGTCTCATCGTCACCTCCGTCCCATCGTCGTCTCTTCATCGTCATCATCTCGTCGTCTCTTCGTCTTGTCATCGTCATTATCTCGTCTCTTCGTCTTGTCATCGTCATCTCGACGCCTCTTCGTTCCATCCTCGTCTCGTCATATCGTTGCCTCTTCGTCCCATCGTGTCTAAAAAAATTTCAAAATTCGAAAATTTTTTTAAATACTTCAAAACAAAAAAATTCCAAATTTCCAAAGAATCTAAAAATTAAAAAAAATTTAATAATTTTCAAAAAATTTCAGAAACTTTTCATAATTCGAAAAATTTTCAAAATTCCAAAAATTTTCAAAATTAGAAAAAATAAAATTCAAAGAATTGTGAAAATTTTCAAAATTAAAAAATTCCAAATTTTTAAAGTTTCAAAATTCCACAAAAAGTCAAAATTTTTTAGAATTAAAAAAATATCAAAATTTTTTTCAAATTTCAGAAAATTTCTACATTTTTGAAAGTTGAAAATGTGACAAAATTTCCATAAATTTTCAAAATTTTTCAAATTTCAAAATTTTTTTAAATTCCCAAAAATTTCAAAATATTTTAAAACTCCAAACAATTTCAAATTTTTCAAAAATAAAAACAAAATCAAAATTTTCAATTTGAATTTTGACATTGGTTTAGAAATCTTGATGTTTTATTGAATTTTGAAAACCTGGAAATTTAAAATTTTTTTTCAAATGAAAATTGTGAAAATTTTTGGGATTTTTAAAATTTTTGAAATTCTTTTTATTTTCGAGAATTTTTAAAGTACTGACTTTTTTTCAATTCTGAAATATTTCGAAATTTTTTTCGAATTTTGAAACTCTGGAATTTTTTTGAATTTTGAAATATTGAGACGAGACCGATTATAGGCAACAAAATCCGACGAAGAGACGAAAACAGACGAAGATACGAAGACAACGAACAAGGCGACGAAGTGACGACCTGAGGAAGAGGACCGGACGATAAAAAGACGACGATGGGACGAATAAGCGACGAGATGATGACGAGACGAAGAAACGATGGGACGAAGAGGCGACGAGGTGAGGATGACGAGACGAAGAGGCGAAGAGGTGATGAGACGAATAGACAACGATGTAACGAAAAGACGACGATGGGACGAAAAGGCGACGATAACAAGACGAAGAGACGGCGATGGGACGAAGAGGCAACGAGATGACGACAATGACGAGACGAAATGGAAGGAAGAGGCGTCGAGATGACAATGACGAGACGAAGAGGCGACGAGATGACGATGGCGAGACGAGGAGACGACGATGGGACGAAGAAGAGTCGAGATGACGACGATGACAAGACGAAGAGACGACGATGGGACAAACAGGCGACGAGATGACGACGATGGAACGAACAGGCGACAAGATGACGATGACGAGACGAAGAGACGACGATGGAACGAAGACACGTCGAGATGACGATGAGACGAAGAGGCGACGAGATGACGACGATAACGAGACGAAGAGGCGAAAGGATGACGATGACGAGACGAAGAGATGACGATGGAACGAAGACTCGTCGAGATGACGATGAGACGAAGAGGCGACGAGATGACGATAACGAGACGAGGCGACAATGGGACGAAGATGTGACCATGACGAGACATCGAAGATACGACAACGGGACGAAGAAACGACGAGATGACGATGACAAGACGAAGAGACGACAAATTGTTGACGATGGGACGAAGGGGCGACGATGACGAGGCGATGAAGAGACGATGATGTGACGAAGATGCGACGAGATGACGACGATGGGACGAATAGGCGACGAGATGACGAGGAGGCGAACAGACGACGATGAGACGAAGAGGCGACGTGATGAAGAGACGATGGGACGAAGAGGCGACGACGATGACGAGACGACGATGGGATGAAGAGTCGACGAGATGACGACGATGACGAGACAAAGAGACGTTATGTACGCCATCGCCACGTCTCTTTGTCGTATCTACGTCTCGTAGTCGTCTCTTCGTCATGTTCTCGCCGTTGTCTTCTCATCGTCTCTGCGTCATATCTTCGTCGTAATCGCCGTCTCGCCGCAGTCCCTTGGTCGTCTTGCCGTTGTCTCATCGTCGTAGTCCCTTCACCGTCGTCTCTTCATCTTCGTCTCCATCGTCTCATCTCTGTCCTCTCGTCGTATCGCCATCGTCATCTCTTCGCCTCTTCGTCCCATTGTCGCCTCTTCGTCTCGTCATCGTTTTCATCTCGTCGCCTCTTCGTCCCATCGTTGTCTCTTCGTCTCATCATCGTCGTTGCCTCTTCGTCTCGTCATCGTCATATCGCCTCTTCGTCCCATCATCGTCTCATGATCGTCGCCCTCGTCGTCGTCTCTTCGTCCCATCGTCGTCTCTTCGTCGCGACATCATCTCATCGCCTCTTCGTCTCGTCATCGTCATCTCAACGCCTCTTTGTTCCATTCTCTCTCCGTCTCGTCATGGTCATCTTATCGCCTTTCAGTCCCATCGTCGTCTCTTCGCCTCGTCGTCATCTCGTCGCCTCTTCGTCCCATCGTCGTCTCTTCGTCTTCATCTCGTCTCCACTTTGTTCCATAGTCGTCTCCCTGTCTCGTCACCATCATCTCGTCGCCTCTTTTTCCCATCGTTTCTTCGTCTCGTCATCTCGTCGCGTCTTCGCCCCTTCGTCTTGTCGTTTTGTCATCTCGTGGCCTCTTCATCTCGTGATGGTCATCCCGACGCCTCTTCTTTCCATCGTCTCTTCGTCTCGTCATCGTTGTCATCTCGTCGCCTCTTCGTCCCACCGTTCCATCGTCATGTCTTCGTCTCGTCATCGTTGTAATCTCGGCGCCTCTTCGTCACATCATCGCCTCTTCGTCTCGTCATCGTAGTCATCTCGTCGCCTCTTCGTCGTCTCTTCATCGCCGACACCTTGTCTCTTCGTCTCCTCATCGTCATCTCTTCGTCGTCATCGTCATCTCGTCGCCTTTTCTTAGCATCGATTCATCCTCGTCTCTTCGTCTCGTCACCGTCATCTCGTCGACTCTTCGTCCCATCGTCGTCTCTTCGTTTTATCATCATCTCGTCGCCTCTTCGTCATTTCGACGCCTCTTCGTTCCATAGTCGTCTTCTTCCCGTCATCGTCGTCATCTCGTCGCATTTTCGTTCATCGTGGTCTCTTCATCGTCATCATCTCGTCGTCTCTTCGTCTTGTCATCGTTATCTCGCCGCCTCTTCGTCCCATCATCTCCTCGTCTCGTCATCGTCGCCTCTTAGTCCCATTATCATCTCGACGCCTCTTCGTTCCTTCCTCGTCTCGTCATCTCGTTGCCTCTTCGTCCCATCGTGCCTAAAAAAATTTCAAAATTCGAAAATTTTTTTAAATTCTTCAAAACAAAAAATTCCAAATTTCCAAAGAATCTAAAAATTAAAAAAATTTAATAATTTTCAAAAAATTTCAGAAATTTTTCTCAATTCGAAAAATTGTTAAAACTCAAAAAATTTTGAAAATTAAAAAATTACAAATTTTTAAAGTTTCAAAATTCCACAAAAAGTTAAAATTTTTTAGAAATAAAAAATATCAAAATTTCCAAAAATTTTCCTAATTTCAAATTTTTTTTTTCAAATTTCAAAAAATTTCTGCATTTTTCAAAGTTGAAAAAATGACAAATTTTCGAAAAATTTTCAAAATTTTTCAAATTACGAAATTTTTTTTTAAAATTCCCAAAAATTTCAAAATTTTTTAAAACTGCAAACATTTTCAAAAATTTTCAAAAATAACATCAAAATCAAAATTTTCAATTCTAATTTTGAAAATTTTTTAGAAATCTTGATGTTTTATTGAATTTTGAAAACCTGGAAATTTAAAAATCTTTTTGAACTGAAAATTGTGAAATTTTTTGGGATTTTTTAAATTTTTGTAATTCTTTTTATTTTTGAGAATTTTTAAAATATCAACTTTTTTTTTTCAATTCTGATATATTTTGAAAGTTTTTTCGAATTTTGAAAATCTGGAATTTTTTTGAATTTTGAAATATTGAGACGAGAGGGCGAGACCGATTATAGGCAACAAAATCCGACGAAGAGACGACAAAGAGACGAAGATACGAAGGCGACGAACAAGGCGACGAAGTGACGACTTGAGGAAGAGGACCGGACGATAAAAAGACGAGACGACTGCGACGAATAAGCGACGAGATTATGACGATGACGAGACGAAGCAACGATGGGACGAAGAGGCGACGAGGTGAGGATGACGAGACGAAGGGGCGACGAGATGATGAGACGAATAGACAACGATGTAACGAAGAGACGACCATGGGACGAAAAGGCGACGATAACGAGACGAAGAAACGGCGATGGGACGAAGAGGCAACGAGATGACGACGATGACGAGACGAAATGGAAGAGGCGTCGAGATGACAATGACGAGACGAAGAGGCGACGAGATGACGATGACGAGACGAGGAGACGACGATGGGAAGAAGAAGAGTCGAGACGACGACCATGACAAAACGAAGAGACGACGATGGGACAAACAGGCGACGAATTGACGATGGAACGAAGAGGCGACAAGATGACATTGACGAGACGAAGAGACGACGAGATGACTACGATATCGAGACGAGGCGACGGTGGGACGCAGAAGTGACGACGATGACGAGACGACGAAGATACGACGGCGGGACGAAGAGGCGACGAGATGACGATGACAAGACGAGACGACAAAGAGATGACGATGGGACGAAGAAGCGACGATGACGAGGCGATGAAGAGACGATGATATGACGAAGATACGACGAGATGACGACGATGCGACGAATAGGCGACGAGATGACGAGGAGACGAACAGACGACGATGAGACGAAGAGGCGACGTGATGAAGAGACGATGGGACGAAGAGGCGACGACGATGACGAGACGACGATGGGACGAAGAGGCGACGAGATGACGATGACGAGACAAAGAGACGTTAAATTCGCCGTCGCCTCGTCTCTTCGTAGTATCTACGTGTCGTAGTCGTCTCTTCACGTTCTCGCCGTTGTCTTCTCATCGTCTCGTCGTTGTCTCTTCGTCATCGTCTCTGCGTCATATCTTCGTCCTAATCGCCGTCTCGCCGCATTCCCTTCGTCGTCTTGCCGTTGTCTCATCGTCGTAGTCCCGTCCCCGTCGTCTCTTCATCTTCGTCTCATCTCTGTCCTCTTGTCGTCTCGCCATCGTCATCTCTTCGCCTCTTCGTCCCATTGTCGCCTCTTCGTCTCGTCATGGTCATCTCTTCGTCTCGTCATCGTCATGGCGTCGCATTTTCGTCCCATCGTCTCATGATCGTCGTTATCGTCGTCGCCTCTTCTACTCATTGTTGTCTCTTCGTCTCGTCATCGTCGTTGCCTCTTCGTCTCGTCATCGTCATCGCTTTTTCGACCCATCGTCGTCCCTTCGTCTCGACATCGTCGTTGCCTCTTCGTCTCGTCATCGTCATCTCAACGCCTCTTCATTCCATTGTTTCTCCGTCTCGTCATGGTCATCTTATCGCCTCTTAGTCCCATCGTCGTCTCGTCGTCGTCATCTCGTCGCCTCTTCGTCCCATCGTCGTCTCTTCGTCTTCATCTCGTCGCCACTTTGTTCCATAATCGTCTCCCTGTCTCGTCACCGTAATCTCGTCGCCTCTTTGTCCCATCGTTTCTTCGACTCGTCATCTCGTCGCGTCTTCGCCCCCTCGTCGTCTCGTCGTTTTGTAATCTCGTGGCCTCTTCGTCCCAAGGTCGTCTCGTCCACGTCTCTTCGTCTCGTCATGGTCATCCCGACGCCACTTCTTTCCATCGTTTCTTCGTCTCGTCACCGTTGTAATCTCGGCGCCTCTTGGTTCCATCATCGCCTCTTCGTCTCGTCATCGTAGTCATCTCGTCGCCTCCTCGTCGTCTCTTCATCGCCGTCACCTTGTCGTCTCTTCGTCTCCTCATCGTCATCTCTTCGTCGTCATCGTCATCTCGTCACCTCTTCATCCCATCGTTTCTTCCTCGTCTCTACGTCTCGTCATCGTCATCTCGTCGCATCTTCGTCCCATCGTCGTCTCTTCGTTATATCATCGTCATCTCGTCGCCTCTTCGTCCCATCGTTGTCTCTTCGTCTCGTCATATGCATCTCCTCTAAGTCTCGTCATCGTTATCTCGT
Source organism: Periplaneta americana (assembly GCF_040183065.1). Lineage (NCBI taxonomy): Eukaryota > Metazoa > Arthropoda > Insecta > Blattodea > Blattidae > Periplaneta > Periplaneta americana. The sequence continues at coordinate 151,784,891 of NC_091121.1, forward strand.
CGCCTTTTCGTCCCACCATCGTCTCATGATCGTCGTCATCGTCGTCGCCTCTTCGACCCATCGTTGTCTTCGTCTCGTCATCGTCGTTACCTCTTCGTCTCGTCATCGTCGTTGCCTCTTCGTCTCGTCATCGTCATCTCACCTCTTCGTCCCATCATCGTCACATGATCGTCGTCATCTTCGTCGCCTCTTCGTTGCGACATCATCTTATCGCCTCTTCGTCTCGTCATCGTCAGCTCAACGCCTCTTCGGTCCATTCTCTCTCCGTCTCGTCATGGTCATCTTATCCCCTCTTAGTCCTATCGTCGTCGTCATCTCGTCGCCTCTTGGTCCCATCGTCGTCTCTTCGTCTTCATCTCGTCGCCACTTTATTCCATAGACGTCTCCCTGTCTCGTCACCGTCATCTCGTCGTCTCTTTGTCCCATTGTTTCTTCGTCTCGTCATCTCGTCGCGTCTTCGCCCCCTCGTCGTCTTGTCGTTTTGTCATCTCGTGGCCTCTTCGTCCCATTATCGTTCGTCCTCGTCGTCCCTTCGTCTCGTCATGGTCATCCCTACGCCTCTTCTTTCCATCGTCTCTTCGTCTCGTCATCGTTTTCATCTCGTCGCCTCTTCGTCCCACCGTTCCATCGTCATGTCTTCGTCTCGTCATGGTTGTAATCTCGGCGCCTCTTCGTTCCATCATCGCCTCTTCGTCTCGTCATCGTAGTCATCTCGTCGCCTCTTCGTCGTCTCTTCATCGCCGTCACCTTGTCGTTTCTTCGTCTGCTCATCGTCATCTCTTCGTCTTCATCGTCATCTCGTCGCCTCTTCATATCATCGTTTCTTCCTCGTCTCTTGGTCTCGTCATCGTCATCTCGTCGCCTCTTCGTCCCATCGTCGTCTCTTCGTTTTATCATCGTCATCTCGTCGCCTCTTCGTCAGTTCGACGCCTCTTCGTTCCATAGTCGTCTTCTTCCCGTCATCATCATCTCGTCGCATTTTCGTCCCATCGTTTCTTCGTCGTCTCATCGTCACCTCCGTCCCATCGTCGTCTCTTCATCGTCATCATCTCGTCGTCTCTTCGTCTTGTCATCGTCATCTCGACGCCTCTTCGTTCCATCCTCGTCTCGTCATATCGTTGTCTCTTCGTCCCATCGTGTCTAAAAAAATTTCAAAATTCGAAAATTTTTTAAAATACTTCAAAACAAAAAAATTCCAAATTTCCAAAGAATCTAAAAATTAAAAAAAATTTAATAATATTCAAAAAATTTCAGATACTTTTCATAATTCGAAAAATTTTCAAAAAACCAAAAATTTTCAAAATTAGAAAAAATAAGATTCAAAGAATTGTCAAAATTTTCAAAATTAAAAAATTCCAAATTTTTAAAGTTTCAAAATTCCACAAAAAGTCAAAATTTTTTAGAATTAAAAAATATCAAAATTTCCAAAAATTTTCCTAATTTCAAAATTTTCTTCAAATTTCAAAAAAATTTCTACATTTTTTAAAGTTGAAAATATGACAAAATTTCCAAAAATTTAAAAAATTTTTCAAGTTACAAAATTTTTTTAAATTCCCAAAAATTTCAAAATTTTTTAAAACTCCAAACGATTTCAAAATTTTTGAAAAAGAAAATCAAAATATTCAATTTGAATTTTGATATTTTTTTAGAAATCTTGATGTGTTATTGAATTTTGAAAACCTGGGAATTAAAAAATTTTTTTCAACTGAAAATTGCAAAATTTTTTGGGATTTTTAAAATTCTTGGAATTCTTTTTATTTTCGAGAATTTTTAAAGTATCGACTTTTTTCAATTCTGAAATATTTTGAAATTTTTGTCGAATTTTGATATTCTGGAATTTTTTTGAATTTTGAAATATTGAGACGAGACCGATTATAGGCAACAAAATCCGACGAAGAGACGACAAACAGACGAAGATACGAAGACGACGAACAAGGCGACGAAGTGACGATCTGAGGAAGAGGACCGGAAGATAAAAAGACGACGAGACGACGATGGGACGAATAAGCGACGAGATGACGATGACGAGACGAAGAAACGATGGGACGAAGAGGCGACGAGGTGAGGATGACGAGACGAAGAGGCGACGATGAGACGAAGAGGCGACGAGATGATGAGACGAATAGACAACGATGTAACGAAGAGACGACCATGGGACGAAAAGGCGACGATAACGAGACGAAGAGACGGCGATGGGACGAAGAGGCAACGAGATGACGACGATGACGAGACGGAATTGAAGGAAGAGGCGTCGAGATAACAATGACGAGACGAAGAGGCGACGAGATGACGATCACGAGACGAGGAGACGACGATGGGACGAAGAAGAGTCGAAATGACGACGATGAGAAGACGAAGAGACGACGATAGGACAAACAGGCGACGAGATGACGACGATGGAACGAACAGGCGACATGATGATGATGACGAGACGAAGAGACGACGATGGAACGAAGACACGTCGAGATGACGAAGAGGCGACGAGATGACGACGATAACGAGAGGAAGAGGCGACGATGGAACGAAGACACGTCGACATGACGATGAGACGAAGAGGCGACGAGATGACCATGACGAGACGACGAAGAGGCGAAAGGATGACGATGACGTGACGAAGAGATGATGGAACGAAGACTCGTCGAGATGAAAATGAGACGAAGAGGCGACGAGATAACGACAACGAGACGAGGCGACGATGGGACGAAAATTTATCGATGACGAGACATCGAAGTTACGACAACGGGACGAAGAGGCGACGAGATGACGATGACAAGACGAAGAGACGACAAAGAGATGACGATGGGACGAAGATGCGACGATGACGAGGCGATGAAGAGACTATGATGTGACGAAGATGCGACGAGATGACGACGATGGGACGAATAGGCGACGAGATGACGAGGAGACGAACAGACGACGATGAGACGAAGAGGCGACGTGATGAAGAGACGATGGGACGAAGAGGCGACGACGATGACGAGACGACGATGGCACGAAGTGGCGACGAGATGACGACGATGACGAGACAAAGAGACGTTATGTTCGCCATCGCCTCGTCTCTTCGTAGTATCTACGTCTCGTAGTCGTCTCTTCGTCATGTTCTCGCCGTTGTCTTCTCATCGTCTCGTCGTTGTCTCTTCGTCACCGTCTCTGCGTCATATCTTCGTCGTAATCGCCGTCTCGCCGCAGTCCCTTGGTCGTCTTGCCGTTGTCTCATCGTCGTAGTCCCGTCCCCGTCGTCTCTTCATCTTCGTCTCCATCGTCTCATCTCTGTCCTCTCGTCGTATCGCCATCGTCATCTCTTCGCCTCTTCGTCCCATTGTCGCCTCTTCGTCTCGTCATCGTTTTCATCTCGTCGCCTCTTCGTCCCATCGTTGTCTCTTCGTCTCATCATCGTCGTTGCCTCTTCGTCTCGTCATCGTCATATCGCCTCTTCGTCCCATCATCGTCTCATGATCGTCGTCCTCGTCGTCGTCTCTTCGTCCCATCGTCGTCTCTTCGTCGCGACATCATCTCATCGCCTCTTCGTCTCGTCATCGTCATCTCAACGCCTCTTTGTTCCATTCTCTCTCCGTCTCGTCATGGTCATCTTATCGCCTTTCAGTCCCAACGTCGTCTCTTCGTCTCGTCACCGTCATCTCGTCGCCTCTTTGTCCCATCGTTTCTTCGTCTCGTCATCTCGTCGCGTCTTCGCCCCTTCGTCGTCTTGTCATCTCGTGGTCTCTTCGTCTCGTCATGGTCATCCCGACGCCTCTTCTTTCCATCGTCTCTTCGTCTCGTCATCGTTGTAATCTCGGCGCCTCTTCGTCCCATCATCGCCTCTTTGTCCCATCATGGCCTCTTCGTCTCGTCATCGTAGTCATCTCGTCGCCTCTTCGTCGTCTCTTCATCGCCGTCACCTTGTCGTCTCTTCGTCTCCTCATCGTCATCTCTTCGTCGTCATCGTCATCTCGTCGCCTTTTCTTAGCATCGTTTCTTCCTCGTCTCTTCGTCTCGTCATCGTCATCTCGTCGCCTCTTCGTCCCATCGTCGTCTCTTCGTTTTATCATCATCTCGTCGCCTCATCGTCATTTCGACGCCTCTTCGTTCCATAGTCGTCTACTTCCCGTTATCGTCGTCATCTCGTCGCATTTTCGTCCCATCGTCGTCTCTTCATCGTCATCTCGTCGTCTCTTCGTCTTGTCATCGTTATCTCGCCGCATCTTCGTCCCATTATCGTCTCCTCGTCTCGTCATCGTCGCCTCTTAGTCCCATTATCATCTCGACGCCTATTCGTTCCATCCTCGTCTCGTCATCTCGTTGGGTCTTCGTCCCATCGTGTCTAAAAAAATTTCAAAATTGGAAAATTTTTTAAAATTCTTCAAAACAAAAAATTCCAAATTTCCAAAAAATTTAAAAATTAAAAAAATTTAACAATTTTAAAAAATTTTCAGAAATTTTTCAAAATTCGAAAAATTGTTAAAATTCCAAAAATTTTCAAAATTAAAAAATTCCAAATTTTTAAAGTTTCAAAATTCCACAAAAAGTCAAAATGTTTTAGAAATAAAAAAATATCAAAATTTCCAAAAATTTTCCTAATTTCAAAAGTTTTTTTTCAAATTTCAAAAAATTTCTACATTTTTCAAAGTTGAAAAAATAACAAAATTTCCAAATATTTTCAAAATTTTTCAAATTACAAAATTTTTTAAAATTCCCAAAAATTTCAAAATTTTTTAAAACTCCAAACATTTTCTAAAATTTTTCAAAAATAAAAACAAAATCAAAATTTTCAATTTGAATTTTGACATTTTTTTTAGAAATCTTGATGTTTTATTGAATTTTGAAAACCTGGAAATTTAAAAATTCTTTCAACTGAAAATTGTGAAATTTTTTGATTTTTAAAATTTTTGGAATTCTTTTTATTTTCGAGAATTTTTAAAGTATCGACTTTTTTTCAATTCTGAAATATTTTGAAATATTTTTCGAATTTGAAAATCTGCAATTTTTTTGAATTTTGAAATATTGAGACGAGACCGATTATAGGCAACAAAATCCGACGAAGAGACGACAAACAGACGAAGATACGAAGACGACGAACAAGCCGACGAAGTGACGACCTGAGGAAGAGGACCGGACTATAAAAAGACGACGAGACGACGATGGGACGAATATGCGACGAGATGACGATGACGAGACGAAGAAACGATAGGATGAAGAGGCGACGAGGTGAGGATGACGAGACGAAGAGGCGACGAGATGATGAGACGAATAGACAACGATGTAACGAGACGACCATGGGACGAAAAGGCGACGATAACGAGACGAAGAGACGGCGATGGGACGAAGAGGCAACGAGATGACGACGATGCCGAGACGAAATGGAAGGAAGAGGCGTCGAGATGACAATGACGAGACGAAGAGACGACGAGATGACGATGACGAGACGAGGAGACGACGATGGGACGAAGAAGAGTCGAGATGACGACGATGATAAGACGAACAGACGACGATGGGACAAACAGGCGACGAGATGACGACGATGGAACGAAGAGGCGACAAGATGACGATGACGAGACAAAGAGACGACGATGGAACGAAGACACGACGAGATGACGATGAGACGAAGAGGCGACGAGATGACTACGATAACGAGACGAAGAGGCGACGATGGAACGAAGACACGTCGAGATGACGATGAGACGAAGAGGCGACGAGATGACGATGACGAGACGACGAAGAGGCGAAAGGATGACGATGACGAGACGAAAAGATGACGATGGAACGAAGACTCGTCGAGATGACGATGAGACGAAGAGGCGACGAGATGACGATAACGAGACGAGGCGACGATGGGACGAAGATGTGACGATGACGAGACATCGAAGATACGACAACGGGACGAAGAGGCGACAAGATGACGATGACAAGACGAAGAGACGACAAAGAGATGACGATGGGACGAAGAGGCGACGATGACGAGGCGATGAAGAGACGATGATGTGACGAAGATGCGACGAGATGACGAGGATGGAACGAATAGGCGACAAGATGACGAGGAGACGAACAGACGACGATGAGACGAAGAGGCGACGTGATGAAGATACGATGGGACGAAGAGGCGACGACGATAACGAGACGACGATGGGACGAAGAGGTGACGAGATGACGACGATGACGAGACAAAGAGACGTTATGTTCGCCGTCGCCTAGTCTCTTCGTCGTATCTACGTCTCGTAGTCTTCCCTTCGTCTTGTTCTCGCCGTTGTCTTCTCATCGTCTCGTCGTTGTCTCTTCGTCACCGTCTCTGCGTCATATCTTTGTCGTAATCGCCGTCTCGCCGCAGTCCCTTCGTCGTCTTTCCGTTGTCTCATCGTCGTAGTCCCGTCCCCGTCGTCTCATCTTCGTCTCCATCGTCTCATCTCTGTGCTCTCGTCGTATCGCCATCGTCATCTCTTCGCCTCTTCGTCCCATTGTCGCCTCTTCGTCTCGTCATCGTCTTCATCTCGTCGCCGTCTTCATCTCGTCGCCTCTTCGTCCCATCGTTGTCTCTTCGTCTCGTCATCGTCGTTGCCTCTTCGTCTCGTCATCGTCATATCGCCTCTTCGTCCCATCATCGTCTCATGATCGTCGTCCTCGTCGTCGCCTCTTCGTCCCATCGTCGTCTCTTCGTCGCGACATCATCTCATCGCCTCTTCGTCTCGTCATCGTCATCTCAACGCCTCTTTGTTCCATTCTCTCTCCGTCTCGTCATGGTCATCTTATCGCCTTTCAGTCCCATCGTCGTCTCTTCGTCTCGTCGTCGTCATCTCGTCGCCTCTTCGTCCCATCGTTGTCTCTTCGTCTCGTCATCGTCGTTGCCTCTTCGTCTCGTCATCGTCATATCGCCTCTTCGTCCCATCATCGTCTCATGATCGTCGTCCTCGTCGTCGCCTCTTCGTCCCATCGTCGTCTCTTCGTCGCGACATCATCTCATCGCCTCTTCGTCTCGTCATCGTCATCTCAACGCCTCTTTGTTCCATTCTCTCTCCGTCTCGTCATGGTCATCTTATCGCCTTTCAGTCCCATCGTCGTCTCTTCGTCTCGTCGTCGTCATCTCGTCGCCTCTTCGTCCCATCGTCGTCTCTTCGTCTTCATCTCGTCGCCACTTTGTTCCATAGTCGTCTCCCTGTCTCGTCACCATCATCTCGTCGCCTCTTTGTCCCATCGTTCCTTCGTCTCGTCATCTCGTCGCGTCTTCGCCCCTTCGTCGTCTTGTCGTCTTGTCATCTCGTGGTCTCTTCGTCTCGTCATGGTCATCCCGACGCCTCTTCTTTCCATCGTCTCTTCGTCTCGTCATCGTTGTCATCTCGTCGCCTCTTCGTCCCACCGTTCCATTGTCATGTCTTCGTCTCGTCATCGTTGTAATCTCGGCGTCTCTTCGTCCCATCATCGCCTCTTCGTCTCGTCATCGTAGTCATCTCGTCGCCTCTTCGTCGTCTCTTCATCGCCGTCACCTTGTCGTCTCTTCGTCTCCTTATCGTCATCTCTTCGTCGTCATCGTCATCTCGTCGCCTTTTCTTAGCATTGTTTCTTCTTCGTCTCGTCATCGTCATCTTGTCGCCTCTTCGTCCCTTCGTCGTCTCTTCGTTTTATCATCATCTCGTCGCCTCTTCGTCATTTCGACGCCTCTTCGTTCCATAGTCGTCTTCTTCCCGTCATCGTCATCTCGTCGCATTTTCGTCCCATCGTCGTCTCTTCATCGATCATCATCTCGTCCTCTCTTCGTCTTGTCATCGTTATCTCGCCACCTCTTCGTCCCATCATCGTCTCCTCGTCTCGTCATCGTCGCCTCTTAGTCCCATTGTCATCTCGACGCCTCTTCGTTCCATCCGCGTCTCGTCATCTCGTTGCCTCTTCGTGCCATCGTGTCTAAAAAAATTTCAAAATTCGAAAATTTTTTAAAATACTTCAAAACAAAAAAATTCCAAATTTCCCAAGAATTTAAAAATGAAAAAAAATTTTATAATTTTCAAAAAACTTCAGAAATTTTTCACAATTGGAAAAATTGTCAAAAATCCAAATTTTGTAAGTTTCAAAATTCCACAAACAGTCTACATTTTTTAGAAATAAAAAAAATATCAAAATTTCTAAAAATAATCCTAATTTCAAAAATTTTTGTCAGATTTCAAAAAATTTCTACATTTTTCAAAGTTGAAAAAATTACAAAATTTCCAAAAATTTTCAAAATTTTTCGAATTACAAAATTTTTTAAAATCCCCAAAAATTTCAAAATTTTTTAAAACTTCAAACATTTTCAAAATGTTTGAAAAATAAGAACAAAATCAAAATTTTCAATTTGAATTTTGAAAATTTTTTAGAAATCTTGATGTTTTATTGAATTTTGAAAACCCGGAAATTTAAAACTTTTTTAGAACTGAAAATTGTGAAATTTTTTGGGATTTTTTAAATTTTTGGAATTCTTTTTATTTTTGAGAATAATTAAAATATCGACTTTTTTTTACAATTCTGAAATATTTTGAAAGTTTTTTCGAATTTTGAAAATCTGGAATTTTTTTGAATTTTGAAATATAGAGAAGAGAGGACGAGACCGATTATAGGCAAAAATCGACGAAGAGACGACAAACAGACGAAGATACGAAGAAGACGAACAAGGCGACGAAGTGACGACCTGAGGAAGAGGACCGGACGATAAAAAGACGAGACGACGATGGGACGAAGAAGCGACGAGATGACGATGACGAGACGAAGAAACGATGGGACGAAGAGGCTACGAGGTGAGGATGACGAGACGAAGAGACGACGATGAGAAGAAGAGGCAACGAGATGATGATGAGACGAATAGACAACGATGTAACGAAGAGACGACCATGGGACCAAAGAGGAGACAATGGGACGAAGAAGAGTCGAGTTGACGACGATGACAAGACGAAGAGACGATGATGGGACAAACAGGCGACGAGATGACGACGATGGAACGAAGAGGCGACAAGATGACGATGACGAGACGAAGAGGCGACGAGATGACGACGATATCGAGACGAGGCGACGGTGGGACGAAGATGTGACGACGATGACGAGACGACGAAGATACGACGGCGGGACGAAGATGCGACGAGATGACGATGACAAGACGAGACAAAGAGATGACGATGGGACGAAGAAGCGACGATGACGAGGCGATGAAGAGACGATGATGTGACGAAGATTCGACGAGATGACGACGATGCGACGAATAGGCGACGAGATGACGAGGAGACGAACAGACGACGATGAGACGAAGAGGCGACGTGATGAAGAGACGATGGGACGTAGAGGCGACGACGATGACGCGACGACGATGGGACGAAGAGGCGACGAGATGACGATGACGCGACAAAGAGACGTTAAATTCCCCGTCGCCTCGTCTCTTCGTCGTATCTACGTCTCGCAGTCGTCTCTTCATGTTCTCGCCGTTGTCTTCTCATCGTCTCGTCGTTGTCTCTTCGTCATCGTCTCTGCGTCACATCTTCGTCCTAATCGCCGTCTCGCCGCATTCCCTTCGTCGTCTTTCCCTTTGTCGTCTTGCCGTTGTCTCATCGTCGTAGTCCTGTCCCCGTCGTCTCCATCTTCGTCTCATCTCTGTCCTCTCGTCGTCTCGCCATCGTCATCTCTTCGCCTCTTCGTCCCATTGTCGCCTCTTCGTCTCGTCATCGTCGTCATCACGTCGCCTCTTCGTCCCATCGTTGTCTCTTCGTCTCGTAATGGTCATCTCTTCGTCTCGTCATCGTTATCTCGTCGCCTTTTCGTCCCATCATCGTCCCATGATCGTCGTCATCGTCGTCGCCTCTTCTACCCATTGTTCTCTCTTCGTCTCGTCATCGTCGTTGCCTCTTCGTCTCGTCATCGTCATCGCCTTTTCGACCCATCGTCGTCTCTTCGTCTCGTCATCGTCGTTGAATCTTCGTCTCGTCGTCGTCATCTCAACGCCTCTTCTTTCCATTGTTTCTCCGTCTCTTCATGGTCATCTTATCGCCTCTTAGTCCCATCGTCGTCTCGTCGTCATGTTGTCGCCTCTACGTCCCATCGTCGTCTCTCCGTCTTCATCTCGTCGCCACTTTGTTCCATAGTCGTCTCCCTGTCTCGTCACCGTTATCTCGTCGCCTCTTTCTCCCATCGTTTCTTCGTCTTGTCATCTCGTCGCGTTTTCGCCCCCTCGTCGTCTCGTCGTTTTGTCATCTCGTAGCCTCTTCGTCTCATGGTCGTCTCGTCCTCGTCTCTTCGTCTCGTCATGGTCACCCCGACGCCTCTTCTTTCCATCGTCTCTTCGTCTCGTCACCGTTGTAATCTCGGCGCCTCTTCGTCTCGTCATCGTATTCATCTCGTCGTCTCTTCATCGCCGTCACCTTGTCGTCTCTTCGTCTCCTCATCGTCATCTCTTCGTCGTCATCGTCATCTCGTCGCCTCTTCATCCCATCGTTTCTTCCTCGTCTCTTCGTCTCGTCATCGTCATCTCGTCGCCTCTTCGTCCCATCGTCGTCTCTTCGTTTTATCATCGTCGCCTCTTCGTCCCATCGTTGTCTCTTCGTCTCGTCATCGATATCTCGTCGCCTTTTCGTCCCATCATCGTCTCATGATCGTCGTCATCGTCGTCGCCTCTTCGACCCATCGTTGTCTTCGTTTCGTCATCGTCGTTGCCTCTTCGTCTCGTCATCGTCATCTCGCCTCTTCGTCCCATCATCGTCTCATGATCGTCGTCATCGTCGTCGCCTCTTCGTCCCATCGTCGTCTCTTCGCCGCGACATCATCTCATCGCCTCTTCGTCTCGTCATCGTCAGCTCAACGCCTCTTCGTTCCATTCTCTCTCCGTCTCGTCATGGTCATCTTATCCCCTCTTAGTCCTATCGTCGTCTCGTCGTCGTCATCTCGTCGCCTCTTCGTCCCATTTCCGTCTCTTCGTCTTCATCTCGTCGCCACTTTATTCCATAGTCGTCTCCCTGTCTCGTCACCGTCATCTCGTCGCCTCTTTGTCCCATTGTTTCTTCGTCTCGTCATCTCGTCGCGTCTTCGCCCCCTCGTCGTCCTGTCGTTTTGTCATCTCGTGGCCTCTTCGTCCCATTGTCGTCTCGTCCTCGTCGTCTCTTCGTCTCGCCATGGTCATCCCGACGCCTCTTCTTTCCATCGTGTCTTCGTCTCGTCATCGTTGTCATCTCGTCGCCTCTTCGTCCCACCGTTCCATCGTCATGTATTCGTCTTGTCATCGTTGTAATCTCGGCGCCTCATCGTTCCATCATCGCCTCTTCGTCTCGTCATCGTAGTCATCTCGTCGCCTCTTCGTCGTCTCTTCATCGCCGTCACCTTGTCGTCTCTTCGTCTCCTCATCGTCATCTCTTCGTCGTCATCGTCATCTCTTCGTCGTCATCGTCATCTCGTCGCCTCTTAATATCATCGTTTCTTCCTCGTCTCTTCGTCTCGTCATCTTCATCTCGTCGCCTCTTCGTCCCATCGTCGTCTCTTCGTTTTATCATCGTCATCTCGTCGCCTCTTCGTCATTTCGACGCCTCTTCGTTCCATAGTCGTCTTCTTCCCGTCATCATCATCATCTCGTCGCATTTTCGTCCCATCGTTTCTTCTTCGTCTCATCGTGACCTCCCTCCCATCGTCGTCTCTTCATCGTCATCATCTCGTCGTCTCTTCGTCTTGACATCGTCAACTCGACGCCTCTTCGTTCCGTCCTCGTCTCGTCATCTCGTTGCCAGTTCGTCCCATCGTATCTAAAAAAAAAAAAAAAAAATTCGAAAATTTTTTTAAATTCTTCAAAACAAAAAAGTTCCAAATTTCCAAAGAATCTAAAAATTAAAAAAAAAAATAATAATTTTCAAAATATTTCAGAAACTCTTCATAATTCGAAAAATTTTCAAAATTCCAAAAATTTTCAAAATTAAAACAAATAAAATTCAAAGAATTGTCAAAATTTTCAAAATTAAAAAAATTCCAAATTTTTAAAGTTTCAAAATTCCACAAAAAGTCAATATTTTTTAGAATTAAAAAAATATAAAATTTCCAAAAATTTTCCTAATTTCAAAATTTTCGTCAAATTTAAAAAAGTTTCTACACTTTTCAAAGTTGAAAATATGACAAAATTTCCAAAAATTTTCAAAATTTTTCAAATTATAAAATTTTTTTAAATTCCCAAAAATTTCAAAATTTTTTAAAACACCAAACAATTTCAAAATTTTTCAAAAATAAAAACAAAATCAAAATTTTCAATTTGAATTTTGACATTTTTTTAGAAATCTTGATGTTTTATTGAATTTTGAAAACCTGGAAATTAAAAAATTTTTTTCAACTGAAAATTGTGAAATTTTTTGGAATTTTTTAAATTTTTGGAATTCTTTTTATTTTCGAGAATTTTTAAAGTATCGACTTTTTTTCAATTCTGAAATATTTTGAAATTTTTTTCGAATTTTGAAGTTCTGGAATTTTTTGGAATTTTGAAATATTGAGACGAGACCGATTATAGGCAACAAAATCCGACGAAGTGACGACAAACAAACGAAGATACGAAGACGACGAACAAGGCGACGAAGTGACGACCTGAGGAAGAGGACCGGACGATAAAAAGACGACGAGACGACGATGGGACGAATAAGCGACGAGATGACGATGACGAGACGAAGAAACGATAGGACGAAGAGGCGACGAGGTGAGGATGACGAGACGAAGAGGCGACGAGATGATGAGACGAATAGACAACGATGTAACGAGACGACCATGGGACGAAAAGGCGACGATAACGAGACGAAGAGACGGTGATGGGACGAAGAGGCAACGAGATGACGACGATGACGAGACGAAATGGAAGGAAGAGGCGTCGAGATGACAATGACGAGACGAAGAGACGACGAGATGACGATGACGAGACGAGGAGACGACGATGGGACGAAGAAGAGTCGAGATGACGACGATGATAAGACGAACAGACGACGATGGGACAAACAGGCGACGAGATGACGACGATGGAACGAAGAGGCGACAAGATGACGATGACGAGACAAAGAGACGACGATGGAACGAAGACACGACGAGATGACGATGAGACGAAGAGGCGACGAGATGACTACGATAACGAGACGAAGAGGCGACGATGGAACGAAGACACGTCGAGATGACGATGAGACGAAGAGGCGACGAGATGACGATAACGAGACGAGGCGACGATGGGACGAAGATGTGACGATGACGAGACATCGAAGATACGACAACGGGACGAAGAGGCGACAAGATGACGATGACAAGACGAAGAGACGACAAAGAGATGACGATGGGACGAAGAGGCGACGATGACGAGGCGATGAAGAGACGATGATGTGACGAAGATGCGACGAGATGACGAGGATGGAACGAATAGGCGACAAGATGACGAGGAGACGAACAGACGACGATGAGACGAAGAGGCGACGTGATGAAGATACGATGGGACGAAGAGGCGACGACGATAACGAGACGACGATGGGACGAAGAGGTGACGAGATGACGACGATGACGAGACAAAGAGACGTTATGTTCGCCGTCGCCTAGTCTCTTCGTCGTATCTACGTCTCGTAGTCTTCCCTTCGTCATGTTCTCGCCGTTGTCTTCTCATCGTCTCGTCGTTGTCTCTTCGTCACCGTCTCTGCGTCATATCTTCGTCGTAATCGCCGTCTCGCCGCAGTCCCTTCGTCGTCTTGCCGTTGTCTCATCGTCGTAGTCCCGTCCCCGTCGTCTCTTCATCTTCGTCTCCATCGTCTCATCTCTGTGCTCTCGTCGTATCGCCATCGTCATCTCTTCGCCTCTTCGTCCCATTGTCGCCTCTTCGTCTCGTCATCGTCTTCATCTCGTCGCCGTCTTCATCTCGTCGCCTCTTCGTCCCATCGTTGTCTCTTCGTCTCGTCATCGTCGTTGCCTCTTCGTCTCGTCATCGTCATATCGCCTCTTCGTCCCATCATCGTCTCATGATCGTCGTCCTCGTCGTCGCCTCTTCGTCCCATCGTCGTCTCTTCGTCGCGACATCATCTCATCGCCTCTTCGTCTCGTCATCGTCATCTCAACGCCTCTTTGTTCCATTCTTTCTCCGTCTCGTCATGGTCATCTTATCGCCTTTCAGTCCCATCGTCGTCTCTTCGTCTCGTCATCGTCATCTCGTCGCCTCTTCGTCCCATCGTCGTCTCTTCGTCTTCATCTCGTCGCCACTTTGTTCCATATTCGTCTCCCTGTCTCGTCACCATCATCTCGTCGCCTCTTTGTCCCATCGTTCCTTCGTCTCGTCATCTCGTCGCGTCTTCGCCCCTTCGTCGTCTTGTCGTTTTGTCATCTCGTGGTCTCTTCGTCTCGTCATGGTCATCCCGACGCCTCTTCTTTCCATCGTCTCTTCGTCTCGTCATCGTTGTCATCTCGTCGTCTCTTCGTCCCACCGTTCCATTGTCATGTCTTCGTCTCGTCATCGTTGTAATCTCGGCGTCTCTTCGTCCCATCATCGCCTCTTCGTCTCGTCATCGTAGTCATCTCGTCGCCTCTTCGTCGTCTCTTCATCGCCGTCACCTTGTCGTCTCTTCGTCTCCTTATCGTCATCTCTTCGTCGTCATCGTCATCTCGTCGCCTTTTCTTAGCATTGTTTCTTCCTCGCCTCTTCGTCTCGTCATCGTCATCTCGTCGCCTCTTCGTCCCTTCGTCGTCTCTTCGTTTTATCATCATCTCGTCGCCTCTTCGTCATTTCGACGCCTCTTCGTTCCATAGTCGTCTTCTTCCCGTCATAGTCGTCATCTCGTCGCATTTTCGTCCCATCGTCGTCTGTTCATCGTCATCATCTCCTCCTCTCTTCGTCTTGTCATCGTTATCTCGACACCTCTTCGTCCCATCATCGTCTCCTCGTCTCGTCATCGTCGCCTCTTAGTCCCATTGTCATCTCGACGCCTCTTCGTTCCATGCTCGTCTCGTCATCTCGTTGCCTCTTCGTGCCATCGTGTCTAAAAAAATTTCAAAATTCGAAAATTTTTTAAAATACTTCAAAACAAAAAAATTCCAAATTTCCCAAGAATCTAAAAATTAAAAAAAATTTTATAATTTTCAAAAAACTTCAGAAATTTTTCACAATTGGAAAAATTGTAAAATATCCAAATTTTTTAAGTTTCAAAATTCCACAAACAGTCTACATTTTTTAGAAATAAAAAAAATATCAAAATTTCCAAACATAATCCTAATTTCGAAAATTTTTTTCAAATTTCAAAAAATTTCTACATTTTTCAAAGTTGAAAAAATTACAAAATTTCCAAAAATTTTCAAAATTTTTCAAATTACAAAATTTTTTAAAATCCCCAAAAATTTCAAAATTTTTTAAAACTTCAAACATTTTCAAAATGTTTGAAAAATAAAAACAAAATCAAAATTTTCAATTTGAATTTTGAAAATTTTTTAGAAATCTTGATGTTTTATTGAATTTTGAAAACCCGGAAATTTAAAACTTTTTTAGAACTGAAAATTGTGAAATTTTTTGGGATTTTTTAAATTTTTGGAATTCTTTTTATTTTTGAGAATAATTAAAATATCGACTTTTTTTCAATTCTGAAATATTTTGAAAGTTTTTTCGAATTTTGAAAATCTGGAATTTTTTTGAATTTTGAAATATAGAGAAGAGAGGACGAGACCGATTATAGGCAAAAATCGACGAAGAGACGACAAACAGACGAAGATACGAAGAAGACGAACAAGGCGACGAAGTGACGACCTGAGGAAGAGGACCGGACTATAAAAAGACGAGACGACGATGGGACGAAGAAGCGACGAGATGACGATGACGAGACGAAGAAACGATGGGACGAAGAGGCGACGAGGTGAGGATGACGAGACGAAGAGACGACGATGAGAAGAAGAGGCAACGAGATGATGATGAGACGAATAGACAACGATGTAACGAAGAGACGACCATGGGACCAAAGAGGAGACAATGGGACGAAGAAGAGTCGAGTTGACGACGATGACAAGACGAAGAGACGATGATGGGACAAACAGGCGACGAGATGACGACGATGGAACGAAGAGGCGACAAGATGACGATGACGAGACGAAGAGGCGACGAGATGACGACGATATCGAGACGAGGCGACGGTGGGACGAAGATGTGACGACGATGACGAGACGACGAAGATACGACGGCGGGACGAAGATGCGACGAGATGACGATGACAAGACGAGACAAAGAGATGACGATGGGACGAAGAAGCGACGATGACGAGGCGATGAAGAGACGATGATGTGACGAAGATTCGACGAGATGACGACGATGCGACGAATAGGCGACGAGATGACGAGGAGACGAACAGACGACGATGAGACGAAGAGGCGACGTGATGAAGAGACGATGGGACGAAGAGGCAACGACGATGACGAGACGACGATGGGACGAAGAGGCGACGACATGACGATGACGAGACAAAGAGACGTTAAATTCGCCGTCGCCTCGTCTCTTCGTCGTATCTACGTCTCGTAGTCGTCTCTTCATGTTCTCGCCGTTGTCTTCTCATCGTCTCGTCGTTGTATCTTCGTCATCGTCTCTGCGTCACATCTTCGTCCTAATCGCCGTCTCGCCGCATTCCCTTCGTCGTCTTGCCGTTGTCTCATCGTCGTAGTCCCGTCCCCGTCGTCTCTTCATCTTCGTCTCATCTCTGTCCTCTCGTCGTCTCGCCATCGTCATCTCTTCGCCTCTTCGTCCCATTGTCGCCTCTTCGTCTCGTCATCGTCGTCATCACGTCGCCTCTTCGCCCCATCGTTGTCTCTTCGTCTCGTAATGGTCATCTCTTCGTCCCGTCATCGTTATCTCGTCGCCTTTTCGTCCCATCATCGTCCCATGATCGTCGTCATCGTCGTCGCCTCTTCTACCCATTGTTGTCTCTTCGTCTCGTCATCGTCGTTGCCTCTTCGTCTCGTCATCGTCATCGCCTTTTCGACCCATCGCCGTCTCTTCGTCTCGTCATCGTCGTTGCCTCTTCGTCTCGTCATCGTCATCTCAACGCCTCTTCATTCCATTGTTTCTCCGTCTCTTCATGGTCATCTTATCGCCTCTTAGTCCCATCGTCGTCTCGTCGTCGTCATCTCGTCGCCTCTACGTCCCATCGTCGTCTCTTCGTCTTCATCTCGTCGCCACTTTGTTCCATAGTCGTCTCCCTGTCTCGTCACCGTCATCTCGTCGCCTCTTTCTCCCATCGTTTCTTCGTCTTGTCATCTCGTCGCGTCTTTGCCCCCTCGTTGTCTCGTCGTTTTGTCATCTCGTAGCCTCTTCGTCCCATGGTCGTCTCGTCCTCCTCTCTTCGTCTCGTCATGGTCACCCCGACGCCTCTTCTTTCCATCGTCTCTTCGTCTCGTCACCGTTGTAATCTCGGCGCCTCTTCGTCCCATCATCGCCTCGTCTCGTCATCGTATTCATCTCGTCGTCTCTTCGTCGTCTCTTCATCGCCGTCACCTTGTCGTCTCTTCGTCTCCTCATCGTCATTTCTTCGTCGTCATCGTCATCTCGTCGCCTCTTCATCCCATCGTTTCTTCCTCGTCTCTTCGTCTCGTCATCGTCATCTCGTCGCCTCTTCGTCCCATCGTCGTCTCTTCGTTTTATCATCGTCGCCTCTTCGTCCCATCGTTGTCTCTTCGTCTCGTCATGGTCATCTCCTCTTCGTCTCGTCATCGATATCTCGTCGCCTTTTCGTCCCATCATCGTCTCATGATCGTCGTCATCGTCGTCGCCTCTTCGACCCATCGTTGTCTTCGTTTCGTCATCGTCGTTGCCTCTTCGTCTCGTCATCGTCATCTCGCCTCTTCGTCCCATCATCGTCTCATGATCGTCGTCATCGTCGTCGCCTCTTCGTCCCATCGTCGTCTCTTCGTCGCGACATCATCTCATCGCCTCTTCGTCTCGTCATCGTCAGCTCAACGCCTCTTCGTTCCATTCTCTCTCCGTCTCGTCATGGTCATCTTATCCCCTCTTAGTCCTATCGTCGTCTCGTCGTCGTCATCTCGTCGCCTCTTCGTCCCATTTCCGTCTCTTCGTCTTCATCTCGTCGCCACTTTATTCCATAGTCGTATCCCTGTCTCGTCACCGTCATCTCGTCGCCTCTTTTTCCCATCGTTTCTTCGTCTCGTCATCTCGTCGCGTCTTCGCCCCCTCGTCGTCTTGTCGTTTTGTCATCTCGTGGCCTCTTCGTCCCATTGTCGTCTCGTCCTCGTCGTCTCTTCGTCTCGTCATGGTCATCCCGACGCCTCTCCTTTCCATCGTCTCTTCGTCTCGTCATCGTTCTCATCTCGTCGCCTCTTCGTCCCACCGTTCCATCGTCATGTCTTCGTCTCGTCATCGTTGTAATCTCGGCGCCTCTTCGTTCCATCATCGCCTCTTCGTCTCGTCATCGTAGTCATCTCGTCGCCTCTTCGTCGTCTCTTCATCGCCGTCACCTTGTCGTCTCTTCGTCTCCTCATCGTCATCTCTTCGTCGTCATCGTCATCTCTTCGTCGTCCTCGTCATCTCGTCGCCTCTTCATATCATCGTTTCTTCCTCGTCTCTTCGTCTCGTCATCTTCATCTCGTCGCCTCTTCGTCCCATCGTCGTCTCTTCGTTTTATCATCGTCATCTCGTCGCCTCTTCGTCATTTCGACGCCTCTTCGTTCCATAGTCGTCTTCTTCCCGTCATCATCATCATCTCGTCGCATTTTCGTCCCATCGTTTCTTCCTCGTCTCATCGTCACCTCCCTCCCATCGTCGTCTCTTCATCGTCATCACCTCGTCGTCTCTTCGTCTTGTCATCGTCATCTCGACGCCTCTTCGTTCCATCCTCGTCTCGTCATAACGTTGCCTCTTCGTCCCATCGTGTCTAAAAAAATTTCAAAATACGAAAATTTTTTAAAATACTTCAAAACAAAAAAATTCCAAATTTCCAAAGAATCTAAAAATTAAAAAAAATTTAATAATTTTCAAAAAATTTCAGAAACTTTTCATAATTCGAAAAATTTTCAAAATTCCAAAAATTTTCAAAATTAGAAAAAATAAAATTCAAAGAATTGTCAAATGTTTCAAAATTAAAACATTCCAAATTTTTAAAGTTTCAAAATTCCACAAAAAGTCAAAATTTTTTAGAATGAAAAAAATATCAAAATTTCGAAAAATTTTCCTAATTTCAAAATTTTTTTCAAATTTCAGAAAATTTCTACATTTTTCAAAGTTGAAAATATGACAAAACTTCCAAAAATTTTCAAAATTTTTCAAATTTTTTAAAATTTTTTTAAATTCCCAAAAATTTCAAAATTTTTTAAAATTCCGAACAATTTCAAAATTAAAAAAAAAAAACAAAATCAAAATTTTCAATTTGAATTTTGACATTTTTTTAGAAATCTTGATGTTTTATTGAATTTTGAAAACCTGGAAATTTAAAAATTTTTTTCAACTGAAAATTGTGAAAATTTCTGGGATTTTTAAAATTTTTGAAATTCTTTTTATTTTCGAGAATTTTTAAAGTATTGACTTTTTTTCAATTCTGAAATATTTTGAAATTTTTTTCGAATTTTGTAAATCTTGAATTTTTTTGAATTTTGGAATATTGAGACGAGACCGATTATAGGCAACAAAATCCGACGAAGAGAAGACAAAGAGACGAAGATACGAAGACGACGAACAAGGCGACGAAGTGACGACCTGAGTAAGAGGACCGGACGATAAAAAGTCGGCGAGACGACGATGGGACGAATAAGCGACGATGTGATGACGATGACGAGACGAAGAAACGATGGGACGAAGAGGCGACGAGGTGAGGATGACGAGACGAAGAGGCGACTAGATGATGAGACGAATAGACAACGCTGTAACGAGGAGACGACCATGGGACGAAAAGGCGACGATAACGAGACGAAGAGACGGCGATGGGACGAAGAGGCAACGAGATGACGACGATGACGAGACGAAATGGAAGGAAGAGGCGTCGAGATGACAATGACGAGACGAAGAGGCGACGAGATGACGATGACGAGACTAGGAGACGACGATGGGACGAAGAAGAGCCGAGATGACGAGGATGACAAGACGAAGAGACGACGATGGGACAAACAGGCGACGAAATGACGACGATGGAACGAACAGGCGACAAGATGACGATGACGAGACGAAGAGACGACGATGGAACAAAGACACGTCGAGATGACGATGAGACGAAGAGGCGACGAGATGACGACGATAACGTGACGAAGAGGCGACGATGGAACGAAGACACGTCGAGATGACGATGAGACGAAGAGGCGAAGAGATGACGATGACGAGACGACGAATAGGCGAAAGGATGACGATGACGAGACGAAGAGATGACGATGGAACGAAGACTCGTCGAGATGACGATGAGACGAAGAGGCGACGTGATGACGATAACGAGACGAGGCGACGATGGGACGAAGATGTGACGATGACGAGACATCGAAGATACGACAACGGGACGAAGAGGCGACGTGATGACGATGACAAGACCAAGAGACGACAAAGAGATGACGATGAGACGAAGAGGCGACGATGACGAGGCGATGAAGAGACGATGATGTGACGAAGATGCGACGAGATGACGACGATGGGACGAATAGGCGACGAGATGACGAGGAGACGAACAGACGACGATGAGACGAAGAGGCGACGTGATGAAGAGACGATGGGATGAAGAGGCGACGACGATGACGACGATGACGAGACAAAGAGACGTTATGTTCGCCATCGCCTCGTCTCTTCGTCGTATCTACGTCTCGTAGTCGTCTCTTCGTCATGTTCTCGCTGTTGTCTTCTCATCGTCTCTGCGTCATATCTTCGTCGTAATCGCTGTCTCGCCGCAGTCCCTTCGTCGTCTTGCCGTTGTCTCATCGTCATAGTCCCGTCCCCGTCGTCTCTTCATCTTCGTCTCCATCGTCTCATCTCTGTCCTCTCGTCGTATCGCCATCGTCATCTCTTCGCCTCTTCGTCCCATTGTTGCCTCTTCGTCTCGTCATCGTTTTCATCTCGTCGCCTCTTCGTCCCATCGTTGTCTCTTCGTCTCGTCATTGTCGTTGCCTCTTCGTCTCGTCATCGTGATCTCGCCTCTTCGTCCCATCGTCGTCTCATGATCGTCGTCCTCGTCATCGCCTCTTCGTCCCATCATCGTCTCTTCGTCGCGACATCATCTCATCGCCTCTTCGTCTCGTCATCGTCATCGTCATCTCAACGCCTCTTTGTTCCATTCTCTCTCCGTCTCGTCATGGTCATCTTATCGCCTTTCAGTCCCATCGTCGTCACTTCGTCTCGTCGTTGTCATCTCGTCGCCTCTTCGTCCCATCGTCGTCTCTTCGTCTCCTCATCGTCATCTCTTCGTCGTCATCGTCATCTCGTCGCCTTTTCTTAGCATCGATTCATCCTCGTCTCTTCGTCTCGTCATCGTCATCTCGTCGGCTCTTCGTCCCATCGTCGTCTCTTCGTCCCATCGTCGTCTCTTCGTTTTATCATCGTCATCAAGTCGCCTCTTCGTCATTTCGACGCCTCTTCGTTCCATAGTCGTCTTCTTCCCGTCATCGTCGTCATCTCGTCGCATTTTCGTCCCATCGTCGTCTCTTCATCTTCATCATCTCGTCGTCTCTTCGTCTTGTTATCGTTATCTCGCCGCCTCTTCGTCCCATCATCTCCTCGACTCGTCATCGTCGCCTCTTAGTCCCATTATCGTCTCGATGCCTCTTCGTTCCTTCCTCGTCTCGTCATCTCGTTGCCTCTTCGTCCCATCGTGTCTAAAAAAATTTCAAAATTCGAAAATTTTTTTAAATTCTTCAATACAACAAAATTCCAAATTTCCAAAGAATCTAAAAATTAAAAAAATTTAATAATTTTCAAAAAATATCAGAAATTTTTCACAATTCGAAAAATTGTTAAAATTAAAAAAATTTTCAAAATTAAAAAATTCCAAATTTTTAAAGTTCCAAAATTCCAGAAAAAGTCAAAATATTTTCGAAATAAAAAAAATATCAAAATTTCCAAAAATTTTCCTAATTTCAAAATTTTTTTCAAATTTCAAAAAATTTCTGCATTTTTCAAAGTTGAAAAAATGACAAAATTTCGAAAAATTTTCAAAATTTTTCAAATTACGAAATTTTTTAAAATTCCCAAAAATTTCAAAATTTTTTAAACCTCCAAACATTTTCAAAATTTTTCAAAAATAAAAACAAAATCAAAATTTTCAATTCGAATTTTGAAAATTTTTTAGAAATCTTGATATTTTATTGAATTTTGAAAACTTGGAAATTTAAAAATTTTTTTGAACTGAAAATTGCGAAATTTTTTGGGATTTTTTAAATTTTTGGAATTCTTTTTATTTTTGAGAATTTTTAAAATATCAACTTTTTTTTCAATTCTGATATATTTTGAAAGTTTTTTCGAATTTTGAAAATCTGGAATTTTTTTGAATTTTGAAATATTGAGACGAGAGGGCGAGACCGATTATAGGCAACAAAATCCGACGAAGAGAAGACAAAGAGACGAAGATACGAAGGCGACGAACAAGGCGACGAAGTGACGACCTGAGGAAGAGGACCGGACGATAAAAAGACGACGAGACGACGATGGGACGAATAAGCGACGAGATTATGACGATGACGAGACGAAGCACGATGGGACGAAGAGGCGACGAGGTGAGGATGACGAGACGAAGAGGCGACGAGATGATGAGACGAATAGACAACGATGTAACAAACAGACGACCATGGGACGAAAAGGCGACGATAACGAGACGAAGAGACGGCGATGGGACGAAGAGGCAACGAGATGACGATGATGACGAGACGAAATGGAAGGAAGAGGCGTCGAGATGACAATGACGAGACAAAGAGGTGACGAGATGACGATGACGAGACGAAGAGACGACGATGGGACGAAGAAGAGTCGAGACGACGACGATGACAAAACGAAGAGACGACGATGGGACAAACAGGCGACGATATGACGACGATGGAACGAAGAGGCGACAAGATGACGATGACGAGACGAGGCGACGAGATGACGACGATATGGAGACGAGGCGACGGTGGGACGAAGATGTGACGACGATGACGAGACGACGAAGATACGACGGCGGGACGAAGAGGCGACGAGATGACGATGACAAGACGAGACGACAAAGAGATGACGATGGGACGAAGAAGCGACGATGACGAGGCGATGAAGAGACGATGATATGACGAAGATGCGACGAGTTGACGACGATGCGACGAATAGGCGACGAGATGACGAGGAGACGAACAGACGACGATGAGACGAAGAGGCGATGTGATGAAGAGACGATGGGACGCAGAGGCAACGACGATGACGAGACGACGATGGGACGAAGAGGCGACGAGATGACGATGACGATACAAAGAGACGTTAAATTCTCCGTCGCCTCGTCTCTTCGTAGTATCTACGTCTCGTAGTCGTCTCTTCATGTTCTCTCCGTTGTCTTCTCATCATCTCGTCGTGTCTCTTCGTCATCGTCTCTGCGTCATATCTTCGTCCTAATCGCCGTCTCGCCGCATTCCCTTCGTCGTCTTGCCGTTGTCTCATCGTCGTAGTCCTGTCCCCGTCGTCTCTTCATCTTCGTCTCATCTCTGTCCTCTCGTCGTCTCGCCATCGTCATCTCTTCGCCTCTTCGTCCCATTGTCGCCTCTTCGTCTCGTCATCGTCGTCATCTCGTCGCCTCTTCGACCCATCGTTGTCTCTTCGTTTCGTCATGGTCATCTCTTCGTCTCGTCATCGTTATGTCGTCGCATTTTCGTCCCATCTTCGTCTCATGATCGTCGTTATCGTCGTCGCCTCTTCTACTCATTGTTGTCTCTTCGTCTCGTCATCGTCGTTGCCTCTTCGTCTCGTCATCGTCATCGCTTTTTCGACCCATCGTCGTCCCTTCGTCTCGTCATCGTCGTTGCCTCTTCGTCTCGTCATCGTCATCTCAACGCCTCTTCATTCCATTGTTTCTCCGTCTCGTCTTGGTCATCTTATCGCCTCTTAGTCCCATCGTCGTCTCGTCGTCGTCATCTCGTCGCCTCTTCGTCCCATCGTCGTCTCTTCGTCTTCATCTCGTCGCCACTTTGTTCCATAGTCGTCTCCCTGTCTCGTCACCGTCATCTCGTCGCCTCTTTGTCCCATCGTTTCTTCCTCTCGTCATCTCGTCGCGTCTTCGCCCCCTCGTCGTCTCGTCGTTTTGTAATCTCGTGGCCTCTTCGTCCCAAGGTCGTCTCGTCCACGTCTCTTCGTCTCGTCATGGTCATCCCGACGCCACTTCTTTCCATCGTCTCTTCGTCTCGTCACCGTTGTAATCTCGGCCCCTCTTCGTCCCATCATCGCCTCTTCGTCTCGTCATCGTAGTCATCTCGTCGCCTCCTCGTCGTCTCTTCATCGCCGTCACTTTGTCGTCTCTTCGTCTCCTCATCGTCATCTCTTCGTCGTCATCGTCATCTCGTCACCTCTTCATCCCATCGTTTCTTCCTCATCTCTTCGTCTCGTCATCATCATCTCGTCGCCTCTTCGTCCCATCGTCGTCTCTTCGTTTTATCATCGTCATCTCGTCACCTCTTCGTCCCATCGTTGTCTCTTCCTCTCATCATATTCATCTCCTCTTCGTCTCGTCATCGTTATCTCGTCGCCTTTTCGTCCCATCATCGTCTCATGATCGTCGTCATCGTCGTCGCCTCTTCGACCCATCGTTGTCTTCGTCTCGTCATCGTCGTTGCCTCTTCGTCTCGTCATCGTCGTTGCCTCTTCTTCTCGTCATCGTCAACTCACCTCTTCGTCTCATCATCGTCTCATGATCGTCGTCATCGTCGTCGCCTCTTCGTCGCGACATCATCTCATCGCCTCTTCGTCTCGTCATCGTCAGCTCAACGCCTCTTCGTTCCATTCTCTCTCCGTCTCGTCATGGTCATCTTATCCCCTCTTAGTCCTATCGTCGTCTCGTCGTCGTCATCTCGTCGCCTCTTCGTCCCATCGTCGTCTCTTCGTCTTCATCTCGTCGCCACTTTATTCCATAGTCGTCTCCCTGTCTCGTCACCGTCATCTCGTCGCCTCTTTGTCCCATTGTTTCTTCGTCTCGTCATCTCGTCGCGTCTTCGCCCCCACGTCGTCTTGTCGTTTTGTCATTTCGTGGCCTCTTCGTCCCATTGTCGTCTCGTCCTCGTCGTCTCTTCGTCTCGTCATGGTCATCCCTACGCCTCTTCTTTCCATCGTCTCTTCGTCTCGTCATCGTTGTCATCTCGTCGCCTCTTCGTCCCACCGTTCCATCGTCATGTCTTCGTCTCGTCATGGTTGTAATCTCGGCGCCTCTTCGTTCCATCATCGCCTCTTCGTCTCGTCATCGTAGTCATCTCGTCGCCTCTTCGTCGTCTCTTCATTGCCGTCACCTTGTCGTCTCTTCGTCTGCTCATCGTCATCTCTTCGTCGTCATCGTCATCTCGTCGTCTCTTCATATCATCGTTTCTTCCTCGTCTCTTGGTCTCGTCATCGTCATCTCGTCGCCTCTTCGTCCCATCGTCGTCTCTTCGTTTTATCATCGTCATCTCGTCGCCTCATCGTCATTTCGACGCCTCTTCGTTCCATAGTCGTCTTCTTCCCGTCATCATCATCTCGTCGCATTTTCGTCTCATCGTTTCTTCGTCGTCTCATCGTCACCTCCGTCCCATCGTCGTCTCTTCATCGTCATCATCTCGTCGTCTCTTCGTCTTGTCATCGTCATCTCGACGCCTCTTCGTTCCATCCTCGTCTCGTCATATCGTTGCCTCTTCGTCCCATCGTGTCTAAAAAAATTTCAAAATTCGAAAATTTTTTAAAATACTTCAAAACAAAAAAATTCCAAATTTCCAAAGAATCTAAAAATTAAAAAAAAATTTAATAATTTTCAAAGAATTTCAGATACTTTTCATAATTCGAAAAATTTTCAAAAAACCAAAAATTTTCAAAATTAGAAAAAATAAAATTCAAAGAATTGTCAAAATTTTCAAAATTAAAAAATTCCAAATTTTTAAAGTTTCAAAATCCAGAAAAAGTCAAAATTCTTTAGAATTAAAAAATATCAAAATTTCCAAAAATTTTCCTACTTTCAAAATTTTCTTCCAATTTCAAAAAATTTCTACATTTTGCAAAGTTGAAAATATGACAAAATTTCCAAAAATTTTCAAAATTTTTCAAGTTACAAAATTTTTTTTAAATTCCCAAAAATTTCAAAATTTTTTAAAACTCCAAACGATTTCAAACTTTTTGAAAAATAAAAACAAAATCAAAATTTTCAATTTGAATTTTGATATTTTTTTAGAAATCTTGATGTGTTATTGAATTTTGAAAACCTGGAAATTTAAACATTTTTTTCAACTGAAAATTGTAAAATTTTTTGGGATTTAAAAAATTTTTGGAATTCTTTTTATTTTCGAGAATTTTTAAAGTATCGACTTTTTTTCAATTCTGAAATATTTTGAAATTTTTGTCGAATTTTGAAATTCTGGAATTTTTTTGAATTTTGAAATATTGAGACGAGACCGATTATAGGCAACAAAATCCGACGAAGAGACGACAAACAGACGAAGATACGAAGACGACGAACAAGGCGACGAAGTGACGACCTGAGGAAGAGGACCGGACGATAAAAAGACGACGAGACGACGATGGGACGATTAAGCGACGAGATGATGACGATGACGAGACGAAGAAACGATGGGACGAAGAGGCGACAAGGTGAGGATGACGAGACGAAGAGGCGACGAGATGATGAGACGAATAGACAACGATGTAACGAAGAGACGACCATGGGACGAAAAGCCGACGATAACGAGACGAAGAGACGGCGATGGGCCGAAGAGGCAACGAGATGACGACGATGACGAGACGAAATGGAAGGAAGAGGCGTCGAGATGACAATGACGAGACGAAGAGGCGACGAGATGACGATGACGAGACGAGGAGACGAAGATGGGACGAAGAAGAGTCGAGATGACGACGATGACAAGACGAAGAGACGACGATAGGACAAACAGGCGACGAGATGACGACGATGGAACGAACTGGCGACAAGATGACGATGACGAGACGAAGAGACGACGATGGAACGAAGACACGTCGAGATGACGAAGAGGCGACGAGATGACGACGATAACGAGAGGAAGAGGCGACGATGGAACGAAGACACGTCGAGATGACGATGAGACGAAGAGGCGACGAGATAACGATGACGAGACGACGAAGAGGCGAAAGGATGACGATGACGTGACGAAGAGATGACGATGGAACGAAGACTCGTCGAGATGAAAATGAGGCGAAGAGGCGACGAGATGACGATAACGAGACAAGGCGACGATGGGACGAAGATTTGACGATGACGAGACATCGAAGATACGACAACGGGACGAAGAGGCGACGAGATGACGATGACAAGACGAAGAGACGACAAAGAGATGACGATGGGACGAAGATGCGACGATGACGACGATGGGACGAATAGGCGACGAGATGACGAGGAGACGAACAGACGACGATGAGACGAAGAGGCGACGTGATGAAGAGACGATGGGACGAAGGGGCGACGACGATGACGAGACGACGATGGCACGAAGAGGCGACGAGATGACGACGATGACGAGACAAAGAGACGTTATGTTCGCCATCGCCTCGTCTTTACGTCGTATCTACGTCTCGTAGTCGTCTCTTCGTCATGTTCTCGCCGTTGTCTTCTCATCGTCTCGTCATTGTCTCTTCGTCACCATCTCTGCGTCATATCTTCGTCGTAATCGCCGTCTCGCCGCAGTCCCTTCGTCGTCTTGCCGTTGTCTCATCGTCGTAGTCCCGTCCCCGTCGTCTCTTCAACTTCGTCTCCATCGTCTCATCTCTCCTCTCGTCGTATCGCCATCGTCATCTCTTAACCTCTTCGTCCCATTGTCGCCTCTTCGTCTCGTCATCGTTTTCATCTCGTCGCCTCCTCGTCCCATCGTTGTCTCTTCGTCTCATCATCGTCGTTGCCTCTTCGTCTCGTCATCGTCATATCGCCTCTTCGTCCCATCATCGTCTCATGATCGTCGTCCTCGTCGTCGCCTCTTCGTCCCATCGTCGTCTCTTCGTCGCGATATCATCTCATCGCCTCTTCGTCTCGTCATCGTCATCTCAACGCCTCTTTGTTCCATTCTCTCTCCGTCTCGTCATGGTCATCTTATCGCCTTTCAGTCCCATCGTCGTCTCTTCGTCTCGTCGTCGTCATCTCGTCGCCTCTTCGTCCCATCGTCGTCTCTTCGTCTTCATCTCGTCCCCACTTTGTTCCATAGTCGTCTCCCTGTCTCGTCACCGTCATCTCGTCGCCTCTTTGTCCCATCGTTTCTTCGTCTCGTCATCTCGTCGCGTCTTCGCCCCTTCGTCGTCTTGTCGTTTTGTCATCTCGTGGCCTCTTCTTCTCGTCATGGTCATCCCGACGCCTCTTCCTTCCATCGTCTCTTCGTCTCGTCATCGTTGTCATCTCGTCGAATCTTCGTCCCATCGTCGTCTCTTCGTCGCGACATCATCTCATCGCCTCTTCGTCTCGTCATCGTCAGCTCAACGCCTCTTCGTTCCATTCTCTCTCCGTCTCGTCATGGTCATCTTATCCCCTCTTAGTCCTATCGTCGTCTCGTCGTCATCTCGTCGCCTCTTCGTCCCATCGTCGTCTCTTCGTCTTCATCTCGTCGCCACTTTTTTCCATAGTCGTCTCCCTATCTCGTCGCCTCTTTGTCCCATCGTTTCTTCGTCTCGTCATCTCGTCGCGTCTTCGCCCCCTCGTCGTCTTGTCGTTTTGTCATCTCGTGGCCTCTTCGTCCCATTGTCGTCTCGTCCTCGTCGTCTCTTCGTCTCGTCATGGTCATCCCGACGCCTCTTCTTTCCATCGTCTCTTCGTCTCGTCATCCTTGTCATCTCGTCGCCTCTTCGTCCCACCGTTCAATCGTCATGTCTTCGTCTCGTCATCGTTGTAATCTCGGCGCCTCTTCGTTCAATCATCGCCTCTTCGTCTCATCATCGTAGTCATCTCGTAGCCTCTTCGTCGTCTCTTCATCGCCGTCACCTTGTCGTCTCTTCGTCTGCTCATCGTCATCTCTTCGTAGTCATCGTCATCTTGTCGCCTCTTCATATCATCGTTTCTTACTCGTCTCTTCGTCTCGTTTTCGTCCTCTCGTCGCCTCTTCGTCCCATCGTCGTATCTTCGTTTTATCATCGTCATCTCGTCGCCTCTTCGTCATTTCGACGCCTCCTCGTTCCAAAGTCGTCTTCTTCCCGTCATCATCATCATCTCGTCGCATTTTCGTCCCATCGTTTCTTCGTCGTCTCATCGTCACCTCCGTCCCATCGTCGTCTCTTCATCGTCATCATCTCGTCGTCTCTTCGTCTTGTCATCGTCATCTCGACGCCTCTTCGTTCCATCCTCGTCTCGTCATATCGTTGCCTCTTCGTCCCATCGTGTCGAAAAAAATTTCAAAATTCGAAAATTTTTTAAAATACTTCAAAACAAAAAAATTCCAAATTTCCAAAGAATCTAAAAATTAAAAAAAATTAATAATTTTCAAAAAATTTCAGAAACTTTTCATAATTCGAAAAATTTTCAAAATTCCAAAAATTTTCAAAATTAGAAAAAATAAAATTCAAAGAATTGTCAAAATTTTTTAGAATTAAAAAGATATCAAAATTTCCAAAAATTTTGCTAATTTCAAAATTTACTTCAAATTTCAAAAAATTTCTCCGTTTTTCAAAGTTGAAGATATGACAAAATTTTTAAAAATTTTCAAAATTTTTTTAATTCCCAAAAATTTCAAAATTTTTTAAAACTCGAAACAATTTCAAAATTTTTCAAAAATAAAAACAAAATCAAAATTTTCAATTTGAATTTTGATATTTTTTTAGAAATCTTGATGTGTTATTGAATTTTGAAAACCTGGAAATTTAAAAATTTTTTTCAACTGAAAATTGTGAAATTTTTTGGGATTTAAAAAATTTTTGGAATTTTTTTTTTCGAGAATTCTTAAAGTATCGACTTTTTTTCAATTCTGAAATATTTTGAAATTTTTTTCGAATTTTGAAATTCTGGAATTTTTTTGAATTTTGAAATATTGAGACGAGAGGGCGAGACCGATTATTGGCAACAAAATCCGACGAAGAGACGACAAACAGACGAAGATACGAAGACGACGAACAAGGCGACGAAGTGACGACCTGAGGAAGAGGACCGGACGATAAAAAGACGACGAGACGACGATGGGACGAATAAGCGACGAGATGATGACGATGACGAGACGAAGAAACGATGGGACAAAGAGGCGACGAGGTGAGGATGACAAGACGAATAGGCGACGATGAGACGAAGAGGCGACGAGATGATGAGGCGAATAGACAACGATGTAACAAATAGACGACCATGGGACGAAGAGGCGACGATAACGAGACGAAGAGACGGCGATGGGACGAAGAGGCAACGAGATGACGACGATGACGAGACGAAATGGAAGGAAGAGGCGTCGAGATGACAATGACGAGACGAAGAGGCGACGAGATGACGATGACGAGACGAGGAGACGACGATGGGACCAAGAATAGTCGAGATGACGAAGATGGAACGAACAGGCGACAAGACAACGATGACGAGACGAAGAGACGACGATGGAACGAAGACACGTCGAGATGACGATGAGACGAAGAGGCGACGAGATGACGACGATAACGAGACGAAGAGGCGACGATGGAACGAAGACATTTCGGGATGACGATGAGACGAAGAGGCGACGAGATGACGATGACGAGACGACGAAGAGGCGAAAGGATGACGATGACGAGACGAAGAGATGACGATGGAACGAAGACTCGTCGAGATGACGATGAGACGAAGAGGCAACGAGATGACGATAACGAGACGAGGCGACGATGGGATGAAGATGTGACGATGACGAGACATCGAAGATACGACAACGGGACGAAGAGGACACGAGATGACCATGACAAGACGAAGAGACGTCAAAGAGATGACGATGGGACGAAGAGGCGACGATGACGAGGCGATGAAGAGACGATGATGTGACGAAGATGCGACGAGATGACGACGATGGGACGAATAGGCGACGAAATGACGAGGAGACGAACAGACGACGATGAGACGAAGAGGCGACGTGATGAAGAGACGATGGGACGAAGAAGCGACGACGATGACGAGACGACGATGGGACGAAGAGGCGACGAGATGACGACGATGACGAGACAAAGAGACGTTATGTTCGCCATCGCCTCGTCTCTTCGTCGTATCTACGTCTCGTAGTCGTCTCTTCGTCATGTTCTCGCCGTTGTCTTCTCATCGTCTCGTCGTTGTCTCTTCGTCACCGTCTCTGCGTCATATCTTCGTCGAAATCGCCGTCTCGCCGCAGTCCCTTCGTCGTCTTGCCGTTGTCTCATCGTCGTAGTCCCGTCCCCGTCGTCTCTTCATCTTCGTCTCCATCGTCTCATCTCTGTCCTCTCGTCGTATCGCCATCGTCATCTCTTCGCCTCTTCGTCCCATTGTCGCCTCTTCGTCTCGTCATCGTTTTCATCTCGTCGCCTCTTCGTCCCATCGTTGTCTCTTCGTCTCATCATCGTCGTTGCCTCTTCGTCTCGTCATCGTCATATCGCCTCTTCGTCCCATCATCGTCTCATGATCGTCGTCCTCGTCGTCGCCTCTTCGTAGCATCGTTGTCTCTTCGTCGCGACATCATCTCATCGCCTCTTCGTCTCGTCATCGTCATCTCAACGCCTCTTTGTTCCATTCTCTCTCCGTCTCGTCATGGTCATCTTATCGCCTTTCAGTCCCATCGTCGTCTCTTCGTCTCGTCGTCGTCATCTCGTCGCCTCTTCGTCCCATCGTCGTCTCTTCGTGTTCATCTCGTCTCCACTTTGTTCCATAGTCGTCTCCCTGTCTCGTTACCGTCATCTCGTCGCCTCTTTGTCCTATCGTTTCTTCGTCTCGTCATCTCGTTGCGTCTTCGCCCCTTCGTCTTCTTGTCGTTTTGTCATCTCGTGGCCTCTTCGTCTCGTCATGGTCATCCCGACGCCTCTTCTTTCCATCGTCTCTTAGTCTCGTCATCGTTGTCATCTCGTCGCCTCTTCGTCCCATCGTCGTCTCTTCGTCGCGACATCATCTCATCTCCTCTTCGTCTCGTCATCGTCAGCTCAACGCCTCTTCGTTCCATTCTCTCTCCGTCTCGTCATGGTCATCTTATCCCCTCTTAGTCCTATCGTCGTCTCGTCGTCGTCATCTCGTCGATTCTTCGTCCCATCGTCGTCTCTTCGTCTTCATCTCGCCGCCACTTTATTCCATAGTCGTCTCCCTGTCTCGTCACCGTCATCTCGTCGCCTCTTTGTCCCATTGTTTCTTCGTCTCGTCATCTCGTCGCGTCTTCGCCCCCTCGTCGTCTTGTCGTTTTGTCATCTCGTGGCCTCTTCGTCCCATTGTCGTCTCGTCCTCGTCTCTTCGTCTCGTCATGGTCATTCCGACGCCTATTTTTTCCATCGTCTCTTCGTCTCGTCATCGTTGTCATCTCGTCGCCTCTTCGTCCCAGCATTCCATCGTCATGTCTTCGTCTCGTCATCGTTGTAATCTCGGCGCCTCTTCGTTCCATCATCGCCTCTTCGTCTCGTCATCGTAGTCATCTCGTCGCCTCGTCGTCGTCTCTTCATCGCCGTCACCTTGTCGTCTCTTCGCCTCCTCATCGTCATCTCTTCGTCGTCATCGTCATCTCGTCGCCTCTTCATACAATCGTTTCTTCCTCGTCACTTCGTCTCGTCATCGTCATCTCTTCGCCTCTTCGTCCCATCGTCGTCTCTTCGTTTTATGATCGTCATCTCGTAGCCTGTTCGTCATTTCGACGCCTCTTCGTTCCATAGTCGTCTTCTTCCCGTCATCATCATCATCTCGTCGCATTTTCGTCCCATCGTTTCTTCGTCGTCTCATCGTCACCTCCGTCCCATCGTCGTCTCTTCATCGTCATCATCTCGTCGTCTCTTCGTCTTGTCATCGTCATCTCGACGCCTCTTCGTTCCATCCTCGTCTCGTCATATCGTTGCCTCTTCGTCCCATCGTGTCTAAAAAATTTTCAAAATTCGAAAATTGTTTAAAATACTTCAAAACAAAAAAATTCCAAATTTCCAAAGAATCTAAAAATTAAAAAAATTTAATAATTTTCAAAAAATTTGAGAAACTTTTCATAATTCGAAAAATTTTCAAAATACCAAAAATTTTCAAAATTAGAAAAAATAAAATTCAAAGAATTGTCAAAATTTTCAAAATTAAAAAATTCCAAATTTTTAAAGTTTCAAAATTCCACAAAAAGTCAAAATTTTTTAGAATTAAAAAATATCAAAATTTCCAAAACATATTCCTAATTTCAAAATTTTCTTCAAATTTCCAAAAATTTCTACATTTTTCAAAGTTGAAAATATGACAAAATTTCCAAAAATTTTCAAATTTTTCAAATTTCAAAATTTTTCAAAAATAAAAACAAAATCAAAATTTTCAATTTGAATTTTGATATTTTTTTAGAAATCCTGATGTGTAATTGAATTTTGAAAACCTGGAAATTTAAAAATTTTTTTCAACTGAAAATTGTGAAATTTTTTGGGATTTAAAAAATTTTTGGAATTCTTTTTATTTTTGAGAATTTTTAAACTATCGACTTTTTTTCAATTCTGAAATATATTGAAATTTTTTCGAATTTTGAAATTCTGGAATTTTTTTTGAATTTTGAAATATTGAGACGAGACCGATTATAGGCAACAAAGTCCGACGAAGAGACGATAAATAGACGAAGATACGAACACGACGAACAAGGCGACGAAGTGACGACCTGGGGAAGAGGACCGCACCATAAAAAGACGACGAGACGACGATGGAACGAATAAGCGACGAGATGATGACGATGACGGGACGAAGAGGCGACGAGGTGAGGATGACGAGACGAAGAGGCGACGATGAGACGAAGAGGCGACGAGATGATGAGACGAATAGACAACGATGTAACGAAGAGACGACCATGGGACGAAAAGGCGACGATAAGGAGACGAAGAGACGGCGATGGGACGAAGAGACAACGAGATGACGACGTTGACGTGAAGAAAAAAAAGGAAGAGGCGTCGAGATGACAATGACGAGACGAAGAGGCGACGGGATGACGATGACGAGGCGAGGAGACGACGATGGGAAGGAGAAGAGTCGAGATGACGACGATGACAAGAGGAAGAGACGACGATGGGACAAACAGGCGACGAGATGACGACGATAGAACAAACAGGCGACAAGATGACGATGACGAGACGAAGAGACTATGGAACGAAGACACGTCGAGATGACGATGAGACCAAGAGGCGACGAGATGACGACGATAACGAGAGGAAGAGGCGACGATGGAACGAAATCACGTCGAGATGAAGATGAGACGAAGAGGCGACGAGATGACGATGACGAGACGAAGAGATGACGATGGAACGAAGACTCGTCGAGATGACGATGAGACGAAGAGGCGACGAGATGACGATAACGAGACGAGGCGACGATGGGACGAAGATGTGACGATGACGAGACATCGAAGAAACGGCAACGGGACGAAGAGGCGACGATATGACGATGACAAGACGAAGAGACGAAAAAGAGATGACGATGGGACGAAGAGGCGACGATGACGAGGCGATGAAGAGACGATGATGTGACGAAGATGCGACGATGAGACGAAGAGGCGACAAGATGATCTTATCCCCTCTTAGTCCTATCGTCGTGTCGTCGTCATCTCGTCGCCTCTTCGTCCCATCATCGTCTCTTCGTCGCGACATCATCTCATCGCCTCTTCGTCTCGTCATCGTCATCTCAACGCCTCTTTGTTCCATTCTCTCTCCGTCTCGTCATGGTCATCTTATCGCCTTTCAGTCCCATCGTCGTCTTTTCGTCTCGTCGTCGTCATCTCGTCGCCTCTTCGTCCCATCGCCGTTTCTTCGTCTCCTCATCGTCATCTCTTCGTAGTCATCGTCATCTCGTCGCCTTTTCTTAGCATCGATTCATCCTCGTCTCTTCGTCTCGTCATCGTCATCTCTTCGCCTCTTCGTCCCTTCGTCGTCTCTTCCTTTTATCATCGTCATCTCGTCGGCTCTTCGTCATTTCAACGCCTCTTCGTTCCATAGTCGTCTTCTTTCCGTCATCGTCGTCATCTCGTCGCATTTTTGTCCCATCGTCGTCTCTTCATCGTCATCATCTCGTCGTCTCTTCGTCTTGTCATCGTTATCTCGCCGCCTCTTCGTCCCATCATCATCTCCTCGTCTCGTCATCGTCGCCTCTTAGTCCCATTATCATCTCGACGCCACTTCGTTCCTTCCTCGCCTCGTCATCTCGTTGCCTCTTCGTCCCATTGTGTCTAAAAAAATTTCAAAATTCGAAAATTTTTTAAAATACTTCAAAACAAAAAAATACCAAATTTCCAAAGAATCTATAAATTAAAAAAAAATTAATAATTTTCAAAAAATTTCAGATACTTTTCATAATTCGAAAAATTTTCAAAAACCAAAAATTTTTAAAATTAGAAAAAATAAAATTCAAAGAATTGTCAAAATTTTCAAAATTAAAAGATTCCAAATTTTTAAAGTTTCAAAATTCCACAAAAATTCAAAATTTTTTACAATTAAAAAATATCAAAATTTCCAAAAATTTTCCTAATTTCAAAATTTTTTTCAAATTTCAAAAAATTTCTACATTTTTCAAAGTTGAAAATATGACAAAATTTCCAAAAATTTTCAAAATTATTTCAATTCTGAAATATTTTGAAATCTTTTTCGAATTTTGAAATTCAGGAATTTTTTTGAATTTTGAAATATTGAGACGAGACCGATTATAGGCAACAAAAATCCGACGAAGAGACGACAAACAGACGAAGATACGAAGACGACGAACAAGGCGACGAAGTGACGACCTGAGGAAGAGGACCGGAAGATAAAAAGACGACGAGAAGGCGATGGGACAAATAAGCGACGAGATGATGACGATGACGAGACGAAGAAACGATGGGACGAAGAAACGTCCAGGTGAGGATGACGAGACGAAGAGGCGACGATGAGACGAAGAGGCGACGAGATGATGAGACGAATAGACAACGATGTAACGAAGAGACGACCATGGGACGAAAAGGCGATGATAACGAGACGAAGAGACGGCGATGGGACGAAAAGGCAACGAGATGACGACGATGACGAGACGAAATGGAAGGAAGAGGCGTCGAGATGACAATGACGAGACGAAGAGGCGACGAGATGACGATGACGAGACGAGGTGACGACGATGGGACGAAGAAGAGTCGAGATGACGACGATGACAACGAAGAGACGACGATGGTACAAACAGGCGACGAGAAGACGACGATGGAACGAACAGGCGACAAGATGACGATGACGAGACGAAGAGACGACGATGGAACGAAGACACGTCGAGATGACGATGAGACGAAGAGGCGACGAGATGACGACGATAACGAGACGAAGAGGCTAAGATGGAACGAAGACACGTCGAGATGACGATGAGACGAACAGGCGACGAGATGACGATGACGAGACGACGAAGAGGCGAAAGGATGACGATGACGAGACGAAGAGATGACGATGGAACGAAGACTCGTCGAGATGACAATGAGACGAAGAGGCGACGAGATGACGATGACAAGACGAAGAGACGACAAAGAGACGATGATGTGACGACGATGCGACGAGATGACAACGATGTGACGAATAGGCGACGAGATGACGAGACGAACAGACGACGATGAGACGAAGAGGCGACGTGATGAAGAGACGATGGGACGAAGAGGTGACGACGATGACGAGACGACGATGGGATGAAGAGGCAACGAGATGACGACGATGACGAGACAAAGAGACGTTATGTTCGCCATCGCCTCGTCTCTTCGTCGTATCTACGTCTCGTAGTCGTCTCTTCGTCATGTTCTAGCCGTTGTCATCTCATCGTCTCGTCGTTGTCTCTTCGTCACCGTCTCTGCGTCATATCTTCGTCGTAATCGCCGTCTCGCGGCAGTCCCTTCGTCGTCTTGCCGTTGTCTCATCGTCGTAGTCCCGTCCCCGTCGTCTCTTCATCTTCGTCTCCATCGTCTCATCTCTGTGCTCTCGTCGTATCGCCATCGTCATCTCTTCGCCTCTTCGTCGCATTGTCGCCTCTTCGTCTCGTCATCGTTTTCATCTCGTCGCCTCTTCGTCCCATCGTTGTCTCTTCGTCTCATCATCGTCGTTGCCTCTTCGTCTCGTCATCGTCATATCGCCTCTTCGTCCCAACATCGTCTCATGATCGTCGTCCTCGTCGTCGCCTCTTCGTAGCATCGTTGTCTCTTCGTCGCGACATCATCTCATCGCCTCTTCGTCTCGTCATCGTCATCTCAACGCCTCTTTGTTCCATTCTCTCTCCGTCTCGTCATGGTCATCTTATCGCCTTTCAGTCCCATCGTCGTCTCTTCGTCTCGTCGTCGTCATCTCGTCGCCTCTTCGTCCCATCGTCGTCTCTTCGTGTTCATCTCGTCTCCACTTTGTTCCATAGTCGTCTCCCTGTCTCGTCACCGTCATCTCGTCGCCTCTTTGTCCTATCGTTTCTTCGTCTCGTCATCTCGTTGCGTCTTCGCCCCTTCGTCTTCTTGTCGTTTTGTCATCTCGTGGCCTCTTCGTCTAGTCATGGTCATCCCGACGCCTCTTCTTTCCATCGTCTCTTAGTCTCGTCATCGTTGTCATCTCGTCGCCTCTTCGTCCCATCGTCGTCTCTTCGTCGCGACATCATCTCATCTCCTCTTCGTCTCGTCATCGTCAGCTCAACGCCTCTTCGTTCCATTCTCTCTCCTTCTCGTCATGGTCATCTTATCCCCTCTTAGTCCTATCGTCGTCTCGTCGTCATCATCTCGTCGATTCTTCGTCCCATCGTCGTCTCCTCGTCTTCATTTCGCCGCCACTTTATTCCATAATCGTCTCCCTGTCTCGTCACCGTCATCTCGTCGCCTCTTTGTCCCATCGTTTCTTCGTCTCGTCATCTTGTCGCGTCTTCGCCCCCTCGTCGTCTTGTCTTCTTGTCATCTCGTGGCCTCTTCGTCCCATTGTCGTCTCGTCCTCGTCGTCTCTTCGTCTCGTCATGGTCATTCCGACGCCTCTTTTTTCCATCGTCTCTTCGTCTCGTCATCGTTGTCATCTCGTCGCCTCTTCGTCCCAGCATTCCATCGTCATGTCTTCGTCTCGTCATCGTCACCTCCGTCCCATCGTCGTCTCTTTATCGTCATCATCTCGTCGTCTCTTCGTCTTGTCATCGTCATCTCGACGCCTCTTCGTTCCATCCTCGTCTCGTCATCTCGTTGCCTCTTCGTCCCATCGTGTCTAAAAAAATTTCAAAATTCGAAAATTTTTTAAAATTCTTCAAAACAAAAAAATTCCAAATTTCGAAAGAATCTAAAAATTAAAAATATTTAATAATTTTCAAAAAATTTCAGAAATTTTTCAAAATTCGAAAAATTGTTAAAATTCCAAAAATTTTCAAAATTAAAAAATTCCAAATTTTTAAAGTTTCAAAATTCCACAAAAAGTCAAAATGTTTTAGAAAAAAAATATCAAAATTTCCAAAAATTTTCCTAATTTCAAAATTTTTTTTTCAAATTTCAAAAAATTTCTACATTTTTCAAAGTTGAAAAAATAACAAAATTTCCAAATATCTTCAAAATTTTTCAAATTACAAAATTTTTTAAAATTCCCAAAAATTTCAAAATTTTTTAAAACTCCAAACATTTTCAAAATTTTTCAAAAATAAAAACAAAATCAAATTTTTCAATTCGAATTTTGAAAATTTTTTAGAAATCTTGATGTTTTATTGAATTTTGAAAACCTGGAAATTTAAAAATTTTTTTGAACTGAAAATTGTGAAATTTTTTGGGATTATTTAAATTTTTGGAATTCTTTTTATTTTTGAGAATTTTTAAAATATAAACTTTTTTTTCAATTCTGATATATTTTGAAAGTTTTTTCGAATTTTAAAAATCTGGAATTTTTTTGAATTTTGAAATATTGAGACGAGACCGATTATAGGCAACAAAATCCGACGAAGAGACGACAAACAGACGAAGATACGAAGACGACGA
The DNA here is from genome assembly GCF_040183065.1 of Periplaneta americana. Lineage (NCBI taxonomy): Eukaryota > Metazoa > Arthropoda > Insecta > Blattodea > Blattidae > Periplaneta > Periplaneta americana. The sequence continues at coordinate 151,824,041 of NC_091121.1, forward strand.
ACAAGGCGACGAAGTGACGACCTGAGGAAGAGGACCGGACGATAAAAAGACGAGACGACGATCGGACGAAGAAGTGACGAGATGACGATGACGAGACGAAGAAACAATGGAACGAAGAGGCGACGAGGTGAGGATGATGAGACGAACAGGCAACGAGATGATGATGAGACGCATAGACAACGATGTAACGAAGAGACGACCATGAGACCAAAGGCGACGATAACGAGACGAAGACACGGCGATGGGACGAAGAGGCAACGAGATGACGACGATGACGAGACGAAATGGAAGGACGAGGCGTCGAGATGACAATGACGAGACGAAGAGGCGACGAGATGACGATGACGAGACGAGGAGACGACGATGGGACGAAGAAGAGTCGAGATGACGACTATGACAAGACGAAGAGACGACAATGGGACAAACAGGCGATGAGATGACGACGTTGGAACGAAGAGGCGACAAGATGACGATGACGAGACGAAGAGGCGACGAGATGACGACGATATCGAGACGACGAAGATACGACGGCGGGACAAAGAGGCGACGAGATGACGATGACAAGACGAGACGACAAAGAGATGACGATGGGACGAAGAAGCGACGATGACGAGGCGATGAAGAGACGATGATGTGACGAAGATGCGACGAGATGACGACGATGCGACGAATAGGCGACGAGATAAAGAGACGATGGGACGAAGAGGCGACGACGATGACGAGACGACGATGGGACGAAGAGGCGGCGAGATGACGATGACGAGACGAAGAAGAGTTAAATTCGCCGTCGCCTTGTCTCTTCGTAGTATCTACGTCTCGTAGTCGTCTCTTCATGTTCTCGCCGTTGTCTTCTCATCGTCTCGTCCTTGTCTCTTCGTCATCGTCTCTGCGTCATATCTTCGTCCTAAGCGCCGTCTCGCCGTATTCCCTTCGTCGTCTTGCCGTTGTCTCATCGTCGCAGTCCCGTCCCCGTCGTCTCTTCATCTTCGTCTTATCTCTGTCCTCGTCGTCTCGCCATCGTCATCTCTTCGCCTCTTCGTCCCATTGTCGCCTCTTCGTCTCGTCATCGTCATCTCGTCGCCTCTTCGTCCCATCGTTGTCTCTTCGTCTCGTCATGGTCATCTCTTCGTCTCGTCATCGTTATCTCGTCGCATTTTCGTCCCATCATCGTCTCATGATCGTCGTCATCGTCGTCGCCTCTTCTACCCATTGTTGTCTCTTCGTCTCGTCATCGTCGTTGCCTCTTCGTCTCGTCATCGTCATCGCCTTTTCGACCCATCGTCGTCTCTTCGTCTCGTCATCGTCATCTCAACGCCTTCTCATTCCATTGTTTCTCCGTCTCGTCATGATCATCTTATCGCCTCTTAGTCCCATCGTCGTCTCGTCGTCGTCATCTCGTCGCCTCTTCGTCCCATCGTCGTCTCTTCGTCTTCATCTCGTCGCCACATTGTTCCATAGTCGTCTTCCTGTCTCGTCACCGTCATCTCGTCGCCTCTTTGTCCCATCGTTTCTTCGTCTCGTCATCTCGTCGCGTCTTCGCCCCCTCGTCTCGTCGTTTTGTCATCTCGTGGCCTCTTCGTCCCATGGTCGTCTCGTCCTCGTCTCTTCGTCTCGTCATGGTCATCCCGACGCGTCTTCTTTCCATCGTCTCTTCGTCTCGTCACCGTTGTAATCTCAGCGCCTCTTCGTCCCATCATCGCCTCTTCGTCTCGTCATCGTAGTCATCTCGTCGTCTCTTTGTCGCCTCTTCATCACCGTCACCTTGTCGTCTCTTCGTCTCCTCATCGTCATCTCTTCGTCGTCATCGTCATCTCGTCGCCTCTTCATCCCATCGTTTCTTCCTCGTCTCTTCGTCTCGTCATCGTCATCTCGTCGCCTCTTCGTCCCATCGTCGTCTCTTCGTTTTATCATTGTCATCTCGTCGCCTCTTCGTTCCATCGTTGTCTCTTCGTCTCGTCATGGTCATCTCCTCTTCGTCTCGTCATCGTTATCCCGTCGCCTTTTCGTCCCATCATCGTCTCATGATCGTCGCCATCGTCGTCGCCTCTTCGACCCATCGTTGTCTTCGTCTCGTCATCGTCGTTGCCTCTTCGTCTCGTAATCGTTGTTGCCACTTCGTCTCGTCATCGTCGTTGCCTCTTCGTCTCGTCATCGTCATCTCGCTTCTTCGTCCCATCATCGTCTCATGATCGTCGTCATCGTCGTCGCCTCTTCGTCCCATCGTCGTCTCTTCGTCGCGACATCATCTCATCGCCTCTTCGTCTTGTCATCGTCATCTCAACGCCTCTTCGTTCCATTCTCTCTCCGTCTCGTCATGGGCATCTTATCCACTCTTAGTCCTATCGTCGTCTCGTCGTCATCTTGTCACCTCTTCGTCCCATCTTCGTCTCTTCGTCTTCATCACGTCGCCACTTTATTCCATAGTCGTCTCCCTGTCTCGTCACCGTCATCTCGTCGCCTCTTTGTCCCATCGTGTCTTCGTCTCGTCATCTCGTCGCGTCTTCGCCCCCTCGTCGTCTTGTCATCTCTTGGCCTCTTCGTCCCATGGTCGTCTCGTCCTCGTGGTCATGGTCATCCCGACGCCTCTTCTTTCCATCGTCTCGTCTTGTCATCGTTGTCATCTCGTCGCCTCTTTGTCCCACCGTTCCATCGTCATGTCTTCGTCTCGTCATCGTAATCTCGGCGCCTCTTCGTTTCAACTTCGCCTCTTCGTCTCGTCATCGTAGTCATCTCGTCGCCTCTTCGTCGTCTCTTCATCGCCGTCACCTTGTCGTCTCTTCGTCTCCTCATCGTCATCTCTTCGTCGTCATCGTCATCTCGTCTCCTCTTCATAGCATCATTTTTTCCTCGTTTCTTCGTCTCGTCATCGTCATCTCGTCGCCTCTTCGTCCCATCGCCGTCTCTTCGTTTTATCATCGTCATCTCGTCGCCTCTTCGTCTTTTCGACGCCTCTTCGTTCCATAGTCGTCTTCTTCCCGTCATCGTCATCTCGACGCATTTTCGTCCCATCGTTTCTTCGTCGTCTCATCGTCACCTCTTCGTCCCATCGTCGTCTCTTAATCGTCATCATATCGTCGTCTCTTCGTCTTGTCATCGTCATCTCGCCGCCTCTTCGTGCCATCATCGTCTCCGCGTCTCGTCATCGTCGTCTCTTCGTCCCATTGTCATCTCGACGCCTCTTCGTCCCATCCTCGTCTCTTCGTCTCGTCATCTCGTTGCCACTTCGTCCCATCGCGTCTAAAAAAATTTCAAAATTCGAAATTTTTTTTAAATTCTTCAAAACAAAAAAATTCCAAATTTCCAAAGAATCTAAAATTTAAAAAAAATTTAATAATCTTCAGAAAATTTCAGAATTTTTCAAAATTCCAAAAAATTTCCAAATTTTTTGAAAATTCGAGAAATTTTCAAAATTCCAAAAAATGTTCGAAATTTTTCATAATTCGAAAAATTTTCAAAATTCCAAAAATTTTCAAAATTAAAAAAAATTAAATTCAAAGAATTGTCAAAATTTTCAAAATTAAAAAATTCCAAATTTTTTAAGTTTCAAAATTGCACAAAAAGTAAAAATTTTTTACAAATAAAAATATATCAAAATTTCCAAAAATCTTCCTAATTTCAAAATTTTTTCAAATTTCAAAAAGTTTCTACATTTTTCAAAGTTGAAAAAATGACAAAATTTCCAAAAATTTTCAAAATTTTTTAAAATCAACAACGAAGAGACGACGATGGGACGAAGAGGAGACGAGATGATGATGTGACGAATAGACAACGATGTAACGAAGAGACGACCATGGGACGAAAAAAGGCGACGATAACGAGACAAAGGGAAGGCGATGGGACGAAGAGGCAACGAGATGATGACGATGACGAGACGAAGAAGCGACGGGACGAAGAGGCGACGAGGTGAGGATGACGAGACGAAGAGACGACGATGAGACGAAGAGGAGACGAGATGATGATGTGACGAATAGACAACGATGTAACGAAGAGACGACCATGGGACGAAAAGGCGACGATAACGAGACAAAGGGAAGGCGATGGGACGAAGAGGCAACGAGATGACGACGATGACGAGACGAAGATGGAATGAAGAGGCGTCGAGATGACAATGACGAGACGAAGAGAAGACGAGATGTCGATGACGAGACGAGGAGACGACGATGGGACGAAGAAGAGTCGAGATGACGATGATGACAGGACGAAGAGACGACGATGGGACAAACAGGCGACGAGATGACGAGGATGAATAGAGACGACGATGGGACGAAGAGGAGAGAAGATGACGATGACGAGACGAAGAGACGACGATGGAACGAAAACACGTCGAGATGACGATGAGACGAAGAGGCGACGAGATGACGATAACGAGACGAAGAGGCGACGAGATGACTATGACGAGACGACGAAGAGGCGAAAGGATGATGATGGCGAGACAAAGAGATGACGATGGAACGAAGACTCGTCGAGATGACGATGATGAGACGAAGGGGCTACGAGATGACGACGATAACGTCGTCATCTCAACGACTCTTCATTCCATTGTTTCTCCGTCTCGTCATGGTCATCTTATAGCCTCTTAGTCCCATCGTCGTCTCGTCGTCGTCATCTCGTCGCCTCTTCGTCCCATCGTTGTCTCTTCGTCTTCATCTCGTCGCCACTTTGTTCCATAGTCGTCTCCCTGTCTCGTCACCGTCATCTCGTCGCCTCTTTGTCCCATCGTTTCTTCGTCTCGTCATCTCGTCGCGTCTTCGCCCCCTCGTCGTCTCGTCGTTTTGTCATCTCGTGGCCTCTTCGTCCCATGGTCGTCTCGTCCTCGTCTCTTCGTCTCGTCATGGTCATCCCGACGCCTCTTCTTTCCATCGTCTCTTCGTCTCGTCACCGTTGTAATCTCGGCGCCTCTTCGTCCCATCATCGCCTCTTCGTCTCGTCATCGTAGTCATCTCGTCGCCTCTTCGTCGTCTCTTCATAGCCGTCACCTTGTCGTCTTTTCGTCTCCTCATCGTCATCTCTTCGTCGTCATCGTCATCTCGTCGCCTCTTCATCCCATCGTTTCTTCTTCGCCTCTTTGTCTCGTCATCGTCATCTCGTCGCCTCTTCGTCCCATCGTCGTCTCTTCGTTTTATCATGGTCATCTCGTCGCCTCTTCGTCATTTCGACGCCTCTTCGTTCCATAGTCTTCTTCCCGTCATCGCCGTCATCTCGTTCCATTTTCGTCCCATCGTTTCTTCGTCGTCTCATCGTCACCTCTTCGTCCCATAGTCGTCATCATCTCGTCGTCTCTTCGTCTTGTCATCGTCGTCATCTCTCCGCCTCTTCGTCCCATCATCGTGTCCTCGTGTCGTCATCGTCGCTTCTTCGTCCCATTGTCATCTCGACGCCTCTTCGTTCCATCCTCGTCTCTTCGTCTCGTCATCTCGTTGCCTCTTCGTCCCATCGTGTCTAAAAAAATTTCAAAATTCGAAATTTTTTTTAATTCTTCAAAACAAAAAAATTCCAAATTTCCAAAGAATCTAAAAATTAAAAAAATTTAATAATTTTTAAAAAATTTCAGAATTTTTCAAATTCCCAAAAACTTTCCAAAATTTTTCAAAATTCGAGAAATTTTCAAAATTCCAAAAAATTTTCAAAATTTTTCATAATTCGAAAAGTTTTCAAAATTCCAAAAATTTTCAAAATTAAAAAAAAATAAAATTCAAAGAATTGTCAAAATTTTCAAAATTAAAAAATTCCAAATTTTTAAAGTTTTAAAATTTCACAAGTCAAATTTTTTTGGAAATAAAAAATATGAAAATTTCCAAAAATTTTCTTAATTTCAAAATTTTTTTAAATTTCGAAAAATTTCTACATTTTTCAAAGTTGAAAAAATGACAAAATTTAAAAAAATTTACAAACTTTTTCAAATTACAAAATTTTTTAAATTCCCAAAATTTTCAAAATTTTGGAAAACTCCAAATAATTTCAAAATTTTTCAAAAATAAAAAAAAAAAATTCAAAATTTTTAATTTGAATTTTGAAAATTTTTTAGAAATCTTGATGTTTTATTGAATTTTGTAAACCTGGAAATTTAAAAATTTTTTTGAACTGAAAAATTGTGAAATTTTTTGGAATTTTTAAAATTTCTGAAATTCTTTTTAATTTTGAGAATTTTGAAATTTTTTTCGAATTTTGAAAATTTGGAATTTTTTTGAATTTTGAAATATTGAGACGAGAGGGCGAGACCGATTACAGGCAACAAAATCCGACGAAGAGACTACAGACGAAGATACGAAGGGGACGAACAAGGCGACGAAGTGACGACCTGAGGAAGAGGACCGGATGATAAAAATACGAGACGACGATGGGACGAAGAAGCGACGAGATGATATCGATGACTAGACGAAGAAATGACGGGACGAAGAGGCGACGAGGTGAACATGACGAGACGAAGAGCGACGATGAGACGAAGAGGCGATGAGATGTTGATGAGACGAATATACAACAATGTAACGAAAAGACGACCATGGGACGAAAAGGCGACGATAACGAGACGAAGAGACGGCGATGGGACGAAGAGGCAACGAGATGACGACGATGACGAGACGAAGATGGAAGAGGCGTCGAGATGACAATACGAGACGAAGAGGCGACGAGACGACGATGACGAGACGAAGAGATGACGATGGAATGATGAGGAGATGACTATGGAACGAAGAGGTGACGACGATGACGATACGAAGAGGCGACGATGGAACGAAGACACGTCGAGATGACGATGGGACGAAGCGGCGACGAGATGACGACGATGACGAGACGACGAAGAGGCGAAAGGATGACGATGACGAGACGAAGAGATGACGATGGAACGAAGACTCGTCGAGATGACGATGATCAGACGAAGAGGCGACGAGATGACGACGATAACGAGACGAGGCGACGATGGGAATAAGATGTGACGACGATGCATAAGTTAGTATGTATTTTCCTTCCCTAAATTCCTTTGCCAATATTTGCATTCCACGGCATTGTTCACTGACCAGTACCCAACTCAACTACCTGCTTCACAAAGACAGCCTAAATAACGTTACTTCAACACTGATGCTTGTTCTTGTAAATTATCCCTAAGGGCAGTGACTGTGACAAGTTTTACTGTTCAACAGGTATCACCGCAACATGAAGAGTGCATCGATCAACCTCCTATAGGCCTATAAACTCGTACAATGTACTCAATTAAAGACTACCTATTGAGAATGCTACATCTGCTTTGTACATTGCATTCATTACGGTTGTCATATATTCAATTTAATTATTATTTATTTCAAGATTGCCAGTAGTCTTAGGTGACAAAAGTACTATATTCTTAATTACTATATACTTAAATAAAACCCAGATCAAGAAGTTTAATTTAAAAAAATTCGCATATTTAACGCACCCTAAGTTTTTAAACAGCCAAAACAGATTAAAATTGCGCAAATTACGCGAGCAAATACGGTAATCGTCTTAACCAGTGATCATCAACTCACGTATGAACGGGCGCGGGCAGTGCTTGGCTCATGCGTGCTTACTGTACCGGGCAAATGACCGGTTTGTGACGTTGCGTTATAGTGAACAGAGGCGGTTCTTGCCATTCATTCAAACAAGAGATGTGAGGAGCAGGAAACACTTCAAAACGTAGGCCACACTGAAGAAATACAACTTACAGATGCAGTATACAACTCACAGGAACGAATATGGCAGATACGAAGAGAAGTGCGTGTTGCATTAATCCAACAATTGAAGGAAAATGAGCTAGAAGTTGTTTAAGCTCGTCTAAAACAATAACAAGTTATGTTGGAGCTATGATGTTCTTTCTCGCTATCAGTGTTTCGTTGACATTCCATATTTAATCATTCGATAGTATTTTGTATATCGCTATAGTAATGGATGTCACAAGACTATATTATTATATTGCCCCTTGACATCTGGATGTTTAGTTCTGTTATGCAACGACATCTTCATCAGAATAAGTAATTTATTATTACGCTGTGTAAGAATGAAAAAAAATATGTATAGGGTAAACTGTATAGTGATTGACCACTTAAGCTAATGAATAATAAAACAATGAAATAGCGGAAAACAGTGGTAACTTATTGAGAGAATTTTAAAGGCATTGGGTCAAGTGAAGATTCAGAAACAAATCAAAATCAATAAACAAAAGAAAAAAGAAAAATTTAATGCAAAGATAAATTAAATAAACACAACAAGTCCACTTTTACAGTTACTGACCGTCTACTGCACAGTTACTGACCACACGCTTATTAGTGATTGACCGTCTACTGCACAGTTATTGACCACACGCTTATTAGTGATTGACCGTCTACTGCACAGTTATTGAATACTCATTTATTAGTGATTGAACAACACATTTTCACAATTTTCACTTTTTTCTTGTCTGTTTCGTTTCTCTTCTTCTGATCTTTTTCATTAAGAACTATTCGCCACCGGCGTAGCTCTGTCGGCAAAGGTGTTTGCCTGCCGATCCGAAGTTTCGTTCGGGCGCGGGTTCAATTCCCGCTTAGGCTGATTACCTGGCTGGGTTTTTCCGAGGTTTTGCCCAACCGTAAGGCAAATTTCAGGTAATCTATGACGAATCCTCGGCCTCATCTCGCCAAATACCATCTCGCTATCATCAGTCGCATCGACGCTAAATAACCTCGTAGTTGATACAGTGTCGTTAAATAACCAAGTTAAAAAAATAAGAAAAGAACTCTTCTCGCTGCCTTTTCTTTCATTTCTTATTCGCTTCCTTTCTTCTCTTGCCTCGTCTTCCATTTTTCTCTTTTGTGCCTTATCAGAAGCAAGTGTGTGTCATTTCTCTGTTATTACAAATGGTTTCACCCAGCACTGGACGAGGACCAAAGAACACTTTTCCTTCAACGGGATATTTGTTTCTGGACGCTAAGGTTGCTTTTAGGACACCAAACTTCTTGGCAGCTTCATTTAAATCAAATCCACTGCGGACAGGTTCTGTAGCGTTTCGTAAAGCTTCCCCTGTATAATGCACTTTACCTGGCTTAGGCATTATAATATAGTATCAGTCCTGTAAAAATCCACATCATTAAACTGATAACATATATAGAATTGAAGCACATTGGTCATTATTCTAACAAATAATTTATGAACGACCAATCACTGTAGTTTGCGGGCATACACTTTATAGTGATTGACCACGGGGCATTTTTATGTCATATAAAAACTTTTACAAAATAATATTCTGTGGACGGAAACCTTATACCTTTTCTCACACTGTGAGTGTAAAAACGAGCACCAGAATTTATGTATCCTTTGCAGAATAAATAAATTATTGCGTGCATTATTCTTAGCAATTTCTCTAGTTACTTACACTCGTTTAAGTTCAGTTGCATTTCCAATCGATTTCAGTCCTCTCAGACAACAGACACTAACTCAGTGGGATGAACAGCGACAACTAGCCACAAATAAGGGTTGTTACTAGAGGTATATGCAGCAAAAAGTGAAATCACGATCGTGGTTTATTCACAATATACTTGAAAAAAGGAACCGGTCAATCACCGTATACTGGTCAATAACTACCTAGTTTACCCTATTTATTTATATTATTATAAAGGGCCACAGGCTCTGACAAAAGATATTTTTGTTTCCCAACTGATAAAATGCTGGATGCGAAATGGGAACACTTTTGCAAAAGGCAGGACAAAATTACTAAATAGAGTAGATCCTATCACAAATTGATCATTATAATTACTTACTTCAAATGCGTATTAAGGAACCCGGAGGTTCACTGCCGCCCTCATATAAGCTCGCCATCGGTCCCTAACCTGAGCAAGATTAATCCACTCTCTACCATTATATCCATTTTTATATTATCTTTCCATCTACGTCTCGGCCTCCCCAAAGGTCTTTTCCTTCTGGCCTTCCAACTAACACTCTATTATACATTTCTGGATTCGCCCATACGTACTACATGCCCTGCCCATCTCAAACGACTGGATTTAATATTCCTAATTATGTCAGGTGAGGAATACAATGCGTGCAGATCTACGTTGTGCAACTTCATTCTCGTAACTTCATCTGTCTTAGCCCCAAATATCTTCCTAAACATCTTATTCTCGAACACCCATAACCTCTGTTCCTCTCTCAAAGTGAAAGTCCAAGTTTCACAACCATACAGAACAACCGATAATATAACTGTTTTATAAATTCTAACTTTCAAGTTTTTTGAGAACAGCCTGGATGACAAAAGCTTCTCAACCACATAATAACAGGCATTTCCCATATTTATTCAGCGTTTAATTTCCTCCCGACTGTCATTCATATTTGCTTTATAATTACAGAGAATAAAAAAATTATTATTATTATTATTATTATTATTATTATTATTATTATTATTATTATTATTATTATTATTGGTTACTTTACGACGCTTTCTCAACTGCTATAGTTATCTAGCGTCTGAATGAGATGATAATGCCAGCGAAATGAGCCCAGGGTCCAGCGCCAAAAGCTACCCAGCATTTGCTCTCAGTGGGTTGAGGGGAAAAACCTCTACCAGGTAAAGACTCGGTCACAATAAACCGGGAACAGAAACGACAACGAGAACGAGAACGGAAATAATGTTAAAATAAATTTATTTAAATGTAAGCATTCACAATTAACGAGAATCTTGCCGGATCCCTGGAACGGGAACGTGAACGTGAAAGTTAATTTGAATGCTCCCATTTAAATGCATTTATTTTAACAATATTTCTGTCCTCGTTGTCGTTTCCGTTCCCGGTTTATTGTGGACCAGCTTGTCCGAACCGGGATCCGATCGTTTCACAGTCAGGCGTGCTAACTGTTACCCTACAGCGATGGACTATTATTATTATTATTATTATTATTATTATTATTATTATTATTATTATTATTATTGGTTACTTTACGACGCTTTCTCAACTGCTATAGTTATCTAGCGTCTGAATGAGATGATAATGCCAGCGAAATGAGCCCAGGGTCCAGCGCCAAAAGCTACCCAGCATTTGCTCTCAGTGGGTTGAGGGGAAAAACCTCTACCAGGTAAAGACTCGGTCACAATAAACCGGGAACAGAAACGACAACGAGAACGAGAACGGAAATAATGTTAAAATAAATTTATTTAAATGTAAGCATTCACAATTAACGAGAATCTTGCCGGATCCCTGGAACGGGAACGTGAACGTGAAAGTTAATTTGAATGCTCCCATTTAAATGCATTTATTTTAACAATATTTCTGTCCTCGTTGTCGTTTCCGTTCCCGGTTTATTGTGGACCAGCTTGTCCGAACCGGGATCCGATCGTTTCACAGTCAGGCGTGCTAACTGTTACCCTACAGCGATGGACTATTATTATTATTATTATTATTATTATTATTATTATTATTATTATTATTATTATATTATACAATTATTTTGTGTCTATTTACAACATTTCATTTCCTTCATACTCCGATACCAGAATCTTTGTGGTAGCAACAGTCCAGTTATGTTTGCGTTCCGCCATATTTGTTTTATGTCATAGAAATCTTTTATCAAAGAAACTTTTATAAAAGAAAACCCATTACACTGTCATATATTTTATAATATATATTTTATAAAAGATCTTTGTCAAAGAACTTTGATAGTGTAATAGCAGCCCGGAAAACCTTAATCACAGACACCGGCTTTGAAAGCATACATTTTAAAATACATTCTTTCTAGAGAAGAAGTAGTAAAGGAGAAAATCGCTGATAGAGTTTAAAAGAGCAGTGTCGGATGGAAATTTAAAAAGTAGACAACCATAGGCACAGTTTTTAAATCTGTGTTCGACAGCAGTGGAAAATAATTTAATTTTGTAATGTGTCCGGTATGCTGGTATGTTGACGCATATGTCCAATGTCAACTGCCATTAAACTAGGAGCGCACTCAGCTGAGTGACTTGTTTGGCCGGGATTCCGCAGTTACGTGCACAGTAATCTGTACAAATATATGCCTAACTTGGAGTCAGGCCACAAAGGGAAACAACGAAAGAGAGGAATTCAGTCCGGTGCTGTGGATTAAATTCGGCGTAGCTCAGTGGTTAGAGCACTTGGTACGTAGAACCAAGGACCCGGGTTCGATCCCCGGCGCCGGAGGGAATTTTTTTCTCCTCGAATATTAACTTATTTTTAGGGTTTCGTCAAAGGCTTAAACCAATTTTGTAATTTTCTGAAATTTGCGAAACCTCATCAAACTGATATTTCTAAGACAAGTGAGATTTTTTTTTTCCAATCATGGTGTAAATATTTCAAGGACTCACCAGCTTTTAACACTGGCAGAATTTCTCTCTTGCATCCACTCCATAAGTTGTTAATGTTAATGGTGAGAGAGTATTTTCTTTGATAAATTCTCAGTGAATAAAACAGAAACAATTTCATATAGAAACCATGAAAAAATCATCAGTAGCTATACAGTATAATTTCAGGTATTTAAATTGCGTTGAATTTCACAGTTATTTATTAAAAAACAAACAATTGCATTAAACAGGGTCTTCTGAGAAATACTACTAATCTTGTTTTAAAAAATCATATTTAGTTTATTTTGTAGTAGCAATAAAAAATAACGTAATTTGGAATTGGACTGTGATGATAATGGTGATGTTTAATGTATACAATGTTTGAAAGTGTTATAATCAGACATGTAAGGTAAGCCTCAGACTTGAATCTAGCGCACGAAGAAGATATTTTGTAATATCATAGCATTTTTAACGCAGCATTTTAACACTAATGATGCTGAACTTTGGCTTTTGTGTTTCTGCCGTCAGCGTTAGTTTTTTTGTCAAGGTCCGTGGACGGTCGGTCGCTATCGCTCTCACAGGTCCCTTCATAACCATAGACTTACTAAATGTTCATAACAGGCTTTAAAGAGAAGGTGAAGGTCGCTAAGCCACGGCTGTAAATGTGACGTCACCGCGAGGACACACCCAGCCCCTACTTACTAAATAACCGCCAGCCAAAGCTGCGCAGAAGTTTAGAGTAGGGACAAATTGAAGCTTGCGTCCACTGCCATGCTTTGGGAGAAGCACCGGCTACACTCCGTGTCAGACCAGCAAGTTACTGTGCATTTGAAATAGGGAACTATGTTGCTCATTTAACAATAGCTCGTGGAAAAAAAAATATTTAAAGGACCTTTATATATTGCAACTTAGCAGGTAGAGAATTGTAAGCTTTAAACCACTACCCCGTCTTGATTGAGAGTTACCGCTTGTCGCTGGGCTCGTGCAAACGTATTTCTATCCTGTTTGAAAGTGTCGATTACCAATCTATTCGCTGTTGTTTTTTTTTAGTTGCTTATTTAACGACGCTGTATCAACTACGAGGTTATTTAGCGTCGATGAGATTGGTGATAGCGAGATGGTATTTGGCGAGATGAGGTCGAGGATTCGCCATAGATTACCTGGCATTCATCTTATGGTTGGGGAAAACCTCGGAGAAAACCCAACCAGGTAATCAGCCCGAGCGGGAATCGAACCTGCGCCCGAGTGCAACTTCAGACCGGCAGGGAAGCGCCTTACCGACTGAGCCACGCTGGTGGCTTCCGCTGTTGTAGTTTAAGTCCACATCTGTGGAGTAACGGTCAGCGTGGTCTGGCCGCGAAACCAGGTGCCCCGGATTCGATTCCCGGTTGGGGCAAGTTACCTGGTTGAGGTTTTTTCCGGGGTTTTCCCTCAACCCAATATGAGCAAATGCTGGGTAACTTTCGGTGCTGGACCCCGGACTCATTTCACCGTCATTAACACCTTCATCTCATTCAGACGCTAAATAACCTAAGATGTTGATAAAGCGTCGTAAAATAACCATAAAAAAGTTTGTTTAAATATTGCGTGTTTTTTGTATACAAACAGTTTTTAGTTTAGTTTAATTCATCTTCAAATCGCTGTGCAAGAATAAGTCTGTGTAGTGCCTTCAATTAGTTTGCTTTCTCGTCGTACCAAAACAATGGACAAGTCGCCAGAATGCTTAAAAAATTGCGAACCCGGAGAGTTCCGACGAAAGAAATATGATGTTAAACGTGTATTTATACTTTCGTACTGTCTTTTTATTCAATGTAACTGAAGCTGCTAAACATACGGCGTTAGCCACAAAAGTGTATTATAAACTGGTGCTAACAATAAGATTTGTGATGAGTTATACTAATTTTATTCTTTAATTGTATTAGTTAACCCTGCAATGCACCCGGGGTGACGCGTCATCCCAGATGACTTCATTTTCTTCTGTAGTTTAGTCTAATAATCTAATAATAGCTTGGACTATTCATCGACAAAAGTTTTAATTAGCCTACTAGTAGTCGAGGAAGGAGGAGAGTAAAGTCGTGGAGCAACGAGCTAGAAGTAGAATATAGAGTGGTGTTCACGTCTGTATCAGCGCTCTTTGTGGTACTAGCTTGAACTACCGGCCGCCATGTTTTAACTAGTATCTCGCTGTAGCAGAAGTAGGCGTATAAGCACGTGGAGATTTTTAAATTCTCTATTAAGATGCTTCTTGTGTGCTCGTCTTACACCTGTAGCAACCGAAGCGACAAAACAAAGAATATTTCATATTTCAGGTAAGTAGTCTGCCATAATTTGGTATTACTATTCATACAATAACAATTATAACTGTTATTATAAATTGATAGAAAGATTCTGTAACATGTTCATTGTTTTTACAAATTCCCACTGAAAAATTATTTGTTGACTAAGCAGTGGGTTTCACAAATGAAGAGAGACAAATGGTTTCCCAAAGTACATAGCGTTTTGTGTTCTGCACATTTCGATACAAAATACATATATTTTGTGAACGAGAGGAGACGTTTGTTGCCCAATGCAATACCAACTATATTCAAGTTTCCAGCTCATTTGAAAACCAAAGAGACTTCTAGGCCGCCACCAAAGAAGCTTTCTCTTCTGTTTCAGAGGAAAATTCAATAGAACACCACGAGGATCCAGGTTTGTATAACATACTGACATGAATACGACTTCAAGCAGTCTATGTCTGTCCGACGAAACTGGAGCTTACGTGTTTTCCGCTGAAAGCGTGTAAAAATAAACACGAATATGCCATGGGCACTTTTTCACTGGGCCCCTCAATTGTAGCTTGCTGTGTATTGCATTTATTTTTTAGTTTACCTCATGGATTTTTTATGCTTGTAAACTGAATAATAATCTCCTTCATACTGTATGTATTATCTATTTTTGTATATCTTAGCTGATTGAATTGTTAAGGATTTAAATTTAATTAATCGGCTTGCTGTGTATTCTATATTTTTGTATAGCTCAACTGATTGAATTGTTTATGCTTTCAAACTGAATTAATCTGCTTGCTGTACATTGTATGTTCTTGTATAGTTCAACTGCTTGCTACGTATTGTATATTTTTGTAGAGCCATCAACATAGCTCAGTCGGCAGACTCACTTGTCTGGTGATCTGGAGCTGTGCTTGGACAGATTATCTGGTTGGGTTATTTCAGAGGTTTTCCCTAACCGTATGGCAAATGTCAGGTAATCAATGGCGAATCCTCGGCCTCATCTCATCTCGCCAAAAAATTGTGTAACTCTAGTTCCACATCTAAAAGATTTAATGTTAATCTAGCTAACCTAAGATGTATGGAATAAAATGTTTCTGCATGGGTTTACTGACGACTATTAAAAATAAAGTCGTTAGTAAAAATGAGATATACGAGTTATTGCGATATAAAATAAGATTCATAAGATGCAACTATCCTGGACTACCGTTTCCGTTTCATCCTATAGAAACCACGCCCACTTCTGTAGCCTACATGTTCCACATCTTAAAACTTCAATGTAAATGTGAGATGTGTAGAAGAAAATATTGCGTGGCTTTTCCTTCCCACTGGTAAAAATGGGATATGTAAGTTATTGCAATATAAAATAATATTAACAAGATGCAATATTCTAAACATTCTCTTTCAGCTTCGTCCTGTAGGAACCATGCCCACATGTATCCATATCTTTAAGCTTCGATGTTAACGTAAGGTGGATGGAATAAATTGTTGCTGCATGAGTTTTCTGATATCTGTTAAAACAAAGAAGTGTTAGTAAAATGGAATATATAGGTTAATGCGATATAAAATAAGATTCGTGAGTTGCAACATGTTCTATACAGTCACTTTCTGTATTATGCTATAGGAAGCACGCCCACTTCTTGACTAGTTAAACATAGCGGACATAGGTTCAAAAGTTTCAAAGATGGCGGCGCGATCGCCACTATATATTCTACTTCTAGCTCGTCGTGGAGTAACAACATATCCCAGGTGAGCAGTAATCAGTCCAAAATAGGGTGAGCAGTACAGGGTTAAATTGTATGCGTGATGTAAGAGAAAACATATTTTTAGAATGGATAGTATACACAAGGAACCAGTACGCTCTGGCGTACTTACCCCTCCCCCACATCCCTGGACAATTACTGTTACTGATTGTTTGGCTGTGGCTGTGGTGTGAGGGTTTGTTGTCTCATAAAGCCAGCAGTAACTTGCTGGTCTGACGCGGAGTATAGCAGACGGCTGTATTATGCAATGTTGAATGTTAAATTAGAGCGTAGCACCTGTAATGCACGACACTAGTTGCTATTGCATTAGGCAACAAACGTCTCCTCTCGTTCACAAAATACATGCACTTAGTATCGAAATGTGCGGAACACAAAACTCTATGTATTGTGGGAAACCAATTCTCTCTCTTCATTTGTGAACCGACTGCTTAGTTAACAAATCATTTTTTCAGTGGGAATCTGTAAAAACAATAAACACGTTACAGAATCTTTCTATCAATAACTGTTATTGTATGTATAGTAATACAAAATTACGGCACGCGAACCTGGGCGGAAGGTTTCAAATTTGTACACGACACCAGGGCCAATTGTGTGCCTAGATATATAACTACAACGTCTTTGGGACACACTCCACTCTCAACCGCTTAGTAGTTACTGAAATTTAAAAAACGCGGGGTGTGTTTATGATTTTTGTAGACGTTGCTAGTGTTCTGTTTATAATAGGCCTATATTGTTACTATCATAGCATGCAAAATGCCAAATTGTGCGGTGAGCGAGTGTCAGAATTATAGCAGGAAAACTAAAGGCTCGAGTGTTATTTATCATACGTTTCCCTCTGATTCAAAGCTGCTAAAGATAACATACCAGCAAAGAAAAAATTGAAATTAAACGCCCAACCATTGCTGAATTTCCCAGTGTGCTATGTGAAAAACAGTGAGATAAACCTGATAAACAGTGCTAGTAGTAAACGTGTAGAAGAATGAATGCATTATTTGCGGAGACATCAATGTCGATTATCTAACAAAAAGCAATAGGAAAGATCAACTAAATTCATTGCTAGCATCTTTCAATTTAATACACACAGTAAACTTTCCGACCAGAATACAGGGGGATTCAGCTACTGCAATAGACAACATATTCATCGGAAAAGAAAAAATAGGTATATCTCAAACAACCCCAATAATTAATGGTCTTTCGGATCATGATGCTCATCTCCTAAGTATAAATATTAACACATCATCAAAAAAAAAAAAATTAAAGTGAGATTCAGAAATATAAACAGGGAATCACTAAATAATTTTGAAATAAATCTTAAAAGTGAAATATGGGAATCAGTATATAGTCAAAGTGATACGAACAGTAAATTCAACGAATTTCATAAAACATTTCTAAATATTTTTGAATCCAGTTTTTCTGTAAAGTATAAAAATGAAACAATATGTAGCAATACATGGATTACACAAGGTATTAAAATCTCATGCAAAACCAACCAGCCTATCTCTTTACTTGTTTCAAGTAAAATTCCTGTCTTTTCCCTAATCTTTTGTGGATTTTCTCCTAAATATTCATGTCATCCACATAGACAAGCAGCTGATATATTCCGTTCAAATCCAAACCCTGTCTGTTATCCTGGACTTTCCTAATAGCATTTTCTAGAGCAGTGGTCGTCAGGACTCGCTGAAATGGATTACGGGTAAACAGTGCATGGCAAAATGCACTCTCGTGCAGGACGAAGCACACTGGTGCTGTAAGAGATCTGCGGGTAAGAGTTTTGCTAGCCCGAGAGTGCAGTGTTCTGATGACCGCTGTTCTAAAGAAAAGTTAAAAAGTAAAGATGATAGTGCATTTCCTTGCTTTAGCCCGCAGTGAATTGGAAAATCATCAGATAGAAACTGATCTATATGGACTCTGCTGTACATTTCACTGAGGCATATTTTAATTAACTGAACTAGTTTCTTGAGATTACCAAATTCAATAAGATTATATAAAACTTCTCTCTTAACCGAGTCACATACCTTTTTGAAATCTATGAATCCGAGGCTTATGTCGTGGTTTCGTAACAAGCTGTTTATTTACGGTGGTGGGTTGTTAGTTCATCGCCCAACCCCCAAGCTGGAGGACCACCCCTTATCCGTTGTCCGCGACTGCTTATTCAAAACATTCACACCTATCATCCATATATGGAGGCTGTCTCCTCTATCCGCAACCTGAGGACGCGCCATGCTGTGGTGATAGGGACCCACCATACCTGGAAGCATTTCAATACTTTAATTAATATTAAATCAGTTTAAGTAATAGGTATTTTGCAACACTGTTACAAGATGCATGTCTCACCTTAAGCCTGAGCACCGTGGGTACAGGTTATAAGGGCAGTCTCCTCGTGATTGCCATCTGTGCTTCGGGGAAGTGTTTCGTCTGTTGACAAGTGCTTCTGAATTCACTGCAATGTAGCAATTTTTATAGAAACAAAATCGATTTCTTACTAAATAAAAAGAAAGGACGCAAATTGGCGAAAGAAGATTCTATTTCTTTTGTCTTAAGGATTTAGTGTGTGAAGTTACTGTTATTGAACACCTTTGTTTTTATTTGCTTGCTTAGAGTATAGAACCTGTGTTTTGCCATAGGCATATCACAGGATATTTACAATGTTATACACAGGATATTTACACTATTATACACTTATATTTCGGATGCTGTTCTTGAAGAGAACAGTAGATGTTGATGAAACTTGTCACTCTTACTGGATTTATGTGTGTCCTCACCATCTGGTGCTGATTTTGCTTCGACAGTATTGAAGGCCGGTCTGTTGAAAAGTGTGTGCATTCCGTCAGTAAATGTATTGCTGACTGCACAGTTTTCTCGGGGCAGCTGCATAATGGGGACGGTGATTTGTTAATTCTGTGCAAGTATGATTTGAAGCATCCGTGGTTTGTCAAGAATTTGGTGAGGATATAGTTTGGCCTTAGGGATATTAAGAGCCTATGTGTGATGGATGGAATATACTGTTTGGTATGTAGTGCTACCTCTGTGTGTATGTTGTTATATAATGTTAATGTTTATATAATTTTGGATTAGTCGTTTAGAAAGAGGTAGTGGGATGGAATTATATTGTATGGTATTTCTATATCTGGCTGCAGTTTTGGCCAGATATTCGGCTCTTTCATTGCCCTTAATTCCAAAGTGGCCTTTGATCCAGATCAGTGACATTTCCGTAGTTTTCTTAAGGTCAATCATTTTCTTTCTGATGTACACTGCAATCGGCTGTGTTGTTCTTTTGTTTGCTACTACATGAAGTGCAGCTTGCGAGTCGACGTGGATGTCATACGATGTTTTATCCTTACGTTGGGATATTATCCAATCAATTGCCATTTTGATTCCAATGAGTTCTGCTTGGAAACCGTGCATTCGTTTCCTAATTTTTGACTTTCTATGTATATTTCTAACGATTTTTGTACTGCTGCCACTTCTGCTCAGACGTGTTCCTCCGTTTTGGAGCCATCTGTAAATAGCTGTACATTGGTTGAGCTGACTTTGCCACTGAAGTCCACATTTATAATGTTGTCTATTGAATGTATTCCACTGCCACATTCTGTATAATTCTTCTTACCACCATTCACAGAAGAAATGCAGCTCTTTGCTTGTTTCAGTCTCTTGAACTGAAACAACCCAGAACTCACCACGTGGAGGTGGCTGCATGTCGAGTTCCGCCCTGCCCATCCCAACCTCCCTACCATGTGGGCAAGTACATTCCATTGTTCATTCATTGTTATTTTCAATCATTGTTCATACTCTGTGACATGAATCAATATTTAGGTTTGCATTTCATATCTCTTTTGTTTCAATTTGTAAAAGTCACATTATTAAAATTCTCCAATACAATATAATCAGTCACTGTATGTTTGTGCAACGAAAAATGTGAAGAAATACTTGATGTCATTCTTTTTGTCTCATTTTTTCTTTTTTGTAGAACCGTTCATATAAATGTATATGCGACAGCTAAAGTGTAAGACATGTAACTTTCGGTGAGATGAATAATATTTTTTCACACGAATTTAATAACTTTTATTTCTTGTTTCTCTATTTTGTGGTTTTCTCTCTTTCTATTTTCTCTCTATCTTTTTATATTTATTGAAGTTTCTCTCTTCCTACTCTTGAAATATTCTACATAAAATTTGAATAGGAAATAGTGAAGAAAATATGGAAACAAACATGTCAATATCCACTTTCAATATTTCTACCCATATTTTCCATATCAGTGATTGCGGGGTTGGGCAGATAAAACTGGCCTGCCTCTTCTCATTTGATTTGAAACAAACTTTTTTTTCAAAGGAATGGAATAAAATGGATAAATGAATGTGTCCTGTGCTAACCGTCGTAATAGATGTTGAAAGTGCCATCCACCAACATCTAGACACTTCTGTGCACGTCTTAACACGTTTATATAAAGACGTGTCAATTTCTCACGGATGATAGTGCAGATGGTATTCCTGATGTTGCCCTTCAGTTCAGTACATGGATTCTGCTCGCTTTCTGTCCGGACACTTCAACTTTCGGCATGAATTCAGGAAATGATGAATACGAGTCCTCGAAAGTCCACCACAAAATTGGCTCAACATTTGCGAACGTGTGTTAAAGGCTTTGAAAGTCAAATCATACCGAGTGACAGCAACTGAAGGAGCCCGATAAGAATAAATGTTTAAATTTCTACTGCTGATTGTTGAATATGATTACGGGTGGTGATTTGGACCCACTGTTGTTTATCATGATTGATGAGGCTTGGTTTCTTCTATCGGGATATGTAAACTCTCAAAGAACAGGTACTGGGCGACAGAAAATTCTAACCTAGTGTACGAGCAACCACTACGCGACCAAAAGATCGGTGTATGGTGCACTATCACTGCAAAACGCATTATCTGTCCAATATTCTTCGACGCTACAGTCAACACGGCTGTAGACTTGCCTTTCTTGGATGAATTCTATCCCCAACTAAAGAAGAGGAGCGTAATTACTGCTTCTTTCAACAACATGGAGCAACATCTGACACATCTGAGAGGTCACTTACGCGTATTCATCACATGTTCACCGAAAAGCGGATTGTGAGCAAAGGCTTGTGGCCACCGCGGTCACTAGATTTGTGGACATGTAACTTTTATTTAGGGGAGAGGGGGTACTTAAAGGGGAAAGTGTATGTCTCAACTACATGGGCTTGGCCAATGGATAGGGAGAAACGAAGCATGTAGCTAGACACGTATTCGGAAAATGGCAACTGATATCAATCTCGTTATTGTTACTAGACAGGGAAGAATGGGAGAGAGGTCACCTTAACGAAATCCCACGTCGTTGTCTGGTGTGCTTCACGGATGGTTCCAGAACTTACAGCGATGCTGGAGCAGGGATTTATGACGTAAGACCCAGGACTAGAATATCTATTCCCGTTGGTTAATACACTACGGTTTTGCACGCTGAAGTGTTTATGATATCAGCTTGCGCTCAGGAAAATCTAAATATATCATGTCAAGGCCTGAATATCTTTATTTGCTCTGATAGACTACACAGGGTGTGCTAAGTACGCACAGAGTCGACTCCAGGCTAATTGAAGAATGCAGAACTAGCCTGGAAACCATATCAAAATGTCCCAGGGCACTGTGGAATGTATGACAATAACAAGCTGGCCTATTGGTCAAGTAAGGAACTTCCTTCCATTGCTATGGCCCTGAACCCTGTGTTGGCATCTCTAAGTATATAATCAAATAGGTCCTAAAGAAGAGCCTGATGAAAAGTTTAGAATCTAAACCTGAATCAACTGAACAACTCTTGGCATTGGAAAGGAAATTTTTTAACATGGTTAACTGGAATTTTGACCGGACACTGCCATCTACATATATTGAGCCCTAATGATGACTCAACTTGTAGGAAATGTAGGATGGAGGCCGAGTTATCATTTGCCATTTTGCTGGATTGATCAGATCTAAGTCAATCAGGCACCGTTATCTCGGGAAACAAACATTGTCTTCTGAGGAAATTAATCCCAGCAGCATAGCAAAGCTGGTAACGCATTGCAGTCTCATGGGTTGATCTGTAGTGTATGGGGTGCACAAAGGGCCATTTGTGCCCAAGTGTTATAGCAGTAATCTACACCCTTAATTTAGAACAATATTAAGAAGAAGATTATATCCCGTTCAGTTATTGCGCACACCATTTCCAATTCCATTTGCTGCTTGTTTTTGAGTAATTTCTTTCCTCGGTATAATTGTCTTGACCATCTGAATTCTGAAGATTTGCCAAAATATATATTTCCCTTAATATGGTGGTGGTTATTACATTTATATAATAAATCACCATACATATTTTTTCGTCTGCCCTAGAGATGTACATTTCTACTGACCATTTTTTTTTTTACATTTCAAACATGATGTTTTCGTTTCCTTTAAAGTAAGCTTTACGTTATTTAATGTTCTCTAGCATTGTCTTAATACTTTATATTGTCCCTTTTCACATCACCATTGTTCTTATTACTGATCAATTACTCATAATAATATCAGGAGTTATTTTCAGTCTTTTATATTGAGGTACTGAAGATGATTCTCCACGCAGTCAGTTCTCACTATTTGCCAATATGAATAAGGCGACTGTGTCTCTTCTTGTCTTACGACTATCTTTCAACCAGAGTTCACTTGCCCTCTATGTTTAGTTACATTTTCGTTGCACATTATTGCAGTTCATTCCAACTTCGGTTTTGTTACACGTTTAATTAAATCTTGCGAGTTTTTCTATCACAGCAGAAGAGTCGTAACTTTCAAGTGCAAACATAAAAATTCGAACGATTCTTCAGTGTTGGATGTTCTAACTTTCTTGAATGATCAAATTTTCAAAAATGAATATTTTGAAGTCTATTTTTGTTATGCATTACCTAAAATTTCTACATTGTTGTAGCATAAAAGGTTATTCAATATTGCATATAATAGTTAAATATATTGTCATTTTAGAAATTAAGATTTTATCCTCTCATCTTGGTGTTGGAAAATCAAAGGAAATTTCCATTGTCGTGGTATAAGTCAAGAAATTAACTGTTTAATATTTCAGTGTTGTATATTTTGCGAAGTGTATGTCTCTGTTGGGTACAATTTCAGTTCTGGTTCATATTTTAATTTCTGTTATTTTTTTAGTTGGTTATTTAACGACGCTGTATTAACTACTACATTATTTAGCGTCGATGAGATTGATGATAGCCAGATGAGGCCGAGGATTCGCCATAGATTACGTAGAATTCGCCTTACCGTTGGGGTAAACCTCGGAATAAACCCAACCAGGTAATCGGCCCAAGGGGGGATCGAACCCGCACCCGAGCGCAACTTCAGACCAGCAGGCAAGCGCTTTAACCGACTGAGCCACGCCGGTGGCTGAATTTTCGTTATTACGTCACACAACAGAATTTTTTTACACGTTTAAAATTGAAAAATTCACTTTACTTTTACTATACATTACAACGCGACTGATTTTATGATATTTATGTTTATGTAAGTTCAAAAATCGCGCCGCGCTGAAGAAGAACATAGCGCCGGCGACTCCACTTCTTGCATTGTGACTTTCCATTTCGCTTGCTATGGTTACCGTAGCAACAAGACTCCGATACGTTCTGCGCCGGTGGAGTTCAATTTTTCTCCTGTTAGTGTTTCACTTAGCTATGGTTACCATAGCAACAAGCCTACATCTCCTCGCCCCGCAACAAGAGTTTTTCTTGGCTTGGGTCAGACGTGAAATAGTAGAGGAGACGAATTCATAACGTTCCGCCAATCAACGACAGAGAGACTAAACAAGGTATCCATCTCTAACAGTGAAAATTACAGAAATTTAAAAGTGTTAAAATTAATTTCGCCCATAGAAAAGATATATTAAATGAATATGTTTATAACTTTTTTAACCGTTTTGCTAAAGAAGCAAACACGAGTCTTGAGAAAAGTGAATTGAAAACTTGGTTATGGTGTTTGCGTTGTAGGTACTACTGTAACCTATACGCAAATTTAAATTTGCCGCGATTTCGTGAGCGAGTACGCTTAAAGATCCCATTGTGTGCATTATAAATTATTTTCTCTATTGTTATTACATTAGTTATTAGGTCTATTTTAAATTAAGAATAATATTTGTTCATAAAATCAGTGTGCTTTAAAGATTTAGGGTTGTTTATTAACAAGTTTGTTCGCGGAAAGAAGTTTTTCTTCCAAGAATCGCACTAAAAACTAGTGTAGTTGCTTAATTCCATGTCACAACAAAGGTTCTCGTCACTCGCAAATATTTCCATGCAGAAACAAATTGTGCACATAATTATTAAAAAATCAGCCTTTTCACGACGATGTTACTGATAAATTCGCTGCCATGAACAGAAGGATTGAACTTGTCTTCATAAAATTGCTATGATTACTTATTTGTTACCGTTAATTTATAATTACATTATTATTATTATTATTATTATTATTATTATTATTATTATTATTATTATCGTCATAAAGACACGTATTTTTAAATATACCGGTATTTTATATACATAGGTCTATACATAATTTTTGTTGTTATAAAATTAGAAGTGAACCTAACACTACTTCACGCACTTTTTACGTCACGAACCGCCACTGACTTCCACTGACAGAACTTAGAACAGATGCAGCTCACCTTTGCTGCCACAACTTAAAATATTTACAATTTTAATAGAGGAAATGTGCAGTGGAATAAAATATCTGTTAAAGATACAAATTTTGTTAAGATCCTAATTTATTTTTAAATCAACGAAGTGATTGTGTAAGGATACATTACCGGATTACATAAACTTAAAATTAATATATTAACTAGGAATTATGTGGCAATAAAATTTTCGACAAAATAATACTAAGAGATTAATTATCAAGAAAGTACAGTAATTTAAAGTGTAGAGAAATGAAAATTACAAATATTAATGAACAGAAGTGTGTCGAACTGAGGGTAATTCTAGCTACAGAAATACGACATCACGAGAAGGCAATAGCAGAATGAAGTTAACTCTCGGTTAGCAATATGCGGTGTTCACAACAATAATTCAGATAGTGGAGAACTTCTATAACACTATAATATGCCAAAGTATTTAATGTTACCTGGAAAATGAAATTATGATTTAACAACATTGAAACATTATACTAATTTTATGATGTTATAAAACTATTTTATCTTCTTGTATTTAAGATGTGATTACGATTACCACTGTAGCTGTAGATTTAATTTTTCTAGACTTTGTCTTAATTAAATTGGTATTTTCAAAATCATACACAGATGTGCACTCATGTTGATCTGATGGATGTGAATAGGGAACTGTGTTTCTGGACAGCAGACAAGAATATATTCAGCTGTTCTAATGTTATGTCAATGCCGATTATATCAGCCTCTTATCATCTGCCCAAGCCATCTAGTATGTTATTTTACTTATTCAGTAAGTTTTAGAAGTATAATGAAATGCCAATTACAATAACAATCAATATTTTGTCTGTACAATATAAAGTTGGTATGGGTAACGTTATGTAACATACAATGTTAATACTTAAACTATTAATACAGTAACAATTTAGATTATGAAAACCCAAATAATTTATTTTTTATTAGCGTCCCTCAAAAGAATACACGTTTCAGCTGCCTTTCTGGTAACTGTGGTAGTCCGAAATTACATTTGTAAATATTAATCGTGCTTTAATTGTTTCCTTTAATTCTCATCTCCAAAAAAAAAAAATTATCACAAAGACATTTATCAACTTAAGTTACTTTAAATGAATTGCAATCCAAATAACATTCAAGGAAATCTCTGGACGCTATTTTCTTCTCATAATTATGTAAATAATTTATTTTTAACTATATCAGGTTCTTGTAATGCCTCTCCAGTGAGTTCGCTGCGTTGCTCCATGCATGGATCATTTTTTAACTATTGCATATTAACTATATTGCATGATATTGTGTAAATTATAAAATACTACGGTCCTCATGTTGAATAAATAGTTTGTACGTTTTTTGAAACTAATTATGAAAGTAATGAGAAAGTTGACAGATTATCTTTTCTTTATTCTTCGTAATTAATTTAATTTGTAAAAATGAATTGTTTTAACTATATGCTTTTGATGGCTTTATTATACCTAAATATAGTTACTTAACTTTTATTTTGAAAGACCTTTTCTTATAGAATGAAACAGAATTGTACAACTAATTTTAGTTGGTTCTAAATACAGATAGTGCGAACTTGGAAAAAAGCCTAAACTGTGTTTTGCCTTGGTATCATGAATTTCGAAGGTATTTATTTATCTGTTGCTATGTGGAATGGTAACATTAGGAAATTTTCTTTATTTAATGATGAACAGTTTTCAGAACATGGGAGGGGTTATAGTAGGAAGAAGAAGAATAAAGTGCATAAGATTTTCTGATGATATAGTGTTGTTAGCAGAAGAGAGACGATACTATGCACCTTTCCAAAATCCCTCTTTTTGACAGAAGTCTTCCATGAAAATCCTTTTCTCTAATGTAAATTTCAGTTGTGTAATTTGAGCGACCTAATCTAAACAAAGAATGTGAACATTCAATCGTTAAATGTTACTAAAGTGGAACTGAGGAAAAATTTAGGAATAATCAGTTAAGTGTTAAATGTTAAGGGGAATACGAATAGAATAAACCAGTAAAAAGGAAAGTAGTAAAGAGAGTTAAAGTAAATTAGAAACTGTAAGTAAAGAATATTGAGTGTTTTATGTACGGTACTACAGAAAGGAAGAATCTGGGAAGTACATTAGAGTGGAATTGAAAATGAATGCAAGTAGACAGAGTGAGCCATAAAAGCTGTACCAATGAAAGAGAAAAGTGGTGAGTGAATTGAAGAAGTAATAGTAAGGAAGTACTGCAAACATTCGAATATTGGAACATTGGCTGAATGCATGCGTAAAATTCTAAGGAAAGATCAGTGAAAAAATAGGGTAAATAATATAATATTGCATTGTAGATGAAAGAGTGGAATATAGATCATTAGTAAATATTAGTCAGAGATAAAAATATTTGAAGATAAACAGAAAATTAGGGATAATAGAAATGAAAGGTAGCAATGATAGCAGAGGAGGATTAGTTAGATTGTACCCGAGAGTGTTTCTAAAGAAAAGTAATGTAGACAAGTATTGCATAGTTATCAGAAATAGGATAGAAGGAAGACAAAGTAGGACTACTACTACAGTAATACTAATACTACTACCACTACCGTTATTGCTACCACTGCCACTACTGCTACTGTTGCTGCTGCTACTGCTACTGCTACTGCTACTATGCAATGAAACAACTTAGGAGCCATAATCAGAGAGTTCACCCTTTTCAATTTTCCAAAAAAATAATAAATTTTTTTTTTTTAATTATAAGTTTTATTAAAACAATACATTTTCCTGTACTCATCTTAAAATTTAAGTGTGCTGTGATTTCCGAGAAAGTTTACACAGCTACCCACCAACTGTGTATTTAATAATATATTTTTTTAATTTCCACTTTCGAGTAGTGACTCTCATCTCCGTCTCCTTACAGAATTGATATTCTCACAGAATCAATTACACTGGCTTAAATATTTAATAGTTTAATTCACTTATGCAACGGAATTTCTTTATGAGGTCCACATAAACCGATACACATCCACCTCCACCCATACACACATATGCACAAACTGTCAGTGGCCTGCATAGACTATTTCCAATACATGTAAATCTTATTCTTAAGGGGAAGTGGTTGAATTGAAATTTCTTCCTATTTGATGGTCATTTTTCATTTCTTTGCATGTTGCTGCAACAACTAAAATTTCAGATTGCTAAAATAAGAGGGGGGGGGGCAGAAATCTGGGGGGGGAAGGGGTAAGTACCAGGGCACTATAGCACACCACAGCGAATATAAATCAGCCATTTTTAAGATAAATTCAAAACTTCTTTGTCATTTTACTCCTAAAACCACATTCTTTAACATTGTTATGGCATAACTTTGATAATCGTTTTCAAAATGTTAAACTAAAGAGTACATTATCTTAGAAAGCATTTTGAAATATTCAGATAGTCAATATAATATGATATAATATAATATAATGTTGTTTTATTAATTTAGTCTAATTGACATAACACAAATATTAAAAGTCAATGACACTTACCCATGTAAGTGATCATTGTGTACTATACAAATATAAAACATTAAAATTAAGCAAACGTTTTCGCCCTTCGTGCATCATCAGGCTATTTTTTACATACAATATCTTGTACATTTTGTCTCATATTGTGGAGCGAATGATTAATCACAACCTTTAATGATGAAAATAATAACTATTTAAAACTGACTTATGGTAATTAGCAATCTAAAATTAATGTACAGTTATGAAAATTTAATACATAAAATTGTGGCTGCACTGCTGTGTTGTGTTTAAATTATAACATCATAAAACTGTGAACATGATAAAAACATTTCATTTCTCTTTAAACTTCATAATTTCATATCGCGTCACATCAGTCGGCAAGATCATCGTCACTAAGTCAACCACATTTCATCGTAAGTACGTTCATACAATTATTATATTCATTTACACCAAATATTCTGATATTAAATTTCATTACAGATATAACCCAGTCTCAAATCTTCATAATGTAAATGTCAACATAGATAACCTGTGCAGTGCACACGTTCTTTAATGTGAGTATTTTCGACAATAATTTAATAAATTTTAACATTCTCTACATAATAACTAATATATTTCAGATTGATTTCACCATAACAAGTAATGAACCATTGAGACAAGACTAGCAGCAAAACATCCAATTAATGGAATGCCATCCTCACATATTCCTGGTATCAGTCCCTATCCCACGCAAGATTAATCCAGTGTCTACCATCATATTCCACCTCCCTCAAATCCACTTTAATATCATTCTCCCACCTACATCTCAATCCCACCAAAGGACTTTTTCCCTCCGGCACGGCGTCCCAACTAACACTCTGTATGAGTTTCTGGATTCGCCCATACATGCTACATGACCTGCCCATCTCAAAAGTCTGGATTTTATGTTAATTATGTCAGATGAATATAATTAGAAAAATAGTTAACAACAATTAATTAATTAATACGGCTGAAGAATGCTTTACTATTAGAAATCATATTCAGAATATTCAATTTCTGAACGAACAGATTCCAAACCCTCAAAATCCACTTTATCGTTTATAATTTAAAACTACTCACCAATCAATAACGCCCGCTACATGACCGGACACCCCCTCCACCTCTCCCCCAACCCAACTTCATTTAAGTTCCACATAGTCAGTAGCGCAGTTGTAAGTTATAAATTTATTAACAAAATTCCATCTCAAGTAACTTTCAAAACTTCGTACACTATACAATTGAAGGGTTTATGGAAAGAATAAAGTATTGAGAAAATGACTTTTTAAGTTTAAAACGCTGACATTTATTTAAATTAATACTTGGAAAAGTTATTTCAAAATATAAATCTTGCACTGGTATCTGCTCTGAACTTATGAATAAAAAATTTTACTTTAAACCAGTTTTTGTTGCTTAATTTTTCAACATTGCACGTTAATATAAGTTTTACAATGATTTAAAAATCAAAGTCCTGAGAAATAAGGAAAGAATAATCAAAGTCCTATATTTCAATTAAACTGTAATGATTCACAATGTTGTTAACACAATATTTCTAGCTCCACTTTCACAATTGTTGAATTAATCATCATAATCATAATAGTTGAAATAATCATAATCACAATAGTTGATTTAATCACCATAATCGCAATAGTTGAATTAATATCATAATCCCAATAGTTGAATTAATATCATAATCGCAATAGTTGAATTAATCATCATAATCACAACAGTTGAACTGATCATCGTAATCGCAATAGTTGAATTAATCATCATAATCGCAATAGTTGAATTAATCATCATAATCGCATTAGTTGAATTAATCATCATAATCGCAATAGTTGAATTAATCATCACAATCACAATAGTTGAATTAATCATCATAATTGCAATAGTTGAATTAATCATAATTAAAATAGTTGAATTACTCATCATAATCTCAATAGTTGAATTAATCATCATAATCGCAATAGTTGAATTAATCATCATAATCGCAATAGTTGAATTAATCATCATAATCACAATAGTTGAATTAATCATCATAATTGCAATAGTTGAATTAATCATAATTAAAATACTTGAATTACTCATCATAATCGCAATAGTTGAATTAATAATCATAATCGCAATAGTTGAATTAATATCACAATAACAATAGTTGAATTAATCATCATAATCACAATAGTTGAATTAATCATCACAGTCGCAATAGTTGAACTAATCATCATAATCACAGTAGTTGAATTAATCATCATAATTACAATAATTGAATTATTCATCATAATCACAAGAGTTGAATTAATCATCATAATCACAACAGTTGAATTAATCATCATAATTACAATAGTTTAATTAATCATCATAATCACAATAGTTGAATTAATCACCACAATCGCAATAGTTGAATTAATCATAATTATAATAGTTGAATTAACCATCATAATCGCAATAGTTGAATTAATCATCATAATCGCAATAGTTGAATTAATCATCATAATCACAATAGTTGAATTAATCACCACAATCGCAATAGTTGAATTAATCATAATTATAATAGTTGAATTAACCATCATAATCGCAATAGTTGAATTAATCATCATAATCGCAATAGCTGAATTAATATCATAATAACAATAGTTGAATTAATCACCATAATCATAATAGTTGAATTAATCATCACAGTCGCAATAGTTGAACTAATAATCAATATCACAGTAGTTGAATTAAAAGATGGCGGACCAGATGGAACAGTGCGTTGAAAGTGTTCTTAAATCTTTGCTGAATGTGCCAACGGAAGGCAAGAATCTTCGTCAAGATTTGAAGCAGGACATTGTTAAAGCTGTGAGTATACTACGTGAATGTTTTAATAAGTTAAAAATAGAATTAGGTAGGAAAAATGACAAAATCAGAAGCATACAAGCGGAATTGGAAGATGTGAGGGAGCAGCTACAGACCAGAGTACGGCTGACTATATCAGCACCATCTCATGGCGTATCGCAGGAAGCAGAACAAATGGTAACGCCCTCGATTCCTCAGAGCGCGCCACTTGTAAGAGAGTATCTACAGCCAAGGGAACGACAGACTTCACCCCCACCGTCAGCGTCACCTTCTGGCACATCACATGAAGATAAGCAAAGTAGTATGCTCCAAGGACTGTAGAACGCGCCACCTCCCGGCACATTGGAGGAAGCTGAACAAACGGTAACGCCCTTCAGCTCGCAGAGCGCGTCAATAATACAAGCAGAAGTAGAGGATGTGAGAGAGCAGCCACAAACGAGAAAACGGCTGACTTCATCAGCGACATCTCGTGGCATATCAAAAGAAGATGAACAAACTGCAACGCCCCAGAATCCGCAGAGCACGCCACATGTCAGAGACCAGCTACGGACAAGTGAACGACAGACTACGCCCGCACCGAGAGCGTCATCTATTGGCACATCACATGAAGCCAAGCAAAATAATACGCTGCAAGGCCTACAGATCGCGCCACCCGTCGGCATATCGCAAGAAGCTGAACAAACAGTAACGCTCTTCAGCTCGCAGAGCGCATCACATGTGAACGAAAATGTAAATTATCAGACGTCTTCATGCTATGCAGAGAAAAGTATCCCTATCACTGGTGCAGACTATAGAACCACCAATAAACAACTACAGGACATGCTTGAAATAGAATCATTCTACGACATTATAAAGAAATTTACAGAAAACTTTCATAAGAACTTGCTGTACCACC
This sequence comes from Periplaneta americana, assembly GCF_040183065.1. Lineage (NCBI taxonomy): Eukaryota > Metazoa > Arthropoda > Insecta > Blattodea > Blattidae > Periplaneta > Periplaneta americana. Next base: position 151,856,223 of record NC_091121.1, read on the forward strand.
CCAATCCTCTGATAAGAGCCCTGGCAACAAGAGTATAAAGTAACAACTGCCGTCAAGATTGGTCACCTCAATTAAATATAAAATGTTCCTGCTTATTAACCATCTCTGTTAAAGTAAAAGCCTTTTAAGGCTGACACTTATGTACCATACATGTTTCTGTTAATAAAAAAAAAAAAAAAAAACTTTGAAAACATAAAGGGAAACATAGACTATATAATGGACCTCCTTACAAATAAGTTGGGCACCGTGATTGAAGATAAAATCAACCAAAAGCTAGTACAAAATTCTTTTGGAGTGGAAAGCAAAAATGAAACAGATCATCACGAATAGTAGGACTAGTGCAGATCTCTTTGAAAGAAAAGATGACAACGAGAACAATCACCAGAGAGAAACTCAATGGACAGAAGTAATCCAAAGGAGGAGGCAACCCACCCCCCAAACTACAACCGCTACAGAGGACAACATGCGCCAAGAAAACCATCAAAGAATAAGAGCCGCACCCAAGGAAACATATCCAGCCCCTAAAGTAGGAACCGGCCCCAAAACGAACGGACTGAAGCCCGCCATTAAGCTGAAATGGATGTTTATAGGCAGACTGGATGACTCAACAACAGAAAATGACATAATCGAATATATGAAAGACAAAGGCATCATGACCGTCAAAGCTTGTCATGAGATAAGAACCCGCGGCCGATCTAAAGCCTTCAAAATAGGAATGCCAGAAGAAGAAGTGGATAAGATAGACACAGAAGATTTCTGGCCGGAAGGTATCACTTTTCGCCCCTATCTGTTTTCATAACCGAAGAGCGAAAAGCACTAGAACACTAGAGATAACCACCTGGAACGTTGAGGGACTCAAATCTGTACTGCGGATGTTACCTGACAACTCAATTTTTAACCAAGATATCTTAGTCTTCTGTGAAACATTCCTTCCTGAACCCCTGCAGATACCTGGGTACTACTCGACCCACGCAATAGCAAAACCGTCCCACCAAGGTAGACCTTCAGGCGGTGTCTCATGTTTCTATAAACCAACACTAGGACAAGCGAAAGAAACCAGAGTGACCGAGAACGCAGTTATAGTCAAACTAGTGGACATCACAATAATAGGAGTGTATCTACGGCCTCAAACAACAGTCGAAGAAATGATCGAATGTATAGTCACGATCCTCGAGCTCGTAGACCCCGCAACACCAACTATAATAGCAGGGGACCTCAACTGCTGCTTGGATAAGCCAGATCGAAAATGCAGAGCCCTTCTGGAATTGATGGAAGAAGAGGGTTTTCAGGTCGTCAACAAAGCCGATCAACCCACTTATATAGCACACAATGGAACTAGTGCCAGTGATCTTATTCTCTACCGAGGTGATAAATTGACAGCAAAGACACACTCAGTCCTAGGAACAAATTCCTGGTCCACCATCAGAAAGCACCTTCCAGTAATGGGGGCCTTCTTGCTACAGAACAACACAGAACAGGAACTCAAAGTCGCACAAAGGTGGACCCCGAGGACACTAGACGTAGCATCCTTCAGCGAGACACTTGATCAAGAGCGGGTGATGAACCATATAGAATCAGGGCAGCTTGACACTGCAGTACATATATTACAAGAATGCCTTCTAACTAACGCAGCAGACCCACCCACTAAAAGGAAAAGCAAACCATGGTTTGATTCAGAGTGCTACACAGCAAGGAACAAGGTCTTTCAAAGACTACATGCATTCAAAAATATACCAAACCAGGAAAACAGGAGAATGTATACTGAAGAGAGAACGGTGTACGTGAACCTGCTCCACGTAAAGAGAAAAGAATATGCAAATCGAACGGAACAGAAACTAATAAAAGAAGCGGAAAGTAAGCCATACAGGATACTAGACGTCAGAAGACCTATGATGGCATCCCATATCCCGAGGGTAACCTGGGAAGCCCACTACGCTGAGCTGCTACAGAGAACGAGGCTCGCACAACAGGACACAAGAAGAAATCACACTGAAACTGAAGCATACTCACGCATAACAGAAGCAGAAGTGTGGTCTGTTGTCCAAAGAAGCAAACCCCGCAAAGCAGCAGGACCAGACAACATAACGAATGAACTCATGAAGGAATCCCTTCCGTATACAGTGAGGATCTGGACAGCTATATATAACAAGTGCATGGAACTCAGCACTATCCCAACCTCTTGGAGGAGGTCACTGATAAAGGTGCTTTACAAAGGCAAAGGATCCCAGGACTCTCCTGATTCATACAGGGGGATTGCGCTAGAATGCGCCGCTTTTAAAATGTTGTCCAGCGTCATTCGAAATAGGATACTTGACCGACTAATGGAAGTAATACCAACAGAGCAATATGGCTTCGTACCTGGCAAGTCAACGGTACAGGCAGTGCAACGTGTACTCGAATATATTAAAGACTCGATAAATAAACCAAAAGGTCATGTTTTCGCTGCCTTCATCGATTACAAGAAAGCCTTCGATGGTATAAACAGAAAACACCCTAATGCAGAAACTTGAGGCAGTACTAGGCCCAGAAGATCAGTTCTTCAGCCTCATAAAGAACATCATGGATACAAATATAATAAACATCAGCGACGGTCTTCTTGAATCACCAGACATCATACAAACGAATGGTGTACTGCAAGGGGATCCTCTGAGTCCCATAATGTTCAATCTGGTTACGCACGATGTGGTTCAGAAGGTAGCAACCCAAGACGTGAAAATGTATCTGTATGCAGATGATATGGTTGTGCTAAGTAACAACAGGACCTCACTCCAAGAGGCAATCAACAATCTAGTCGTATGGTCCCAGGACAACGACATGCAGATAAACCAAAACAAGACGAAAATAATGAAGTTTCGAAAAGGAGGAAAATTATCCTCAAAGGACAAGTTTATCTGTGAAACTCAAACCCTCGAAATAGTAAAATATTTCAAATATCTAGGGGTGACTCTGCAAGTAACCGGATTCACGTTCACTAGGCATATCGAGGATAGAACAGTCGCGGCAATCAAGGCCACAATGGTGATACGAAACCTCAAGTCCCTGTCACTCGGAACCTCAATTGCATTGTTCAAACTCAAAGTCGCACTAGTAGCATCATATGCCATTGAGATAATATGGACGTACCTGAGCTACCAAAACCTGAAAACTTTGGACAGGGCTAAGTCCAGATATATAAAAAGAACACTCTGCATCTCCAAGTTCGCTCCAACCCGACTCGTGTACCAGCTGGCAGGAACAACGTCCTTCATAGAAGATTTAATGGCCACCTACAACCTGACACCAACCCCAGCCAGTACGAAGTTTTTTGACGAAAGACGACAGAAAGCCGCAGAAATTGACCCTGCATTTTTCCGTACCCCAGCGATGAACAACGAGGAATGGAAAGCAGCCAACTTCGAGCTACGTCACCACTACACAAGGGGAGCAATCCATGGTTTTCACTATCGCTTCTGTACTAGAAAAGGTTTTCACCAGGTGACCAGTGATTGTGCCTGTATAATCTGTGGACTGCATTGCCCGCTATATCACCTCTTTGAGTGCTCACTAAGAACATTGCCACTGTCATATTACGCAAAAGATGAATGACAAAGAACTGTGTACGACATACTCACAATGCTCGATATACACAATGTGTTTATTAAATCTATTATAAAAGTAGTTGAATTAATCATCACAGTCGCAATAGTTCAATTAATCATCATAATCGCAATAGTTGAATTAATATCACAATCACAATAGTTGAATTAATCATCACAGTCGCAATAGTTGAGTTACTCATCATAATCGCAATAGTTGAATTAATATCATAATCACAATAGCTGTATTAATCATCACAGTCGCAATAGTTGAATTAATCATCATAATCGCAATAGTTGAATTATTCATCATAATCACAATACTTGGTTTAATCATCACAGTCGCAATAGTTGAATTGATCATCATAATCGCAATAGTTCAATTAATATCATAACTCCAATAGTTGAATTAACCATCATAATCACAACAGTTGAATTAATCATCATAATTACAATAGTTTAATTAATCATCATAATCACAACAGTTGAATTAATCATCATAATTACAATAGTTGAATTAATCATCATAATCACAACAGTTGAATTAATCATCATAATCGCAATAGTTGAATAAATCATTATAATCACAATAGTGGAATTAATAATCATAATTGCAATAGTTAAATTAATCATCATAATTACAATAGTTGAATTAATCATCATAATCGCAATAGTTGAATTAATCATCATAATCACAATGTATCAATAATACATCATAATCATAATAGTTGAATTAACCATCATAATCGCAATAGTTAATTAATCATAACAATTACAATAGTTGAATTAATCATCATAATCGCAATAGTTGAATTAATATCATAATCACAATAGTTGAATTAATCATCACGGTCCCAATAGTTTAATGAATTATCATAATCACAGTAGTTGAATTAATCATCACAGTCGCAATAGTTGAATTAATCATAATTATCGCAATAGTTGAATTAATCATCATAATCGCAATAGTTGAATTAATATCATAATCACAATAGTTGAATTAGTCATCACAGACGCAATAGTTGAATTAATCATAATCGCAATAGTTGAATTAATCATCATAATCACAATAGTTGAATTAATCATTACAGTCGCAATAGTTGAATTAATCATCATAATTGCAATAGTTGAATTAATCATCATAATTGCAATAGTTGAATTAATGTCATAATTACAATAGTTGAATTAATCATCATACTCATAATAATTGAATTAACCATCATATTCGCAATAGTTAATTAATCATAATAATTACAATAGTTGAATTAATCATCATAATCGCAATAGTTGAATTAATATCATAATTACAATAGTTGAATTAATCATCATAATCACAATAGTTGAATGAATCATCACAGTCCCAATAGTTTAATGAATCATCATAATCACAGTAGTTGAATTAATCATCACAGTCGCAATAGTTGAATTAATAATCATAATCACAATAGTTGAATTAATCATCATAATCACAGTATTTGAATTAATCATCACAGTCGAAATAGTTGAATTAATCATCATAATCGCAATAGTTGAATTAATCATCATAATCGCAATGGTTGAATTAATATCAAAATCACAATAGTTGAATTAATCATCATAATCACAATAGTTGAATTAACCATCATAATCACGTAGTTGAATTAATCATCACAGTCGCAATAGTCATTCATTACAGTCGCAATAGTTGAATTAATCATCATAATTGCAATAGTTGAATTAATCGTCATAATCGCAATAGTTGAATTAATATCATAATTACAATAGTTGAATTAGTCATAATCGCAATAATTAAATTAATCATCACAGTCGCAATAGTTGAATTAATAATCATAATCGCAATAGTTGAATTTATAATCATAATCGCAATAGTTGAATTAATCATCATAATCACAACAGTTGAATTAATCATCATAATCGCTATAGTTGAATTAATATCATAATAACAGTAGTAGAATTGATCATCATGATCACAGTAGTTGAATTAATCATCATAATCACAATAGTTGGATTAATCATCATGATCGCAATAGTTGAATTAATCATAATAATTACAATAGTTGAATTATTCATCTATAATCGCAATAGTTGAATTAATCATCACAGTCTCCATATTTGAATTAATAATCATAATCGCAATAGTTGAATTAATAATCGTAATTGCAAAAGTTGAATTAATCAACATAATCGCAATAGTTTAATTAATATCATAATTATAATAGTTGAATTAATCATCATAATCGCAATAGTTGAAATAATGATCACAGTCGCCATAGTTGAATTAATAATCATAATCGCAATAGTTGAATTAATCATCGTAATTGCAATAGTTGAATTAATAATTATAATCGCAATAGTTGAATTCATATCATAATTACAATAGTTGAATTAATCATAGACGCAAAAGTTGAATTAATCATCATATTCGCAATAGTTGAATTAATCATCATAATTACACTAGCTGAATTAATCATTATAATCAAAGTTCTGAGAAACGAGGAAAGAGTATAATCAATGTCTGACATAACAGTAATAATTAAACTATAATCGTGCACAATGTTATTAATACATTATTTCTTGCTTTTCTTTCACAATAGTTGAATAAATCACCATAATCAGTCCTAAGAAACAAGGAAAGAGTAATCAAAATGTCCGACATAACGATCAAACTACAATCATTAACAAAATATTCCTTGCTCCTCTTTCACAACAGTTGAATTAATCACCATAATCACAATAGTTGAATTAATAATCATAATTGCAATAGTTGAATTAATCACCATAATCACAATAGTTGAATTAATAATCATAATCACAATAGTTGAATTAATCATCATAATCGCAATAGTTGAATTAATCATCATAATCACACTAGCTGAATTAATCATCATAATCAAAGTTCTGAGAAACGAGGAAAGAGTATAATCAATGTCTGACTCAACAGTAATAATTAAAATATAATGATGGACAATGCTATAATTAAATTATTTGTTGCTGTTCTTTCACAATGGTTGAATTAATCATCATAATCACAATAGTTGAATTAATCATCACAGTCGCAATAGTTGAATTAATCATCATAATCGCAGTAGTTGAGTTAATCATCATAATCGCAATAGTTGAATTAATATCATAATGACAATAATTGAATTAATCATCACAGTCGCAATAGTTGAATTAATCATCATAATCGCAGTAGTTGAGTTAATCATCATAATCGCAATAGTTGAATTAATATCATAATGACAATAATTGAATTAATCATCACAGTCGCAATAGTTGAATTAATCATAATCGCAATAGTTGAATTAATCATCATAATCACAATAGTTGAATTAATCATCATAATCGAAGTTCTGAGAAACGAGGAAAGAGTGTAATCAAAGTCTGACATAACAATAATAATGAAACAATAATGATGCACAGTATTATTAACATAATTTCGTGCTGCTCTTTCACAATCACTGAATTAATTATAGTAATCACAACAGTTCAATAAATCACCGTAATCAGTCCTAAGAAAGAAGGAAAGAGTAATCAAAATAACCGACATAATGATAAAAGTATAATTATTAACACAATATTTCTTGCTCCTCTTTCACAATAGTTGAATTAATCATCATCTTCGATGTCTGCTTGTATCTTGATGTTCTTGTAGAATGCTTTAGCTAACGGACAACAGAATTGACTTAACAGCTGAAGATCATTGAACTTTGTCACCAATACTGGAAGATGAATATGATAGCTTATTTCAGATGATGGAATATTCTGCTTTCTGTAAACAGAAATGTTTGACACCCAGGCTGCGTTGTATGCACATTCTCTCATAGTAATGGTGCAAGTATTCTTCTGTCCAATAAAAATCTGAGCTATTAGACGTGTTCCAAATGGCGATTTTTTCTTATAATGAGATTCCATATACGATCCCCACTTGTAGAACATATGTTGATCAGCCTCAACTGCAGTGAATGGACAGGATTTCATTCTCGAGACTTTGATTAGAATCATTGGGTACTTCGATATGAGCATTCTGTTTAATAAGACCCATATCTTTATCGGACTCCATCTACGAATGGCCTCTTTATGGGAAGGTTACCCTTGCAGAGTCAAATCGGTGACACATGTGCACTAAATAATGTAGAAATCTGAAAACAGTATAGTTTTTATTTTTCCCTGCACATGAGTCGCAAAATATTTCAAGATGCTTCACTGGGGTCAAAAGAATGACAGAGCTGAAGTGGTACAGCATAGAAACATCATCATCCGTAGGCCTACCTTTCCTTGCCGTGGTTTCATCATATGTGTACGAATACGTCCTACTTTATAAGTTTATAATAATTTAGACAATTTGGAAGTAAATCCCGAAAAGACTAAGTATATGATTATGTCTCGTGACCAGAATATTGTACGAAATGGAAATATAAAAATTAGAGATTTATCCTTCGAAGAGGTGGAAAAATTCAAATATCTTGGAGCAACAGTAACAAATATAAATGACACTCGGGAGGAAATTAAACGCAGAATAAATATGGGAAATACGTGTTATTATTCGGTTGAGAAGCTCTTATCATCCAGTCTGCTGTCCAAAAATCTGAAAGTTAGAATTTATAAAACAGTTATATTACCGGTTCTTCTTTATGGTTGTGAAACTTGGACTCTCACTCTGAGAGAGGAACATAGGTTAAGGGTGTTTGAGAATAAGTTGCTTAGGAAAATATTTGGGGCTATGCGGGATGAAGTTACAGGAGAATGGAGAAAGTTACACAACGCAGAACTGCAGGCATTGTATTCTTCACCTGACATAATTAGGAACATTCAATCCAGACGTTTGAGATGGGCAGGGCATGTAGCACGTATGAGCGAAACCAGAAATGCATATGGAGTGTTACTTGGGAGACCGGAGGGAAAAAAACCTTTAGGGAGGCCGAGACGTAGATGGGAGGATAATATTAAAATGGATTTGAGGGAGGTAGGAAATGATGATAGAGACTGGATTAATCTTGAACAGGATACGGACCGAGGCGGGCTTATGTGAGGGCGGCAATGAACCTTCGGGTTCCTTGAAAGCCATTTGTAAGTAAGTAACAATTTAGACATATTATACATCTTCTCATAGAATATAGTTTACTCACACAATGTGCATTTAATATGTTTTAACAAATAGATTTTATACATGTTTTTAACCATGTGACTTTGATAAAAATAGGAGCAAAATGTGTTTAGCATAAAATAACCAATAAGATAATATTATGTAACACTGAAGTTCACTCTTGTTTTAATATACAGTTTTAGCACTCATTAATTATGAAATTATACAGGATGATTCAGTGACTAAGTTACAAAATTTTAGGGATGATAGAGGCCATCAATATGAACAACTTTCTTATAGGAATCTATGTCTGGAAACGTTCCGCTTCATAGTTACAAGCCTAGATCCTAGATATGCTAGTCAGTGTAACCAACTAAAATCGAACTGAAAGGTGTCCTGTTCCTGCAAACGTTGGTGATTATTCATATAGATAGTATAAGTTAGTTGACATAGTAAATTATATTTTGACCGATTGGACATTGCAAATTTCCTTCCATTTCCTTTTGTACTTCCATAAATGAAATGCATATCGGCAAGTTGCAATGTTTAATCAGTCAAAATGTAATTTACGATGCCAACTAACTTATACCATTTTTATGAGAAATCACCAACGTTTACAGGAACAAGTCGTCTACAACCAAACTTCAAAAGGATAGCCTTCAGTTCCAATTTAGCTGGTTACATTGACTAATGTATCTTGGTTTTCTTACTACGAAACGAAACGTTTCCGGACATAGGTTCCTATATGAAAGTTGTTCATAATTGTCTCCTCCATCATTTCTAAAAGTTCGTAACAAAGTCAATGAATTACCATGTATGTCTTTATGTTATAATATGGAATGGTATAGCTCCTAAAATATTGTTAAAAATATTCGTATTTTTATTGTATTAACATAATCACCTGAAGATGACCAACGTAATGGGCGAAAACGTTTGTGATTTAAACTAGCTCATGTATCATGAAATGATAGGATGTTAACCTTCAATATACCTGATAAGCTGATGACTGAAATAACGATAAAAATATATTATAAACATTGATTGGAACCAAGGGACAGAGCGTGAGATTCAAACATATTTTTAGCACATAAAGAAACAGACCACCAAACAAAACGAAAGTTTGTAACAGAATTGTTTAGCTGTGAACAAGTAATGAGGAAAACATAGAAACACTCCGAGAGCGATCTGTCTGAAAATGGCTCTTAAAGGTAAAATTTATAACTACTTGCGTCTAAAAAGTCTACGAAGCACACGATATACATATCTTACACAGGGGCACCAGCAACTCTTCATTCTTCTCTCCTCATTTTCTTCTTCTTCTTCTGCTGCTGCTGCTGAAAGATGCTCCAATGATGACGTGGCATGGGAGCTCGCAGAGAAGCATAAAGTGGCAGGCGCGCTGACACAGCTGGTTTTGGAGAAAAGGGAGCTGGTATAGCTGGTTTGGGAGGCATGAGAGCTCGCAGAGAAACTTAAAGTGGCAGGGGCGTTGGCACAGCTGGTTTTGGAGGAAAGGGAGCTGGTAGAGCTGGTATGGGAGGCATGAGAGCTCGCAAAGAAACACAAAATGGCAGGGGCGCTGGCAACGTTGAATTCGGAGAAAAGGGAGCTGGTAGAGCTGGTAAGGGAGTCGTGAGAGCTCGCAGGGAAACAAAAAGTGGCAGGGGCGCTGTTTATGGAGAGAAGGGAGCTGGCATGGGAGGCATGAGAGCTCGAAAGAGAGCTGGAAAAGCTGGTATGGGAGGCATGGGAACTGGCAGAGCTGGTATGGGAGACATGGGAACTGGCAGAACTGATATGGGAGACATGGGATCTGGCAGAACTGGTAGAGGAGTCATGGGAGCTGGCAGAGCTGGTATGGGAGCTGGCAGAGCTTGTAGAGGAGTCATGGGAGCTGGCAGAGCTGGTATAGGAGTCAAGGGAGCTGGCAGAGCTGGTGTAGGAGTCAAGGGAGCTGGCAGAGGAGCTGGAAAGGGATCTGGCGTGGGGAAGCGTGGGAGGTATGAATGAAGTTCCTAACTTCTCTAGTGACAAGCCATTGAGGATTTTCACCGCTTCTGCAACAAGCAAAATGAACAAGAACTTTAAGCATGTGTCATTATCCTTGAATGGCATATTAATAGGGTGAGAATTCGTATACAACTCCCTATTTTTACTGTCCATTTTCAAAGTCATATAAAATCATTTGTACAGGTTTTGAACGAATGTAATGAATATTAATTGTACATAGTTTTGCATATTTCAGACTTTCCTGTATATTGAGCTTGCAATGTAGCATATTTTTAGTATTTTGTGGCAAAAAGCCCTAAATTATCATATTTTGTAAAAACAATAATATTCTGTGTTGCAAATCTAATTTTCAGGTAAAGCTCAATGTGAAACAGACTTGAATAATTTCAAGAGGAAAATTGTTCCGGTTCCGGGTATCGATCCCGGGAATTGAATATTTTACCTGAAAAACTAGACTTGCATAATATATACGTTACTGTAGGTACATTAACAGAAAACCACAATTTCAAGTCGCACAGAGTTTGCGTGCACTCGATGTGGGTCTCTAGGATCTCGTCACCCCATTAGAGTTGTGTGGATATAAGGAGAAAAATTGAGACAGTGTCGGGTGGAGTTCCAGGGTAGTTCAATCGGTAGAGCACTGGTGCGTTCAGCCAGAGATCCCTGGATGGATACCTGGCCCCAGAACAATTTTTCCTTGAAATTATTCAAATTCAATATTCCAAATTGTTTGTCAACACAATATTTTTTTTTATCTTAACTGAACTTGATGAACGGAAATTCTTTGCATTTGCAGTGTGGTGTGGAGAAACCAAAACAAACACTCTCCTTTTGAACCATTGTGCTACTGCACAAGAAGAAGCATACCCAAACACCTCTATCTACCTGACTTCATCATTATCATCATCATCATCATCATCATCATTATCATCCATACAAATATTAGGTCATGTGGCGTATTACGATCTCATAATAAAGAGGAATTTCTCCTCAGCTCTTTTTGGGACGTCCCAGAGATCTCTTCCCATGGGGTTGATAGTGAAGTATAGCTTTTAGGATTCTGAGGGGATCTCATACATCGCAAATGGCTCATCCAGTTCTGATATTTCTGTATAAAATCGAGTACTGATTCCAGACTCAGTTCTTCCATTACTTTGTCGTTGCGTTTATGGTCCCATTTGTATATCATGCTGTTCTTCGCATAAATCTCATTTCATTAGCTGTTATTCTGCTTTCATCCATCCGCCTTAATGTCTATGCCTCATTACCATAACAGAGTACAAGATTTGTTAAAGACCTATTCTAGTGCTTGTCTGTAGCAGGAAAGGTTTCATTATCCTGCTTTTATTTCCAAAGTTTTGGAGTATTTTAAAATTTTGCTCATTATATCCAAATGATTATCAAATATTAATTTGCAGCCAAGATAATTATGTAAAATGATTATTAACTTTTCCCTACATTTTGCCTTGTAAACATATTTTTTTAGGGGCTGTATTTCCACAGATGGCAGTAACTACTTTTTCTGTATTTATTTCAATTTTATATTTTTGCAATGATATTTAAATTACGTATGGTAGATCATTTTCTGTAGATTCTATTAAAACTAGATCAACTGCAAATATCAATGAACCTATTTTTAAATTTCTGTTTATCTACAACTGACCATGTCGTTTTTGTCTCCATTCCTGAAGAATTTTAATCAGGTGCATTATAAATAGTAGGGAGAGACCGCATTCCTGTTAAGTTCCTGCCATTTTGAGATCCTGTTGTTAATTTTAACTGAAATTAAATTTGACGTACCTGACTTAAATATTCCATAACCTCCTTTTCTCTGTTTCACTTATTCTCAGTTGGCATTTTTTGTGAAGTTTATCTATACGCACTTTAACATCTGTTGTCGGTTGGCATTTTTTGTGAAGTTTATCTATACGCACTTTAACATCTGTTGTCGAATCACGTGTGTAGAATCTTTGGGTTTATTTTAAGTCGTGGACTTTTGCTCTGACTCTGATTTTATTGTCTTATGGCTTATGTTCATGTAACTGATTTACATTGTGTTTCAATTTTTATGATATTAGTGATTAAGGGGGTCATGAATCATAATATGTAAATTTCCAATCCTGCATGTGCCTTCGTGACTGAGGAAAACCTTGAAAAACCCCAATCAGATTGGGAACCTTCCGAATACGAGTCTCAAACACTACCGACTGAGCTAAGTCATTCATGCTGTGTTGCAAGAAAACAGACCTATAAATATTTTAATCCTCAATTAGTTAGTGGACCTGTAAGATTGTGGAATGTCGGGTTGCAGAAGAGGAATTTAACTGTTCACTTGTTATTGGATCGTTAACCGAGCATCTTTGGATTTCACAAGTGACGCAATAGTACGTGAATGAATAAAAAGTGAACATCGGCTGCTACACTGATTTGAAGCATTCTAACTTTTATTGTTGTCAAAACTTGCAATAAATATAGACTAATACGAACCAGAAACGAATCAGGAGCAGAAGTTTTCGTGAGGAAGATAAATATGCCTATTTGTTATTAAAAATAACCCACGTGTGCATTAATGTTACAGAAAATAGAAGACAACCTACAGAGCACATACCGTCGTCGTTAGACGATGAACTAGAGTCTGTAATAAAGACATAAATAATAATTTTGCTATTACAAGAATTAATGAATAAATAAATTAAATATCTAAATAAATAAATAATAAATAAGCAAATAAATAAATGAGAACATATCGAATTACCGTATATGGATGGCTGAGAAGAGATATTTCTATATACAAAATTGTCAATTCCGTTTAACTACACATTATTATTATTATTTAGAGTAACTATATTATTATTGTTCACAAAATTGGACAGTGTATGACTTGTGTACTCGTAATATTTTGTTATCGAATAGAAGATCTTACAAAGCAGAAACATATACAGGGTGCTAAAAATAACGTTTACAACGTTTCAAGAGTAATAGAGGAGGTAAAAGTAAATATCTTTTGTAAGTGACAAAACTTTGACTGATGCGCCGTTTATTGTGTAGGCCTACGTAAGTGTTAGTATAATCCATAAAGAACAACACCAATTGTTATTTTAGAGGTGGTGTTCAAACTGTCGTTCATTGAAGACATTGCACAACTGGTACCTTCGTACTATGGAGTGTCTGCAACGCTCAAAAGGACCAACATTGTCTCTAATAACATGTGCAGCTTCAACAACGCGAGCAACTAAGTCTTCTGCCGAATCGATCGGTGTCTCATACACAAAACATTTCACGTCCCCCCACAAAAAGAAATCCAGTGGGGTTAGGTCCGGTGATCGAGGTGGCCACGGTATCGGCTTACCCCTGCCAACCCAACGATTGGGGAATGTAGCATTTAGGTGTTTCCTGATACGACGATGAAAGTGTGGAGGGGCACCGTCATGCTGAAACCATATTCGTTCTCTGATGTTCAATGGGATATTTTCTAAAAGTTTTGGTAGGACGTCGCGTAGAAAAACAAAATAATTATTACCATGGAGACTGTTAGTCAACAGACAAGGCCCTACAAGGTGGTCGTGCACAAACAGAACTAACCAGTGCGTGTTGTGACGGAAGTCAAGTCATCTATTCCTTCAGGCCATATAGCGGCAAAAGAGCGCATCTGCTAAAGTTTTGTCACTTAAAACAGACGTTTGTTTTTACCTCCTCTATCATCCCTGAAACGTTGTAAACCCTGTATAAGAAGTTTGTCTATTTTAAGAAATTAATCTCTACGAGGTAGTCCTATCACTTTTTAGCTATCGATATGCAATATTATTTTAATGTCGTGTATATAGGACCTATTATATCCAAAATATCGCATGCCTGAATCTCATACAAGTAACATTATGAGGAATCAAAATATATAAACTACTCGACGTAAGATTGCTGTCTAACGGAGGAATAAATATTATTATTTGAGGGAAATCAGACCTCTAAGTTAGCGAATCCTTTAACGGACCAATAACACTAAAGATATTTCTTGCAAACCGCTTTCGAACTTACTGATCCGTTAGCGGCTAATGAAGGAAAAAATGCGTTCTTGCAACCGACCACTGTATGCTGACGATCTTCAATGCTACATCTGTTCCCGCTTAGATCGAATAAATGACGCTATAGATAAATTGAACGAAGACATTGACTCGATTGTGACATGGACAAATAAATTCCATCTTAATATCAATCCTGGAAAGACACAAGCAATTATATTAGGAAACAAACGGCAAACCGACGCTGTAAAGCACCTCACATTTCCCCCGTAAAAGGAAGTACAGTGCGTATCCCTTTCAGTTCTTCAGTAAAAAATTTTGGCATTCACATGGATAATAATCTCAACTGGGACATTCAAATCACAGAATCCTGCAGAAAAGTATATTCTATTATCCATGTGCTAAAAAGGATAAATGTTCATCTTCCCTCTTGCTTAAAAAAGTTCCTTGTGCAGACCCTTGTATTTCCCTATTTTGACTATGCTGACATTTTACTGACCTACCTTTCCAGCGACACACAAAACGAAACTTCAACGTGCTCATAACTTGTGTGTACGTTTTGTAAGCAATGTTCGTAAATATGATCATATTACCCCATCCCTGGAAACAATAGGTTGGCTCAAACTAGATAAGAAAAGAAATTTACATTCACTTCTCCTTCTCTTCGAAATCTTGAACTCTTCTATTCCTTCGTACCTGTCGTCTTGCTTCACTTATCTTTCTTCCCATCACAATCTGAACACACGCTCTCGCCATGAAACAATACTAACAATACCATCCCATCACACCTCCTCATACTCATCCTCTTTCACAATAGCCCTGTCAAGACTCTGGAATTCGTTACCTGCTAGCATCAGGGACTGTCGAAATAAAACTGAATTCAAACGCAAACTTACTAGGCACTTGGTCAGTAATTGAGACTCGTTCAGACATGGTTTCTTGTAAATAGTTCTCTTAATCTATCACAAAATATTTCAATATCAGGTAATTTCATTACTATAGATTTTTGTTATTGTAGGTTTAATTTGATTCACTAAATACAAAAATATTCTTTGTTCTTAACTTCTATGATAGCTTTCATTAATCAGGTAATCTTGTCGTACTTTAATTTTTATTGTAATTGTAATTGTAAATTTAATGTTAATTGTAATTTTATTGTTCATATTATAGTTGTAATCCCCTGGTAGAGGGGCAGAGAAGGCCTGACGGCCTTATCTCTACCAGGTTAAATAAATACTAATACTAATACCATCAGTTTTATTTATCGCTTATCCATGTCTTGTAATTTTGTTGTTTGTTAGTTACAATTATAACAATAAACGTTACACTATAATAGACTACTAAGACATTCTATGCTGTGCAGTGCTATTCAGTTGTGCAATTGTAAGTTTTTCGGACAATTTTTGTCACTAACTCTTTCATCCAGTGTTCACACAAAGTTAAATCATCCGAAAATTTCGGGGCGCTGTATTGGAACGTGACCCTTTTTATATAGTAATAATGGTGAGGATATGACTTGTTCCAAAACATTACGAACTTTCTTCCTGGAATTGGTAAATCCTCATAAACTCTCATCTTCTCCTCAACTTTTAGGCGCGTGGCAGAAATGAAATAATATGGCAATGACTTCAAGAATTGGCAACAAAAGCTAAGAATTTATCCCTTGCTCGTTCCTACACTTGTGGTGAAAAGTGTGAGGGAAGGCCGTCATGTTTTGGAGAAGAAATGAAGGTGTTTTGGGGTCAAAGATGTAGCACTCCATGCCCAAGGGGATTGTAAACAGACTGAAAATTAAGTAACATTATTTCCTGATATGAATGCTTCACTTGAGGTTGTTCCATGTTAATTTATCTACATAGGCCTATTTCTAAATAAAGTCAGCTTTCTCTCTTTCTGCGTTGTATAGGCTCGTGACCTATATTGTATAAAATTCTTAATACAGTGCATCTTCGCCATCATGTCGCGACGACCGACTGGCAAGCGGCAGAAGCACGCCCCCCCCCCACAATGGGCGCTCGATCGGTCACGGGCGTGATGGCGAAGACGCATTGTAATAAGAATGTATTATGATTATTTGCAATTATAATTTTAAAACTTTCGCTTATGGACATGCTAGATCAGCAGCTTCGTAGTCAACGTTGAAGTCTCTGGTCGTAAGGTTAACACATCGCAACTCCAGTAATCGCTCGTGCAGATATGTTTATATATCCAGTGGTGTCATTCTAATTTTTTAACAATCGGTCCTCTCCGCTAAGGACCGCGAATTTAAAAATATTGAATGACGTAATAAAAAGCAGCTACAAATAAAGGAAAACTGCAATCCAACATGTACTTCCATAACAAAATTATGTGCATAGTTTAAAATGCTGATTCGCGTCACGAAGGAGGAGTAGCCTTCTGACACTTCATCTGTGAGCTGAGCGGCGGTGGATTGCCTCGCTACAGAAACATCATATCACATACATTATCATACCTTCTGTACTATTATATACACAAATAGCATTATACTATACACTACTTACTTAATTATTGGATTTGAAGGAACCCGGAGGTTCACTGCCGCCGTCATTGGTCCCTATCCTGAGCAAGATTAATCCAGTCACTACCATCATATCCCACCTCCCTCAAATCCATTTTAATATTATCTTCCCATCTATGTCTTGGCGTCCCCAAAGGTCTTTTCCCAACTAACACTCTATATGCATTTCTGGATTCGCCCATGTGCTACACGTCCTGCCCATCTCAAATGTCTGCATTTTATGTTCCTAATTATGTCAGGTGAAGAATACAATGCGTGCAGTTCTCTGTCGTGTAACTTTTTCCATTCTCCTGTAACTTCATCCCTCTTAGCCCCAAATATTTTCCTAAAAACCTTATTCTCAAACACCCTTAACCTATGTTCCTCTCTCAAGGTGAGAGTCCAAGTTTCACAACCATAAAGAACAACCGATAATATAACTGTTTTATAAATTCTAACTTTAAAATGTTTTGACAGCAGACTGGATGACAAAAGCTTCTCAACCGAATAATAGCTGCCATTTCCCATATTTATTCTGTGTTTAATTTCCTCCCGAGTATCATTTATATCCCAGGTATTTGAATTTTTCCATCTCTTCAAAAGATAAATTTCCAATTTTTATATTTCCATTTCGTACAATATTCTCGTCACGAGACATAATCATATACTTTGTCTTTTCGGGATTTACTTCCAAACCTATCTGTTTACTTGCTTCAAGTAAAATTCCCATTATTTTCCCTAATCGTTTGTGGATTTTCTCCTAACATATTCACGTCATCCGCATAGACAAGCAGCTCATGTAACCCGTTCAATTCCAAACCCTCTCTGTTATCCTGGACTCTCCTAATGGCATACTCTAGAGCAAAGTTAAAAAGTAAAGGTGATAGTGCATCTCCTTGCTTTACCCACAGTGAATTGGAAATGCATCTGACAGAAACTGACCTATACGGACTCTGCTGTAAGTTTCAATGAGACACATTTTAATTAACCGAACTAGTTTCTTGGGAATATTAAATTCAGTAAGAATACTGTATCATATAAAATTTCTCTCTTAACCGAGTCATAGGCCTTTTTTAAATCTATGAAAACTGATGCACTGTACCCTTATACTCCCATTTTTTCTCCATTATCTGTCGAGTACAAAATATCTGATCAATAGTTGATCTATTACGCCTAAAACCAAACTATATACTATAACAGAAATTAAATAAAAACAACATAAGCAGGAAATACACGCGTTTATAAGCACAAGGTAGACACGCGTGTTCCTTACTCAGAAACAACTGATGTTTTCTGGAAATGCTGTTCTATGCATGCGCATAGCTTTGAATGTCTGTCCACACCGACATATTATTT
The DNA here is from genome assembly GCF_040183065.1 of Periplaneta americana. NCBI lineage: Eukaryota > Metazoa > Arthropoda > Insecta > Blattodea > Blattidae > Periplaneta > Periplaneta americana. Next base: position 151,874,784 of record NC_091121.1, read on the forward strand.
GAATTATCTCAAAGCACCCCCAGCCAGGAACAGGACAAAGTTTCCCTTGTTTCTTGTAGCCCTGTGCTCCACATAAGGACCTAAAGAAAATGCTGTACTATCTGAAGATGCATCTGCATACATATTTGTACAACATACTGTTACAAGTTAATTTAACAAGTACGGTACAATGAAAGATGAGCAGAAGACGTTTCTTCTTCAACTTTTACCCAAACACCGATAGCAGTTCCCAACTCCTTCAAAAGTTGTTTTCACGTTTTTCTTTTCCTGTGTTACAAATTATATACCTCTCAGTCCAGGAGTGATCTGTAAATGGTAATGTTTTAGTGAAATTGTTGTGCTTGTTTTATACTTTTATGCATGATTGTGGGAATTTGAATTTTTGAAAGTGCAGTTTTTTGTACCACACTACCATGTCAAGGCATTGGAAGAACCCTGTTACCTATTAGCAAACACATTTCATTTTAAGTAAAGAGTTCTCTATTTTAGACCTTTTATGTCAGATTCTAAATCTAGAATCTTCACCTAACTAAGTACTTGAATGAGGGTTTCGAAAGTTTATTGCATTTTTAATCTTATTGTTTCTAGTTGAACTGCGATAGATTCGGTATCATGTACCTCTGGCAGATTTAGTATTCTCCCAGGAGATAAAAGATTGTTGGTAGGCGATCTGTTGCACACTGGATCCTGTTGTTCTCTCAGCAGGGATAGCTGGGTTGAAACATGACCACAAACAGTCTTTCTAATGATAAACATTTCTTACATGGCAAGATGGAGGATTCTCGATGGAATCCTTTCACGTTTCATTGCATTACCCCAATTTCTGTGTGGAATTTATATTCAAACAAAAAAACTTAAATGATACTGACTACTACCGACCCAGCAGCCATAAATCATTCAAAATTTTCAATACTTTTAATGAATGAAAATATGTTCCATTAAAAATGGAATAACAAATTGTAGGGGTATTAAAAAGGAAAACGAAGTATCTTATTACTGTGCTTAATAGTGTATAATAGTCTATTTACTTCTTTAAATAATATTTTGGAATAATAAACTATGGCTCAGTTTTGTGTATGCGGTATTAGCACTCAAAAGAAAAGGGGTATCGATAGGAGATTGCCAAAGTAATTGCAGATCAGCCTGCTAATATAATATCGACGGGCCAGTTCTAAAGGGAAACAACTCAAAATTTAAACCTTTGAGAAAACTGAAGTTTAAAGCTTCATGTTGCTGTGAAACATCCAATTTGGAAACTTACAACATATATTAAACGTGATTTGAATTTGGATTAAGAATCCTCTGATTTTTCACAGCAACATAAAGCTTCAAAATGCAGGATTCTCTAAACTTGAATTTTGAATTGTTTCCCTTTCAAGCTGGGCCGTCGATGTTGTAGGGTGTATCTGTTGTGACTGGCTGTACACTTGGTTAAGAAGTAACGATTTAATAATGTGATATGATTATGTTTACTGTCGTATTAAAAAGCTAGAGACTTAAATGTTAGAATGTTAAATTAATGTTCTTCCTTTCTGTCAACCTAATTTGTTTTATCTTCAAAATTTAAAAAGAGGTTCTACGAACTGCGACAAATTCAACAAGTAAATCGGGCGACTGGTGCGAACTGGCTGAATGATACCACTGGATAAATGTTCTATTCACTACCAATACGAATTCAAGTCTCCTGAACTTGTGCACAGAGTCCGTAGATATCCAGAGAATCGCAATTCTTCGCGCTGGAAATGCCGACAAAAATCAGGCATTTTTGTTACAGCGCACGCTATTTCCTATATGCATTTGTATAGGGAATGACTGTAGCCTAAATCAGAATCAAATATTTTTAATTTTAAGGGCCATGGACACTGACCTAAAATAAGTTTTACTTTAAATGGTACTATTACTCTGGGATTCCACGGATTCTGCTTCTGCATAGCTGAGAGCGCCACTATAGCTTAGAATTTGAACAGTTACTGTACCTTCGTAGTATTCGTCTAAGTCGTACTGGAAGTGGTAAAGATAAACCTCTAGCTTCACCAACTTCCTCCGCCCCAGCTCCATGACGCTTTCCTCCCACTCGGAGTACTGGCTGCTCGAAGGCTCACTGGCAGCGTCTACCATCATCGGCTCATCAGTTGTTAGCTTCACCAACTTCCTCCGCCCCAGCTCCATGTTGCTCTCCTCGAACTCGGCGTACTGGCTGCTCGAAGGCTGGCTGGCAGTGTCTACCATCATCGGCTCATCAGTTGTTAGCTTCACCAACTTCCTCCTCCCCAGCTCCATGTCGCTCTCATCGAACTCGGTGTACTGGCTGCTCGAAGGCTCGCTGGCAACGTCTGCCATCATCGGCTCATCAGTTGTTAGCTTCACCAACTTCCTCCTCACCAGCTCCATGTCGCTCTCCTCGAACTCGGTGTACTGGCTGCTCGAAGGCTCGCTGGCAGCGTCTGCCATCATCGGCTCATCAGTTGTTAGCTTCACCAACTTCCTCCTCCCCAGCTCCATTACGCTCTCCTCGAACTCGGTGTACAGGCTGCTCGAAGGCTGGCTGGCAGCGTCTACCATCATCGGCTCATCAGTTGTTAGCTTCACTAACTTCGTCCGCCCCAGCTCCATGTCGCTCTCCTCGAACTCAGTGTACTGGCTGCTCGAAGGCTGGCTGGCAGCGTCTACCATCATCGGCTCATCAGTTGTTAGCTTCACCAACTTCCTCTGCCCCAGCTCCATGTCGCTGTCCTCGAACTCGGTGTACTGGCTGCTCGAAGGCTCGCTGGCACCATCTACCATCATCGGCTTATCAGTTGTTAGCTTCACCAACTTCCTCCGCCCCAGCTCCATGTCGCTCTCCTCGAACTCGGCGTACTGGCTGCTCGAAGGCTGGCTGGCAGCATCTACCATCATCGGCTCATTAGTTGTTAGTTTCACCAACTTCCTCCGCCCCAGCTCCATGTCTCTCTCCTCGAACTCGGTGTACTGGCTGCTCGAAGGCTGGCTGGCAGCGTCTGCCATCATCGGCTCATCAGTTGTTAGCTTCACCAACCTCCTCCGCCCCAGCTCCATGACGCACTCGTCCCACTCGGCGTACTGGCTGCTCGAAGTCTGGCTGGCAGCGTCTACCATCATCGGCTCATCAGTTGTTAGCTTCACCAACCTCCTCCGCCCCAGCTCCATGACGCTCTCCTCCCACTCGGCGTACTGGCTGCTCGAAGTGTGGCTGGCAGCGTCTACCATCATCGGCTCATCAGTTGTTAGCTTCATCAACTTCGTCCGCCCCAGCTCCATGTCGCTCTCCTCGAACTCGGCGTACTGGCTGCTCGAAGTCTGGCTGGCAGCGTCTACCATCATCGGCTCATCAGTTGTTAGCTTCATCAACTTCGTCCGCCCCAGCTCCATTACGCTCTCCTCGAACTCGGCGTACTGGCTGCTCGAAGGCTGGCTGGCAGCGTCTACCATCATCGGCTCATCAGTTGTTAGATTCACCAACTTCCTCCGCCCCAGCTCCATGACGCTCTCCTGGAACTCGGCGTTCTCGCTGCTCGAAGGCTGGCTGGCAGCGTCTACCATCATCGGCTTATCAGTTGTTAGCTGATTCCTCTCATTGCTTTTCAAGTTTTCCAACTTACCTGGTGGAGTGTTCATATAACACGCTGCAGTCGATCTTCTTGTCGATCTTCTTGTCAATCTTCTCCATATTCTTGTCCATCTTGTTGTCCATCTTCCTTTCTTCTCTCCGTTGCGTTTCGTCATGACATGTCCTTCCCCAGTATCCCCCACCCGGACATCCGATTGGGGGGATAGTTTACGTCCGGAATTTTTTACCAGGGAAAGACTCATCATGCCATTATTTTTTTGAATTAATCTTCTTGGGATATATATAAATGCGGAAGCTTCCCATTGCTTTCCGCACACCACTCTCTCTTTCGCATCTTTAAAGATCCCAGGGGGCCCCAGCGTGGAGGTGAGGAGAGTGGATTTGACTAATTAGGCCCTCCGGACTTCACCGAAATCCACCGCAAAAGTTAAATATCAGTTCCATCAGGGTTTTTGACCCGATCGGAGACCGGGAAATCCCAATTAGCCTTTGCCCCCCTTATTGAGTCTAAGGCAGCGGTTTCCAAAGTGTGCTCCGCGGAGCCCAGGGCTCCCCGAATGATTCTCAATGACTTCGTCCGCGGCAGTTATGAAGATGACAAAAATTTCTGCTTCCATCTAGTCTCTAGCGGGAAAACGCAAACTACTTCCATCAAGTGAAAATATTTTCTCAGAAAATAGTTTGCGTTTTCTTTTTAGATGGAAGCACCAATAATAATCTACTCGTTATTGGAACTATCTCGATTTTTCTTGCTTGCCAAGTACTCGATGTTCTCGAAATTTATTTATTGTTTTATATACCAAGCTGATAGCGTTTGTTAATCGTGATACGTAGAATCTACAATCTATTGACTATTATGTTGCTTCAAATATATATATATATATATATATATATATATATATATATATATATATATTGCATGTTAATTTGATTGCAGAAGTGTTAGCTGAACTTTGGTTGAAATGAAACTGTGATTTAAGACGGGTTCCGTAATACCTAAGAGTCATCAGCTATCAACCAGTGCTCAGTTAAAGAGGGGTAACAACAGGTGTAACCTTACTGTAAAAGAAGATAATGCAAATTCCTTGAGATTGAGTTCCGAATATGTTGAACATGATCCTGCTTCAGAGTCTACGATGTGTAGTGCAGAGGTACTGAAAGGAATTAAAAAACGAAAGTATTGTGATTCATATTTGGACATGGAATTCCCTGAGTTTGCTTATGGACGTCCACAGTGTGAGATATGTAACAAAGTTTTGCCCAATAGTTCTATGTTCCCTGCCAAGCTTAGAGACGGTATTTCGAAACTCATCCTTACTTCACAAATGAAACTGCAGACTAGGTACTTTAAAAGAAAAACTGATGACTCCATGCAGTTCGGACAATATTTTTATCTCGTGTAAAAGACAAATAACAAGAAAGCACTGGAAGCGTCGTACTTGATTAGTGATGACTGGCTCTTGCTGGTAAACCTCTCTCTTGCTTAAACTCATATGAAACCATTATTTGTGAGGCTAGTTAAGTGCATGGTGGACGAAACTTGATACTCAGTATGCCCTTAACAAATAACACTGTGCGTAATCGAATACAGAATCTATCAAACGACGTTAAAAATATCATAATTTTCCTTATCAGTCAAATTAAATTTTCACTGCAACTTGAATCCACGGACGTTGCCGTGTTATCTGTATTAATGACGTTTGGGCGGTACGAATTTTCAGGTCCTTTCATGAAGATATTTTGTTCTGCAAGCCATTGCCATCCTCTACAAACGGTACTGAAATTTCATTGAAAACCTTGAGACAATTGTATTCACGTGTGCACAGATGGCGCAAAGGTCATGGTAGGTCCTGTTTCTGTCGCTGTTACAATGATCAAGAAAGCTAAAAAACAACTGCATTAGTAGTCATTGTTCACTACACCAACACGCTCTCGCAACGAAAAAATCCCAGCGTTATTAAAGTAAGTACTACACAAAGTCGTCAAAATTATCAACTTTGTTAAGGCACGACCTTTGCAGTGTAGACTACTCAGTATTCTGTGCGAAGCTATGGGGAGTATAGGCCTACACAAGTCACTGTTATTACACATAGAAGTGCGATGGTTGTCGCGAGATGAAGCGTTTTGCCGTTTACTTGAAATTCGAACGGAAGTTTCTTCACTTTTGAATGACCGAAACAGTTTGCTAGCAAATTCTTTGAATGATCAGGAATGGTTGTGCAAATTAAGTTGCTTGGTAGACATTTTTTTCAAAATTAACTAATTCATCACAAGGTAAACAGAAGTTATATTCGATGCTAATGACTAAAGCTGAGACATCTAGGACGTTTGTCGTTAAGTTACGTGCGCCCAAACTATAGCATAGCAAGTAGTGAGAGCGGGGGGAGGTTAGTGTACAGACTTTGTACGCTGCCCTATAAACAACAGAGAATAAGGTGTATACTCACATGACAAATAAACTGGAGCTCAGATCATGTCATCATTACTGGATTTTCGAGTCTGTTTCAGTAAACACTGCCTACGTTTTGATTACGTCTTCAACCCTTTTATAATGTGTAGCAAAATAGACTGCAGCATCCAGCCATGTCCCCCATCTAATTACAAAGGGTTGCGGCGGTAGAGGGGCTACAGGAGGGATTGCACTGAATTTAACAACCCGTCCTGGTGCCTTAAACATACGTATTTCTTTGACATTCGATATGAAGCTGTTCACATCACTGTAGCAGGAGCGAACTTCGACTATTTGATGTAGACCATGGGCTAGGATAACTTTCGGCTAAAGTAGTTGAATTTCTTTACCAATTTTTAACATATAGGCTAGCATCCGTGATGAAAATAACTATACATTATCATTTTTTATTTCGTCTGGCCATAAGAGGGTAATAGGCGTTTTAAAACTTTAATTATATTTAAATGGTCCGCATTCTCAAGAATTTCACAGGTTAATAAGAAAGTTTTATTGGATTTGTGTGGTGGAAGAATGTCCGTAACGACGTTTGGAACAAATTGTCCAGCGGCGTCTGTGCTTTCATTAATGAAATACATATTTTACTATCTCCTATACTTAGTCGTATGCGAGATAGGCTATAACATTATAATAGCATTTCGGTGTATAATATTTCTGAAAAGTTGATTGACTTAGGAGTTTCCTTTTCACGTATTTCCGCATAAAGCTTCTAAAGTGTGTATGTTATATTTTCAACGTTATTTATTGGTATGTTGACACATACCATCATTTTACATAAATCGTGAACAAAGTATTTCTGTGTGGTACACATTTAATTCAAACTTAAATGCGATTCATGTCCTTCTTCCTCAGTTGAAACTGTCATCAGTGCTTTATGTTTTTCGTGTTACAATGTTGTGTCACGAATTTACGTCTTTTACCTTTAATTTCTGTGCTACATAAAATTCATAAAATATTGACCCCACTTACTGCGAAATGTTATGTGTCTAATTCCTTCATCAAGCTGTTTACTATTCATATACTTGATGATTCTGCCATTATAAATATTATACGTTAAGTAAGATAGATAATACAACTCTGGAGGTCTGTCCACTACACAACGTATATGTGTTCTGTTTGCCCGAGTCGCATGCCTGTACGCAACCACTCCTCCACCTGTTCATACTATTTACCTTCGACAAACATCGCAATACAGTTAACTTGATATTGTCCTGCAGTCCTACATGTCTCAGCTTTATTAATGACAAAATTGCCGCGCTGAAGAAAAAGACAGCGTTCTGCATAAAAAGCGTCTAAATCTGCTAAATGTGACAGTCGAAGTGTTGGTATGAGAATTGCAGTAGAAAATTGCTGATATTATCCCAACGAGTTAGATACTATAGAGAGGCCAAAGACCTCAGAAAGTTGAAGACAATTGAACATTGGTCCGCCATGTTTCGGTTAGTCAAAACAAAGGGGCGTGGCTCGGATGTTGTAGGAAATGACTGTGATGAAGTTAGTATTATTGTGAATTGAGTTACATATTAAGACTAAGTTAATAAGTAAAAAGTAAAATACACACAAAACTTTACGTTTTATAACAGCTGTAGGCCTATGTTTTATTAGTTTCACTAAATATAGCCCAGATATTAAATGACAAGCTATACTCGATGCAACCAAAGCAAAGCACCTAAAGTCGGATGAATTTAATCGGCAGAAGAAAAATAAATTTTTTTGACTTCGTCACAAATTTAATTACCTTACAGCTAATCTAACCTAATATGAAATTATGTAATTCAGTGCTCACCAGGTGATTTCAAGAGAGACGGCGTATGTAACTAATAGGAGTAAAATATAGGAAAGGTAGTGGCGAAAATTAAAAAAAAAAAAAAGTCCAATAATTGAGTTATTGAGAAAAATTCATTTGAAATTGCAGTTAACACAGAGAATAATTAAAGAATGACACTAATAGAAAGTTACTCATGATCATAACTCACCACATTTATTGAAACGATAAGATATTTACGATTAGCATTGTTATCAGAAACAACAGGAGCCACAGCTAGGTATTCTTCTTTTCGCGTGATGGAGACATTATGTAGTTTAATATAATTTGAAACAAATATTGTCGCGTGATGGAGACATCGTGTAGTCTAATATAATTTGAAAGAAACATTGATCTCAACATGTCTCGCAACTAGGCAGAGGTTTTTGCAGAATAAAACTGTTCTTACATTATTTTGAACAATAATGACAAATTGTGTGTGATGCAAGTGCTAACTTTCCTCTTTGTTAACAAAAAGAGCCCTACGCATTAATAAAAAGAAAATTGGAGTAGGCCCTATAAACACAATAAATACTAAACTCTTGATGGTACAAACTTATTAATACAGATATTTCGCTTATGCTCAGTTCGTCTTATCTTATAATTCTCTGCGGCAATGGTACCTGTATTGAGTGAGTTTAATTATCCAGCAACGAATATTATGATTTACGGTACATTTCATTTAAATCCGAGGGAATGAGACATTTTTGGAAATTTTAAAGTCTTAATTATTACTTTTTCATTTATAAATCAGCTTTTTACAAAACCTATAGCGAAATGTTTAAATTAAATATTGATGTAGCTGAAAAATATAATACATGTACCAACTCGTTGCAGTGTACCTTTGATAAGCACTCCTTGCGGAGGCTGGCGGTACTATAGACCGCCATGTTTTTTAGGGAATGATCCATAGTACTGTTGGCCTCCGCAGGGAGCGCTTATCAGGAGTCTTCAGCCTCTCTATAGTATCTAACTCGTATTATCCTATTGAAATTGACATAACATAAATAATAATAAAGTGTTATTTCTAATGAGTAATTTCACTAAGAAAATAATGTTTATTAATTCTTGTCTCCTGTATTCAATAAACCACAACAACATGTATGATATCGCCTTTTATGAGCTTCCTTCTAGCATTACTGCTTACGCTTCTGTGCCGAGCCAGGAGTAAATATGGCCTCCGCCGAGTATGCGGTACTCTATAATAATCTTACTACACTGCTCTGTTTGATGAGTTAGGCCAGAGCCATCTACTGGCTGTTCATTTCAAAGTGTGTCATGACGAAACGGTTGTGAGTCAGCGATTTGAAGCGAGTTTCAGCTTTTATGTCAGAGAAGTTGCCTATTATTCAAGGCGTTCAATATGAACTTGAGAACGCGTACGGTATAACATGAACGTCGTAGCAACAGATGGCGGTCTGTAAAGTCTGTGTGCTACCATAACCTCTTTCGAACTGTTTTGCGCGGGCAAGTCGTACGCAAGGTATTTGTTATCATCTGTTGCGTACCGCAAAATTCCACAACACAAATAAAATATTCCGTGTCCATGTTGACAGTCCAAGTTAATGTCAACAAATACGTAAGTATCGTATTTGTTCGCATACTTTGCGCCACCGCGTATTTTACGCACCCTAAATTTTAAAGGATTAGTTTGAACTTTAATTTTGCTCCGTGTATTTTCCGCACACATTTTATGTTCATTTTTTTTTTCAGTATGTATTTTCCTTCCCTAAATTCCTTTGCCAATATTTGCATTCCACGGCATTGTTCACTGACCAGTACTCAACTCAACTACCTGCTTCACAAAGACAGCCTAAATAACGTTACTTCAACACTGATGCTTGTTCTTGTAAATTACCCCTAAGGGCAGTGACTGTGACAAGTTTTACTGTTCAACAGTTATCACCGCAACATGAAGAGTGCATCGATCAACCTCCTATAGGCCTATAAACTCGTACAATGTACTCAATTAAAGACTACCTATTGAGAATGCTACATCTGCTTTGTACATTGCATTCATTACGGTTGTCATATATTCAATTTAATTATTATTTATTTCAAGATTGCCAGTAGTCTTAGGTGACAAAAGTACTATATTCTTAATTACTATATACTTAAATAAAACCCAGATCAAGAAGTTTGATTTAAAAAAATTCGCATATTTTACGCACCCCAATTTTTCAAACAGCCAAAACAGATTAAAAGTGCTCAAATTACGCGAGCAAATACTGTAATCGTCTTAACCAGTGATCATCAACTCACGTATGAACGGGCGCGGGCAGTGCTTGGCTCATGCGTGCTTACTGTACCGGGCAAATGACCGGTTTGTGACGTTGCGTTATAGTGAACAGAGGCGGTTCTTGCCATTCATTCAAACAAGAGATGTGAGGAGCAGGAAACACTTCAAAACGTAGGCCATACTGAAGAAATACAACTTACAGATGCATTATACAACTCACAGGAACGAATATGGCAGATACGAAGAGAAGTGCGTGTTGCATTAATCCAACAATTGAAGGAAAATGAGCTAGAAGTTGTTTAAGATCATAATGTGAAGAACTTTTCTCACAACAAGTGTAAGAGTTAGAATCTATCAGTTTGTGTCCTTCCACCATGATGCATCCCATCCGAGGTCTAGCCGAGGACGTTCAGGTGCAATTAGTAATTGTTTGTCAGTCTTTCATTTGTTATTCTTTGGCAGTAGATGAAAATATTAATGTAAGCAATAAATCTCAACTGGTGATTTTTGTAAGAGGCGCTATTGGAAACCTTCAGGTTAAGGAGAGTTCTTATATATTGTTCTCATAAAAGATACTACTACTGGTTCCGATATTTTCATGTAGAGACTGTAAAAATTATTTTGGACTCCCTTGGAATAAACTTATATCCTTGGCAACCAATGGTGCTCCTTCCATGGTTGGAAGTAAAACGGATGTAATAAGGAGTCTAAGGCACGAAGTGAAAAGCGTTAATTTATCCCATGAAATTATTTCTTAGCGAGTATAGCGATCTATCATAATACAGTAAAGTGCAGTGACTAAGTCGTGGCAAATTATTAGATAAGTTCTTTGAACTGAGGGAGGAAACATCATCGTTCACGGAGAGAAAAAAAAAGTCTGTATCATAAGTGAAAAATGAAAAAATGGGTTTGTGAACTTGCTTTCTTAATGGAATTACCTGAATGCTTTAAATTGTTTGCTACAAGGTAACAACAAGATTATTACACAGTTATATGACAGAGTGAAGGGGTTTAATATGAACCACCTCTAATTATGGAACTTTAGCTTAACTAAAAGGATAAGTTACATCACATTTTTCAAAATTAACAGCGATATAAGCATACTAGTTTCTTAAGACTTGGATTTCGAAGAATATATTTACACATCATGCGATCTGCGCCAGGAATTTGATTCGAGATTTAAAGACTAGGAAAATTTTCAATTTGATATTCGATTATTATTTGTAATTGGAACTTATTGATTTACTTTACGATAGTGAATTGAAGGACAAATATCAAAACAAAAGAAGTTATCTGACTTTTATATGAATTTTCTATGTGTTCGATTTCCCCGATTGTACAGACATACATTTTCGGATTCACATATTTGTGCGGACAGTAATTTTTTCCTATGATGAAGATAAACAAGCCATGTCATGGAAGCCAAGTATCGAATCACAACTTAAAATGTGCTGTCACATTATGCACTATACAAACAATAGTTCCAAACGTTGAGAAATTGCTGAGGGAAAAGAGAATTAAACAAATCCCGAAAAATCAAGGCTAATGCCATGTTGAGTGGACTGAATGAAGTTAATTTCTGCATTACTATTCCTAGGGTTTTTATGTGTTTTGTTCAACACTTTGCCTAACAGAAACAGTTTGCGCAGTTACAGTAATTGTCATGCATTGCCCAAATAATTAGTATTATAATTCTGAAAGTAATTATAAACTTATTAACTTCTAACTTTGTTGAAAATAGGCTACAAGTTTTTTTTTTTTTTTTTCAAATTGCTTAAGATAGTTTATTTAGCTATTTATATTGAGCCAGCATCTTTTATCAACAGTAATATCACTAGAGGTTTTGATTTATCTAGAGAAAATCAAAACTCGAGTGCGATTTAATTGACTATTACAAGATTAAAAGAAAGCATATAAAGATTAGAAGTAACGAAGTACTCCAATACAATAAAATATTAATTGATTTACGAAAATACAAAACTGTCTTCAAATTGTACCATCTCAACATTATAAATATTACACTAATAGATGGCAGTAGTGTGTTATGAAGAGCTGATTTCTTATCAGTTGCGCCAACTATGGAATCTTCATTGAACTCTGTGGACGGTTACTGGTCAAGAAGGCTTTGTTGATTCAGTTTCATTTTTATTAAAACAGTTGCATTCCACTTCAATTATCCCGATCCCAATAATCAACGTCACTCGACAGATGATTTTCAATATATCTTAGTATTAAACAATCTCTGATAACTTTTCATAATATCATATAGCAGAAGCTATAACATAAACTAAATAACATAAACGAGTGTTAGAAAAGTTTCAATTAGGGATGATGAAATAAACAAGAAACATTTTAATTAATGATGATGAAATGAAAAAATTAAAACATGAATAATTTTAAAAGAAACAATTATTGAAAGTAGGTACAATTTTCAAATTTGAATGTTTTAGTGGTTATACTGATTGTTTGGCTCTGGCTGTGGTGTGAGGGTTTGTTGTCCCATCAAGCCTGCAGTAACTTGCTGGTCTGACGCGGAGTATAGCAGACGGCTGTATTATGCAATGTTGAATGTTAAATTAGAGCGTAGCACCTGTAATGCACGACACTAATTGCTATTGCATTAGACAAATAACGTCTCCTCTCGTTCACAAAATACATGCACTTAGTATCGAAATGTGCGGAACACAAAACTCTATGTATTGTGGGAAACCAATTCTCTCTCTTCATTTGTGAAACCGACTGCTTAGTTAACAAATCATTTTTTCAGTGGGAATCTGTAAAAACAATAAACACGTTACAGAATCTTTCTATCAATAACTGTTATTGTATGTATAGTAATACAAAATTACGGCACGCGAACCTGGGCGGAAGGTTTCAAATTTGTACACGACACCAGGGCCAATTGTGTGCCTAGATATATAACTACAACGTCTTTGGGACACACTCCACTCTCAACCGCTTAGTAGTTACTGAAATTTAAAAAACGCGGGGTGTGTTTATGATTTTTGTAGACGTTGCTAGTGTTCTGTTTATAGTAGGCCTATATTGTTACTATCATAGCATGCAAAATGCCAAATTGTGCGGTGAGCGAGTGTCAGAATTATAGCAGGAAAACTAAAGGCTCGAGTGTTATTTATCATACTTTTCCCTCTGATTCAAAGCTGCTAAAGATAACATACCAGCAAAGAAAAAATTGAAATTAAACGCCCAACCATTGCTGAATTTCCCAGTGTGCTATGTGAAAAACAGTGAGATAAACCTGATAAACAGTGCTAGTAGTAAACGTGTAGAAGAATGAATGCATTATTTGCGGAGACATCAATGTCGATTATCTAACAAAAAGCAATAGGAAAGATCAACTAAATTCATTGCTAGCATCTTTCAATTTAATACACACAGGAAACTTTCCTACCAGAATACAGGGGGATTCAGCTACTGCAATAGACAACATATTCATCGGAAAAGAAAAAATAGGTATATCTCAAACAACCCCAATAATTAATGGTCTTTCGGATCATGATGCTCATCTCCTAAGTATAAATATTAACACAGCATCAAAAAAAAAAACAATTAAAGTGAGATTCAGAAATATAAACAGGGAATCACTAAATAATTTTGAAATAAATCTTAAAAGTGAAACATGGGAATCAGTATACAGTCAAAGTGATACGAACAGTAAATTCAACGAATTTCATAAAACATTTCTAAATATTTTTGAATCCAGTTTTCCTGTAAAGTATAAAAATGAAACAATATGTAGCAATACATGGATTACACAAGGTATTAAAATCTCATGCAAAACCAACCAGCCTATCTCTTTACTTGTTTCAAGTAAAATTCCTCTCTTTTCCCTAACCTTTTGTGGATTTTCTCCTAAATATTCATGTCATCCACATAGACAAGCAGCTGATATAATCCGTTCAAATCCAAACCCTGTCTGTTACCCTGAACTTTCCTAATAGCATTTTCTAGAGCAGTGGTCGTCAGGACTCGCTGAAATGGATTACGGGTAAACAGTGCATGGCAAAATGCACTCTCGTGCAGGAGGAAGCACACTGGTGCTGTAAGAGATCTGCGGGTAAGAGATGCTAGCCCGAGAGTGCAGTGTTCTGATGACCGCTGTTCTAACGAAAAGTTAAAAAGTAAAGATGATTGTGCATTTCCTTGCTTTAGCCCGCAGTGAATTGGAAAAGCATCAGATAGAAACTGATCTATATGGACTCTGCTGTACATTTCACTGAGGCATATTTTAATTAACTGAACTAGTTTCTTGAGATTACCAAATTCAATAAGATTATATAAAACTTCTCTCTTAACCGAGTCACATACCTTTTTGAAATCTATGAATCCGAGGCTTATGTCGTGGTTTCGTAACAAGCTGTTTATTTACGGTGGTGGGTTGTTAGTTCATCGCCCAACCCCCAAGCAGGAGGACCACCCCTTATCCGTTGTCCGCGACTGCTTATTCAATATATTCACACCTATCATCCATATATGGAGGCTGTCTCCTCTATCCGCAAACTGAGGACGCGCCATGCTGTGATGATAGGGACCCACCATACCTGGAAGCATTTCAATACTTTAATTAATATTAAATCAGTTTAAGTAATAGGTATTTTGCAACACTGTTACAAGATGCATGTCTCACCTTAAGCCTGAGCACCGTGGGTACAGGTTATAAGGGCAGTCTCCTCGTGACTGCCATCTGTGCTCCGGGGAAGTGTTTCGTCTGTTGACAAGTGCTTCTGAATTCACTGCGATGTAGCAATTTTTATAGAAACAAAATCGATTTCTTACTAAATAAAAAGAAAGGACGCAAATTGGCGAAAGAAGATTCTATTCCTTTTGTCTTAAGGATTTAGTGTGTGAAGTTACTGTTATTGAACACCTTTGTTTTTATTTGCTTGCTTAGAGTATAGAACCTGTGTTTTGCCATAGGCATATCACAGGATATTTACAATGTTATACACAGGATATTTACACTATTATACACTTATATTTCGGATGCTATTCTTGAAGGAAACAGTAGATGTTGATGAAACTTGTCACTCTTACTGGGTTTATGTGTGTCCTCACCATCTGGTGCTGATTTTGCTTCGACAGTATTGAAGGCCGGTGTGTTGAAAAGTGTGTGCATTCCGTCAGTAAATGTATTGCTGACTGCACAGTTTTCTCGGGGCAGCTGCATAATGGGGACGGTGATTTGTTAATTCTGTGCAAGTATGATTTGAAGCATCCGTGGTTTGTCAAGAATTTGGTGAGGATATAGTTTGGCCTTAGGGATATTAAGAGCCTATGTGTGATGGATGGAATATACTGTTTGGTATGTAGTGCTACCTCTCTGTGTATGTTGTTATATAATGTTAATGTTCATATAATTTTGGATTAGTCGTTTAGAAAGAGGTAGTGGGATGGAGTTATATTGTATGGTATTTCTGTATCTGGCTGCAGTTTTGGCCAGATATTCGGCTCTTTCATTGCCCTTAATTCCAATGTGGCCTTTGATCCAGATCAGTGACATTTCCGTAGTTTTCTTAAGGTCAATCATTTTCTTTCTGATGTACACTGCAATCGGCTGTGTCGTTCTTTTGTTTGCTACTACATGAAGTGCAGCTTGCGAGTCGACGTGGATGTCATACGATGTTTTATCCTTACGTTTGGATATATTGTCCAATCAATTGCCATTTTGATTCCAATGAGTTCTGCTTGGAAAACCGTGCATTCGTTTCCTAATCTTTGACTTTCTATGTATATTTCTAACGATTTTTGTACTGCTGCCACTTCTGCTCAGACGTGTTCCTCCGTTTTGGAGCCATCTGTAAATAGCTGTACATTGGTTGAGCTGACTTTGCCATTGAAGTCCACATTTATAATATTCTCTATTGAATGTATTCCACTGCCACATTCTGTATAATTCTTCTTACCACCATTCACAGAAGAGATGCAGCTCTTTGCTTGTTTCAGTCTGTTGAACTGAAACAACCCAGAACTCACCACGTGGAGGTGGCTGCATGTCGAGTTCCGCCCTGCCCATCCCAACCTCCCTACCATGTGGGCAAGTACATTCCATTGTTCATTCATTGTTATTTTCAATCATTGTTCATACTCTGTGACATGAATCAATATTTAGGTTTGCATTTCACATTTCTTTTGTTTCAATTTGTAAAAGTCACATTATTAAAATTCTCCAATAGAATATAATCAGTCACTGTATGTTTGTGCAACGAAAAATGTGAAGAAATGCTTGATGTCATTCTTTTTGTCTCATTTTCTTCTTTTTTGTAGAACCGTTCATATAAACGTATATGCGATAGCTAAAGTGTAAGATATGTAACTTTCGGTGCGATGAATAATATTTTTTCACAAGAATTTAATAACTTTTATTTCTTGTTTCTCTATTTTGTGGTTTTCTCTCTTTCTATTTTCTCTCTATCTTTTTATATTTATTGAAGTTTCTCTCTTTGTACTCTTGAAATACTCTACATAAAATTTGAATTGGAAATTGTGAAGAAAATATGGAAACAAACATGTCAATATCCACTTTCAATATTTCTACCCATTTTTTCCATATCAATGATTACGGGGTTGGGCAGATAAAACTGGCCTGCCTCTTCTCATTTGATTTGAAACAAACTTTTTTTTCAAAGGAATGAAATAAAATGGATAAATGAATGTGTCCTGTGCTAACCGTCGTAATAGATGTTGAAAGTGCCCTCCACCAACATCTAGACATTTCTGTGCACGTCTTAACACGTTTATATAAAGACGTGTCAATTTCTCACGGATGATAGTGCAGATGCTATTCCTGATGTTGCCCTTCAGTTCAGTACATGGATTCTGCTCGCTTTCTGTCCGGACACTTCAACTTTCGGCATGAATTCAGGAAATGATGAATACGAGTCCTGGAAAGTCCACCACAAAATTGGCTCAACATTGCGAACGTGTGTTAAAGGCTTTGAAAGTCAAATCATACCGAGTGACAGCAACTGAAGGAGCCCGATAAGAATAAATGTTTAAATTTCTACTGCTGATTGTTGAATATGATTACGGATGGTGATTTGGACCCACTGTTGTTTATCATGATTGATGAGGCTTGGTTTCTTCTATCGGGATATGTAAACTCTCAAAGAACAGGTACTGGGCGACAGAAAATTCTAACCTAGTGTACGAGCAACCACTACGCGACCAAAAGATCGGTGTATGGTGCTCTATCACTGCAAAACGCATGATCTGTCCAATATTCTTCGACACACCAGTCAACACGGCTGTAGACTTTCCTTTCTTGGATGAATTCTATCCCCAACTAAAGAAGAGGAGCGTAATTACTGCTTCTTTCAACAACATGGAGCAACATCTGACACATCTGAGAGGTCACTTACGCGTATTCATCACATGTTCACCGAAAGGCGGATTGTGATCAAAGGCTTGTGGCCACCGCGGTCACTAGATTTGTGGACATGTAACTTTTATTTAGGGGAGAGGGGGTACTTAAAGGGGAAAGTGTATGTCTCAACTA
Source organism: Periplaneta americana (assembly GCF_040183065.1). Classification (NCBI taxonomy): domain Eukaryota; kingdom Metazoa; phylum Arthropoda; class Insecta; order Blattodea; family Blattidae; genus Periplaneta; species Periplaneta americana. The sequence goes on from NC_091121.1 coordinate 151,892,399, forward strand.
CATGGGCTTGGCCAATGGATAGGGAGAAATGAAGCACGTAGCTAGACACGTATTTGGAAAATGGCAACTGATATCAATCTCGTTATTGTTACTAGACAGGGAAGAATGGGAGAGAGGTCACCTTAACGAATTCCCACGTCGTTGTCTGGTGTGCTTCACGGATGGCTCCAGAACTTACAGCGATGCTGGAGCAGGGATTTATGACGTAAGACCCAGGACTAGAATATCTATTCCCGTTGGTTAATACACTACGGTTTTCCAAGCTGAAGTGCTTATGATATCAGCTTGCGCTCAGGAAAATCTAAATATATCACGTCAAGGCCTGGATATCTTTATTTGCTCTGATAGACTACACAGGGTGTGCTAAGTACGCACAGAGTCGACTCCAGGCTAATTGAAGAATGCAGAACTAGCCTGGAAACTATATCAAAATGTCCCAGGGCACTGTGGAATGTATGACAATAACAAGCTGGCCTATTGGTCAAGTACGGAACTTCCTTCCAATGCTATGGCCCTGAACCCTGTGTTGGCATCTCTAAGTATATAATCAAATAGGTCCTAAAGAAGAGCCTGATGAAAAGTTTAGAATCTAAACCTGAATCAACTGAACAACTCTTGGCATTGGAAAGGAAATTTTTTAACATGGTTAACTGGAATTTTGACCGGACACTGCCATCTACATATATTGAGCCCTAATGATGACTCAACTTGTAGGAAATGTAGGATGGAGGCCGAGTTATCATTTGCCATTTTGCTGGATTGCTCAGATCTAAGCCCATCAGGCACCGTTGTCTCGGGAAACAAACATTGTCTTCTGAGGAAATTAATCCCAGCAGCATAGCAAAGCTGGTAACGCATTGCAGTCTCCTGGGTTGATCTGTAGTGTATGGGGTGCACAAAGGGCCATTTGTGCCCAAGTGTTATAGCAGTAATCTACACCCTTAATTTAGAACAATATTAAGAAGAAGATTATATCCCGTTCAGTTATTGCGCACACCATTTCCAATTCCATTTGCTGCTTGTTTTTGAGTAATTTCTTTCCTCGGTATAATTGTCTTGACCATCTGAATTCTGAAGATTTGCCAAAATATATATTTCCCTTAATATGGTGGTTGTTATTACGTTTATATAATAATTCACCATACATATTTTTTCGTCTGCCCTAGAGATGTACATTTCTACTGACCATTTTTTTTTTTTACATTTCAAACATGATGTTTTCGTTTCCTTTAAAGTAAGCTTTACGTTATTTAATGTTCTCTAGCATTGTCTTAATACTTTATATTGTCCATTTTCACATCACCATTGTTCTTATTACTGATCCATTACTCATAATAATATCAGGAGTTATTTTCAGTCTTTTATATTGAGGTACTGAAGATGTTTCTCCACGCAGTCAGTTCTCACTATTTGCCAATATGAATAAGGCGACTGTGTCTCTTCTTGTCTTACGACTATCTTTCAACCAGAGTTCACTTGCCCTCTATGTTTAGTTACATTTTCGTTGCACATTATTGCAGTTTATTCCAACTTCGGTTTTGTTACCCTTTTTATAAAATCTTGCGAGGTTTTCTATTACAGCAGAAGAGCCGTAACTTTCAAGTGCAAACATAAAAATTCGAACGATTCTTCAGTGTTGGATGTTCTAACTTTCTTGAATGATCAAATTTTCAAAAATGAATATTTTGAAGTCTATTTTTGTTATGCTTTACCTAAAATTTCTACATTGTTGTAGCATAAAAGGTTATTGAATATTTCATACAATAGTTAAATATTTTGTCATTTTAGAAATTAAGATTTTATTCTCTCATCTTGGTGTTGGAATATCAAAGGAAATTTCCATTGTCGTGGTATAAGTCAAGAAATTAACTGTTTAATATTTCAATGTTGTATATTTTGCGAAGTGTATGTCTCTGTTGGGTACAATTTCAGTTCTGTTTCATATTTTAATTTCTGTTATATTTTAAGTTGGTTATTTAACGACGCTGTATTAACTACTACATTATTTAGCGTCGATGAGATTGGTGATAGCCAGATGAGGCCGAGGATTCGCCATAGATTACGTAGAATTCGCCTTACCGTTGGGGTAAACCTCGGAATAAACCCAACCAGGTAATCGGCCCAAGCGGGGATCGAACCCGCACCCGAGCGCAACTTCAGACCAGCAGGCAAGCGCTTTAACCGACTGAGCCACGCCGGTGGCTGAATTTTCCTTATTACGTCACACAACAGAATTTTTTTACACGTTTAAAATTGAAAAATTCACTTTACTTTTACTATACATTACAACGGGACTGATTTATGATATTTATGTTTATGTAAGTTCAAAAATCGCGCCGCGCTGAAGAAGAACATAGCGCCGGCGACTCCACTTCTTGCATTGTGACTTTCTATTTCGCTTGCTATGGTTACCGTAGCAACAAGACTCCGATACGTTCTGCGCCGGTGGAGTTCAATTTTTCTCCTGTTAGTGTTTCACTTAGCTATGGTTACCATAGCAACAAGCCTACATCTCCTCGCCCCGCAACAAGAGTTTTTCTTGGCTTGGGTCAGACGTGAAATAGTAGAGGAGACGAATTCATAACGTTCCGCCAATCAACGACAGAGAGACTAAACAAGGTATCCATCTCTAACAGTGAAAATTACAGAAATTTAAAAGTGTTAAAATTAATTTCGCCCATAGAAAGATATATTAAATGAATATGTTTATAACTTTTTTAACCGTTTTGCTAAAGAAGCAAACACGAGTCTTGAGAAAAGTGAATTGAAAACTTGGTTATGGTGTTTGCGTTGTAGGTACTACTGTAACCTATACGCAAATTTAAATTTGCCGCGATTTCGTGAGAGAGTACGCTTAAAGATCCCATTGTGTGCATTATAAATTATTTTCTCTATTGTTATTACATTAGTTATTAGGTCTATTTTAAATTAAGAATAATATTTGTTCATAAAATCAGTGTGCTTTAAAGATTTAGGGTTGTTTATTAACAAGTTTGTTGGCGGAAAGAAGTTTTTCTTCCAAGAATCGCACTAAAAACTAGTGTAGTTGCTTAATTCCATGTCACAACAAAGGTTCTCGTCACTCGCAAATATTTCCATGCAGAAACAAATTGTGCACATAATTATTAAAAAATCAGCCTTTTCACGACGATGTTACTGATAAATTCGCTGCCATGAACAGAAGGATTGAACTTGTCTTCATAAAATTGCTATGATTACTTATTTGTTACCGTTAATTTATAATTACATTATTATTATTATTATTATTATTATTATTATTATTATTATTATTATTATCGTCATAAAGACACGTATTTTTAAATATACCGGTATTTTATATACATAGGTCTATACATAATTTTTGTTGTTATAAAATTAGAAGTGAACCTAACACTACTTCACGCACTTTTTACGTCACGAACCGCCACTGACTTCCACTGACAGAACTTAGAACAGATGCAGCTCACCTTTGCTGCCACAACTTAAAATATTTACAATTTTAATAGAGGAAATGTGCAGTGGAATAAAATATCTGTTAAAGATACAAATTTTGTTAAGATCCTAATTTATTTTTAAATCAACGAAGTGATTGTGTAAGGATACATTACCGGATTACATAAACTTAAAATTAATATATTAACTAGGAATTATGTGGCAATAAAATTTTCGAAAAAAATAATACTAAGAGATTAATTATCAAGAAAGTACAGTAATTTAAAGTGTAGAGAAATGAAAATTACAAATATTAATGAACAGAAGTGTGTCGAACTGAGGGTAATTCTAGCTACAGAAATACGACATCACGAGAAGGCAATAGCAGAATGAAGTTAACTCTCGGTTAGCAATATGCGGTGTTCACAACAATAATTCAGATAGTGGAGAACTTCTATAACACTATAATATGCCAAAGTATTTAATGTTACCTGGAAAATGAAATTATGATTTAACAACATTGAAACATTATACTAATTTTATGATGTTATAAAACTATTTTATCTTCTTGTATTTAAGATGTGATTACGATTACCATTGTAGCTGTAGATTTAATTTTTCTAGACTTTGTCTTAATTAAATTGGTATTTTCAAAATCATACACAGATGTGCACTCATGTTGATCTGATGGATGTGAATAGGGAACTGTGTTTCTGGACAGCAGACAAGAATATATTCAGCTGTTCTAATGTTATGTCAATGCCGATTATATCAGCCTCTTATCATCTGCCCAAGCCATCTAGTATGTTATTTTACTTATTCAGTAAGTTTTAGAAGTATAATGAAATGCCAATTACAATAACAATCAATATTTTGTCTGTACAATATAAAGTTGGTATGGGTAACGTTATGTATCATACAATGTTAATACTTAAACTATTAATACAGTAACAATTTAGATTATAAAAACCCAAATAATTTATTTTTTATTAGCGTCCCTCAAAAGAATACACGTTTCAGCTGCCTTTCTGGTAACTGTGGTAGTCCGAAATTACATTTGTAAATATTAATCGTGCTTTAATTGTTTCCTTTAATTCTCATCTCCAAAAAAAAAAAAATTATCACAAAGACATTTATCAACTTAAGTTACTTTAAATGAATTGCAATCCAAATAACATTCAAGGAAATCTCTGGACGCTATTTTCTTCTCATAATTATGTAAATAATTTATTTTTAACTATATCAGGTTCTTGTAATGCCTCTCCAGTGAGTTCGCTGCGGTGCTCCATGGATGGATAATTTTTTAACTATTGCATATTAACTATATTGCATGATATTGTGTAAATTATAAAATACTACGGTCCTCATGTTGAATAAATAGTTTGTACGTTTTCTGAAACTAATTATGAAAGTAATGAGAAAGTTGACAGATTATCTTTTCTTTATTCTTCGTAATTAATTTAATTTGTAAAAATGAATTGTATTAACTATATGCTTTTGACGGCTTTATTATACCTAAATATAGTTACTTAACTTTTATTTTGAAAGACCTTTTCTTATAGAATGAAACAGAATTGTACAACTAATTTTAGTTGGTTCTAAATACAGATAGTGCGAACTTGGAAAAAAGCCTAAACTGTGTTTTGCCTTGGTATCATGAATTTCGAAGGTATTTATTTATCTGTTGCTATGTGGAATGGTAACATTAGGAAATTTTCTTTATTTAGTGATGAACAGTTTTCAGAACATGGGAGGGGTTATAGTAGGAAGAAGAAGAATAAAGTGCATAAGATTTTCTGATGATATAGTGTTGTTAGCAGAAGAGAGACGATACTATGCACCTTTCCAAAATCCCTCTTTTTGACAGAAGTCTTCCATGAAAATCCTTTTCTCTAATGTAAATTTCAGTTGTGTAATTTGAGCGACCTAATCTAAACAAAGAATGTGAACATTCAATCGTTAAATGTTACTAAAGTGGAACTGAGGAAAAATTTAGGAATAATCAGTTAAGTGTTAAATGTTAAGGGGAATACGAATAGAATAAACCAGTAAAAAGGAAAGTAGTAAAGAGAGTTAAAGTAAATTAGAAACTGTAAGTAAAGAATATTGAGTGTTTTATGTACGGTACTACAGAAAGGAAGAATCTGGGAAGTACATTAGAGTGGAATTGAAAATGAATGCAAGTAGACAGAGTGAGCCATAAAAGCTGTACCAATGAAAGAGAAAAGTGGTGAGTGAATTGAAGAAGTAATAGTAAGGAAGTACTGCAAACATTCGAATATTGGAACATTGGCTGAATGCATGCGTAAAATTCTAAGGAAAGATCAGTGAAAAAATAGGGTAAATAATATAATATTGCATTGTAGATGAAAGAGAGGAATATAGATCATTAGTAAATATTAGTCAGAGATAAAAATATTTGAAGATAAACAGAAAATTAGGGATAATAGAAATGAAAGGTAGCAATGATAGCAGAGGAGGATTAGTTAGATTGTACCCGAGAGTGTTTCTAAACAAAAGTAATGTAGCCAAGTATTGCATAGTTATCAGAAATAGGATAGAAGGAAGACAAAGTAGGACTACTACTACAGTAATACTAATACTACTACCACTACCGTTATTGCTACCACTGCCACTACTGCTACTGTTGCTGCTGCTACTGCTACTGCTACTGCTACTATGCAATGAAACAACTTAGGAGCCATAATCAGAGAGTTCACCCTTTTCAATTTTCCAAAAAAATAATAAATTTTTTTTTTTAATTATAAGTTTTATTAAAACAATACATTTTCCTGTACTCATCTTAAAATTTAAGTGTGCTGTGATTTCCGAGAAAGTTTACACAGCTACTAACCAACTGTGTATTTAATAATATATTTTTTTAATTTCCACTTTCGAGTAGTGACTCTCATCTCCGTCTCCTTACAGAATTGATATTCTCACAGAATCAATTATACTGGCTTAAATATTTAATAGTTTAATTCACTTATGCAACGGAATTTCTTTATGAGGTCCACATAAACCGATACACATCCACCTCCACCCATACACACATATGCACAAACTGTCAGTGGCCTGCATAGACTATTTCCAATACATGTAAATCTTATTCTTAAGGGGAAGTGGTTGAATTGAAATTTCTTCCTATTTGATGGTCATTTTTCATTTCTTTGCATGTTGCTGCAACAACTAAAATTTCAGATTGCTAAAATAAGAGGGGGGGGCAGAAATCTGGGGGGGAAGGGGTAAGTACCAGGGCACTATAGCACACCACAGCGAATATAAATCAGCCATTTTTAAGATAAATTCAAAACTTCTTTGTCATTTTACTCCTAAAACCACATTCTTTAACATTGTTATGGCATAACTTTGATAATCGTTTTCAAAATGTTAAACTAAAGAGTACATTATCTTAGAAAGCATTTTGAAATATTCAGATAGTCAATATAATATGATATAATATAATATAATGTTGTTTTATTAATTTAGTCTAATTGACATATCACAAATATAAAAAGTCAATGACACTTACCCATGTAAGTGATCATTGTGTACTATACAAATATAAAACATTAAAATTAAGCAAACGTTTTCGCCCTTCGTGCATCATCAGGCTATTTTTTACATACAATATCTTGTACATTTTGTCTCATATTGTGGAGCGAATGATTAATCACAACCTTTAATGATGAAAATAATAACTATTTAAAACTGACTTATGGTAATTAGCAATCTAAAATTAATGTACAGTTATGAAAATTTAATACATAAAATTGTGGCTGCACTGCTGTGTTGTGTTTAAATTATAACATCATAAAACTGTGAACATGATAAAAACATTTCATTTCTCTTTAAACTTCATAATTTCATATCGCGTCACATCAGTCGGCAAGATCATCGTCACTAAGTCAACCACATTTCATCGTAAGTACCTTCATACAATTATTATATTCATTTACACCAAATATTCTGATATTAAATTTCATTACAGATATAACCCAGTCTCAAATCTTCATAATGTAAATGTCAACATAGATAACCTGTGCAGTGCACACATTCTTAAATGTGAGTATTTTCGACAATAATTTAATAAATTTTAACATCACGTCATATAGGATTCTCTACATAATAACTAATATATTTCAGATTGATTTCACCATAATAAGTAATGAACCATTGAGACAAGACTAGCAGCAAAACATCCAATTAATGGAATGCCATCCTCACATATTCCTGGTATCAGTCCCTATCCCACGCAAGATTAATCCAGTGTCTACCATCATATTCCACCTCCCTCAAATCCACTTTAATATCATTCTCCCACCTACATCTCAATCCCACCAAAGGACTTTTTCCCTCCGGCACGGCGTCCCAACTAACACTCTGTATGAGTTTCTGGATTCGCCCATACATGCTACATGACCTGCCCATCTCAAAAGTCTGGATTTTATGTTAATTATGTCAGATGAATATAATTAGAAAAATAGTTAACAACAATTAATTAATTAATACGGCTGAAGAATGCTTTACTATTAGAAATCATATTCAGAATATTCAATTTCTGAACGAACAGATTCCAAACCCTCAAAATCCACTTTATCGTTTATAATTTAAAACTACTCACCAATCAATAACGCCCGCTACATGACCGGACACCCCCTCCACCTCTCCCCCAACCCAACTTCATTTAAGTTCCACATAGTCAGTAGCGCAGTTGTAAGTTATAAATTTATTAACAAAATTCCATCTCAAGTAACTTTCAAAACTTCGTACACTATACAATTGAAGGGTTTATGGAAAGAATAAAGTATTGAGAAAATGACTTTTTAAGTTTAAAACGCTGACATTTATTTAAATTAATACTTGGAAAAGTTATTTCAAAATATAAATCTTGCACTGGTATCTGCTCTGAACTTATGAATAAAAAATTTTACTTTAAACCAGTTTTTGTTGCTTAATTTTTCAACATTGCACGTTAATATAAGTTTTACAATGATTTAAAAATCAAAGTCCTGAGAAATAAGGAAAGAATAATCAAAGTCCTATATTTCAATTAAACTGTAATGATTCACAATGTTGTTAACACAATATTTCTAGCTCCACTTTCACAATTGTTGAATTAATCATCATAATCATAATAGTTGAAATAATCATAATCACAATAGTTGATTTAATCACCATAATCGCAATAGTTGAATTAATATCATAATCCCAATAGTTGAATTAATATCATAATCGCAATAGTTGAATTAATCATCATAATCACAACAGTTGAACTGATCATCGTAATCGCAATAGTTGAATTAATCATCATAATCGCAATAGTTGAATTAATCATCATAATCGCATTAGTTGAATTAATCATCATAATCGCAATAGTTGAATTAATCATCACAATCACAATAGTTGAATTAATCATCATAATTGCAATAGTTGAATTAATCATAATTAAAATAGTTGAATTACTCATCATAATCTCAATAGTTGAATTAATCATCATAATCGCAATAGTTGAATTAATCATCATAATCGCAATAGTTGAATTAATCATCATAATCACAATAGTTGAATTAATCATCATAATTGCAATAGTTGAATTAATCATAATTAAAATAGTTGAATTACTCATCATAATCGCAATAGTTGAATTAATAATCATAATCGCAATAGTTGAATTAATATCACAATAACAATAGTTGAATTAATCATCATAATCACAATAGTTGAATTAATCATCACAGTCGCAATAGTTGAACCAATCATCATAATCACAGTAGTTGAATTAATCATCATAATTACAATAATTGAATTATTCATCATAATCACAACAGTTGAATTAATCATCATAATCACAACAGTTGAATTAATCATCATAATTACAATAGTTTAATTAATCATCATAATCACAATAGTTGAATTAATCACCACAATCGCAATAGTTGAATTAATCATAATTATAATAGTTGAATTAACCATCATAATCGCAATAGTTGAATTAATCATCATAATCGCAATAGTTGAATTAATCATCATAATCACAATAGTTGAATTAATCACCACAATCGCAATAGTTGAATTAATCATAATTATAATAGTTGAATTAACCATCATAATCGCAATAGTTGAATTAATCATCATAATCGCAATAGCTGAATTAATATCATAATAACAATAGTTGAATTAATCACCATAATCATAATAGTTGAATTAATCATCACAGTCGCAATAGTTGAACTAATCATCAATATCACAGTAGTTGAATTAAAAGATGGCGGACCAGATGGAACAGTGCGTTGAAAGTGTTCTTAAATCTTTGCTGAATGTGCCAACGGAAGGCAAGAATCTTCGTCAAGATTTGAAGCAGGACATTGTTAAAGCTGTGAGTATACTACGTGAATGTTTTAATAAGTTAAAAATAGAATTAGGTAGGAAAAATGACAAAATCAGAAGCATACAAGCGGAATTGGAAGATGTGAGGGAGCAGCTACAGACCAGAGTACGGCTGACTATATCAGCACCATCTCATGGCGTATCGCAGGAAGCAGAACAAATGGTAACGCCCTCGATTCCTCAGAGCGCGCCACTTGTAAGAGAGTATCTACAGCCAAGGGAACGACAGACTTCACCCCCACCGTCAGCGTCACCTTCTGGCACATCACATGAAGATAAGCAAAGTAGTATGCTCCAAGGACTGTAGAACGCGCCACCTCCCGGCACATTGGAGGAAGCTGAACAAACGGTAACGCCCTTCAGCTCGCAGAGCGCGTCAATAATACAAGCAGAAGTAGAGGATGTGAGAGAGCAGCCACAAACGAGAAAACGGCTGACTTCATCAGCGACATCTCGTGGCATATCAAAAGAAGATGAACAAACTGCAACGCCCCAGAATCCGCAGAGCACGCCACATGTCAGAGACCAGCTACGGACAAGTGAACGACAGACTACGCCCGCACCGAGAGCGTCATCTATTGGCACATCACATGAAGCCAAGCAAAATAATACGCTGCAAGGCCTACAGATCGCGCCACCCGTCGGCATATCGCAAGAAGCTGAACAAACAGTAACGCTCTTCAGCTCGCAGAGCGCATCACATGTGAACGAAAATGTAAATTATCAGACGTCTTCATGCTATGCAGAGAAAAGTATCCCTATCACTGGTGCAGACTATAGAACCACCAATAAACAACTACAAGACATGCTTGAAATAGAATCATTCTACGACATTATAAAGAAATTTACAGAAAACTTTCATAAGAACTTGCTGTACCACCCCAATCCTCTGATAAGAGCCCTGGCAACAAGAGTGTAAAGTAACAACTGCCGTCAAGATTGGTCACCTCAATTAAATATAAAATGTTCCTGCTTATTAACCATCTCTGTTAAGGCTGACACTTATGTACCATACATGTTTCTGTTAATAAAAAAAAAAAAAAAACTTGGAAAACATAAAGGGAAACATAGACTATATAATGGACCTCCTTACAAATAAATTGGGCACCGTGATTGAAGATAAAATCAACCAAAAGCTAGTACAAAATTCTTTTGGAGTGGAAAGCAAAAATGAAACAGATCATCACGAATAGTAGGACTAGTGCAGATCTCTTTGAAAGAAAAGATGACAACGAGAACAATCACCAGAGAGAAACTCAATGGACAGAAGTAATCCAAAGGAGGAGGCAACCCACCCCCCAAACTACAACCGCTACAGAGGACAACATGCGCCAAGAAAACCATCAAAGAGTAAGAGCCGCACCCAAGGAAACATATCCAGCCCCTAAAGTAGGAACCGGCCCCAAAACGAACGGACTGAAGCCCGCCATTAAGCTGAAATGGATGTTTATAGGCAGACTGGATGACTCAACAACAGAAAATGACATAATCGAATATATGAAAGACAAAGGCATCATGACCGTCAAAGCTTGTCATGAGATAAGAACCCGCGACCGATCTAAAGCCTTCAAAATAGGAATGCCAGAAGAAGAAGTGGATAAGATAGACACAGAAGATTTCTGGCCGGAAGGTATCACTTTTCGCCCCTATCTGTTTTCATAACCGAAGAGCGAAAAGCACTAGAACACTAGAGATAACCACCTGGAACGTTGAGGGACTCAAATCTGTACTGCGGATGTTACCTGACAACTCAATTTTTAACCAAGATATCTTAGTCTTCTGTGAAACATTCCTTCCTGAACCCCTGCAGATACCTGGGTACTACTCGACCCACGCAATAGCAAAACCGTCCCACCAAGGTAGACCTTCAGGCGGTGTCTCATGTTTCTATAAACCAACACTAGGACAAGCGAAAGAAACCAGAGTGACCGAGAACGCAGTTATAGTCAAACTAGTGGACATCACAATAATAGGAGTGTATCTACGGCCTCAAACAACAGTCGAAGAAATGATCGAATGTATAGTCACGATCCTCGAGCTCGTAGACCCCGCAACACCAACTATAATAGCAGGGGACCTCAACTGCTGCTTGGATAAGCCAGATCGAAAATGCAGAGCCCTTCTGGAATTGATGGAAGAAGAGGGTTTTCAGGTCGTCAACAAAGCCGATCAACCCACTTATATAGCACACAATGGAACTAGTGCCAGTGATCTTATTCTCTACCGAGGTGATAAATTGACAGCAAAGACACACTCAGTCCTAGGAACAAATTCCTGGTCCACCATCAGAAAGCACCTTCCAGTAATGGGGGCCTTCTTGCTACAGAACAACACAGAACAGGAACTCAAAGTCGCACAAAGGTGGACCCCGAGGACACTAGACGTAGCATCCTTCAGCGAGACACTTGATCAAGAGCGGGTGATGAACCATATAGAATCAGGGCAGCTTGACACTGCAGTACATATATTACAAGAATGCCTTCTAACTAACGCAGCAGACCCACCCACTAAAAGGAAAAGCAAACCATGGTTTGATTCAGAGTGCTACACAGCAAGGAACAAGGTCTTTCAAAGACTACATGCATTCAAAAATATACCAAACCAGGAAAACAGGAGAATGTATACTGAAGAGAGAACGGTGTACGTGAACCTGCTCCACGTAAAGAGAAAAGAATATGCAAATCGAACGGAACAGAAACTAATAAAAGAAGCGGAAAGTAAGCCATACAGGATACTAGACGTCAGAAGACCTATGATGGCATCCCATATCCCGAGGGTAACCTGGGAAGCCCACTACGCTGAGCTGCTACAGAGAACGAGGCTCGCACAACAGGACACAAGAAGAAATCACACTGAAACTGAAGCATACTCACGCATAACAGAAGCAGAAGTGTGGTCTGTTGTCCAAAGAAGCAAACCCCGCAAAGCAGCAGGACCAGACAACATAACGAATGAACTCATGAAGGAATCCCTTCCGTATACAGTGAGGATCTGGACAGCTATATATAACAAGTGCATGGAACTCAGCACTATCCCAACCTCTTGGAGGAGGTCACTGATAAAGGTGCTTTACAAAGGCAAAGGATCCCAGGACTCTCCTGATTCATACAGGGGGATTGCGCTAGAATGCGCCGCTTTTAAAATGTTGTCCAGCGTCATTCGAAATAGGATACTTGACCGACTAATGGAAGTAATACCAACAGAGCAATATGGCTTCGTACCTGGCAAGTCAACGGTACAGGCAGTGCAACGTGTACTCGAATATATTAAAGACTCGATAAATAAACCAAAAGGTCATGTTTTCGCTGCCTTCATCGATTACAAGAAAGCCTTCGATGGTATAAACAGAAAACACCCTAATGCAGAAACTTGAGGCAGTACTAGGCCCAGAAGATCAGTTCTTCAGCCTCATAAAGAACATCATGGATACAAATATAATAAACATCAGCGACGGTCTTCTTGAATCACCAGACATCATACAAACGAATGGTGTACTGCAAGGGGATCCTCTGAGTCCCATAATGTTCAATCTGGTTACGCACGATGTGGTTCAGAAGGTAGCAACCCAAGATGTGAAAATGTATCTGTATGCAGATGATATGGTTGTGCTAAGTAACAACAGGACCTCACTCCAAGAGGCAATCAACAATCTAGTCGTATGGTCCCAGGACAACGACATGCAGATAAACCAAAACAAGACGAAAATAATGAAGTTTCGAAAAGGAGGAAAATTATCCTCAAAGGACAAGTTTATCTGTGAAACTCAAACCCTCGAAATAGTAAAATATTTCAAATATCTAGGGGCGACTCTGCAAGTAACCGGATTCACGTTCACTAGGCATATCGAGGATAGAACAGTCGCGGCAATCAAGGCCACAATGGTGATACGAAACCTCAAGTCCCTGTCACTCGGAACCTCAATTGCATTGTTCAAACTCAAAGTCGCACTAGTAGCATCATATGCCATTGAGATAATATGGACGTACCTGAGCTACCAAAACCTGAAAACTTTGGACAGGGCTAAGTCCAGATATATAAAAAGAACACTCTGCATCTCCAAGTTCGCTCCAACCCGACTCGTGTACCAGCTGGCAGGAACAACGTCCTTCATAGAAGATTTAATGGCCACCTACAACCTGACACCAACCCCAGCCAGTACGAAGTTTTTTGACGAAAGACGACAGAAAGCCGCAGAAATTGACCCTGCATTTTTCCGTACCCCAGCGATGAACAACGAGGAATGGAAAGCAGCCAACTTCGAGCTACGTCACCACTACACAAGGGGAGCAATCCATGGTTTTCACTATCGCTTCTGTACTAGAAAAGGTTTTCACCAGGTGACCAGTGATTGTGCCTGTATAATCTGTGGACTGCATTGCCCGCTATATCACCTCTTTGAGTGCTCACTAAGAACATTGCCACTGTCATATTACGCAAAAGATGAATGACAAAGAACTGTGTACGACATACTCACAATGCTCGATATACACAATGTGTTTATTAAATCTATTATAAAAGTAGTTGAATTAATCATCACAGTCGCAATAGTTCAATTAATCATCATAATCGCAATAGTTGAATTAATATCACAATCACAATAGTTGAATTAATCATCACAGTCGCAATAGTTGAGTTACTCATCATAATCGCAATAGTTGAATTAATATCATAATCACAATAGCTGTATTAATCATCACAGTCGCAATAGTTGAATTAATCATCATAATCGCAATAGTTGAATTATTCATCATAATCACAATACTTGGTTTAATCATCACAGTCGCAATAGTTGAATTGATCATCATAATCGCAATAGTTCAATTAATATCATAACTCCAATAGTTGAATTAACCATCATAATCACAACAGTTGAATTAATCATCATAATTACAATAGTTTAATTAATCATCATAATCACAACAGTTGAATTAATCATCATAATTACAATAGTTGAATTAATCATCATAATCACAACAGTTGAATTAATCATCATAATCGCAATAGTTGAATAAATCATTATAATCACAATAGTGGAATTAATAATCATAATTGCAATAGTTAAATTAATCATCATAATTACAATAGTTGAATTAATCATCATAATCGCAATAGTTGAATTAATCATCATAATCACAATGTATCAATAATACATCATAATCATAATAGTTGAATTAACCATCATAATCGCAATAGTTAATTAATCATAACAATTACAATAGTTGAATTAATCATCATAATCGCAATAGTTGAATTAATATCATAATCACAATAGTTGAATTAATCATCACGGTCCCAATAGTTTAATGAATTATCATAATCACAGTAGTTGAATTAATCATCACAGTCGCAATAGTTGAATTAATCATAATTATCGCAATAGTTGAATTAATCATCATAATCGCAATAGTTGAATTAATATCATAATCACAATAGTTGAATTAGTCATCACAGACGCAATAGTTGAATTAATCATAATCGCAATAGTTGAATTAATCATCATAATCACAATAGTTGAATTAATCATTACAGTCGCAATAGTTGAATTAATCATCATAATTGCAATAGTTGAATTAATCATCATAATTGCAATAGTTGAATTAATGTCATAATTACAATAGTTGAATTAATCATCATACTCATAATAATTGAATTAACCATCATATTCGCAATAGTTAATTAATCATAATAATTACAATAGTTGAATTAATCATCATAATCGCAATAGTTGAATTAATATCATAATTACAATAGTTGAATTAATCATCATAATCACAATAGTTGAATGAATCATCACAGTCCCAATAGTTTAATGAATCATCATAATCACAGTAGTTGAATTAATCATCACAGTCGCAATAGTTGAATTAATAATCATAATCACAATAGTTGAATTAATCATCATAATCACAGTATTTGAATTAATCATCACAGTCGAAATAGTTGAATTAATCATCATAATCGCAATAGTTGAATTAATCATCATAATCGCAATGGTTGAATTAATATCAAAATCACAATAGTTGAATTAATCATCATAATCACAATAGTTGAATTAACCATCATAATCACGTAGTTGAATTAATCATCACAGTCGCAATAGTCATTCATTACAGTCGCAATAGTTGAATTAATCATCATAATTGCAATAGTTGAATTAATCGTCATAATCGCAATAGTTGAATTAATATCATAATTACAATAGTTGAATTAGTCATAATCGCAATAATTAAATTAATCATCACAGTCGCAATAGTTGAATTAATAATCATAATCGCAATAGTTGAATTTATAATCATAATCGCAATAGTTGAATTAATCATCATAATCACAACAGTTGAATTAATCATCATAATCGCTATAGTTGAATTAATATCATAATAACAGTAGTAGAATTGATCATCATGATCACAGTAGTTGAATTAATCATCATAATCACAATAGTTGGATTAATCATCATGATCGCAATAGTTGAATTAATCATAATAATTACAATAGTTGAATTATTCATCTATAATCGCAATAGTTGAATTAATCATCACAGTCTCCATATTTGAATTAATAATCATAATCGCAATAGTTGAATTAATAATCGTAATTGCAAAAGTTGAATTAATCAACATAATCGCAATAGTTTAATTAATATCATAATTATAATAGTTGAATTAATCATCATAATCGCAATAGTTGAAATAATGATCACAGTCGCCATAGTTGAATTAATAATCATAATCGCAATAGTTGAATTAATCATCGTAATTGCAATAGTTGAATTAATAATTATAATCGCAATAGTTGAATTCATATCATAATTACAATAGTTGAATTAATCATAGACGCAAAAGTTGAATTAATCATCATATTCGCAATAGTTGAATTAATCATCATAATTACACTAGCTGAATTAATCATTATAATCAAAGTTCTGAGAAACGAGGAAAGAGTATAATCAATGTCTGACATAACAGTAATAATTAAACTATAATCGTGCACAATGTTATTAATACATTATTTCTTGCTTTTCTTTCACAATAGTTGAATAAATCACCATAATCAGTCCTAAGAAACAAGGAAAGAGTAATCAAAATGTCCGACATAACGATCAAACTACAATCATTAACAAAATATTCCTTGCTCCTCTTTCACAACAGTTGAATTAATCACCATAATCACAATAGTTGAATTAATAATCATAATTGCAATAGTTGAATTAATCACCATAATCACAATAGTTGAATTAATAATCATAATCACAATAGTTGAATTAATCATCATAATCGCAATAGTTGAATTAATCATCATAATCACACTAGCTGAATTAATCATCATAATCAAAGTTCTGAGAAACGAGGAAAGAGTATAATCAATGTCTGACTCAACAGTAATAATTAAAATATAATGATGGACAATGCTATAATTAAATTATTTGTTGCTGTTCTTTCACAATGGTTGAATTAATCATCATAATCACAATAGTTGAATTAATCATCACAGTCGCAATAGTTGAATTAATCATCATAATCGCAGTAGTTGAGTTAATCATCATAATCGCAATAGTTGAATTAATATCATAATGACAATAATTGAATTAATCATCACAGTCGCAATAGTTGAATTAATCATCATAATCGCAGTAGTTGAGTTAATCATCATAATCGCAATAGTTGAATTAATATCATAATGACAATAATTGAATTAATCATCACAGTCGCAATAGTTGAATTAATCATAATCGCAATAGTTGAATTAATCATCATAATCACAATAGTTGAATTAATCATCATAATCGAAGTTCTGAGAAACGAGGAAAGAGTGTAATCAAAGTCTGACATAACAATAATAATGAAACAATAATGATGCACAGTATTATTAACATAATTTCGTGCTGCTCTTTCACAATCACTGAATTAATTATAGTAATCACAATAGTTCAATAAATCACCGTAATCAGTCCTAAGAAAGAAGGAAAGAGTAATCAAAATAACCGACATAATGATAAAAGTATAATTATTAACACAATATTTCTTGCTCCTCTTTCACAATAGTTGAATTAATCATCATCTTCGATGTCTGCTTGTATCTTGATGTTCTTGTAGAATGCTTTAGCTAACGGACAACAGAATTGACTTAACAGCTGAAGATCATTGAACTTTGTCACCAATACTGGAAGATGAGTATGATAGCTTATTTCAGATGATGGAATATTCTGCTTTCTGTAAACAGAAATGTTTGACACCCAGGCTGCGTTGTATGCACATTCTCTCATAGTAATGGTGCAAGTATTCTTCTGTCCAATAAAAATCTGAGCTATTAGACGTGTTCCAAATGGCGATTTCTTCTTATAATGAGATTCCATATACGATCCCCACTTGTAGAACATATGTTGATCAGCCTCAACTGCAGTGAATGGACAGGATTTCATTCTCGAGACTTTGATTAGAATCATTGGGTACTTCGATATGAGCATTCTGTTTAATAAGACCCATATCTTTATCGGACTCCATCTACGAATGGCCTCTTTATGGGAAGGTTACCCTTGCAGAGTCAAATCGGTGACACATGTGCACTAAATAATGTAGAAATCTGAAAACAGTATAGTTTTTATTTTTCCCTGCACATGAGTCGCAAAATATTTCAAGATGCTTCACTGGGGTCAAAAGAATGACAGAGCTGAAGTGGTACAGCATAGAAACATCATCATCCGTAGGCCTACCTTTCCTTGCCGTGGTTTCATCATATGTGTACGAATACGTCCTACTTTATAAGTTTATAATAATTTAGACAATTTGGAAGTAAATCCCGAAAAGACTAAGTATATGATTATGTCTCGTGACCAGAATATTGTACGAAATGGAAATATAAAAATTAGAGATTTATCCTTCGAAGAGGTGGAAAAATTCAAATATCTTGGAGCAACAGTAACAAATATAAATGACACTCGGGAGGAAATTAAACGCAGAATAAATATGGGAAATACGTGTTATTATTCGGTTGAGAAGCTCTTATCATCCAGTCTGCTGTCCAAAAATCTGAAAGTTAGAATTTATAAAACAGTTATATTACCGGTTCTTCTTTATGGTTGTGAAACTTGGACTCTCACTCTGAGAGAGGAACATAGGTTAAGGGTGTTTGAGAATAAGTTGCTTAGGAAAATATTTGGGGCTATGCGGGATGAAGTTACAGGAGAATGGAGAAAGTTACACAACGCAGAACTGCAGGCATTGTATTCTTCACCTGACATAATTAGGAACATTCAATCCAGACGTTTGAGATGGGCAGGGCATGTAGCACGTATGAGCGAAACCAGAAATGCATATGGAGTGTTACTTGGGAGACCGGAGGGAAAAAAACCTTTAGGGAGGCCGAGACGTAGATGGGAGGATAATATTAAAATGGATTTGAGGGAGGTAGGAAATGATGATAGAGACTGGATTAATCTTGAACAGGATACGGACCGATGGCGGGCTTATGTGAGGGCGGCAATGAACCTTCGGGTTCCTTGAAAGCCATTTGTATGTAACAATTTAGACATATTATACATCTTCTCATAGAATATAGTTTACTCACACAATGTGCATTTAATATGTTTTAACAAATAGATTTTATACATGTTTTTAACCATGTGACTTTGATAAAAATAGGAGCAAAATGTGTTTAGCATAAAATAACCAATAAGATAATATTATGTAACACTGAAGTTCACTCTTGTTTTAATATACAGTTTTAGCACTCATTAATTATGAAATTATACAGGATGATTCAGTGACTATGTTACAAAATTTTAGGGATGATAGAGGCCATCAATATGAACAACTTTCTTATAGGAATCTATGTCTGGAAACGTTCCGCTTCATAGTTACAAGCCTAGATCCTAGATATGCTAGTCAGTGTAACCAACTAAAATCGAACTGAAAGGTGTCCTGTTCCTGCAAACGTTGGTGATTATTCATATAGATAGTATAAGTTAGTTGACATAGTAAATGATATTTTGACCGATTGGACATTGCAAATTTCCTTCCATTTCCCTTTGTACTTCCATAAATGAAATGCATATCGGCAAGTTGCAATGTTTAATCAGTCAAAATGTAATTTACGATGCCAACTAACTTATACCATTTTTATGAGAAATCACCAACGTTTACAGGAACAAGTCGTATACAACCAAACTTCAAAAGGATAGCCTTCAGTTCCAATTTAGCTGGTTACATTGACTAATGTATCTTGGTTTTCTTACTACGAAACGAAACGTTTCCGGACATAGGTTCCTATATGAAAGTTGTTCATAATTGTCTCCTCCATCATTTCTAAAAGTTCGTAACAAAGTCAATGAATTACCATGTATGTCTTTATGTTATAATATGGAATGGTATAGCTCCTAAAATATTGTTAAAAATATTCGTATTTTTATTGTATTAACATAATCACCTGAAGATGACCTACGAAATGGGCGAAAACGTTTGTGATTTAAACTAGCTCATGTATCATGAAATGATAGGATGTTAACCTTCAATATTCCTGATAAGCTGATGACTGAAATAACGATAAAAATATATTATAAACATTGATTGGAACCAAGGGACAGAGCGTGAGATTCAAACATATTTTTAGCACATAAAGAAACAGACCACCAAACAAAACGAAAGTTTGTAACAGAATTGTTTAGCTGTGAACAAGTAATGAGGAAAACATAGAAACACTCCGAGAGCGATCTGTCTGAAAATGGCTCTTAAAGGTAAAATTTATAACTACTTGCGTCTAAAAAGTCTACGAAGCACACGATATACATATCTTACACAGGGGCACCAGCAACTCTTCATTCTTCTCTCCTCATTTTCTTCTTCTTCTTCTTCTGCTGCTGCTGAAAGATGCTCCAATGATGACGTGGCATGGGAGCTCGCAGAGAAGCATAAAGTGGCAGGCGCGCTGACACAGCTGGTTTTGGAGAAAAGGGAGCTGGTATAGCTGGTATGGGAGGCATGAGAGCTCGCAGAGAAACTTAAAGTGGCAGGGGCGTTGGCACAGCTGGTTTTGGAGGAAAGGGAGCTGGTAGAGCTGGTATGGGAGGCATGAGAGCTCGCAAAGAAACACAAAATGGCAGGGGCGCTGGCAACGTTGAATTCGGAGAAAAGGGAGCTGGTAGAGCTGGTAAGGGAGTCGTGAGAGCTCGCAGGGAAACAAAAAGTGGCAGGGGCGCTGTTTATGGAGAGAAGGGAGCTGGCATGGGAGGCATGAGAGCTCGAAAGAGAGCTGGAAAAGCTGGTATGGGAGGCATGGGAACTGGCAGAGCTGGTATGGGAGACATGGGAACTGGCAGAACTGATATGGGAGACATGGGATCTGGCAGAACTGGTAGAGGAGTCATGGGAGCTGGCAGAGCTGGTATGGGAGCTGGCAGAGCTTGTAGATGAGTCATGGGAGCTGGCAGAGCTGGTATAGGAGTCAAGGGAGCTGGCAGAGCTGGTGTAGGAGTCAAGGGAGCTGGCAGAGGAGCTGGAAAGGGATCTGGCGTGGGGAAGCGTGGGAGGTATGAATGAAGTTCCTAACTTCTCTAGTGACAAGCCATCGAGGATTTTCACCGCTTCTGCAACAAGCAAAATGAACAAGAACTTTAAACATGTGTCATTATCCGTGAATGGCATATTAATAGGGTGAGAATTCGTATACAACTCCCTATTTTTACTGTCCATTTGCAAAGTCATATAAAATCATTTGTACAGGTTTTGAACGAATGTAATGAATATTAATTGTACATAGTTTTGCATATTTCAGACTTTCCTGTATATTGAGCTTGCAATGTAGCATATTTTTAGTATTTTGTGGCAAAAAGCCCTAAATTATCATATTTTGTAAAAACAATAATATTCTGTGTTGCAAATCTAATTTTCAGGTAAAGCTCAATGTGAAACAGACTTGAATAATTTCAAGAGGAAAATTGTTCCGGTTCCGGGTATCGATCCCGGGAATTGAATATTTTACCTGAAAAACTAGACTTGCATAATATATACGTTACTGTAGGTACATTAACAGAAAACCACAATTTCAAGTCGCACAGAGTTTGCGTGCACTCGATGTGGGTCTCTAGGATCTCGTCACCCCATTAGAGTTGTGTGGATATAAGGAGAAAAATTGAGACAGTGTCGGGTGGAGTTCCAGGGTAGTTCAATCGGTAGAGCACTGGTGCGTTCAGCCAGAGATCCCTGGATGGATACCTGGCCCCGGAACAATTTTTCCTTGAAATTATTCAAATTCAATATTCTAAATTGTTTGTCAACACAATATTTTTTTTTATCTTAACTGAACTTGATGAACGGAAATTCTTTGCATTTGCAGTGTGGTGTGGAGAAACCAAAACAAACACTCTCCTTTTGAACCATTGTGCTACTGCACAACAAGAAGCATACCCAAACACCTCTATCTACCTGACTTCATCATTATCATCATCATCATCATCATCATTATCATCCATACAAATATTAGGTCATGTGGCGTATTACGATCTCATAATAAAGAGGAATTTCTCCTCAGCTCTTTTTGGGACGTCCCAGAGATCTCTTCCCATGGGGTTGATAGTGAAGTATAGCTTTTAGGATTCTGAGGGGATCTCATACATCGCAAATGGCTCATCCAGTTCTGATATTTCTGTATAAAATCGAGTACTGATTCCAGACTCAGTTCTTCCATTACTTTGTCGTTGCGTTTATGGTCCCATTTGTATATCATGCTGTTCTTCGCATAAATCTCATTTCATTAGCTGTTATTCTGCTTTCATCCATCCGCCTTAATGTCTATGCCTCATTACCATAACAGAGTACAAGATTTGTTAAAGACCTATTCTAGTGCTTGTCTGTAGCAGGAAAGGTTTCATTATCCTGCTTTTATTTCCAAAGTTTTGGAGTATTTTAAAATTTTGCTCATTATATCCAAATCATTATCAAATATTAATTTGCAGCCATAATAATTATGTAAAATGATTAACTTTTCCCAACATTTTGCCTTGTAAACATATTTTTTTAGGGGCTGTATTTCCACAGATGGCAGTAACTACTTTTTTCTGTATTTATTTCAATTTTATATTTTTGCAATGATATTTAAATTACGTACAGAGTATGGTAGATCATTTTCTGTAGATTCTATTAAAACTAGATCAACTGCAAATATCAATGAACCTATTTTTAAATTTCTGTTTATCTACAACTGACCATGTCGTTTTTGTCTCCATTCCTGAAGAATTTTAATCAGGTGCATTATAAATAGTAGGGAGAGACCGCATTCCTGTTAAGTTCCTGCCATTTTGAGATCCTGTTGTTAATTTTAACTGAAATTAAATTTGACGTACCTGAATTAAATATTCCATAACCTCCTTTTCTCTGTTTCACTTATTCTCAGTTGGCATTTTTTGTGAAGTTTATCTATACGCACTTTAACATCTGTTGTCGGTTGGCATTTTTTGTGAAGTTTATCTATACGCACTTTAACATCTGTTGTCGAATCACATGTGTAGAATCTTTGGGTTTATTTTTAAGTCGTGGACTTTTGCTCTGACTCTGTTTTTATTGTCTTATGGCTTATGTTCATGTAACTGATTTACATTGTGTTTCAATTTTTATGATATTAGTGATTAAGGGGGTCATGAATCATAATATGTAAATTTCCAATCCTGCATGTGCCTTCGTGACTGAGGAAAACCTTGAAAAACCCCAATCAGATTGGGAACCTTCCGAATACGAGTCTCAGACACTACCGTGAACTAAGTCATTCACGCTGTGTTGCAAGAAAACAGACCTATAAATATTTTAATCCTCAATTAGTTAGTGGACCTGTAAGATTGTGGAATGTCGGGTTGCAGAAGAGGAATTTAACTGTTCACTTGTTATTGGATCGTTAACCGAGCATCTTTGGATTTCACAAGTGACGCAATAGTACGTGAATGAATAAAAAGTGAACATCGGCTGCTACACTGATTTGAAGCATTCTAACTTTTATTGTTGTCAAAACTTGCAATAAATATAGACTAATACGAACCAGAAAGGAATCAGGAGCAGAAGTTTTCGTGAGGAAGATAAATATGCCTATTTGTTATTAAAAATAACCCACGTGTGCATTAATGTTACAGAAAATAGAAGACAACCTACAGAGCACATACCGTCGTCGTTAGACGATGAACTAGAGTCTGTAATAAAGACATAAATAATAATTTTGCTATTACAAGAATTAATGAATAAATAAATTAAATATCTAAATAAATAAATAATAAATAAGCAAATAAATAAATGAGAACACATCGAATTACCGTATATGGATGGCTAAGAAGAGATATTTCTATATACAAAATTGTCAATTCCGTTTAACTACACATTATTATTATTATTATTATTATTATTATTATTATTATTATTATTATTATTATTATTATTATTATTATTATTATTATTTAGAGTAACTATATTATTATTGTTCACAAAATTGGACAGTGTATGACTTGTGTACTCGTAATATTTTGTTATCGAATAGAAGATCTTACAAAGCAGAAACATATACAGGGTGTTAAAAATAACGTTTACAACATTTCAAGAGTAATAGAGGAGGTAAAAGTAAATATCTTTTGTAAGTGACAAAACTTTGGCTGATGCGCCGTTTATTGTGTAGGCCTACGTAAGTGTTAGTATAATCCATAAAGAACAACACCAATTGTCATTATAGAGGTGGTGTTCAAACTGTCGTTCATTGAAGACATTGCACAACTGGTACCTTCGTACTATGGAGTGTCTGCAACGCTCAAAAAGACCAACATTGTCTCTAATAACATGTGCAGCTTCAACAACGCGAGCAACTAAGTCTTCTGCCGAATCGATCGGTGTCTCATACACAAAACATTTCACGTCCCCCCACAAAAAGAAATCCAGTGGGGTTAGGTCCGGTGATCGAGGTGGCCACGGTATCGGCTTACCCCTGCCAACCCAACGATTGGGGAATGTAGCATTTAGGTGTTTCCTGATACGACGATGAAAGTGTGGAGGGGCACCGTCATGCTGAAACCATATTCGTTCTCTGATGTTCAATGGGATATTTTCTAAAAGTTTTGGTAGGACGTCGCGTAGAAAAACAAAATAATTATTACCATGGAGACTGTTAGTCAACAGACAAGGCCCTACAAGGTGGTCGTGCACAAACAGAACTAACCAGTGCGTGTTGTGACGGAAGTCAAGTCATCTATTCCTTCAGGCCATATAGCGGCAAAAGAGCGCATCTGCTAAAGTTTTGTCACTTAAAACAGACGTTTGTTTTTACCTCCTCTATCATCCCTGAAACGTTGTAAACCCTGTATAAGAAGTTTGTCTATTTTAAGAAATTAATTTCTACGAGGTAGTCCTATCACTTTTTAGCTATCGATATGCAATATTATTTTAATGTCGTGTATATAGGACCTATTATATCCAAAATATCGCATGCCTGAATCTCATACAAGTAACATTATGAGGAATCAAAATATATAAACTACTCGACGTAAGATTGCTGTCTAACGGAGGAATAAATATTATTATTGGAGGGAAATCAGACCTCTAAGTTAGCGAATCCTTTAACGGACCAATAACACTAAAGATATTTCTTGCAAACCGCTTTCGAACTTACTGATCCGTTAGCGGCTAATGAAGGAAAAAATGCGTTCTTGCAACCGACCACTGTATGCTGACGATCTTCAATGCTACATCTCTTCCCGCTTAGATCGAATAAATGACGCTACAGATAAATTGAACGAAGACATTGACTCGATTGTGACATGGACAAATAAATTCCATCTTAATATCAATCCTGGAAAGACACAAGCAATTATATTAGGAAACAAACGGCAAACCGACGCTGTAAAGCACCTCACATTTCCCCCGTAAAAGGAAGTACAGTGCATATCCCTTTCAGTTCTTCAGTAAAAAATTTTGGCATTCACATGGATAATAATCTCAACTGGGACATTCAAATCACAGAAACCTGCAGAAAACTATATTCTATTATCCATGTGCTAAAAAGGATAAATGTTCATCTTCCCTCTTGCTTAAAAAAGTTCCTTGTGCAGACCCTTGTATTTCCCTATTTTGACTATGCTGACATTTTACTGACCTACCTTTCCAGCGACACACAAAACGAAACTTCAACGTGCTCATAACTTGTGTGTACGTTTTGTAAGCAATGTTCGTAAATATGATCATATTACCCCATCCCTGGAAACAATAGGTTGGCTCAAACTAGATAAGAAAAGAAATTTACATTCACTTCTCCTTCTCTTCGAAATCTTGAACTCTTCTATTCCTTCGTACCTGTCGTCTTGCTTCACTTATCTTTCTTCCCATCACAATCTGAACACACGCTCTCGCCATGAAACAATACTAACAATACCATCCCATCACACCTCCTCATACTCATCCTCTTTCACAATAGCCCTGTCAAGACTCTGGAATTCGTTACCTGCTAGCATCAGGGACTGTCGAAATAAAACTGAATTCAAACGCAAACTTACTAGGCACTTGGTCAGTAATTGAGACTCGTTCAGACATGGTTTCTTGTAAATAGTTCTCTTAATCTATCACAAAATATTTCAATATCAGGTAATTTCATTACTATAGATTTTTGTTATTGTAGGTTTAATTTGATTCACTAAATACAAAAATATTCTTTGTTCTTAACTTCTATGATAGCTTTCATTAATCAGGTAATCTTGTCGTACTTTAATTTTTATTGTAATTGTAATTGTAAATTTAATGTTAATTGTAATTTTATTGTTCATATTATAGTTGTAATCCCCTGGTAGAGGGGCAGAGAAGGCCTGACGGCCTTATCTCTACCAGGTTAAATAAATACTAATACTAATACCATCAGTTTTATTTATCGCTTATCCATGTCTTGTAATTTTGTTGTTTGTTAGTTACAATTATAACAATAAACGTTACACTATAATAGACTACTAAGACATTCTATGCTGTGCAGTGCTATTCAGTTGTGCAATTGTAAGTTTTTCGGACAATTTTTGTCACTAACTCTTTCATCCAGTGTTCACACAAAGTTAAATCATCCGAAAATTTCGGGGCGCTGTATTGGAACGTGACCCTTTTTATATAGTAATAATGGTGAGGATATGACTTGTTCCAAAACATTACGAACTTTCTTCCTGGAATTGGTAAATCCTCATAAACTCTCATCTTCTCCTCAACTTTTAGGCGCGTGGCAGAAATGAAATAATATGGCAATGACTTCAAGAATTGGCAACAAAAGCTAAGAATTTATCCCTTGCTCGTTCCTACACTTGTGGTGAAAAGTGTGAGGGAAGGCCGTCATGTTTTGGAGAAGAAATGAAGGTGTTTTGGGGTCAAAGATGTAGCACTCCATGCCCAAGGGGATTGTAAACAGACTGAAAATTAAGTAACATTATTTCCTGATATGAATGCTTCACTTGAGGTTGTTCCATGTTAATTTATCTACATAGGCCTATTTCTAAATAAAGTCAGCTTTCTCTCTTTCTGCGTTGTATAGGCTCGTGACCTATATTGTATAAAATTCTTAATACAGTGCATCTTCGCCATCATGTCGCGACGACCGACTGGCAAGCGGCAGAAGCACGCCCCCCCCCCCACAATGGGCGCTCGATCGGTCACGGGCGTGATGGCGAAGACGCATTGTAATAAGAATGTATTATGATTATTTGCAATTATAATTTTAAAACTTTCGCTTATGGACATGCTAGATCAGCAGCTTCGTAGTCAACGTTGAAGTCTCTGGTCGTAAGGTTAACACATCGCAACTCCAGTAATCGCTCGTGCAGATATGTTTATATATCCAGTGGTGTCATTCTAATTTTTTAACAATCGGTCCTCTCCGCTAAGGACCGCGAATTTAAAAATATTGAATGACGTAATAAAAAGCAGCTACAAATAAAGGAAAACTGCAATCCAACATGTACTTCCATAACAAAATTATGTGCATAGTTTAAAATGCTGATTCGCGTCACGAAGGAGGAGTAGCCTTCTGACACTTCATCTGTGAGCTGAGCGGCGGTGGATTGCCTCGCTACAGAAACATCATATCACATACATTATCATACCTTCTGTACTATTATATACACAAATAGCATTATACTATACACTACTTACTTAATTATTGGATTTGAAGGAACCCGGAGGTTCACTGCCGCCGTCATTGGTCCCTATCCTGAGCAAGATTAATCCAGTCACTACCATCATATCCCACCTCCCTCAAATCCATTTTAATATTATCTTCCCATCTATGTCTTGGCGTCCCCAAAGGTCTTTTCCCAACTAACACTCTATATGCATTTCTGGATTCGCCCATGTGCTACACGTCCTGCCCATCTCAAATGTCTGCATTTTATGTTCCTAATTATGTCAGGTGAAGAATACAATGCGTGCAGTTCTCTGTCGTGTAACTTTTTCCATTCTCCTGTAACTTCATCCCTCTTAGCCCCAAATATTTTCCTAAAAACCTTATTCTCAAACACCCTTAACCTATGTTCCTCTCTCAAGGTGAGAGTCCAAGTTTCACAACCATAAAGAACAACCGATAATATAACTGTTTTATAAATTCTAACTTTAAAATGTTTTGACAGCAGACTGGATGACAAAAGCTTCTCAACCGAATAATAGCTGCCATTTCCCATATTTATTCTGTGTTTAATTTCCTCCCGAGTATCATTTATATCCCAGGTATTTGAATTTTTCCATCTCTTCAAAAGATAAATTTCCAATTTTTATATTTCCATTTCGTACAATATTCTCGTCACGAGACATAATCATATACTTTGTCTTTTCGGGATTTACTTCCAAACCTATCTGTTTACTTGCTTCAAGTAAAATTCCCATTATTTTCCCTAATCGTTTGTGGATTTTCTCCTAACATATTCACGTCATCCGCATAGACAAGCAGCTCATGTAACCCGTTCAATTCCAAACCCTCTCTGTTATCCTGGACTCTCCTAATGGCATACTCTAGAGCAAAGTTAAAAAGTAAAGGTGATAGTGCATCTCCTTGCTTTACCCACAGTGAATTGGAAATGCATCTGACAGAAACTGACCTATACGGACTCTGCTGTAAGTTTCAATGAGACACATTTTAATTAACCGAACTAGTTTCTTGGGAATATTAAATTCAGTAAGAATACTGTATCATATAAAATTTCTCTCTTAACCGAGTCATAGGCCTTTTTTAAATCTATGAAAACTGATGCACTGTACCCTTATACTCCCATTTTTTCTCCATTATCTGTCGAGTACAAAATATCTGATCAATAGTTGATCTATTACGCCTAAAACCAAACTATATACTATAACAGAAATTAAATAAAAACAACATAAGCAGGAAATACACGCGTTTATAAGCACAAGGTAGACACGCGTGTTCCTTGCTCAGAAACAACTGATGTTTTCTGGAAATGCTGTTCTATGCATGCGCAGAGCTTTGAATGTCTGTCCACACCGACATATTATTTGAATTATCTCAAAGCACCCCCAGCCAGGAACAGGACAAAGTTTCCCTTGTTTCTTGTAGCCCTGTGCTCCACATAAGGACCTAAAGAAAATGCTGTACTATCTGAAGATGCATCTGCATACATATTTGTACAACATACTGTTACAAGTTAATTTAACAAGTACGGTACAATGAAAGATGAGCAGAAGACGTTTCTTCTTCAACTTTTACCCAAACACCGATAGCAGTTCCCAACTCCTTCAAAAGTTGTTTTCACGTTTTTCTTTTCCTGTGTTACAAATTATATACCTCTCAGTCCAGGAGTGATCTGTAAATGGTAATGTTTTAGTGAAATTGTTGTGCTTGTTTTATACTTTTATGCATGATTGTGGGAATTTGAATTTTTGAAAGTGCAGTTTTTTGTACCACACTACCATGTCAAGGCATTGGAAGAACCCTGTTACCTATTAGCAAACACATTTCATTTTAAGTAAAGAGTTCTCTATTTTAGACCTTTTATGTCAGATTCTAAATCTAGAATCTTCACCTAACTAAGTACTTGAATGAGGGTTTCGAAAGTTTATTGCATTTTTAATCTTATTGTTTCTAGTTGAACTGCGATAGATTCGGTATCATGTACCTCTGGCAGATTTAGTATTCTCCCAGGAGATAAAAGATTGTTGGTAGGCGATCTGTTGCACACTGGATCCTGTTGTTCTCTCAGCAGGGATAGCTGGGTTGAAACATGACCACAAACAGTCTTTCTAATGATAAACATTTCTTACATGGCAAGATGGAGGATTCTCGATGGAATCCTTTCACGTTTCATTGCATTACCCCAATTTCTGTGTGGAATTTATATTCAAACAAAAAAACTTAAATGATACTGACTACTACCGACCCAGCAGCCATAAATCATTCAAAATTTTCAATACTTTTAATGAATGAAAATATGTTCCATTAAAAATGGAATAACAAATTGTAGGGGTATTAAAAAGGAAAACGAAGTATCTTATTACTGTGCTTAATAGTGTATAATAGTCTATTTACTTCTTTAAATAATATTTTGGAATAATAAACTATGGCTCAGTTTTGTGTATGCGGTATTAGCACTCAAAAGAAAAGGGGTATCGATAGGAGATTGCCAAAGTAATTGCAGATCAGCCTGCTAATATAATATCGACGGGCCAGTTCTAAAGGGAAACAACTCAAAATTTAAACCTTTGAGAAAACTGAAGTTTAAAGCTTCATGTTGCTGTGAAACATCCAATTTGGAAACTTACAACATATATTAAACGTGATTTGAATTTGGATTAAGAATCCTCTGATTTTTCACAGCAACATAAAGCTTCAAAATGCAGGATTCTCTAAACTTGAATTTTGAATTGTTTCCCTTTCAAGCTGGGCCGTCGATGTTGTAGGGTGTATCTGTTGTGACTGGCTGTACACTTGGTTAAGAAGTAACGATTTAATAATGTGATATGATTATGTTTACTGTCGTATTAAAAAGCTAGAGACTTAAATGTTAGAATGTTAAATTAATGTTCTTCCTTTCTGTCAACCTAATTTGTTTTATCTTCAAAATTTAAAAAGAGGTTCTACGAACTGCGACAAATTCAACAAGTAAATCGGGCGACTGGTGCGAACTGGCTGAATGATACCACTGGATAAATGTTCTATTCACTACCAATACGAATTCAAGTCTCCTGAACTTGTGCACAGAGTCCGTAGATATCCAGAGAATCGCAATTCTTCGCGCTGGAAATGCCGACAAAAATCAGGCATTTTTGTTACAGCGCACGCTATTTCCTATATGCATTTGTATAGGGAATGACTGTAGCCTAAATCAGAATCAAATATTTTTAATTTTAAGGGCCATGGACACTGACCTAAAATAAGTTTTACTTTAAATGGTACTATTACTCTGGGATTCCACGGATTCTGCTTCTGCATAGCTGAGAGCGCCACTATAGCTTAGAATTTGAACAGTTACTGTACCTTCGTAGTATTCGTCTAAGTCGTACTGGAAGTGGTAAAGATAAACCTCTAGCTTCACCAACTTCCTCCGCCCCAGCTCCATGACGCTTTCCTCCCACTCGGAGTACTGGCTGCTCGAAGGCTCACTGGCAGCGTCTACCATCATCGGCTCATCAGTTGTTAGCTTCACCAACTTCCTCCGCCCCAGCTCCATGTTGCTCTCCTCGAACTCGGCGTACTGGCTGCTCGAAGGCTGGCTGGCAGTGTCTACCATCATCGGCTCATCAGTTGTTAGCTTCACCAACTTCCTCCTCCCCAGCTCCATGTCGCTCTCATCGAACTCGGTGTACTGGCTGCTCGAAGGCTCGCTGGCAACGTCTGCCATCATCGGCTCATCAGTTGTTAGCTTCACCAACTTCCTCCTCACCAGCTCCATGTCGCTCTCCTCGAACTCGGTGTACTGGCTGCTCGAAGGCTCGCTGGCAGCGTCTGCCATCATCGGCTCATCAGTTGTTAGCTTCACCAACTTCCTCCTCCCCAGCTCCATTACGCTCTCCTCGAACTCGGTGTACAGGCTGCTCGAAGGCTGGCTGGCAGCGTCTACCATCATCGGCTCATCAGTTGTTAGCTTCACTAACTTCGTCCGCCCCAGCTCCATGTCGCTCTCCTCGAACTCAGTGTACTGGCTGCTCGAAGGCTGGCTGGCAGCGTCTACCATCATCGGCTCATCAGTTGTTAGCTTCACCAACTTCCTCTGCCCCAGCTCCATGTCGCTGTCCTCGAACTCGGTGTACTGGCTGCTCGAAGGCTCGCTGGCACCATCTACCATCATCGGCTTATCAGTTGTTAGCTTCACCAACTTCCTCCGCCCCAGCTCCATGTCGCTCTCCTCGAACTCGGCGTACTGGCTGCTCGAAGGCTGGCTGGCAGCATCTACCATCATCGGCTCATTAGTTGTTAGTTTCACCAACTTCCTCCGCCCCAGCTCCATGTCTCTCTCCTCGAACTCGGTGTACTGGCTGCTCGAAGGCTGGCTGGCAGCGTCTGCCATCATCGGCTCATCAGTTGTTAGCTTCACCAACCTCCTCCGCCCCAGCTCCATGACGCACTCGTCCCACTCGGCGTACTGGCTGCTCGAAGTCTGGCTGGCAGCGTCTACCATCATCGGCTCATCAGTTGTTAGCTTCACCAACCTCCTCCGCCCCAGCTCCATGACGCTCTCCTCCCACTCGGCGTACTGGCTGCTCGAAGTGTGGCTGGCAGCGTCTACCATCATCGGCTCATCAGTTGTTAGCTTCATCAACTTCGTCCGCCCCAGCTCCATGTCGCTCTCCTCGAACTCGGCGTACTGGCTGCTCGAAGTCTGGCTGGCAGCGTCTACCATCATCGGCTCATCAGTTGTTAGCTTCATCAACTTCGTCCGCCCCAGCTCCATTACGCTCTCCTCGAACTCGGCGTACTGGCTGCTCGAAGGCTGGCTGGCAGCGTCTACCATCATCGGCTCATCAGTTGTTAGATTCACCAACTTCCTCCGCCCCAGCTCCATGACGCTCTCCTGGAACTCGGCGTTCTCGCTGCTCGAAGGCTGGCTGGCAGCGTCTACCATCATCGGCTTATCAGTTGTTAGCTGATTCCTCTCATTGCTTTTCAAGTTTTCCAACTTACCTGGTGGAGTGTTCATATAACACGCTGCAGTCGATCTTCTTGTCAATCTTCTCCATATTCTTGTCCATCTTGTTGTCCATCTTCCTTTCTTCTCTCCGTTGCGTTTCGTCATGACATGTCCTTCCCCAGTATCCCCCACCCGGACATCCGATTGGGGGGATAGTTTACGTCCGGAATTTTTTACCAGGGAAAGACTCATCATGCCATTATTTTTTTTAATTAATCTTCTTGGGATATATATAAATGCGGAAGCTTCCCATTGCTTTCCGCACACCACTCTCTCTTTCGCATCTTTAAAGATCCCAGGGGGCCCCAGCGTGGAGGTGAGGAGAGTGGATTTGACTAATTAGGCCCTCCGGACTTCACCGAAATCCACCGCAAAAGTTAAATATCAGTTCCATCAGGGTTTTTGACCCGATCGGAGACCGGGAAATCCCAATTAGCCTTTGCCCCCCTTATTGAGTCTAAGGCAGCGGTTTCCAAAGTGTGCTCCGCGGAGCCCAGGGCTCCCCGAATGATTCTCAATG
Organism: Periplaneta americana; assembly: GCF_040183065.1. Taxonomy (NCBI): domain Eukaryota; kingdom Metazoa; phylum Arthropoda; class Insecta; order Blattodea; family Blattidae; genus Periplaneta; species Periplaneta americana. Next base: position 151,925,854 of record NC_091121.1, read on the forward strand.
ACTTCGTCCGCGGCAGTTATGAAGATGACAAAAATTTCTGCTTCCATCTAGTCTCTAGCGGGAAAACGCAAACTACTTCCATCAAGTGAAAATATTTTCTCAGAAAATAGTTTGCGTTTTCTTTTTAGATGGAAGCACCAATAATAATCTACTCGTTATTGGAACTATCTCGATTTTTCTTGCTTGCCAAGTACTCGATGTTCTCGAAATTTATTTATTGTTTTATATACCAAGCTGATAGCGTTTGTTAATCGTGATACGTAGAATCTACAATCTATTGACTATTATGTTGCTTCAAATATATATATATATATATATATATATATATATATATATATATATATATATATATTGCATGTTAATTTGATTGCAGAAGTGTTAGCTGAACTTTGGTTGAAATGAAACTGTGATTTAAGACGGGTTCCGTAATACCTAAGAGTCATCAGCTATCAACCAGTGCTCAGTTAAAGAGGGGTAACAACAGGTGTAACCTTACTGTAAAAGAAGATAATGCAAATTCCTTGAGATTGAGTTCCGAATATGTTGAACATGATCCTGCTTCAGAGTCTACGATGTGTAGTGCAGAGGTACTGAAAGGAATTAAAAAACGAAAGTATTGTGATTCATATTTGGACATGGAATTCCCTGAGTTTGCTTATGGACGTCCACAGTGTGAGATATGTAACAAAGTTTTGCCCAATAGTTCTATGTTCCCTGCCAAGCTTAGAGACGGTATTTCGAAACTCATCCTTACTTCACAAATGAAACTGCAGACTAGGTACTTTAAAAGAAAAACTGATGACTCCATGCAGTTCGGACAATATTTTTATCTCGTGTAAAAGACAAATAACAAGAAAGCACTGGAAGCGTCGTACTTGATTAGTGATGACTGGCTCTTGCTGGTAAACCTCTCTCTTGCTTAAACTCATATGAAACCATTATTTGTGAGGCTAGTTAAGTGCATGGTGGACGAAACTTGATACTCAGTATGCCCTTAACAAATAACACTGTGCGTAATCGAATACAGAATCTATCAAACGACGTTAAAAATATCATAATTTTCCTTATCAGTCAAATTAAATTTTCACTGCAACTTGAATCCACGGACGTTGCCGTGTTATCTGTATTAATGACGTTTGGGCGGTACGAATTTTCAGGTCCTTTCATGAAGATATTTTGTTCTGCAAGCCATTGCCATCCTCTACAAACGGTACTGAAATTTCATTGAAAACCTTGAGACAATTGTATTCACGTGTGCACAGATGGCGCAAAGGTCATGGTAGGTCCTGTTTCTGTCGCTGTTACAATGATCAAGAAAGCTAAAAAACAACTGCATTAGTAGTCATTGTTCACTACACCAACACGCTCTCGCAACGAAAAAATCCCAGCGTTATTAAAGTAAGTACTACACAAAGTCGTCAAAATTATCAACTTTGTTAAGGCACGACCTTTGCAGTGTAGACTACTCAGTATTCTGTGCGAAGCTATGGGGAGTATAGGCCTACACAAGTCACTGTTATTACACATAGAAGTGCGATGGTTGTCGCGAGATGAAGCGTTTTGCCGTTTACTTGAAATTCGAACGGAAGTTTCTTCACTTTTGAATGACCGAAACAGTTTGCTAGCAAATTCTTTGAATGATCAGGAATGGTTGTGCAAATTAAGTTGCTTGGTAGACATTTTTTTCAAAATTAACTAATTCATCACAAGGTAAACAGAAGTTATATTCGATGCTAATGACTAAAGCTGAGACATCTAGGACGTTTGTCGTTAAGTTACGTGCGCCCAAACTATAGCATAGCAAGTAGTGAGAGCGGGGGGAGGTTAGTGTACAGACTTTGTACGCTGCCCTATAAACAACAGAGAATAAGGTGTATACTCACATGACAAATAAACTGGAGCTCAGATCATGTCATCATTACTGGATTTTCGAGTCTGTTTCAGTAAACACTGCCTACGTTTTGATTACGTCTTCAACCCTTTTATAATGTATAGCAAAATAGACTGCAGCATCCAGCCATGTCCCCCATCTAATTACAAAGGGTTGCGGCGGTAGAGGGGCTACAGGAGGGATTGCACTGAATTTAACAACCCGTCCTGGTGCCTTAAACATACGTATTTCTTTGACATTCGATATGAAGCTGTTCACATCACTGTAGCAGGAGCGAACTTCGACTATTTGATGTAGACCATGGGCTAGGATAACTTTCGGCTAAAGTAGTTGAATTTCTTTACCAATTTTTAACATATAGGCTAGCATCCGTGATGAAAATAACTATACATTATCATTTTTTATTTCGTCTGGCCATAAGAGGGTAATAGGCGTTTTAAAACTTTAATTATATTTAAATGGTCCGCATTCTCAAGAATTTCACAGGTTAATAAGAAAGTTTTATTGGATTTGTGTGGTGGAAGAATGTCCGTAACGACGTTTGGAACAAATTGTCCAGCGGCGTCTGTGCTTTCATTAATGAAATACATATTGTACTATCTCCTATACTTAGTCGTATGCGAGATAGGCTATAACATTATAATAGCATTTCGGTGTATAATATTTCTGAAAAGTTGATTGACTTAGGAGTTTCCTTTTCACGTATTTCCGCATAAAGCTTCTAAAGTGTGTATGTTATATTTTCAACGTTATTTATTGGTATGTTGACACATACCATCATTTTACATAAATCGTGAACAAAGTATTTCTGTGTGGTACACATTTAATTCAAACTTAAATGCGATTCATGTCCTTCTTCCTCAGTTGAAACTGTCATCAGTGCTTTATGTTTTTCGTGTTACAATGTTGTGTCACGAATTTACGTCTTTTACCTTTAATTTCTGTGCTACATAAAATTCATAAAATATTGACCCCACTTACTGCGAAATGTTATGTGTCTAATTCCTTCATCAAGCTGTTTACTATTCATATACTTGATGATTCTGCCATTATAAATATTATACGTTAAGTAAGATAGATAATACAACTCTGGAGGTCTGTCCACTACACAACGTATATGTGTTCTGTTTGCCCGAGTCGCATGCCTGTACGCAACCACTCCTCCACCTGTTCATACTATTTACCTTCGACAAACATCGCAATACAGTTAACTTGATATTGTCCTGCAGTCCTACATGTCTCAGCTTTATTAATGACAAAATTGCCGCGCTGAAGAAAAAGACAGCGTTCTGCATAAAAAGCGTCTAAATCTGCTAAATGTGACAGTCGAAGTGTTGGTATGAGAATTGCAGTAGAAAATTGCTGATATTATCCCAACGAGTTAGATACTATAGAGAGGCCAAAGACCTCAGAAAGTTGAAGACAATTGAACATTGGTCCGCCATGTTTCGGTTAGTCAAAACAAAGGGGCGTGGCTCGGATGTTGTAGGAAATGACTGTGATGAAGTTAGTATTATTGTGAATTGAGTTACATATTAAGACTAAGTTAATAAGTAAAAAGTAAAATACACACAAAACTTTACGTTTTATAACAGCTGTAGGCCTATGTTTTATTAGTTTCACTAAATATAGCCCAGATATTAAATGACAAGCTATACTCGATGCAACCAAAGCAAAGCACCTAAAGTCGGATGAATTTAATCGGCAGAAGAAAAATAAATTTTTTTGACTTCGTCACAAATTTAATTACCTTACAGCTAATCTAACCTAATATGAAATTATGTAATTCAGTGCTCACCAGGTGATTTCAAGAGAGACGGCGTATGTAACTAATAGGAGTAAAATATAGGAAAGGTAGTGGCGAAAATTAAAAAAAAAAAAAAGTCCAATAATTGAGTTATTGAGAAAAATTCATTTGAAATTGCAGTTAACACAGAGAATAATTAAAGAATGACACTAATAGAAAGTTACTCATGATCATAACTCACCACATTTATTGAAACGATAAGATATTTACGATTAGCATTGTTATCAGAAACAACAGGAGCCACAGCTAGGTATTCTTCTTTTCGCGTGATGGAGACATTATGTAGTTTAATATAATTTGAAACAAATATTGTCGCGTGATGGAGACATCGTGTAGTCTAATATAATTTGAAAGAAACATTGATCTCAACATGTCTCGCAACTAGGCAGAGGTTTTTGCAGAATAAAACTGTTCTTACATTATTTTGAACAATAATGACAAATTGTGTGTGATGCAAGTGCTAACTTTCCTCTTTGTTAACAAAAAGAGCCCTACGCATTAATAAAAAGAAAATTGGAGTAGGCCCTATAAACACAATAAATACTAAACTCTTGATGGTACAAACTTATTAATACAGATATTTCGCTTATGCTCAGTTCGTCTTATCTTATAATTCTCTGCGGCAATGGTACCTGTATTGAGTGAGTTTAATTATCCAGCAACGAATATTATGATTTACGGTACATTTCATTTAAATCCGAGGGAATGAGACATTTTTGGAAATTTTAAAGTCTTAATTATTACTTTTTCATTTATAAATCAGCTTTTTACAAAACCTATAGCGAAATGTTTAAATTAAATATTGATGTAGCTGAAAAATATAATACATGTACCAACTCGTTGCAGTGTACCTTTGATAAGCACTCCTTGCGGAGGCTGGCGGTACTATAGACCGCCATGTTTTTTAGGGAATGATCCATAGTACTGTTGGCCTCCGCAGGGAGCGCTTATCAGGAGTCTTCAGCCTCTCTATAGTATCTAACTCGTATTATCCTATTGAAATTGACATAACATAAATAATAATAAAGTGTTATTTCTAATGAGTAATTTCACTAAGAAAATAATGTTTATTAATTCTTGTCTCCTGTATTCAATAAACCACAACAACATGTATGATATCGCCTTTTATGAGCTTCCTTCTAGCATTACTGCTTACGCTTCTGTGCCGAGCCAGGAGTAAATATGGCCTCCGCCGAGTATGCGGTACTCTATAATAATCTTACTACACTGCTCTGTTTGATGAGTTAGGCCAGAGCCATCTACTGGCTGTTCATTTCAAAGTGTGTCATGACGAAACGGTTGTGAGTCAGCGATTTGAAGCGAGTTTCAGCTTTTATGTCAGAGAAGTTGCCTATTATTCAAGGCGTTCAATATGAACTTGAGAACGCGTACGGTATAACATGAACGTCGTAGCAACAGATGGCGGTCTGTAAAGTCTGTGTGCTACCATAACCTCTTTCGAACTGTTTTGCGCGGGCAAGTCGTACGCAAGGTATTTGTTATCATCTGTTGCGTACCGCAAAATTCCACAACACAAATAAAATATTCCGTGTCCATGTTGACAGTCCAAGTTAATGTCAACAAATACGTAAGTATCGTATTTGTTCGCATACTTTGCGCCACCGCGTATTTTACGCACCCTAAATTTTAAAGGATTAGTTTGAACTTTAATTTTGCTCCGTGTATTTTCCGCACACATTTTATGTTCATTTTTTTTTTCAGTATGTATTTTCCTTCCCTAAATTCCTTTGCCAATATTTGCATTCCACGGCATTGTTCACTGACCAGTACTCAACTCAACTACCTGCTTCACAAAGACAGCCTAAATAACGTTACTTCAACACTGATGCTTGTTCTTGTAAATTACCCCTAAGGGCAGTGACTGTGACAAGTTTTACTGTTCAACAGTTATCACCGCAACATGAAGAGTGCATCGATCAACCTCCTATAGGCCTATAAACTCGTACAATGTACTCAATTAAAGACTACCTATTGAGAATGCTACATCTGCTTTGTACATTGCATTCATTACGGTTGTCATATATTCAATTTAATTATTATTTATTTCAAGATTGCCAGTAGTCTTAGGTGACAAAAGTACTATATTCTTAATTACTATATACTTAAATAAAACCCAGATCAAGAAGTTTGATTTAAAAAAATTCGCATATTTTACGCACCCCAATTTTTCAAACAGCCAAAACAGATTAAAAGTGCTCAAATTACGCGAGCAAATACTGTAATCGTCTTAACCAGTGATCATCAACTCACGTATGAACGGGCGCGGGCAGTGCTTGGCTCATGCGTGCTTACTGTACCGGGCAAATGACCGGTTTGTGACGTTGCGTTATAGTGAACAGAGGCGGTTCTTGCCATTCATTCAAACAAGAGATGTGAGGAGCAGGAAACACTTCAAAACGTAGGCCACACTGAAGAAATACAACTTACAGATGCATTATACAACTCACAGGAACGAATATGGCAGATACGAAGAGAAGTGCGTGTTGCATTAATCCAACAATTGAAGGAAAATGAGCTAGAAGTTGTTTAAGATCATAATGTGAAGAACTTTTCTCACAACAAGTGTAAGAGTTAGAATCTATCAGTTTGTGTCCTTCCACCATGATGCATCCCATCCGAGGTCTAGCCGAGGACGTTCAGGTGCAATTAGTAATTGTTTGTCAGTCTTTCATTTGTTATTCTTTGGCAGTAGATGAAAATATTAATGTAAGCAATAAATCTCAACTGGTGATTTTTGTAAGAGGCGCTATTGGAAACCTTCAGGTTAAGGAGAGTTCTTATATATTGTTCTCATAAAAGATACTACTACTGGTTCCGATATTTTCATGTAGAGACTGTAAAAATTATTTTGGACTCCCTTGGAATAAACTTATATCCTTGGCAACCAATGGTGCTCCTTCCATGGTTGGAAGTAAAACGGATGTAATAAGGAGTCTAAGGCACGAAGTGAAAAGCGTTAATTTATCCCATGAAATTATTTCTTAGCGAGTATAGCGATCTATCATAATACAGTAAAGTGCAGTGACTAAGTCGTGGCAAATTATTAGATAAGTTCTTTGAACTGAGGGAGGAAACATCATCGTTCACGGAGAGAAAAAAAAAGTCTGTATCATAAGTGAAAAATGAAAAAATGGGTTTGTGAACTTGCTTTCTTAATGGAATTACCTGAATGCTTTAAATTGTTTGCTACAAGGTAACAACAAGATTATTACACAGTTATATGACAGAGTGAAGGGGTTTAATATGAACCACCTCTAATTATGGAACTTTAGCTTAACTAAAAGGATAAGTTACATCACATTTTTCAAAATTAACAGCGATATAAGCATACTAGTTTCTTAAGACTTGGATTTCGAAGAATATATTTACACATCATGCGATCTGCGCCAGGAATTTGATTCGAGATTTAAAGACTAGGAAAATTTTCAATTTGATATTCGATTATTATTTGTAATTGGAACTTATTGATTTACTTTACGATAGTGAATTGAAGGACAAATATCAAAACAAAAGAAGTTATCTGACTTTTATATGAATTTTCTATGTGTTCGATTTCCCCGATTGTACAGACATACATTTTCGGATTCACATATTTGTGCGGACAGTAATTTTTTCCTATGATGAAGATAAACAAGCCATGTCATGGAAGCCAAGTATCGAATCACAACTTAAAATGTGCTGTCACATTATGCACTATACAAACAATAGTTCCAAACGTTGAGAAATTGCTGAGGGAAAAGAGAATTAAACAAATCCCGAAAAATCAAGGCTAATGCCATGTTGAGTGGACTGAATGAAATTAATTTCTGCATTACTATTCCTAGGGTTTTTATGTGTTTTGTTCAACACTTTGCCTAACAGAAACAGTTTGCGCAGTTACAGTAATTGTCATGCATTGCCCAAATAATTAGTATTATAATTCTGAAAGTAATTATAAACTTATTAACTTCTAACTTTGTTGAAAATAGGCTACAAGTTTTTTTTTTTTTCAAATTGCTTAAGATAGTTTATTTAGCTATTTATATTGAGCCAGCATCTTTTATCAACAGTAATATCACTAGAGGTTTTGATTTATCTAGAGAAAATCAAAACTCGAGTGCGATTTAATTGACTATTACAAGATTAAAAGAAAGCATATAAAGATTAGAAGTAACGAAGTACTCCAATACAATAAAATATTAATTGATTTACGAAAATACAAAACTGTCTTCAAATTGTACCATCTCAACATTATAAATATTACACTAATAGATGGCAGTAGTGTGTTATGAAGAGCTGATTTCTTATCAGTTGCGCCAACTATGGAATCTTCATTGAACTCTGTGGACGGTTACTGGTCAAGAAGGCTTTGTTGATTCAGTTTCATTTCTATTAAAACAGTTGCATTCCACTTCAATTATCCCGATCCCAATAATCAACGTCACTCGACAGATGATTTTCAATATATCTTAGTATTAAACAATCTCTGATAACTTTTCATAATATCATATAGCAGAAGCTATAACATAAACTAAATAACATAAACGAGTGTTAGAAAAGTTTCAATTAGGGATGATGAAATAAACAAGAAACATTTTAATTAATGATGATGAAATGAAAAAATTAAAACATGAATAATTTTAAAAGAAACAATTATTGAAAGTAGGTACAATTTTCAAATTTGAATGTTTTAGTGGTTATACTGATTGTTTGGCTCTGGCTGTGGTGTGAGGGTTTGTTGTCCCATCAAGCCTGCAGTAACTTGCTGGTCTGACGCGGAGTATAGCAGACGGCTGTATTATGCAATGTTGAATGTTAAATTAGAGCGTAGCACCTGTAATGCACGACACTAATTGCTATTGCATTAGACAAATAACGTCTCCTCTCGTTCACAAAATACATGCACTTAGTATCGAAATGTGCGGAACACAAAACTCTATGTATTGTGGGAAACCAATTCTCTCTCTTCATTTGTGAAACCGACTGCTTAGTTAACAAATCATTTTTTCAGTGGGAATCTGTAAAAACAATAAACACGTTACAGAATCTTTCTATCAATAACTGTTATTGTATGTATAGTAATACAAAATTACGGCACGCGAACCTGGGCGGAAGGTTTCAAATTTGTACACCACACCAGGGCCAATTGTGTGCCTAGATATATAACTACAACGTCTTTGGGACACACTCCACTCTCAACCGCTTAGTAGTTACTGAAATTTAAAAAACGCGGGGTGTGTTTATGATTTTTGTAGACGTTGCTAGTGTTCTGTTTATAATAGGCCTATACTGTTACTATCATAGCATGCAAAATGCCAAATTGTGCGGTGAGCGAGTGTCAGAATTATAGCAGGAAAACTAAAGGCTCGAGTGTTATTTATCATACGTTTCCCTCTGATTCAAAGCTGCTAAAGATAACATACCAGCAAAGAAAAAATTGAAATTAAACGCCCAACCATTGCTGAATTTCCCAGTGTGCTATGTGAAAAACAGTGAGATAAACCTGATAAACAGTGCTAGTAGTAAACGTGTAGAAGAATGAATGCATTATTTGCGGAGACATCAATGTCGATTATCTAACAAAAAGCAATAGGAAAGATCAACTAAATTCATTGCTAGCATCTTTCAATTTAATACACACAGGAAACTTTCCTACCAGAATACAGGGGGATTCAGCTACTGCAATAGACAACATATTCATCGGAAAAGAAAAAATAGGTATATCTCAAACAACCCCAATAATTAATGGTCTTTCGGATCATGATGCTCATCTCCTAAGTATAAATATTAACACAGCATAAAAAAAAAACAATTAAAGTGAGATTCAGAAATATAAACAGGGAATCACTAAATAATTTTGAAATAAATCTTAAAAGTGAAACATGGGAATCAGTATACAGTCAAAGTGATACGAACAGTAAATTCAACGAATTTCATAAAACATTTCTAAATATTTTTGAATCCAGTTTTCCTGTAAAGTATAAAAATGAAACAATATGTAGCAATACATGGATTACACAAGGTATTAAAATCTCATGCAAAACCAACCAGCCTATCTCTTTACTTGTTTCAAGTAAAATTCCTCTCTTTTCCCTAACCTTTTGTGGATTTTCTCCTAAATATTCATGTCATCCACATAGACAAGCAGCTGATATAATCCGTTCAAATCCAAACCCTGTCTGTTACCCTGAACTTTCCTAATAGCATTTTCTAGAGCAGTGGTCGTCAGGACTCGCTGAAATGGATTACGGGTAAACAGTGCATGGCAAAATGCACTCTCGTGCAGGAGGAAGCACACTGGTGCTGTAAGAGATCTGCGGGTAAGAGATGCTAGCCCGAGAGTGCAGTGTTCTGATGACCGCTGTTCTAACGAAAAGTTAAAAAGTAAAGATGATTGTGCATTTCCTTGCTTTAGCCCGCAGTGAATTGGAAAAGCATCAGATAGAAACTGATCTATATGGACTCTGCTGTACATTTCACTGAGGCATATTTTAATTAACTGAACTAGTTTCTTGAGATTACCAAATTCAATAAGATTATATAAAACTTCTCTCTTAACCGAGTCACATACCTTTTTGAAATCTATGAATCCGAGGCTTATGTCGTGGTTTCGTAACAAGCTGTTTATTTACGGTGGTGGGTTGTTAGTTCATCGCCCAACCCCCAAGCAGGAGGACCACCCCTTATCCGTTGTCCGCGACTGCTTATTCAATATATTCACACCTATCATCCATATATGGAGGCTGTCTCCTCTATCCGCAACCTGAGGACGCGCCATGCTGTGATGATAGGGACCCACCATACCTGGAAGCATTTCAATACTTTAATTAATATTAAATCAGTTTAAGTAATAGGTATTTTGCAACACTGTTACAAGATGCATGTCTCACCTTAAGCCTGAGCACCGTGGGTACAGGTTATAAGGGCAGTCTCCTCGTGACTGCCATCTGTGCTCCGGGGAAGTGTTTCGTCTGTTGACAAGTGCTTCTGAATTCACTGCGATGTAGCAATTTTTATAGAAACAAAATCGATTTCTTACTAAATAAAAAGAAAGGACGCAAATTGGCGAAAGAAGATTCTATTCCTTTTGTCTTAAGGATTTAGTGTGTGAAGTTACTGTTATTGAACACCTTTGTTTTTATTTGCTTGCTTAGAGTATAGAACCTGTGTTTTGCCATAGGCATATCACAGGATATTTACAATGTTATACACAGGATATTTACACTATTATACACTTCTATTTCGGATGCTATTCTTGAAGGAAACAGTAGATGTTGATGAAACTTGTCACTCTTACTGGGTTTATGTGTGTCCTCACCATCTGGTGCTGATTTTGCTTCGACAGTATTGAAGGCCGGTGTGTTGAAAAGTGTGTGCATTCCGTCAGTAAATGTATTGCTGACTGCACAGTTTTCTCGGGGCAGCTGCATAATGGGGACGGTGATTTGTTAATTCTGTGCAAGTATGATTTGAAGCATCCGTGGTTTGTCAAGAATTTGGTGAGGATATAGTTTGGCCTTAGGGATATTAAGAGCCTATGTGTGATGGATGGAATATACTGTTTGGTATGTAGTGCTACCTCTCTGTGTATGTTGTTATATAATGTTAATGTTTATATAATTTTGGATTAGTCGTTTAGAAAGAGGTAGTGGGATGGAGTTATATTGTATGGTATTTCTGTATCTGGCTGCAGTTTTGGCCAGATATTCGGCTCTTTCATTGCCCTTAATTCCAATGTGGCCTTTGATCCAGATCTGTGACATTTCCGTAGTTTTCTTAAGGTCAATCATTTTCTTTCTGATGTACACTGCAATCGGCTGTGTCGTTCTTTTGTTTGCTACTACATGAAGTGCAGCTTGCGAGTCGACGTGGATGTCATACGATGTTTTATCCTTACGTTTGGATATATTGTCCAATCAATTGCCATTTTGATTCCAATGAGTTCTGCTTGGAAAACCGTGCATTCGTTTCCTAATCTTTGACTTTCTATGTATATTTCTAACGATTTTTGTACTGCTGCCACTTCTGCTCAGACGTGTTCCTCCGTTTTGGAGCCATCTGTAAATAGCTGTACATTGGTTGAGCTGACTTTGCCATTGAAGTCCACATTTATAATATTCTCTATTGAATGTATTCCACTGCCACATTCTGTATAATTCTTCTTACCACCATTCACAGAAGAGATGCAGCTCTTTGCTTGTTTCAGTCTGTTGAACTGAAACAACCCAGAACTCACCACGTGGAGGTGGCTGCATGTCGAGTTCCGCCCTGCCCATCCCAACCTCCCTACCATGTGGGCAAGTACATTCCATTGTTCATTCATTGTTATTTTCAATCATTGTTCATACTCTGTGACATGAATCAATATTTAGGTTTGCATTTCACATTTCTTTTGTTTCAATTTGTAAAAGTCACATTATTAAAATTCTCCAATAGAATATAATCAGTCACTGTATGTTTGTGCAACGAAAAATGTGAAGAAATGCTTGATGTCATTCTTTTTGTCTCATTTTCTTCTTTTTTGTAGAACCGTTCATATAAACGTATATGCGATAGCTAAAGTGTAAGATATGTAACTTTCGGTGCGATGAATAATATTTTTTCACAAGAATTTAATAACTTTTATTTCTTGTTTCTCTATTTTGTGGTTTTCTCTCTTTCTATTTTCTCTCTATCTTTTTATATTTATTGAAGTTTCTCTCTTTGTACTCTTGAAATACTCTACATAAAATTTGAATTGGAAATTGTGAAGAAAATATGGAAACAAACATGTCAATATCCACTTTCAATATTTCTACCCATTTTTTCCATATCAATGATTACGGGGTTGGGCAGATAAAACTGGCCTGCCTCTTCTCATTTGATTTGAAACAAACTTTTTTTTCAAAGGAATGAAATAAAATGGATAAATGAATGTGTCCTGTGCTAACCGTCGTAATAGATGTTGAAAGTGCCCTCCACCAACATCTAGACATTTCTGTGCACGTCTTAACACGTTTATATAAAGACGTGTCAATTTCTCACGGATGATAGTGCAGATGCTATTCCTGATGTTGCCCTTCAGTTCAGTACATGGATTCTGCTCGCTTTCTGTCCGGACACTTCAACTTTCGGCATGAATTCAGGAAATGATGAATACGAGTCCTGGAAAGTCCACCACAAAATTGGCTCAACATTGCGAACGTGTGTTAAAGGCTTTGAAAGTCAAATCATACCGAGTGACAGCAACTGAAGGAGCCCGATAAGAATAAATGTTTAAATTTCTACTGCTGATTGTTGAATATGATTACGGATGGTGATTTGGACCCACTGTTGTTTATCATGATTGATGAGGCTTGGTTTCTTCTATCGGGATATGTAAACTCTCAAAGAACAGGTACTGGGCGACAGAAAATTCTAACCTAGTGTACGAGCAACCACTACGCGACCAAAAGATCGGTGTATGGTGCTCTATCACTGCAAAACGCATGATCTGTCCAATATTCTTCGACACACCAGTCAACACGGCTGTAGACTTTCCTTTCTTGGATGAATTCTATCCCCAACTAAAGAAGAGGAGCGTAATTACTGCTTCTTTCAACAACATGGAGCAACATCTGACACATCTGAGAGGTCACTTACGCGTATTCATCACATGTTCACCGAAAGGCGGATTGTGATCAAAGGCTTGTGGCCACCGCGGTCACTAGATTTGTGGACATGTAACTTTTATTTAGGGGAGAGGGGGTACTTAAAGGGGAAAGTGTATGTCTCAACTACATGGGCTTGGCCAATGGATAGGGAGAAATGAAGCACGTAGCTAGACACGTATTTGGAAAATGGCAACTGATATCAATCTCGTTATTGTTACTAGACAGGGAAGAATGGGAGAGAGGTCACCTTAACGAATTCCCACGTCGTTGTCTGGTGTGCTTCACGGATGGCTCCAGAACTTACAGCGATGCTGGAGCAGGGATTTATGACGTAAGACCCAGGACTAGAATATCTATTCCCGTTGGTTAATACACTACGGTTTTCCAAGCTGAAGTGCTTATGATATCAGCTTGCGCTCAGGAAAATCTAAATATATCACGTCAAGGCCTGGATATCTTTATTTGCTCTGATAGACTACACAGGGTGTGCTAAGTACGCACAGAGTCGACTCCAGGCTAATTGAAGAATGCAGAACTAGCCTGGAAACTATATCAAAATGTCCCAGGGCACTGTGGAATGTATGACAATAACAAGCTGGCCTATTGGTCAAGTACGGAACTTCCTTCCAATGCTATGGCCCTGAACCCTGTGTTGGCATCTCTAAGTATATAATCAAATAGGTCCTAAAGAAGAGCCTGATGAAAAGTTTAGAATCTAAACCTGAATCAACTGAACAACTCTTGGCACTGGAAAGGAAATTTTTTAACATGGTTAACTGGAATTTTGACCGGACACTGCCATCTACATATATTGAGCCCTAATGATGACTCAACTTGTAGGAAATGTAGGATGGAGGCCGAGTTATCATTTGCCATTTTGCTGGATTGCTCAGATCTAAGCCCATCAGGCACCGTTGTCTCGGGAAACAAACATTGTCTTCTGAGGAAATTAATCCCAGCAGCATAGCAAAGCTGGTAACGCATTGCAGTCTCCTGGGTTGATCTGTAGTGTATGGGGTGCACAAAGGGCCATTTGTGCCCAAGTGTTATAGCAGTAATCTACACCCTTAATTTAGAACAATATTAAGAAGAAGATTATATCCCGTTCAGTTATTGCGCACACCATTTCCAATTCCATTTGCTGCTTGTTTTTGAGTAATTTCTTTCCTCGGTATAATTGTCTTGACCATCTGAATTCTGAAGATTTGCCAAAATATATATTTCCCTTAATATGGTGGTTGTTATTACGTTTATATAATAATTCACCATACATATTTTTTCGTCTGCCCTAGAGATGTACATTTCTACTGACCATTTTTTTTTTTTTACATTTCAAACATGATGTTTTCGTTTTCTTTAAAGTAAGTTTTACGTTATTTAATGTTCTCTAGCATTGTCTTAATACTTTATATTGTCCATTTTCACATCACCATTGTTCTTATTACTGATCCATTACTCATAATAATATCAGGAGTTATTTTCAGTCTTTTATATTGAGGTACTGAAGATGTTTCTCCACGCAGTCAGTTCTCACTATTTGCCAATATGAATAAGGCGACTGTGTCTCTTCTTGTCTTACGACTATCTTTCAACCAGAGTTCACTTGCCCTCTATGTTTAGTTACATTTTCGTTGCACATTATTGCAGTTTATTCCAACTTCGGTTTTGTTACCCTTTTTATAAAATCTTGCGAGGTTTTCTATTACAGCAGAAGAGCCGTAACTTTCAAGTGCAAACATAAAAATTCGAACGATTCTTCAGTGTTGGATGTTCTAACTTTCTTGAATGATCAAATTTTCAAAAATGAATATTTTGAAGTCTATTTTTGTTATGCTTTACCTAAAATTTCTACATTGTTGTAGCATAAAAGGTTATTGAATATTTCATACAATAGTTAAATATTTTGTCATTTTAGAAATTAAGATTTTATTCTCTCATCTTGGTGTTGGAATATCAAAGGAAATTTCCATTGTCGTGGTATAAGTCAAGAAATTAACTGTTTAATATTTCAATGTTGTATATTTTGCGAAGTGTATGTCTCTGTTGGGTACAATTTCAGTTCTGTTTCATATTTTAATTTCTGTTATATTTTAAGTTGGTTATTTAACGACGCTGTATTAACTACTACATTATTTAGCGTCGATGAGATTGGTGATAGCCAGATGAGGCCGAGGATTCGCCATAGATTACGTAGAATTCGCCTTACCGTTGGGGTAAACCTCGGAATAAACCCAACCAGGTAATCGGCCCAAGCGGGGATCGAACCCGCACCCGAGCGCAACTTCAGACCAGCAGGCAAGCGCTTTAACCGACTGAGCCACGCCGGTGGCTGAATTTTCCTTATTACGTCACACAACAGAATTTTTTTACACGTTTAAAATTGAAAAATTCACTTTACTTTTACTATACATTACAACGGGACTGATTTATGATATTTATGTTTATGTAAGTTCAAAAATCGCGCCGCGCTGAAGAAGAACATAGCGCCGGCGACTCCACTTCTTGCATTGTGACTTTCTATTTCGCTTGCTATGGTTACCGTAGCAACAAGACTCCGATACGTTCTGCGCCGGTGGAGTTCAATTTTTCTCCTGTTAGTGTTTCACTTAGCTATGGTTACCATAGCAACAAGCCTACATCTCCTCGCCCCGCAACAAGAGTTTTTCTTGGCTTGGGTCAGACGTGAAATAGTAGAGGAGACGAATTCATAACGTTCCGCCAATCAACGACAGAGAGACTAAACAAGGTATCCATCTCTAACAGTGAAAATTACAGAAATTTAAAAGTGTTAAAATTAATTTCGCCCATAGAAAGATATATTAAATGAATATGTTTATAACTTTTTTAACCGTTTTGCTAAAGAAGCAAACACGAGTCTTGAGAAAAGTGAATTGAAAACTTGGTTATGGTGTTTGCGTTGTAGGTACTACTGTAACCTATACGCAAATTTAAATTTGCCGCGATTTCGTGAGAGAGTACGCTTAAAGATCCCATTGTGTGCATTATAAATTATTTTCTCTATTGTTATTACATTAGTTATTAGGTCTATTTTAAATTAAGAATAATATTTGTTCATAAAATCAGTGTGCTTTAAAGATTTAGGGTTGTTTATTAACAAGTTTGTTGGCGGAAAGAAGTTTTTCTTCCAAGAATCGCACTAAAAACTAGTGTAGTTGCTTAATTCCATGTCACAACAAAGGTTCTCGTCACTCGCAAATATTTCCATGCAGAAACAAATTGTGCACATAATTATTAAAAAATCAGCCTTTTCACGACGATGTTACTGATAAATTCGCTGCCATGAACAGAAGGATTGAACTTGTCTTCATAAAATTGCTATGATTACTTATTTGTTACCGTTAATTTATAATTACATTATTATTATTATTATTATTATTATTATTATTATTATTATTATTATTATTATTATTATTATTATTATCGTCATAAAGACACGTATTTTTAAATATACCGGTATTTTATATACATAGGTCTATACATAATTTTTGTTGTTATAAAATTAGAAGTGAACCTAACACTACTTCACGCACTTTTTACGTCACGAACCGCCACTGACTTCCACTGACAGAACTTAGAACAGATGCAGCTCACCTTTACTGCCACAACTTAAAATATTTACAATTTTAATAGAGGAAATGTGCAGTGGAATAAAATATCTGTTAAAGATACAAATTTTGTTAAGATCCTAATTTATTTTTAAATCAACGAAGTGATTGTGTAAGGATACATTACCGGATTACATAAACTTAAAATTAATATATTAACTAGGAATTATGTGGCAATAAAATTTTCGACAAAATAATACTAAGAGATTAATTATCAAGAAAGTACAGTAATTTAAAGTGTAGAGAAATGAAAATTACAAATATTAATGAACAGAAGTGTGTCGAACTGAGGGTAATTCTAGCTACAGAAATACGACATCACGAGAAGGCAATAGCAGAATGAAGTTAACTCTCGGTTAGCAATATGCGGTGTTCACAACAATAATTCAGATAGTGGAGAACTTCTATAACACTATAATATGCCAAAGTATTTAATGTTACCTGGAAAATGAAATTATGATTTAACAACATTGAAACATTATACTAATTTTATGATGTTATAAAACTATTTTATCTTCTTGTATTTAAGATGTGATTACGATTACCACTGTAGCTGTAGATTTAATTTTTCTAGACTTTGTCTTAATTAAATTGGTATTTTCAAAATCATACACAGATGTGCACTCATGTTGATCTGATGGATGTGAATAGGGAACTGTGTTTCTGGACAGCAGACAAGAATATATTCAGCTGTTCTAATGTTATGTCAATGCCGATTATATCAGCCTCTTATCATCTGCCCAAGCCATCTAGTATGTTATTTTACTTATTCAGTAAGTTTTAGAAGTATAATGAAATGCCAATTACAATAACAATCAATATTTTGTCTGTACAATATAAAGTTGGTATGGGTAACGTTATGTAACATACAATGTTAATACTTAAACTATTAATACAGTAACAATTTAGATTATAAAAACCCAAATAATTTATTTTTTATTAGCGTCCCTCAAAAGAATACACGTTTCAGCTGCCTTTCTGGTAACTGTGGTAGTCCGAAATTACATTTGTAAATATTAATCGTGCTTTAATTGTTTCCTTTAATTCTCATCTCCAAAAAAAAAAAAATTATCACAAAGACATTTATCAACTTAAGTTACTTTAAATGAATTGCAATCCAAATAACATTCAAGGAAATCTCTGGACGCTATTTTCTTCTCATAATTATGTAAATAATTTATTTTTAACTATATCAGGTTCTTGTAATGCCTCTCCAGTGAGTTCGCTGCGGTGCTCCATGGATGGATAATTTTTTAACTATTGCATATTAACTATATTGCATGATATTGTGTAAATTATAAAATACTACGGTCCTCATGTTGAATAAATAGTTTGTACGTTTTCTGAAACTAATTATGAAAGTAATGAGAAAGTTGACAGATTATCTTTTCTTTATTCTTCGTAATTAATTTAATTTGTAAAAATGAATTGTATTAACTATATGCTTTTGACGGCTTTATTATACCTAAATATAGTTACTTAACTTTTATTTTGAAAGACCTTTTCTTATAGAATGAAACAGAATTGTACAACTAATTTTAGTTGGTTCTAAATACAGATAGTGCGAACTTGGAAAAAAGCCTAAACTGTGTTTTGCCTTGGTATCATGAATTTCGAAGGTATTTATTTATCTGTTGCTATGTGGAATGGTAACATTAGGAAATTTTCTTTATTTAGTGATGAACAGTTTTCAGAACATGGGAGGGGTTATAGTAGGAAGAAGAAGAATAAAGTGCATAAGATTTTCTGATGATATAGTGTTGTTAGCAGAAGAGAGACGATACTATGCACCTTTCCAAAATCCCTCTTTTTGACAGAAGTCTTCCATGAAAATCCTTTTCTCTAATGTAAATTTCAGTTGTGTAATTTGAGCGACCTAATCTAAACAAAGAATGTGAACATTCAATCGTTAAATGTTACTAAAGTGGAACTGAGGAAAAATTTAGGAATAATCAGTTAAGTGTTAAATGTTAAGGGGAATACGAATAGAATAAACCAGTAAAAAGGAAAGTAGTAAAGAGAGTTAAAGTAAATTAGAAACTGTAAGTAAAGAATATTGAGTGTTTTATGTACGGTACTACAGAAAGGAAGAATCTGGGAAGTACATTAGAGTGGAATTGAAAATGAATGCAAGTAGACAGAGTGAGCCATAAAAGCTGTACCAATGAAAGAGAAAAGTGGTGAGTGAATTGAAGAAGTAATAGTAAGGAAGTACTGCAAACATTCGAATATTGGAACATTGGCTGAATGCATGCGTAAAATTCTAAGGAAAGATCAGTGAAAAAATAGGGTAAATAATATAATATTGCATTGTAGATGAAAGAGAGGAATATAGATCATTAGTAAATATTAGTCAGAGATAAAAATATTTGAAGATAAACAGAAAATTAGGGATAATAGAAATGAAAGGTAGCAATGATAGCAGAGGAGGATTAGTTAGATTGTACCCGAGAGTGTTTCTAAACAAAAGTAATGTAGACAAGTATTGCATAGTTATCAGAAATAGGATAGAAGGAAGACAAAGTAGGACTACTACTACAGTAATACTAATACTACTACCACTACCGTTATTGCTACCACTGCCACTACTGCTACTGTTGCTGCTGCTACTGCTACTGCTACTGCTACTATGCAATGAAACAACTTAGGAGCCATAATCAGAGAGTTCACCCTTTTCAATTTTCCAAAAAAATAATAAATTTTTTTTTTAATTATAAGTTTTATTAAAACAATACATTTTCCTGTACTCATCTTAAAATTTAAGTGTGCTGTGATTTCCGAGAAAGTTTACACAGCTACTAACCAACTGTGTATTTAATAATATATTTTTTTAATTTCCACTTTCGAGTAGTGACTCTCATCTCCGTCTCCTTACAGAATTGATATTCTCACAGAATCAATTATACTGGCTTAAATATTTAATAGTTTAATTCACTTATGCAACGGAATTTCTTTATGAGGTCCACATAAACCGATACACATCCACCTCCACCCATACACACATATGCACAAACTGTCAGTGGCCTGCATAGACTATTTCCAATACATGTAAATCTTATTCTTAAGGGGAAGTGGTTGAATTGAAATTTCTTCCTATTTGATGGTCATTTTTCATTTCTTTGCATGTTGCTGCAACAACTAAAATTTCAGATTGCTAAAATAAGAGGGGGGGGCAGAAATCTGGGGGGGAAGGGGTAAGTACCAGGGCACTATAGCACACCACAGCGAATATAAATCAGCCATTTTTAAGATAAATTCAAAACTTCTTTGTCATTTTACTCCTAAAACCACATTCTTTAACATTGTTATGGCATAACTTTGATAATCGTTTTCAAAATGTTAAACTAAAGAGTACATTATCTTAGAAAGCATTTTGAAATATTCAGATAGTCAATATAATATGATATAATATAATATAATGTTGTTTTATTAATTTAGTCTAATTGACATATCACAAATATAAAAAGTCAATGACACTTACCCATGTAAGTGATCATTGTGTACTATACAAATATAAAACATTAAAATTAAGCAAACGTTTTCGCCCTTCGTGCATCATCAGGCTATTTTTTACATACAATATCTTGTACATTTTGTCTCATATTGTGGAGTGAATGATTAATCACAACCTTTAATGATGAAAATAATAACTATTTAAAACTGACTTATGATAATTAGCAATCTAAAATTAATGTACAGTTATGAAAATTTAATACATAAAATTGTGGCTGCACTGCTGTGTTGTGTTTAAATTATAACATCATAAAACTGTGAACATGATAAAAACATTTCATTTCTCTTTAAACTTCATAATTTCATATCGCGTCACATCAGTCGGCAAGATCATCGTCACTAAGTCAACCACATTTCATCGTAAGTACCTTCATACAATTATTATATTCATTTACACCAAATATTCTGATATTAAATTTCATTACAGATATAACCCAGTCTCAAATCTTCATAATGTAAATGTCAACATAGATAACCTGTGCAGTGCACACATTCTTAAATGTGAGTATTTTCGACAATAATTTAATAAATTTTAACATCACGTCATATAGGATTCTCTACATAATAACTAATATATTTCAGATTGATTTCACCATAATAAGTAATGAACCATTGAGACAAGACTAGCAGCAAAACATCCAATTAATGGAATGCCATCCTCACATATTCCTGGTATCAGTCCCTATCCCACGCAAGATTAATCCAGTGTCTACCATCATATTCCACCTCCCTCAAATCCACTTTAATATCATTCTCCCACCTACATCTCAATCCCACCAAAGGACTTTTTCCCTCCGGCACGGCGTCCCAACTAACACTCTGTATGAGTTTCTGGATTCGCCCATACATGCTACATGACCTGCCCATCTCAAAAGTCTGGATTTTATGTTAATTATGTCAGATGAATATAATTAGAAAAATAGTTAACAACAATTAATTAATTAATACGGCTGAAGAATGCTTTACTATTAGAAATCATATTCAGAATATTCAATTTCTGAACGAACAGATTCCAAACCCTCAAAATCCACTTTATCGTTTATAATTTAAAACTACTCACCAATCAATAACGCCCGCTACATGACCGGACACCCCCTCCACCTCTCCCCCAACCCAACTTCATTTAAGTTCCACATAGTCAGTAGCGCAGTTGTAAGTTATAAATTTATTAACAAAATTCCATCTCAAGTAACTTTCAAAACTTCGTACACTATACAATTGAAGGGTTTATGGAAAGAATAAAGTATTGAGAAAATGACTTTTTAAGTTTAAAATGCTGACATTTATTTAAATTAATACTTGGAAAAGTTATTTCAAAATATAAATCTTGCACTGGTATCTGCTCTGAACTTATGAATAAAAAATTTTACTTTAAACCAGTTTTTGTTGCTTAATTTTTCAACATTGCACGTTAATATAAGTTTTACAATGATTTAAAAATCAAAGTCCTGAGAAATAAGGAAAGAATAATCAAAGTCCTATATTTCAATTAAACTGTAATGATTCACAATGTTGTTAACACAATATTTCTAGCTCCACTTTCACAATTGTTGAATTAATCATCATAATCATAATAGTTGAAATAATCATAATCACAATAGTTGATTTAATCACCATAATCGCAATAGTTGAATTAATATCATAATCCCAATAGTTGAATTAATATCATAATCGCAATAGTTGAATTAATCATCATAATCACAACAGTTGAACTGATCATCGTAATCGCAATAGTTGAATTAATCATCATAATCGCAATAGTTGAATTAATCATCATAATCGCATTAGTTGAATTAATCATCATAATCGCAATAGTTGAATTAATCATCACAATCACAATAGTTGAATTAATCATCATAATTGCAATAGTTGAATTAATCATAATTAAAATAGTTGAATTACTCATCATAATCTCAATAGTTGAATTAATCATCATAATCGCAATAGTTGAATTAATCATCATAATCGCAATAGTTGAATTAATCATCATAATCACAATAGTTGAATTAATCATCATAATTGCAATAGTTGAATTAATCATAATTAAAATAGTTGAATTACTCATCATAATCGCAATAGTTGAATTAATAATCATAATCGCAATAGTTGAATTAATATCACAATAACAATAGTTGAATTAATCATCATAATCACAATAGTTGAATTAATCATCACAGTCGCAATAGTTGAACCAATCATCATAATCACAGTAGTTGAATTAATCATCATAATTACAATAATTGAATTATTCATCATAATCACAACAGTTGAATTAATCATCATAATCACAACAGTTGAATTAATCATCATAATTACAATAGTTTAATTAATCATCATAATCACAATAGTTGAATTAATCACCACAATCGCAATAGTTGAATTAATCATAATTATAATAGTTGAATTAACCATCATAATCGCAATAGTTGAATTAATCATCATAATCGCAATAGTTGAATTAATCATCATAATCACAATAGTTGAATTAATCACCACAATCGCAATAGTTGAATTAATCATAATTATAATAGTTGAATTAACCATCATAATCGCAATAGTTGAATTAATCATCATAATCGCAATAGCTGAATTAATATCATAATAACAATAGTTGAATTAATCACCATAATCATAATAGTTGAATTAATCATCACAGTCGCAATAGTTGAACTAATCATCAATATCACAGTAGTTGAATTAAAAGATGGCGGACCAGATGGAACAGTGCGTTGAAAGTGTTCTTAAATCTTTGCTGAATGTGCCAACGGAAGGCAAGAATCTTCGTCAAGATTTGAAGCAGGACATTGTTAAAGCTGTGAGTATACTACGTGAATGTTTTAATAAGTTAAAAATAGAATTAGGTAGGAAAAATGACAAAATCAGAAGCATACAAGCGGAATTGGAAGATGTGAGGGAGCAGCTACAGACCAGAGTACGGCTGACTATATCAGCACCATCTCATGGCGTATCGCAGGAAGCAGAACAAATGGTAACGCCCTCGATTCCTCAGAGCGCGCCACTTGTAAGAGAGTATCTACAGCCAAGGGAACGACAGACTTCACCCCCACCGTCAGCGTCACCTTCTGGCACATCACATGAAGATAAGCAAAGTAGTATGCTCCAAGGACTGTAGAACGCGCCACCTCCCGGCACATTGGAGGAAGCTGAACAAACGGTAACGCCCTTCAGCTCGCAGAGCGCGTCAATAATACAAGCAGAAGTAGAGGATGTGAGAGAGCAGCCACAAACGAGAAAACGGCTGACTTCATCAGCGACATCTCGTGGCATATCAAAAGAAGATGAACAAACTGCAACGCCCCAGAATCCGCAGAGCACGCCACATGTCAGAGACCAGCTACGGACAAGTGAACGACAGACTACGCCCGCACCGAGAGCGTCATCTATTGGCACATCACATGAAGCCAAGCAAAATAATACGCTGCAAGGCCTACAGATCGCGCCACCCGTCGGCATATCGCAAGAAGCTGAACAAACAGTAACGCTCTTCAGCTCGCAGAGCGCATCACATGTGAACGAAAATGTAAATTATCAGACGTCTTCATGCTATGCAGAGAAAAGTATCCCTATCACTGGTGCAGACTATAGAACCACCAATAAACAACTACAAGACATGCTTGAAATAGAATCATTCTACGACATTATAAAGAAATTTACAGAAAACTTTCATAAGAACTTGCTGTACCACCCCAATCCTCTGATAAGAGCCCTGGCAACAAGAGTGTAAAGTAACAACTGCCGTCAAGATTGGTCACCTCAATTAAATATAAAATGTTCCTGCTTATTAACCATCTCTGTTAAAGTAAAAGCCTTTTAAGGCTGACACTTATGTACCATACATGTTTCTGTTAATAAAAAAAAAAAAAACTTGGAAAACATAAAGGGAAACATAGACTATATAATGGACCTCCTTACAAATAAGTTGGGCACCATGATTGAAGATAAAATCAACCAAAAGCTAGTACAAAATTCTTTTGGAATGGAAAGCAAAAATGAAACAGATCATCACGAATAGTAGGACTAGTGCAGATCTCTTTGAAAGAAAAGATGACAACGAGAACAATCACCAGAGAGAAACTCAATGGACAGAAGTAATCCAAAGGAGGAGGCAACCCACCCCCCAAACTACAACCGCTACAGAGGACAACATGCGCCAAGAAAACCATCAAAGAATAAGAGCCGCACCCAAGGAAACATATCCAGCCCCTAAAGTAGGAACCGGCCCCAAAACGAACGGACTGAAGCCCGCCATTAAGCTGAAATGGATGTTTATAGGCAGACTGGATGACTCAACAACAGAAAATGACATAATCGAATATATGAAAGACAAAGGCATCATGACCGTCAAAGCTTGTCATGAGATAAGAACCCGCGGCCGATCTAAAGCCTTCAAAATAGGAATGCCAGAAGAAGAAGTGGATAAGATAGACACAGAAGATTTCTGGCCGGAAGGTATCACTTTTCGCCCCTATCTGTTTTCATAACCGAAGAGCGAAAAGCACTAGAACACTAGAGATAACCACCTGGAACGTTGAGGGACTCAAATCTGTACTGCGGATGTTACCTGACAACTCAATTTTTAACCAAGATATCTTAGTCTTCTGTGAAACATTCCTTCCTGAACCCCTGCAGATACCTGGGTACTACTCGACCCACGCAATAGCAAAACCGTCCCACCAAGGTAGACCTTCAGGCGGTGTCTCATGTTTCTATAAACCAACACTAGGACAAGCGAAAGAAACCAGAGTGACCGAGAACGCAGTTATAGTCAAACTAGTGGACATCACAATAATAGGAGTGTATCTACGGCCTCAAACAACAGTCGAAGAAATGATCGAATGTATAGTCACGATCCTCGAGCTCGTAGACCCCGCAACACCAACTATAATAGCAGGGGACCTCAACTGCTGCTTGGATAAGCCAGATCGAAAATGCAGAGCCCTTCTGGAATTGATGGAAGAAGAGGGTTTTCAGGTCGTCAACAAAGCCGATCAACCCACTTATATAGCACACAATGGAACTAGTGCCAGTGATCTTATTCTCTACCGAGGTGATAAATTGACAGCAAAGACACACTCAGTCCTAGGAACAAATTCCTGGTCCACCATCAGAAAGCACCTTCCAGTAATGGGGGCCTTCTTGCTACAGAACAACACAGAACAGGAACTCAAAGTCGCACAAAGGTGGACCCCGAGGACACTAGACGTAGCATCCTTCAGCGAGACACTTGATCAAGAGCGGGTGATGAACCATATAGAATCAGGGCAGCTTGACACTGCAGTACATATATTACAAGAATGCCTTCTAACTAACGCAGCAGACCCACCCACTAAAAGGAAAAGCAAACCATGGTTTGATTCAGAGTGCTACACAGCAAGGAACAAGGTCTTTCAAAGACTACATGCATTCAAAAATATACCAAACCAGGAAAACAGGAGAATGTATACTGAAGAGAGAACGGTGTACGTGAACCTGCTCCACGTAAAGAGAAAAGAATATGCAAATCGAACGGAACAGAAACTAATAAAAGAAGCGGAAAGTAAGCCATACAGGATACTAGACGTCAGAAGACCTATGATGGCATCCCATATCCCGAGGGTAACCTGGGAAGCCCACTACGCTGAGCTGCTACAGAGAACGAGGCTCGCACAACAGGACACAAGAAGAAATCACACTGAAACTGAAGCATACTCACGCATAACAGAAGCAGAAGTGTGGTCTGTTGTCCAAAGAAGCAAACCCCGCAAAGCAGCAGGACCAGACAACATAACGAATGAACTCATGAAGGAATCCCTTCCGTATACAGTGAGGATCTGGACAGCTATATATAACAAGTGCATGGAACTCAGCACTATCCCAACCTCTTGGAGGAGGTCACTGATAAAGGTGCTTTACAAAGGCAAAGGATCCCAGGACTCTCCTGATTCATACAGGGGGATTGCGCTAGAATGCGCCGCTTTTAAAATGTTGTCCAGCGTCATTCGAAATAGGATACTTGACCGACTAATGGAAGTAATACCAACAGAGCAATATGGCTTCGTACCTGGCAAGTCAACGGTACAGGCAGTGCAACGTGTACTCGAATATATTAAAGACTCGATAAATAAACCAAAAGGTCATGTTTTCGCTGCCTTCATCGATTACAAGAAAGCCTTCGATGGTATAAACAGAAAACACCCTAATGCAGAAACTTGAGGCAGTACTAGGCCCAGAAGATCAGTTCTTCAGCCTCATAAAGAACATCATGGATACAAATATAATAAACATCAGCGACGGTCTTCTTGAATCACCAGACATCATACAAACGAATGGTGTACTGCAAGGGGATCCTCTGAGTCCCATAATGTTCAATCTGGTTACGCACGATGTGGTTCAGAAGGTAGCAACCCAAGACGTGAAAATGTATCTGTATGCAGATGATATGGTTGTGCTAAGTAACAACAGGACCTCACTCCAAGAGGCAATCAACAATCTAGTCGTATGGTCCCAGGACAACGACATGCAGATAAACCAAAACAAGACGAAAATAATGAAGTTTCGAAAAGGAGGAAAATTATCCTCAAAGGACAAGTTTATCTGTGAAACTCAAACCCTCGAAATAGTAAAATATTTCAAATATCTAGGGGTGACTCTGCAAGTAACCGGATTCACGTTCACTAGGCATATCGAGGATAGAACAGTCGCGGCAATCAAGGCCACAATGGTGATACGAAACCTCAAGTCCCTGTCACTCGGAACCTCAATTGCATTGTTCAAACTCAAAGTCGCACTAGTAGCATCATATGCCATTGAGATAATATGGACGTACCTGAGCTACCAAAACCTGAAAACTTTGGACAGGGCTAAGTCCAGATATATAAAAAGAACACTCTGCATCTCCAAGTTCGCTCCAACCCGACTCGTGTACCAGCTGGCAGGAACAACGTCCTTCATAGAAGATTTAATGGCCACCTACAACCTGACACCAACCCCAGCCAGTACGAAGTTTTTTGACGAAAGACGACAGAAAGCCGCAGAAATTGACCCTGCATTTTTCCGTACCCCAGCGATGAACAACGAGGAATGGAAAGCAGCCAACTTCGAGCTACGTCACCACTACACAAGGGGAGCAATCCATGGTTTTCACTATCGCTTCTGTACTAGAAAAGGTTTTCACCAGGTGACCAGTGATTGTGCCTGTATAATCTGTGGACTGCATTGCCCGCTATATCACCTCTTTGAGTGCTCACTAAGAACATTGCCACTGTCATATTACGCAAAAGATGAATGACAAAGAACTGTGTACGACATACTCACAATGCTCGATATACACAATGTGTTTATTAAATCTATTATAAAAGTAGTTGAATTAATCATCACAGTCGCAATAGTTCAATTAATCATCATAATCGCAATAGTTGAATTAATATCACAATCACAATAGTTGAATTAATCATCACAGTCGCAATAGTTGAGTTACTCATCATAATCGCAATAGTTGAATTAATATCATAATCACAATAGCTGTATTAATCATCACAGTCGCAATAGTTGAATTAATCATCATAATCGCAATAGTTGAATTATTCATCATAATCACAATACTTGGTTTAATCATCACAGTCGCAATAGTTGAATTGATCATCATAATCGCAATAGTTCAATTAATATCATAACTCCAATAGTTGAATTAACCATCATAATCACAACAGTTGAATTAATCATCATAATTACAATAGTTTAATTAATCATCATAATCACAACAGTTGAATTAATCATCATAATTACAATAGTTGAATTAATCATCATAATCACAACAGTTGAATTAATCATCATAATCGCAATAGTTGAATAAATCATTATAATCACAATAGTGGAATTAATAATCATAATTGCAATAGTTAAATTAATCATCATAATTACAATAGTTGAATTAATCATCATAATCGCAATAGTTGAATTAATCATCATAATCACAATGTATCAATAATACATCATAATCATAATAGTTGAATTAACCATCATAATCGCAATAGTTAATTAATCATAACAATTACAATAGTTGAATTAATCATCATAATCGCAATAGTTGAATTAATATCATAATCACAATAGTTGAATTAATCATCACGGTCCCAATAGTTTAATGAATTATCATAATCACAGTAGTTGAATTAATCATCACAGTCGCAATAGTTGAATTAATCATAATTATCGCAATAGTTGAATTAATCATCATAATCGCAATAGTTGAATTAATATCATAATCACAATAGTTGAATTAATCATCACAGACGCAATAGTTGAATTAATCATAATCGCAATAGTTGAATTAATCATAATCACAATAGTTGAATTAATCATTACAGTCGCAATAGTTGAATTAATCATCATAATTGCAATAGTTGAATTAATCATCATAATTGCAATAGTTGAATTAATGTCATAATTACAATAGTTGAATTAATCATCATACTCATAATAATTGAATTAACCATCATATTCGCAATAGTTAATTAATCATAATAATTACAATAGTTGAATTAATCATCATAATCGCAATAGTTGAATTAATATCATAATTACAATAGTTGAATTAATCATCATAATCACAATAGTTGAATTAATCATCACAGTCCCAATAGTTTAATGAATCATCATAATCACAGTAGTTGAATTAATCATCACAGTCGCAATAGTTGAATTAATAATCATAATCACAATAGTTGAATTAATCATCATAATCACAGTATTTGAATTAATCATCACAGTCGAAATAGTTGAATTAATCATCATAATCGCAATAGTTGAATTAATCATCATAATCGCAATGGTTGAATTAATATCAAAATCACAATAGTTGAATTAATCATCATAATCACAATAGTTGAATTAACCATCATAATCACGTAGTTGAATTAATCATCACAGTCGCAATAGTCATTCATTACAGTCGCAATAGTTGAATTAATCATCATAATTGCAATAGTTGAATTAATCGTCATAATCGCAATAGTTGAATTAATATCATAATTACAATAGTTGAATTAGTCATAATCGCAATAATTAAATTAATCATCACAGTCGCAATAGTTGAATTAATAATCATAATCGCAGTAGTTGAATTTATAATCATAATCGCAATAGTTGAATTAATCATCATAATCACAACAGTTGAATTAATCATCATAATCGCTATAGTTGAATTAATATCATAATAACAGTAGTAGAATTGATCATCATGATCACAGTAGTTGAATTAATCATCATAATCACAATAGTTGGATTAATCATCATGATCGCAATAGTTGAATTAATCATAATAATTACAATAGTTGAATTATTCATCTATAATCGCAATAGTTGAATTAATCATCACAGTCGCCATATTTGAATTAATAATCATAATCGCAATAGTTGAATTAATAATCGTAATTGCAAAAGTTGAATTAATCAACATAATCGCAATAGTTTAATTAATATCATAATTATAATAGTTGAATTAATCATCATAATCGCAATAGTTGAAATAATCATCACAGTCGCCATAGTTGAATTAATAATCATAATCGCAATAGTTGAATTAATCATCGTAATTGCAATAGTTGAATTAATAATTATAATCGCAATAGTTGAATTCATATCATAATTACAATAGTTGAATTAATCATAGACGCAAAAGTTGAATTAATCATCATATTCGCAATAGTTGAATTAATCATCATAATTACACTAGCTGAATTAATCATTATAATCAAAGTTCTGAGAAACGAGGAAAGAGTATAATCAATGTCTGACATAACAGTAATAATTAAACTATAATGGTGCACAATGTTATTAATACATTATTTCTTGCTTTTCTTTCACAATAGTTGAATAAATCACCATAATCAGTCCTAAGAAACAAGGAAAGAGTAATCAAAATGTCCGACATAACGATCAAACTACAATCATTAACAAAATATTCCTTGCTCCTCTTTCACAACAGTTGAATTAATCACCATAATCACAATAGTTGAATTAATCATCATAATTGCAATAGTTGAATTAATCACCATAATCACAATAGTTGAATTAATAATCATAATCACAATAGTTGAATTAATCATCATAATCGCAATAGTTGAATTAATCATCATAATCACACTAGCTGAATTAATCATCATAATCAAAGTTCTGAGAAACGAGGAAAGAGTACAATCAATGTCTGACTCAACAGTAATAATTAAAATATAATGATGGACAATGCTATAATTAAATTATTTGTTGCTGTTCTTTCACAATGGTTGAATTAATCATCATAATCACAATAGTTGAATTAATCATCACAGTCGCAATAGTTGAATTAATCATCATAATCGCAGTAGTTGAGTTAATCATCATAATCGCAATAGTTGAATTAATATCATAATGACAATAATTGAATTAATCATCACAGTCGCAATAGTTGAATTAATCATCATAATCGCAGTAGTTGAGTTAATCATCATAATCGCAATAGTTGAATTAATATCATAATGACAATAATTGAATTAATCATCACAGTCGCAATAGTTGAATTAATCATAATCGCAATAGTTGAATTAATCATCATAATCACAATAGTTGAATTAATCATCATAATCGAAGTTCTGAGAAACGAGGAAAGAGTGTAATCAAAGTCTGACATAACAATAATAATGAAACAATAATGATGCACAGTATTATTAACATAATTTCGTGCTGCTCTTTCACAATCACTGAATTAATTATAGTAATCACAATAGTTCAATAAATCACCGTAATCAGTCCTAAGAAAGAAGGAAAGAGTAATCAAAATAACCGACATAATGATAAAAGTATAATTATTAACACAATATTTCTTGCTCCTCTTTCACAATAGTTGAATTAATCATCATCTTCGATGTCTGCTTGTATCTTGATGTTCTTGTAGAATGCTTTAGCTAACGGACAACAGAATTGACTTAACAGCTGAAGATCATTGAACTTTGTCACCAATACTGGAAGATGAGTATGATAGCTTATTTCAGATGATGGAATATTCTGCTTTCTGTAAACAGAAATGTTTGACACCCAGGCTGCGTTGTATGCACATTCTCTCATAGTAATGGTGCAAGTATTCTTCTGTCCAATAAAAATCTGAGCTATTAGACGTGTTCCAAATGGCGATTTCTTCTTATAATGAGATTCCATATACGATCCCCACTTGTAGAACATATGTTGATCAGCCTCAACTGCAGTGAATGGACAGGATTTCATTCTCGAGACTTTGATTAGAATCATTGGGTACTTCGATATGAGCATTCTGTTTAATAAGACCCATATCTTTATCGGACTCCATCTACGAATGGCCTCTTTATGGGAAGGTTACCCTTGCAGAGTCAAATCGGTGACACATGTGCACTAAATAATGTAGAAATCTGAAAACAGTATAGTTTTTATTTTTCCCTGCACATGAGTCGCAAAATATTTCAAGATGCTTCACTGGGGTCAAAAGAATGACAGAGCTGAAGTGGTACAGCATAGAAACATCATCATCCGTAGGCCTACCTTTCCTTGCCGTGGTTTCATCATATGTGTACGAATACGTCCTACTTTATAAGTTTATAATAATTTAGACAATTTGGAAGTAAATCCCGAAAAGACTAAGTATATGATTATGTCTCGTGACCAGAATATTGTACGAAATGGAAATATAAAAATTAGAGATTTATCCTTCGAAGAGGTGGAAAAATTCAAATATCTTGGAGCAACAGTAACAAATATAAATGACACTCGGGAGGAAATTAAACGCAGAATAAATATGGGAAATACGTGTTATTATTCGGTTGAGAAGCTCTTATCATCCAGTCTGCTGTCCAAAAATCTGAAAGTTAGAATTTATAAAACAGTTATATTACCGGTTCTTCTTTATGGTTGTGAAACTTGGACTCTCACTCTGAGAGAGGAACATAGGTTAAGGGTGTTTGAGAATAAGTTGCTTAGGAAAATATTTGGGGCTATGCGGGATGAAGTTACAGGAGAATGGAGAAAGTTACACAACGCAGAACTGCAGGCATTGTATTCTTCACCTGACATAATTAGGAACATTCAATCCAGACGTTTGAGATGGGCAGGGCATGTAGCACGTATGAGCGAAACCAGAAATGCATATGGAGTGTTACTTGGGAGACCGGAGGGAAAAAAACCTTTAGGGAGGCCGAGACGTAGATGGGAGGATAATATTAAAATGGATTTGAGGGAGGTAGGAAATGATGATAGAGACTGGATTAATCTTGAACAGGATACGGACCGATGGCGGGCTTATGTGAGGGCGGCAATGAACCTTCGGGTTCCTTGAAAGCCATTTGTAAGTATGTAACAATTTAGACATATTATACATCTTCTCATAGAATATAGTTTACTCACACAATGTGCATTTAATATGTTTTAACAAATAGATTTTATACATGTTTTTAACCATGTGACTTTGATAAAAATAGGAGCAAAATGTGTTTAGCATAAAATAACCAATAAGATAATATTATGTAACACTGAAGTTCACTCTTGTTTTAATATACAGTTTTAGCACTCATTAATTATGAAATTATACAGGATGATTCAGTGACTATGTTACAAAATTTTAGGGATGATAGAGGCCATCAATATGAACAACTTTCTTATAGGAATCTATGTCTGGAAACGTTCCGCTTCATAGTTACAAGCCTAGATCCTAGATATGCTAGTCAGTGTAACCAACTAAAATCGAACTGAAAGGTGTCCTGTTCCTGCAAACGTTGGTGATTATTCATATAGATAGTATAAGTTAGTTGACATAGTAAATGATATTTTGACCGATTGGACATTGCAAATTTCCTTCCATTTCCCTTTGTACTTCCATAAATGAAATGCATATCGGCAAGTTGCAATGTTTAATCAGTCAAAATGTAATTTACGATGCCAACTAACTTATACCATTTTTATGAGAAATCACCAACGTTTACAGGAACAAGTCGTATACAACCAAACTTCAAAAGGATAGCCTTCAGTTCCAATTTAGCTGGTTACATTGACTAATGTATCTTGGTTTTCTTACTACGAAACGAAACGTTTCCGGACATAGGTTCCTATATGAAAGTTGTTCATAATTGTCTCCTCCATCATTTCTAAAAGTTCGTAACAAAGTCAATGAATTACCATGTATGTCTTTATGTTATAATATGGAATGGTATAGCTCCTAAAATATTGTTAAAAATATTCGTATTTTTATTGTATTAACATAATCACCTGAAGATGACCTACGAAATGGGCGAAAACGTTTGTGATTTAAACTAGCTCATGTATCATGAAATGATAGGATGTTAACCTTCAATATACCTGATAAGCTGATGACTGAAATAACGATAAAAATATATTATAAACATTGATTGGAACCAAGGGACAGAGCGTGAGATTCAAACATATTTTTAGCACATAAAGAAACAGACCACCAAACAAAACGAAAGTTTGTAACAGAATTGTTTAGCTGTGAACAAGTAATGAGGAAAACATAGAAACACTCCGAGAGCGATCTGTCTGAAAATGGCTCTTAAAGGTAAAATTTATAACTACTTGCGTCTAAAAAGTCTACGAAGCACACGATATACATATCTTACACAGGGGCACCAGCAACTCTTCATTCTTCTCTCCTCATTTTCTTCTTCTTCTTCTGCTGCTGCTGCTGAAAGATGCTCCAATGATGACGTGGCATGGGAGCTCGCAGAGAAGCATAAAGTGGCAGGCGCGCTGACACAGCTGGTTTTGGAGAAAAGGGAGCTGGTATAGCTGGTATGGGAGGCATGAGAGCTCGCAGAGAAACTTAAAGTGGCAGGGGCGTTGGCACAGCTGGTTTTGGAGGAAAGGGAGCTGGTAGAGCTGGTATGGGAGGCATGAGAGCTCGCAAAGAAACACAAAATGGCAGGGGCGCTGGCAACGTTGAATTCGGAGAAAAGGGAGCTGGTAGAGCTGGTAAGGGAGTCGTGAGAGCTCGCAGGGAAACAAAAAGTGGCAGGGGCGCTGTTTATGGAGATAAGGGAGCTGGCATGGGAGGCATGAGAGCTCGAAAGAGAGCTGGAAAAGCTGGTATGGGAGGCATGGGAACTGGCAGAGCTGGTATGGGAGACATGGGAACTGGCAGAACTGATATGGGAGACATGGGATCTGGCAGAACTGGTAGAGGAGTCATGGGAGCTGGCAGAGCTGGTATGGGAGCTGGCAGAGCTTGTAGATGAGTCATGGGAGCTGGCAGAGCTGGTATAGGAGTCAAGGGAGCTGGCAGAGCTGGTGTAGGAGTCAAGGGAGCTGGCAGAGGAGCTGGAAAGGGATCTGGCGTGGGGAAGCGTGGGAGGTATGAATGAAGTTCCTAACTTCTCTAGTGACAAGCCATCGAGGATTTTCACCGCTTCTGCAACAAGCAAAATGAACAAGAACTTTAAACATGTGTCATTATCCGTGAATGGCATATTAATAGGGTGAGAATTCGTATACAACTCCCTATTTTTACTGTCCATTTGCAAAGTCATATAAAATCATTTGTACAGGTTTTGAACGAATGTAATGAATATTAATTGTACATAGTTTTGCATATTTCAGACTTTCCTGTATATTGAGCTTGCAATGTAGCATATTTTTAGTATTTTGTGGCAAAAAGCCCTAAATTATCATATTTTGTAAAAACAATAATATTCTGTGTTGCAAATCTAATTTTCAGGTAAAGCTCAATGTGAAACAGGCTTGAATAATTTCAAGAGGAAAATTGTTCCGGTTCCGGGTATCGATCCCGGGAATTGAATATTTTACCTGAAAAACTAGACTTGCATAATATATACGTTACTGTAGGTACATTAACAGAAAACCACAATTTCAAGTCGCACAGAGTTTGCGTGCACTCGATGTGGGTCTCTAGGATCTCGTCACCCCATTAGAGTTGTGTGGATATAAGGAGAAAAATTGAGACAGTGTCGGGTGGAGTTCCAGGGTAGTTCAATCGGTAGAGCACTGGTGCGTTCAGCCAGAGATCCCTGGATGGATACCTGGCCCCGGAACAATTTTTCCTTGAAATTATTCAAATTCAATATTCTAAATTGTTTGTCAACACAATATTTTTTTTTATCTTAACTGAACTTGATGAACGGAAATTCTTTGCATTTACAGTGTGGTGTGGAGAAACCAAAACAAACACTCTCCTTTTGAACCATTGTGCTACTGCACAACAAGAAGCATACCCAAACACCTCTATCTACCTGACTTCATCATTATCATCATCATCATCATCATCATCATTATCATCCATACAAATATTAGGTCATGTGGCGTATTACGATCTCATAATAAAGAGGAATTTCTCCTCAGCTCTTTTTGGGACGTCCCAGAGATCTCTTCCCATGGGGTTGATAGTGAAGTATAGCTTTTAGGATTCTGAGGGGATCTCATACATCGCAAATGGCTCATCCAGTTCTGATATTTCTGTATAAAATCGAGTACTGATTCCAGACTCAGTTCTTCCATTACTTTGTCGTTGCGTTTATGGTCCCATTTGTATATCATGCTGTTCTTCGCATAAATCTCATTTCATTAGCTGTTATTCTGCTTTCATCCATCCGCCTTAATGTCTATGCCTCATTACCATAACAGAGTACAAGATTTGTTAAAGACCTATTCTAGTGCTTGTCTGTAGCAGGAAAGGTTTCATTATCCTGCTTTTATTTCCAAAGTTTTGGAGTATTTTAAAATTTTGCTCATTATATCCAAATCATTATCAAATATTAATTTGCAGCCATAATAATTATGTAAAATGATTAACTTTTCCCAACATTTTGCCTTGTAAACATATTTTTTTAGGGGCTGTATTTCCACAGATGGCAGTAACTACTTTTTTCTGTATTTATTTCAATTTTATATTTTTGCAATGATATTTAAATTACGTACAGAGTATGGTAGATCATTTTCTGTAGATTCTATTAAAACTAGATCAACTGCAAATATCAATGAACCTATTTTTAAATTTCTGTTTATCTACAACTGACCATGTCGTTTTTGTCTCCATTCCTGAAGAATTTTAATCAGGTGCATTATAAATAGTAGGGAGAGACCGCATTCCTGTTAAGTTCCTGCCATTTTGAGATCCTGTTGTTAATTTTAACTGAAATTAAATTTGACGTACCTGAATTAAATATTCCATAACCTCCTTTTCTCTGTTTCACTTATTCTCAGTTGGCATTTTTTGTGAAGTTTATCTATACGCACTTTAACATCTGTTGTCGGTTGGCATTTTTTGTGAAGTTTATCTATACGCACTTTAACATCTGTTGTCGAATCACATGTGTAGAATCTTTGGGTTTATTTTTAAGTCGTGGACTTTTGCTCTGACTCTGTTTTTATTGTCTTATGGCTTATGTTCATGTAACTGATTTACATTGTGTTTCAATTTTTATGATATTAGTGATTAAGGGGGTCATGAATCATAATATGTAAATTTCCAATCCTGCATGTGCCTTCGTGACTGAGGAAAACCTTGAAAAACCCCAATCAGATTGGGAACCTTCCGAATACGAGTCTCAAACACTACCGTGAACTAAGTCATTCACGCTGTGTTGCAAGAAAACAGACCTATAAATATTTTAATCCTCAATTAGTTAGTGGACCTGTAAGATTGTGGAATGTCGGGTTGCAGAAGAGGAATTTAACTGTTCACTTGTTATTGGATCGTTAACCGAGCATCTTTGGATTTCACAAGTGACGCAATAGTACGTGAATGAATAAAAAGTGAACATCGGCTGCTACACTGATTTGAAGCATTCTAACTTTTATTGTTGTCAAAACTTGCAATAAATATAGACTAATACGAACCAGAAAGGAATCAGGAGCAGAAGTTTTCGTGAGGAAGATAAATATGCCTATTTGTTATTAAAAATAACCCACGTGTGCATTAATGTTACAGAAAATAGAAGACAACCTACAGAGCACATACCGTCGTCGTTAGACGATGAACTAGAGTCTGTAATAAAGACATAAATAATAATTTTGCTATTACAAGAATTAATGAATAAATAAATTAAATATCTAAATAAATAAATAATAAATAAGCAAATAAATAAATGAGAACACATCGAATTACCGTATATGGATGGCTAAGAAGAGATATTTCTATATACAAAATTGTCAATTCCGTTTAACTACACATTATTATTATTATTATTATTATTATTATTATTATTATTATTATTATTATTATTATTATTATTATTATTATTTAGAGTAACTATATTATTATTGTTCACAAAATTGGACAGTGTATGACTTGTGTACTCGTAATATTTTGTTATCGAATAGAAGATCTTACAAAGCAGAAACATATACAGGGTGTTAAAAATAACGTTTACAACATTTCAAGAGTAATAGAGGAGGTAAAAGTAAATATCTTTTGTAAGTGACAAAACTTTGGCTGATGCGCCGTTTATTGTGTAGGCCTACGTAAGTGTTAGTATAATCCATAAAGAACAACACCAATTGTCATTATAGAGGTGGTGTTCAAACTGTCGTTCATTGAAGACATTGCACAACTGGTACCTTCGTACTATGGAGTGTCTGCAACGCTCAAAAAGACCAACATTGTCTCTAATAACATGTGCAGCTTCAACA
The DNA here is from genome assembly GCF_040183065.1 of Periplaneta americana. NCBI lineage: Eukaryota > Metazoa > Arthropoda > Insecta > Blattodea > Blattidae > Periplaneta > Periplaneta americana. The sequence continues at coordinate 151,963,978 of NC_091121.1, forward strand.
ACGCGAGCAACTAAGTCTTCTGCCGAATCGATCGGTGTCTCATACACAAAACATTTCACGTCCCCCCACAAAAAGAAATCCAGTGGGGTTAGGTCCGGTGATCGAGGTGGCCACGGTATCGGCTTACCCCTGCCAACCCAACGATTGGGGAATGTAGCATTTAGGTGTTTCCTGATACGACGATGAAAGTGTGGAGGGGCACCGTCATGCTGAAACCATATTCGTTCTCTGATGTTCAATGGGATATTTTCTAAAAGTTTTGGTAGGACGTCGCGTAGAAAAACAAAATAATTATTACCATGGAGACTGTTAGTCAACAGACAAGGCCCTACAAGGTGGTCGTGCACAAACAGAACTAACCAGTGCATGTTGTGACGGAAGTCAAGTCATCTATTCCTTCAGGCCATATAGCGGCAAAAGAGCGCATCTGCTAAAGTTTTGTCACTTAAAACAGACGTTTGTTTTTACCTCCTCTATCATCCCTGAAACGTTGTAAACCCTGTATAAGAAGTTTGTCTATTTTAAGAAATTAATTTCTACGAGGTAGTCCTATCACTTTTTAGCTATCGATATGCAATATTATTTTAATGTCGTGTATATAGGACCTATTATATCCAAAATATCGCATGCCTGAATCTCATACAAGTAACATTATGAGGAATCAAAATATATAAACTACTCGACGTAAGATTGCTGTCTAACGGAGGAATAAATATTATTATTGGAGGGAAATCAGACCTCTAAGTTAGCGAATCCTTTAACGGACCAATAACACTAAAGATATTTCTTGCAAACCGCTTTCGAACTTACTGATCCGTTAGCGGCTAATGAAGGAAAAAATGCGTTCTTGCAACCGACCACTGTATGCTGACGATCTTCAATGCTACATCTCTTCCCGCTTAGATCGAATAAATGACGCTACAGATAAATTGAACGAAGACATTGACTCGATTGTGACATGGACAAATAAATTCCATCTTAATATCAATCCTGGAAAGACACAAGCAATTATATTAGGAAACAAACGGCAAACCGACGCTGTAAAGCACCTCACATTTCCCCCGTAAAAGGAAGTACAGTGCATATCCCTTTCAGTTCTTCAGTAAAAAATTTTGGCATTCACATGGATAATAATCTCAACTGGGACATTCAAATCACAGAAACCTGCAGAAAACTATATTCTATTATCCATGTGCTAAAAAGGATAAATGTTCATCTTCCCTCTTGCTTAAAAAAGTTCCTTGTGCAGACCCTTGTATTTCCCTATTTTGACTATGCTGACATTTTACTGACCTACCTTTCCAGCGACACACAAAACGAAACTTCAACGTGCTCATAACTTGTGTGTACGTTTTGTAAGCAATGTTCGTAAATATGATCATATTACCCCATCCCTGGAAACAATAGGTTGGCTCAAACTAGATAAGAAAAGAAATTTACATTCACTTCTCCTTCTCTTCGAAATCTTGAACTCTTCTATTCCTTCGTACCTGTCGTCTTGCTTCACTTATCTTTCTTCCCATCACAATCTGAACACACGCTCTCGCCATGAAACAATACTAACAATACCATCCCATCACACCTCCTCATACTCATCCTCTTTCACAATAGCCCTGTCAAGACTCTGGAATTCGTTACCTGCTAGCATCAGGGACTGTCGAAATAAAACTGAATTCAAACGCAAACTTACTAGGCACTTGGTCAGTAATTGAGACTCGTTCAGACATGGTTTCTTGTAAATAGTTCTCTTAATCTATCACAAAATATTTCAATATCAGGTAATTTCATTACTATAGATTTTTGTTATTGTAGGTTTAATTTGATTCACTAAATACAAAAATATTCTTTGTTCTTAACTTCTATGATAAAATGTCTAGCTTTCATTAATCAGGTAATCTTGTCGTACTTTAATTTTTATTGTAATTGTAATTGTAAATTTAATGTTAATTGTAATTTTATTGTTCATATTATAGTTGTAATCCCCTGGTAGAGGGGCAGAGAAGGCCTGACGGCCTTATCTCTACCAGGTTAAATAAATACTAATACTAATACCATCAGTTTTATTTATCGCTTATCCATGTCTTGTAATTTTGTTGTTTGTTAGTTACAATTATAACAATAAACGTTACACTATAATAGACTACTAAGACATTCTATGCTGTGCAGTGCTATTCAGTTGTGCAATTGTAAGTTTTTCGGACAATTTTTGTCACTAACTCTTTCATCCAGTGTTCACACAAAGTTAAATCATCCGAAAATTTCGGGGCGCTGTATTGGAACGTGACCCTTTTTATATAGTAATAATGGTGAGGATATGACTTGTTCCAAAACATTACGAACTTTCTTCCTGGAATTGGTAAATCCTCATAAACTCTCATCTTCTCCTCAACTTTTAGGCGCGTGGCAGAAATGAAATAATATGGCAATGACTTCAAGAATTGGCAACAAAAGCTAAGAATTTATCCCTTGCTCGTTCCTACACTTGTGGTGAAAAGTGTGAGGGAAGGCCGTCATGTTTTGGAGAAGAAATGAAGGTGTTTTGGGGTCAAAGATGTAGCACTCCATGCCCAAGGGGATTGTAAACAGACTGAAAATTAAGTAACATTATTTCCTGATATGAATGCTTCACTTGAGGTTGTTCCATGTTAATTTATCTACATAGGCCTATTTCTAAATAAAGTCAGCTTTCTCTCTTTCTGCGTTGTATAGGCTCGTGACCTATATTGTATAAAATTCTTAATACAGTGCATCTTCGCCATCATGTCGCGACGACCGACTGGCAAGCGGCAGAAGCACGCCCCCCCCCCCCACAATGGGCGCTCGATCGGTCACGGGCGTGATGGCGAAGACGCATTGTAATAAGAATGTATTATGATTATTTGCAATTATAATTTTAAAACTTTCGCTTATGGACATGCTAGATCAGCAGCTTCGTAGTCAACGTTGAAGTCTCTGGTCGTAAGGTTAACACATCGCAACTCCAGTAATCGCTCGTGCAGATATGTTTATATATCCAGTGGTGTCATTCTAATTTTTTAACAATCGGTCCTCTCCGCTAAGGAACGCGAATTTAAAAATATTGAATGACGTAATAAAAAGCAGCTACAAATAAAGGAAAACTGCAATCCAACATGTACTTCCATAACAAAATTATGTGCATAGTTTAAAATGCTGATTCGCGTCACGAAGGAGGAGTAGCCTTCTGACACTTCATCTGTGAGCTGAGCGGCGGTGGATTGCCTCGCTACAGAAACATCATATCACATACATTATCATACCTTCTGTACTATTATATACACAAATAGCATTATACTATACACTACTTACTTAATTATTGGATTTGAAGGAACCCGGAGGTTCACTGCCGCCGTCATTGGTCCCTATCCTGAGCAAGATTAATCCAGTCACTACCATCATATCCCACCTCCCTCAAATCCATTTTAATATTATCTTCCCATCTATGTCTTGGCGTCCCCAAAGGTCTTTTCCCAACTAACACTCTATATGCATTTCTGGATTCGCCCATGTGCTACACGTCCTGCCCATCTCAAATGTCTGCATTTTATGTTCCTAATTATGTCAGGTGAAGAATACAATGCGTGCAGTTCTCTGTCGTGTAACTTTTTCCATTCTCCTGTAACTTCATCCCTCTTAGCCCCAAATATTTTCCTAAAAACCTTATTCTCAAACACCCTTAACCTATGTTCCTCTCTCAAGGTGAGAGTCCAAGTTTCACAACCATAAAGAACAACCGATAATATAACTGTTTTATAAATTCTAACTTTAAAATGTTTTGACAGCAGACTGGATGACAAAAGCTTCTCAACCGAATAATAGCTGCCATTTCCCATATTTATTCTGTGTTTAATTTCCTCCCGAGTATCATTTATATCCCAGGTATTTGAATTTTTCCATCTCTTCAAAAGATAAATTTCCAATTTTTATATTTCCATTTCGTACAATATTCTCGTCACGAGACATAATCATATACTTTGTCTTTTCGGGATTTACTTCCAAACCTATCTGTTTACTTGCTTCAAGTAAAATTCCCATTATTTTCCCTAATCGTTTGTGGATTTTCTCCTAACATATTCACGTCATCCGCATAGACAAGCAGCTCATGTAACCCGTTCAATTCCAAACCCTCTCTGTTATCCTGGACTCTCCTAATGGCATACTCTAGAGCAAAGTTAAAAAGTAAAGGTGATAGTGCATCTCCTTGCTTTACCCACAGTGAATTGGAAATGCATCTGACAGAAACTGACCTATACGGACTCTGCTGTAAGTTTCAATGAGACACATTTTAATTAACCGAACTAGTTTCTTGGGAATATTAAATTCAGTAAGAATACTGTATCATATAAAATTTCTCTCTTAACCGAGTCATAGGCCTTTTTTAAATCTATGAAAACTGATGCACTGTACCCTTATACTCCCATTTTTTCTCCATTATCTGTCGAGTACAAAATATCTGATCAATAGTTGATCTATTACGCCTAAAACCAAACTATATACTATAACAGAAATTAAATAAAAACAACATAAGCAGGAAATACACGCGTTTATAAGCACAAGGTAGACACGCGTGTTCCTTACTCAGAAACAACTGATGTTTTCTGGAAATGCTGTTCTATGCATGCGCAGAGCTTTGAATGTCTGTCCACACCGACATATTATTTGAATTATCTCAAAGCACCCCCAGCCAGGAACAGGACAAAGTTTCCCTTGTTTCTTGTAGCCCTGTGCTCCACATAAGGACCTAAAGAAAATGCTGTACTATCTGAAGATGCATCTGCATACATATTTGTACAACATACTGTTACAAGTTAATTTAACAAGTACGGTACAATGAAAGATGAGCAGAAGACGTTTCTTCTTCAACTTTTACCCAAACACCGATAGCAGTTCCCAACTCCTTCAAAAGTTGTTTTCACGTTTTTCTTTTCCTGTGTTACAAATTATATACCTCTCAGTCCAGGAGTGATCTGTAAATGGTAATGTTTTAGTGAAATTGTTGTGCTTGTTTTATACTTTTATGCATGATTGTGGGAATTTGAATTTTTGAAAGTGCAGTTTTTTGTACCACACTACCATGTCAAGGCATTGGAAGAACCCTGTTACCTATTAGCAAACACATTTCATTTTAAGTAAAGAGTTCTCTATTTTAGACCTTTTATGTCAGATTCTAAATCTAGAATCTTCACCTAACTAAGTACTTGAATGAGGGTTTCGAAAGTTTATTGCATTTTTAATCTTATTGTTTCTAGTTGAACTGCGATAGATTCGGTATCATGTACCTCTGGCAGATTTAGTATTCTCCCAGGAGATAAAAGATTGTTGGTAGGCGATCTGTTGCACACTGGATCCTGTTGTTCTCTCAGCAGGGATAGCTGGGTTGAAACATGACCACAAACAGTCTTTCTAATGATAAACATTTCTTACATGGCAAGATGGAGGATTCTCGATGGAATCCTTTCACGTTTCATTGCATTACCCCAATTTCTGTGTGGAATTTATATTCAAACAAAAAAACTTAAATGATACTGACTACTACCGACCCAGCAGCCATAAATCATTCAAAATTTTCAATACTTTTAATGAATGAAAATATGTTCCATTAAAAATGGAATAACAAATTGTAGGGGTATTAAAAAGGAAAACGAAGTATCTTATTACTGTGCTTAATAGTGTATAATAGTCTATTTACTTCTTTAAATAATATTTTGGAATAATAAACTATGGCTCAGTTTTGTGTATGCGGTATTAGCACTCAAAAGAAAAGGGGTATCGATAGGAGATTGCCAAAGTAATTGCAGATCAGCCTGCTAATATAATATCGACGGGCCAGTTCTAAAGGGAAACAACTCAAAATTTAAACCTTTGAGAAAACTGAAGTTTAAAGCTTCATGTTGCTGTGAAACATCCAATTTGGAAACTTACAACATATATTAAACGTGATTTGAATTTGGATTAAGAATCCTCTGATTTTTCACAGCAACATAAAGCTTCAAAATGCAGGATTCTCTAAACTTGAATTTTGAATTGTTTCCCTTTCAAGCTGGGCCGTCGATGTTGTAGGGTGTATCTGTTGTGACTGGCTGTACACTTGGTTAAGAAGTAACGATTTAATAATGTGATATGATTATGTTTACTGTCGTATTAAAAAGCTAGAGACTTAAATGTTAGAATGTTAAATTAATGTTCTTCCTTTCTGTCAACCTAATTTGTTTTATCTTCAAAATTTAAAAAGAGGTTCTACGAACTGCGACAAATTCAACAAGTAAATCGGGCGACTGGTGCGAACTGGCTGAATGATACCACTGGATAAATGTTCTATTCACTACCAATACGAATTCAAGTCTCCTGAACTTGTGCACAGAGTCCGTAGATATCCAGAGAATCGCAATTCTTCGCGCTGGAAATGCCGACAAAAATCAGGCATTTTTGTTACAGCGCACGCTATTTCCTATATGCATTTGTATAGGGAATGACTGTAGCCTAAATCAGAATCAAATATTTTTAATTTTAAGGGCCATGGACACTGACCTAAAATAAGTTTTACTTTAAATGGTACTATTACTCTGGGATTCCACGGATTCTGCTTCTGCATAGCTGAGAGCGCCACTATAGCTTAGAATTTGAACAGTTACTGTACCTTCGTAGTATTCGTCTAAGTCGTACTGGAAGTGGTAAAGATAAACCTCTAGCTTCACCAACTTCCTCCGCCCCAGCTCCATGACGCTTTCCTCCCACTCGGAGTACTGGCTGCTCGAAGGCTCACTGGCAGCGTCTACCATCATCGGCTCATCAGTTGTTAGCTTCACCAACTTCCTCCGCCCCAGCTCCATGTTGCTCTCCTCGAACTCGGCGTACTGGCTGCTCGAAGGCTGGCTGGCAGTGTCTACCATCATCGGCTCATCAGTTGTTAGCTTCACCAACTTCCTCCTCCCCAGCTCCATGTCGCTCTCATCGAACTCGGTGTACTGGCTGCTCGAAGGCTCGCTGGCAACGTCTGCCATCATCGGCTCATCAGTTGTTAGCTTCACCAACTTCCTCCTCACCAGCTCCATGTCGCTCTCCTCGAACTCGGCGTACTGGCTGCTCGAAGGCTCGCTGGCAGCGTCTGCCATCATCGGCTCATCAGTTGTTAGCTTCACCAACTTCCTCCTCCCCAGCTCCATTACGCTCTCCTCGAACTCGGTGTACAGGCTGCTCGAAGGCTGGCTGGCAGCGTCTACCATCATCGGCTCATCAGTTGTTAGCTTCACTAACTTCGTCCGCCCCAGCTCCATGTCGCTCTCCTCGAACTCAGTGTACTGGCTGCTCGAAGGCTGGCTGGCAGCGTCTACCATCATCGGCTCATCAGTTGTTAGCTTCACCAACTTCCTCTGCCCCAGCTCCATGTCGCTGTCCTCGAACTCGGTGTACTGGCTGCTCGAAGGCTCGCTGGCACCATCTACCATCATCGGCTTATCAGTTGTTAGCTTCACCAACTTCCTCCGCCCCAGCTCCATGTCGCTCTCCTCGAACTCGGCGTACTGGCTGCTCGAAGGCTGGCTGGCAGCATCTACCATCATCGGCTCATTAGTTGTTAGTTTCACCAACTTCCTCCGCCCCAGCTCCATGTCTCTCTCCTCGAACTCGGTGTACTGGCTGCTCGAAGGCTGGCTGGCAGCGTCTGCCATCATCGGCTCATCAGTTGTTAGCTTCACCAACCTCCTCCGCCCCAGCTCCATGACGCACTCGTCCCACTCGGCGTACTGGCTGCTCGAAGTCTGGCTGGCAGCGTCTACCATCATCGGCTCATCAGTTGTTAGCTTCACCAACCTCCTCCGCCCCAGCTCCATGACGCTCTCCTCCCACTCGGCGTACTGGCTGCTCGAAGTGTGGCTGGCAGCGTCTACCATCATCGGCTCATCAGTTGTTAGCTTCATCAACTTCGTCCGCCCCAGCTCCATGTCGCTCTCCTCGAACTCGGCGTACTGGCTGCTCGAAGTCTGGCTGGCAGCGTCTACCATCATCGGCTCATCAGTTGTTAGCTTCATCAACTTCGTCCGCCCCAGCTCCATTACGCTCTCCTCGAACTCGGCGTACTGGCTGCTCGAAGGCTGGCTGGCAGCGTCTACCATCATCGGCTCATCAGTTGTTAGATTCACCAACTTCCTCCGCCCCAGCTCCATGACGCTCTCCTGGAACTCGGCGTTCTCGCTGCTCGAAGGCTGGCTGGCAGCGTCTACCATCATCGGCTTATCAGTTGTTAGCTGATTCCTCTCATTGCTTTTCAAGTTTTCCAACTTACCTGGTGGAGTGTTCATATAACACGCTGCAGTCGATCTTCTTGTCGATCTTCTTGTCAATCTTCTCCATATTCTTGTCCATCTTGTTGTCCATCTTCCTTTCTTCTCTCCGTTGCGTTTCGTCATGACATGTCCTTCCCCAGTATCCCCCACCCGGACATCCGATTGGGGGGATAGTTTACGTCCGGAATTTTTTACCAGGGAAAGACTCATCATGCCATTATTTTTTTGAATTAATCTTCTTGGGATATATATAAATGCGGAAGCTTCCCATTGCTTTCCGCACACCACTCTCTCTTTCGCATCTTTAAAGATCCCAGGGGGCCCCAGCGTGGAGGTGAGGAGAGTGGATTTGACTAATTAGGCCCTCCGGACTTCACCGAAATCCACCGCAAAAGTTAAATATCAGTTCCATCAGGGTTTTTGACCCGATCGGAGACCGGGAAATCCCAATTAGCCTTTGCCCCCCTTATTGAGTCTAAGGCAGCGGTTTCCAAAGTGTGCTCCGCGGAGCCCAGGGCTCCCCGAATGATTCTCAATGACTTCGTCCGCGGCAGTTATGAAGATGACAAAAATTTCTGCTTCCATCTAGTCTCTAGCGGGAAAACGCAAACTACTTCCATCAAGTGAAAATATTTTCTCAGAAAATAGTTTGCGTTTTCTTTTTAGATGGAAGCACCAATAATAATCTACTCGTTATTGGAACTATCTCGATTTTTCTTGCTTGCCAAGTACTCGATGTTCTCGAAATTTATTTATTGTTTTATATACCAAGCTGATAGCGTTTGTTAATCGTGATACGTAGAATCTACAATCTATTGACTATTATGTTGCTTCAAATATATATATATATATATATATATATATATATATATATATATATATATATATATATTGCATGTTAATTTGATTGCAGAAGTGTTAGCTGAACTTTGGTTGAAATGAAACTGTGATTTAAGACGGGTTCCGTAATACCTAAGAGTCATCAGCTATCAACCAGTGCTCAGTTAAAGAGGGGTAACAACAGGTGTAACCTTACTGTAAAAGAAGATAATGCAAATTCCTTGAGATTGAGTTCCGAATATGTTGAACATGATCCTGCTTCAGAGTCTACGATGTGTAGTGCAGAGGTACTGAAAGGAATTAAAAAACGAAAGTATTGTGATTCATATTTGGACATGGAATTCCCTGAGTTTGCTTATGGACGTCCACAGTGTGAGATATGTAACAAAGTTTTGCCCAATAGTTCTATGTTCCCTGCCAAGCTTAGAGACGGTATTTCGAAACTCATCCTTACTTCACAAATGAAACTGCAGACTAGGTACTTTAAAAGAAAAACTGATGACTCCATGCAGTTCGGACAATATTTTTATCTCGTGTAAAAGACAAATAACAAGAAAGCACTGGAAGCGTCGTACTTGATTAGTGATGACTGGCTCTTGCTGGTAAACCTCTCTCTTGCTTAAACTCATATGAAACCATTATTTGTGAGGCTAGTTAAGTGCATGGTGGACGAAAAAACTGCAAACTTGATCCTCAGTATGCCCTTAACAAATAACACTGTGCGTAATCGAATACAGAATCTATCAAACGACGTTAAAAATATCATAATTTTCCTTATCAGTCAAATTAAATTTTCACTGCAACTTGAATCCACGGACGTTGCCGTGTTATCTGTATTAATGACGTTTGGGCGGTACGAATTTTCAGGTCCTTTCATGAAGATATTTTGTTCTGCAATCCATTGCCATCCTCTACAAACGGTACTGAAATTTCATTGAAAACCTTGAGACAATTGTATTCACGTGTGCACAGATGGCGCAAAGGTCATGGTAGGTCCTGTTTCTGTCGCTGTTACAATGATCAAGAAAGCTAAAAAAACAACTGCATTAGTAGTCATTGTTCACTACACCAACACGCTCTCGCAACGAAAAAATCCCAGCGTTATTAAAGTAAGTACTACACAAAGTCGTCAAAATTATCAACTTTGTTAAGGCACGACCTTTGCAGTGTAGACTACTCAGTATTCTGTGCGAAGCTATGGGGAGTATAGGCCTACACAAGTCACTGTTATTACACATAGAAGTGCGATGGTTGTCGCGAGATGAAGCGTTTTGCCGTTTACTTGAAATTCGAACGGAAGTTTCTTCACTTTTGAATGACCGAAACAGTTTGCTAGCAAATTCTTTGAATGATCAGGAATGGTTGTGCAAATTAAGTTGCTTGGTAGACATTTTTTCAAAATTAACTAATTCATCACAAGGTAAACAGAAGTTATATTCGATGCTAATGACTAAAGCTGAGACATCTAGGACGTTTGTCGTTAAGTTACGTGCGCCCAAACTATAGCATAGCAAGTAGTGAGAGCGGGGGGAGGTTAGTGTACAGACTTTGTACGCTGCCCTATAAACAACAGAGAATAAGGTGTATACTCACATGACAAATAAACTGGAGCTCAGATCATGTCATCATTACTGGATTTTCGAGTCTGTTTCAGTAAACACTGCCTACGTTTTGATTACGTCTTCAACCCTTTTATAATGTGTAGCAAAATAGACTGCAGCATCCAGCCATGTCCCCCATCTAATTACAAAGGGTTGCGGCGGTAGAGGGGCTACAGGAGGGATTGCACTGAATTTAACAACCCGTCCTGGTGCCTTAAACATACGTATTTCTTTGACATTCGATATGAAGCTGTTCACATCACTGTAGCAGGAGCGAACTTCGACTATTTGATGTAGACCATGGGCTAGGATAACTTTCGGCTAAAGTAGTTGAATTTCTTTACCAATTTTTAACATATAGGCTAGCATCCGTGATGAAAATAACTATACATTATCATTTTTTATTTCGTCTGGCCATAAGAGGGTAATAGGCGTTTTAAAACTTTAATTATATTTAAATGGTCCGCATTCTCAAGAATTTCACAGGTTAATAAGAAAGTTTTATTGGATTTGTGTGGTGGAAGAATGTCCGTAACGACGTTTGGAACAAATTGTCCAGCGGCGTCTGTGCTTTCATTAATGAAATACATATTTTACTATCTCCTATACTTAGTCGTATGCGAGATAGGCTATAACATTATAATAGCATTTCGGTGTATAATATTTCTGAAAAGTTGATTGACTTAGGAGTTTCCTTTTCACGTATTTCCGCATAAAGCTTCTAAAGTGTGTATGTTATATTTTCAACGTTATTTATTGGTATGTTGACACATACCATCATTTTACATAAATCGTGAACAAAGTATTTCTGTGTGGTACACATTTAATTCAAACTTAAATGCGATTCATGTCCTTCTTCCTCAGTTGAAACTGTCATCAGTGCTTTATGTTTTTCGTGTTACAATGTTGTGTCACGAATTTACGTCTTTTACCTTTAATTTCTGTGCTACATAAAATTCATAAAATATTGACCCCACTTACTGCGAAATGTTATGTGTCTAATTCCTTCATCAAGCTGTTTACTATTCATATACTTGATGATTCTGCCATTATAAATATTATACGTTAAGTAAGATAGATAATACAACTCTGGAGGTCTGTCCACTACACAACGTATATGTGTTCTGTTTGCCCGAGTCGCATGCCTGTACGCAACCACTCCTCCACCTGTTCATACTATTTACCTTCGACAAACATCGCAATACAGTTAACTTGATATTGTCCTGCAGTCCTACATGTCTCAGCTTTATTAATGACAAAATTGCCGCGCTGAAGAAAAAGACAGCGTTCTGCATAAAAAGCGTCTAAATCTGCTAAATGTGACAGTCGAAGTGTTGGTATGAGAATTGCAGTAGAAAATTGCTGATATTATCCCAACGAGTTAGATACTATAGAGAGGCCAAAGACCTCAGAAAGTTGAAGACAATTGAACATTGGTCCGCCATGTTTCGGTTAGTCAAAACAAAGGGGCGTGGCTCGGATGTTGTAGGAAATGACTGTGATGAAGTTAGTATTATTGTGAATTGAGTTACATATTAAGACTAAGTTAATAAGTAAAAAGTAAAATACACACAAAACTTTACGTTTTATAACAGCTGTAGGCCTATGTTTTATTAGTTTCACTAAATATAGCCCAGATATTAAATGACAAGCTATACTCGATGCAACCAAAGCAAAGCACCTAAAGTCGGATGAATTTAATCGGCAGAAGAAAAATAAATTTTTTTGACTTCGTCACAAATTTAATTACCTTACAGCTAATCTAACCTAATATGAAATTATGTAATTCAGTGCTCACCAGGTGATTTCAAGAGAGACGGCGTATGTAACTAATAGGAGTAAAATATAGGAAAGGTAGTGGCGAAAATTAAAAAAAAAAAAAAGTCCAATAATTGAGTTATTGAGAAAAATTCATTTGAAATTGCAGTTAACACAGAGAATAATTAAAGAATGACACTAATAGAAAGTTACTCATGATCATAACTCACCACATTTATTGAAACGATAAGATATTTACGATTAGCATTGTTATCAGAAACAACAGGAGCCACAGCTAGGTATTCTTCTTTTCGCGTGATGGAGACATTATGTAGTTTAATATAATTTGAAACAAATATTGTCGCGTGATGGAGACATCGTGTAGTCTAATATAATTTGAAAGAAACATTGATCTCAACATGTCTCGCAACTAGGCAGAGGTTTTTGCAGAATAAAACTGTTCTTACATTATTTTGAACAATAATGACAAATTGTGTGTGATGCAAGTGCTAACTTTCCTCTTTGTTAACAAAAAGAGCCCTACGCATTAATAAAAAGAAAATTGGAGTAGGCCCTATAAACACAATAAATACTAAACTCTTGATGGTACAAACTTATTAATACAGATATTTCGCTTATGCTCAGTTCGTCTTATCTTATAATTCTCTGCGGCAATGGTACCTGTATTGAGTGAGTTTAATTATCCAGCAACGAATATTATGATTTACGGTACATTTCATTTAAATCCGAGGGAATGAGACATTTTTGGAAATTTTAAAGTCTTAATTATTACTTTTTCATTTATAAATCAGCTTTTTACAAAACCTATAGCGAAATGTTTAAATTAAATATTGATGTAGCTGAAAAATATAATACATGTACCAACTCGTTGCAGTGTACCTTTGATAAGCACTCCTTGCGGAGGCTGGCGGTACTATAGACCGCCATGTTTTTTAGGGAATGATCCATAGTACTGTTGGCCTCCGCAGGGAGTGCTTATCAGGAGTCTTCAGCCTCTCTATAGTATCTAACTCGTATTATCCTATTGAAATTGACATAACATAAATAATAATAAAGTGTTATTTCTAATGAGTAATTTCACTAAGAAAATAATGTTTATTAATTCTTGTCTCCTGTATTCAATAAACCACAACAACATGTATGATATCGCCTTTTATGAGCTTCCTTCTAGCATTACTGCTTACGCTTCTGTGCCGAGCCAGGAGTAAATATGGCCTCCGCCGAGTATGCGGTACTCTATAATAATCTTACTACACTGCTCTGTTTGATGAGTTAGGCCAGAGCCATCTACTGGCTGTTCATTTCAAAGTGTGTCATGACGAAACGGTTGTGAGTCAGCGATTTGAAGCGAGTTTCAGCTTTTATGTCAGAGAAGTTGCCTATTATTCAAGGCGTTCAATATGAACTTGAGAACGCGTACGGTATAACATGAACGTCGTAGCAACAGATGGCGGTCTGTAAAGTCTGTGTGCTACCATAACCTCTTTCGAACTGTTTTGCGCGGGCAAGTCGTACGCAAGGTATTTGTTATCATCTGTTGCGTACCGCAAAATTCCACAACACAAATAAAATATTCCGTGTCCATGTTGACAGTCCAAGTTAATGTCAACAAATACGTAAGTATCGTATTTGTTCGCATACTTTGCGCCACCGCGTATTTTACGCACCCTAAATTTTAAAGGATTAGTTTGAACTTTAATTTTGCTCCGTGTATTTTCCGCACACATTTTATGTTCATTTTTTTTTTCAGTATGTATTTTCCTTCCCTAAATTCCTTTGCCAATATTTGCATTCCACGGCATTGTTCACTGACCAGTACTCAACTCAACTACCTGCTTCACAAAGACAGCCTAAATAACGTTACTTCAACACTGATGCTTGTTCTTGTAAATTACCCCTAAGGGCAGTGACTGTGACAAGTTTTACTGTTCAACAGTTATCACCGCAACATGAAGAGTGCATCGATCAACCTCCTATAGGCCTATAAACTCGTACAATGTACTCAATTAAAGACTACCTATTGAGAATGCTACATCTGCTTTGTACATTGCATTCATTACGGTTGTCATATATTCAATTTAATTATTATTTATTTCAAGATTGCCAGTAGTCTTAGGTGACAAAAGTACTATATTCTTAATTACTATATACTTAAATAAAACCCAGATCAAGAAGTTTGATTTAAAAAAATTCGCATATTTTACGCACCCCAATTTTTCAAACAGCCAAAACAGATTAAAAGTGCTCAAATTACGCGAGCAAATACTGTAATCGTCTTAACCAGTGATCATCAACTCACGTATGAACGGGCGCGGGCAGTGCTTGGCTCATGCGTGCTTACTGTACCGGGCAAATGACCGGTTTGTGACGTTGCGTTATAGTGAACAGAGGCGGTTCTTGCCATTCATTCAAACAAGAGATGTGAGGAGCAGGAAACACTTCAAAACGTAGGCCACACTGAAGAAATACAACTTACAGATGCAGTATACAACTCACAGGAACGAATATGGCAGATACGAAGAGAAGTGCGTGTTGCATTAATCCAACAATTGAAGGAAAATGAGCTAGAAGTTGTTTAAGATCATAATGTGAAGAACTTTTCTCACAACAAGTGTAAGAGTTAGAATCTATCAGTTTGTGTCCTTCCACCATGATGCATCCCATCCGAGGTCTAGCCGAGGACGTTCAGGTGCAATTAGTAATTGTTTGTCAGTCTTTCATTTGTTATTCTTTGGCAGTAGATGAAAATATTAATGTAAGCAATAAATCTCAACTGGTGATTTTTGTAAGAGGCGCTATTGGAAACCTTCAGGTTAAGGAGAGTTCTTATATATTGTTCTCATAAAAGATACTACTACTGGTTCCGATATTTTCATGTAGAGACTGTAAAAATTATTTTGGACTCCCTTGGAATAAACTTATATCCTTGGCAACCAATGGTGCTCCTTCCATGGTTGGAAGTAAAACGGATGTAATAAGGAGTCTAAGGCACGAAGTGAAAAGCGTTAATTTATCCCATGAAATTATTTCTTAGCGAGTATAGCGATCTATCATAATACAGTAAAGTGCAGTGACTAAGTCGTGGCAAATTATTAGATAAGTTCTTTGAACTGAGGGAGGAAACATCATCGTTCACGGAGAGAAAAAAAAAGTCTGTATCATAAGTGAAAAATGAAAAAATGGGTTTGTGAACTTGCTTTCTTAATGGAATTACCTGAATGCTTTAAATTGTTTGCTACAAGGTAACAACAAGATTATTACACAGTTATATGACAGAGTGAAGGGGTTTAATATGAACCACCTCTAATTATGGAACTTTAGCTTAACTAAAAGGATAAGTTACATCACATTTTTCAAAATTAACAGCGATATAAGCATACTAGTTTCTTAAGACTTGGATTTCGAAGAATATATTTACACATCATGCGATCTGCGCCAGGAATTTGATTCGAGATTTAAAGACTAGGAAAATTTTCAATTTGATATTCGATTATTATTTGTAATTGGAACTTATTGATTTACTTTACGATAGTGAATTGAAGGACAAATATCAAAACAAAAGAAGTTATCTGACTTTTATATGAATTTTCTATGTGTTCGATTTCCCCGATTGTACAGACATACATTTTCGGATTCACATATTTGTGCGGACAGTAATTTTTTCCTATGATGAAGATAAACAAGCCATGTCATGGAAGCCAAGTATCGAATCACAACTTAAAATGTGCTGTCACATTATGCACTATACAAACAATAGTTCCAAACGTTGAGAAATTGCTGAGGGAAAAGAGAATTAAACAAATCCCGAAAAATCAAGGCTAATGCCATGTTGAGTGGACTGAATGAAGTTAATTTCTGCATTACTATTCCTAGGGTTTTTATGTGTTTTGTTCAACACTTTGCCTAACAGAAACAGTTTGCGCAGTTACAGTAATTGTCATGCATTGCCCAAATAATTAGTATTATAATTCTGAAAGTAATTATAAACTTATTAACTTCTAACTTTGTTGAAAATAGGCTACAAGTTTTTTTTTTTTTCAAATTGCTTAAGATAGTTTATTTAGCTATTTATATTGAGCCAGCATCTTTTATCAACAGTAATATCACTAGAGGTTTTGATTTATCTAGAGAAAATCAAAACTCGAGTGCGATTTAATTGACTATTACAAGATTAAAAGAAAGCATATAAAGATTAGAAGTAACGAAGTACTCCAATACAATAAAATATTAATTGATTTACGAAAATACAAAACTGTCTTCAAATTGTACCATCTCAACATTATAAATATTACACTAATAGATGGCAGTAGTGTGTTATGAAGAGCTGATTTCTTATCAGTTGCGCCAACTATGGAATCTTCATTGAACTCTGTGGACGGTTACTGGTCAAGAAGGCTTTGTTGATTCAGTTTCATTTCTATTAAAACAGTTGCATTCCACTTCAATTATCCCGATCCCAATAATCAACGTCACTCGACAGATGATTTTCAATATATCTTAGTATTAAACAATCTCTGATAACTTTTCATAATATCATATAGCAGAAGCTATAACATAAACTAAATAACATAAACGAGTGTTAGAAAAGTTTCAATTAGGGATGATGAAATAAACAAGAAACATTTTAATTAATGATGATGAAATGAAAAAATTAAAACATGAATAATTTTAAAAGAAACAATTATTGAAAGTAGGTACAATTTTCAAATTTGAATGTTTTAGTGGTTATACTGATTGTTTGGCTCTGGCTGTGGTGTGAGGGTTTGTTGTCCCATCAAGCCTGCAGTAACTTGCTGGTCTGACGCGGAGTATAGCAGACGGCTGTATTATGCAATGTTGAATGTTAAATTAGAGCGTAGCACCTGTAATGCACGACACTAATTGCTATTGCATTAGACAAATAACGTCTCCTCTCGTTCACAAAATACATGCACTTAGTATCGAAATGTGCGGAACACAAAACTCTATGTATTGTGGGAAACCAATTCTCTCTCTTCATTTGTGAAACCGACTGCTTAGTTAACAAATCATTTTTTCAGTGGGAATCTGTAAAAACAATAAACACGTTACAGAATCTTTCTATCAATAACTGTTATTGTATGTATAGTAATACAAAATTACGGCACGCGAACCTGGGCGGAAGGTTTCAAATTTGTACACGACACCAGGGCCAATTGTGTGCCTAGATATATAACTACAACGTCTTTGGGACACACTCCACTCTCAACCGCTTAGTAGTTACTGAAATTTAAAAAACGCGGGGTGTGTTTATGATTTTTGTAGACGTTGCTAGTGTTCTGTTTATAATAGGCCTATATTGTTACTATCATAGCATGCAAAATGCCAAATTGTGCGGTGAGCGAGTGTCAGAATTATAGCAGGAAAACTAAAGGCTCGAGTGTTATTTATCATACGTTTCCCTCTGATTCAAAGCTGCTAAAGATAACATACCAGCAAAGAAAAAATTGAAATTAAACGCCCAACCATTGCTGAATTTCCCAGTGTGCTATGTGAAAAACAGTGAGATAAACCTGATAAACAGTGCTAGTAGTAAACGTGTAGAAGAATGAATGCATTATTTGCGGAGACATCAATGTCGATTATCTAACAAAAAGCAATAGGAAAGATCAACTAAATTCATTGCTAGCATCTTTCAATTTAATACACACAGGAAACTTTCCTACCAGAATACAGGGGGATTCAGCTACTGCAATAGACAACATATTCATCGGAATAGAAAAAATAGGTATATCTCAAACAACCCCAATAATTAATGGTCTTTCGGATCATGATGCTCATCTCCTAAGTATAAATATTAACACAGCATCAAAAAAAAAAAAACAATTAAAGTGAGATTCAGAAATATAAACAGGGAATCACTAAATAATTTTGAAATAAATCTTAAAAGTGAAACATGGGAATCAGTATACAGTCAAAGTGATACGAACAGTAAATTCAACGAATTTCATAAAACATTTCTAAATATTTTTGAATCCAGTTTTCCTGTAAAGTATAAAAATGAAACAATATGTAGCAATACATGGATTACACAAGGTATTAAAATCTCATGCAAAACCAACCAGCCTATCTCTTTACTTGTTTCAAGTAAAATTCCTCTCTTTTCCCTAACCTTTTGTGGATTTTCTCCTAAATATTCATGTCATCCACATAGACAAGCAGCTGATATAATCCGTTCAAATCCAAACCCTGTCTGTTACCCTGAACTTTCCTAATAGCATTTTCTAGAGCAGTGGTCGTCAGGACTCGCTGAAATGGATTACGGGTAAACAGTGCATGGCAAAATGCACTCTCGTGCAGGAGGAAGCACACTGGTGCTGTAAGAGATCTGCGGGTAAGAGATGCTAGCCCGAGAGTGCAGTGTTCTGATGACCGCTGTTCTAACGAAAAGTTAAAAAGTAAAGATGATTGTGCATTTCCTTGCTTTAGCCCGCAGTGAATTGGAAAAGCATCAGATAGAAACTGATCTATATGGACTCTGCTGTACATTTCACTGAGGCATATTTTAATTAACTGAACTAGTTTCTTGAGATTACCAAATTCAATAAGATTATATAAAACTTCTCTCTTAACCGAGTCACATACCTTTTTGAAATCTATGAATCCGAGGCTTATGTCGTGGTTTCGTAACAAGCTGTTTATTTACGGTGGTGGGTTGTTAGTTCATCGCCCAACCCCCAAGCAGGAGGACCACCCCTTATCCGTTGTCCGCGACTGCTTATTCAATATATTCACACCTATCATCCATATATGGAGGCTGTCTCCTCTATCCGCAAACTGAGGACGCGCCATGCTGTGATGATAGGGACCCACCATACCTGGAAGCATTTCAATACTTTAATTAATATTAAATCAGTTTAAGTAATAGGTATTTTGCAACACTGTTACAAGATGCATGTCTCACCTTAAGCCTGAGCACCGTGGGTACAGGTTATAAGGGCAGTCTCCTCGTGACTGCCATCTGTACTCCGGGGAAGTGTTTCGTCTGTTGACAAGTGCTTCTGAATTCACTGCGATGTAGCAATTTTTATAGAAACAAAATCGATTTCTTACTAAATAAAAAGAAAGGACGCAAATTGGCGAAAGAAGATTCTATTCCTTTTGTCTTAAGGATTTAGTGTGTGAAGTTACTGTTATTGAACACCTTTGTTTTTATTTGCTTGCTTAGAGTATAGAACCTGTGTTTTGCCATAGGCATATCACAGGATATTTACAATGTTATACACAGGATATTTACACTATTATACACTTCTATTTCGAATGCTATTCTTGAAGGAAACAGTAGATGTTGATGAAACTTGTCACTCTTACTGGGTTTATGTGTGTCCTCACCATCTGGTGCTGATTTTGCTTCGACAGTATTGAAGGCCGGTGTGTTGAAAAGTGTGTGCATTCCGTCAGTAAATGTATTGCTGACTGCACAGTTTTCTCGGGGCAGCTGCATAATGGGGACGGTGATTTGTTAATTCTGTGCAAGTATGATTTGAAGCATCCGTGGTTTGTCAAGAATTTGGTGAGGATATAGTTTGGCCTTAGGGATATTAAGAGCCTATGTGTGATGGATGGAATATACTGTTTGGTATGTAGTGCTACCTCTCTGTGTATGTTGTTATATAATGTTAATGTTTATATAATTTTGGATTAGTCGTTTAGAAAGAGGTAGTGGGATGGAGTTATATTGTATGGTATTTCTGTATCTGGCTGCAGTTTTGGCCAGATATTCGGCTCTTTCATTGCCCTTAATTCCAATGTGGCCTTTGATCCAGATCTGTGACATTTCCGTAGTTTTCTTAAGGTCAATCATTTTCTTTCTGATGTACACTGCAATCGGCTGTGTCGTTCTTTTGTTTGCTACTACATGAAGTGCAGCTTGCGAGTCGACGTGGATGTCATACGATGTTTTATCCTTACGTTTGGATATATTGTCCAATCAATTGCCATTTTGATTCCAATGAGTTCTGCTTGGAAAACCGTGCATTCGTTTCCTAATCTTTGACTTTCTATGTATATTTCTAACGATTTTTGTACTGCTGCCACTTCTGCTCAGACGTGTTCCTCCGTTTTGGAGCCATCTGTAAATAGCTGTACATTGGTTGAGCTGACTTTGCCATTGAAGTCCACATTTATAATATTCTCTATTGAATGTATTCCACTGCCACATTCTGTATAATTCTTCTTACCACCATTCACAGAAGAGATGCAGCTCTTTGCTTGTTTCAGTCTGTTGAACTGAAACAACCCAGAACTCACCACGTGGAGGTGGCTGCATGTCGAGTTCCGCCCTGCCCATCCCAACCTCCCTACCATGTGGGCAAGTACATTCCATTGTTCATTCATTGTTATTTTCAATCATTGTTCATACTCTGTGACATGAATCAATATTTAGGTTTGCATTTCACATTTCTTTTGTTTCAATTTGTAAAAGTCACATTATTAAAATTCTCCAATAGAATATAATCAGTCACTGTATGTTTGTGCAACGAAAAATGTGAAGAAATGCTTGATGTCATTCTTTTTGTCTCATTTTCTTCTTTTTTGTAGAACCGTTCATATAAACGTATATGCGATAGCTAAAGTGTAAGATATGTAACTTTCGGTGCGATGAATAATATTTTTTCACAAGAATTTAATAACTTTTATTTCTTGTTTCTCTATTTTGTGGTTTTCTCTCTTTCTATTTTCTCTCTATCTTTTTATATTTATTGAAGTTTCTCTCTTTGTACTCTTGAAATACTCTACATAAAATTTGAATTGGAAATTGTGAAGAAAATATGGAAACAAACATGTCAATATCCACTTTCAATATTTCTACCCATTTTTTCCATATCAATGATTACGGGGTTGGGCAGATAAAACTGGCCTGCCTCTTCTCATTTGATTTGAAGCAAACTTTTTTTTCAAAGGAATGAAATAAAATGGATAAATGAATGTGTCCTGTGCTAACCGTCGTAATAGATGTTGAAAGTGCCCTCCACCAACATCTAGACATTTCTGTGCACGTCTTAACACGTTTATATAAAGACGTGTCAATTTCTCACGGATGATAGTGCAGATGCTATTCCTGATGTTGCCCTTCAGTTCAGTACATGGATTCTGCTCGCTTTCTGTCCGGACACTTCAACTTTCGGCATGAATTCAGGAAATGATGAATACGAGTCCTGGAAAGTCCACCACAAAATTGGCTCAACATTGCGAACGTGTGTTAAAGGCTTTGAAAGTCAAATCATACCGAGTGACAGCAACTGAAGGAGCCCGATAAGAATAAATGTTTAAATTTCTACTGCTGATTGTTGAATATGATTACGGATGGTGATTTGGACCCACTGTTGTTTATCATGATTGATGAGGCTTGGTTTCTTCTATCGGGATATGTAAACTCTCAAAGAACAGGTACTGGGCGACAGAAAATTCTAACCTAGTGTACGAGCAACCACTACGCGACCAAAAGATCGGTGTATGGTGCTCTATCACTGCAAAACGCATGATCTGTCCAATATTCTTCGACACACCAGTCAACACGGCTGTAGACTTTCCTTTCTTGGATGAATTCTATCCCCAACTAAAGAAGAGGAGCGTAATTACTGCTTCTTTCAACAACATGGAGCAACATCTGACACATCTGAGAGGTCACTTACGCGTATTCATCACATGTTCACCGAAAGGCGGATTGTGATCAAAGGCTTGTGGCCACCGCGGTCACTAGATTTGTGGACATGTAACTTTTATTTAGGGGAGAGGGGGTACTTAAAGGGGAAAGTGTATGTCTCAACTACATGGGCTTGGCCAATGGATAGGGAGAAATGAAGCACGTAGCTAGACACGTATTTGGAAAATGGCAACTGATATCAATCTCGTTATTGTTACTAGACAGGGAAGAATGGGAGAGAGGTCACCTTAACGAATTCCCACGTCGTTGTCTGGTGTGCTTCACGGATGGCTCCAGAACTTACAGCGATGCTGGAGCAGGGATTTATGACGTAAGACCCAGGACTAGAATATCTATTCCCGTTGGTTAATACACTACGGTTTTCCAAGCTGAAGTGCTTATGATATCAGCTTGCGCTCAGGAAAATCTAAATATATCACGTCAAGGCCTGGATATCTTTATTTGCTCTGATAGACTACACAGGGTGTGCTAAGTACGCACAGAGTCGACTCCAGGCTAATTGAAGAATGCAGAACTAGCCTGGAAACTATATCAAAATGTCCCAGGGCACTGTGGAATGTATGACAATAACAAGCTGGCCTATTGGTCAAGTACGGGACTTCCTTCCAATGCTATGGCCCTGAACCCTGTGTTGGCATCTCTAAGTATATAATCAAATAGGTCCTAAAGAAGAGCCTGATGAAAAGTTTAGAATCTAAACCTGAATCAACTGAACAACTCTTGGCATTGGAAAGGAAATTTTTTAACATGGTTAACTGGAATTTTGACCGGACACTGCCATCTACATATATTGAGCCCTAATGATGACTCAACTTGTAGGAAATGTAGGATGGAGGCCGAGTTATCATTTGCCATTTTGCTGGATTGCTCAGATCTAAGCCCATCAGGCACCGTTGTCTCGGGAAACAAACATTGTCTTCTGAGGAAATTAATCCCAGCAGCATAGCAAAGCTGGTAACGCATTGCAGTCTCCTGGGTTGATCTGTAGTGTATGGGGTGCACAAAGGGCCATTTGTGCCCAAGTGTTATAGCAGTAATCTACACCCTTAATTTAGAACAATATTAAGAAGAAGATTATATCCCGTTCAGTTATTGCGCACACCATTTCCAATTCCATTTGCTGCTTGTTTTTGAGTAATTTCTTTCCTCGGTATAATTGTCTTGACCATCTGAATTCTGAAGATTTGCCAAAATATATATTTCCCTTAATATGGTGGTTGTTATTACGTTTATATAATAATTCACCATACATATTTTTTCGTCTGCCCTAGAGATGTACATTTCTACTGACCATTTTTTTTTTTTACATTTCAAACATGATGTTTTCGTTTCCTTTAAAGTAAGTTTTACGTTATTTAATGTTCTCTAGCATTGTCTTAATACTTTATATTGTCCATTTTCACATCACCATTGTTCTTATTACTGATCCATTACTCATAATAATATCAGGAGTTATTTTCAGTCTTTTATATTGAGGTACTGAAGATGTTTCTCCACGCAGTCAGTTCTCACTATTTGCCAATATGAATAAGGCGACTGTGTCTCTTCTTGTCTTACGACTATCTTTCAACCAGAGTTCACTTGCCCTCTATGTTTAGTTACATTTTCGTTGCACATTATTGCAGTTTATTCCAACTTCGGTTTTGTTACCCTTTTTATAAAATCTTGCGAGGTTTTCTATTACAGCAGAAGAGCCGTAACTTTCAAGTGCAAACATAAAAATTCGAACGATTCTTCAGTGTTGGATGTTCTAACTTTCTTGAATGATCAAATTTTCAAAAATGAATATTTTGAAGTCTATTTTTGTTATGCTTTACCTAAAATTTCTACATTGTTGTAGCATAAAAGGTTATTGAATATTTCATACAATAGTTAAATATTTTGTCATTTTAGAAATTAAGATTTTATTCTCTCATCTTGGTGTTGGAATATCAAAGGAAATTTCCATTGTCGTGGTATAAGTCAAGAAATTAACTGTTTAATATTTCAATGTTGTATATTTTGCGAAGTGTATGTCTCTGTTGGGTACAATTTCAGTTCTGTTTCATATTTTAATTTCTGTTATATTTTAAGTTGGTTATTTAACGACGCTGTATTAACTACTACATTATTTAGCGTCGATGAGATTGGTGATAGCCAGATGAGGCCGAGGATTCGCCATAGATTACGTAGAATTCGCCTTACCGTTGGGGTAAACCTCGGAATAAACCCAACCAGGTAATCGGACCAAGCGGGGATCGAACCCGCACCCGAGCGCAACTTCAGACCAGCAGGCAAGCGCTTTAACCGACTGAGCCACGCCGGTGGCTGAATTTTCCTTATTACGTCACACAACAGAATTTTTTTACACGTTTAAAATTGAAAAATTCACTTTACTTTTACTATACATTACAACGGGACTGATTTATGATATTTATGTTTATGTAAGTTCAAAAATCGCGCCGCGCTGAAGAAGAACATAGCGCCGGCGACTCCACTTCTTGCATTGTGACTTTCTATTTCGCTTGCTATGGTTACCGTAGCAACAAGACTCCGATACGTTCTGCGCCGGTGGAGTTCAATTTTTCTCCTGTTAGTGTTTCACTTAGCTATGGTTACCATAGCAACAAGCCTACATCTCCTCGCCCCGCAACAAGAGTTTTTCTTGGCTTGGGTCAGACGTGAAATAGTAGAGGAGACGAATTCATAACGTTCCGCCAATCAACGACAGAGAGACTAAACAAGGTATCCATCTCTAACAGTGAAAATTACAGAAATTTAAAAGTGTTAAAATTAATTTCGCCCATAGAAAGATATATTAAATGAATATGTTTATAACTTTTTTAACCGTTTTGCTAAAGAAGCAAACACGAGTCTTGAGAAAAGTGAATTGAAAACTTGGTTATGGTGTTTGCGTTGTAGGTACTACTGTAACCTATACGCAAATTTAAATTTGCCGCGATTTCGTGAGAGAGTACGCTTAAAGATCCCATTGTGTGCATTATAAATTATTTTCTCTATTGTTATTACATTAGTTATTAGGTCTATTTTAAATTAAGAATAATATTTGTTCATAAAATCAGTGTGCTTTAAAGATTTAGGGTTGTTTATTAACAAGTTTGTTGGCGGAAAGAAGTTTTTCTTCCAAGAATCGCACTAAAAACTAGTGTAGTTGCTTAATTCCATGTCACAACAAAGGTTCTCGTCACTCGCAAATATTTCCATGCAGAAACAAATTGTGCACATAATTATTAAAAAATCAGCCTTTTCACGACGATGTTACTGATAAATTCGCTGCCATGAACAGAAGGATTGAACTTGTCTTCATAAAATTGCTATGATTACTTATTTGTTACCGTTAATTTATAATTACATTATTATTATTATTATTATTATTATTATTATTATTATTATTATTATTATTATTATTATCGTCATAAAGACACGTATTTTTAAATATACCGGTATTTTATATACATAGGTCTATACATAATTTTTGTTGTTATAAAATTAGAAGTGAACCTAACACTACTTCACGCACTTTTTACGTCACGAACCGCCACTGACTTCCACTGACAGAACTTAGAACAGATGCAGCTCACCTTTACTGCCACAACTTAAAATATTTACAATTTTAATAGAGGAAATGTGCAGTGGAATAAAATATCTGTTAAAGATACAAATTTTGTTAAGATCCTAATTTATTTTTAAATCAACGAAGTGATTGTGTAAGGATACATTACCGGATTACATAAACTTAAAATTAATATATTAACTAGGAATTATGTGGCAATAAAATTTTCGACAAAATAATACTAAGAGATTAATTATCAAGAAAGTACAGTAATTTAAAGTGTAGAGAAATGAAAATTACAAATATTAATGAACAGAAGTGTGTCGAACTGAGGGTAATTCTAGCTACAGAAATACGACATCACGAGAAGGCAATAGCAGAATGAAGTTAACTCTCGGTTAGCAATATGCGGTGTTCACAACAATAATTCAGATAGTGGAGAACTTCTATAACACTATAATATGCCAAAGTATTTAATGTTACCTGGAAAATGAAATTATGATTTAACAACATTGAAACATTATACTAATTTTATGATGTTATAAAACTATTTTATCTTCTTGTATTTAAGATGTGATTACGATTACCACTGTAGCTGTAGATTTAATTTTTCT
This sequence comes from Periplaneta americana, assembly GCF_040183065.1. NCBI lineage: Eukaryota > Metazoa > Arthropoda > Insecta > Blattodea > Blattidae > Periplaneta > Periplaneta americana. The sequence goes on from NC_091121.1 coordinate 151,990,350, forward strand.
AGACTTTGTCTTAATTAAATTGGTATTTTCAAAATCATACACAGATGTGCACTCATGTTGATCTGATGGATGTGAATAGGGAACTGTGTTTCTGGACAGCAGACAAGAATATATTCAGCTGTTCTAATGTTATGTCAATGCCGATTATATCAGCCTCTTATCATCTGCCCAAGCCATCTAGTATGTTATTTTACTTATTCAGTAAGTTTTAGAAGTATAATGAAATGCCAATTACAATAACAATCAATATTTTGTCTGTACAATATAAAGTTGGTATGGGTAACGTTATGTAACATACAATGTTAATACTTAAACTATTAATACAGTAACAATTTAGATTATAAAAACCCAAATAATTTATTTTTTATTAGCGTCCCTCAAAAGAATACACGTTTCAGCTGCCTTTCTGGTAACTGTGGTAGTCCGAAATTACATTTGTAAATATTAATCGTGCTTTAATTGTTTCCTTTAATTCTCATCTCCAAAAAAAAAAAAATTATCACAAAGACATTTATCAACTTAAGTTACTTTAAATGAATTGCAATCCAAATAACATTCAAGGAAATCTCTGGACGCTATTTTCTTCTCATAATTATGTAAATAATTTATTTTTAACTATATCAGGTTCTTGTAATGCCTCTCCAGTGAGTTCGCTGCGGTGCTCCATGGATGGATAATTTTTTAACTATTGCATATTAACTATATTGCATGATATTGTGTAAATTATAAAATACTACGGTCCTCATGTTGAATAAATAGTTTGTACGTTTTCTGAAACTAATTATGAAAGTAATGAGAAAGTTGACAGATTATCTTTTCTTTATTCTTCGTAATTAATTTAATTTGTAAAAATGAATTGTATTAACTATATGCTTTTGACGGCTTTATTATACCTAAATATAGTTACTTAACTTTTATTTTGAAAGACCTTTTCTTATAGAATGAAACAGAATTGTACAACTAATTTTAGTTGGTTCTAAATACAGATAGTGCGAACTTGGAAAAAAGCCTAAACTGTGTTTTGCCTTGGTATCATGAATTTCGAAGGTATTTATTTATCTGTTGCTATGTGGAATGGTAACATTAGGAAATTTTCTTTATTTAGTGATGAACAGTTTTCAGAACATGGGAGGGGTTATAGTAGGAAGAAGAAGAATAAAGTGCATAAGATTTTCTGATGATATAGTGTTGTTAGCAGAAGAGAGACGATACTATGCACCTTTCCAAAATCCCTCTTTTTGACAGAAGTCTTCCATGAAAATCCTTTTCTCTAATGTAAATTTCAGTTGTGTAATTTGAGCGACCTAATCTAAACAAAGAATGTGAACATTCAATCGTTAAATGTTACTAAAGTGGAACTGAGGAAAAATTTAGGAATAATCAGTTAAGTGTTAAATGTTAAGGGGAATACGAATAGAATAAACCAGTAAAAAGGAAAGTAGTAAAGAGAGTTAAAGTAAATTAGAAACTGTAAGTAAAGAATATTGAGTGTTTTATGTACGGTACTACAGAAAGGAAGAATCTGGGAAGTACATTAGAGTGGAATTGAAAATGAATGCAAGTAGACAGAGTGAGCCATAAAAGCTGTACCAATGAAAGAGAAAAGTGGTGAGTGAATTGAAGAAGTAATAGTAAGGAAGTACTGCAAACATTCGAATATTGGAACATTGGCTGAATGCATGCGTAAAATTCTAAGGAAAGATCAGTGAAAAAATAGGGTAAATAATATAATATTGCATTGTAGATGAAAGAGAGGAATATAGATCATTAGTAAATATTAGTCAGAGATAAAAATATTTGAAGATAAACAGAAAATTAGGGATAATAGAAATGAAAGGTAGCAATGATAGCAGAGGAGGATTAGTTAGATTGTACCCGAGAGTGTTTCTAAACAAAAGTAATGTAGACAAGTATTGCATAGTTATCAGAAATAGGATAGAAGGAAGACAAAGTAGGACTACTACTACAGTAATACTAATACTACTACCACTACCGTTATTGCTACCACTGCCACTACTGCTACTGTTGCTGCTGCTACTGCTACTGCTACTGCTACTATGCAATGAAACAACTTAGGAGCCATAATCAGAGAGTTCACCCTTTTCAATTTTCCAAAAAAATAATAAATTTTTTTTTTTAATTATAAGTTTTATTAAAACAATACATTTTCCTGTACTCATCTTAAAATTTAAGTGTGCTGTGATTTCCGAGAAAGTTTACACAGCTACCCACCAACTGTGTATTTAATAATATATTTTTTTAATTTCCACTTTCGAGTAGTGACTCTCATCTCCGTCTCCTTACAGAATTGATATTCTCACAGAATCAATTATACTGGCTTAAATATTTAATAGTTTAATTCACTTATGCAACGGAATTTCTTTATGAGGTCCACATAAACCGATACACATCCACCTCCACCCATACACACATATGCACAAACTGTCAGTGGCCTGCATAGACTATTTCCAATACATGTAAATCTTATTCTTAAGGGGAAGTGGTTGAATTGAAATTTCTTCCTATTTGATGGTCATTTTTCATTTCTTTGCATGTTGCTGCAACAACTAAAATTTCAGATTGCTAAAATAAGAGGGGGGGGGCAGAAATCTGGGGGGGAAGGGGTAAGTACCAGGGCACTATAGCACACCACAGCGAATATAAATCAGCCATTTTTAAGATAAATTCAAAACTTCTTTGTCATTTTACTCCTAAAACCACATTCTTTAACATTGTTATGGCATAACTTTGATAATCGTTTTCAAAATGTTAAACTAAAGAGTACATTATCTTAGAAAGCATTTTGAAATATTCAGATAGTCAATATAATATGATATAATATAATATAATGTTGTTTTATTAATTTAGTCTAATTGACATATCACAAATATAAAAAGTCAATGACACTTACCCATGTAAGTGATCATTGTGTACTATACAAATATAAAACATTAAAATTAAGCAAACGTTTTCGCCCTTCGTGCATCATCAGGCTATTTTTTACATACAATATCTTGTACATTTTGTCTCATATTGTGGAGCGAATGATTAATCACAACCTTTAATGATGAAAATAATAACTATTTAAAACTGACTTATGGTAATTAGCAATCTAAAATTAATGTACAGTTATGAAAATTTAATACATAAAATTGTGGCTGCACTGCTGTGTTGTGTTTAAATTATAACATCATAAAACTGTGAACATGATAAAAACATTTCATTTCTCTTTAAACTTCATAATTTCATATCGCGTCACATCAGTCGGCAAGATCATCGTCACTAAGTCAACCACATTTCATCGTAAGTACCTTCATACAATTATTATATTCATTTACACCAAATATTCTGATATTAAATTTCATTACAGATATAACCCAGTCTCAAATCTTCATAATGTAAATGTCAACATAGATAACCTGTGCAGTGCACACATTCTTAAATGTGAGTATTTTCGACAATAATTTAATAAATTTTAACATCACGTCATATAGGATTCTCTACATAATAACTAATATATTTCAGATTGATTTCACCATAATAAGTAATGAACCATTGAGACAAGACTAGCAGCAAAACATCCAATTAATGGAATGCCATCCTCACATATTCCTGGTATCAGTCCCTATCCCACGCAAGATTAATCCAGTGTCTACCATCATATTCCACCTCCCTCAAATCCACTTTAATATCATTCTCCCACCTACATCTCAATCCCACCAAAGGACTTTTTCCCTCCGGCACGGCGTCCCAACTAACACTCTGTATGAGTTTCTGGATTCGCCCATACATGCTACATGACCTGCCCATCTCAAAAGTCTGGATTTTATGTTAATTATGTCAGATGAATATAATTAGAAAAATAGTTAACAACAATTAATTAATTAATACGGCTGAAGAATGCTTTACTATTAGAAATCATATTCAGAATATTCAATTTCTGAACGAACAGATTCCAAACCCTCAAAATCCACTTTATCGTTTATAATTTAAAACTACTCACCAATCAATAACGCCCGCTACATGACCGGACACCCCCTCCACCTCTCCCCCAACCCAACTTCATTTAAGTTCCACATAGTCAGTAGCGCAGTTGTAAGTTATAAATTTATTAACAAAATTCCATCTCAAGTAACTTTCAAAACTTCGTACACTATACAATTGAAGGGTTTATGGAAAGAATAAAGTATTGAGAAAATGACTTTTTAAGTTTAAAATGCTGACATTTATTTAAATTAATACTTGGAAAAGTTATTTCAAAATATAAATCTTGCACTGGTATCTGCTCTGAACTTATGAATAAAAAATTTTACTTTAAACCAGTTTTTGTTGCTTAATTTTTCAACATTGCACGTTAATATAAGTTTTACAATGATTTAAAAATCAAAGTCCTGAGAAATAAGGAAAGAATAATCAAAGTCCTATATTTCAATTAAACTGTAATGATTCACAATGTTGTTAACACAATATTTCTAGCTCCACTTTCACAATTGTTGAATTAATCATCATAATCATAATAGTTGAAATAATCATAATCACAATAGTTGATTTAATCACCATAATCGCAATAGTTGAATTAATATCATAATCCCAATAGTTGAATTAATATCATAATCGCAATAGTTGAATTAATCATCATAATCACAACAGTTGAACTGATCATCGTAATCGCAATAGTTGAATTAATCATCATAATCGCAATAGTTGAATTAATCATCATAATCGCATTAGTTGAATTAATCATCATAATCGCAATAGTTGAATTAATCATCACAATCACAATAGTTGAATTAATCATCATAATTGCAATAGTTGAATTAATCATAATTAAAATAGTTGAATTACTCATCATAATCTCAATAGTTGAATTAATCATCATAATCGCAATAGTTGAATTAATCATCATAATCGCAATAGTTGAATTAATCATCATAATCACAATAGTTGAATTAATCATCATAATTGCAATAGTTGAATTAATCATAATTAAAATAGTTGAATTACTCATCATAATCGCAATAGTTGAATTAATAATCATAATCGCAATAGTTGAATTAATATCACAATAACAATAGTTGAATTAATCATCATAATCACAATAGTTGAATTAATCATCACAGTCGCAATAGTTGAACCAATCATCATAATCACAGTAGTTGAATTAATCATCATAATTACAATAATTGAATTATTCATCATAATCACAACAGTTGAATTAATCATCATAATCACAACAGTTGAATTAATCATCATAATTACAATAGTTTAATTAATCATCATAATCACAATAGTTGAATTAATCACCACAATCGCAATAGTTGAATTAATCATAATTATAATAGTTGAATTAACCATCATAATCGCAATAGTTGAATTAATCATCATAATCGCAATAGTTGAATTAATCATCATAATCACAATAGTTGAATTAATCACCACAATCGCAATAGTTGAATTAATCATAATTATAATAGTTGAATTAACCATCATAATCGCAATAGTTGAATTAATCATCATAATCGCAATAGCTGAATTAATATCATAATAACAATAGTTGAATTAATCACCATAATCATAATAGTTGAATTAATCATCACAGTCGCAATAGTTGAACTAATCATCAATATCACAGTAGTTGAATTAAAAGATGGCGGACCAGATGGAACAGTGCGTTGAAAGTGTTCTTAAATCTTTGCTGAATGTGCCAACGGAAGGCAAGAATCTTCGTCAAGATTTGAAGCAGGACATTGTTAAAGCTGTGAGTATACTACGTGAATGTTTTAATAAGTTAAAAATAGAATTAGGTAGGAAAAATGACAAAATCAGAAGCATACAAGCGGAATTGGAAGATGTGAGGGAGCAGCTACAGACCAGAGTACGGCTGACTATATCAGCACCATCTCATGGCGTATCGCAGGAAGCAGAACAAATGGTAACGCCCTCGATTCCTCAGAGCGCGCCACTTGTAAGAGAGTATCTACAGCCAAGGGAACGACAGACTTCACCCCCACCGTCAGCGTCACCTTCTGGCACATCACATGAAGATAAGCAAAGTAGTATGCTCCAAGGACTGTAGAACGCGCCACCTCCCGGCACATTGGAGGAAGCTGAACAAACGGTAACGCCCTTCAGCTCGCAGAGCGCGTCAATAATACAAGCAGAAGTAGAGGATGTGAGAGAGCAGCCACAAACGAGAAAACGGCTGACTTCATCAGCGACATCTCGTGGCATATCAAAAGAAGATGAACAAACTGCAACGCCCCAGAATCCGCAGAGCACGCCACATGTCAGAGACCAGCTACGGACAAGTGAACGACAGACTACGCCCGCACCGAGAGCGTCATCTATTGGCACATCACATGAAGCCAAGCAAAATAATACGCTGCAAGGCCTACAGATCGCGCCACCCGTCGGCATATCGCAAGAAGCTGAACAAACAGTAACGCTCTTCAGCTCGCAGAGCGCATCACATGTGAACGAAAATGTAAATTATCAGACGTCTTCATGCTATGCAGAGAAAAGTATCCCTATCACTGGTGCAGACTATAGAACCACCAATAAACAACTACAAGACATGCTTGAAATAGAATCATTCTACGACATTATAAAGAAATTTACAGAAAACTTTCATAAGAACTTGCTGTACCACCCCAATCCTCTGATAAGAGCCCTGGCAACAAGAGTGTAAAGTAACAACTGCCGTCAAGATTGGTCACCTCAATTAAATATAAAATGTTCCTGCTTATTAACCATCTCTGTTAAGGCTGACACTTATGTACCATACATGTTTCTGTTAATAAAAAAAAAAAAAAAACTTGGAAAACATAAAGGGAAACATAGACTATATAATGGACCTCCTTACAAATAAATTGGGCACCGTGATTGAAGATAAAATCAACCAAAAGCTAGTACAAAATTCTTTTGGAGTGGAAAGCAAAAATGAAACAGATCATCACGAATAGTAGGACTAGTGCAGATCTCTTTGAAAGAAAAGATGACAACGAGAACAATCACCAGAGAGAAACTCAATGGACAGAAGTAATCCAAAGGAGGAGGCAACCCACCCCCCAAACTACAACCGCTACAGAGGACAACATGCGCCAAGAAAACCATCAAAGAATAAGAGCCGCACCCAAGGAAACATATCCAGCCCCTAAAGTAGGAACCGGCCCCAAAACGAACGGACTGAAGCCCGCCATTAAGCTGAAATGGATGTTTATAGGCAGACTGGATGACTCAACAACAGAAAATGACATAATCGAATATATGAAAGACAAAGGCATCATGACCGTCAAAGCTTGTCATGAGATAAGAACCCGCGGCCGATCTAAAGCCTTCAAAATAGGAATGCCAGAAGAAGAAGTGGATAAGATAGACACAGAAGATTTCTGGCCGGAAGGTATCACTTTTCGCCCCTATCTGTTTTCATAACCGAAGAGCGAAAAGCACTAGAACACTAGAGATAACCACCTGGAACGTTGAGGGACTCAAATCTGTACTGCGGATGTTACCTGACAACTCAATTTTTAACCAAGATATCTTAGTCTTCTGTGAAACATTCCTTCCTGAACCCCTGCAGATACCTGGGTACTACTCGACCCACGCAATAGCAAAACCGTCCCACCAAGGTAGACCTTCAGGCGGTGTCTCATGTTTCTATAAACCAACACTAGGACAAGCGAAAGAAACCAGAGTGACCGAGAACGCAGTTATAGTCAAACTAGTGGACATCACAATAATAGGAGTGTATCTACGGCCTCAAACAACAGTCGAAGAAATGATCGAATGTATAGTCACGATCCTCGAGCTCGTAGACCCCGCAACACCAACTATAATAGCAGGGGACCTCAACTGCTGCTTGGATAAGCCAGATCGAAAATGCAGAGCCCTTCTGGAATTGATGGAAGAAGAGGGTTTTCAGGTCGTCAACAAAGCCGATCAACCCACTTATATAGCACACAATGGAACTAGTGCCAGTGATCTTATTCTCTACCGAGGTGATAAATTGACAGCAAAGACACACTCAGTCCTAGGAACAAATTCCTGGTCCACCATCAGAAAGCACCTTCCAGTAATGGGGGCCTTCTTGCTACAGAACAACACAGAACAGGAACTCAAAGTCGCACAAAGGTGGACCCCGAGGACACTAGACGTAGCATCCTTCAGCGAGACACTTGATCAAGAGCGGGTGATGAACCATATAGAATCAGGGCAGCTTGACACTGCAGTACATATATTACAAGAATGCCTTCTAACTAACGCAGCAGACCCACCCACTAAAAGGAAAAGCAAACCATGGTTTGATTCAGAGTGCTACACAGCAAGGAACAAGGTCTTTCAAAGACTACATGCATTCAAAAATATACCAAACCAGGAAAACAGGAGAATGTATACTGAAGAGAGAACGGTGTACGTGAACCTGCTCCACGTAAAGAGAAAAGAATATGCAAATCGAACGGAACAGAAACTAATAAAAGAAGCGGAAAGTAAGCCATACAGGATACTAGACGTCAGAAGACCTATGATGGCATCCCATATCCCGAGGGTAACCTGGGAAGCCCACTACGCTGAGCTGCTACAGAGAACGAGGCTCGCACAACAGGACACAAGAAGAAATCACACTGAAACTGAAGCATACTCACGCATAACAGAAGCAGAAGTGTGGTCTGTTGTCCAAAGAAGCAAACCCCGCAAAGCAGCAGGACCAGACAACATAACGAATGAACTCATGAAGGAATCCCTTCCGTATACAGTGAGGATCTGGACAGCTATATATAACAAGTGCATGGAACTCAGCACTATCCCAACCTCTTGGAGGAGGTCACTGATAAAGGTGCTTTACAAAGGCAAAGGATCCCAGGACTCTCCTGATTCATACAGGGGGATTGCGCTAGAATGCGCCGCTTTTAAAATGTTGTCCAGCGTCATTCGAAATAGGATACTTGACCGACTAATGGAAGTAATACCAACAGAGCAATATGGCTTCGTACCTGGCAAGTCAACGGTACAGGCAGTGCAACGTGTACTCGAATATATTAAAGACTCGATAAATAAACCAAAAGGTCATGTTTTCGCTGCCTTCATCGATTACAAGAAAGCCTTCGATGGTATAAACAGAAAACACCCTAATGCAGAAACTTGAGGCAGTACTAGGCCCAGAAGATCAGTTCTTCAGCCTCATAAAGAACATCATGGATACAAATATAATAAACATCAGCGACGGTCTTCTTGAATCACCAGACATCATACAAACGAATGGTGTACTGCAAGGGGATCCTCTGAGTCCCATAATGTTCAATCTGGTTACGCACGATGTGGTTCAGAAGGTAGCAACCCAAGACGTGAAAATGTATCTGTATGCAGATGATATGGTTGTGCTAAGTAACAACAGGACCTCACTCCAAGAGGCAATCAACAATCTAGTCGTATGGTCCCAGGACAACGACATGCAGATAAACCAAAACAAGACGAAAATAATGAAGTTTCGAAAAGGAGGAAAATTATCCTCAAAGGACAAGTTTATCTGTGAAACTCAAACCCTCGAAATAGTAAAATATTTCAAATATCTAGGGGTGACTCTGCAAGTAACCGGATTCACGTTCACTAGGCATATCGAGGATAGAACAGTCGCGGCAATCAAGGCCACAATGGTGATACGAAACCTCAAGTCCCTGTCACTCGGAACCTCAATTGCATTGTTCAAACTCAAAGTCGCACTAGTAGCATCATATGCCATTGAGATAATATGGACGTACCTGAGCTACCAAAACCTGAAAACTTTGGACAGGGCTAAGTCCAGATATATAAAAAGAACACTCTGCATCTCCAAGTTCGCTCCAACCCGACTCGTGTACCAGCTGGCAGGAACAACGTCCTTCATAGAAGATTTAATGGCCACCTACAACCTGACACCAACCCCAGCCAGTACGAAGTTTTTTGACGAAAGACGACAGAAAGCCGCAGAAATTGACCCTGCATTTTTCCGTACCCCAGCGATGAACAACGAGGAATGGAAAGCAGCCAACTTCGAGCTACGTCACCACTACACAAGGGGAGCAATCCATGGTTTTCACTACCGCTTCTGTACTAGAAAAGGTTTTCACCAGGTGACCAGTGATTGTGCCTGTATAATCTGTGGACTGCATTGCCCGCTCTTTGAGTGCTCACTAAGAACATTGCCACTGTCATATTACGCAAAAGATGAATGACAAAGAACTGTGTACGACATACTCACAATGCTCGATATACACAATGTGTTTATTAAATCTATTATAAAAGTAGTTGAATTAATCATCACAGTCGCAATAGTTCAATTAATCATCATAATCGCAATAGTTGAATTAATATCACAATAACAATAGTTGAATTAATCATCACAGTCGCAATAGTTGAGTTACTCATCATAATCGCAATAGTTGAATTAATATCATAATCACAATAGCTGTATTAATCATCACAGTCGCAATAGTTGAATTAATCATCATAATCGCAATAGTTGAATTATTCATCATAATCACAATACTTGGTTTAATCATCACAGTCGCAATAGTTGAATTGATCATCATAATCGCAATAGTTCAATTAATATCATAACTCCAATAGTTGAATTAACCATCATAATCACAACAGTTGAATTAATCATCATAATTACAATAGTTTAATTAATCATCATAATCACAACAGTTGAATTAATCATCATAATTACAATAGTTGAATTAATCATCATAATCACAACAGTTGAATTAATCATCATAATCGCAATAGTTGAATAAATCATTATAATCACAATAGTGGAATTAATAATCATAATTGCAATAGTTAAATTAATCATCATAATTACAATAGTTGAATTAATCATCATAATCGCAATAGTTGAATTAATCATCATAATCACAATGTATCAATAATACATCATAATCATAATAGTTGAATTAACCATCATAATCGCAATAGTTAATTAATCATAACAATTACAATAGTTGAATTAATCATCATAATCGCAATAGTTGAATTAATATCATAATCACAATAGTTGAATTAATCATCACGGTCCCAATAGTTTAATGAATTATCATAATCACAGTAGTTGAATTAATCATCACAATCGCAATAGTTGAATTAATCATAATTATCGCAATAGTTGAATTAATCATCATAATCGCAATAGTTGAATTAATATCATAATCACAATAGTTGAATTAATCATCACAGACGCAATAGTTGAATTAATCATAATCGCAATAGTTGAATTAATCATCATAATCACAATAGTTGAATTAATCATTACACTCGCAATAGTTGAATTAATCATCATAATTGCAATAGTTGAATTAATCATCATAATTGCAATAGTTGAATTAATGTCATAATTACAATAGTTGAATTAATCATCATACTCATAATAATTGAATTAACCATCATATTCGCAATAGTTAATTAATCATAATAATTACAATAGTTGAATTAATCATCATAATCGCAATAGTTGAATTAATATCATAATTACAATAGTTGAATTAATCATCATAATCACAATAGTTGAATTAATCATCACAGTCCCAATAGTTTAATGAATCATCATAATCACAGTAGTTGAATTAATCATCACAGTCGCAATAGTTGAATTAATAATCATAATCACAATAGTTGAATTAATCATCATAATCACAGTATTTGAATTAATCATCACAGTCGAAATAGTTGAATTAATCATCATAATCGCAATAGTTGAATTAATCATCATAATCGCAATGGTTGAATTAATATCAAAATCACAATAGTTGAATTAATCATCATAATCACAATAGTTGAATTAACCATCATAATCACGTAGTTGAATTAATCATCACAGTCGCAATAGTCATTCATTACAGTCGCAATAGTTGAATTAATCATCATAATTGCAATAGTTGAATTAATCGTCATAATCGCAATAGTTGAATTAATATCATAATTACAATAGTTGAATTAGTCATAATCGCAATAATTAAATTAATCATCACAGTCGCAATAGTTGAATTAATAATCATAATCGCAATAGTTGAATTTATAATCATAATCGCAATAGTTGAATTAATCATCATAATCACAACAGTTGAATTAATCATCATAATCGCTATAGTTGAATTAATATCATAATAACAGTAGTAGAATTGATCATCATGATCACAGTAGTTGAATTAATCATCATAATCACAATAGTTGGATTAATCATCATGATCGCAATAGTTGAATTAATCATAATAATTACAATAGTTGAATTATTCATCTATAATCGCAATAGTTGAATTAATCATCACAGTCGCCATATTTGAATTAATAATCATAATCGCAATAGTTGAATTAATAATCGTAATTGCAAAAGTTGAATTAATCAACATAATCGCAATAGTTTAATTAATATCATAATTATAATAGTTGAATTAATCATCATAATCGCAATAGTTGAAATAATGATCACAGTCGCCATAGTTGAATTAATAATCATAATCGCAATAGTTGAATTAATCATCGTAATTGCAATAGTTGAATTAATAATTATAATCGCAATAGTTGAATTCATATCATAATTACAATAGTTGAATTAATCATAGACGCAAAAGTTGAATTAATCATCATATTCGCAATAGTTGAATTAATCATCATAATTACACTAGGTGAATTAATCATTATAATCAAAGTTCTGAGAAACGAGGAAAGAGTATAATCAATGTCTGACATAACAGTAATAATTAAACTATAATGGTGCACAATGTTATTAATACATTATTTCTTGCTTTTCTTTCACAATAGTTGAATAAATCACCATAATCAGTCCTAAGAAACAAGGAAAGAGTAATCAAAATGTCCGACATAACGATCAAACTACAATCATTAACAAAATATTTCTTGCTCCTCTTTCACAACAGTTGAATTAATCACCATAATCACAATAGTTGAATTAATCATCATAATTGCAATAGTTGAATTAATCACCATAATCACAATAGTTGAATTAATAATCATAATCACAATAGTTGAATTAATCATCATAATCGCAATAGTTGAATTAATCATCATAATCACACTAGCTGAATTAATCATCATAATCAAAGTTCTGAGAAACGAGGAAAGAGTATAATCAATGTCTGACTCAACAGTAATAATTAAAATATAATGATGGACAATGCTATAATTAAATTATTTGTTGCTGTTCTTTCACAATGGTTGAATTAATCATCATAATCACAATAGTTGAATTAATCATCACAGTCGCAATTGTTGAATTAATCATCATAATCGCAGTAGTTGAGTTAATCATCATAATCGCAATAGTTGAATTAATATCATAATGACAATAATTGAATTAATCATCACAGTCGCAATAGTTGAATTAATCATCATAATCGCAGTAGTTGAGTTAATCATCATAATCGCAATAGTTGAATTAATATCATAATGACAATAATTGAATTAATCATCACAGTCGCAATAGTTGAATTAATCATAATCGCAATAGTTGAATTAATCATCATAATCACAATAGTTGAATTAATCATCATAATCGAAGTTCTGAGAAACGAGGAAAGAGTGTAATCAAAGTCTGACATAACAATAATAATGAAACAATAATGATGCACAGTATTATTAACATAATTTCGTGCTGCTCTTTCACAATCACTGAATTAATTATAGTAATCACAATAGTTCAATAAATCACCGTAATCAGTCCTAAGAAAGAAGGAAAGAGTAATCAAAATAACCGACATAATGATAAAAGTATAATTATTAACACAATATTTCTTGCTCCTCTTTCACAATAGTTGAATTAATCATCATCTTCGATGTCTGCTTGTATCTTGATGTTCTTGTAGAATGCTTTAGCTAACGGACAACAGAATTGACTTAACAGCTGAAGATCATTGAACTTTGTCACCAATACTGGAAGATGAGTATGATAGCTTATTTCAGATGATGGAATATTCTGCTTTCTGTAAACAGAAATGTTTGACACCCAGGCTGCGTTGTATGCACATTCTCTCATAGTAATGGTGCAAGTATTCTTCTGTCCAATAAAAATCTGAGCTATTAGACGTGTTCCAAATGGCGATTTCTTCTTATAATGAGATTCCATATACGATCCCCACTTGTAGAACATATGTTGATCAGCCTCAACTGCAGTGAATGGACAGGATTTCATTCTCGAGACTTTGATTAGAATCATTGGGTACTTCGATATGAGCATTCTGTTTAATAAGACCCATATCTTTATCGGACTCCATCTACGAATGGCCTCTTTATGGGAAGGTTACCCTTGCAGAGTCAAATCGGTGACACATGTGCACTAAATAATGTAGAAATCTGAAAACAGTATAGTTTTTATTTTTCCCTGCACATGAGTCGCAAAATATTTCAAGATGCTTCACTGGGGTCAAAAGAATGACAGAGCTGAAGTGGTACAGCATAGAAACATCATCATCCGTAGGCCTACCTTTCCTTGCCGTGGTTTCATCATATGTGTACGAATACGTCCTACTTTATAAGTTTATAATAATTTAGACAATTTGGAAGTAAATCCCGAAAAGACTAAGTATATGATTATGTCTCGTGACCAGAATATTGTACGAAATGGAAATATAAAAATTAGAGATTTATCCTTCGAAGAGGTGGAAAAATTCAAATATCTTGGAGCAACAGTAACAAATATAAACGACACTCGGGAGGAAATTAAACGCAGAATAAATATGGGAAATACGTGTTATTATTCGGTTGAGAAGCTCTTATCATCCAGTCTGCTGTCCAAAAATCTGAAAGTTAGAATTTATAAAACAGTTATATTACCGGTTCTTCTTTATGGTTGTGAAACTTGGACTCTCACTCTGAGAGAGGAACATAGGTTAAGGGTGTTTGAGAATAAGTTGCTTAGGAAAATATTTGGGGCTATGCGGGATGAAGTTACAGGAGAATGGAGAAAGTTACACAACGCAGAACTGCAGGCATTGTATTCTTCACCTGACATAATTAGGAACATTCAATCCAGACGTTTGAGATGGGCAGGGCATGTAGCACGTATGAGCGAAACCAGAAATGCATATGGAGTGTTACTTGGGAGACCGGAGGGAAAAAAACCTTTAGGGAGGCCGAGACGTAGATGGGAGGATAATATTAAAATGGATTTGAGGGAGGTAGGAAATGATGATAGAGACTGGATTAATCTTGAACAGGATACGGACCGATGGCGGGCTTATGTGAGGGCGGCAATGAACCTTCGGGTTCCTTGAAAGCCATTTGTAAGTATGTAACAATTTAGACATATTATACATCTTCTCATAGAATATAGTTTACTCACACAATGTGCATTTAATATGTTTTAACAAATAGATTTTATACATGTTTTTAACCATGTGACTTTGATAAAAATAGGAGCAAAATGTGTTTAGCATAAAATAACCAATAAGATAATATTATGTAACACTGAAGTTCACTCTTGTTTTAATATACAGTTTTAGCACTCATTAATTATGAAATTATACAGGATGATTCAGTGACTATGTTACAAAATTTTAGGGATGATAGAGGCCATCAATATGAACAACTTTCTTATAGGAATCTATGTCTGGAAACGTTCCGCTTCATAGTTACAAGCCTAGATCCTAGATATGCTAGTCAGTGTAACCAACTAAAATCGAACTGAAAGGTGTCCTGTTCCTGCAAACGTTGGTGATTATTCATATAGATAGTATAAGTTAGTTGACATAGTAAATGATATTTTGACCGATTGGACATTGCAAATTTCCTTCCATTTCCCTTTGTACTTCCATAAATGAAATGCATATCGGCAAGTTGCAATGTTTAATCAGTCAAAATGTAATTTACGATGCCAACTAACTTATACCATTTTTATGAGAAATCACCAACGTTTACAGGAACAAGTCGTATACAACCAAACTTCAAAAGGATAGCCTTCAGTTCCAATTTAGCTGGTTACATTGACTAATGTATCTTGGTTTTCTTACTACGAAACGAAACGTTTCCGGACATAGGTTCCTATATGAAAGTTGTTCATAATTGTCTCCTCCATCATTTCTAAAAGTTCGTAACAAAGTCAATGAATTACCATGTATGTCTTTATGTTATAATATGGAATGGTATAGCTCCTAAAATATTGTTAAAAATATTCGTATTTTTATTGTATTAACATAATCACCTGAAGATGACCTACGAAATGGGCGAAAACGTTTGTGATTTAAACTAGCTCATGTATCATGAAATGATAGGATGTTAACCTTCAATATTCCTGATAAGCTGATGACTGAAATAACGATAAAAATATATTATAAACATTGATTGGAACCAAGGGACAGAGCGTGAGATTCAAACATATTTTTAGCACATAAAGAAACAGACCACCAAACAAAACGAAAGTTTGTAACAGAATTGTTTAGCTGTGAACAAGTAATGAGGAAAACATAGAAACACTCCGAGAGCGATCTGTCTGAAAATGGCTCTTAAAGGTAAAATTTATAACTACTTGCGTCTAAAAAGTCTACGAAGCACACGATATACATATCTTACACAGGGGCACCAGCAACTCTTCATTCTTCTCTCCTCATTTTCTTCTTCTTCTTCTGCTGCTGCTGCTGCTGAAAGATGCTCCAATGATGACGTGGCATGGGAGCTCGCAGAGAAGCATAAAGTGGCAGGCGCGCTGACACAGCTGGTTTTGGAGAAAAGGGAGCTGGTATAGCTGGTATGGGAGGCATGAGAGCTCGCAGAGAAACTTAAAGTGGCAGGGGCGTTGGCACAGCTGGTTTTGGAGGAAAGGGAGCTGGTAGAGCTGGTATGGGAGGCATGAGAGCTCGCAAAGAAACACAAAATGGCAGGGGCGCTGGCAACGTTGAATTCGGAGAAAAGGGAGCTGGTAGAGCTGGTAAGGGAGTCGTGAGAGCTCGCAGGGAAACAAAAAGTGGCAGGGGCGCTGTTTATGGAGATAAGGGAGCTGGCATGGGAGGCATGAGAGCTCGAAAGAGAGCTGGAAAAGCTGGTATGGGAGGCATGGGAACTGGCAGAGCTGGTATGGGAGACATGGGAACTGGCAGAACTGATATGGGAGACATGGGATCTGGCAGAACTGGTAGAGGAGTCATGGGAGCTGGCAGAGCTGGTATGGGAGCTGGCAGAGCTTGTAGATGAGTCATGGGAGCTGGCAGAGCTGGTATAGGAGTCAAGGGAGCTGGCAGAGCTGGTGTAGGAGTCAAGGGAGCTGGCAGAGGAGCTGGAAAGGGATCTGGCGTGGGGAAGCGTGGGAGGTATGAATGAAGTTCCTAACTTCTCTAGTGACAAGCCATCGAGGATTTTCACCGCTTCTGCAACAAGCAAAATGAACAAGAACTTTAAACATGTGTCATTATCCGTGAATGGCATATTAATAGGGTGAGAATTCGTATACAACTCCCTATTTTTACTGTCCATTTGCAAAGTCATATAAAATCATTTGTACAGGTTTTGAACGAATGTAATGAATATTAATTGTACATAGTTTTGCATATTTCAGACTTTCCTGTATATTGAGCTTGCAATGTAGCATATTTTTAGTATTTTGTGGCAAAAAGCCCTAAATTATCATATTTTGTAGAAACAATAATATTCTGTGTTGCAAATCTAATTTTCAGGTAAAGCTCAATGTGAAACAGGCTTGAATAATTTCAAGAGGAAAATTGTTCCGGTTCCGGGTATCGATCCCGGGAATTGAATATTTTACCTGAAAAACTAGACTTGCATAATATATACGTTACTGTAGGTACATTAACAGAAAACCACAATTTCAAGTCGCACAGAGTTTGCGTGCACTCGATGTGGGTCTCTAGGATCTCGTCACCCCATTAGAGTTGTGTGGATATAAGGAGAAAAATTGAGACAGTGTCGGGTGGAGTTCCAGGGTAGTTCAATCGGTAGAGCACTGGTGCGTTCAGCCAGAGATCCCTGGATGGATACCTGGCCCCGGAACAATTTTTCCTTGAAATTATTCAAATTCAATATTCTAAATTGTTTGTCAACACAATATTTTTTTTTATCTTAACTGAACTTGATGAACGGAAATTCTTTGCATTTACAGTGTGGTGTGGAGAAACCAAAACAAACACTCTCCTTTTGAACCATTGTGCTACTGCACAACAAGAAGCATACCCAAACACCTCTATCTACCTGACTTCATCATTATCATCATCATCATCACCATCATCATCATCATTATCATCCATACAAATATTAGGTCATGTGGCGTATTACGATCTCATAATAAAGAGGAATTTCTCCTCAGCTCTTTTTGGGACGTCCCAGAGATCTCTTCCCATGGGGTTGATAGTGAAGTATAGCTTTTAGGATTCTGAGGGGATCTCATACATCGCAAATGGCTCATCCAGTTCTGATATTTCTGTATAAAATCGAGTACTGATTCCAGACTCAGTTCTTCCATTACTTTGTCGTTGCGTTTATGGTCCCATTTGTATATCATGCTGTTCTTCGCATAAATCTCATTTCATTAGCTGTTATTCTGCTTTCATCCATCCGCCTTAATGTCTATGCCTCATTACCATAACAGAGTACAAGATTTGTTAAAGACCTATTCTAGTGCTTGTCTGTAGCAGGAAAGGTTTCATTATCCTGCTTTTATTTCCAAAGTTTTGGAGTATTTTAAAATTTTGCTCATTATATCCAAATCATTATCAAATATTAATTTGCAGCCATAATAATTATGTAAAATGATTAACTTTTCCCAACATTTTGCCTTGTAAACATATTTTTTTAGGGGCTGTATTTCCACAGATGGCAGTAACTACTTTTTTCTGTATTTATTTCAATTTTATATTTTTGCAATGATATTTAAATTACGTACAGAGTATGGTAGATCATTTTCTGTAGATTCTATTAAAACTAGATCAACTGCAAATATCAATGAACCTATTTTTAAATTTCTGTTTATCTACAACTGACCATGTCGTTTTTGTCTCCATTCCTGAAGAATTTTAATCAGGTGCATTATAAATAGTAGGGAGAGACCGCATTCCTGTTAAGTTCCTGCCATTTTGAGATCCTGTTGTTAATTTTAACTGAAATTAAATTTGACGTACCTGAATTAAATATTCCATAACCTCCTTTTCTCTGTTTCACTTATTCTCAGTTGGCATTTTTTGTGAAGTTTATCTATACGCACTTTAACATCTGTTGTCGGTTGGCATTTTTTGTGAAGTTTATCTATACGCACTTTAACATCTGTTGTCGAATCACATGTGTAGAATCTTTGGGTTTATTTTTAAGTCGTGGACTTTTGCTCTGACTCTGTTTTTATTGTCTTATGGCTTATGTTCATGTAACTGATTTACATTGTGTTTCAATTTTTATGATATTAGTGATTAAGGGGGTCATGAATCATAATATGTAAATTTCCAATCCTGCATGTGCCTTCGTGACTGAGGAAAACCTTGAAAAACCCCAATCAGATTGGGAACCTTCCGAATACGAGTCTCAAACACTACCGTGAACTAAGTCATTCACGCTGTGTTGCAAGAAAACAGACCTATAAATATTTTAATCCTCAATTAGTTAGTGGACCTGTAAGATTGTGGAATGTCGGGTTGCAGAAGAGGAATTTAACTGTTCACTTGTTATTGGATCGTTAACCGAGCATCTTTGGATTTCACAAGTGACGCAATAGTACGTGAATGAATAAAAAGTGAACATCGGCTGCTACACTGATTTGAAGCATTCTAACTTTTATTGTTGTCAAAACTTGCAATAAATATAGACTAATACGAACCAGAAAGGAATCAGGAGCAGAAGTTTTCGTGAGGAAGATAAATATGCCTATTTGTTATTAAAAATAACCCACGTGTGCATTAATGTTACAGAAAATAGAAGACAACCTACAGAGCACATACCGTCGTCGTTAGACGATGAACTAGAGTCTGTAATAAAGACATAAATAATAATTTTGCTATTACAAGAATTAATGAATAAATTAATTAAATATCTAAATAAATAAATAATAAATAAGCAAATAAATAAATGAGAACACATCGAATTACCGTATATGGATGGCTAAGAAGAGATATTTCTATATACAAAATTGTCAATTCCGTTTAACTACACATTATTATTATTATTATTATTATTATTATTATTATTATTATTATTATTTAGAGTAACTATATTATTATTGTTCACAAAATTGGACAGTGTATGACTTGTGTACTCGTAATATTTTGTTATCGAATAGAAGATCTTACAAAGCAGAAACATATACAGGGTGTTAAAAATAACGTTTACAACATTTCAAGAGTAATAGAGGAGGTAAAAGTAAATATCTTTTGTAAGTGACAAAACTTTGGCTGATGCGCCGTTTATTGTGTAGGCCTACGTAAGTGTTAGTATAATCCATAAAGAACAACACCAATTGTCATTATAGAGGTGGTGTTCAAACTGTCGTTCATTGAAGACATTGCACAACTGGTACCTTCGTACTATGGAGTGTCTGCAACGCTCAAAAAGACCAACATTGTCTCTAATAACATGTGCAGCTTCAACAACGCGAGCAACTAAGTCTTCTGCCGAATCGATCGGTGTCTCATACACAAAACATTTCACGTCCCCCCACAAAAAGAAATCCAGTGGGGTTAGGTCCGGTGATCGAGGTGGCCACGGTATCGGCTTACCCCTGCCAACCCAACGATTGGGGAATGTAGCATTTAGGTGTTTCCTGATACGACGATGAAAGTGTGGAGGGGCACCGTCATGCTGAAACCATATTCGTTCTCTGATGTTCAATGGGATATTTTCTAAAAGTTTTGGTAGGACGTCGCGTAGAAAAACAAAATAATTATTACCATGGAGACTGTTAGTCAACAGACAAGGCCCTACAAGGTGGTCGTGCACAAACAGAACTAACCAGTGCGTGTTGTGACGGAAGTCAAGTCATCTATTCCTTCAGGCCATATAGCGGCAAAAGAGCGCATCTGCTAAAGTTTTGTCACTTAAAACAGACGTTTGTTTTTACCTCCTCTATCATCCCTGAAACGTTGTAAACCCTGTATAAGAAGTTTGTCTATTTTAAGAAATTAATTTCTACGAGGTAGTCCTATCACTTTTTAGCTATCGATATGCAATATTATTTTAATGTCGTGTATATAGGACCTATTATATCCAAAATATCGCATGCCTGAATCTCATACAAGTAACATTATGAGGAATCAAAATATATAAACTACTCGACGTAAGATTGCTGTCTAACGGAGGAATAAATATTATTATTTGAGGGAAATCAGACCTCTAAGTTAGCGAATCCTTTAACGGACCAATAACACTAAAGATATTTCTTGCAAACCGCTTTCGAACTTACTGATCCGTTAGCGGCTAATGAAGGAAAAAATGCGTTCTTGCAACCGACCACTGTATGCTGACGATCTTCAATGCTACATCTCTTCCCGCTTAGATCGAATAAATGACGCTACAGATAAATTGAACGAAGACATTGACTCGATTGTGACATGGACAAATAAATTCCATCTTAATATCAATCCTGGAAAGACACAAGCAATTATATTAGGAAACAAACGGCAAACCGACGCTGTAAAGCACCTCACATTTCCCCCGTAAAAGGAAGTACAGTGCATATCCCTTTCAGTTCTTCAGTAAAAAATTTTGGCATTCACATGGATAATAATCTCAACTGGGACATTCAAATCACAGAAACCTGCAGAAAACTATATTCTATTATCCATGTGCTAAAAAGGATAAATGTTCATCTTCCCTCTTGCTTAAAAAAGTTCCTTGTGCAGACCCTTGTATTTCCCTATTTTGACTATGCTGACATTTTACTGACCTACCTTTCCAGCGACACACAAAACGAAACTTCAACGTGCTCATAACTTGTGTGTACGTTTTGTAAGCAATGTTCGTAAATATGATCATATTACCCCATCCCTGGAAACAATAGGTTGGCTCAAACTAGATAAGAAAAGAAATTTACATTCACTTCTCCTTCTCTTCGAAATCTTGAACTCTTCTATTCCTTCGTACCTGTCGTCTTGCTTCACTTATCTTTCTTCCCATCACAATCTGAACACACGCTCTCGCCATGAAACAATACTAACAATACCATCCCATCACACCTCCTCATACTCATCCTCTTTCACAATAGCCCTGTCAAGACTCTGGAATTCGTTACCTGCTAGCATCAGGGACTGTCGAAATAAAACTGAATTCAAACGCAAACTTACTAGGCACTTGGTCAGTAATTGAGACTCGTTCAGACATGGTTTCTTGTAAATAGTTCTCTTAATCTATCACAAAATATTTCAATATCAGGTAATTTCATTACTATAGATTTTTGTTATTGTAGGTTTAATTTGATTCACTAAATACAAAAATATTCTTTGTTCTTAACTTCTATGATAAAATGTCTAGCTTTCATTAATCAGGTAATCTTGTCGTACTTTAATTTTTATTGTAATTGTAATTGTAAATTTAATGTTAATTGTAATTTTATTGTTCATATTATAGATGTAATCCCCTGGTAGAGGGGCAGAGAAGGCCTGACGGCCTTATCTCTACCAGGTTAAATAAATACTAATACTAATACCATCAGTTTTATTTATCGCTTATCCATGTCTTGTAATTTTGTTGTTTGTTAGTTACAATTATAACAATAAACGTTACACTATAATAGACTACTAAGACATTCTATGCTGTGCAGTGCTATTCAGTTGTGCAATTGTAAGTTTTTCGGACAATTTTTGTCACTAACTCTTTCATCCAGTGTTCACACAAAGTTAAATCATCCGAAAATTTCGGGGCGCTGTATTGGAACGTGACCCTTTTTATATAGTAATAATGGTGAGGATATGACTTGTTCCAAAACATTACGAACTTTCTTCCTGGAATTGGTAAATCCTCATAAACTCTCATCTTCTCCTCAACTTTTAGGCGCGTGGCAGAAATGAAATAATATGGCAATGACTTCAAGAATTGGCAACAAAAGCTAAGAATTTATCCCTTGCTCGTTCCTACACTTGTGGTGAAAAGTGTGAGGGAAGGCCGTCATGTTTTGGAGAAGAAATGAAGGTGTTTTGGGGTCAAAGATGTAGCACTCCATGCCCAAGGGGATTGTAAACAGACTGAAAATTAAGTAACATTATTTCCTGATATGAATGCTTCACTTGAGGTTGTTCCATGTTAATTTATCTACATAGGCCTATTTCTAAATAAAGTCAGCTTTCTCTCTTTCTGCGTTGTATAGGCTCGTGACCTATATTGTATAAAATTCTTAATACAGTGCATCTTCGCCATCATGTCGCGACGACCGACTGGCAAGCGGCAGAAGCACGCCCCCCCCCCACAATGGGCGCTCGATCGGTCACGGGCGTGATGGCGAAGACGCATTGTAATAAGAATGTATTATGATTATTTGCAATTATAATTTTAAAACTTTCGCTTATGGACTTGCTAGATCAGCAGCTTCGTAGTCAACGTTGAAGTCTCTGGTCGTAAGGTTAACACATCGCAACTCCAGTAATCGCTCGTGCAGATATGTTTATATATCCAGTGGTGTCATTCTAATTTTTTAACAATCGGTCCTCTCCGCTAAGGACCGCGAATTTAAAAATATTGAATGACGTAATAAAAAGCAGCTACAAATAAAGGAAAACTGCAATCCAACATGTACTTCCATAACAAAATTATGTGCATAGTTTAAAATGCTGATTCGCGTCACGAAGGAGGAGTAGCCTTCTGACACTTCATCTGTGAGCTGAGCGGCGGTGGATTGCCTCGCTACAGAAACATCATATCACATACATTATCATACCTTCTGTACTATTATATACACAAATAGCATTATACTATACACTACTTACTTAATTATTGGATTTGAAGGAACCCGGAGGTTCACTGCCGCCGTCATTGGTCCCTATCCTGAGCAAGATTAATCCAGTCACTACCATCATATCCCACCTCCCTCAAATCCATTTTAATATTATCTTCCCATCTACGTCTTGGCGTCCCCAAAGGTCTTTTCCCAACTAACACTCTATATGCATTTCTGGATTCGCCCATGTGCTACACGTCCTGCCCATCTCAAATGTCTGCATTTTATGTTCCTAATTATGTCAGGTGAAGAATACAATGCGTGCAGTTCTCTGTCGTGTAACTTTTTCCATTCTCCTGTAACTTCATCCCTCTTAGCCCCAAATACTTTCCTAAAAACCTTATTCTCAAACACCCTTAACCTATGTTCCTCTCTCAAAGTGAGAGTCCAAGTTTCACAACCATAAAGAACAACCGATAATATAACTGTTTTATAAATTCTAACTTTAAAATGTTTTGACAGCAGACTGGATGACAAAAGCTTCTCAACCGAATAATAGCTGCCATTTCCCATATTTATTCTGTGTTTAATTTCCTCCCAAGTATCATTTATATCCCAGGTATTTGAATTTTTCCATCTCTTCAAAAGATAAATTTCCAATTTTTATATTTCCATTTCGTACAATATTCTCGTCACGAGACATAATCATATACTTTGTCTTTTCGGGATTTACTTCCAAACCTATCTGTTTACTTGCTTCAAGTAAAATTCCCATTATTTTCCCTAATCGTTTGTGGATTTTCTCCTAACATATTCACGTCATCCGCATAGACAAGCAGCTCATGTAACCCGTTCAATTCCAAACCCTCTCTGTTATCCCGGACTCTCCTAATGGCATACTCTAGAGCAAAGTTAAAAAGTAAAGGTGATAGTGCATCTCCTTGCTTTACCCACAGTGAATTGGAAATGCATCTGACAGAAACTGACCTATACGGACTCTGCTGTAAGTTTCAATGAGACACATTTTAATTAACCGAACTAGTTTCTTGGGAATATTAAATTCAGTAAGAATACTGTATCATATAAAATTTCTCTCTTAACCGAGTCATAGGCCTTTTTTAAATCTATGAAAACTGATGCACTGTACCCTTATACTCCCATTTTTTCTCCATTATCTGTCGAGTACAAAATATCTGATCAATAGTTGATCTATTACGCCTAAAACCAAACTATATACTATAACAGAAATTAAATAAAAACAACATAAGCAGGAAATACACGCGTTTATAAGCACAAGGTAGACACGCGTGTTCCTTACTCAGAAACAACTGATGTTTCCTGGAAATGCTGTTCTATGCATGCGCAGAGCTTTGAATGTCTGTCCACACCGACATATTATTTGAATTATCTCAAAGCACCCCCAGCCAGGAACAGGACAAAGTTTCCCTTGTTTCTTGTAGCCCTGTGCTCCACATAAGGACCTAAAGAAAATGCTGTACTATCTGAAGATGCATCTGCATACATATTTGTACAACATACTGTTACAAGTTAATTTAACAAGTACGGTACAATGAAAGATGAGCAGAAGACGTTTCTTCTTCAACTTTTACCCAAACACCGATAGCAGTTCCCAACTCCTTCAAAAGTTGTTTTCACGTTTTTCTTTTCCTGTGTTACAAATTATATACCTCTCAGTCCAGGAGTGATCTGTAAATGGTAATGTTTTAGTGAAATTGTTGTGCTTGTTTTATACATTTATGCATGATTGTGGGAATTTGAATTTTTGAAAGTGCAGTTTTTTGTACCACACTACCATGTCAAGGCATTGGAAGAACCCTGTTACCTATTAGCAAACACATTTAATTTTAAGTAAAGAGTTCTCTATTTTAGACCTTTTATGTCAGATTCTAAATCTAGAATCTTCACCTAACTAAGTACTTGAATGAGGGTTTCGAAAGTTTATTGCATTTTTAATCTTATTGTTTCTAGTTGAACTGCGATAGATTCGGTATCATGTACCTCTGGCAGATTTAGTATTCTCCCAGGAGATAAAAGATTGTTGGTAGGCGATCTGTTGCACACTGTATCCTGTTGTTCTCTCAGCAGGGATAGCTGGGTTGAAACATGACCACAAACAGTCTTTCTAATGATAAACATTTCTTACATGGCAAGATGGAGGATTCTCGATGGAATCCTTTCACGTTTCATTGCATTACCCCAATTTCTGTGTGGAATTTATATTCAAACAAAAAAACTTAAATGATACTGACTACTACCGACCCAGCAGCCATAAATCATTCAAAATTTTCAATACTTTTAATGAATGAAAATATGTTCCATTAAAAATGGAATAACAAATTGTAGGGGTATTAAAAAGGAAAACGAAGTATCTTATTACTGTGCTTAATAGTGTATAATAGTCTATTTACTTCTTTAAATAATATTTTGAAATAATAAACTATGGCTCAGTTTTGTGTATGCGGTATTAGCACTCAAAAGAAAAGGGGTATCGATAGGAGATTGCCAAAGTAATTGCAGATCAGCCTGCTAATATAATATCGACGGGCCAGTTCTAAAGGGAAACAACTCAAAATTTAAACCTTTGAGAAAACTGAAGTTTAAAGCTTCATGTTGCTGTGAAACATCCAATTTGGAAACTTACAACATATATTAAACGTGATTTGAATTTGGATTAAGAATCCTCTGATTTTTCACAGCAACATAAAGCTTCAAAATGCAGGATTCTCTAAACTTGAATTTTGAATTGTTTCCCTTTCAAGCTGGGCCGTCGATGTTGTAGGGTGTATCTGTTGTGACTGGCTGTACACTTGGTTAAGAAGTAACGATTTAATAATGTGATATGATTATGTTTACTGTCGTATTAAAAAGCTAGAGACTTAAATGTTAGAATGTTAAATTAATGTTCTTCCTTTCTGTCAACCTAATTTGTTTTATCTTCAAAATTTAAAAAGAGGTTCTACGAACTGCGACAAATTCAACAAGTAAATCGGGCGACTGGTGCGAACTGGCTGAATGATACCACTGGATAAATGTTCTATTCACTACCAATACGAATTCAAGTCTCCTGAACTTGTGCACAGAGTCCGTAGATATCCAGAGAATCGCAATTCTTCGCGCTGGAAATGCCGACAAAAATCAGGCATTTTTGTTACAGCGCACGCTATTTCCTATATGCATTTGTATAGGGAATGACTGTAGCCTAAATCAGATTCAAATATTTTTAATTTTAAGGGCCATGGACACTGACCTAAAATAAGTTTTACTTTAAATGGTACTATTACTCTGGGATTCCACGGATTCTGCTTCTGCATAGCTGAGAGCGCCACTATAGCTTAGAATTTAAACAGTTACTGTACCTTCGTAGTATTCGTCTAAGTCGTACTGGAAGTGGTAAAGATAAACCTCTAGCTTCACCAACTTCCTCCGCCCCAGCTCCATGACGCTCTCCTCCCACTCGGAGTACTGGCTGCTCGAAGGCTCACTGGCAGCGTCTACCATCATCGGCTCATCAGTTGTTAGCTTCACCAACTTCCTTCGCCCCAGCTCCATGTCGCTCTCCTCGAACTCGGTGTACTGGCTGCTCGAAGGCTCGCTGGCAGTGTCTGCCATCATCGGCTGATCAATTGTTAGCTTCACCAACTTCCTCCTCCCCAGCTCCATGTCGCTCTCCTCGAACTCGGTGTACTGGCTGCTCGAAGGCTCGCTGGCAGCGTCTGCCATCATCGGCTCATCAGTTGTTAGCTTCACCAACTTCCTCCTCACCAGCTCCATGTCGCTCTCCTCGAACTCGGTGTACTGGCTGCTCGAAGGCTCGCTGGCAGCGTCTGCCATCATCGGCTCATCAGTTGTTAGCTTCACCAACTTCCTCCTCCCCAGCTCCATTACGCTCTCCTCGAACTCGGTGTACTGGCTGCTCGAAGGCTGGCTGGCAGCGTCTACCATCATCGGATCATCAGTTGTTAGCTTCAACAACTTCCTTTGCCCCAGCTCCATGTCACTCTCCTCGAACTCGGCATACTGGCTGCTCGAAGGCTGGCTGGCAGCGTCTACCATCATCGGCTCATCAGTTGTTAGCTTCATCAACTTCGTCCACCCCAGCTCCATTACGCTCTCCTCGAACTCGGCGTACTGGCTGCTCGAAGTCTGGCTGGCAGCGTCTACCATCATCGGCTCATCAGTTGTTAGCTTCATCAACTTCGTCCACCCCAGCTCCATTACGCTCTCCTCGAACTCGGCGTACTGGCTGCTCGAAGTCTGGCTGGCAGCGTCTACCATCATCGGCTCATCAGTTGTTAGCTTCATCAACTTCGTCCACCCCAGCTCCATTACGCTCTCCTCGAACTCGGCGTACTGGCTGCTCGAAGTCTGGCTGGCAGCGTCTACCATCATCGGCTCATCAGTTGTTAGCTTCATCAACTTCGTCCGCCCCAGCTCCATTACGCTCTCCTCGAACTCGGCGTACTGGCTGCTCGAAGTCTGGCTGGCAGCGTCTACCATCATCGGCTCATCAGTTGTTAGCTTCATCAACTTCGTCCGCCCCAGCTCCATTACGCTCTCCTCGAACTCGGCGTACTGGCTGCTCGAAGGCTGGCTGGCAGCGTCTACCATCATCGGCTCATCAGTTGTTAGCTTCATCAACTTCGTCCACCCCAGCTCCATTACGCTCTCCTCGAACTCGGTGTACTGGCTGCTCGAAGTCTGGCTGGCAGCGTCTACCATCATCGGCTCATCAGTTGTTAGCTTCATCAACTTCGTCCGCCCCAGCTCCATTACGCTCTCCTCGAACTCGGCGTACTGGCTGCTCGAAGGCTGGCTGGCAGCGTCTACCATCATCGGCTCATCAGTTGTTAGATTCACCAACTTCCTCCGCCCCAGCTCCATGACGCTCTCCTGGAACTCGGCGTTCTCGCTGCTCGAAGGCTGGCTGGCAGCGTCTACCATCATCGGCTTATCAGTTGTTAGCTGATTCCTCTCATTGCTTTTCAAGTTTTCCAACTTACCTGGTGGAGTGTTCATATAACACGCTGCAGTCGATCTTCTTGTCGATCTTCTTGTCAATCTTCTCCATATTCTTGTCCATCTTGTTGTCCATCTTCCTTTCTTCTCTCCGTTGCGTTTCGTCATGACATGTCCTTCCCCAGTATCCCCCACCCGGACATCCGATTGGGGGGATAGTTTACGTCCGGAATTTTTTACCAGGGAAAGACTCATCATGCCATTATTTTTTTGAATTAATCTTCTTGGGATATATATAAATGCGGAAGCTTCCCATTGCTTTCCGCACACCACTCTCTCTTTCGCATCTTTAAAGATCCCAGGGGGCCCCAGCGTGGAGGTGAGGAGAGTGGATTTGACTAATTAGGCCCTCCGGACTTCACCGAAATCCACCGCAAAAGTTAAATATCAGTTCCATCAGGGTTTTTGACCCGATCGGAGACCGGGAAATCCCAATTAGCCTTTGCCCCCCTTATTGAGTCTAAGGCAGCAGTTTCCAAAGTGTGCTCCGCGGAGCCCAGGGCTCCCCGAATGATTCTCAGGGACTTCGTCCGCGGCAGTTATGAAGATGACAAAAATTTCTGCTTCCATCTAGTCTCTAGCTGGAAAACGCAAACTACTTCCATCAAGTGAAAATATTTTCTCAGAAAATAGTTTGCGTTTTCTTTTTAGATGGAAGCACCAATAATAATCTACTCGTTATTGGAACTATCTTGATTTTTCTTGCTTGCCAAGTACTCGATGTTCTCGAAATTTATTTATTGTTTTATATACCAAGCTGATAGCTTTTGTTAATCGTGATACGTAGAATCTACAATCTATTGACTATTATGTTGCTTCAAATATATATATATATATATATATATATATATATATATATATATATATATATATATATACTGCATGTTAATTTGATTGCAGAAGTGTTAGCTGAACTTTGGTTGAAATGAAACTGTGATTTAAGACGGGTTCCGTAATACCTAAGAGTCATCAGTAGACATCGGATTTTTAGGCACTAAAAATTGCAGTTTTAGGCGCCTAAAATAAGCTCAAAATTTGTAAAATTAGGCTCTATTTTAATGAAAATAGGCATTTTAGGCACATCAAGGTATCATACTTATTTCTTTCACTGAAATTTTTAGTTATACACTAAAATACGCACAAAAAAGTATGTTTAAACATTAAAAAAGAATACTATATTATATTTATAAACAGAGCTGCACAAATTTAATATATTGAAACTAATGAAATAATGATTATTGATATCAAGATTACTCATTTTAAGTTATTGAAATTCAGTTCCATGCTCAGACTTTATTATAATTATCTGCACAGTACACCACCAGAATTTTTTTCTAAATTCTCCACAGTTAACCTTTGCCTTTTGTCACTGAGAATCATTTTGAAAGCAGAAAAACTTCTTTCAACCGAAACTGATGTGAGAGGCGCAATTTTTAAATTAGGTACAATAGAAACATCAATACTTACTGGAACATTTACACTTTCCCCCGATATCACTCTTGATACTTTTTCCAACAATGAAAATCCTACATTCTTATTTAATACGTTGTCCCAATTATTTTTAACTTTTTTCCCAGTTTCGCCCAAAGCAGAATATATGTTCAGTTGAGCTTCCTTTACTATTGCTATTTGGTTACAAAGAGATTGTTTTTCACGTTCTAATTGTTCAATGCTTGCAGGTATGAAAGAAAAGTTTGATGTTATGTAGGCAATATCATTTTTCACTCGTGAGTCATTCAGACAATCTTTCACTTCTTTCACACACGCTGCACTATCAGTTTCAGATAATTTATCAATAACTGTGACCACTTCTTTAAAATACTTAGAATAATACACCACTGACTGAATCCAGGTTCCCCATCGTGTAACAACCGGCTGAGGTGGGAGTGGGATATCTGGAAAGTTCTCTCTGAATATTGAAATCCTGGATGGGGCTTTACAAAAACATTTTTTTGTGTTATAAATAAACGAATTGACAAGAGGAAATTCATTCCGGATTGTTTCAGAAACCCTGTGAAGGCCATGTGCTAGACAGGTTACATGCGTGAGGTTAGGATAAAATGTTTTAAAAAGTGGAGCTGCAGCAACCATGTATGAGGCAGCATCAGTACAAAACAACAGAACTTTAGAATCGTCTATATTACCTGAGTATAAAGACTGTAGGCCTTTATTTACAAAATAAGCAATGGCTTGGCTATTCACTTTCGAAAGTTCCTTAACACATACGAGGTGTGGAATCGAAGGTCCATCAGGACTAAGTTTTCCTACTACCATATTTGCTATATACCTATTCATAGGATCTGAGGTTTCATCCACAGAGACCCATATGTAAGAATCACCTATATCCTCCCGAATGGAAGCTAAAGTTTCATTGTATATTCTGTCTAAGTAATTTTTTCTTAGGGTCGACTCAGATGGGATATTTTGTTTGCAGTATTTTTGTAAAAACTGTCTTAAAACCGGATTTTCAATTGCATTCCAGGGAATGTTAGCAGCAACAAACGCTCTGGTTAAATCAGCATAGAAATTGCTGCTGAGATTGGATGAAGTAGGCTGTGTTAGTAAAGTTTGTTGCAGTTGATTTTTCTGCTGAGCTTTAGCCTTATGAGCCGCTCCTTGCACATGCTGCTTTAGGTGGCACTTCTTTTCTTGCGAAATCTAAAAATGTAAAGTAAACTGAATTAAAATAAAATCCTAATTGTTGTATCGCCGTATTTCTATCACAAAGTTAGTGGGTTCGAACAATCAAAATTTTAATGACCTGCAAATACTTTAACTATCGGAATTTAAAAGGTTAAAGTGTAGTGGTCTTAAAAGGAATTATACCTCAGGATAGCTCAGTCAGTGTATAAATATTATAGGCCTACTCATTAAAATTAATAGAATTTATATATTTCAACTATTGTTACATACCTGTTTGCTACAAATCTTGCAGAATATTATTTTTCCATCATAAGTGAATTCTGAATATTCTGTTAGCCATTGCCGGATCAATGTAGATTTTGCACTTATATTTTTCGGCATTATCGCGTTAAACTTCACAGGAAAACGTTCTACCGCTCAAAACTTCTCAACACAAATAAGGTGAGGGAAAGAGCAACTGTTAACGAGCATTCAAATGAACCGTTGTTATTGAGATTCAATTGGACAAAAATACAAAGTTCCACTTATTGTTGCATTTTCTGGTAGTGTTAACACTAGGAGGGCCATTCTTTTAAATATTTTGTAACGGTTTACCCTACTAATTCGCAGTTTTACGACTTTTCATAAATATTTCAAAAACATTCTTTCTCCAAAAATTGTGATTTTATGACACTCTGAAGGGCAGTACAGCTAATCGGTTTCAGACCGAAAACAGTCATTTTTATAGTATAGTATAGTATATCTCTGAATCGGTAGCAGCACATGTTGTGATTGTTGCCTGCTTCAAAAGTAAGGTTGGTTCTTTGTCGGCATTTATGCCTCCAAACATGTTAAATTCGGTGAAATCTATTGCGAGTGTCGTGAGATTCAAAACATTTTGTTTCCTTTATCAATGGTTTCATGGCCGGTGTGAAGCAAACTTTCCACTTTTTAAATGCCTTAAATTTCGCAGTGAATGCATGTATAAATTATAAAAAGTAAGAGTAAAATGCGAAACTTTACAGTGAGTTAGGCATTTTTAGGCGAATATTAACAAATTAGGCTCTAATAACCGTTTTAGGGCATTTTAGGGCACTATAAAACTCTTTGAATACCTTTCAATTTCCATGAAACACAAATATTAATAATTATTTTTACTTTTCTCCTAAAGAAACAAAATAGGCATTTGCCCTAGAATCCGATGTCTGGTCATCAGCTATCAACCAGTGCTCAGTTAAAGAGGGGCAACAACAGGTGTAACCTTACTGTAAAAGAAGATAATGCAAATTCCTTGAGATTGAGTTCCGAATATGTTGAACATGATCCTGCTTCAGAGTCTACGATGTGTAGTGCAGAGGTACTGAAAGGAATTAAAAAACGAAAGTATTGTGATTCATATTTGGACATGGAATTCCCTGAGTTTGCTTATGGACGTCCACAGTGTGAGATATGTAACAAAGTTTTGCCCAATAGTTCTATGTTCCCTGCCAAGCTTAGAGACGGTATTTCGAAACTCATCCTTACTTCACAAATGAAACTGCAGACTTTAAAAGAAAAACTGATGACTCCATGCAGTTCGGACAATATTTTTATCTCGTGTAAAAGACAAATAACAAGAAAGCACTGGAAGCGTCGTACTTGATTAGTGATGACTGGCTCTTGCTGGTAAACCTCTCTCTTGCTTAAACTCATATGAAACCATTATTTGTGAGGCTAGTTAAGTGCATGGTGGACGAAACTTGATACTCAGTATGCCCTTAACAAATAACACTGTGCGTAATCGAATACAGAATCTATCAAACGACGTTAAAAATATCATAATTTTCCTTATCAGTCAAATTAAATTTTCACTGCAACTTGAATCCACGGACGTTGCCGTGTTATCTGTATTAATGACGTTTGGGCGGTACGAATTTTCAGGTCCTTTCATGAAGATATTTTGTTCTGCAAGCCATTGCCATCCTCTACAAACGGTACTGAAATTTCATTGAAAACCTTGAGACAATTGCATTCACGTGTGCACAGATGGCGCAAAGGTCATGGTAGGTCCTGTTTCTGTCGCTGTTACAATGATCAAGAAAGCTAAAAAACAACTGCATTAGTAGTCATTGTTCACTACACCAACACGCCCTCTCAACGAAAAAATCCCAGCGTTATTAAAGTAAGTACTACACAAAGTCGTCAAAATTATCAACTTTGTTAAGGCACGACCTTTGCAGTGTAGACTACTCAGTATTCTGTGCGAAGCTATGGGGAGTATAGGCCTACACAAGTCACTGTTATTACACATAGAAGTGCGATGGTTGTCGCGAGATGAAGCGTTTTGCCGTTTACTTGAAATTCGAACGGAAGTTTCTTCACTTTTGAATGACCGAAACAGTTTGCTAGCAAATTCTTTGAATGATCAGGAATGGTTGTGCAAATTAAGTTGCTTGGTAGACATTTTTTCAAAATTAACTAATTCATCACAAGGTAAACAGAAGTTATATTCGATGCTAATGACTAAAGCTGAGACATCTAGGACGTTTGTCGTTAAGTTACGTGCGCCCAAACTATAGCATAGCAAGTAGTGAGAGCGGGGGGAGGTTAGTGTACAGACTTTGTACGCTGCCCTATAAACAACAGAGAATAAGGTGTATACTCACATGACAAATAAACTGGAGCTCAGATCATGCCATCATTACTGGATTTTCGAGTCTGTTTCAGTAAACACTGCCTACGTTTTGATTACGTCTTCAACCCTTTTATAATGTGTAGCAAAATAGACTGCAGCATCCAGCCATGTCCCCCATCTAATTACAAAGGGTTGCGGCGGTAGAGGGGCTACAGGAGGTATTTCACTGAATCTAACAACCCGTCCTGGTGCCTTAAATATACGTATTTCTTTGACATTCGATATGAAGCTGTTCACATCACTGTAGCAGGAGCGAACTTCGACTATTTGATGTAGACCATGGGCTAGGATAACTTTCGGCTAAAGTAGTTGAATTTCTTTACCAATTTTTAACATATAGGCTAGCATCCGTGATGAAAATAACTATACATTATCATTTTTTATTTCGTCTGGCCATAAGAGGGTAATAGGCGTTTTAAAACTTTAATTATATTTAAATGGTCCGCATTCTCAAGAATTTCACAGGTTAATAAGAAAGTTTTATTGGATTTGTGTGGTGGAAGAATGTCCGTAACGACGTTTGGAACAAATTGTCCAGCGGCGTCTGTGCTTTCATTAATGAAATACATATTTTACTATCTCCTATACTTAGTCGTATGCGAGATAGGCTATAACATTATAATAGCATTTCGGTGTATAGTATTTCTGTAAAGTTGTTTGACTAGGGAGTTTCCTTTTCACGTATTTCCGCATAAAGCTTGTAAATTGTGTATTTTCAATTATATTTATTAGTATGTTGACACATACCATCATTGTACATAAATCGTGAAAAAAAGTCTTTCTGTGTAGTACACATTTAAATGCGATTCATGTCCTTCTTCCTCAGTTGAAACTGTCATCAGTGCTTTATGTTTTTCGTGTTACAATGTTGTGTTACGAATTTACGTCTTTTACGTTTAATTTCTGTGCTACATAAATTTCATAGAATATTTACCCCACTTACTGCGAAATGTTATGTGCAGTGGCGGCTCCTGGGTATTGAATTCACGGGGCTGTATGCAAAAATAAACCATGCAACTTATCGTATTTAAAGATTAGTTCTATGCGCCTTGTCTTGTAGGTTGCAAACTTTTGAATCATCTTCTTATTAAAATCCGATATGTCGTTTAACATAGTCTTTACAATGGAAAACATAGCTAATGCGGTCAGTCTGTCTTCTCTCATCGTATTTCTAAGTTAGGATTTTACTCTCTTCAAACATAAAAAGCAACGTTCTGCTTCGGAAGTTCTCATTGGTATGATAGCTATGCGTAGTAGTTCCACAACTTCTGAAAATGAGGCCTGCAAGTTCTCAGATAGAAGAAACTGCAAGAGCTTGACTGCGTCACTGATATTTCTGAATTCTTGTCTCTGATACATCACAGTGAGTTCCGTTTTTAGTTTGTCTTTATCGAACATTAGAAAAAACTTCACACATACATTTAGGTCATTTTCAGGAAATGAGCTTTTGTAGCATTCAAATTTTTCTTGACACAGAAGAGAAGATAATTTCAAATGATCTATGAACTGGAATCGGGTGTTAGCTTGTGTGAAAATGAGGACACATACTTCCTTGGCTGCCGCAATCCTTGTCTGAATCCCTTCGACCTTACGAAGCTTTTTAGGGTTTTCATTTTCACAGATCTCGCTGCTCAACTGTGCACTGTTCCGTATTGTCTGTATGGCATTAACAAAGCTCGATATGCAGAGTCGGCCTCGGTAGCATAGTCGGTTGCGGGTTCGATCCCGGCCCAGGTCGATGGCATTTAAATGTATTTAAATGAGACAGGCTCATGTCAGTAGATTTACTGGCATTTAAAAGAATCCTGCGGAACAAAATTCCGGCACACCGGCGACGCTGATATAACCCCTGCAGTTGCGAGTGTCGTGAAATAAACCATAACTTACTTTTTTATATGCAGATTTGACCTTAAAAATATGTAACTGGCGTTGTTGTAGTTGGTTGTATAATATATCTACATCATACATCAATAAATGAAAAAACTGAGCCAGAAATTGAATTCAGGATCTTCAAGAGTACGCACCAGGGCGCTTGCCTAATTTATTGTGATGTTGTTAGATATTTCAGGTTCCATTATGGTTTGAAAACATTCTAGCAATGGCTCCTTCTTCTCATGAACAACATTTACTGTTTTTATTTTAAAACTCCATCTTGTTGCCCCAGCTGATGGAATTGTCTTTGAAACACATTAATCTAATACAGACTGTGTGGAGATCGAGGGAAGAATGCAGGGATACTGGATAAATTAGCAAAAAATATGCGAGCTTTGTAGGCTATTTTGTTTAGCGGCTCTTTCCATTACGAGATTCAACTGATGGGCACTTAATTTCACATTCTTCAAGATAACAGTGGAATATCACACTAGAAACCTGTGTTCCCACGCAACTCTTGCGTTGTACAGAGTCTCCGCAGGAGTAAATATGGCTGCCGCGTCGGCATTTGTCGTATCAAAAGAATGCGGTACCATGGATAATTATGTATTTATCCATGGCGGTACTACGCTCTGCCACCAAAAGCTTCCACTTGAGTAAGTAGTTAGAATTTCACTCGCCAGGTGGCAGTGGTGTTACAGTTTTTGTATTAATACAATCTTTTGACGCTAGATGGGGGCAACACTAAGGCCGAAAAATAAGGAGTGGATCAGGACAGCACGTTTGCACATTTCCTTTTTATGTTAGGTTAGGTTAGGTTAGGTTAGGTTAGGTTAGGTTAGGTTAGGTTAGAGTAATTTTAACTGTACGCTTCACTCTTGGTTAGGTTAGGTTAGGTTAGAGTAATTTTAACTGTACGCTTCACTCGTCATTTCAGTTTGAAAAGAACCTAACCTAACATAAAAAGGAGATGTGCAAACGTGCTGTCCTGATCCACTCCTGAACAATAGAGGCTTTCATATTAAAATGCTCTGTTAATTTGTTTTATTTCCTATACAGGGGCATTGCCATTCGCAGATGTAAGATGAAGTTATAAGAGTTACACCATTAATAATTGTGTTATCGGCATCAGTAAAATAGGTAACACTTGTTAACTAGGACGTTGACATCGCGTCGTGAGGGGCGATAGGACGTCCGAAAATAAGTGACAACAACAAAAACAACTTATTAAGCCTTGCTTTACACTCTATTCCCTAAGGATCATTCAGTAAATACTGAAAGTTAAAGGTTAAATAACACTGGTCAACAAAATTTAAACTTTTGTCTGTTAAAAGGGAAACAATGGGTGATTCTAAATGACCTTTTTGTGCTGATTTCAAATCTTTTTACCCAGGTTTACATGAAAAACATTGTATCTATACGTTTTCGTATCTATAGGCCTACGTTATAATATTACGATATCTTGGCTGAAATTACATTTATTGACCTAAAATGTATGTGAAGCATATTTTCGGCTGTACTTTGCTTGAAGAACATCTCTCTTCATTATCCAACAATAGTCTGCCAACATATTTGGACATCATTTACCCTGGTAATGCCTTTCCATTTCCACGATAGCCTGGTGGAAACGCTCCATGTGTTTGTCGCTCACAGCCCTAGGTTTTCAGGAAAGAAATCAAGATGGGATGCAGAAAGTGTATTTTTAAAGACATATTAGGCCTATAACCCATGATCTTGTAGTTCTCAATCATCTCACTGACAAGTTCTCTGTAGTTCTCAGACCTGAAGTTTCCTAAGAAGTTCGTTACAAGATTTTTGAAATATAACCATGCAGCTGTTTCTTGTATATTTAAATGGTTTTCAAATTGCGTATCTTTCATCAGTTCCCTTATTTGAGGTCAACAAAATATATTCCTTCTATTAGTTTAGCTTCACTGATCCTTGGGAACTTCTTTTTCAGGTAGAGAAATGCACTGTCTCACGATCATTTGCTTTCACAAAATTCTTAATCAAACCTAGTTTGGTATGCAGTGGAGGCAATAAGATTTTTCAGAACTTACAAGTGGTTGGTGGAGAACATTATCTTGTTCTGGATTAAAGTGACTCTCTCTTTGTCCAGTTCTGTTTTATATAATGATTGCTTTTATTTTTGTTATCCAACTTGCACAAGTAGCAGCAAAATTTAGTACTGTATATCCAAGCTGTAACCCAAGAGAGATAGCTATTACTTTCAAATCCCCACATATCTGCCAAGATAAATTGTCACACTTCATAGTGGATAGTAAAAGCTTCATATTGTCGCAATTTTCCTTCATACCAACTGCATGGGCTAAAGCAGTGGATGGATATTTGTTTCCATTATGTAGTAACATTCCTTTCAAACTTGTTTTCGAAGAGTTTATGAACAAAAGCCAATCCTCAGGTTTATGCTCAACACCCAGTGACTCGAACAAATTCTCAACATCATTGCAGAAAACTAGATCCTCCTCTTTAGAAAACAAATGCTCAAATTCCTTTTGGCGTTGGCGGAAGAAACTTACTTTGGTGTCACCTTGCAGCAGCTTCCAGCCTTTCAATCTTGAGGCGAGTAATTCTGCCTTGCTTTTACTTAAACCAAGATCCCGAACCAAATCATTTAAATCCTCCTGTGTTAGAAAGTGAGGTTCATTTATAGTATCATCTTCCACAAAATCTGGATCATCAGGAACACTTTGAATTACTTCAGTCAATGTTATGTTATCTGGTGGAGTTGGTATGGGAAGTCCTGGCCCATGAAGCACCGGCCGAATTGCTGAATCTAAAGATGGATATTTAACAGTGTGGATTTCGAACTTATTCCAGATATATTTGTCAAGCAGAAGTAGTAGTCTGTCAAATGATCCTTAGGTTCGCGCCATATCATAGGGACTACAAAAGGTATGTGACGGGATCCTTTTAACCAGCCAGTTAATAGCGTTACACATTTGGCATAACAGGTTTTCGGGGCCCATTTCTTGTTCTGGTCTATTTTGTTGTTAAAATAACAGTCATAAGCTCTTCTAACTAGAGGAGTAAAATTTGGCCTCTGTGATTTTAAAGTGAGTTCACCACACACTTAACAGAAGTTGTTCCTATCAATAAGACACTTTCAAGACATGTTTGTTATACATTATGCACTTCTACTCCTTACAATGCACTATTAGGTACGGTATTATATACTTTTAAATAATTGATTAAATGGCGATCTTTCTCGTGTTAATTGTGTAAGCATGCGCGGCTTACCGCTGTTTCGGGGTTTCTTCACACCATCCTCAGAGCCTACTAGATCTCGGCATCATCTCGAACTTCGCTGCCTGTTGTGTGGGTGTGTTCGATTGTTGAAAAGTGTTGAAATGTGGTGTCAAATAGGGTGTGTGTTCTGAAATTGATCTGTGTGTTGAGAATTTGGATACGGTATGTACTTGGATATATACTTTTACCACAATTCAATTGACAATGGAAGAGAGCACAGGATTAGCTTGTTTCTTTAAAGAAAGCTTCTATTATCTGGGAAATTTACCTTACAATCACAGTTTTGTGAGGGAAATGTCACTGTTGTTATTCGTGAATTCACAGGCAACACTATCAAATGTTACAAGTCAATTGTTGATACAATGTAATGAAATATAAGAAGAGTTCGAGGGAAAAAATAAGAATGTCACAGTTTTCTTAAGATTGATGTCATTATCTAATTCAATGGATCACTGCGAAATTTAATGTTGTTCTTATGAAAAATGGTAAAAAGGAGAATTATCACCACGAATACAGTAATCCTTTTCTTTATTTTCTATAGAAACAGCACTACATCTTGCAGTTATAGACTCAATTAGATTATTATCCAATTCTTAACAGGAATGTGACATTCATCGTTTTTCCCGTGAACTCTTAAAAAAAATGGTGGGTGATGGAAAGTTTCTGACTTCATATTTGGAATCAGTAGATGGCAATACATAAGAAACACCCGAAATTATTTAACAAAATCATTTCTGACCAGTGTAATTAGCAAAAAATAATTTACAAGCTGTGCGACGGGAAGTATGATTATTGTACTAATCAAAATCAAGTAATTGAAAACAAAAAAAGAAACCGTAATTCTGATGGCAAAATGTATCCTGATTGCCTGAAATATTATGACTTAACATAATATAGGTACCATTTTATGAGGCCAAACATTGGTTTGAAAATGTCGATTCCTCAACATATTCTCAAATGCTTCAAAACAAAATCTCATGTACCTCTGACAGACAATAAAAATCAGGAGAATTCCACACAAGGCAGTAATACCACACCGAAAAGTTATGTTTCCAATAACTGTACAATGCAAAACAGTATCATAGCAAGACTTCATTGGAGAGGAACATTATTTCAAGATATAAATCTCATATATTACATTCTACTTGTGTATAAATAGGATCCCACATATTTATCCTTCAACAATTTGATGAATTCTGGAAAGAAACAGCTAATGAACAATTTTCTTTAAAAAAAAAATACAACAAATAGGGGATATAACTACTAGTCAATCTACCCATTATCTCCTGGCTTAGTTACCTCATAGGTGGAGCCTTGTTGGTATCACTTGTCAGGTTCAGACCTGTCTTCGGATAGACTAAACAACAACAAAGGCTATAATTATGCCTTTACTAAAATCAGATGTTCTCCCTAGGATTGGTATTTAATTTTAATATTTGGACAAAATAATATCTTGGAAATTTCAAGCTCATAGGGAACTTGCACTCTAAATATCATTCAGTGGAATGCCAGGGGCGTTTTAAATGAAAATAATGACTAATTGATCTTATTTCTCATTACGAATGCCATATCCCAATAATAATAGAAACTTGTTAAAACTAAGGTTGCCATAATGAAGAAACAGAAAAAAAGGAGTACATGATTCACAAGTCAATTTGATCGACAAGAGGAAGCGTATGAATTTATTTCTAAAGAGCTTGTAAATATAACTTATTTTCCATAGACACTAGTACATTAATTTCACTTGTTTACTGAATATGGACGGGGCTGGCCCCTTCAGTTAGCTAGCACCTTATTATTTGCCATAGGATTTACATTATTACATTTATTTTAGCATCACACCGTCTGTATATCACCATCACAGAACACTCATACTTTTCAGAAATTTGTTTGTTTGTGGATGACTTTGTAAAATTAACTTCAATTTACATTTACCATATTGTACTCTATCTGAAGAATGATGCGTTTACTACTTAAGTAATAATCTGCTCCCTTTATGCAAATCTGGCTTTCAGGTAGTATCTCCCTGTAAAGCAGGTTTGAATAATTATTCAAATCTGCTCCTATCTTCTATCCACTGAGCATTCATCAAAGAAAATGCTCTTTGAACATTGACATTATAGATCACGTAGAAAGAAATAAAAATTCTACAATTTTTAACAGTTCTAAGTAGGACAGCACCACAGAAATACAGCTGTGACAAAAATTTACCGAGATTTCGTGTGAAGTTCTATCTTTAGAAATTTCCTCTTTGTTGTGCAGTAGGAAAAAAAATTAAATTTTATCATCTGGTCAAACAGGCTCTAATTGAGTTCGTAAGATGAATTATCTTGCATCCTCTTGAGTTAAGTATAATTTCAACACTATTTTACAAATTATTGCAATTTTCCAGATTTCTGTCCCACTTCATTCAATATTGTGGACATCTGTCTTTTCGCCCCAGACTTTCTCCTTATACACTATAAAACCATGGACTGTCGGCAGCCCTTGTTACAACCAAATTCCAATTAAATTTAATGCATTTTCTCAATCCTATTCATCAGACAGATCAGATCATTATGAAAGGATATGTGTTTACATTCACAAAAACATACAAACAAGCTCTTGAAGGATGTTTCACTTACATTCAAACAATATAATTTATTATAAACAATAACAAATAATGCATCACTTGTTTCATTAGTACCTACAGTATGTATGTATGTATGTATGTATGTATGTATGTATGTATGTATGTATGTATGTATGTATGTATGTATGTATGTATGTATGTATGTATGTATGTATGTGTGTGTATATGTATATGTGTGTAAATGTGTGTATGTATATGTATAAGTGTGTGTAAATGTGTGTATATATGTATATATGTGTATATGTATATACAGTATATGTGTGTGTATATATGCGTATATGTATATGTGTGTATATACCGGTACACATAACTACGGCTCCTGTAAATATGTAAATAACATTGTTAGTTTCCTAGTAAACCGTAAGCTCATTTAAAATGATTTGCAAATTTGGTAATTTTGAGTATCTGGTAGACTTTTGAAGCACGTATCTTTACATATTTTGGCATTTAAAGTACTTAAAAATAGAAATTTTAGCACGTTTATTTGTAAATACATATTTTCTTTATTTATTAATTTTTTTTTAAGAAACCGTCAGCATTATTAAAAGTATTTCAGTTATATAATATCGGTAATGTTTCAACACGAACTTGAACTGATATGTTTCATTTATTGAAGTTTGCATTCAGTTAAATTTAACCAGTTATATTTGAACAAGATTTAAAATTACAACATTGTACTTAATAGGGTGACCGTATGTGCTTTTCTTCCTGGACATATCCCCTTTCTTAAGCCAATTACAGCATTCGCGGATTTAAAAAAATAAGAAATATCCTTGTTTTTAGAGTTTCGTAAAAGACTTAAACCAATTTTGTAATTTTCTGAAATTTGTGAAACCTCATCAAACTGATATTTCCAAGACAAGTGAGAATTTTTTTTTTTCAAATGATGGTGTAAATATTTTAAGGACTGGACAGCTTTTAAGACTGGCAGAATTTCTCTCCTGCATCCAAGCCGTAAGTTGTTAATACTAATGGTGAGAGAGTATTTTCTTTGACAAATTTTCAGTGAATAAAAGAGAAACAATTTGATATAGAACTATCAGGTTTTTAATTGCATTGAATTTCATAGTTATTTATTTAAAAAAAAATGCATTAAACAGTGTCTTCTGAGAAATAGTACTCATGTGATTTAAAAAAAAAATCATATTTAGTTTATTTTGTAGTAACAATAAAAAAATAACTTAATTTGGAATTGGACTGTGATGATAATGGTGATGTTTAATGTATACATTGTTTGAAAGTATTATAACCAGATATGTAAGGTAAGCCTCAGAATTGATTCTAACGTACTAATGTGTAATATTGCAGCATTTTAACACAAATGCTACTGTACTTTGCCTTTTGTGTTTCTGCCATCAACGTTAGTTTTTTGTCAAGGTACGTGGACGGTCGCGCTCACAGGTCCTTTAATAACAGCCTTTAAAGAGAAAGTGAAGGCACTGTAAGCGTGGCTAACGAGAAAATCTGTGACGTCACCGCGGGGACACACTTCACTCTCAACTGCTTGGCTTACGCTGCCTTTGTTAGTAGTTACTGGAATTTAAAAAACGCTGGGTGTTTGTGATTTTGTATAGATCTTGCTAGTGTGCTGTTTATAATAGACCTATATTGTTACTATTATAACATGAAAAATGCCAACTTGTGTGGTGAGTGAGTGTCAGAATTATAGCAGGAAAACTAAAGGCTCGAGTGTTATTTATCATACGTTTCCCTCTGATCCAAAGCTGCGAAACATTTGGGAAATTAAGTGCTACCGATAGGATGAATTTAATCTTGAAACTGCACGTATTTGTTCCGAACATTTCACACCTGATTCCTACAAGCGTGATTTGAAAACCAAGCTTTTGAACATACCAGCAATGAAAAAATTGAAATTAAATGCCCAACCATCGCTGAATTTACCAGTGTGCTATGTGAAAAACAGTGAGATAAACAGTGCTAGAAGTAAACGTGTAGAAGAGAGAGCTTGCAGAAAAAAAGTTTTGTCTGAAGTAAGTGAACAATTAGATGCAAAGACAAGAGTGCGGCAGGACGATCCATTGGGTGTGTTATCTTTCGTCTGTTCATTGGAAAATGAGGGGCTGGATCTCAAAAAACAAAATGAAGAACTACGTATAGAAAATAAAAAATTTAAATTAGACATTGAAAAGTTAGAGTCTAAATTGAAAGCATTACAACTCCAATAGATTCTATGAGATTCCTCACTAATATTAACAGCATCAAAATGACAACAGAAGAAAAAGCACTGATTCAATATGAAAAACTTATCAGCAGGGAAAGGATTTATATGTAAATACATATTTACTTATAAAGCTAATATAATTTATATTTTGCATTATCTTTATGTTTCACAATGTGTAGGGTTGAAAAATCCTACTTTTATTTTCCATATTTTTCCATATTTTAGAGTTTAGTACATATTTTCGTTAATTTCCATATATTTTCCATATTTCATATAAAACAGTCCATATTATATTAGGTTTAACAATAAAACAAAACAAAATTCCATTAACTTTTAAAAATACATTTCAACAATAGAGATTTAAACACATGTTCAGTAATCCCTTTAACATCAGAGTTATTTGAAAATTAGCAGTCCTATCAACAATGGGAAAGTAAGTTACAAAACTGTATTAATTTAATTTAAAATTTTTAACAGACTTCAGTTGTGCAGCTCAACAGTTAAATGCCAGTCAGAGTACACATAGGTTCAGTTTTGTAAATCATACTATAAAGACGGTAAATA
Organism: Periplaneta americana; assembly: GCF_040183065.1. Lineage (NCBI taxonomy): Eukaryota > Metazoa > Arthropoda > Insecta > Blattodea > Blattidae > Periplaneta > Periplaneta americana. The sequence continues at coordinate 152,035,042 of NC_091121.1, forward strand.
TGCCAAAAGTACGTCATTCAGTCAATTTAAAATCAAAACTAACAAGTTACATTTCAGAATTTAAAGAAGATGGTTTATCAACTGACAATAAAATATTATTTTGTAATTTGTGTCAGTGTGCAGTATCATCTACACAAAAGTTCCTGGTGCAACAACACATTACAACTAGTAAACATCAGGCCAACAAACAACTAAATTCCAAGCAGAGACAATTGTTTTTAACACAACCAACAACATCGAATGTAAGATCTGAGTTTAACATCGACCTGTGCCGTTCTCTCATCTCTGCTGATATTCCTCTCTACAAACTAAAGAATAAGGTCTTCAGGGAATTCCTTGAAAAATATACTCAACATACAATCCCGGATGAGTCAACACTTAGGAAGACGTATGCTCCATCCATCTACGATGAGACAATACAGAAGATAAGAGATGAAATTAAAGATAGTTCAATTTGGGTTTCCATTGATGAGACTCCCGACAAAGAAGGTAGACTTGTTGGTAATGTAGTTATCGGTTTGTTAAGTGAACAATATTCTGAACGAATTCTTTTACATTGTGATGTTCTAGAAAAGTGCAATAACAAAACTATAGTTAAACTGTTCAACGAAGCTATGGGTATCCTGTGGCCAAAGGGTATTATGTACGATAATGTGTTATTCTTTATTAGCGATGCTGCCCCTTATATAGTCAAAGCTGGACAAGCATTATCTGTTGTATATCCTAAATTGACTCATTTTACTTGTGTGGCGCATGCATTTCATCGTGTGGCAGAAGTGGTCAGAGACAATTTCCCTAAAGTAGATTTGTTGATTTCATCAGTGAAAAAAGTATTTCTCAAAGCTCCCAGTAGAGTTAACGTGTTGAAAGAAATGTACCCTGAAATTCCATTGCCACCAAAGCCAATTTTAACTAGATGGGGTACATGGCTAGAAGCAGTTGAATATTATGCCGAACATATAGACTCTATTAACAATGTTCTCCTTGCATTGGACTCTGAAGATGCAGTCTCAATTGATACTGCGAAAACAGTTACCTGTGACATAAGTGTGAAGAATGACTTAGCTCACATTCAGCATACATTTTCATGCATCATAAAAACGCTCAAAAGTCTCCAAAATAGGCACCTTTCACTATCTGAAAGTTTTGAAATTATAAATAGTACTGTGGAACAACTGAATCGTGGTAGAGGTAAAGTTGCAGATGCAGTAAGAGCTAAGGTGGACACTGTACTTTCAAAAAACCCTGGATATGAAGAACTACAAAAGGTTGTTGCTGTGATGAGTGGTGAATCAACAGTGAAGATTAACTTGGACTTATCCCCAGCAGACATTGTGAAATTGAATTATGTACCAGTTACTTCTTGTGACGTCGAACGCTCTTTTAGTCAGTATAAATCTATCCTCAGAGACAATAGAAGAAGATTCACTTTTCAGCACTTGAAAGAAATGTTTGTAACCTATTGTTATGGTAACAGACAATAAAAATTGTGTTTTGTTGAAACTACATTGGAAGATAAGGTACGTCCATTATATTTTTTGTTTAGTTTGATTAAAATGTACCAATATTTAACGTACATAGTCATTTTTTTATAATTTTAAGTCCATATTTAATTCCATATTTTGGTAAAAATCCATATTTAATTCCATATTTTGGTAAAAATAACTACATATATATTTACATATTTCATATATTTTTAGTCCATATAAATCCGTTCCCTGCTTATCAGATTACCAGGAAACAATTGGCATTCATACAGTCCTCTCTGTAGATTGAAAACTCAAAAAAGTTTCATGTCCATTGTTTAAGAATTAAAACAGAAAATCAATATCCCGAATTTAAAAGAAAACTTACAAATTAAACCAAACCCTTTAACTCTATTAAATATAGAATATAATCAAAATTATCAGAAGAAATACTGAAATCAGAAGTAAACACTGAAATACTGAAACAATTGTCTTTAGAGAAAATTAATATTAGGTACCCTCCACAAAACTGGCTTCATTTATACACCGACGGATCCTTGATCTCCAGAGAACAAGGTGCCGGTGCAGGCGTTACATGCTGTCTCTTCTCACTTTATAGATCTCTTGGATATGGAACAACAAGTTTTGATGGTGAAATCTTTCCAATAAGTGAAAGTCTCAGGAATCTTCTATGCCACATCAATAAATTTAAGAATGCAGTTATATTGTCAGACTCCAAAGCAGCTATTCTATCAATCGTCTCTAAACACACACCTTCATCTCAAACAGCAGAAATAACTAAAATGCTCTCTCAATTAATATCACTCAATAAAAGAATTGTATTCCAATGGATACCATCCCATTGTGGAATCCTGGGAAACAAGAATGCGGATGCTTTAGCAAAGAAGGGCAGCACTGCTACTTACAGACCTGTTACTAAATCTACGTATTACTCTGTGAAAAGATTTATTAAATCTACATACTTAGACTTCAACAAACAAAATTTGATAACACAATCTCAAGGGAAAAAATGGAACTCTCTGCATCAAAGTCCACAGTTAATTCCCGATTTACCACGAAAATCGTCTGTAGCTGCATTTAAATTGGCAACAGGCCATGATTGTTTGGCCAAACACCTGCATAGAATTGGAATATATCAGTCCGCTAACTGCCCATTGTGCAACTCAAACCAAGAAATGGATTCGGAACACCTCAAAATCTGTGCTTCAGTGGCTGACCATGATAATATCTTTGAAAAATATTGGAGTGCAAGGGGTCAAATGACTTTACTGTCAAACGCCTGGCATTAGAAAACAACAACAACACAATTAAAATATAAAAAGAAAGCATATCTTAGGGTCAACCAAAATTCCCGACAAAGAAAGTGTATAAATCGCTTAGTAGATGGAAAAGTAAAACATTTATTACCTAAGTGTTCACTCCAGGGCAAATAAAAATGCTTATAACGGGAAAAGGAAGCAAAAATGGGAAGAACAAGACATAATCCCTGCATTAGCTCAGCGAGCAATTAGTGATAAACTGTACAATAATTTGAGATCACAGGTGGGAATTCCTCTAGCCTGCAGCGTTGGACAAAAAATTGCCCTTTTCCCCTGGTATTCTTACACTGGTACTGAACATTTTAAAAGAGCAGGGGCTGTCTTTGAGCGAAATGGATAAGTTATCAATATTACTATTTGATGAGATAAGTGTCAATGGTGTCATTTGTTAAAATCACGAGGATGATTCGATATTGGACCCTCACAGATATGCTCAAATCATAATGATCCGAAGATTGACAGGCGTGTGGAAGCAGCCCATCTATTATGATTTCGATAAAACAATGGACAGAGAGCTACTGTTCAAAATTATAACAGAAATTGAAGTGGCAGGTTTCAGAGTAGTTGCAATTGTTTCTGATCTGAGTGGCGGCAATAGAAGAGTGTGGAATGAGTTACAAATAAATGTAAATCAAACCTGCTTTTCAAATCCTGCTTTGGACGAAAATATTTGGGTTTTTGCAGGTTTTCCCTACCTGATTAAGTTGTTAAGAAACCATTTTATTGACAGTGAGTTTCAATTGATTGATACAATTATAGAAAAAATGTAATTGAACTGATTATTAAATCCGAATCTTCGGAATTGCAGCTATTCCCGAAATTATATTGGGGATCACTTTACTGTGCAAGAGAATGATAGGCAAAGAGTTGCACCAGCCATGGAACTTTTTTCGCATCATACTGCTGCTCTGATTAAATATTTGGTACCCGAAAGTGAGTAAGTTCATGAATTTTTTCAACTCAAATGACTTCACAGATGTAATAAACTCGGGAATTCCGAAAGATCCCACAAGAAACAAGTAGAGATATTAGATAGAATGGACGAAACTGTAAAAGAACTGAGAGTCAGAGGCAGAAATACTCTTCTACCTTTTCAGAATGGCTTCCTTACCTCCATTAAGAGCTTGAAAGAGTTGTATAGCGATTTAAAAGAAAAAGGAATTGGTTCTACAATGACCAGGAAACTCAATCAGGACGCTCTGGAGAACCTATTTTCCCGAATTCGTATGATGGGACATTTTCATAATAACCCTCTGTCTGTGGAAGTGAAAAATCTCTTGCGCCTATTAATATTAGGATGTCGCCTGCCCCATCCTACAAGTGCCCCAGTGGAAGATTCAGGTGGAATAATAATAACAAAGCAAGTTTCTCAGGATCTCGTGGACATTTCTCATGAAAGCGTGAACAAAATCCCTGAGGAAATAAACTCATTAGAGGTGGATATTGATGACAGAATTGACACAACATAGCTAATGAAGAGGGAAGAAATAGAATTGCTCAGGTATGGTGCTGGTTATATTGCTAGAAAATGTAACAACAGAAGTGCTGTTTCGAATGCTAATTCCAGTCAACAATCTGCAGGATGGATAAAGGTCGCTTACACATGGTGGACTGGTTTATCCCTCTTCTCAGTGAATGGCAACAATTGAAGAGTGTGAAGTTATATTTAGAAAATTTCATAAAAAATCAGTCAAGAGAAAAAAGAATGTAATAGGCCGCTTATTTAGATTTTTGAGGACAAAGTTTCCAAATGAAGATCCGGAATTACTGAAGTTATTTAGTAGAGCACGGACATCTTTTAGAATTCGTTACCTAAATAGAAGAAAACAGAACGTCAAAAGAAGAAACCGTATGAAGCAGAAACAATGGTTGCAGAGCTGCTCATCGTGTCCTTCACAAGACTAGGTGAGTCAGTTCAAATTTTGTGAAACATTCTTAAAATAAATTGTTGTACATTTGTAAAATCAGTGTTAAAATTGGGATACTTTCACTATCCGTTGCTATTGAAATCCTTCCTCAACCATTTCACTAAAATAGGTTAATTAAAAAAATTTCATTTGACAATCCTGTATAAAATTAATTATCAATTAGTTTTAGTACACACTCTACTCCATTGTTATTAAGAGAAATTTAATACAGTTTGCATGCGTAGTTTAAATTCTGTCGTTCATCAGTAATATAATTAATATTTTGAGGCTCGGAAACTGAAATTGACGTGTAAAATAAATTAAATACACCTATTGTGCAATGTATATTCGTTAATAACGTTCTTTAAAATTGGACAGAAATATTCTACAAAGGTTAGAGATACAAAAGCAAGTAGGTACAATGAAGCATTCACAATAGTTTTTATATTGCTATAAGAATTTGGAAAGTAAACGATCATTAAATTTGGGGAAAAAAGAAAAAAAAGGATGGGATATTGAAGTGGGAGTTCTATCTCTAAGCCTTTATTCCTCCAGTGTGTATGTAACCCAAACAAATATATAAATATAGGTCTTTAAATCACTTGGTTATCGATAGAAAGTACAAGGTGAGGGTTGACAATGTTCCCATGGTGACGTTACAGATTTACAACCCTCTTGACTTTCTCTTTAAATGCTGTTATGGAGGGACCTGTGAGAGCAATAGCGACCGACCATCCACGGACCTTGGTTTTTTGTATTAACACCACTGCCACCTGGTGAGTGAAATTATAACTACTTACTCAAGTGGAAGCTTTTGATGGGTTAGGCGCTCGACACAAGATTAGAAAATGGGTCACATTCCTGCCATCTATCCACAATATGCGGAACCCGAATCACTTAAAGTGAAGTGAGTAGACATTAGATACATAGGCTACATGCTAAGAAATAAACGTGGTTCTGTCTACATTAATAATAAGATTATTAGAAGGACATCATTTTTAAGTTCACAAATACTATTAATTAATTTTTAGTTTGTGCAATAACTAGATGCAAAACAGGAACATGATAAAGTTAAACTTCTATCCAGGTTAATCCCTTCAGACCTGAATTTATATTTTAAAAAATTGAAAAAAAAAAAAAAAAAAAAATTTGGTCACATAATCATTCTGGGGATACAAAATTCCCAAATCAAGTCTTCACAGAAAATAAAAATTTAGGAACAATTTTGACTCCTGGGACCCCAAAATTTTACATTTTATTTTTAATTCAGGTATAGAAATGTTTCAAAAATAATATTCTCCATTTCTATCACATTGAAATTTTCAAAATATTTAAAAGTATCGAAGACATTCCAAAAAAGAAAAAAAGAAACAATGTACACTATAATGTAGGGACATCAGGCCTGAAGGGGTTAAGCAAACTAACACTTCAATGTTATTTATTTATGCAGTGATAAGAGAAGTTGTGAAACAAATACAAAGGAAAACTCGTGAACTGAATATAATTTATTAAAGTAATAACTATAGGATTGATAGAATTCTGAAAAAAAAAAAAATTTTTAACTTCAATTTTTATATTCGTATGGAGGGGGGGACACACAGGTATGCATGGGATAATTTTGATTGTGCTACTAAAACCCCTTGAATCTTCGTGTTGCCTAAACCCCAAAAGATACAAACCCCTATAGGGAAGAACATACTCAGTTTCCTGCTACTGCAATGCGGACCAAGAATATTTCTGGAGTAATAGTTCATGCTAATTCAATTATTAGACTTAATAAAGAAGATGAAAGCCGCAAGGTCTTACCTTGTTGGCGAAACGTTTAGTCCACCATCATTAATTCCATTGTCTGGAATCCTGATGTTCGACTGGGTTAGTTAAAGGGTCCCATTCCATGACGCATGTCACTGTCAGCGTCGATGCCTTCCCACCGCATGGGCTCCTGTCGTTCCTAGAAAATTTCAGAAATGTGGAATAATAAATGGTAAAACTTTAATCGACAATGGTCAAGTTTTAAGGGCTATAAATGCCGTAATTTATCTCACTTTAGAACAAAAATAAAGTGAGGTGTCCCATGATACAGATTGACGCAATTAAATTAGTCTTATTCCTGAATGAGTGGATTATATCAAAGATTTAGAGTTCACTTTCTCTGAAATTGTTCTCTGTCGCAAGTAGATGTCTCTGTATACCTACAATACTGCAAGAAACTTCGATAATCGAATCAGTGAATTACTTGAAGATTCCTGGAATTCTTTCGAAAGTTCTGAAAGACTTGTAAAATCCGCCTAAAATTTAGAATTCAATTTAACACAGCTAGTGATAACCAGCGTAGATGGAATAGGGAAAGGGACTAGTGTGCTGGGATGTGATTTGATTACACTCCGGCCGATTGATTATAATTATGTGTATATATTTTTTCTTTTCACGCTATCGGAGGCAATGCCGAAAATGCAGTACACACAGTGCATCTTTCTACAGACAAACGTGGAAAGATAAAATGTATACACTTTCCTTTTTCTTTCCGGCAGCTTGTAATTCTGTTATTTAACGAGATCACTTAGCGTCGACTGAATTGGTGGAATGAAGGTGATATTAAGGCAAAATGAATTCATGATGAGCTACGGGATTACGTGACCCAAACAAGTGATCAGTCCAAATGGGATGCAGGTAGTTATGGGATTCAATATATTTCAATTTCTCAGTCTACAGTGAACAGAGGATCAGTATGCACATGTGCGGAGGGAGTTCGGCAGTGAAGAAATATTGTAGTAGAGGCATTGACACCGACATCGCGTAACAGTGTAATAATGGCGAGTATTGAAGAAAATAGTCAAGCAGTAGTAAACCTGGAAGCAAACATTGAAGAGATCTACAAGAAGTTGGAAACTCTACAGAAGGAAAACGACCTAATGAAAAATAAGGTGAACATCTAGAAGAAGTTCAGAGAAGAAAGAACTTAGTATTTTTTGAATCGAGGAAAAGGAGGAGGAACAGGCATTGGAAACATATGAGATTGTGATGAAAGTGTGCTGGGATTGGTTCAGGATTGATGTGAGTGATGGACAAATAAAAGAAGCATACAGAATCGGGAAAAATGGAAATAGTCCTACTCTAGTTAAATTCTAAAGTTTAATGGGAAAAGAAAAAATTTTGAACAAACAAAAGGACTTAATAAACTCAAATATTAGACTGGAACATGATTTTGAATATGAAGTAAGATGCAGGAGAAGAATATTGATTCCTTTTATGAAGGCTGCAAGGAAAAATGGTCATTTTGCTACATTATACGGAGACAAATTAAAGATAAATGGGGAGATGTCTGATGTGGAATTCTGTTTGGAAAATTTGAACCATACAGAGCTAGGGACAATGAAAGAAGAGATAAGGAACATTATAGCGAAACATACGATGGATGAACTATTTGAAAAATTAGAAGGTGAAAAGGTCATCAACAGGAAATAATAGCAAGCGATGGAAAGAATCAGTCAGTGAGTCACATGAACCAGGAAGAGAGGTCAGCGACCACAGTAATGCATAGCGCAGCAACAGCAGCAGACGAGGATGTCAACAAGCGATTAAAGGAGAAACAAGAGGCTTGCACTAAAATAACAATGATGGCATCAGGTATACAAGGGTGAACAGAAGGACGGCATACAGGAGCTGAGAGCAGTAAAAAGAGTTCAGTGAATCCAGCTGGAAGAATAAATATGGGTCAGCAATTACAAAGGACCGAGAGATGAACAAGATACTAAAATAAGAAGTCAAGATTTTGCAAGAACTGGAAGGGATGAAGTATCATTAGCAACACTGAATAGAGGTACTATGTCAGTGGGAAGAAGTAAGGGACAGAAAAGCTATAACTTAAGAGATTGGTGCATGAGTGACAAAACAGGAAAGTAATAAAGTGAAAATAGTATGCATGGGTGACAAAACTTAGGAAAGTGATAAAGTGAAAAGAGTAATAGTGACAGAAAAGACGGTAAGGCAAGGGAATAATAGTGAAGAAGGATAAGATAGAAGTAATAATCAGAGAGTGATAAGTAAGTAGTGATACAAATATAATAAAAAAGGTAGGAATGGAAATGTAATGAAACTGTAGAAACTACTTCGTCTGAAAATATACAGAGTAGATTAATGGGAATAAGTGGTCAGTGAACGTTAGTGATTCAAGTGAATAAATAAGTTAACAACTATGAAAGAGTTCAACTAATGTAAACAATGTTGGGAACAAGTAATAAGAGGTTGAGAGAAGTCATTGTATAGTTAAATGAGATTAGTCAGAATAAGATAGATAACTAGGAATGGGAAGGGTAAATAGAAAAAGAAGGGAGGGAAACAGAGGTGAGTGACATAATAGAAAAGTGATCAGGGTCATTTATATGTAATAGCCGGATATTTAAAAAAGCGTAAGCAGAATGTTACGTATCCAAGGGAATGATGGCACCATATACAAAAATGTGAAGGGCCATCATGATCGATGTAAGCTGGTGGAATAAATATATCATATCATTTTAATTTCTGTCAATGTTGAGACCACTTCGATAACATTGCATAACAAATTTTAACTATGGAATTCACAACACATTTTTAGCTTCCTTTGTTCATAGCATTCTTAATACTATCTTGTATACTGCCCGTGCCTCACTTCCTGAGCTGTTTCTTTGCGGGGCGAGACGCAGAGGGAGTGAGTGGGAGGTCCTGGGTACCGCATGTGCCTACTACCCTACGTTCAACACATCGGCCTTTTCAGGATTCCTTTCGTCAGCTATGGAGCAAGATCAGCCATGGACAAGCGAATGTATAGGCTGTTCCCTCACAAAACAAATTAAGTCCTACTTATCAATTCCTGTAACTAAACACTAATACCAGTTGTAGACTACAGTCTCTACTTGAGATTATCGACCTAATGGCGATTATGGTTGTCACATGTACACATCTGTAAACTCTTTCCTCTATGGCAGTATTCCTCAAACGTTTTTCCATCGCGAAACCCCTTTTAATCTAAAGTGTAACTGCAGAATCCTTGTAATATTTTATTAGTATTTAATAGTTAACAGACAAGTGAGAGCTAGTATCTCAATAATTCTGTTCAGTGGGACGAATGTATTTGCTTTCTAAGCCTGCAATCTGGTTTTATGGCGGAAAGATGTAGTCTCATTTATGCTATACTTCTGCATTTTGTCTTTTCGGTATTTTGTTTTAGTGGACACATATGCAGAGAATCCAGTGATGAAAGTGATAAGTATTATGGATATTTTCCGTTTTAGATGTTCATTAGGCCTAAACATATTGTTATTATGCATATTAATGTAATATTATTATTCATATTCTTGGAATATTATTATTATTATTATTATTATTATTATTATTATTATTATTATTATTATTATTATTATTATTATCGGTGGTTTCATGTTATTATTTGATTCATATTTCCGTAATATATATTTTTATAGTATCCACTAAGTATAAAATAGCCACCGGAGCAGCCCAGTCGGCTAAGGCGCTTGCCTATCGATCCAAAGTTGCGCTCGGGCGCGAGTTCGATTCCCTCTTCGGCTGATTACCTGGTTCGATTTTTTCCCGAGGTTTTCCCCAACCGTAAGGCGAATGTCATGTAATCTTTGGCGAATCTCCGACCTCATCTCGTCAAATACCATTTTGCTATCATCAATCCCATCGATGCAAAATAACCTAGTAGTTGATACAATGCCATTAAATAACCAAGTAAAAAAAGTATAAAATACAATTTAAAATCATATAGGGCTCATGGAACCCCGGAACATACTTTGAGAAATGCTGCCCTATGGCAATTCAGCAATTGTCCAGACTGAAGGAAGATTGGCCTAGTGTGTACTTACGTCGCCATCGCCATCAGAGATAATAGTGATAGTGGTAACCACGATTAGAGTATCCAGTATTATAAACAGTAAAGACCCCTGCAATGACATAGGATAATGTTTTCAGCACATGTAATATGCTGCCGTGCCACATGCTGCAACTGCCGTGCCGGTCCGAGCAGACCTAAGAGGCGTGGTTATAAGCACTAGGGAGCTCGTGGTTCAGGACGTGAGACACGGGCAGTACCTACATTTCAAATGGCTCAACTAACCTTACGATATCAGTTTTAAAGTCCATACTGATAATTCAAGACAAGATAGCCTGGGAAAAATATTTTAATAGTACGAGTAATTTCCACTCTGCGTATATGATTTCTTAGTTTATTTCTATGTAATATTGTAACTTTATATTCTCTTCATGAATACCACATGATTAGGCCACAAGCTTGTTCTTTCTCCAATCATTTACTGGTTAATTGAGCGCTTATTTTGAATCTGCATAAAATATTATGTACGAAAAAAAAAAAAAACGAATTTGTGCCTATTTGAATGTAAAAAGTTTTCGGTTTATTGTGGCATATTTTAAAGCGTTATTAGTTCTTACTTATTGAAGTGCGAACCCCATACATGTTCTCCAATACGGCCAAAACCCTACCACGAATTAGTCTATTTGTTCACACCTCTTGGAATCATTTGTGGCTTGAGACATCTTGTTAGAATAAGAATGCATTTTTTACCTATTTTTTTTTCAAGAAATATATATATTTTTTCTTAATCGTTTTCGTTACTCATCATCCTATACTGTAAGAAATACCTCGCATCTGGAATTCGTTACCTAATGACGTCAGAGACTGCCGGACTTTATCATAATTCAAAATTAAATTGGAAACTAATCCTGCGTATGATGCAGTCATCACCAAGTAACCTAAATAGAGCTTAGTACTGTTCCACGGGGGCCCGAGTACAGTATTGCATAGGGGCCCATAAATTCTCTCGGCGGCCCTGCTTGTTAATATCAACTTTACAGAATGTGTGTTGATAGTTAAGTGCTGACCTAACTGCCTTTCTCCTCTGATTCTAATGGAGAAAATGCGTTTTCTGGTATTCATATTTTTCAATGATACATCGTCTCTTCGTAATAACAAATGTTACCCTTTACATAGCTTAGATCAATGTTATTGCTAACATTATAAAACAAGCAACGCCGGTCTATTGAGAAATTGGAGTTTATGTAAATATTTTCAAGTGAACTTCACCAAGCAAAGGTGTACATCACAGAAAGATTGCAATATATCTCTTCGGATGTGATTACATCTGTACATGCTTTTAACAGCTGGTATTGACAACTTAAAGAAAAAATTCTCCAGTTTTTCATAGAAAAAATAAATAAAAAAAAAAACAGTTCTTGGCTGACGTAATTGTTTCTTCTACTTCTTTCCTGGTTATAGAAGATGGGGGTTGCATCGTTTCTCTCTTGGGTAGTTGATGTGACTTTTCTCTATGCTGGTAATTCAGGACCAACAAGACGAAGACCACGGCCATAGGAAGAAGAATAAAGAAAGGTAAGCTTGCGAATTCTGAATGACGCAGTAGAACAAGTGAACAGCTTCAAATACTTGAGGTGCACCATAAGCAGTAACATGAGCTGCTGCCAGGAAGAGAAGAAAATCACCATGGAAGTGCCAGGCAGTTGTTTGTTATGAAAATTAAAGCAGCTTCCAAAAACGTCTCTCACATACACTTTCAAGATCTCGTGGCGTTTGAAATATCCATTTCCGACCACTACCCTTCTAGAGCATAAAGTCCCTACACTTATCTGTAGATGGATTCACTTTCTGCTAGAAAATAGGCAAATTACCATGAGCCTATTTGGGGGAACGCTGAAGGTGACTATGACCAGGGGCTGTCCTCAAGGTGGCGTTCTTTCCCCTGGCTTTAGTATTGCGAGATTTTTGAAGTATGAAAACATGAATAAAAATTACAAATCCCAACAGATGCTTCTAATTCCTTAAAAAGATGTTAAATATTATTTTGTTGCTCTGTGTGTTAAATTCATGTATCTACACACATATTTATCAAAAGTTTCATGATCCCATGCAGATAAACACAAGTTTGTTATTGTGTATGAATGAATGAATGAATGAATGAATAATTTTACAAATGAAGAATTCAGAGAAAAAATGTCATTAAGTCCAAATTTATCGATTTTCTGTTTTTGATCTCATTTGATACCTCAGGGTTTTCAGAACATTTCAAAGAATGATGAATACTGAGATAGTGAGTCCTACAACTCTTCTGTTGCTAGTATACTAAAAAAAGATCCATTTCATTTACTTGGATTGTCTCTAAAAAGAAATATCCCAACAGATTCTTCTAATTTCTTTAAAAAGCGATAATTTCTTGTATCTGCACACATGTCTGTCAAAGGTTTCATGGTTCCATGCAGAGAAACATAAGTTTATTAGTGTATATCTACAAGTGGAGAAATATGATCATCTCTGCTAGGTCTAGGAAAAATGTTTCAGGAATATTGAGCTTAAGCTTAGATATTCTTGGACTGCCACTACTTCTTTTGTAGCAAGCATCGTAATATTGCTATTGTAATATGGTGAATAATATGATTACGTAGGTAGGCAATGCTCTCCAGACCGTAACAAGGTACCCAGGAAATATAGGGTTTATGCCTGAGACAGTGGACAGACATTGAACATCATCATGTTGTTGCAATGCCAAATTTTAGATCATAGAATATTATTATTATTACTTACTTACTTACTTACAAATGGCTTTTAAGGAACCCGAAGGTTCATTGCCGCCCTCACATAAGCCCGCCATCGGTCCCTATCCTGTGCAAGATTAAGCCAGTCTCTATCATCATACCCCACCTCCCTCAAATCCATTTTAATATTATCCTCCCATCTACGTCTCGGCCTCCCTAAAGGTCTTTTTCCCTCCGGTCTCCCAACTAACACTCTATATGCATTTCTGGATTCGCCCATACGTGCTACATGCCCTGCCCATCTCAAACGTCTGGATTTCAAGTTCCTAATTATGTCAGGTGAAGAATACAATGCGTGCAGTTCTGTGTTGTGTAACTTTCTCCATTCTCCTGTAACTTCATCCCGCTTAGCCCCAAATATTTTCCTAAGCACCTTATTCTCAAACACCCTTAACCTATGTTCCTCTCTCAGAGTGAGAGTCCAAGTTTCACAGCCATATAGAATAACCGGTAATATAACTGTTTTATAAATTCTAACTTTCAGATTTTTGGACAGCAGACTGGATGATAAGAGCTTCTCAACCGAATAATAACACGCATTTCCCATATTTATTCTGCTTTTAATTTCCTCCCGAGTGTCATTTATATTTGTTACTGTTGCTCCAAGATATTTGAATTTTTCCACCTCTTCGAAGGATAAATCTCCAATATTTATATTTCCATTTCGTACAATATTCCCGTCACGAGACATAATCATATACTTTGTCTTTTCGGGATTTACTTCCAAACCGATCGCTTTACTTGCTTCAAGTAAAATTTCCGTGTTTTCCCTAACCGTTTGTGTATTTTCTCCTAACATATTCACGTCATCTGCATAGACAAGAAGCTGATGTAGCCCGTTCAATTCCAAACCCTGCCTGTTATCCTGAACTTTCCTAATGGCATATTCTAAAGCGAAGTTAAAAAGTAAAGGTGATAGTGCATCTCCCTGCTTTAGCCCGCAGTGAATTGGAAAAGGATCAGATAGAAACTGACCTATACGGACTCTGCTGTATGTTTCACTGAGACACATTTTAATTAATCGAACTAGTTTCTTGGGAATACCAAATTCAATAAGAATATCATATAATACTTCCCTCTTAACCGAGTCATATGCCTTTTTGAAATCTATGAATAACTGATGTACTGTACCCTTATACTCCCATTTTTTCTCCATTATCTGGCGAATACAAAAAATCTGATCAATAGTCGATCTATTACGCCGAAAACCGCACTGATGATCCCCAATAATTTCATCTACGTACGGAGTTAATCTCCTCAAAAGAATATTGGACAAAATTTTGTACGACGTCAACAAAAGTGATATTCCTCGAAAGTTACCACAGTTGGTTTTGTCCCCCTTTTTAAAAATAGGTACAATTATGGACTCCTTCCATTGTTCTGGTACAATTTCCTTTTCCCAAATAGCAAGTACAAGTTTATAAATTTCGCTATATAATGCACTTCCACCCTCTTGTATTAATTCTGCTGGAATTTGATCGATACCTGGAGACTTGTACTTTTTCAGATTTTCTATCGCAATTTCGACTTCTGAAAGGGTGGGTTCGGGTATAAATGGCTCAGCAGTTTGTATTTCAATATCGTCCCGATCATTTCTATTTGGCCTATGTACATTTAATAGTTGCGCAAAATAGTTTTTCCATCTGTTTAGGATTGATGGAGGGTCTGCAAGCAAGTCACCATTCTCATCCTTGATCACGTTTACCCTTGACTGATATCCGTTCTTAAAATTATTATTATTATTATTATTATTATTATTATTATTATTATTATTATTGTTGTTGTTGTTGTTGTTGTTGTTGTTGTTACACATTTATTGAAGTGGGTGTAACTGTAGAATTGAAGCTCTGTTAATAATGCACATACACTGTCAAAAACTTGCATTTTCAATTCAGTTTAAAGTGCACATTCGCTATAATCAGTATGATCTTGTATAAGATCTTTAAAAGAATAAAAAAACCAAACCAAAATAGTTCTTACTATACAAATGTTAGTATATTTTACTAGTATTTAACAATTTCACATACGTAATATTACAAAAAATCTAGTACTTAATTATTGTTCTGTTGAGAGGGATGAATATGTTCCTTTTTAAAGGGTATAATAATTTTATTTTAGGGCGGAAAGCTGTAGATTATTTCTGTAATAGTTTTCATGGATAAATACGCAGAGAATCCAGATATTATTTGATAAACATTATATTTCGTTTCAGATAGGCCTATTAATAGTAAAAATAATGGAATATAACAATGATTAATATTTATTTTGTAATTTACGATTATATAATAATAATAATAATAATAATAATAATAATAATAATAATAATAATAATAATAATAATAATATTGATGATTATGTTTTATTGATTCGTATTTTCGTGACTTTATATACCTGCATTTTGTAGTGATCTCCAAATTTGAAATGCTGTTTAAAAAACAATTTACAATTCACAGAATTCCAAACTTTCAGAAGTGCTGCATTACACGATTTATTTATATATATTGATAAGAAAGGATGGTCATAAAACAATGTAATGTATTAAAACCATAAAACCACTTTGTTCTCGGTAATTTTTAAACTGCGTCGTGCGTTTGGTAGTGTTTTTAATGTGTCAGTCCAGTCAAGGCTTAATTATCAGCCCCCAATATGCTACACATTTATTCCTAGAGTCGCTATTAGTGCTACAAAACTTAAATGTTTTTATTCCCTACTTATTGTTGCAAGCAACAAGCAAGAATCATAATGTAACTTAGAAAGCTTACCTTGGTGGGAAGAGGTTCATCCTGGTTGTCCCATGGAAATCGAACCGAATTCTTCAATACATATACTCTCCATAAAGCGCTATCTTTGCTTGCTTTAACTGAAACAAAAAATCATAATGGCGGTCCAATACGTCATTTGCATTGTTGAAGACGCATTGTTACGTATTGAGCGATGAATGTGAATTCTATAGAGAATGAAAAATGGAACTTCCATCAGTCACGTAGAAGCTGTAGCTGTAGATAAGAAAATTGATAGTACTTGGATTAAGAACTTTCGACTTGATTTTAAATGTAGTCAACCGGCCACAAGAGAATGTACATATTCTCGTTTTCATATTTTATATTTAAAAGGATTATTTTAAGTTTTCTGAAGAAATTGATATAAAGTACATTTTATGATGCAGTTGTGTATTTCATTCCTGTTAGTTGATTTTTATCAGTATAAACCACAAATTTTTACTTTTTCCGAGAATATTAATTTCAAAACTCTTTTGCTTAGAGATCCTCTTCCTCTTCTTTTATTAATTTTGTAGCTGAAACTTCATTGTATACTATGTTGGCTGTGTTTTCATAATACAGTTGTTAGGAGATGAACCTTAATTTTGCGACTGTGCAGTTAAAAAAATATCGTTCTCATGTGTTCATTTGTGTATTTGGTTTTTAAAAATTACATTTCTTCCATTTTCTCTGGAACAAGTGAAAGTAGACAGTTGAAATTTCACAATTTTTTTTATAATACTAGCCTACATTATGTCAGCTATGTGGTAATTAACGTACTGATTGAAAATATAAATTAGAAACTTCTGTAGGAGTCAAAACGTTTTCAAATAATAATACAATAGAAATAGGTTAATTCGACATTGGATAATTGGAATAAATATATTTCCCTAGTAATTACTCTTAAAACTAGGAATAAATGTGTAGCATATTGGGGGCTGATAATTAAGCCTTGACTGGACTGACACATTTAAAAACTAATGTTGATAATTGATATTGCATTCCAATTTTCGAAGCTTCTTTTCAAAATTCACTAATTTCAACTAAAATAATTTTCATTCAGGAATCCTAGAGGATGTTGATGAAA
This sequence comes from Periplaneta americana, assembly GCF_040183065.1. NCBI lineage: Eukaryota > Metazoa > Arthropoda > Insecta > Blattodea > Blattidae > Periplaneta > Periplaneta americana. The sequence goes on from NC_091121.1 coordinate 152,052,223, forward strand.
TGGCAGTATTTTTTTTCTTCTACCTATAAAACGTTGTCGCCTACTTTAGTACAGTAGCTAATTCATTTTATTTTATAACAAAACAAAATAATGTAATTTTTATGTTGTACTAGCTGAAAGCACCCGGCATTGCCCGAATTATTCTTTCTGTTTCTATTTTTAATTAAAATGGTTTTTAGAATTTTCAGAAATCTTGGAAACTCTACCATACACAACCAAAAAGAATTTTTTCTAAGCTTTTCTTGTCCATAAAGATGAATCTTTACATAGCATAATTTACATTAACTAATACACTTCTTAGCCAAATGTTTGCCAGTGTTAACTCAATTTGAAACAGTTATAGATCAGGCACCGAAAAGAAAACATTTTATTGTGTTCCTTACGTTCAATTGGTTTTTAATTAATTTATATATTTATTTTATTTATTTATTTTTGTTTATTTATTTAATTTGGTATAGTTAACGTCAACAGGCCTTCTCTTCCACACCACCAGAAATACAAATAAAATAATAGAGAAAACTCAAACTATAAACAAATTAAAACCAAACGAAAATATATGTAAAGGCTACAGTTACACAAACTTTAATGGGACAAGGTAGTCTAGCCTGTGTTTTCATAGTGCACAATGCTGATTTTAAGTGGTTATTTCTCCGAAAGTATAAAAGTTATTTTCAAATTTTTACATGTTACTCTGCATGCGTTTAGGATTATATTGGTGGTTAGTTTGTTATATTAACTGCTGTAATTGAGTTTTAAAAAAATGTATTCAAATGAAAGAAGAAAGAAAAAAAAACTGTTAAATTCAAGCACCTTTCTCTTGAAAACTTATTAACCCTAGGATACATGGCCTCTTGGACTTACATCAATGCATAATGGGGGCCTCAAAGGCCCCCGAGGCCCCCATTATAAATTCAATGGATATTCTTATCTTTTAAGTTCAATTTCAATGTTGTGGTATTTTTATTCAGTTAGTTATTCAATATAGTGCTATAATAGAATAATTATACACTATGTATATGTTTTCAGTAGCTAAATATGATAAAAATGTCTCTATATGCACAAGTTCTGAAATTATAGTTCCATTATATAAAGTGGTCCTGCGCTGTGTTGTCGTGGTCTAAGGCATCCTGCTTAGGACTCGTGTTACGAAATGCGCACTGGTTCGATTCCTCATGAGGGAAGAAATTTTCTCTTTAAATTTCGGCCAGTGTATGGGACCGATGCCCACTCAGAATTGTGATGCACTTGGGGAGCTATGATAGGTAGCGAAATTCAGTTATGAAAGTCAGCTGTAACGGCTGGGGGAATCATCGTGCTAACCCCACGATACTGCCATTCTGGTTGGATGATCGTCCACCTCTTCTTCGGTATATGGACGTGAGTTCAGCAACCTGCTGGTCGGTCATGGTCCTTCATGGACTGTCGTGCCTCGGATATTATTATTATATAAAGTTAAGCCCAATGCCCTTTTACTGAAAACAGTCTTCCCAAACAAGAACACTTTGCTCATTCCACACATAGAACATTTTGAACAACACTGAGCAATTTTTCTTTCTAAGTCACGTAGGCACAAAAAGCATCTTCTTTTTGGCATTATTCTTAGATGAAATCCATATCCACCTCCTGGGGCCGTTTGACTCCACACCGGGCAAATGCTTGAAGGACATTCATGTTCAAGTTTGGATTGTTGACTCTGTGCTTCATATGTGGTCTTATAAGTTCAAGGTTGTAACATCGCGCCAAGTTTGTTTCTTATGGCTGCTAAACGTCGTCCTTCCAGATTTGTACAGTATACAATAGGCTACAATATTAGTTGTGATGAAGTAACTCCATCCATGCTTCGGTATTGACGAATATTCCTCTTACGACACCTGGAGAAATTTTTGTAATATTATGAGTAGCACCCGGTTAGAAGGTGGTAGTGATTTACTCCACTGAGTTCCATCACTTCCGATCAGAATGTTCGCAGGCAGGGAGTATTTTCTGTATGATTGATGTCAGATGCTTCATCACTACTTATGTACCAGTACTATGTATTCTGAACTATCTGATATAGACCTGTATTCAGGTTCATTCTTTGAAGCTTTGCTAGATTCATCCAATCATTCAGAAATTGAGGTTGAAAAATTAGAATTATCTGTGTTTATTGTAGTACTTAAAGTAGGCCTTTCTTTAGAAACACTAGTTGATGCCACACTCTATACAAAAGAATAAAACTTTCTAAGTTTAGAAATAAGTGTGTAAATAGAAGTAAGAATAAATATTTGCATGATTTCTATTTTTTTTCTCTCTACGAAGCCGGGAGGGGAACACCGCGAACTGAGGCCTATTGTGCACCCCGGAATGAGTTGCAGCCCAATGACCGCACCCACGCCGAACCGACCTAAGCCCTAACACCCTAACGACCTGTCCCATCATCCCTCTAAGTCCGTGTACCATACCACCACAACAGCCTCCACCACATTCCCCCCTCAAACGGTCTGAAGTGTACGCCACCCCTCCCGTCGGGAGGGGAGTGGGTTCCTTTGCTGGGTCACCAAATACCATGCTTTGAGATATCCATGGAGGCCGGCCGAGAGCGTCAGGAGTATCGAAGGGCCGCCGCAGGCTTGATCTGAAGTCCAAGAAAGACAACCAGAATGATAAGGAAAGGATGATGAGGAGGGGGAAAGGAAGTGGCGAGAATGAGTGGAGTTCCATACGCCTGATAAAGTTACCTGATATTCATCCATAGGAGTGAGGGAAAACCCCCAAAAAACCTCACACAGGCAACTCATCTCAAGGGGGGAATCGAACCCCGGCCCGATGGGTTCGGGAGTGAACACATTACCACAAGAGTACAGCGATGGATATTATTTCTATTAGTAAGACACAAAAAAAAATTAGAATAATAAAAATACTTGCATTTCACAGCACTTAGAACTGCAACTTACTCTGCCAATGTTAAATCCAAAAATGGTTATAAAATTTAAATGCTGCAACAATCCACTAGGATACAAATGTCAGAAGTGTCAACATTCACATATTACAGTAAAACATAAAATTTTATGGCTGTATAATGAATAAAGCAGGACAGACCTGAGAGGCCCCCGCTGTGCATTATACGTGTAGCATTAACAAAAATTAATTTTAAACAGTTTGTTTTAATGTATCTCCTTAAATGATCCTACAACATGTTCTTAGATATATTTTAGAAGATTACATGAAGTTTGGTGCAATTTCATAATATTTTAACACTTGTAAGAGAGTAATAAAATTGATGAAAGGTCTCAAAGACCCCCGCCATGCATCCTAGGGTTAATGTACATGGCTAAAATTTTTCATACATATTTGCAATATACTTATCTAAGTTCACTAGCAAAATTATAGATCTAGCTCGATTTTATCAATATAAAAAAATGTTATACTTTTATAAAAATTCTACCGAGAAAAACCTGAAATTTTCAACACAAAAATACATCTAAATCATGTAATACATATTACATCAATGTAAAAGTGGTACCATTACGTCATTATATGATGTACAATGAGTGTGTAAAATTTCAGCTCTGTAACACTAATAGTTTCTGAGATATAGGTGCATATATACATAAAAATGTTATTTAAAAAAAACGCGTTTAAAATTAACATTACTTACTTACTGACACTAATTATAATATTACCATTACATTTATGTCTGCATCATTACTGTTATTTACAACACTATCACTACTGGTATTTACATCCTGTACATCCATCATGTGAGTTTTCTCTTGGAGGAACTGGACACTGAAGGACAGAGTTCTTTCTCTCCATGTGAATTAGCACATGTGAGTTTGGAGGTTATGTTCATTATTCTTCTTAGTGTACTCTTTACCACGAAATTTACGTTTCTTACAATGGCTATTGCCTCTACTCTTTTTAAACACTTATTGTTATTAAAATCACGAATTAAATAATACAATGACACTGGAGTTATTTACTTCAAAATGTAAACACAAGAAATCATTACATTAATTTCAAGCCAATGAGCTCTGTACTAAACTGAAGGCACTACTGGACCACCGCAAGGCTCTTTGCTGTCTGAAAGTGTGACTGTTGGTGAGGATATTACTCTCTTTTTCTAACTAATGTGTTTCAATGAGTCTTTCGCGAGGTTCATATTGCACATGCGCAGTAAGCAATAAAAATACCTTTATGTGTACGATAGCATTCACTGCAAGAAAGACAAGGACAACATTATGTTACAAAGAGATAGCAATACACTTAGGCCCTCAGCATTCGCATAACGCTTTTAAAGCATTGAGTTGTGCCTCCAGTTTAGTATAGGGCTCACTATTTCAAGTAGAGCAACAGGGCTGGCAATAGCTGTGCTACAAAGAAACGAACTTTCCAGAAAATTCTATCATAGCAAGCATAGAAATTCTCAGTCCAGTGAAGAGGCGTGGTACTACTGATTTAAAGGGGCGCCCTCTTCCATTAAAAACTGTTTTTTGTAGGTTAGACACATCACAACATTATAAAACTATATATATTCTTGATCAGGATGATTCAGAGAATTTATTTTCGTTAAAAAAAAAAAAAACAATTTTTTATGATTCCGAGTACCTTTTCCCCTTAAATGAGTCAGCATTGTCTTGAAGTTCAGCAAAATAAAAACATACTCCTCGGTACCTATACCGTATGCCCACTAAGCGGTCACTCAATATTGTATACATCTTACATTTTATCTCCGTCGGTCTGCGACTGCTAACTCTCTTTGTCTTCCATGTGCACAGTACATTATTCGTTACCAACCGCATTGCATTGAAACACTTAATAGCACAGTCTATGTAATACATACAGTCACGAAGCTCAATACGTAAGGAATATGCATCCAATGACCGTTGAACTTTAGTTGCTAGCCATTAGGATCGCTACTATCGCCTCATTACAAACAATGCGAAACAGTACCGGCACAGTCTATTGTTTCTAGTACTCTCAGTTGCTAACTGCTTGGAGTGCTGTATCGCGAGAAATGCAAAAAATCACCTCAAGCTTCATGACTGTGTGATATCAGACTGTGCTAGTAGCTAACCACCTCGAGTCAGCATTCAATCTGCAAAAAATTCTGAGAGGGCTGTATCGAACATAGCAAGTGTGGCTTAAGATTTCTATGAACAAGTCAGTTCCACATTAATTTTTTTTTCAATTTCCTTTTCGTTGTTTTCCCATTCCTTCTCTCTTAATTTAGGATTACCATAACAGGTTTAACACTTGTCTAGCATATTACATTAGTCCCATCCACTAGTATTAACCGGTAGCCAAAAACCAAATATAAATTTTAATGCATCTGATATTATTCTAGTTTTTTTCAGCTTGGCCTCGACAGTACGCAGACACTTAACATCTCGAATGATTCAGAAGTAGCGCCTACCTTCTGGAACTATGGAACGAGCCATGTCCCCGAAAACTGAAGACTGCTTAATCTCCCAGATCACCTGCTTATCCAAACAATTAGATACTAGCTACGAGACGCGAAGGACTTAGCACAGTAGACAACCCTTCAAGTTTCGAGAACATGATCTCAAGAATGGAAAATATACAGCAATTCATTCTTAAATGTTTGATAAATTAAGTCTCAGTACATGATTGGAAGCACGAAATTTTTGTTTGGATATGTAACGTACAGTATATCTCATAGATGTCCAATTCTAACTTGCACGAGGTAACCCCTGATGTAAGAAACTCACGGCGGATATTATTTAAGGTCGTTTTTTCTATTTTATATGGAAAGTTATTGACCTTAGCAGAGCATGCTTGACGTGCAATATCTCCTGATTCTATAGGCGTTTGGACACCCATGGTATATCTACTGACTCGTTATCCTGAGAAGCCAAAAAGCCATAATTAAGGTATTTTAACTTATTAAGTTAACTTAATCATACTTCTGAAGAAACTAATATTTTTATTCTCTTGTTTCAATGACGTCTGCTAATTAGTGAGTGTTTCTGCTTCTTTCATCCTTGTTACATTGTGTGAAGTTTAAACTCTAAATTCAAAACTATTACTGAGATTTTATCTGAATGTTGTTGTTTTCTAATGCCAGGCATTTGACAATAAAGTCATTTGACATCTTGCACTCCAATATTTTTCAAAGATATTGTCCTGGTTAGCCACTGAAGCACAGATTTTGAGATGTTTTGAATCCATTTCTTGATTTGAGTTGCACAATGGACAGTTAGGAGACTGATATATTCCAATTCTATGCAGATGCTTGGCCAAACAGTCATGGCCTGTTGCCAATCTAAATGCAGCTACAGATGATTTGTGTGGTAAATCGGGAATCAACTGTGGATTATGATGCAGAGAGTTCCATTTTTTCCCTTGAGATTGTGTTATCAAATTTTGTTTGTTGAAGTCTAAGTATGTAATTTAATAAATCTTTTCACAGAGGAATACGTAGATTTAGTAACAGGTCTGTAAGTAGCAGTGCTGCCCTTCTTTGCTAAAGCATCCGCATTCTCGTTTCCCAGGATTCCACAATGGGATGGTATCCATTGGAATACAATTCTTTTATTGAGTGTTATTAGCTGAGAGAGCATTTTATTTATTTCTGCTATTTGAGATGAAGGTGTGTGTCTAGAGACTATTGATAGAATAGCTGCTTTGGAGTCTGACAATATAACAGCATTTTTAAATTTATTTTTAAATTCCTGAGACTTTCACTTATTGCACTGATTTCTCCATCAAAACTCGTTGTTCCATATCCAAGAGATCTATAAAGTGAGAAGAGACAGCACGTAACACCTGCACCTGCACCTTGTTCCCTGGAGATCAAGGATCCATCGGTGTATAAATGAAGCCAATTTTTTGGAAGGTACCTAATATTAATTCTCTCTAAAGACAATTGTTTCATTATTTCAGTGTTTACTTCTGATTTCAGTATTTCTTCTGATAGTGTTAAAGGCTTTGATTTAATTTGTAAGTTTTCTTTTAAATTCGGGACTTTGATTTTCTGTTTCAATTCTTGAACCATGGATATGAACCTTTTTTGAGCTTTTAATCTATGGAGAGGACTGTATGAATGCCAATTGTTTCCGGTAATCTGATAAGTTTTTCATATTGAATCAGTGCTTTTTCTTCTATTATCATTTTGATGCTGTTAATATTAATGAGGAATCTCATAGAATATATTGAAGTTGTTTTGATTCCACCAGTGATGAGCCTGAGAGCTTGGTTTTGAACACATTCTATTTCATTTATGAAAGGTGAAGTAATTAAAATTTCTCCGCAGTACATCAGCACTGGCTGTATAAACATTTTGTATGTAGTGTTCAAAGTATTTCTAGAGCAACCCCATTTCTTTCCTGCTAGTCTTTTCAGAAGGGAGAATCTTTTACGAGCTTTTTCAGAAATATATTTCAAATGGTTGTTCCATGTTAACTTACTGTCGAAAATAACTCCAAGCTATTTGGATCCATAGTCCTAGGGAGGTGTTGGCCATTGTATTGGATATTGAATTCTCTTTCTTTTTTACCAAGTGAAAATATTTGGTAGTTACTTTTGCCTAAATTGAGTGTCATCAAATTTGATGTATTCCATTTATGTACATCTGAATGTTGTTGTTGTTTTCTAATGCCAGGCATTTGACAGTAAAGTCATTTGACCTCTTGCACTCCAATATTTTTCAAAGATATTATCATGACCATGAGTAATGTTATACAGAGTGAAAGGATTTCGGTGACAGTCCTTTGAGATACGAATCCTGAGCATAGTGTAACTGGAAAAATTCTATGCCACATTATTCCTTTGCGCTTACTTTTCCGAGCAATAATAATTTCATATGATTATTTTTTTATTCCATTAACTTTTAAACACATTTATCATTTTGTAAACACGTCTACAATACACTTTTTAGTGGCCACAAATAATTTTGCATAATGTTTTTTGTTACATTTACGGTTTAAGAGTAAGTATTTACTACTTAATCACAAATGTCTTTTAAGGAACCCAGAGGTTCATTGCCACCCTCACATGCCAATTGTTTCCTGGTAATCTGATAAGTTTTTCATATTGAATCAGTGCTTTTTCTTCTATTATCATTTTGATGCTGTTAATATTAGTGAGGAATCTCATAGAATCTATTGGAGTTGTTTTGATTCCACCAGTGACGAGCCTGAGAGCTTGGTTTTGAACACGTTCTATTTCGTTTATGAAAGGTGAAATATTCAGATTTTGAAAACAATAGATGATGTAGCTAAGTTAGCTTAATATCTATAGAATTTTACACATTTTTCAATTATTTTAAACCTCTTTTAAGCATATTATGAGCATTAGTAGTAGATTTTTTACTATTTACTACCAAAATGTGAGAGGTCTCAACACAAAGACAACTGATTTATATTTAAATAGTCTTTTCATTTCACATAAAATTATAGTATTGACTGAAACATGGCTACATCATGAGGTATATAACACAGACTTGTTTAATTCTAATTATAATGTTTATCGTTGTGATAGACAGAACAGAAGAGGTGGTGAAGTCCTCATTGCGATTTCGTCGGACGTAGCCTCAAAAAGTGTCAATTTACTATTTGGTGATATTGAAGCATTATGTATTCAAACAATTATTCATGGCCAGGTATACATTATTATTGGAGTGTATTTTCCGCCTGGCTCAAAGTTAGAAAATTACTTGTCATTTTATAGGGTTTTTGAAAATAATACAAATCTCCAAAAATAAGCATTTATTAATCGCAGGGGACTTCAATTTGCCTCTAATTACAGGCACAAATTATAATCTTTTATGTGCTGGACCTTGTTACAGAGCTTTGTCACATTTCCTTTCTATGCATGACTTAGAATCTATAAATAATATTTTAAATTCTAATGGAAAAACGCTTGACTTGATTCTTACTAATTTCCATAGAATTGCCTGTGTATTACAAGATGATTCTCCTCTTATATTTGTTGATACTTATCACCCTGCCTTAAATGTTAATATATTATTAAAGAGACAAAAATAATTTGTTAAACAGAGTTATACTCATGTGTATAATTTCCAGAAAGCTCACTTCCTAGAATTGTATAAATTGTTTTCCAATGTTAACTGGCAATTGTTATCACAGTTTACTGATATTGATGTTGCTACGGATTACTTTTACTCAGTACTATATTCTGTAATGGATTCTACAGTTCCAAAGAAAAGAGTTTCAGCTAAAAAGAAATATCCATCCTGGTTTACAAAAGAAATTATAAATAATCTCAAGTTGAAAAAATATTTCAGGAGAAGGATGCATTTATCTCAGTATAATAAAGAACAATTTAAACAAATTAGAAAGAGAGTTAAAACTATGATAATGCGTATCATAGTTATGTTATTGAGATAGATAATATTTTTAAAAACGACTCTAAAGTATTTTGGAACTATATACAAAATAGGAGAACTAGCAAAAATATCACAGCAAAGTTAATGACTAGGCAAGATCACATTTTTGATAGTAATGATTCTATTTCGGAAGCATTTGCTGATTACTTTAGTTCGGTTTACTCTGTAAACATATCACATAACCTTCAAAAAGAAAATACGGTAATACCGGATTATATTAATTATCCATTAACAACTGAGCCTACAACTAGACAAGAATATTTGACTGCTATAAAAAAATTAAAGCCTAAAAAATCTTGTGGCCCAGATGATTTACCTCCTTATGTACTGAAAGTTTGTTTCGAAGTACTTATATATCCTTTATGTTTGTTGTATAATTTAATTTTAAAAACAAAAACTTTTCCGAAAATGTGGAAATTAACAAAGGTTTGCCCTGTGTTTAAATCTGGTGATAATAGTAGAATTGAAAATTATAGACCCATTGCAATAGTTTGTGCCCCGTCCAAGGTATTTGAGCAGATTCTATATACACGAATTTTTCAACATGTTTATAGTGTAATTGATATAAATCAGCATGGATTTTACACCCATAGGTCTACCACAACAAATCTAATTAATTTTACACAAAAGGCATTTAATACATTACATAATCGCAGAAATTTAGATGTGATATACCTTGATTTTTCCAAAGCGTTTGATAAAATTGACCATAAAATTTTAATTAATAAACTTTCAAGTTTTGGATTATCTTATTCATATTTACAGTTAATAACGTCATATCTTACAAACAGGCAGCAGTATGTTTCATTCAATCAAGTAAAATCAAAACCATTCACAGTAACTTCAGGTGTACCCCAAGGATCTAATCTTGGTCCCTTGTTCTTTTTACTTTATATCAATGACTTACCTAAACAGATTTTGCAAACTAAATGTTTACTATATGCTGATGATGTTAAATTGTATAAAGTCATTGACAAACAACAAGACGTTTTTGATCTACAGCATGATTTGGACAGACTATATAGATGGAGTATCGATAATTTTCTTCTGTTAAATCTTAATAAATGTTGCTTTATGACATATTCTAAAAATAAGACAGTTCCTCAAAATTCGTATGAAATTAATGGTGTGAAGTTACCTAGAGTAGAATCATTTAAGGATTTGGGTATTTATTTTACACCCAACTTATGTTTTAAAATGCACTTAAATCACGTGGTAATTGATGCATATAGAAAATTAGGATTTATAATCAGAAATACAAAAGAATTAAAAAATATAAATACTATTGATACTCTCTATAAAACTGTGGTTAGAAGTAAGCTAAAGTATGCATCTGTAATATGGTCACCCCAGTACCAGTCCCATCAGATGCAAATAGAAAGGATACAGAAAAGATTTTTACGTTATTTATATTTTAAAAAAAACATCACGTGTCGTCTTATGACAAGCAAATTTCATATAATCAGTTACTTTTTGAATTTAATTATAAAACTTTAAAATCTCGACGATTAATAAATAGCCAAATTTTACTCTATAAGACTGTTAATGGTATATTGAATAACTGTGATTTTCTTAAATTCCTTCAGTTCAATGTAAAAAGAACAGAATTACGTCATAGGCAACCTTTTATTATTCCTATTCCTAGAACTGTTTTCTTCAAGAACTCTCCATTGTTTGTTATGTGTAATACTTACAACTCTCTGTCTTTAAACTGTGATTCTCAATTGGATTTCAGTTTAACAATTGAAAAATTTCATACAGTATTAAAAAGCGTTGTATTGTATTGTATTTCATACAGTATTAAAAAGCATTGTAGTTCCTTAGATATTTAAATTATGAAGAAGTGTATTATAATGTTTTTACTCAAGTTTTTAAATAATTTTGCATAATTATATTGACATTTGGCACTATATTAACTGTAATATTATATTCTAGCATCTATTACCATTATATATTTTCTTTCTTTCGTTTGTGTTGTTTGTTTTGTTGTTTTTTTCTCTTATTATGTATTTTGTGTATATATCTGTGTAAGCCACCTGTAATTGGAAGCCTGCTTCTGTTAGTGGTGGATTTAAAATAAAATAAATAAAAATAAAATAAGCTCGCCATCAGTCCCAATCCTGAGCAAGATTAATCCAGCCTCTGCCATCATATCCCACCTCCCTCAAATCCATTTTAATATTATCCTCTCATCTACGTCTCGGCCTCCTCAAAGGTCTTCTTCTCCCCAGCCTCCCAACTAACACACTATATGCATTTCTGGATTGACCCATGCGTGCTACATGCCCTATCCATCTCAAACGTCTGCATTCAATATTCCTCATTATATCAGATGAAGAATACAATGCGTGCAGTTCTACGTTGTGTAACTGTCTCCAGTCTGCTGGAACTTCATCCTTCTTAGCCTCAAATATTTTCCTAAACCTCTGTTCCTCTCTCAAAGTGAGAGTCCACGTTTCACAACCACAGAACAACCGGTAATATAACTGTTTTATAAATTCTAATATTCTGCTCTTTTGAGAGCAAACTGGATGACAAAACTTTTCAACCAAGTAATAACAGGCATTTCCCATTTTATTCTGCGTATAATTCCCTCCCAAATGTAATTTATATTTTGTTAGGATATTTGAACTTATCCACCTTTTCAAAGGATAAATTTCCAATTTTTATATTTCCATTTCATACTATGTTCTGTTACAAGACATAACCATATATTTCGTACTTGCTTCAAGTAAAATTCCCACGTTTTCCCTAATCGCTTGTGGATTTTCTCCTAAAATATTGTCATCTGCATAAACAAGCAGCTGATATAATCCGTTCAAATCCAAACCCTGCCTGTTATCCTGGACTTTCCTAATGGCATATTCTAGAGATGTGGTCGTCAGGACTGACTGAAATGGATTACGGGTAAACAGTGCATGGCAAAATGCACTCTCGTGAGGGAGGAAGCATACCCGCCAGTAGCATTGGATGCACACTGGTGCTGCAAGGGACCTGCGGGTAAGAGACGCTAGCCCGAGAGTGCAGTGTTCTGATGACCACTGTTCTAGAGAAAAGTTAAAACATAAAGGTGATAGTGCATTTCCTTGCTTTAGCCCGCAATGAATTCGAAAAGCATCAGATAGAAACTGATCTATATGGACTCTGCTGTACATTTCACTGAGGCATATTTTAATTAATTGAACTAGTTTCTTGAGATTACCAAATTCAATAAGATTATATAAAACTTCTCTCTTAACTGAGTCACATACCTTTTTGAAATCTATGAATCCAAGGCTTATGTCGTGGTTTCGTAACAAGCTGCTTATTTACGGTGGTGGGTTGTTAGTTCATCGCCCAACCCCCAAGCTGGAGGACCACCCCTTATCCGTTGTCCGCAACTGTTTACTCAATATATTCACACCTATCATCCATACATGGAGGCTGTCTCCTCTATCCGCAACCTGAGGACGCGCCATGCTGTGGTGATAGAGACCCACCATACCTGGAAGCATTTCAATACTTTAATTAATATTAAATCAGTTTAAGTAATAGGTATTTTGCAACACTGTTACAAGAAGCATGTCTCACCTTAAGCCTGAGCACCGTGGGTACAGGTTATAAGGGCAGTCTCCTCGTGACTGCCATCTGTGCTCCAGGGAAGTGTTTCATCTGTTGACAAGTGCTTCAGAATTCACTGCGAATTTTTTATAGAAAAAAAAATTTATTTCTTACTAAATAAAAAGAAAGGACGCAAAATGAAAAAAGAAGATTCTATTCCTTTTGTCTTAAGGACTTAGTGTGTCAAGTTACTGTTATTGAACACCTTGCATTATTTTTATTTTTATTTTATTGGGTTATTTTATGACGCTGTATCAACATCTCCGGTTATTTAGCGTCTGAATGAAATGAAGGTGATAATGCCAGTGAAATGATTCCGGGGTCCGGCAACGAAAGTTACCCAGCATTTGCTCGTATTGGGTTGAGGGAAAACCCCGGAAAAAGCCTCAAATGGTAACTTGCCCCAACCGGGATTCGAACCCGGGCCACCTGGTTTCGCGGCCAGACGCGCTGACCGTTATTCCACAGGTGTGGATCCTTGCATTCTGTATGAATTTTCGTACCACCATTCACAGTTGAGATGCAGCTCTTTGCTTGTTTCATTCTCTACGAACTGAAACAACCCAGAACTCACCACGAGGAGGTGGCTGCATGTCGAGTTCCGCCCTGCCCATCCCAACCTCCCTACCATTATGGGCAAGTACATCCATTATTCATTCTTTGTTATTTTCAATCATTGTTCATACTCTGTGACATGAATCAATATTTAGGTTTGCATGTCATATCTCTTTTGTTTCAATTTGCAAAAGTCACATTATTAAAATACTCCAATGCAATATAATCAGTCACTGTATGTTTGTGCAACGAAAAATATGAAGAAATACTTGATGTCATTCTTTTTGTCTCTCATTTTTTTTCTTTTTGTAGAACCGTTCATATAAATGTATATATGATAGGTAAAGTGTAAGATAACTTTCGGTACGATGAATAATATTTTTTCATACGAATTTAATAACTTTTATTTCTTGTTTCTCTATTTTGTGGTTTTCTCTCTTTCTTCCATTTTCTCTCTATCTTTTTATATTTACTGAAGTTTCTCTCTTTCTACTCTTGAAATACTCTACATAAATAACATTTGGATTGGAAATTGTGAAGAATATATGGAAACAAACATGTCAATATTTCTACCCATTTTTTCCATATCAATAACTGCGGGGTTGGGCAGATAAAACAGGCCCACCTCTTCTCATTCGATTTGAAACAAAATTTTTTTCAAAGGAATGGAATAAAATGTCCTGTGCTAACCTTCGTAATAGATGTTGAAAGTGCCCTCCACCAACATCTAGACCAGGGGTCGTCAGCACAGAGCACGCTGGGGCTAGCCTCTCTTACCCGCGGAAAACGCAGTGCACTATAGTGCTCTCATAGCTGCTAGCAGGTATGCTATCTCTCCCTGTTACACGATGGTGCACATGGGATGGCACCGCGTATCCATTGCACATTTTAGCGAGTGCTGACGACCACTGATCTAGACACTTCTGTGCACATCTTAACAGGTTCATATAAACACGTGTTAATTTCTCACGGATGATAGTGCAGATGCTATTCCTGATGTTACCTTTCAGTTCATCAATAATACATGGATTCTGCTCGCTTTCTGTCCGGACACTTCAACTTACGGCATGAATTCAGGAAATGATGACTAGGAGTCCTCGAAAGTCCACCACGAAATTGGCTCAACACTTACGGACGTGTGTTGAAGGCTTTGAAATTCAAACCATACCGAGTGACAGCTATACAACTGAAGGAGCCCAATAAGAATAAATGTTTAAATTTCTACTGCTGGTTGTTGAATATGATTACGGATAGTGATTTGGACCCGCTGTTGTTTATCATGATTGATGAGGCTTGGTTTCTTCTATCGGGATATGTAAACTCTCAAAACAGGTACTGGGCGACAGAAAATTCTAACCTAGTGTACGAACAACCCCTATGCAACCAAAAGATAGGTGTGTGGTGCACTATGACTGCAACATGCATTATCTGTCCAATATTCTTCGACACTACAGTCAACACGGCTGTAGACTTGACTTTCTTGGATGAATTCTATCCCCAACTAAAGAAGAGGAGCGTAATTACTGCTTCTTTCAACAACATGGAGCAACATCTGACACATCTGAGAGGTCACTTACGCGTATTCATCACATGTTCACCGAAAAGCGGACTGTGAGCAAAGGCTTGTGGCTACCGCGGTCACTAGATTTGTCAACATGTAACTTTTATTTAGGGGAGAGGGGGTACTTGAAGGGGAAAGTGTATGTCTCAACTACATGGGCTTGGCCAGTGGATAGGGAGAAATGAAGCACGTAGCTAGACACATATTTGGAAAATGGCAACTGATATCAATCTCGTTATTGTTACAAAACAGGAAGTATGACTCCTGTTCAACATATAAATACTTTTGTTTAAATTTTCCTGACAGGGAAGAATGGGAGAGAGGTCACCTTAACCAATTTCCATGTCGTAGTCTGGTGTGCTTCATGGATGGCTCTAGAACTGACAGCGATGCTGGAGCAGGGATTTATGACATAAGACCCAGAGCTAGAATATCTATCACCGTTGGTCAATATACTACGGTTTTGCAAGCTGAAGTGTTTATTATATTAGCTTGCGCTCAGGAAAATCTAAATAGATCATGTCAAGGCCTGAATATCATTATTTGCTCTGATAGACTACACAGGATATGCTAAGTGTGCACAGAGTTTTTCTCCAGGCTGGTTGAAGAAGGCAGAACTAGTCTGGAAAATATCTATCAAAATGTCCCAGGACACAGTGGAATGTATGACAATAACAAGCCGCCTATTGGCCAATCAAGGAACTTCCTTCCAATGCTATGGCCCTGAACCCTGTGTTGGCATCTCTAAGTATATAATCATATAGGTTCTAAAGAAGAGCCTTATGAAAGGTTTAGAATCTAAACCTGAATCAACTGAACAATCCTGCCATTGGAAAGGATAATTTTTAAGATGGCTAACTGGAATTTTGACTGGACACTGCCATCTACATATATTGTCACCTACATATATTGAGCCTTAATGATGACTCAACTTGTAGGAAATGTAGGATGGATGCCGAGTTATCACTTGACATTTTGCTAGATTGCTCAGATCTAAGCCCATCAGGCACCGTTGTCTCGGGAAACAAACATTGTGTTCTGAGGAAATTAATCCCAGCAGCATAGCAAAGCTGGTAATGCATTGCAGTCTCCTGGGCTGATCTTCAGTGTATGGGGTGCACAAAGGGCCATTTGTGCCCAAGTGTTATAGCAGTAATCTACACCCTTAATTTAGAACAATATTAAGAAGAAGATTATATCCCGTTCAGTTATTGCGCACACCATTTCCAATTCCATTTGCTGCTTGTTTTTGAGTAATTTCTTTCCTCGGTATAATTGTCTTGACCATCTGAATTCTGAAGATTTGCCAAAATATATATTTCCCTTAATATGGTGGTGGTTATTACATTTATAGAATAAATCACCGTACATATTTTTTCGTCTGCCCTAGAGATGTACATTTCTACTGACCATTTTTTTTTTACATTTCAAACATGATGTTTTCGTTTCCTTTAAAGTAAGCTTTACGTTATTTAATGTTCTCTAGCATTGTCTTAATACTTTATATTGTCCCTTTTCACATCACCATTGTTCTTATTACTGATCCATTACTCATAATAATATCAGGAGTTATTTTCAGTCCTTTATATTGAGGTACTGAAGATGTTTCTCCACGCAGTCAGTTCTCACTATTTGCCAATATGAATAAGGCGGCTGTGTCTCTTCTTGTCTTACGACTATCTTTCAACCAGAGTTCACTTGCCCTCTATGTTTAGTTACATTTTCGTTGCACATTATTGCATTTTATTCCAACTTCGGTTTTGTTACACGTTTAATTAAATCTTGCGAGTTTTCTATTACAGCAGGAGTCGTAACTTTCAAGTGCAAACATAAAAATTCGAACGATTCTTCAGTGTTGGATGTTCTAACTTTCTTGAATGATGCAAATTTTCAAAAATGAACATTCTGAAGTCTATTTTTGTTATGCATTACCTAAAATTTCTACATTGTTGTAGCATAAAAGGTTATTGAATATTGCATACAATAGTTAAATGTATTGTCATTTTAGAAATTAAGATTTTACCCTTCATCTTGGTGTTGGAATATCAAAGTAAGTTTCCATTGTCTTGGTTATAAGTCAAGAAATTATTAACTGTTTAATATTTCAATGTTGTATGTATTGCGAAGTGTATGTCTCTGTTGGGTACAATTTCAGTTCTGTTTCCTATTTTAATTTCCGTTTTTTTAGTTGGTTATTTAACGATGCTGTATCAACTACTAGGTTATTTAGCATCGATGAGATTGGTGATAGCGAGATGAGGCTGAGGATTCGCCATAGATTACCTAGCATTCATCTTAATATTGGGGAAATCCTCGGAATAAACCCAACCAAGTAATCGGCCCAAGTGGGGATCGAACCCGCACCCAAGCACAACTTCAGACCTGCAGGCAAGCGCCTTAACAGACTGAGCCACGCCGGTGGCTGAATTTTCATTATTACGTCCTCATATATTTCTCCAGTAAAATAAATGCTCTGGAGTACAAGATTATTAAATTTGTATATATGTAATAATATCACAGTTACACATCCAGTAAAAGCAGTCTGCACTTCTGTCCACTCAGTAACCACTGTAGTGAAGTAAGCTTCCACTGAAAGAACTTAGAACAGATGTAGTTCACCTTTGCTGCCACAACTTAAAAAATATTTACAGTTTTAATAGAGGAAATGTGCAGTGGAATAAAAATATCTGTTAAAGATACAATTATTGTTAAGATTCTAATTTATCTTTAAATCAACAAAGTGATTGTGTAAGGATACATTACCGGATTACATATAATATATTGACTAGGAATTATGTGGCAATAAAATTTTCGACAAAATAATACTAAGAGATTATCAAGGAAGTACAGTAATTTAGAGTGTAGCTAAATAAAAATTACAAATATTAATGAACAGAAGCATGTGGAATTGAGGGTAATTCTAGCTACAGAACTACGACATCACGAGAAGGCAATAGCAGAATGCAGTTAATTCTCGGTTAGCAATATGCGATGTTCATAACAGTGATTCAGACAGCAGAGAACTTCTATAACACTATAATATGCAAAGTATTTAATGTTACCTGGAAAATGAAATTATGATTTAACAACACTGAAACATTATACTAATTTTATAATATTATAAAACTATTTTATCTTCTTGTATTTAAGGTGCGATTAAGATTACCACTGTAGCTGTAGATTTAATTTTTCTAGACTTTGTCTTAAATAAATTGGTCTTTTCAAAATCATTTTACACACATATGCACTCATGTGGGTCTAATGGACGCGAATAGGGAACTGTGTTTCTGGACAGCAGACAAGAATATATTCAACTGTTCTAATGTAATGTCAATGCTGATTATATCAGCCTCTTATCTGCCCAAGCCATCTAGTATGTTATTTTATTTATTCAGAAAGTCCATTTTCAATCTTGCGTACACTACTTTTAACACTTGAATATAAGTAACTGATTAACTAGCGGACTTACTTGTGTTAATTATGTAAGTCTGTGTGGCATACAGCTGTTTCGGTGCTTCATCACACCATCCTCACAGCCTACTAGATCTCGGCGTCATCTCGCACTTCTCTGCCTGTTGTGTGGGTGCGTTTGATTGTTGAAAGGTGTTGAAAAGTGGAGTCCAATAGTGAAACTGATCTGTGTGTTGAGAATTTGATCGGGGTGTGTTTTAGTGTGTTTGTATATTTCGTATTGTTCTAGTGTGTTGAGTTTTTGGTTCTTGGGTTGTATGTGTAGGATTTCCATGTCCGCATTTATGTTATTGTGTGTATGGTTAGCATTAGTTATGTGATTGGCGTATGTAGATGTATTGTAACCTCTGGTTATTGCTTTAATGTGTTCTTTGTAGCGTGTTTGGAATGATCTGCCTGTCTGTTCAATGTAGAACTTGTCGCAACTATTACATGTGAGTTTGTATACACCTGTGTGGTCGTATTTATTTGTTTGTGTTTTTTGTGTGTTGAGATGTCTTTGTAGTGTGTTTTCTTTTCTGTATGCTATGTTGTATTTCTGCTTTCTGAATGAAGATGCGATCTTATGTGTGCTTTTGTTTTCATATGTTAGTGTGATGTATTTCTTGTGTTCTTGTGTTTGTGTTGTGTTTTGCATGTTTTTGTTTTTGTTTTGTCTTTCTTATGTTGTTGTCTATTATGTTTGGATTGTAACCGTTTTCTTGTGCTATGTATTTGATTATGTTTAATTCTTCATTGTAGTGTTGTTGGCTCATGGGTATGTTGAGTAATCTGTGTACCATTGTCCTGAATGCAGCATGTTTGTGTTGTATGGGGTGGTTAGATGTGTTGTATGTGTGTGGTGGTGGTGGCTGGTTTTCTGTATATTTTGAAGGTGTGTTTGTTATGGTGATGTCTAGGAAATTTATGGAGTAGTTATCAAGTTCCAGTGTGTATTGAAGTTTTGGGTGTAATTTGTTTATGTATTGGTGTAGTTTGTGTATTTGTCTGTTGTTTCCTTTGTACAGTATGAGTATGTCGTCTACGTATCTGTGCCAGTATATTATGTTGTCTGCATATTTGTTGTGTTCATTGTTGAGTATGTATGTTTGTTCTATGTTGTGTAAAAATATCTCTGCTAGTATGCTAGATATGGGTGATCCCATTGGCAATCCTTCTGTTTGGGTGTAGTATTTGTTGTTGTGTGTGAAATAGTTTTGCTTTGTTACGATGTCTGTGATTTGGATGATTTCTTCGATGTATACTTGTGGTGTGTTGTTGTCTATGAGCATTTGTTTTAGTACCGGTATCTGTAATGTGTCTTGTATTGGTATGTTAGTGTATAAGTTAGTGATATCGAAAGATGCTAGTGTTGCACTGTGTGGTATGTGTTGTTGTTTTGTTTTGTTGACTAGGTCTATAGTGTTCTTTAGTGTTGTCTGTTTTCTGAATTTTATGTTGTTTCTGATGATTTTGTCTATGTGTGTGGCTAGTTTGTGTGCTGGTGCCTGTTTGTAGTTGATTAGGAATCTGATAAGTATGCTTTGTGTATTTTGGGTAGTGCATTGAGTTTAGGTGCTGCTTGTTTTTATTGGTTTGAGTTGTTGTTTCATGTTGTGCAGTATTACGTGTTTGCTTTTGTTGATTGTGCTTTTTACTGTGTTGTGGTATTGTGTGGTGGAATCTTTTTCGAGTTCTGTGATGTTGTTTTGTTTAAAGTATGTTTCTATTTTGTTGTGTAGGTCTTGTTTATTTAGTATTACTGTGCAATTGCCTTTGTCTGTCTTCCAAAGCACTAACATACCAATACAAGACACATTACAGATACCGGTACTAAAACAAATGCTCATAGACAACAACACACCACAAGAATACATCGAAGAAATCATCCAAATCACAGACATCGTAACAAAGCAAAACTATTTCACACACAACAACAAATACTACACCATCTATATAATCGTCTCTATATAAAATAACCAAAGAAGAAATAAAAAAAATTAAACCTATAAATCAATAATTCGAATAAATGTATTCATGGGTAATACTGCTCGGTTGTCAACATCTAGAAGTCGGAATATCACACACAACAACAAATACTACACCCAAACAGAAGGATTGCCAATGGGATCACCCATATCTAGCATACTAGCAGAGATATTTTTACACAACATAGAACAAACATACATACTCAACAATGAACACAACAAATATGTAGACAACATAATATACTGGCACAGATACGTAGATGACATACTCATACTATACAAAGGAAACAAAAGACAAATACACAAACTACACCAATACATAAACAAATTACACCCAAAACTTCAATACACACTGGAACTTGATAACTACTCCATAAATTTCCTAGACATCACCATAACAAACACATCTTCAAAATATACAGAAAACCAGCCACCACCACCACCACACACATACAACACATCTAACCACCCCGTACAACACAAACATGCTGCATTCAGGACAATGGTACACAGATTACTCAACATACCCATGAGCCAACAACACTACAATGAAGAATTGAACATAATCAAATACATAGCACAAGAAAACGGTTACAATCCAAACATAATAGACAACAACATAAGAAAGACAAAACAAAAACAAAAACATGCAAAACACAACACAAACACAAGAACACAAGAAATACATCACACTAACATATGAAAACAAAAGCACACATAAAATCGCATCTTCATTCAGAAAGCAGAAATACAACATAGCATACAGAACAGAAAACACACTACAAAGACATCTCAACACACAAAAAACACAAACAAATAAACATGACCACACAGGTGTATACAAACTCACATGTAATAGTTGCGACAAGTTCTACATTGGACAGACAAGCAGATCATTCCAAATACGCTACAAAGAACACATTAAAGCAATAACCAGAGGATACAATACATATACATAACCAATGCTAACCATTCATACAATAACATAAACGTGGACATGGAAATCCTACACTTATAACGCAAGAACCAAAAACTCAACACACTAGAACAATACGAAATATATAAATACACTAAAACACACCCCAATCAAATTCTCAACACACAAATCAACTTCAGTACACACACACTATTGGACTCCACTTTTCAACACCTTTCAACAATCAAACGCACCCACACAACAAGCAGAGAAGTTCGAGAAGACGCCGAGATCTAGTAGGCTCTGAGAATGGTGTGATGAAGCACCAAAACAGCTGTAAGCCGCACAGACTTACATAATTAACACGAGTAAGTCCGCTAGTTAATAAATTACTTTTATTCCGTAAGTTTTAGACGTATAATGAAATGCTCATTACAACAAAAATCAATATTTTGTGTACAATATAAATTTGGTATGGGTAATGTTATGTAACATAAAATGTTAATACTTAAAATATTAATACAGTATCGTAACAATTTAGATTATAAAAACGCAAATAATTTATTTTTTATTAGTGTCCCTCAAAAGAATACATGTTTCAGCTGCCTTTCAGTTAACTGTGGTAGTCCGAAATTACATTTGTAAATATTAATCGCGCTTTAATTGTTTCCTTTAATTCTCATCTCCAGAAAAAAAAAATCATCACAAAGAGATTTATCAACTTAAGTTACTTTAAATGAATTGCAATCCAAATAACATTCAAAGAAATCTCTGGACGCTACTTTCTTCTCATAATTATGTAAATAATTTATTTTTAACTATATCATGTTCTTGTAATGCCTCTCCAGTGAGTTCGCTGCGGTGCTCCATGCATGGATAATTTTTTAACTATTGCATATTAACTACATTGCATGATATTGTGTAAATTATAAAATACTACGGTCTTCATATTGAATAAATAGTTTGTACGTTTTCTGAAACTAATTATGAAAGTAATGGGAAAGTTGAAAGATTTTCTCTTCTCTATTCTATGTAATTAATTTAAAATATAAAAATAAACTGTATAAACTATATGCTTTTGATGGGTTTACTATATCTAAATATAGTTACTTAACTTTTATTTTGAAAGACCTTTTCTTATAGAATGAAACAGAATTGTACAACTAATTTTAGTTGGTTCTAAATACAGATAGTGCGAACTTGGAAAAAAGCCTAAACTGTGTTTTGCCTTGGTATCATGAATTTTGAAGGTATTTATTTATCTGTTGCTATGTGGAATGGTAACATTAGGAAATTTTCTTTATTTAATGATGAACAGTTTTCAGAACATGGGAGGGGTTATAGTAGGAAGAAGAAGAATAAAGTGCATAAGATTTTCTGATGATCTAGTGTTGTTAGCAGAAGAGAGACGATACAATGCACCTTTCCAAAATCCCTCTTTTTGACAGAAGTCTTCCATGCAGGGGCGTATTTTGCGGACTACCGGGGCTACCGGCAGTAGCCCAAGGAAATTACAAAAGAAAAAGTTTATAATATAACATAATGTAATAATTTTGTATTATTAGTTTTACCACAGTAATTAAAATTAAAGTAATTGTTAGATTTATCTGTGCTCTCTGCTCTCGAAAAGAAACAAGTTGTCAAGGCGGCATCGCTGGAGAAACCACTGCTACGAGGAGTAGCCTGTGACCGTTCCGCTCACGTCGCACAACTGCCCGTCCCCCGCTCCCTTCTGTTTCTATTGTGCAGTGTAGGCCGGGTGAGTTGCCGCTCTCGTGATCGGTTTCTTCAAAGGCGCGAAGCAACAATACGCTTAGTACGCTAGCTCATGAATGTGATTGTGTTCTTGCAGTTCAGTATTTTAAATTTGTGATTTGTTCGATTGTCTAAGAGTTATATTAATTGTGAATTATTAAGTTTTTAATTTCCCAATTGAGTGATATTGTGAAAAATATGGCAGAACAAGTTTCTGGAGAGGTTTGTGTTGAAAATGACTGTGTAATAGAAGGTTTATTAGAAGTGCCTTTTAACCGTCGTACATACAACGAGAAAGTTGAAATTGTGAAAATGGAAAGACCAACTCCTGAGTTAAATTTGTCCATGGACGTAAAAGAAAAACAGCGTGAGTACACACGCCATTTCACTTCAACATCATATGGTAAGTGGAATTGGTTGTGTGGTAGTTCTAAACTGTCTAAACTATTTTGCTGGCCATGTTTGTTATTTAGCCGCAAAACTAATGTGTGGTCAAAAGAGGGGTTTTCTAATATGAACTCCCTTCGAACGGCAGTCCTAAAACACGACAAATCAAAAGCTCATATTTGTAGTAGCATGAACTTTGCAAACTTTGGGAAGACAAGAATTGATTTACAGCTAGATAAGCAAAAAGCTCTACACATCAACCAACACAATGCTCTTGTGAAAAAAAAATCGGGAGATTTTACTGCGTCTTATTAACGCAGTCTGCTTTCTAGGAAAACAAGAATTGGCTTTCGGGATCATAATGAGAGTGTGGAATCAGACAATAGAGGAAATTATATTGAATATTTAAGTTCCTTAAGTGAATTTGACCATTTACTGGCCAATCATCTTGAGAGTTCAACAGTATTTCGTGGTACTTCTCCCGCAATTCAGAATTACATAATATTTGCTATAAGTGGGGTTATGATAAAGAACATAAAATCTGAAATAGAAGAAGCACCTTTTGTGGCCATTGTTGTTGATGAAACAAGTGACTGCTCTAATCAGAGTCAATTGTCCACTGTTTTAAGATACGTCGACAGTACTGCCAATGTTCAAGAACGGTTTATAGGATTCACATATGTCAGTTCGGACAAAACTGCTGCTGCTTTGTTTCAGTATGTGGAAGGTGTTATAGCAGAATACAATGTCGGCAATAAGTTAATTGCACAGACATACGATGGTGCTTCAGTTATGGCGGGAAATATTAATGGCTTAAAAACAAAAGTTCAAGAAAAGTATCCTCAAGCACTATTTGTCCATTGTTACAGCCATGTTCTCAATTTAGTTTTGCAACAAACTACTTCATCCATTCCAGAATGCCGCATTTTTTTCAAAACACTGTCGGGTTTAGCTGCATTTTTCTCATCATCTCCTAAAAGATCAGAAAAACTCAAGGAATTTATGAAAAAGAAACTCCCAAAAATAGCACCAATTTGATGGAATTTTACATCTCGGCTTGTAAATACAGTAAAGGAATACAGAGAACAACTGACTGCTTTCTTTGAAAATATCATTTGTAATGACTCTGAAGAAAACTGGGATGATGATGTAATTGTGCAGGCTCAAGGATATTTGTATTTTTTCACACAGTTTCAGAATATATTTCTTCTTGAAGTCTATGCTAGAGTGTTCGCACATACAGATGTGCTCTATAATATTCTTCAGACAAAAAGTCTAGACATAGCATACTGCTTGCAAGAGGTATCAAAGTTAAAAAATACTATATCCGAGTTCAGACGTAGTGGGTTTCCGTCCATATGGAGTAATATGGAAAATGAAAATTCTTCAGCCAATACAATGGAACCACCATTAAAGCGAAGAAAAGGAGATGATGAATTGAAATACAGGCAGCTGTACTACAGCATACTAGATCGTATGCACATGGAAATTACTGACAGATTTTCTGATTATGGAAAGCTTCAGTTCACACATCTTCTAGATTCTCAAAAATTTTTTGCTTATAGAGAAAACTTCCCGAATGAGGCACTAAACAAATTATTTCAGTCCTATAACAGTCACTTTGATCAAGTACGTTTGAAAAATAAATTAAGCGTAATATATTCAGCAGAAGTCTTTGATTTTTCGAACAAACCTATCCATGAAATATTATCTGCCTTATATGAAAACCAGCTGAACCAAGTTATTCCAGAAGTCCTTAAATTGGCAACATTAATTGTGACAATACCAGCTATGTCAGCATCGGTAGAAAGAACATTTTCTGCGTTGAAGCGAATAAAATCCTACTGTAGATCAACTCATACACAAGAACGTTTATCCGGCTTGGCACTGATGTCCATTGAAAAGTCATTTCTACAGAAACTTCGCAAGCGGCCCAACTGTAATTTCAATGACGAAGTCATCAAAGTATTTTCGTCCCAATCAAGACGTCTTGGAATTCACATATAAATAGGTAAGGAATTTTATTATAGGGATTTTAAAATATATTTTGTGTAATAATAGGGTCAGTAGTAGCCCAGACCCTTAAACCAGTATAGGCCACTGCTTCCATGAAAATCCTTTTCTCTAATGTAAATTTCAGTTGTGTAATTTGAGCGACCTAATCTAAACAAAGAATGTGAAAATTCGATCGTTAAAGGTAACTAAAGTGGAACTGAGGAAAAATTGAGGAATAATTAGTTAAGAGTTAAATGATAAGGGGAATACAAATAGAATAAACTAGTAAAAAGGAAACTAGTAAAGAGAGTTAAAGTAAATTAGAAATTCTAAGTAAAGAATATCGAGTGTTTTATGTACGGTACTACAGAAAGGGAGAATCTGGGAAGTACATTAGAGTGGAATTGAAAATGAATGCAAGTAGACAGAGTGAACCATAAAAGCTGTACGAATGAAAGAGAAAAGTGGTGAGTGAATTGAAGAAGTAATAGTAAGGAAGTACTGCAAACATTCGAATATTGGAACATTGGATGAATGCAAGAGTAAAATTCTGAGAAAATAGGGTAAATAATATAATATTGCATTGTAGATGAAAGAGTGGAATATAGATCATTAGTAAATATTAGTCAGAGATAAAAATATTTGAAGATAAACAGAAAATTAGGGATAATAGAAATGAAAGGTAGCAATGATAGTAGAAGAGGATTAGTTAGATTGTAGCCAAGAGTGTTTCTAAACAAAAGTAATGTAGACAAGTATTGCATAGTTATCAGGAATAGGACAGGGAAGAAAAAGGACTACTACTAATACTAATACTACTACCACTACCGTTACTGCTATCACTGCCACTACTGCTACTGTTGCTGCTGCTACTGCTACCGGTACTATACAATGAAACAACTTAGGAGCCATAATCAGAGAGTTCACCCTTTTCAATTTCCCAAAAAAATAATAAAAATTTTTATTCAATTATAAATTTTATTAAAACAATACATTTTCCTGTACTCATCTTAAAGTTTAAGTGTGCTGTGATTTCCGAGAAAGTTTATACAGTTACTCACCAATTGTGTATTTAATAATATATTTTTTTAATTTCCACTTTCGAGTAGTGACTCTCATCTCCGTCTCCTTACGGAACAGAATTGATATTCTCACAGCATCAGTTATAGTGGCTTAAATATTTAATAGTTTAATTCACTTATGCAACGGAATTTCTTTATAAGGTCCACATAAACTGATACACAACCACCTCCACCCATACACACATATGCACAAACTGTCAGTGACCTGCATAGACTATTTCCAATATATGTAAATCTTGTTCTTTAGGGGAGGTGGTTGTATAATTTAAATTTCTTCCTATCTGATGGTCATTTTTCATTTCTTTGCATGTTGCTGCAACAACTAAAATTTGAGATTGCTAAAATAAGAGGGGGGCAGAAATCTGGGGGGGAAGGGGGAAGTTTGAAATGTTATGTTTTATTTAGCGATGCTCGCAACTGCAGAGGTTATATCAGCGTCGCCGGAATTTTGTCCCGCAGGAGTTCTTTTACATGCCAGTAAATCTACTAACATGAGCCTGTCGCATTTAAGCACACTTAAATGCCATCGACCTGGCCCGGGATCGAACCCGCAACCTTGCGCATAGAAGGCCAGCACTATACCAACTCGCCAACCAGGTCGACGGAGGGGGAAGTACCAGGGCAGTATAGTTCACCATAGCAAATATAAATCAGCCATTTTTAAGATAAATTCAAAACTTCTTTGTCATTTTACTCCTAAAACCACATTCTTTAACATAGTTATGGCGTAACTTTGATATTCGTTTTCAAAATGTTAAACAAAAGAGTACATTTTAAGAATAAATTTTAGAGATACTTTTTATAGAAACATGAGAAGATATTTCTCAAATGCAACAAAATAACAAATCTCTGTTACACAGAAAAGTTTCCTAATAGCCTAAGAATGTGTGTTTCAAATATCATGCATGTAGCATTAATAGTTCCTAAGATATAAAGATATTAACACTTTTGTGTGAGAATAAAGCAAGAAAAAAATTAAAGTTACCAGAAATTACAATCAAAGTTTAGTGTAATTTAAAAACTCTGTGCACCAGAGCTTTAAAAATGACAGCTAAAAGAGGAAAAAATGTGCATTAAATTTTGTGTGATGAAATTTCCAAATTTCAAAGATTATTTTAAAACAAGCATTTTTCTTTTTAAAAACTGACTGATTTTCCACCACATTTTAACCATCCTTGACCCTTGAAATCCCTGTACAAAAGGATTTAAAAAATGACAGCTAAAAGAGCAATAAATGTGCATTAAATTTTGTGTGGTGAATTTTTCAAATGTCAAAGATTATTTTAAAGCACGCATTTTTCTTTTTAAAACTTTACTGGTTTTCCACGACCACATTTTAACCATCCTTGCTCCTTGAAAACCTTGCGCACCAGAGTTTTAAAAATTGTGTTGTAGCATAAATCCGCATTCTTTTTTATATAATATATGTTTCTCACAGGTGCCGGTACAGGTGTTACGTGCTGTCTCTTCTCACTTTATAGATCTCTTGGATATGGAACAACAAGTTTTGATGGAGAAATCATTGCAATAAGGGAAAGTCTCAGGAATCTTCTATGCCACATCAATAAATTTAGGAATGCAGTTATATGTCAGACTCCAAAGCAGCTATTCTATCAATAGTCTCTAAACACACACCTTCATCTCAAACAGCAGAAATAACTAAAATGCTCTCTCAATTAATATCACTCAATAAAAGAATTGTATTCCAATGGATACCATCCCATTGTGGAATCCTGGGAAATGAGAATGCGGATGCTTTAGCAAAGAAGGGCAACACTGCTACTTACAGACCTGTTACTAAATCTACGTATTACTCTGTGAAAAGATTTATTAAATCTACATACTTATACTTCAACAAACAAAATTTGATAACACAATCTCAAGGGAAAAAATGGAACTCTCTGCATCAAAATCCACAGTTAATTCCCGATTTACCACGAAAATCGTCTGTAGCTGCATTTAGATTGGCAACAGGCCATGATTGTTTGGCCAAACACCTGCATAGAATTGGAATATATCAGTCCCCTAACTGTCCATTGTGCAACTCAAACCAAGAAATGGATTCGGAACATCTCAAAATCTGTGCTTCAGTGGCTGGTCATGATAATATCTTTGAAAAATATTGGAGTGCAAGAGGTCAAATGACTTCATTGTCAAATGCCTGGCATTAGAAAACAACAACAACAACATATATTTCTCACATATCAAAATGTACAGTATTTTGCAGCAAAATATTTTTTTTTTTAATTCAATGGTTTTCCACCATATTAAAGCCATCCTCTATCCTTAACATCCCATGTAGCATTTGCAATGATTTTTCCTATTCCTTTTCTTTTTGTATTAAAGTATTATTTTCTTATTGCTTACCTATTTTTATTTAGTTAACATTAAGCAGGAATCTGAATGTTTATATTTTCGTTATATATTATTAGAGTGTAGTATCCGTATCTAGAATATGATATTATGTTTTGTTGTATTTCGTTATGTGACTATTTTCTAAATTTTGAAGGAAGATTTCTGCTATAAGGGATCGCTCATGGCAGAAATTCAAAACCAACATATAAAGCCAATAAGTTCAAAAGCTTACACACTAATCTAAAATTTACGTACGAAGAACAATACAGATCAATTAACTTTCTTGATTTAACCCTCAAATAAAACGAGCTAAGTCCATATACAATATTTCGAAAACCCACAACTACGGTATATAACATACCATATATCAAACCAACCTCACTCATATAAAATCAGCAAACTTATCTTATTGACAAGTTAATAAACACACCAATAAACAAACAGTCTTACAAAAAAGAATATAATTACATATCGATGACCCAGAACCAGACTGCTCCTTTTCAGGAGAGCTATTTTAAGCTCCTGACAGTCAAAGCTTCATGAAAAAAATTGAAAAAGCTTCATAGCAACCTTATGGAGAGGAATATTTACAGTTTTGTTCGATTCATATATACAGACAAGAACTGGAACACAATGAAACACAGATTTATTTCTTATAAAAAGTTGGACTTAAAATAGTCTGGTTCTCAGCCATCGATATTACAATTAGCAATAGAAAACGGCTTCAACAAAAAAATAATACAAAACTTTATACACAAACGCTTTAGAACACAAAAAAATAAAACACACACTACTCTGCAACCCATAGAATCTAAAGAGACAAAAAATACACATGGGCATCCATGACATATATAGGAAAAATAAACAATCAATTACACTAGCCTGCGAATTTCAACTTTGTGTTTGTTGCCTGAAGTAAATAATGTGATGTTACTGTATATAATGTCGATGTGCTGAATTCGAATTTTCAATCCGTTTACTTCTATCACGTCACGTTTGTTTGCAAAATCACTTTAAATGTATTGTATAATTACGTGAATTTCATCACAGACTTTTTCATTTCACTTTTTATTTCAAATGCAAAAGCAATATTTAAAAGACACAACTTGCTGCAATTATGTGTATGGTTGTTCATATATGTCACTGGAGTGTTTTTGCTTTGTTTTGTCTTGTTTACTTCACTATTGCATGTAAATATTAGCACAATGCATCACACAAAAAATTACACCACTTCTTCTTAGTTTTGTCTTCAGGTATTTCACGCTTTAACATCCAACAATAATGAGGATGCATACTGGTGCTCCATCGTCCCTGGCATCTCCTTTCGAACTCCTGCAAATCCTTGTGAAATCGTTCACCTTGCTCTTCACTCAAAAATCCTAGATTTTCGGGGAAATAATCTAGGTGAGAAAACAGAAAATGAATTTTGATACTCATGTTACAACCAAGTTCCTTGTATGGTTCAAGCATGATAGCCATGTTGTTTCGGTAATTAGGTCCCTTGTTGTTACCAAGAAATTTTAAAACAAATTCACAGAAAGATATCCATGCTGCTTTCCCCTTTTCATCCACAGTGTTTTTAAATGCTGCATCAGACATCTGTTTTCTTTTGTCAGGACCATTAAATATATCTTCTTTTAATTTGCTTCAGATAGTAGTGGAAATTTCTCACATATGTACTTGAAACAGTCTCTTTCCTTATTTAAAGCCATGTTCTGCAGCACCCGACTGTGGTAGATAGTCACTGTCACTCGTCACAATTTCCCTCACTTTACATCAGACTCAGATTAAAACTATTCAAGATTTTCTAGTCGCACAGTGATTGGTACATCAGGCCCATGGGGTACAGGTAAAATGGCTGACTGAATAACTGGATACACGATTTGCTTTTTATTTTTAGAATCGTACCCCTTCACATCACACGAACAGAAGTAGCAGTCATTACTATGGTTCGACTGCTCTCTCCAAACCATAGGTACTCCAAAAGATAGCAACAGTCTTCTACCATTGATCCAATGATGAAGTTCTTCAATCCATACTCTATTGTCGGACCATCGGATCTATGCCCCTTCAGCTCTGTCGTCGTTCTTGGAAAAGTTAACGCCTCTACTCACCCCATTCCACCCGTTTCTCTCCCACTACGTCAAACAGCAGGCCACGAACCTTGCCGAATAGGGATGTTGCCAAACTTCCGTCAAACAGTGTCATGTCTCTTGAATATTGCTTATAATACTGTAAGGTTAATTATTACTTATTCATAATTTAATTTAAGTAGGTCTAATGACGCTGATTGACTTATGCAAAATGCTATTACTTGCTTAATAATATTTCTTTCACCACTCCGTGCTACAGTATTCATGTTGAGTTGACAACACTTGACTGCAAGTGCAAATAAACTGTCCCGCAAGAAGGCTCAAAATTGTGAGTAGTGGGGGAGAGAAAGAGAGAGGGATACAGAAGAGAGAAATAGGAATACAGGGAGAGAAATGAATTGCCGAGGCTGAAAAGGAATTAAGATTCAGTTCGCATATCTTACAGGGGCACAGATCCGATGGTCGGACTATACATACTTTGTGTGGTGCCCAAGCTTTACTTTGATCTCCAAGTTTGATTCCAAAATGAGCAAGATATGACTTTTTCACAAAATCTGTAAAATTACGCCTCTGCTTAGGCAATGTCTACATTTTATATAAGTTATGCAACAAAAATGGTCTGGATTATTTATACATTCTCGATGCGACATGGTAAATACTTTCTTACTGAACTAAAAACTCTCAACTTTCTACTACAGAATAAAGCTTCAAAAACTGATTTCGTTTCGTTTCCAGATGAAACACAGACTATTGAAGTGTGAGAGGAACTAGACAAGTTGAGTTGAGTCTCTCACCAAGATATGGCTGACATTTCTATCTCCCACAAATAAAAATAATGGCAAGGCTGCACGTTATTTCACCCTAACATCCTTGTACGCTTGCACCCTCTATCTGCTAATCTGCTAAGAAGCATCTGTTATCCTTGATTTTCAAAATAAACATCTTAAAAATATGTTGAATACATTTGGTTTTCATATCTTAACATACTAAAACTACAGTTGTTAAAGTATTATAGTTCAAATAATAACGCTATAAATTGTCGTAATATATTATAAGAAAATTGAAATAACAAAAAAAAAAAAAAAAAAAAAAAATGGTACGTGATAGGAACTTTCTGGCTTCGAATTTGACTTCAGCATGCTAAAAATACCCTAAAAACATTCAAACTTTGGAGGCAGAAATTTCATCACAGACTAGTGTTATCAGCCTTTTTAAAATAAAAAAAACAAATGTTACACATAAGACGAATAATACATTAAACAGCATTATAACAAGTAAATTGGGAGAAAGAAATGAACACTTGCAAAGCGGCATATAAAAGCTTAATGTAGAACAAAATGGAATTCAAGGAACATACTCAGATTTTATCAATAATCGGAACAAATCAAAATTTTCTGCTTACTTGATCGACTCAGGCCATGAATTGAAGAACATAAATAATACGTTACAGATCCTAAAAATAGTTATTTACTTACTTATGGCTTTTAAGGAACCCAGAGGTTCATTGCCATCCTCACATACGCCTGGTATCAGTCCCTATCCCACGCAAGATTAATCCAGTGTCTACCATCATATCCCACCTCCCTCAAATCCACTTTAATATTATTCTCCCACCTACATCTCAGTCTCACCACAGGTCTTTTTCCCTCTGGCACGGCGTCCCAACTAACACTCTGTATGAGTTTCTGGATTCGCCCATACATGCTACATGACCTGCTCATCTCAAACGTCTGGATTTTATGTTAATTATATCAGATGAATATAATTCGAAAAATAGTTAACAACCCTTAATTAATTAATACAGCTGAAAATACTTTACTGTTAGAAATCATATTCACAATATTCAATTTCTGAATGAACAGATTCCAAACCCTCAAAATCCACTTTATCGTTTATAATTTAAAACTACTCACCGATCAATAACGCTCGCTAAATGACCGGTCACCCCCTCCACCTCTCCCCCCAACCCTACTTCCTTCAAGTTCCACATAGTCAGTAGAGAAGTTGTAAGTAATAAATTTATTAACAAAATTCCATCTAAGGTAATTTTCAAAACTTCGTACACTATACAATTGAAGGGTATATGGAAAGAACAAAGTTTTGAGAAAATGACTTTTTAAGTTTAAAACGCTGCCATTTATTTAAATTAATACTTGAAAAAGTTATTTCAAAATAGAGATGTTGCACTGGTATCTGCTCTGAACTTATGGATAAAAAATTTGACTTCAAACCAGTTTTTGTTGCCTAATTTTTCAACATTGCACGTTAATATAACTTTTTACAATGATTTAAAAATTAAAATCCTGAGAAATAAGGAAAGAATAATAATCAAAGTCCTATATTACAATTAAACTGTAATGATTCACAATGTTATTAACACAATATATCTTGCTGCAATTTCACAATTGTTGAATTAATCATCATAATCACAATAGTTCAATTAATCATAATCACAATAGTTGATTTAATCACCATAATCGCGATAATTGAATTAATCATAATCGCAATAGTTGAATTAATATCATAATCGCAATAGTTGAATTAATATCATAATCGCAATAGTTGAAGTAATCATAAACACAATAGTTGAATTAAAATTCATAATTACAATACAATAGTTCAATTAATCATCATAATTACAACACAATAGTTTAATTAATCATCATAATCACAACAGTTGAGTTTATCATCATAATTACAGTAGTTGAATTAATCATCATAATCACAACAGTTGAATTAACCATCGTAATCGCAATAGTTGAATTAATCATCATAATCGCAATAGTTTAATTAATCATCATAATCGCAATAGTTTAATTAATCATCATAATCGCAATAGTTGAATTAATCATAATCGCAATAGTTGAATTAATCATAATCACAATAGTTGAATTAATCAACATAATTCCAATAGTTGAATTAATCATAATTACAATAGTTGAATTAATCATAATTACAATAGTTGAATTAATCATCATAATCGCAACAGTTGAATTAATCATCATAATCGCAATAGTTGAATTAATAACATAATAACAATAGTTGAATTAATCATCATAATCACAATAGTTGAATTAATAATCACAGTCGCAATTGTTGAATTAATCATCATAATCACAGTAGTTCAATTAATCATCACAGTCGCAATACTTGAATGAATCATCATAATTGCAATAGTTGAATTAATGCCATAATCACAATAGTTGAATTAATCATAACAGTCGCAATAGTTGAGTTAATCATCATTATCGCAATAGTTGAATTAATATCATAATCACAATAGTTGAATTAATCATCACAGTCTCAATAGTTGAATTAATCATCATAATCACAATAGTTGAATTAATCATCACAGTCGCAATAGTTGAATAAATATCATAATTACAACAGTTTAATTAATCATCATAACCAGAACAGTTGAATTAATCTTCATAATTACAATAGTTTAATTAATCATCATAATCACAACAGTTGAATTAATCATCATAATTACAATAGTTGAATTAATAATCATAATCACAACAGTTGAATTAATCATCATAACCGCAACAGTTGAATTAAACATCGTAATCGCAATAGTTGAATTAATCATCATAATCGCAATAGTTAAATTAATCATCATAATCACAACAGTTGAATTAATCATCATAATTACAATAGTTGAATTAATCATCATAATCACAACAGTTAAATTAATCATCATAATCGCAATAGTTGAATTAATCATAATCGCAATAGTTGAATTAATCATCATAATCGCAATAGTCGAATTAATCATCATAATCGCAATAGTTGAATTAATCGTCATAATCGCAATAGTTGAATTAATCATCATAATCGCAATAGTTGAATTAATCATCATAATCACAAAAGTTGAATTAATCATCATAATCGCAATAGTTGAATTAATCTTAATAATTAGAATAGTTGAATTAATCATAATCGCAATAGTTGAATGAATCATCATAATCGCAATAGTTGAATTAATGTCATAATCACAATAGTTGAATTAATAATCACAGTCGCAATAGTTGAATTAATCATCATAATTGCAATAGTTGAATTGTCATAATCACAATAGTTGAATTAATCATCACAGTCGCAATAGTTGAATTAATTATAATCGCAATAGTTGAATTAATCATCATAATCTCAATAGTTGAATTAATCATCACAGTCGCAATAGTTGAATTAATCATCGTAATTGCAATAGTTGAATTAATCATCATAATCGCAATAGTTGAATTAATATCATAATTACAATAGTTGAATTAATCATCATAATCGCAATAGTTGAATTAATCATCAAAGTCGCAATAGTTGAATTAATCATCATAATCTCAATAGTTGAATTAATAATCATAATCGCAATAGTTGAATTAATCATCATAATCGCAATAGTTGAATAAATATCATAATTACAATAGTTGAATTAATCATCATAATCACAATAGTTGAATTAATCATCATAATCACAATAGTTGAATTAATCATCATAATCGCAATAGTTGAATTAATAATCATAATCGCAATAGTTGAATTAATCATCATAATTACAATGGTTGAATTAATCATAATAATCACAACAGTTGAATTAATCATCGTAATCGCAATAGTTGAATTAATCATCATAATCGCAATAGTTGAATTAATTATCATAATCAAAGTTCTGATAACAAGGGAATGGAATAATCAAAGTCTGGCATTATAATGGTTAAACTTTAATGATGCACAGTGTTATTAACACATTATTTCTTGCTGTTCTTTCACAATAGTTGAATTAATCATCATAATCACAATAGTTGAATAAACCACCATAATCAGTTCTAAGAAACAAGGAAAGAGTAATCAGAATGTCAGACATAACGATTAAACTATAATTATTAACACAATATTCCTTGCTCCTCTTTCACAACAGTTGAATTAATCACCATAATCACAACAGTTGAATTAATCATAATTTCAGTAGTTGAATTAATCACCATAATCACAATAGTTGAATTAATAATCATAATCACAATAGTTGAATTAATCATCGTAGTCGCAATAGTTGAATTAATGATCATAATATTACCAACTGAATTAATCATTATAATCAAAGTTCTGAGAAACGAGGAAAGAGTATAATCAAAGTCTGACATAACAATAATAATTAAACAATAATAATCCATAATGGTATTAACATTATTTCGTACTGCTCTTTCACAATAATTGAATTAATTATCATAATCACAGTAGTTGAATAAATCACCGTAATCAGTCCTAAGAAACAAAGAAAGAGTAATCAAGTCCAACATAACGATTAAGCTATAATTATTAACGGAATATTTCTTGCTCCTCTTTCACAATAGTTGAATTAATCACTATAATCACAATAGTTGAATTAATCATCATAATCATAATAGTTGAATTAATCACCATTGCAACAATTGAATTAATCATCATAGTCGCAATAGTTGAATTAATCATCATAATCGAAGTTCTGAGAAACGAGGAAAGAGTATAATCAAAGTCTGACATAACAATAATAAAATTAAACAATAATGATGCACAATGTTATTAGCATAATTTCGTACTGCTCTTTCACAATCATTTAATTAATTATCGTAATCACAATAGTTCAATAAATCACCGTAATCTGTCCTAAGAAACAAGGAAAGAGTAATCAAAATGTCCGACATAATGATAAAACTATAATTATTAACACAATATTTCTTGCTTCTCTTTCACAATAGTTGAATTAATCATCATCTTCGATATCTGCTTGTATCTTGATGTTCTTGTAGAATGCTTTAGCTAACGGACAACAGAATTGACTTAACAGCTGAAGATCATTGAACTTTGTCACCAATATTGGAAGATGAATATGATAGCTTATTTCAGATGATGGAATGTTCTGCTTTCTGTAAACAGAAATGTGTGACACCCAGGCTGCGTTGTATGCGCATTCTCTCAAAGTAATGGTGCGAATATTCTTCCAATAAAAATCTCAGTTATTGGACGTGTTCCAAATGGCGATTTCTTCTTATAATGAGATTCCATATACGATCCCCACTTGTAGAACATATGTTGACCAGCCTCAACTGCAGTGAATGGACAGGATTTCATTCTCGAGACTTTGATTAGAATCATTGGGTACTTCGATATGAGCATTCTGTTTAATAAGACCCATATCTTTATCGGGGGGTGCGATGTAGATCTACCTCCTCGTGGTGCACCCTGGACGCTTACTAGCGACAAAAAGATCTACAAAATGACACATAACCTCACATCAAATCGTTCTTTTAAGAATGGACCCATAAAGTTAAATGTCTTGCAGTGGAATGCAGGAGGGCTTTCCCAAGCGAAAAGGACAGAATTAATGCTCATGTTAATAAAGCATAATATTAACGTTTTCACAATCATGGAATCTAATCTCACAGATGATTTGATACCTCGTTACCAGTTCAAGGGCTACACACTATATCTCATGGGTAAATACAAACAAATCGCTAACGGCATTTTAGTTGGAGTTAAAGACCAGAATACTGCAGATTTTAAACCACTAAAATAAATGGGTTCCACAGAAGACAAAAGCGAAATTGTAGAATTAAACATATGGAAGCTAGGCTGCCATTTTAAAATTTATGCTATATACAGTCCTCCTAATAATAAACCTAATTTCTCAAATCTTCACATTACTTATAAGACAATATTAATAGGAGATTTCAATGCCCATTCTCCAACATGGGGCTACAATAGCTCAAATACAGCAGGGAAAGAAATAGAAGATCTATTGAACTCCAGTACCTTACAACTAGTTTATAACAAAACAGATCTTCACACTTATCTCCACTATAATGCTACTCTAACATCACCCTATCTTCTCTTAGTATCGGCGGACATATACAAAAACACCAAAAGGATAGTTCTAGAGGATCCAGGATCTGGTCACAGAACAGTTACAGCTACCATTACTTTCAGTATACAAGAAAGCAAGGATGAACACCATTCTAGAATCTCATGGAACTTCAAGAAAGCTAATTGGACCAACTTCTCGAAATCTCTGGGAAGTGAATTTTATGAGAAAAACATTGATCTCACTGAACATCCCAGTAAAATACTATTCTAGAAGCCAAAAGAAATTAATTTAATGACTTCATATCTAATTTCACCTTTCAAAAAGACAGCTCAAAATACCATAAATTTCTTTCCAATATGCAACAGAATAAAACTATACCCAAAAAAGAACCAATATTGGTTGGTAATAATCTGATTCACTCTGATACAGAAACTGCCAATGCTTTTGCCCATCACTATGCTCAGGCACAAAAGAAAGGTACTCAGGCAAGAAAGCAATCCAAAGTAATTAAACATAAAACATCAGATCTCATAAATGAGAAGGTAAAGTATAAAAATAAAACATCAGATCTCATAAATGAGGTGGATACTTTATCAGATGATATTTTCACAACTCCTGTTACAATGAAAGAACTCAATAAGGCAATAAGAATTCTGAAAAACAAGAAAACACCAGGAGAAGACAAAATCCATCCCGAGTTTATCAAACATCTAGGAATAGAGGCTAAACGCACCACTCTTGTTTTTTTTAACAAAATCTGGTCTACAGGATTAATACCATCCCAATGGAAGATTGCTGTTGTTATTCCGATTTTAAAAAAAGGTAAAGATCCTAAATGCATGGCAAATTATAGACCAATCTCGTTAACTAGTGTTATGGCAAAGTTAATGGAACGCATAGTCTCTCAAAGGTTAAACTGGTATACTGAACTTAACAAATTATTAGCTTATGAACAAGCTGGCTTCAGGAAGCGTAGATCAACTGTTCAGCAAGTTACTAAATTTAGTCAGGACATAAAGGATGCCATAGATAGAGGTAACATACTTACTGCAGTCTTTGTTGATTTTAGTTCTGCATATGACTCAGTTTGGAGAGAGAAACTGATATACAAACTTGCTCAATTAGGCATTAAATCTAACATGCTTCGATGGTTAAAGGCTTTCATTGATCAACGTTCATGTAAAGTCCGTTCTGGATCT
Source organism: Periplaneta americana (assembly GCF_040183065.1). Classification (NCBI taxonomy): domain Eukaryota; kingdom Metazoa; phylum Arthropoda; class Insecta; order Blattodea; family Blattidae; genus Periplaneta; species Periplaneta americana. Next base: position 152,091,349 of record NC_091121.1, read on the forward strand.
TCCCTTTCGAGAAGCAATTTATTGCAAACTGGCGTTCCTCAAGGAGCAGTGTTAAGTTGTGTTTTGTTGAATATATACATAAATGATTTAATTCAGGAACTAAAATCTATACCCAACATAAGATGCCTATTGTATGCGGATGATTTAGTCTTTTATACTGAAACACCCAAAAGAAAAGCTGAGTCAGAAACCACTAACATTCTTAACACAGCACTCAACATCCTGGAACATTAGTGTGACCACAATAACATGAATGTAAATATGACTAAAACTAAGTTCCAAAACTTCTCTTTAAGTCATCAAGCCATACACCCTAACCTAAGATACAAAGATATTCCACTTCATCAAACAGATGTATTTACGTATTTAGGAGTGTCCTTTGATAGGAAACTAAAATGGTCTCACCAGGCAGAAAAAATTATATCCTCATCATCCAAACGGTTAAATGGAATTAAACGAATTGCAGGTTCAAAATGGGGTTGTGACCGCACTATCCTACAAACAGTATATAAAATGTTGTTGTTGTTGTTTTCTAATGCCAGGTGTTTGACAATAAAGTAATTTGGCCTCTTGCACTCCAATATTTTTCAAAGATATTATCATGACCAGCCACTGAAGCACAGATTTTGAGGTGTTCTGAATCCATTTCTTGGTTTGAGTTGCACAATGGACAGTTAGGGGACTGATATATTCCAATTCTATGCAGGTGTTTGTACTGTTGTGAACCCCTAATAACAGCTTCGGAGACAGTATTAGATAAAATCGATCAAGTGCAAAACCAAGCCCTACACCACCTCACTGGTGGAGTCAAAATCTCTCCAATTAATGCCATGCTCCTCTTAACAGGATTTGAACCAATTCATAGATTAATTGAAGAGAAGGCACTAATTCTTTATGAAACGCTATTGAGAATTCCTGGAGAACAATTCTGGCAATCTTATCATAATGTCGAAAGAAGGTTGAAAAAACAGCACGGATTTATACAGAGAGTCATGGAATTGAGGGAAATATATCAGATTTGTAATACTCCAGAACCTCTTCCTCAATTTTTAAATCCAATACTTTCTAACTCCATCTTATTCTCCATAGATTTGGAAGATGATGTTTGTAAAAAAGAAACACCAGTAGACATATTAAGATCCCTGGCTCTTGAAACAATTAATCTCAAGTATCCAGAAACTGAGTGGCTTCGTGTTTATACAGATGGATCCAAATCGGAGGATGATATTAATGTTGGTGCCGGTGTATACAGCGATATCTTTGCCTCCTATACAGCGGTAGGCACTCATAGGTCAGCTTATGACAGTGAAATTGAAGCTATCAGGGTAGCCTTAGCTCAACTGATATGTCTTCAAACTAAATTCAAGAATGTCGTCATCCTGTCAGACTCCAAAGCAGCCATAGAATCTGTAGGTTCCTCAGACCCTGAGTCTTCATCAATCCAAGACTGTCAAAATGCCATACAACTATTACAAGCAAAACACAAAATCGTGGTACTACGTGGGTCCCCAGGCACTGCAACTTATTTGGCAAAGAGCAGGCCAATGCCTTGGCAAAAAAAGGTGCTAAAATTTTACAAACATCTCCTAAACCAACACCCTTCCAGACAATAAAATTATACATCAAAGAAGTTGCCCACAACATCCACTCCCATCAGATTGCTGAAAGAAGATTATGACAAACACTGGAGAAGGGGCCTTCTATCAATACCTAAAGGACCACGAAGATTGGCAGTCGCGCATTTCCACCTTGCAACTGGTCATGACTGCTTGGCACAGCATCTCCACCGTTTCGGTATTTATCAACATCCAACCTGTACCCTTTGTGACCTTTGAGAAGCGATGAATAGGGATCATCTCCAACGCTGTCCAGCTCTAAAATCACTGACTGAATGTGCCAGATACTGGGAAGTGAGAAGCCTCATGCCTCTGTTTAGTTCTTAGTTTTTAGTTATTTAAGGATTTTGTTTAGCTCCTTTTTAGATTTAATTTTAAGTTATATTAAGTTAATTTTTTTAATCTTGAGGTTGTGTTTAGGTAAAAGATAAGTTATCTATGTACCTGTCATTCGAATAAATAAATAAATATCTTTATCGGACTCCATATACGAATGGCCTCTCATGGGAAGGTTACCCTTGCAGAGTCAAATCGGTGACACATGAGCACTAAATAATGTAGAAATCTGAAATCAGTATAGTTTTTATTTTTCCCTGCACGAGTCACAAAATATTTCAAGATGCTTCACTTGGGGCAAAAGAATGACAGAGCAGAAGTGGTACAGCATAGAAACATCATCATCCGTACCTTTCCTCGCCGTGGTTTCATCATATGTGTACGAATACATCCTAATTTATAAGTTTATAAAAATTTAGACATATTATACATCTTCTCATAGAATATAGTTTACTCACACAATGTGCATTTAATATGTTTTAACAAATAGATTTTATACATGTTTTTAACCATGTGACTTTGATAAAAATAGGAGCAAAATGTGTTTAGCATAAAATAACCAATAAGATAATATTATGTAACACTGAAGTTCACTCTTGTTTTAATATACTGTTTTAGCACTCATTAATTATGAAATTATACAGGATGATTCAGTGACTATGTTACAAAATTTTAGGGATGATAGAGGCCATCAATATGAACAACTTTCTTATAGGAATCTATGTCTGGAAACGTTCCGCTTTGTAGTTACAAGCCTAGATCCTAGATATGCTAGTCAGTGTAACCAACTAAAATCGAACTGAAAGGTATCCTGTTCCTGCAAACGTTGGTGATTATTCATATAGGTAGTATAAGTTAGTTGACATAGTAAATGATATTTTGACCGATTGAACATTGCAAATTTCCTTCCATTTCCTTTTGTATTTCCATAAATGAAATGCATATCGGCAAGTTGCAATGTTTAATCAGTCAAAATGTAATTTACGATGCCAACTAACTTATACCATTTTTATGAGAAACCACCAACATTTACAGGAACAAGTCATCTGCAACCAAACTTCAAAAGGATAGCCTTCAGTTCCAATTTAGCTGGTTACATTGACTAATGTATCTTGGTTTTCTTACTACGAAACGAAACATTTCCGGACATAGGTTCCTATATGAAAGTTGTTCATAATTGTCTCCTCCATCATTTCTAAAAGTTCGTAACATAGTCAATGAATTACCCTGTATTCTTTATGTTATAATATGGCATGGTATAGCTCCTAAAATATTTTTAAAAATATTCGTATTATTTATTGTATTCACATAATCACCTGAAGATGACCAACGAAATGGCCGAAAACGTTTGTGATTTAAACTAGCTCATGTATCATGAAATGATAGGATGTTAACCTTCAATATACCTGATAAGCTGATGACTGAAATAACGATAAAAATATATTATAAACATTCATTGGAACCAAGGGACGGAGCGTGAGATTCAAACATATTTTTAGCACATAAAGAAAAAGACCACCAAACAAAACGAAAGTTTGTAACAGAATTGTTTAGCTGTGAACAAGTAATGAGGAAAACATAGAAACACTCAGAGAGCGATCTGTCTGAAAATGGCTCTTAAACGTAAAATTTATAACTACTTGCGCCTAAAAAGTCTACGAAGCACACGATATACATATCTTACACAGGGGCACCAGCAACTCTTCATTCTTCTCTCCTCATTTTCTTCTTCTTCTTCTGCTGCTGCTGCTGCTGAAAGATGCTCCAATGATGACGTGGCATGGGAGCTCGCAGAGAAGCATAAAATGGCAGGGGCGCTGACACAGCTGGTTTTGGAGAAAAGGGAGCTGGTATAGCTGGTATGGGAGGCATGAGAGCTCGCAGAGAAACTTAAAGTGGCAGGGGCGTTGGCACAGCTGGTTTTGGAGGAAAGGGAGCTGGTAGAGCTGGTATGGGAGGCATGAGAGCTCGCAAAGAAACACAAAATGGCAGGGGCACTGGCAACGTTGAATTCGGAGAAAAGGGAGCTGGTAGAGCTGGTAAGGGAGTCGTGAGAGCTCGCAGGGAAACAAAAAGTGGCAGGGGCGCTGTTTATGGAGATAAGGGAGCTGGCATGGGAGGCATGAGAGCTCGAAAGAGAGCTGGAAAAGCTGGTATGGGAGGCATGGGAACTGGCAGAGCTGGTATGGGAGACATGGGAACTGGCAGAACTGATATGGGAGACATGGGATCTGGCAGAACTGGTAGAGGAGTCATGGGAGCTGGCAGAGCTGGTATGGGAGCTGGCAGAGCTTGTAGAGGAGTCATGGGAGCTGGCAGAGCTGGTATAGGAGTCAAGGGAGCTGGAAGAGCTGGTGTAGGAGTCAAGGGAGCTGGCAGAGGAGCTGGAAAGGGATCTGGCGTGGGGAAGCGTGGGAGGTATGAATGAAGTTCCTAACTTCTCTAGTGACAAGCCATCGAGGATTTTCACCGCTTCTGCAACAAGCAAAATGAACAAGAATTTTAAGCATGTGTCATTATCCGTGAATGGCATATTAATAGAGTGAGAATTCGTATACAACTCCCTATTTTTACTGTCCATTTGCAAAGTCATACAAAATCATTTGTACAGGTTTTGAACGAATGTAATGAATATTAATTATACATAGTTTTGCACTCGATGTGGGTCTCTGGCATCTCGTCAGCCCACTAGAGTTGTGTGGATATAAGGAGTAAAATTGAGACAGTGTCGGTTGGAGTTCCTGCGTAGTTCAATCAGTAGAGCACTGGTGCGTTCAGCCAGAGGTCCCTGGATGGATACCTGGCCCCGGAACAATTTTTTCCTTGAAATTATTCAAATTATTCAATGTTCTAAATTGTTTGTCAACACAATATTTTTTTATCTTAACTGTACTTGATGGCCGGAAATTCCTTGCATATGCAGTGTGGGTGTGGAGAAACCAAAACAAACACACTATCCTTTTGTTCCAAGCATACCCAAACGCCTCTATCCACGTGACTTTATCATTATCATCATTTATACAAGTATTAGGCCATGTGGCCTATTACGATCTCATAATAAAGAGGAATTTCTCCCCAGCTTTTTTTGGGACGTCCCAGAGATCTCTCCCCATGGGGTTGATAATGAAGAATACCTTTTGGGATTCTGTGGGATCTCATATATTGCAAATGGCTCATCCAGTTCTGATATTTCTGTATGAAATCGAGTATTGATTCCAGATTCAGTTCTTCCATTACTTTGTCGTTGCTTTTATGGTCCCATTTTGTATATCATGCTGTTCTTCGCATAAACCTCATTTCGTTAGCTGTTATTCTACTTTCATCCATCCGCCTTAATGTCCATGCCTCATTACCATAACAGAGTACAAGATTTGTTAAAGGCGTATTCTAGTGCTTCTCAGTAGCAGGGAAGGTTTCATTACCCTTCTTTTATTCCCATAGATAGATTCCCAATTTTGCTCATTATATCCAAATCATTATCTAATATTAATTTGTAGCCAAGATAATTATGTAAAATCATTAACTCTTCCTAAAATATTGCCTTCTAAACATATTTTTTTTTTTTTTTAGGGATAGCGTATTTTCCCCAAATGGCCGTAACTTCTTTTTTTCTGTATTTATTTCCATTTTACATTTTTTGTAGTGATATTTAAATTACGTACTGAGTATTGTAGATCATTTTCTGTAGATGCTACTGAAACTAGGTCAACTGCAAATATCAATGAACCTATTTTTAAATTTCTGTTTATCTGCAACTGACCATGTCACATTTGTCTCCGTTTCTGAAGAATTTCATTCACGTGCATTATAAACAGAAGGGAGACCGCAATCCTGTTTTACTCCTGTGTTAATTTCGTGCTATTCTGAGGTTCTGGTTTCACTGACTTAAAAATCCCATAACCTCTTTTTCTCTGTTTCACTTATTCTCAGTTGGCATTTTTTGTGAAGTTTAGCTATACAAACTTTAACATCTATTGATATATCACGTGTGTAGAATCTTTGGGTATATCAGTAGGTCATGGACTTTTGTTCTGACTCTGTTTTTTATTGTCTTATGGCTTATGTTCATGTAACTGATTTAGATTTTGTTTCAATGTTTATGATATTAGCGATTAAGGGGATTATGAATCATAATATGTAAATTTCCAATCCTGCAAGTGCCTTCGTGACTGAAGGAAACCATGAAAAACCTCAATCACATTGGTTGACCACGGGTTTGAACCCATGACCTTCCGAATACGAATCTCAAACACTATCGTCTGAGCTAAGTGACTCAGTTTTTTTATTGCTTATCTATTTCTTGTAATTTTATTGTTTGTTAGTTAAAATTGTAACAATCAGTGGCGGCCGGTGACGCATTCTGGTGGTGGTGCAAAAAAAATGTTGCATGCAAATCACCCTAGTGAAAGGCGATAATCACAGCTCACGTTTATATTATATTAAATAAAACACATTAATTAAACCAGCTATTTTACCAGGTGTGCAGTTAATGCGTCTAGTAACAGTTACAATAACATTTCCGAAACTAATAACGAAATTTACAAAATATACAAATAATGGAGAACTTTCTCAGTATTGTTAAGTCAAATAACTAGTAAAATTACTGGCAAAAACACACGAGAATAACAATGATATAGATAATAAATGAATAAGTTTGCACTTAAACAGGCCAATGAATCCAAGGCAGGAGCCTGAATATTAAATAACACATGTTCATGTCGTGCACAGATCTCATGTATTCTTAACAAAAGCATCAATACTAGCAACAATAAAGCGATATTTAGTTGCCGCAAAATAAAACAAATATTACACAAAATTAACAAATAGTGTTACATAATATGAAAAAAATATATATATATCTTTCTAAAAAGAACCAAAAAAAAAAAAAACGCAACACTTGAATAAAATAATTTGAAATATCAAACCATAATACAAATTATAACATGACTGTGTGCTTCTATGGGTCTGTTTGTGTTAGACAAGAAGAAGGGGTGAAGAAGGGATAGTGACGCGAAACATACAGCCTCTCCTATCCAAATGCCATCCTCACCTTCCCGTGGTCCACCCTGTTTCTACCAACGAGGAAATGGCGACCGAGTCACAGCGATATAACTGTTTCATCAAATGCAGAGGAAATGTTGCATTACAAGCCTGTCCAGAGGCTAAAAGTGGCAGCCCCACTACTGGACTACCTAACGATAAGGCTAGTAACCTATCTTAGGGAAAATTACATTACTTTCAAGCCTCAAACAAGCAGTATAAGGACAAATAATTTGATGACAACCCAGAGCAAGTCAACGGTTAAACGAAATTGGAAAAAACAAAATATGTTCACATACGCTACCTGGAATGTTAGAGGGATCAATCACAAAGAAGAAGAACTAGACGAAATATTGAATAACAAGCAGATTAAAATAGCAGCAATAACAGAAACAAAAAAGAAACTAAAAGGCACAACTGAAACAAAAAACTACATAATCATATATAATGGTATATATAATCATATATAATAAGAAGACAAGAGCACAGGCCGGAGTAATGATTTGGATTCATGAATCAATAAAAAACAAAATAAACAATTATACATATTGGAGTGAAAGAATATTAGAAGTACAACTTCAGATAGGAAGAGGCAAACTAACTTTCTTTAGTCTTTATGCTCCAGAGGAAGGAAGAGTTGAAGAAATTGAATTGTTTTATGCCCAGTTGCAAGAAATTTTGAATAAAGTAAATAAAAATAAACGGTAGAATAGGCAACATCAAAATAAAAAATACCATAGGAAAATTTGGAGAACCTACCATAAACAATAATGGAGAAAAAATAAGAGATTTTGTATTATACAATGAAATGAAAATCATGAATTCATTTTACAACCATAAGGATATTCATATGTATACATGGTCAGCACGTGGCTCAAAATCTATCATAGATTATTTTATAGCAAATAAAAAAATTATCCGAATTGTTTTTAGATGTCAAGGTCTTCAGAGGAAGTGACATTGGATCAGATCATTACCTTGTATTAGCAAAAGTGAGATATACACCAAGATGGCTAAATTTAACAAAGATAAATTCTCCCAAAAAAGAATTAATGCTTTACAAAATTAGATTAATCCATGACGACAGTGTACGCTGGCTTTATAAAAAAAGACTTAAATAAAAAATGTTAGAAACACCTGAAGATGAAGACATTCACAAAGAATGGGAAAATATTAAAACTCAAATATCACAGGCAGCCACGGAGAGCATCGGAAAATATAAGGCTTTCACACAAAAGAAAAAATTAAGATCATGGGATGATGAAATTAAGGAGATCATAAAAAATAAAAACATAGCTTATAGAAAATATCTTCAAACAAAATCCGTCAATGATGAAATAGATTATAAACATAAAAGGGCGATAGCTAACAGAGAAATTAGAAAACGACACAGGCAATCATGGAAGGAGTTTATATCTTTTTTAGAAATGACATTTATAAAATGAAACCCAATACATATAAAATTTTAAAATACATGAACAGAGACATAAAGGAATCCGCCAAGATAAACCCTTGCCCCAAAATAGAAACATTCCTAGACTTTTACAAAAACTTATGGAACAATCCTATTTTTGATTCAAAATTCTGGGACACAAAAAACCCAGATGAACAATGCATTACAAAAGAAGAACTACAAGAAGCATTAAAGAAGACGAAAAATAGTAAATCACCTGGAGAAGGTAACCTAAATTCAGAATTGTATAAATATGCAGGAGATCTATTTCAAGAAAGATTACTAAGATTTCTAAACAGAATATATCTGATTGCCACTTTACCGGAAGAATGGAAAAATAGTGTAATTATTCCCATACATAAAACAGGAGATAAACAGAATGTTGAAAACTATAGAGGGATTAGTATCCTTAACACATGTTATAAGATATTTAGTAAGATTTTAAATGAAAAATTAAAAAAACATGCTGAAACTTTCCTTCTGGAGTGTCAAAATGGCTTTAGAAAAGGAAGATCATGTGTAGATCCATTATTTAGTATCAAACTATTGTTAGGAAAAAGAAGAGAATTTAATTTAGAAACCCATATAGCTTTTATTGATTTTGTGAAAGCTTTTGATAAAGTCCGAAGAGACCTTTTATTCGACATATTACAAGATAAAAATATTCCAAATTTGCTATTACAAAATATAATAGAAATCTACACAGACAGCAAAATAAGTGTCAAAATAAATAACTGTATATCCGAAAGAAAATTAGTTAATAATGGAGTTCGACAAGGCTGTCCACTATCACCAACTTTATTTAATATCTATATAAATGAAATTATTTTAAAATGGAACCATATCTACACATCAGGAATCAAAATAACCAGTGCTCTAACATTAAATACCTTACTCTATGCCGATGATCAAGTCATAATTTCAAATTCAGAGGATAATTTACAAAGAGGATTGTATACATTAAATAAAATATTAAAGATTTTGGGATGGAAATTTCAGCACAAAAATCAAAAGTAATGGCATTTTTAGGACAAGACCCAGTCAGAAGTAAGATAATACACAATAACCAATGCCTCGAACAAGTGCAAAATTTCAATTATCTGGTTGTGAAATATCTTATCAAAATGAAAAAGATGTGAACAAGAAAATTACCAAATTTACACAAATTCTAGGAATAATAAACAATACATTAAAAGCTAAATTAGTACAAAAATCTACAAGAATAAAAATATATAATACACTAGCATTACCCTCCCTTTTATACGGAAGCGAGATTTGGACATTAAAGAAAAAAGACATGAACAGAATCAAAGCAACGGAAATGAAATTTTTCAGGAGGACAGCAGGATATACTCTTTTAGACCGAAAAAGGAATGAAGAAATTTTAGAACAATTAGAAGTAGAGTCAGTAGAAGAAAAAATCAGCAGATACAAATTCAATTGGCTAGATCATGTAAGAAGAATGGAAAATTCAAGAATCCCAAAAATTATGATGCAATGTAAACCTAGAGGACATCGTCGACCAGGAAGACCTTTAAGAAGACTGCTAGATGGGGCCGAAACAGGTCTACAGAGGCCTAATTCGTGAAGGATGATGATGATGATGATGATGATGATGATGATGAAGTGTTAATTCATGTTTTGGAAAGGAAAGTACTGTATACCCATTGGGTCACTTGTGACACTCACTTTGCCACTTCCTGTTACTTACTCTATATTTACTGCTGTGCTATTAAAATTTACAACCCTAAACACACGTAGTTAAAACAAAGTTACAACACTATTGTTTTCTTTTTTGCTCATAATGGAATTCTGTAATATTGAACTCAGTTTTAAACAACATTTAATAGAGTTAAGATGCCGTTAAGCCTCATTAACGCTGCCAGATCAGTCGCGTTGGTAGAGTATGACCGCAGCTTACGTTATGTTGCAGACAACTCCGTCGACTGATTCACGTACAGTGCAAAGGTACAGGGAACTTCGTTCATATTCTCAAAGATCGGAATATGGTAGGAAAAGGTCATCTTCTTGCAATAGATGACCAGTTCTTGTTCCTTCAAGTGTTGCGTAACCACCACACCACTGCGGTCGAGGTCAGAAATCGACTAGAATAAGTGCTAGGTGTGAATGTCAGTGAGTGGACTGTGAGGAGGAGGTTACATGATGCTGGTCTGATCTCCAGAAGACCTGATATTGGCCCAGAACTTACAAGACAACATCGTCAAACTCTCTTACAGTTTGACAGTTTGTAAAGGAACATCAGAAATGGGCTGGCGAACGATGAGGAACAGTTTTGTTCTCAGATGAGTCCCGATTCTTCCTCAGATCCCCAAATGGAAGAGAGAAAGTGTGGAGGACTGGAGAAAGGTATTCTCCATCCAACTGTTCATCAAGGACAGCATTTCATGGCGCTTCAGTGATGGTGTGGGCAGCATCAGTTTGATTGCACAAACGGACCTTGTCTTTGTGGAGAGTGGGTCTCGTACTGTCCATCCCTACATTGAAGAAATCCTTTGGCAACATGTTCTTCCTTTTGCATCATTTATTGGTGACAATTTCATGCCCTTGCACGACAATACACGTTCTCGTGTGGCGCGATATGTCCTCCAATACCTTAATGAAGTATGGATTCAACTCATTCAATGGCCATCACTCAATGGGTATACTTAGCTTCCCAAAACATAAATTAACACTTGCCTAACACAAACAGGTCCATAGAAGCGCACAGTAATGTTATAATTTGTATTATGGTTTGATATTTCAAATTTATTCAAGTGTTTCGTTTTTTTTTTTTTTTTTTTTTTTTTTTTGCTCGGCAGTGAAATGGATAATAATTTACACATTCAAATCCAAGTTGTGTGCATTAGTTTTGAATTGGTAACATTACATTAAGATTTGGCGCGGAACTTTTCCTGAAAGCTTGAGCTTGATGGTTCCCTGCCTAACTTCTCCAACAACCCTGCTATCTAGGGAAATTTTTGCATTACTGCGCTCTAGCGGGCGGAATGTTAACTACTGAGTCAAATTGAATTCGGCTCAGTGCCTGCCATAAGAAACGCAAGCAGCCTTTTGTACAGTGTGCCACGCCGAACTGGCTCCAACGTTCAGAGAAACGCTGCAAGAATGCGTCCCGATCTGTGCGCGCACGCTCATTCAGATGACATACGAATAAAATGTGTAGAAATAAAAAACTACAACTCCTTTTTAGGATATTATTTTTTGTTTCTTTCATTGGTGGTGCCTTGTTATTAACAATAAACGTTACACTAACAATTGAAGAGTCCACTGCAAGAATGATGGATGTCACTTTCTTGTCGAAAATGAACCAAGACTGTCAATGCACAGCTTAAGACATATAGAATGTACATACAGAGTTATATGGCATTAACACTGATAGTCATTGTCCAGTAATGATCGGAAAATCACAGTTAAGCTTTGAGCGCTAAGCATTTCAAACTTTCAATTGCTTCTCCTGCAAAATGTATTCCAAATGACATCCATCATACTTGCAGTGGACTCTTCAATTATAACAATAATAGTCTACTAAGACATTCTGTGCTGTGCAGTGTTATCAATTGTGCAATTATAAGTACTTCAGAGAAAGTTTTGTCACTGACTCTTTCATCCAGTATTCATACAGAGCAAATCATGCGAAAATTTCGGGGCAGTGTGCTGGAACATGACGGTTTTTATTTAGTAATAATGGTGAAGGTAATCCTTGCTCCAAAACAAGACGAACTTTCTTCCTGGAATTGGAAAATCCTCATAAACTCCCATCTTCTCCTCAACCCTTAGACACGTGGAAGAAATGAAATAATATGGCAATGACTTCAAGAATTGGCAACTGAGCTAAGTATTATTTATCCCTTGCTCATTCCTACACTTAAGTGGTGAAGAGTGTGAGAGAAGGCCGTCATGTTTTGGAGAGAAGTAATAAATGTAATGATGTTGCCTTTACATGCAATGAAGGTGTTTTGGGGCCAAGGAGGTAGAACTCCATGCCTAAGTTACCTCCCATACTGTACTACATAGTGAGAAGAAACTAACTAGGGGATGGTAAATAGACAAAAAAAATAAATAATATTATTTCCTGATATGAATGCTTCACTTGAGGTTGTTCCATGTTAATTTATCTACATAGGCCTATTTCTAAATAAAGTCAGCTCTTCTCTCATTCTGCGTTGTATAGGCTAGTGACCTATATTGTATAAAATTCTTAATACAGTGCATCTTCGCCATCACGTCGCGACGACTGACTGGCAAGCGGCAGAAGCGCGCCCCCCCCCCCGGCCCTACCGGACACTTGATCAGTCACGGGCGTGATGGCGAAGATGCATTGTAATAAGAATGTATTATGATTATTTGAAATTAAAATATTAACACTTTCGCTTATGGACATGCTTGTTCAGCAGCTTCGAAGTCAGCTTGAAATCTCTGGTCGTAAGGTTAACACATTCCAACTCCAATAATCGCACGTGCAGATCTGTTTATATATCCAGTGGTGTCACTCTAATTTTTTAACAAGCGGTTATCTCCGCTAAATACCGCAAATTAAAAAAAATAAATGAAGTAATACACACAAAGGAAAACTGCAATCCAACATGTTCTTGTCGGCCTGGTTGGCACAGTTGGTATAGCACTGGCCTTCTATGCCCGAGGTTGCGGGTTCGATCCCGGGCCAGGTCGATGGCATTTAAGTGTGCCCAAATGTGACAGGCTCATGTCGGTACATTTACTGGCATGTAAAAGAACTCCTCCGGGACAAAATTCCGGCACACCGGCGACACTGATATAACCTCTGCTGTTACGAGCGTCGTTAAATAAAGCATAACATTAACATGTTCTTCCATAACAAAATTATGTGCATAGTTTAAAATGCTGATTCACGTCACGAAGGAGGAGTAGACTTCTGACACTTCATCTGTGCGCTGAGCAGCGGTGGGTTGCCTCGCTACAGAAACATCATATCACATACATTATCATACCTACTGTACTATTATATTCACAAATAGCATTATACTATATACAGAAATTAAATAAAAACAACATAAGCAGGAAATACACGTTTATAAGCACAAGGTAGACACACGTGTTCCACTCAGAAACAACTGATGTTTCCTGGAAATGCGGCAGCGTGGGTGGAGTGCTGTTCTATGCATGCGCAGAGTCATTTTCTTCCTTCCTTCCAACATTCTTATCTCCAACACAATAACGGTAGATAACGTGTGAGAAGTTCACAGAACAACACCAGCTAACTAGCTTTGAATGTCTGTCCACACCGACATATTATTTGAGTTATCTCAAAATGCCCCCAGCCAGGAACATGACAAAGTGGTGCTTGGACAAAGTGGCGCTTGTTTGTTGTAGCCCCGTGCTCCACATAAGGTAAAAGGTAAAGGTATCCCCGTAACATGCCATGAAGGCATATGGGGGCATGGAAGTAGAGCCCCATGCTTTTCATGACTTCGGCACTAGAATGAGGTGGTGTGGTCGGCACCACGCTCTGACCGTCTTTTACCCCTGGGAAAGACCCGGTACTCAATTTTATAGGAGGCAACGAGAAAAAATCCTGTCACCACCTGGGATCGCACCCCGGACCTTCCAGTCCGTAGCCAGCTGCTCTACCAACTGAGATACCCGGCAGCCCTACATAAGGAGCTAAAGGAAATGCTATAGTATCTGAAGATGCATCTGGATACATATTTGTATAACATATTGTTACAAGTTAATTTAACAAGTAGGGTACAATGAAAGATGAGCAGAAGATGTTTCTTCTTCAACTTTTAACCAAACACCGATAGGAGTTCCCAACTCCTTCAAAAGTTGTTTTCACTTTTTTCTTTTCCTGTGTTACAAATTATATACCTCTCAGTCCAGGAGTGATCTGTAAATGGTAATGTTTTAGTGAAATTTATTTTGATGTACCGAAGTACATATGATATTTCCATGCAGATATTCTGCTTTCTCAGATGATGAGAGAGAGATGGAACGGAGAAAAATTCTCTCCGGCGCCGGGATTTGAACCCGGGTTTTCAGCTCTCCGTGCTGATGCTTTAACCACTAAGCCACGCCGGATACAATCCCGACACCGTTGAGAATTGTCTCAGATTAAGCTCCATCTCTTGGGTTCCCTCTAATGGCCGCCCTCTGCCGCCCTCTGCCGCCTATGGACTTCGGTCCTGCGTGCATAGACATCTATGACGTAGTGCAGAGGGCGGCCATTAGAGGGAACCCAAGAGATGGAGCTTAATCTGAGACGATTCTCAACGGTGTCGGGATTGTATCCGGCGTGGCTTAGTGGTTAAAGCATCAGCACAGAGAGCTGAAAACCCAGGTTCAAATCCCGGCGCCGGAGAGAATTTTTCTCCGTTCCATCTCTCTCTCATCATTTAGTGAAATTGTTGTGCTTGTTTTATACATTTATGCATGATTGTGGGAATCTGAATTTTTGAAAGTGTAGTTTTTTGTACCACACTACCATGTCAAGGCATTGGAAGAACCCTGTTACCTATTAGCAAACACATTTCATTTTAACTAAAGAGTTCTCTATTTTAGACCTTTTATGTCAGATTCTAAATCTAGAATCTTCACCTAACTAAGTACTTGAATGAGGGTTTCGAATGTATTTTGCGTTTTTAATCTTATTGTTTCTAGTTGAACTGCGATAGATTCGGTATCATGTGTCTCTGGCAGATTTAGTATTCTCCCAGGAGATAAAAGATTGTTGGTAGGCGATCTGTTGCACACTGGATCCTGTTGTTCTCTCAGCAGGGATAGCTGGGTTGAAAACATGACCAGCAACAGTCTTTCTGATGATAAATATTTCTTACATGGCAAGATGGAGGATCCTCGATGGAATGCTTTCATGTTTCATTGCATTACCCCTATTTCTGTGTGGGATTTATATTCAAACATAAGCACAACTTAAATGATACTGACTACTACCGACCCAGCAGCCATAAATCATTCAAAATTTTCAGTACTTTTAATGGATAAAAATATGTTCCATTAAAAATGGAATAACAAATTGTAGGGGCATTAAAAGAGGAAAACGAAGTATCTTATTAATGTGCTTAATAGTGTATTTTGTAGTTGAAAGTCTATTTACTTCTTTAAATAATATTTTGGAATAATAAACTATGGCTCAGTTTTGTGTATGCGGTATTAGCACTCAAAAGGAAAGGGGTATCGATAGGAGACTGCCAAAGTAATTGCAGATCGGCCTGCAAATATCGACGGACCAGTTCTAAAGGGAAACAACTCAAAATTCAAACTTTTGAGAAAACTGAAGTTTAAAGCTTCATGTTGCTGTGAAACATCCAATTTGGAAACTTACAACATATATTAAACATGATTTGAATTTGGATTAAGAATCCTCTGATTTTTCACAGCAACATAAAGCTTCAAAATGCAGGATTCTCTGAACTTTAATTTTGAATTGTTTCCCTTTCAACCTGGCCCGTCGAAGTTGTAGGCTATATCTGTTGTAATTTACAATTCATTTTATATTTTATATTTTCAGATATGCCTAGTAATATAATAGAATAAGTATATATAAATTTCAATCATAAGACACATCTGTTTGCAAACAGATACCTGAAGACTTGTACTTTTTCAGATTTTCTATCGCAATTTCGACTTCTGAAAGCGTGGGTTCGGGTATAAATGGCTCAGCAGTTTGTATTTCAATTTCGTCCCGATCATTTCTATCTGGCCTATGTACATTTAGTAGTTGCGCAAAATAGTTTTTCCATCTGTTTAGGATTGATGGAGAGTCTGCAAGCAAGTCACCATTCTCATCCTTGATCACGTTTACCCTTGGCTGATATCCGTTCTTAAATTCCTTTATACCCCTATATAAATCTCGAATGTTTTTATTCTTACTATTTGTTTCTACCTCATTCAGTTTTTCCTTCAAGTAACCTCTCTTTTTATTCCTAAGTGTACGACTTGCTTCCCGTCTTTCATTGAAATAATTATCTCTCTTCTCCTCAACTGGATCCTGTAAGAATTTCAATTTTGCCTGTTTCCTTCTTTCTACTACCATGCAACAATCTTCATCAAACCACGGTTTCTTTTTCTTAGTTTCATAATAACCTATGCTCTGCTCAGCTGCAATTTTGATACTATCTCTGATATTTTCCCACACGCTATTAACATCTAATTCTTTCTTAATTTTGTCGGAACTTTCTAAAGTGGCAAACCTATTCGAAATTTCGACCTGATAATTTTACTTAGTTTCCTCGTCCTTTAATTTCAAAATATTGAATTTAGTAACATTAACTTGTTGCTCTACTCGCTTGGCTACTGATAATCTTTCTCTTAATTCTTCAATCACCAAATAATGGTCAGAATTATAGTCTGCACCCCTGAAAGTTCGAATATCTACTATACTAGTATGTCTCCGTTTATCTATCAAGATGTGATCTATTTGGTTGCGTTTCAATCCATCTGGAGAAGTCCAAGTATATTTATGTATTTAAATATTAGAATGTTAAATTAATGTTTTTCCTTTCTGTCAACCTAATTTGTTTTATCTTCAAAATTTAAGAACAGGTTCTACGAACTGCGACAAATTCAACAAGTGAATCAGGCGACTGGTGCGAACTGGCTGAATGATACCACTGGATAAATGTTCTATTCACTACCAATACGAATTCAAGTCTCCTGAACTTGTGCACAGAGTCCGTAGATATCCAGAGAATCGCAATTCTTCGCGCTGGAAATGCCGACAAAAATCAGGCATTTTTGTTACAGCGCACGCTATTTCCTATATGCATTTGTATAGGGAATGACTGTAGCCTAAATCAGAATCAAATATTTTTAATTTTAAGGGCCATGGACACTGACCTAAAATAAGTTTTACTTTAAATGGTACTATTACTCTGGGATTCCACGGATTCTGCTTCTGCATAGCTGAGAGCGCCACTATAGCTTAGAATTTGAACAGTTATTGTACCTTCGTAGTATTCGTCTAAGTCGTACTGGAAGTGGTAAAGATAAACCTCTAGCTTCACCAACTTCCTCCGCCCCAGCTCCATGACGCTCTCCTCCCACTCGGCGTACTGGCTGCTCGAAGGCTGGCTGGCAGCGTCTACCATCATCGGCTCATCAGTTGTTAACTTCACCAACTTCCTCCGCCCCAGCTCCATGACGCTCTCCTCGAACTCGGCGTACTGGCTGCTCGAAGGCTGGCTGGCAGCGTCTGCCATCATCGGCTCATCAGTTGTTAGCTTCACCAACTTCCTCCACCCCAGCTCCATGTCGCTCTCCTCGAACTCGGCGTACTGGCTGCTCGAAGGCTGGCTGGCAGCGTCTACCATCATCGGCTCATCAGTTGTTAGCTTCACCAACTTCCTCCGCCCCAGCTCCATGTCGCTCTCCTCGAACTCGGTGTACTGGCTGCTCGAAGGCTGGCTGGCAGCGTCTGCCATCATCGGCTCATCAGTTGTTAGCTTCACCAACTTCCTCCACCCCAGCTCCATGTCGCTCTCCTCGAACTCGGCGTACTGGCTGCTCGAAGGCTGGCTGGCAGCGTCTACCATCATCGGCTCATCAGTTGTTAGCTTCACCAACTTCCTCCGCCCCAGCTCCATGTCGCTCTCCTCGAACTCGGTGTACTGGCTGCTCGAAGGCTCGCTGGCAGCGTCTACCATCATCGGCTGATCAGTTGTTAGCTTCACCAACTTCCTCCTCCCCAGCTCCATGTCGCTCTCCTCGAACTCGGCGTACTGGCTGCTCGAAGGCTCGCTGGCAGCGTCTACCATCATCGGCTCATCAGTTGTTAGCTTCACCAACTTCCTCCTCCCCAGCTCCATGTCGCTCTCCTCGAACTCGGCGTACTGGCTGCTCGAAGGCTCGCTGGCAGCGTCTACCATCATCGGCTCATCAGTTGTTAGCTTCACCAACTTCCTCCGCCCCAGCTCCATGTCGCTCTCCTCGAACTCAGTGTACTGGCTGCTCGAAGGCTGGCTGGCAGCATCTACCATCATCGGCTCATTAGTTGTTAGTTTCACCAACTTCCTCGGCCCCAGCTCCATGTCGCTCTCGTCGAACTCGGCGTACTGGCTGCTCGAAGGCTGGCTGGCAGCATCTACCATCATCGGCTCATTAGTTGTTAGTTTCACCAACTTCCTCCGCCCCAGCTCCATGTCGCTCTCCTCGAACTCGGCGTACTGGCTGCTCGAAGGCTGGCTGGCAGCGTCTACCATCATCGGCTCATTAGTTGTTAGTTTCACCAACTTCCTCTGCCCCAGCTCCATGTCGCTCTCCTCGAACTCGGTGTACTGGCTGCTCGAAGGCTGGCTGGCAGCGTCTGCCATCATCGGCTCATCAGTTGTTAGCTTCACCAACCTCCTCCGCCCCAGCTCCATGACGCACTCGTCCCACTCGGCGTACTGGCTGCTCGAAGTCTGGCTGGCAGCGTCTACCATCATAGGCTCATCAGTTGTTAGCTTCACCAACTTCGTCTGCCCCAGCTCCTTGACGCTCTCCTGGAACTCGGCGTTCTCGCTGCTCGAAGGCTGGCTGGCAGTGTCTATCATCATCGGCTTATCAGTTGTTAGCTGATTCCTCTCATTGCTTTTCAAGTTTTCCAACTTACCTGGTGGAGTGTTCATATAACACTCTGCAGTCGATCTTCTTGTCGATCTTCTTGTCAATCTTCTCCATATTCTTGTCCATCTTGTTGTCCATCTTCCTTTCTTCTCTCCGTTGTGTTTCGTCATGACATGTCCTTCCCCAGTATCCCCCACCCGGACATCCGATTGGGGGGATAGTTTACGTCCGGAATTTTTTACCAGGGAAAGACTCATCATGCCATTATTTTTTAGAATTAATCTTCTTGGGATATATATATAAATGCGGAAGCTTCCCATTGCTTTCCGCACACCACTCTCTCTTTCGCATCTTAAAAGATCCCAGGGGGCCCCAGCGTGGAGGTGAGGAGAGTGGATTTGACTAATTAGGCCCTCCGGACTTCACCGAAATTCACCGCAAGGGTTAAATATCAATTCCATCAGGGTTTTTGACCCGATCGGAGACCGGGAAATCCCAATTAGCCTTTGCCCCCCCTTATTGAGTCTAAATCATTATAAAGATCATTAATGTGAAAAGATCAACTAAGATCCGTCAGTCTGCATAGTGTAGTCGGTATAGCGCTGGTCTTCTGTGCTCGATGTTGTGGGTTCGATCCCAACCCAGGTCGATGGTATTTAAGTGTGTTTAAATGCGACAGGCTCATGTTAGTAGATTTACTGGCATGCAAAAGTACTACTGCAGGACAAAATTCCGGCGATGCTGATATAAGCTCGGCAATCGCGAACATCGTTAAATAAACCATAATTTTAATACATCTTGATTACACAACTTTCAACACTGTATCACTTCGGAATATGTATTATATGACTTCCTTGTGTTAAATACTGTCGTACCTGGTACGCATGTTTCGACCTATTATGGGTCATTCTCAGTCCTGAGGATGACCCAAAAAGGTCGAAACATGTAAACCAGGTATGATAGAATTTAACACAAGAAGTCATATAATATATATGACTAACATAATTTTAAAATTTTCAACTAAGATCCTTATCGAACATGACACCAAGAAAATTAATCTTCAAGGATGATTTAAGTTTGAAGTAATGTGATTGAAATAGGCCTACTAGATATGTAAAATTAGCATTATTAATAAAATATAACATGATGTTCTATCTACATTAATAATAAGATTGCTAGAACGACAGCATTTTTAAATTCATAAATACCATTAATTAATTTTCAGTTTGTGCAAATGCGAAACAAGAACAAGATGAATTAAATTTCTATGAAGATTAAGCAAACTAACACTTCAGTATTATTAATTTATGCAGTTATAAAAGAAGTTGTAAAACAAATGTTACGTAAAAGTTGTGAGCTGAATATAATTTAGGCCTATTTAAGTAATAACTATAGGATTAATTAATTCATTCATTATTAGCACTACAGCCCATGAAGGGCCTGGGCTTCCTTAATCAGTAGAAACCATTCATCTCTATCTTGAGCCCGTTGTCTCCATCTCTTGCATCCAACTCTCCGCAGATCATCCTCCACATCCTGAAGCCACCTCAACCTTGGTCTTCCTCTCTTCCTTAATCCTCCTGGGTGTCCATATAATGCCCGTTTAGGTAGTCGGCCTTCTGGCATACGTTCAAGATGTCCCAACCATCTAAGTCTGCCTTTCTTAATGAAGGAAACTATACTCGGTTCTCCATACAGTTCAATTAGTTCTTTATTTATTCTACTTCTGAACTGACCATTTTCAAAATGGGGACCATATATCTTTTTCAGGACTTTTCTTTCCCAAACTGCTAGCATATTTTCATTATTTATTGTTAAAACCCAAGCTTCGCTAGAATATGTAACCACTGGTCTTAGAATAGTTTTATAAATTATTTTCTTTGCAGATCTGGATAATGAACCGAGTTTAACCCATTTCCTACCATTGTCCCTTTTTTTGGGACATTTATATTTTATTTTTTTCTACACAAGATGAACAACAATGGGCATACTTTTTGTGATTAAATTGGTAGTACTGGATATTGTTAAAGAGAGTGAAACAATGTTTGCATTGTTAATTGCCCTTATGTAGTGTAGGAATAATTGATTATAAGATATTTCTCTTAATTTTTATTTCTTTTATTTGGAGTGAGAAATTGGCATTTGCAAATGCGTTATAGTAATTCCAACTGTGTTAGAATCATTAGTTACAATACTACGAAGTACTACAATACAACACTTCACTCATTTTAACTTATAGGTAATTATTATATATGTTTTTCTACAACGTCCCATTTTTGGGACATTGGCGTAATACACTTGCAGTTTCAGGTTTCATTATTTATTGTATTACACGAATTATTTTGCGATATTTTATCATTATTTTAATTCTCTGAGACCCATTAACGAGACATTAAGGCGTCAAATTTACAATAGATTAATATACTTCTATGGTAGGCCTACATTACATACCCTAACGGTCATTATATTTCTTATTTCAGATAAGTAAACAACATTATTATATTTCTTACTTCAGATAAGTAAACGACATTACGTCACGTTATTACACTAAGGGTCTAACAGTCAAACAGGTACAGAGTGTTATGGAAGACTGGAACGAGAGGAACGAGAGGAACAGGCTGTGGATGATATTGAGGTTGTAATTGTGCCCCCAGATCCAGATGAAATAACGGACGAGGAAGATGTGCGTGAGAATGACCTCACTGAAAGTGAAGTGCAAGATGTAGCTGGAACATTAGAAGTATTTGTAAGAACTGAAGAAGTATCAGTAAATGGTGGAAAAGATGTAACTCATCCATTGGCTTCAGAAAATCTTCATAATAAAAAGAGAAAAATTTGTGCTGGTACTGAAAAACCAACATCAAAAAAAATAAATTGAGCTACAAGTGACAATGGAGCCTAAATGGATGAAATGTGAAACAACATACATTGCAGATAGTACTTACTGTGAAATTGATGACAGTGTAGATTATCTACATGGGAAAAGCGTAGTAGATATTTTTGAGGAATTTTTTTCTGACAAAGTGTTGGGGATGGTTATAAATCAGAGTGAAATTTATGCTAATCAGAAGAATCAGCCTGGTTTTTCTATAAGTAAAGAGGAACTAAGTCCCGCGCTGTGACGTCGTGGTCTAAGAATCCTGCCTAGGACTCGCATTACGGAATGCACGCTGGTTCGAGCCCTCATGGGGGAAGAAATTTTCTCATGAAATTTCGGCCATTGTATAGGACCAATGCCCACCCAGCATCGTGATGCACTTGAGGTAGCCAAATCCTGTTATGCAAACCAGCTATAATGGCTGGGTGGCTCATTGTGCTAACCAAACGATACCTCTTTTCTGGTTGGATGAGCGTCCACCTCTGCTTTGGCATGTGGCCAACAGCCAGCTGCTAGGTCTTGGCCCTTTATGGGTTGTAGCGCCACGGATTATTATTATTATTATTATTATTATTATTATTATTATTATTAACAGCAACTAAAGGCATTTATGGGTATTTTGTTGCTTTCCGGCTACCCTAAACTACCTCAGGAAGACATGTACTGGGAACAAGCTCCAGTTGTAGAAGTTGCATTAGTTTATAAATCGATGCCAAAAAATCGTTTCAAAGAAATCAAGAAGTTCCTCCATCTGAATAATAATTAAAAAAATGATAAATCTGATAAAATGTATAAACTGAGGCTATTTTTTTTATACTGTTCGAGAAGAATTTTTAAAATTTGAAATTTTTCATAGTGAACTTTGTTTAGATGAAATGATGGTTCGCTACTATGGTAGACATCCGGCAAAAATGTTCATGAGGGGCAAGCCAATCAAATTTGGATACAATATATGGTGCTTATGTAGTTCGAATGGTTACCTGTATAACTTTTTACCACATTGTGGGAGAACAGACAATCAAGCAAGTCCTTTAGGCCTGAGAGTAATTTCTGAACTCACTAGTGTAATTTCAGAGGACAAGACACAACAGATCAAGTTGCTTTTTGACAACTTTTTCACTAGTGTAGATGCACTTACAGCCCTAAAAGCCAGGAACATCAAAGCGACATGGACAATGAAGGACAATCGCACTATCAATTGTCCAGTCATGTCTACTAAAGACATAGAGAAGAAGGAACAGAGAAGATTTTGCGACTTCAGATTCCATACAACAAATGAGATACTGATTCTAAAGTGGAAAGATAACGAAGTTATCACTGTGGATACTAACTTCAGTACAGTAGAACCGTTCACTAATGTTCGTAGATATTCTCATAAAGAGAAGAAAGAAATACATATACCCATAAAAGCTATACAAGAATATAATCTGCATATGCGTGGAGTGGACTTGCTGCATAAGCAATGAATCGCATTCGGGTCCACTCAAAAAAATGGTGGTGGCCTCTTTTTATTCAGATGGTTGATATAATGGTTGTAAATTCTTGGCGAACCTACCAGATTGTCAACAAAGAAGAAAATGTTTCACTTTTGGATGTTCCAAGGAACATAGTTCTAGCATATCTCGATAAAACGACTAAGTCCACACCAAAGCGTAGAGGTCCTCAAGGTAATAAATTTTTGGGTGGAAGGGTGAGCACGGACGTAAGGTTTGACCCAGGAAATCACCTCTTTCAAGCAATAACCATGCAAAGTTAAAACTACAATAATGTATATGTATATGTTAATTTTGCTAATGCAATGTGCCAATGTCCCATTTATGGGACGGTCTTTTGTAAGAACTCTATGAATAGAAAATTAATAAAATTTGCTTTTTCGGTGTAATATCATCCCACTGAATAGGAATATGTCAATTATTAATAAAAAAATTATTTGGAATAATTTTGGAGGGTAATGGGTTAAATAGTTTTCCAAGCCCAAACAGGCACCTATTACCGGCCATTATTCTTGTCTTTATTTCTGAGGATATATCATTATTGTTTGTAATCATTGTACCTAAATATTTAAAACTTGTACAATTTCAAAATTATGCTGATGAAAGACCACATTGTCCTGCTTCTGTACCTCTCTTCTGGATGTTTTCATATACTTGGTTTTTCTTTCATTTATTTCCAAACCAAGCTTTCTCGCTTCTTCCTCAAATTCTTGTAGTGACCCTGATAGTGCTGCCTTTGTTCTTGCAATTATGGCCACATCATCTGCATATGCTAGATGTTGGGTTAAGCGATTGTATATCGTACCTCCACGGTTTGTTTTGATGGCTCTAATTGCTTTTTCGAGAGCCAAGTTAAATATGACTGGGGAGAGTGGATCACCTTGTCGTAAACCATTACACACATAAAACCCTTCCGATAAATCTCTCCCTATTTTCACTTGACATGTAGTACTCTTCCAGGTCATTTTTATTAACCGTATTAACTTTTTAGGTATTCCCAGCCAGTGCATTGCTTCCAAGACTTCTTCTCTTATTATGATATCATATGCTTGTCTAAAATCAATATATAGATGATGTAGGTCTATATCATTTTCATAAAATTTCTCCAAAACCATTCTAAGATAAAAGATGTGGTCAATTGTTGATTTACCAGGTCTAAATCCACTTTGGTATTCTCCAATAATCTTTTCAGCCCATTTCATTAATCTATCATAGATCTCTATTGACAGAATTTTATAAGCTACTGGGAGCAGTGCAATCCCCTGTAGTTGGAACAGTTAAACTTATCCCCCTTTTTGTATATTGGGCACAGAATAGCTTTAGACCACTCACGTGGCATTTCTTCTTTTTCCCACACTTCAAAAATCAACTCATGTAGGCTTTCTATAACTCCTTGCCCACCATACTTAAACATTTCTGCTGGGATACTATCACACCCAGGTGACTTTTTGTTTTTCAAGCATTTTATCGTCACTCCAATTTCTTCTTTAGTTGGTGGTTGAGTTTCTTCATCATTTTCATCATCTTCCAAACTTATTCAGCTCTTTTCATCATTTCTATTTCTCTCCTTATTAAGAGTTTCCTTGAAATGTTCCACCCATCTATCTAATATCGGCTTTTGACCTACCAAAATGTTTCCCTCCTTGTCTTTTATAATATTAACTATGCTGTTAAAACCAATCTTAATCGGTTTTATTTCCTTATAAAATTTCCTTGTGTTTTTAGCTTCATAATGGTGTTGTATTTCTGTCAATTTATCTAGTTCATATTGTCTCTTTTTCTTTCTGCATATTTTCTTTGCCATATTCCTCTTCAGTGAATAGTCTTCTGATGTTGCCCTAGTGGTCCTTTGTAACATTTTTATGCGTGCTTGATTTCTTTCTTCTATAGCTTGCTTACAATCCTCATCAATAGGATTAATAGAAATTAAAAAAAAAAAAAAGTTGTAACTTCAATTTTTATATTCGTGTCGAGTGGGGGGCACGCATGTAGACATGGGGTAATTTTGATTGCACTACGAAAGCCCCATGATTCTTAGTGTCCCTGATTGAAAATCTGTCTTGTAGAACTCACATTTGACGTGGACGAGAAATTGCGTGTGAAAATTATTTTATGTGCTGTGCACTTATCTTTGGATTGACACTAAGGACAGGTGGCCTACACATTGCGAAACTTATAGGCCTACAATAAGGAATCTCCAATTTTTTTTCCGTATCTATACCTACTCGTACATACGTGGTTGATACTTTTGTACGCAGTTTGTAACAGCTGGTGTTGCCTAAGTCCCAAAAGACATAAAACCCTATATGTAAGAACACAGCCTACTGTTTTATCGTCATTAAAATCTACATATTTCCACATATTCGATCATTCAAGCTATCAAAAAATCTCTACACACTAATTTCAAGAATTAAGGAGAATCACCTGTTCAAGATGTTATGAAAATGCAATACATTAACATGAATATTTCTCAAAGCAAAAGCCCTACATTTCTAGAGATAAATAACCTTAAACCCTCAGTTTCCTGCTACTGCAGTGCGGACCAGGAGTGCTGCTGGAGTAATAGTTTGTGCTAATTCAAATACTTGACGTAATAAAGAAGATGAAAGCCACTAGGTCTTACCTTGTAGTCCACCATCATTAATTCCGTAGCCAGATGTTCGACTGGGATAATTGCAGGGTCCCACATGGGCTGCATGCCAATGCCTTCCCACTGCATGGGCTCCTGTTGTTCCTACAAAATTTCGGAAATGTGCAATAATAAATGATAAACTTTTCTTCGACGAGGGTGATGTTTTAAGGGCTATAAATGCTGTAATTTGGCTTACTTCAGAACAAATGTAATGTAGGATGTCCCATGATGTAGGTTGACGCAGTGAATTAGTCTTATTTCTGAATAAATGGATTCTATGAAACATTAAAGAGTTCACTTTCTCTGAAAATTTTCTCTATTGTAGGTAGATGTCTCTGCAGACCTATAATACTGCAAGAAACTTCGATGATCGAATCAGTGAATTACATGTAGATTTCTGGAATTGTTTCGAAAGTTCTGAGAGACTTGTACAGCCGCCTAAAATTTTCAGAACGCTTGGAATTTAACTTAACACAGCTAGTGATAACCGGTGTAGATGGAGTAGGGAAAGGGACTCGCCTGCTAGGGATGTGAGTTTGATTACACTTCGTCTCATTGATTATTCTATATATATATGCATATATTTCTTTCTTTCTATGCTCTCGGAGGCAGTGCCGAAAATGCAGTACACAGTGCAGCTTTCCACATTCTAACGTGGAAAGATAAAATGTATGCACATTCTTTTTCTTTCCAGCAACTTGTAAGTTTGTTATTTAACGAGGTCACTCAGCATCGACTGAATTGGTGAAATGTAGGTGGTATTAAAGCAAAATGAATCCATGATGAGCTACGGGATTATGTGACCCAAGCAAGTGATCGGACCAAGTGGGCTACAAGCAGTTATGGGAGTCAATATATTTCAGTTTCTATCAATGTTGAGGCAGTTTCGATAATAGGTGCACCAACGAAGAAAGATGAGTTCATGTCAATTTAGATGCTATTCGAAGGATCTCTGATCAGTTCGTGGTCACTTGTAAGACGGTTCACGAATATATTTCCGAATTCTGTTTTCCGAACAAGCTTAGTTCCGAATGGTCTTCATTCCGAATGCATTGTTTCTGAAACCAAATATTCTCGATTCCGAAATGGAATTACCTACAATCGTATAAACAATGCTTACTGAATCCATTGCTCTTCGTTACTTAGTAACAAAATTCGACATAAATTCTTCCAAACTTTTAAGTACCTAGTAGTTCAGGACGTATAATGCAGGCGATACCAAAAATTATCCTAGGAACCAAAGGGGGAAAGATGCTGTTGTTGAAAGGATATGTATATTATAAAAACAAACAAAATATTAGAATATATAATCTTAGAGTTTCAAAATGGATTTTGTAAAGGTAGAGCTTGCTCTGACTGCATATTTACAATCAATCAGGTAATAGAAAAACACAGAGAATACAATATACCAACTTATATAGCCTTTATAGATTTTGAAAAGGCATTCGACAAAATTAATTGAAACAAATTATGGAGTATAATGGCCCAGAAAGGTATACCACAACATATTATAACAGTTATAAAAAGCATGTATGTAGAAAATAAAATTGTAATAGTAACAGGTTCAAATAACAGGAAGAATATCATTGCAAAAATAAATAAAGGAGTAAGTCAAGAGTGCCCCCTCTCCCCGCTATTGTTTAACATATTTATTGACAAAGTCGTGAGAACATGGATGACGGCATTAGATGAACATTTCAAAATTAGTAATACATTCTTAGACACATTATTGTTCCCTGAGGATCAAGTTTTAATCTGTAGCTCAGAAGATAATCTGCAAAGAGCGTTATTCAAATTAAATATAATAAGTAAAAATTACTCTTTAAACATATCTCCTAATAAAACAAAAGTGTTTGCATTTAGAGGATCAGAAACAATAAAAGCTAAAATTATATTAGAAGGAAAACCTATTGAACAGGTCAACTGCTTTAATTACCTCGGTTGCAACATATCATATTTCTGCAAAGCTTGGGAAAAATGGCATCAGTCAGTTTCCACAAACATTTTTTATTAATTTATTGACAATTTCCGGAACATCTGCTCGCTTGGGAAAAGAGACGTAAGTATTTCTCCCATTACAACAATTCATACAGAAGAAATCAAATCTACATAAACCAGTGTGAAAACAGTTTTTTTCCTTCTCCTGTAAAATTAACATTTTTGACTTGTGCCACTTTTCCGAGCACTACAGATTTGAAAAACGAAGATTTTACAAATAAAATAAATAAATTCAATTACATGTGTGGTACAATAAGAAGATGTTTAACGACTATGAGGAAAGACACCAAACTTAAATTTTACAAAGTGGTAGCAGTTTCTATGTTGATGTATGGTGCAGAATTTTCGGTTCTAAATAAGAAAGAAGAATGCAGAATAGAAGCTGCAGAAATGAAATTTTTGAGAGGTGTGGCTGGATATACTTTATGGGATAGGAAAAGAAATGATGACCTTCGAAAAGAGCTCAAAATATTCAAATTAACAGAAAAAATATCTCAGTAGGAACGATTGAATGGAGCATCTAGAACGGATGGAAGATGGCCGCATTCCAAAATCAATTTTAAATTATAAACCGAAAGGTGTAAGCAATGTTGGCCATGTAGTCTATCCTTATTGACAACCAAAATGTTTCCAAAGGCACTTCAAGAAGTTCCAATTAAGGAGCATTTTTTCAAAATGTAGATAGATGCTCTCTACACAGTTTTTCAGTAATTGTGTTTTTTTTCTTTACACCTGGAATCATTATTTTTTTTGTACTTTTCACACACAGAAACATTAGTCATATTGAAGACTAAATTAAGGATATTACCAAAATATAATTTATATTTTAATATTTTACTATATAAGTATACTATATAAATATGCCAAAGAAAGCTCCTGAGAAGGATACTAGGCTTATCACTGAGGGACAGAATTTCAAACGAAGTGCTACAAAAGATGTCAGCAATTAAGATCCAGCACTGCAAGCCATCAACACCAAATGGAAGTGGGAAGGCCATGTTGCACGACTTAGAGACGGAAGATGGACGCAGACATTCACACTTTGGGATCCCCGCATTGGCAAGAGATCACGCGGAAGACCAAGAAGAAGATGGGCTGACCTTTTCAGTGAACGTGTAGGAAGCCTCAAGCAGAGCAAGACATAGAGAAGACTGGAAAAACCTAAGAAGACAAGTGAACAGCGACTAAAAGTTTTTTCAAAACTCGATAAATGCTCATTATGAGACTAAGTGCTTGTATTAATTTTAACATATTTTGTTACGGTATTATTTTTAACGGAGAAATGACTTTAATGAACCAGTAAATAATGTACAATGATTTTATGTAGCATAATAATCAATAATAAACAATTAAGAGTATGTATGCTAAATTATTAATTAAAGAACATATTGTTTAGAGTTATTAAGTTCACATTTGTAGTTTTAACTAAATAAACATGTCATTAAACTGAACTTAAAATTACTGCAGGATATCTTGATATAATTCATTTGCATATGCTGATACTTCAAAATATTTCAGGAGATTGGAGACATCTTTTTTCTTTTCCTTGCTTACCATGTTCTTCGGCATCAGTGGAGATTCTTTCACGATTTTGTAGGTATCTTGTTTCTTCTTCAGCACTTCTACCTCTATCCTGTCCCCAAAGTATGTACTGCTTACTGATACAGTGACTGTCTTCTGAGATTTTTTGTATGTTATGATACGTTGGTTAGTCATTTTGAACAGGAGCTTAGAGCAAATAACCATTTGTGATCTGGACTTGAAATGTCTCACTTGCCAGTCTTCATTCAGAATTTTCACAGTTCCATGTTGTTTTAGCACATCATGGTACTGTTTGGGGGACAGAATCGTTTCCATTTTTCTAGCCTACCAAACACCCTGTCTGGAGCCATGTAACTATGTCCTCGGATCGGGAAATAATGAACAGTCTTGTTGAAGTGCTTCTTTTGCTCTAAGAAGGGAATAAGAGTGGCCATCATAACACTGTTTTTGTTCTGACTGGGACATGAGTAAGAGAATAGATGGATAATCTTTGGACTGTCCTTTTGTTGGTTACTTTCCACTTCAGAAAGAAAGGTCTGTAGAGTTGAGGCAACTTGATTGCAACCTCTAGAAGATTCGGTTTCAAGCCAAGTATAGAAATGAACGTCTTCCTTTCTTTGCTCTTGTGAATGTATCATGATACATAAGTTATACAGCCAGATCTATCGGGAGTAAAATACTTCACTTATTGATAACTTGGGTATAGGCTGATTTTATTGCATGTCAAAGCACACTTTGATTACATCTGAAATACCTTCATCAGAGAATAGAATCGTTTTGCACGTAGTTTGTGCAGTCTATAATTAGCCTGTAGAGTATTATTCTTTTCAGGATCCATTTCTGCCCTAATTTCATAAGTCCAATCTTGCACGTAGAACATATATCAGTATGTGGAGTCTTGAATGATAAATTAAAACAGTGGTAGAAAATGTGTTTATATTTGGAAAGGGAACACACAGTGAGTCCCTTCGATTTACTCTTACTGCAGAAACTTTTCTACATTTTATCTTAGTGTAAGGTTTGATGGTAGATATCCTCTCCTGGATTTTTCTCTTGAATAATAGCTCTCTCTGCATTTGTATAATTAAATATCATTTTCAACAGGAAGTGTGAGTTCCTTATATTTCTCACCTGATCTGCCACCACCTCTCTTGTCGTCAGGTAACTTTCCTGTTACATGAAACGAATAGTCTATCCTTGGACAGACCACATATTCCCTAAAAAGATGCATCACAGACAGGTATTATTTCGCCATTGCTTCTTCTCACTGTATATTTCACTAACACGCTTTGTTTGTGTCTAGCTGTAGCAGATTTCACTACTCTACGTTTTGGCGATGAAATGTTCATATAATGTAGTAAAAATTTATTTTGATCAATTTGGTTAAGAGCCATTACTCTGTGATTAAATGTACTGATATCGTCATAGGTTAAATCTGCAACTTTACACTCCTTCTTTCCTTTAGCATTTTTATTTACTTGTCTATCTTGAAGTCCATGTGAGCAGACAACTCGAGGCTCTTTATTGTTTATTCTAATCTCTTTCTTTTGCTTTTTTATCTTCAATCTAAATTTTCGGCCACCATACACTTCTGTGACTTGTATATCATCTTCTGATCCAGACATTTAGTATAATACGAGGTTACACCTCTTTTAAGACCGTTAACAGTATGCTACAATGAGTAAATAAAGTTAATCTTGCTTGTACCTGGTACAACAATGAACTATAAATTTATTTCTATAAATACACTTCCAGACAGCACGTGTGTTTCTGGAAAGCGCTTGCGCAGTATAACATCTACTTATTCTCGCTGCATTTATCAAGTTTGCTTTTTTAAATTAAATCATTTATCGAGTTTTAATAAAACCTACCAAGTTTAATATCCTCTATGCACTGCATGAGTCGCGTTATGAAAAATCTGACTTCACAGTTGGATGCACAGGAGCAAAATTGTAGTGACACAATGTATAACTCAATTTCATAAAATTTTGCATCTATCGAGTTTTGAAAAAAACGCTCCTCAATTTCAATGTTCTTATGTAGGAGGAGTGTAGTGTGCTGATCCCATTTTCTGACACAAAACAGAAAAAACAGCATATTTAGGGACAGAGATCTGATGAAGTTCACGACTTTTACTACTCGTACTTCGTTCATCACAATTTTCAGAAGAGATGGCAAAACAATGGCTTCGCAGTGAATGAGACAATGGTCGCCCTATGTTAGGATATAATAATAATTAATAATAATAATAATAATAATAATAATAATAATAATAATAATAATAATAATAATAATTTATTTATTTAATCTGGCAGAGCCAAGGCTAGTAGGCCTTCTCTTCTGCCCAGCCAGACTCTAATTCTAATTGAATACAATAGCATAGGCCTACTTCACGTACTTTAGCCATGAATTCTTTCACTCGGCCTGTCATAGAAGCGGCTCAATCTCTAAAACACTAATGCAATCCTCCCATGTTAATTCATTATGGACCACATATTCATTAGTTGTACGAAACATTTCTTTACCGGTTGCTCGCTGGGACAGTTTGCACAAAAAAAATTGCAATTACATCCCCATTAATGTACCGAATGTAGGAAAGAAGTTGTGCATGACCGCTAATATCGGTGGACTCGTTGATCTGAAGTGAGAACTTCTGACTGCTCTTTATTTTATCCTTCATAATGTCTTCGATGTCATTGGCTATGTTAACTTGGCGGTTGTGTCAGCAGAGAGAGGAATTTAATTTTAATTAATTTTATTAATTTCTGACAATAAAAGGTAATAGTTCGCGTCTCACCTTTCACCTTGTGGAGGCACACCGGTTGCGGAACACTGTTCTAGAATAAGGTGCTTAGGAAAATATTTGGGGCTAAGAGGAATGAAGTTACAGGAGAATGGAGAAAGTTACACTGCAGTCTAGTACATACAGTCACGAAGCTTGAGTTGTGAGGGTGCTACTGTCGGTGACTCAGGAGAAGACGAGAGCAGACTGAGGAGGAAGGGATGTGAACAGATAATGTACGACAACACGTTCAATATTTGTACTGCAGTAAGCGGAAACATTAGGTCTCCTTCTGTTCAACTTAGTTTTAATTTCCATATGCATTGTTACTCATGTTTCCTGTACAAGTAATAATCTGGCTACTGGAATGCTCATCTGAGCGATGTTTATAATAATCAGAGCGATAGTCAAGAAGGTCACATTCTTTCCGCTCGTCTTCTCCTGAGTAACGGACAGTAGGAACAATAGACTGTGCAGGTAATGTTTCGCATTGTCTGTAATGAGGTAATATTAGCGATCCTAGTGGTTAGCAACTATCTATGGATGCATATTCACTGGCTGACCATGACTATATCTTTGAAAAATATTGGAGTGCAAGAGGCCAAATGACTTCATTGTCAAACGCCTCGCAATAGAAAACGACAACAACAATATATTTACTACGTATTGAGCTTCGTGACTGTATATACTAGACTGTGATTACACAATGCAGAACTGCAAGCATTGCATTCTTCACCTAACGTAATTGGAACATTAAATCCTGACGTTTGAGATGGGCAGGGCACATAGCATGTATGAGTGAATCCAGAAATGCATATAGAGTATCGATTGGAGGACCTGAGGGGAAAAATGCCTTTGGGGAAGCCGAGAAGTAGATGGGAAGATAATATTGAAATGGATTTGAGGGAGGTGGACTATGATGGTAGGGACTGGATTGATCTTGCTCAGCATAGGCACCGATGTTGGGCTTATGTGAGTGTGGCAGTGAACCTCCGGGTTCTCTAAAATCCAGATATAAACGGACAAATATTTAATTTCTTTTTAGATGTCAATAGTAATTTACTTACTTACAAATGGCTTTTAAGGAATCCAGAGGTTCATTGCCGCCCTCACATAAGCCCGTCATCGGTCCCTATTCTGTGCAAGGTTAATCCAGTCTCTATCATCATATCCCACCACACTCAAATATATTTTAATATTATCCTCCCATCTACGTCTTGGCCTCCCCATAGCTCTTTTTCCCTCCGGCCTCCCGACATTTCTGGATTTGCCCATACGTGATACATGCTCCGCCCATCTCAAACATCTGGATTTAATGTTCCTAATTATGTCAGGTGAAGAATACAATGCATGCAGTTCTGCGTTGTGTAATTTTCTCCATTCTCCTGTAACTTCATCCCTTTTAGCCCCAAATATTTTCCTAAGAACCTTATTCTCAAACACCCTTAATCTCTGTTCCTCAAAGAAAGAGTCCAAGTTTCACAACCATACAGAACAACTGGTAATATAACTGTTTTATAAATTCTTTCATATTTTTTGACTGCAGACTTAATGACAAAAGCTTCTCAACTGAATAATAACACGCATTTCCCATATTTATTCTGCGTTTAATTTCCTCCCGAGTGGCATTTATATTTTGTTACTGATGCTCAAAGATATTTGAATTAATAGTAATAATAATGAAATATAATGATTAATATTTATTTTGTAATATTATGATTAAATAATAATAATAATAATAATAATAATAATAATAATATTGGTAATGTGGGGTGCGACATAGACCTACGTCCACGTGGTGCAGCCTGGAAATGCTTTGCGGCAAAATGGTCTACGAGTATAATAAGGCAAAGAAAATGAGAAAGCCAACAAATTGTCCTTTTAAGGATTACTCTGAACAACTTAAGATCCTTCAGTGGAATGCAGGAGCATTATCGCAGGCCAAGAAAACGGAACTTATAAACATCATAACACAATCCAACATTGACGTCTTCATAATAATTGAAGCCAATCTTCTAAACGATGATCTACCATACTACCAATTTCCTGGATACACTGTACACCTGTTACCAAAATTCAGGCAAATTGCAAGTGGCATTTTAATAGGAGTCAAACACAACCTTACATCAGTCTCCACGAAAATAAAAGAAATGGCAGTGACTCAGATAAAAGCGAAATCTTCAAACTTGTTGTATGGAAATATGAACAACACTTCAAGATATATGCTGTGTACAGCCCGCCCAATAATAAACCTGATTTTTCCTCCCTTCCATTCTCTTAACAAAACTGTACTCATAGGTGACTTCAATGCCCACTCCAGCCTTTGGGGCTATAAAGACACAAATGCAGTGGGATCAGAATTAGAAGACATACTCAACACCACCTTCCTACGGCTTGTATATAATACTAATGCTCCTAAGACTTATCTTCACTACAATGGCTCCCAGTCATCTCCAGATCTCCTCTTCGTATCAACTGATATACATTCATACACCAAACGAATTATTATTGATGACCCTGGCTCAGGTCACAGGCCAGTCATGGCAGAAGTTAAATTAAAAACAGTCAGAACTAAAGGAAAAACACATACTAGAACATCATGGAATTTCAAAAAATCAGATTGGCAGAGATATAGAGCTAATCTGGAAACAAACCTTACACCAAACAAAATAGATTTCTCACAACACCCTAGCGTAATAGGTAAAACTATCACTGACGTAATTCTTACTTCTGCCAAACAGTTTATCCCAAGAGGCACTGTGACGAATTATAAATGCTTCTGGACAAGTGACCTTGAACACATTAAAAATGAACGAGCACAACTAAGGAAAACTGCGGAGCACACAGGCAAACCTGAAGATATTCAGAAGTGGCGCCAAAAGGCAGCAAGCCTAAAGAAAGCAGTACAGGGAGCTAAACACAAGGTCTTCCACAACTTTATTTCAACTACCAAAAAAGGATAAAGATCCCTACCAACTTTTTAAACAATATACAGAACAAGAGATCCACTATAAAGAAAGAACCAATAAACTATGGAAATCGGTTACTTACATCAGATCATGATATTGCTAATGCTTTTGCCAAATCTTTTGCTCAGGCACAAAAGAAAAGCCCCCTTGCTATGAAAATGTCGAAAATCTTAAAGAAAGACATTATCAAGATGAAGAAAGAACCTTGTAAGAATCCAAACCCAGTCTTCAATGAGGATTTCTCATATGAAGAACTGATAACTGCAATCAAAGAACTAAAAAACAAAAAATCTCCTGGAGAAGACAGGATCCACAATGAATTCATCAAACACCTCGGACGTATAGCCAGGGAAACAATACTTTTATGGATGAACAAAATCTGGCAAACAGCTGACATACCAGCACGGTGGAAAAAAGCGATGATTATACCTATCCTAAAAAAAGGATAAAGATCCCTCATATATACAAAATTATAGACCTATCTCACTAATTAGCAACTTGGGTAAAACTATGGAAAAAATGGTTAATAAACGATTAAACTGGTACATAGAAACATCTCACATATTGGCAAATGAACAAACAGGCTTCAGAACAAACAGATCTACTAATCAACAGGTCACAAAATTAAGCCAACATATAAAGGATGCACTTAACAGAAAACATATCTTAACAGCAATTTTCGTTGACTTCAGTACTGCTTATGATTCTGTATGGAAGGAACGACTACTCCAAAAACTCCTCAGAGCTGGTGTAAACTCCATAACAATCACCTATCAAACTCCAAACAACTTCAAACTGGTGTTCCACAAGGTGCTGCAACCTAGCTGCACATTATTCAACATCTATGTCAACGATCTGATTTTGGAACTCAAAAAAATTACAGGAGTGAAATGTCTCATGTATGCCGATGATTTAGTCTTTTGGATGGAAACTCCGAAATTGAAAGCTAAAATTAAAACTGAACAAGCTGCTGCAGGTCTTATTACACTCGAAAATTGGTGCTCTCAAAATAACATGAAAGTCAACATTAATAAGACAAAATTTCAAACTTTCTCCTTAGTTCACCAAACCCTTCACCCAGAACTAATATACAAAAACAATCACCTTACCCAAACAGATATGTCTACTTACCTTGGAGTCATCTTTGATAATTTAAATTAACCTGGAAACCACAAATACAACATCTGAAAGAACAGTTTATAAAACGTTTGACTATTTTGAAACGGCTAGCTGGAAGTACATGGGGATCCAAAAGACAAACACTAGTAACAACCTATAAAATGTATATTGAGCCTAGTCTTCTATACTGCTGCGAACCTCTAGTCACTGCACCAAAAATACACTAAACCCACTTGTCAAAGTACAAAACCAGGCACTCAGACTTATCACAGGAGGAGTGAAATCTACTCCCATTAACTGTATGCTTTACCTCACAGACATTAAACCTCTTGTAACAACAATAGAAGAAAGAGCCATTATTCTTTATGAAAAACTGATCAGAAGTAATCACGACTATTGGTCCACATACCTTAACACAGAAAGGTATCTGAAAACGCAACACGGATTCATCCAATATGCAGAGAAACTAAAAGAAGAACTCGATAAACCCAATCTCCTTCAACCTCTAATGCTTCCACAAAACCCACTTCAGATAGATATAATTCAATCAGAAATAGACCGCCTAGAACAAATCACCAAAAATCAACACAGTAAAGAAAATTTAAAACAATTGGCCCTTGAAACCGTCAACATCAGATATCCGAAAGACTAATGGATAAGAATTTATACCGATGGCTCGAAAACAGACCCCCAAGGAAATGTAGGAGCTGGTATATTTAGTAATCTTTTTTGCTTCTATCTCCCAGTTGGTTATAATCTATCTGCCTATGATGGAGAAATTGAAGCTATACATGTTGCCTTAAATCAACTTTTATTCCATATGGATAAATTCACAAACGCCGTCATCCTCTCGGACTCAAAAGCAGCAATTTTGTCCATAAACAAAACTGATCACCCCTACACAGAACAAATCAATAATTGTCAAAAAATACTTGTAACTTTAAAAGAACGTGGCAAAACAGTTGTGTTACAGTGGATCCCAGGACATTGTAATCTACATGGGAATGAACAGGCTGACACATTAGCTAAGAAGGGTGCCAATCTCAAAATAAACCCACGGAAACCTTTGTCATTTAACTCAGTAAAACAATATATCAAGCAACTATAAAAAAATAATCACCAACAAGAACTGGACATAAACATTTCGCAATAACGTAGGAAATTACTGAAGGATATACCTCCTGAACCCAGAAGACTGGCAGTTGCAAGCTTTCGTCTTAACGCTGAACATGACATCCTGGGTAAACATCTCAATCGTCTTGGCATCCTTCCATCAGCATCCTGCATTTTGTGCCATCAACAGGAAGATATGGATAGACAACATCTTGCAAAATGCCCTGCTCTGAAATCCTCCAAGGAAGTCGACCGCTACTGGGAAGCCAGAGCCCGAATGTTTTTAATTACTTAATCCATAGTTTTGTTCACCACTTTCTTGTTTTTCCCCCAGTCAATGATAGTAAATATCATGTACTAGCCATTAGACAAATAAATAATATTGGTAATGTTTGTATTGATTCGTATTTTCGTGACTTTACAATACCTACATTTTGCAGTAATCTTCAATTTGAAATACTATTTAAATACAATTTACATTTCACAGAATTCCTAACTTTCAGAAGGACTGCATTATACGATTTATTTTGTATATATATTGATAAGAAAGGATGGTAATAAAACAATGTAATGTATTAAAACCATAAAACCACTTTGTTCTCGGTAATTTTTAAATTGCGTCGTGCGTTCGGTAGTGTTTTTAAATGTGTCAGTCCAGTCGAGGCTTAATTATCAGCCCCCAATATGCTACACATTTATTCCTAGAATCGCTATTGATACTACAAAACGTAAATGTTTTTATTCCCTACTTATTGTTGCAGTTTTCAAGCAGAAATCGTAATATAACTTAGAAAGCTTACCTCGGTGGGAAGAGATTCATCCTGGTTGTCACATGGGAATCGAACTGAGCTCCTCAGTACACATATTCTCCATAAAACGCTATCTTTGCTTGCTTTAATTGAAATCAAAAATCGTAATGGCGGTCCAATACGTCATTTGCATTGTTGAAGACGGTATTGTTACACATTGAGCAATGAACGCGAATTCCATAGAGAATGAAAAAAATGGAACTTCCATCAGTCACGTAGAAGCTGTAGCTGTAGATAAGAAAATTGATAGTACTTGGATTAAGAACTTTCGGATTGATTTTAAATGTAGTCGACCGGCCACAAGAGAATTGAAATATTCTCGTTTTCATATTTTATATTTAAAAGGATTATTTTTAAGTTTTCTGAAGAAATTGATATAATGTACATTTTATGATGCAGTTATGTATTTCACTCCTGTTAGTATGTATGGTATTATAGGTCGGTCAGTTTACTAAATAAAACACTTTTGGTTTAATGATTTTAACCATCATACAAAAATCTTAATGTAATAAGCATAAAAATTCTTACATGAATATTTATAATGAACAAAGTTTGACTGTTAATACAAATCAGTTAATAAAGATAAACAGATTATATTATAAATACTAACATTATTTACTCAAAATTTATGAAATTATGCTTATAACTCCATTAATGTAGTTCTTGTTAGTTGATTTTTATCAGTACGAAACGACAAATTTTTACTTTTTCCGAGAATATTAATTTCAAAACTTTTTTTCTTAGAGATCTTCTTTCTCTTCTGTTATTAATTTTGTAGCTGAAACTTCATTGTATACTATGTTGGCAGCGTTTTCATAATACAGTAGTTAGGAGATGAACCTTAATGTTGCGACAGTGCAGTTAAGAAAATATCGTTCTCATGTATTCATTTGTGTATTTGGTTTTTAAAAATTACATTTCTTCCATTTTCTCTGGAACAAATGAAAGTAGACAGTTGAAATTTCACAGTTTTTTTTATAATACTACATTATGTCAGCTATGTGGTAATTAACGTACTGATTGAAAATATAAATTAGAAACTTCTGTAGGAGTCAAAACGTTTTCAAATAATACTACAATAGAAATAGGTTAATTCGACATTGTATAGGCCTAATTGGAATAAATGTCTATTTCCATAATAATTAGCTACTTTTAAATGTTGATAATTAATATTGCATTCCAATTTTCGAAGCTTACTTTTAGAAAATTTATCAACTTGAACGAAAATAGTGTCCATTCTGAATCTTAGAGGATGTTGATGAAATGCTATTATTTATTTCTTCTAGCTATAAAACGCAGTACTTTAGTACAGTAATTCATTTTATTTTATAACAAAACAAAATAATGTAATTTTATTTTGTACTAGCTGAAAACACCCGTCATTGCCCGAATTACCCTTTCTGCTTCTATTTTTAATTAAACTGGTTGTTAGACTTTACAGAAATCTTGGAAACTCTACTATAGACAACCAAAACGAATTCTTTTTTACTAAGCCTTTCTTGTTCATAAAGATGAATCTTTACATAGCGTCATTTACATTAGCTAATAAACTTCTTACAGTTAGCCAAATGTCTGCGAGGGTTAACTCAATTTAAAACAGTTGTAGATCAGGTATCGAAAGAAAACATTTCATTGTGTTCTTTACATTCCACTGGTTTTTAATTAATTTATTTATTTATTGATTTATTTTTATTTATTTATTTAATGTGGTATAGTTAACACCAACGGATCTTCTCTTCCACACCGCCAGAAATATAAGTAAAATAATAGAGAAAACTCAAACTGTAAACAAAGTAAAACCAAACGAAAATATATAAAGGCTACAGTTATACAAACTTTAAATGAGTCAGCATTGTCTTGAAGTTCAGAAAAACAAAAACGTCCCCTTGATAGCTATAAGCCCTCTAAGTGTTGACTCAATGTTTTATAGATCTTACATTTTATCTCTGTCGGTCAGTGACCGTTAAATTTCAAATGACTTATCTTATTTGTGGGCATCAGCTTATTAAAAGCATTACAACCTTTCTGCCATCTCGTTTCCGTCTCACCACAAATTTGATACAAAGACAGATATAAAATAATTATAAGATCTGTACATTGATTTGAAGCTGTGCTGACATAAATTTCAAGTAATTTCATGTCTATGTTTGCTTTCACTTGAACTTCAGAGACAGCTAAGAAATTTCCTTGTTCCCAGTCTGAACCTGTGGGTTGTCATTGTGAGCCAGAATTTATCTGTCAGTCGTACTAAGAATCAATATATACATATACAATTTAATTTATATTGGAAATCTCTTGACCACTGTATGCCCGCTTATATCATTTTTTTAAATATGACTAGAGAAATTGTAATTATCTTAAAAATTCAGATTGTATTAATTACATTATTTTTTATTTTATATATAGAATAGAGAAAGGAACAGTATAATTTCACGAGAAGTCATTGTTTAACAAGAAGAATAGGCCTAATATTCTGAGAGACATATATTTTAGAAATTAAGAGATTGTTCTTTCCACAACGCTTAACATATTACATTGGTAACATGATTACACAGATAGAATTTCGTTGTAAAACATTTTTGGATATGAACAACAAAATTTTGAGAGACATACATTTTAGAATTTGTTATTTGCAATGGCTTACATAATTATGTTCACATACCACATTAGGAGCATGACAAAAGTATCATAGAATTGCTTTTCGATGTGCGTTCAATTCTTTGTTTTTCCCCCTGTTGTATAAATATATAAATATAAAAGTTTAGATGTGCTCACTCGAAGGCAATTATTGAATCGGTATTTTTGAGAAATCCCTTAAGTCACGAAATACAATCTTCTGGTGAAACACACACAAAAGAAAAACTGTTGAAAAGTAATGCATGAGTTAAGAATTGGAACATTTGAAATGAGAAATGTTGGTAAAAGTATAATGAATATTTCTTAAATAGAATATAACTCTATATTCATGTTTGACTTGTGGGGTTTCTCAAAATGTGGTTAAGAATTTGATCTCAAAATCAGTATTTAGAAGCTGACTTCATA
Source organism: Periplaneta americana (assembly GCF_040183065.1). Taxonomy (NCBI): domain Eukaryota; kingdom Metazoa; phylum Arthropoda; class Insecta; order Blattodea; family Blattidae; genus Periplaneta; species Periplaneta americana. The sequence goes on from NC_091121.1 coordinate 152,132,728, forward strand.
ATTTTTGCTTCATGTGAACAAATTTTACTAACCTGTATGAACTCACTATGTAGGTACACAAATAATAAAGTTCTGCATGAAATAATCTAATACAGCCCTGGGCATAAAGGGGAAGGGAAAAGGAAAGAAGATACATCCGCCCATGTCCTTTCTGCTTTAGAAACGAACACATAGTAAAGCATTGTGCATCAATGGTGGATTTTAGGCAACCAGCGAGAGCCGAAAGCTATGATGTATGTCATGTATAATCCGTCACTTTTCAATGAAAGCCTTCAGGTCTGCTCATATGGGGTTCGACACATAACTGTCTCTGCCAGGGAATGTGGAATGGGGAGTTAGGGGTAGTCTGCAGTACCGGTACCTCAGTCGAGCTATTTAAGCCCAGATCTGATCTAATACAATACCGTAGTTTCCCCTAACTATGATCCACATTTGTCACATTTTTATTTGTATATTCAGTACTACTCATCCAGATTAAGTGAAATTTTGGCTTCAGACTCTTGTAAGTGTGTATTAAATAAATATGGCATGTGTGTTTGAAATTATTTAATTACAAGTGTTAAAAAAATAATAAGCATTGGTACATAGTTGTATTCTGAGTTGCCCAACTATGGTACACTCATATATTCATGCTCTCAAGCATGAATGGACCATAGCTGGAGCTGTAATTATTCGTAAATTAATACACTGAGTTTCTAATTTAAAGATAGAAACAAAATCTAGCACAGAAATATTAAAACTAATGAAAAGTACATGGATTCTTTTTATTAGTACACACTGCATAAACACACGTAAACAAGTGAAATCTGAAAGTCATTTTCCTGCAATAATGAACAACTACACTCACCGGCAAAAAAATTGGGTCACCTAAAGTTTCTCCATTTTTTTTATGAGGTGAGAAGCAGAAAACCCATTATGAAATGAAGAAAACATTGCTTCCCAGGAAAAAAAAAAAAACCTTTTTTATTATCACTTGCATTATTATTTTCAATGCCAAACAATGGATATAATTAAAAGGTGCAAGAACTTACTAATTGTATTCATTTTCTTCCAAATGTTCAACTGATTTTGTGGTCATCCAGATGTTGCTAATAGAGGTATTGCCTCCCCATGACTGTATGACTGCTACCATTCGCCGATTCAACCCTTCGATCAGATTCTGGATGACAGTCTGGTCGATTCTATTCTATTCTTTACTTAGAACATTTCGGAGCTGCTGTAAGTTGCTGTGAGGAGGTAGATGACTTCTAACTCGCTTCCCTAGCATGCCCCACACATGTTCACTAGGGTTTATATTAGGACTTCTTGCTGGTCACGCGATCCTATTCAATCCAACATTGTGAAGGAACTCATCACGATTCTTGTAGTATGAGCATTGTTATGCATTAACAGGAACTTTTCACCAATAAATGGGGCATATGGTACCACATGTTAAATTAGACCTTCTTCGATGTATCTTGGAGCAGTCAAAGCACCTCCATTAATGAAAACAAGTTCTGTGCGAGCTTCATACGAAATGCCACCTCATACAAGTACTGATTCACCTTGGAAACTGAGACGTGAACTGAAGGTACATGGAGAAAAACGTTCTCCTTCTCTTCTCCACACTCTTTCACGTCCATCTGTAAACTAAATCTCGATTATCTGTGAAGAGCACTTGTCGCCACTCCTCCAGGTTCCAATTAGCATGATTGTGAGCAAAACGTAATCGTTCAACATGATGTTGCAGGAGCAGTTCTGAGTCTTTAGCTGGTCTTCTGGAATTCAGCCCACATTCATCCAGACGTCTTCTTACAGTTCTCTCACTCACGTTAACTTGTCTTATTTTTGGAGGGCTCTTCTGGTCTCAACAGCTGTGGAATGGCGATTTCTTAATGTGTTTAGGACAATAAAATGGTCGTCATAAGCCAAAGTTACTCGTTTTCTCCCTGAACTGGGTCTCCCGGAATAATCAGTAATTGCCGCTTCTTACCATACATGAAACAACAGCTCCATTGTTCTCCACTTCCAAAACTTTCCCTGGCCACAATTCCTCCTCATAAGTAACTACCATATAACTATGTGCCTTTAGCATTAATTTAACAGATTTCGTCTTCTTTTCCACATCCGACTCACGCATGATGAGAACACTGGAAACATCATAATCTGTATTCAATTCAATTTCATCGCTCTCATAGTCACTTACAAGGGCAGTTGTTTTCCTTCTACCCTGGAGTTTTCGTTTTACTGGACCATCATTCGTGCTAGTACCATTGATGCTGAAACAGCCTGCTTCTTTATTTAGTGGACTATAATGTTAAATAGTGTTTTAGAATATACTGAAATACCGTATTTGCAGAAGTAAATAATCACATTGTTCACATTTGATTAAAACAAATATTTCAAAATGAAATACAACTATGGTCCACGAAAAATTGTGGTACATAGTTGTCTGACTTCTAGCCTTGAGGTTAAACATTTTTCACGCTGAGTCCTTAACCTCTGGCAGTCTAATTATTACGTGAAAGTAAACACTATATAGCCAGGTTTAATTGTACAAACAATCATATATCTATAACTTACCAGTTCTGCAGAAGAGAGCTTAATAAAACAGACAAACACAAACTGAATGATTTCGTGTCTTCACATGTTCAATACAACGATGCACATTGACCTTTGTAAACATCCATACCATTGCCACGTGTAATGGTAGATGGAAGCATCTATGGGGAACATAATTCCATCACAGTGGCACCTCAAATGACAAACACCGAACTCTTGGGGGGACTAAGTAGTACATAATGCATTTTGAACCATAGTTGGGCGCTTGGACCATAGTTATGGGAAATGACGGTACTATATTACACAAAAGAGAATAACATTATTCTAACAAATCCAAAATTCCAACACAAAATAATTAATTTACCAAACACAACAGTGTAGGCTATAGTTTTGTTCATTCTGTGTCAGCCTTGTCACTGACTTTTGGGCCTTCTCCACGAAACCTAATTATTTTCAAGCACACATGTCACAACAGAAATACGTTTGACTTGTGGTATTTTTATACAAAATTGTGCACCTACCCCTATAGAACAGGAATTAGTAATAAACTCATTTTTTTTTTACTTATGGAGTTTCTAAAAAAAACTATTCAATTACATAAATGGCAATGTGAAAAACACGGAGTTTCTAAGTGCATGTCTGCAACTTGAGTAACTGTCCTTGAACTTTATTTCAATATGCTCATTACGAAATGCTAGTCGCACTGAAATTGAACTTGCATAAAATCGAAAGGCATGTAAATGGGTATCATAAGAATGCGTGGGATAAAAATATCATTTTCTTTCGTTTTTCCAGTTAATTCTTGTCACTTATATTAGGTTTTGTATGAGTTTTTTCACACCAATTCTTGTTTTATTGCATAATTTTGATAGTCAATATTTCGCAATAGTACTATTGATGATTCAATATTAAGTTTTCAATTATTTTGATGGCAATCCTTGTGGTTTCAAGAACAGTTGGATAAAACACAGCCTTCTTATCGAGAAACTCATAATATGCTCATGGACTGCATAAAGATATTCATTGCATGAATTGTCTAGATTTTGGCATTCATAATGTATCAACAATGTTATGTAATTTCGTGTTGTTTTTTCCACGGCCTCGTGAAAATAGATGTTGAATATAACAGAAAATAATAAAACAGAGACCAGCCTACTCTGGTGGTCGGCAATTCTGACTACACTTCATGAGGTCACGGTTTCGATTCCCTGTTAGAACACAGGAATTTTTCCTTAAAGGGGAATGTTCCTGTGTTCATTCATGGTTTGGCAATTAGGTTAGGCTTAGGTTTAAGACCTTTCCTGGTACTTCATAATCATTCTATCATCGAGGCCATCATTTCATGTGTTTACAAAAATTATCTTGCGGTAGATTTCAAATTCAGTAATCCACATGCAATGATGTGGCTTTTTCAGTGTCTCAAATTCAGTATCGTACTAAAACAATCGTATTTACTTATGGTTTTTAGAGAACCCGGAGGTTCATTGCCGCCCTCACATAAACCTTCCATCGGTCCCTCCTGAGCAAGATTAATCCTGTTTCTACCATCGTATTCCACCTCCCTGAAATACATTTTAATATTATCCTCCCATCTATATCTCGGCCTCCCCAAAGGTCTTTTTCCCTCCGGCCTCCCAACTAACTCTCTATATGCATTTCCGGATTCGCCTATACATGCTACATGTCCTGCCCATTTCAGACGTCTGGATTTAATGTTCCGAATTATGCCAGGTAAATAATACAATGCATGCAGTTCTATGTTGTATAACTTTCTCCATTCTCCTCTAACTTTATTCCCCTTAGACCCAAATATTTTCCTAAGACCTTTATTCTCAAATACCATTAACCTGTGTTCCTCTCTCAAAGCGAGAGTCCAAGTTTCACAACTATACAGAAGAACCAGTGATATAACTGTTTCATAAATTTTAATTTCAAAGTTTTTTGAGAGCAGACTGGATGACAAAACCCAATAATAACAGGCATTTCCCATATTTATTCTGCGTTTAATTCCCTTTCAGTGTCATATTTGTTACTATTGCTCCAAGATATTTGAATTTTTCCACCTCTTCAAAGGATAAATTTCCAATTTTTATATCCATTTCGTACTATGTTCTGGTCACGAGATATAATCATATACTTTGTCTTTTCCGGATTTACTTCCAAACCTATCTCTCTACTTGCTTCAAGTAAAATTCCCGTGTTTTCCCTAATAATTTATTAATTTTCTCCTAACATATTCACGTCATCTGCATAGACAAGCAGCTGATGTAACCCATTCATTTCCAAACCCTTTCTGTTATCCTGGACATTTCTAATGGTATATTCTAGAACAAAGTCAAAAAGTAAAAGTGATGTTGCATCTCCTTGCTTTAGCTGGCAGTGAATTGGAAAAGCATCTGACAGAAACTGGCCTATAAGGACTCACTATAACAATCGTACAGGAAAAAAATGAAAATATTTCTCAAATGTGACAACGAATGGCTCACACTGCACGTCTTTTACAGAGAGATCAGACATGAGGTCACGACTTCGAGATCAACCAAGTTCCACATGCTGTTCATTAATACCTGTGGTATACAGCAATGAAATTATAACGCAAAGGCATTTTTTAACTCCTGGGTAAAGTAGAAAATATATGCATAATCATAACTGCTGTAGGAGGTAACTCACGTCATATCGCAGGGATGGATTGTGGGCATTGATAGGTAGCAGTGTCATTGACTTCGATGGGTACAGTCAAATGGGGATACTTTGACTATCAGGGAAACTTTGATCAAAATCCATATAATGTTTTTAGGCATATGCTATATCCTTGAAAACCAATGTAGCCGACTTTTTTTGCTGTAGAAGTTTTAGTATAATCCTCTAGATGGCAGAACACAGCAACTATTGATCTTCACACAGATGTCACTTGTAGTGAACCATGTGGCATACGATTCAGGCATGAAAAATATTATATGAAAAAAATCCATCTGTCGCCAAGAAACAAGAAGTCATCCAGCTGTGTATTTGTGTCAGGTAAGTACAGAAATTATTGCTTTCCCTCAGCTAGATGTAAATTTTATATACAATTTTTCACTAACTGTTATTTTTAAATTAAACTTAAGCATGTACATTTTTTAAGGTTATGTGGCTACTTTGACTGGGTGGTCAAGGTATCCCTATCGGTCAAAGTTATATCTAATGTATTATTTCTTTCTTCTTCTAGGTTAATATATTAATATGGGACGGACACAAATTTAAACCTGGCCCCTGTGTCTCGCAGTTATGCACAGTATACACAAGAAAATCTTGATGCTGCAATCTCAGCTATTAATAAAGGTAAACCTATTATAACAAACTGAAAAAGTGAGACTGACCTTGTTAAATAAATATTTTATAAGAACATTATATATATTTATTCAAAGCTATGTTCCCTTCATCTTTTCCAGGTCACATGTCAATCACAAAAGCATCAAAATACTATAAAATTGCCAAAGGGATTCTCATCAACGAAATAAAAAAGGATGGAGGCACAGTTGCACGCCCTTTGGTATTTTTTTAAATAGAAGAGAGATCCATGGCTTGTCATATGCTTACTGTTGCTCAGTGGGATTTCCTTTTGACAATCAAGACTTGCGATATCTTGCAAAAATGTACCTTGATAACTGTGGTCGAACCATTCCTCAGTTTGGGCATAACTTTCCAAGCAGTGAGTGGGCATGGCGCTTTCTTCAGAAACACAAAAGGGACTTATCACAAAGATTCTGCTAAAATCTGAAGAAATCGAAAGCTGCTGTAACACCTTAAGTCATGACCGATATTTCAACCATCTGCAGGAAATCCTACACGAAAATAATACTAGTGAAGAGCTTGTTAGTGTGCCTCCAGAGAGAATATTCAATTATGATGAAACAAATCTTGCACATCACCCTGCTGTGAAAGATGCATCTTCAAATGAGGAGTCAAATATGCAGAACGCATAAAAGAATCGTCCACGACCAGTATATCTCTGATATAGGCTACTGTGCCTCTGCTGCAGGCCAGCTGTTACTACCTTATGTTGTCTACAAGTCAGGGCACCTACGACAGACTTGGATGGAAGGAGGTCCACCATTCACAAGATACAGGCCTAATAGGAATCTGAGTGGTTGGTTTGATTCCGTAGTATTTAAGGATTAGTTTAAGAATTTGATCCTGCCACACACCAGAATTGTTCTCATTGGAGATAATTTGTCAGGCCATTTGACTCCTGATACAATATCACTGGCAGAAACAAATAATGTTTTGTTTCATTTGTATTCCCCTAAACCAGTGGTCATCAGCACTCGCTAAAATGTACAAAGGGTAAGCGGAGCCGCCCCATGTGCCCCATTGTGCAGCAGGAAGCGGTAGAGAGCATACCCACTAGCAGCTACGAGTGCACCATGGTGCACTGTGTTGTCCACGGGTAAGAGACGCTAGCCCCAGGATGCTCTGTGCTGACGACCACTGCCCTAAACACTACGCATATAACTCAGCATCTGGAATTTCCTTTTATGCACCACTTAAATATTGGCGGAAAACATTACATCAATGGAAAGGATCCAATCAGAAAAGATCCCAGATACTGTCAAAAGAAATTTTTTCCTAATTGCTGAAATCCCTCCACGAAAACGTGTATCAAGATGGTGTTTCTGACATCATTAGTGAATTCAAGAAATGTGACATTGCTTCTTTAAAGCAGACAATGCTACCATTGATCTTACTCAGGTGGAACGGCGACTGCATAACCCTGATCATCTTAAGTGAGTTTTCCAATTTATTCCAGAGAAGACTGAACAGTACAATCTTAACTGAATCAAAACTTAATAACATTATGTCATGGACATTATAAGGGCCTAAACTTGTCAGTTAAATTTTATCCTTTTTTATTTTTTGCATTTTTGTTCTGATATTATTAATATTGAATATGTTACATGATTTATATAATAATATTGTAATTTTGAGTCTTGATAGTATATGTCATAATGTTTTACTTGTTAAAATGCATTGATAATGTAATATATTTCCCAGATAACTCATTTTTATTCTCTTTCTTGAAATAAGTTTTTAGATGGTCAATGAATCCCAAATGAAAGGATACTTTGACCAGGTCATAAATACCAGAATGACTGCTCATGAGAGTTTCAGAATGAAATACAGTATTACCTTTAGTTATAACAATCATATGCCCAACATAAAGACTAAAATATGGAATAAGAATCTCCAGAATTCTCTGAACTTTTTAATTTTCTTAAAAAATTGGTCAAAGTATCCCTGTTTGATGGTACCATAATTATTATAGAGTCGAAGGATATGCATTAAAAAGTGGCAAAATATGCATGCATGCATGCATGCATGCCCTTAAAAATCAGAATACAGGCATTAAAAACAATAAAATATGCACTATTCTATTTTAAACAGTTTACTTTAATTTACCGTTCGCGTAATTAATACATACAGAATATTATCTCTTATACTTTTTTAAATTTGCATTGAAATTGGAGTGAACAACTACATTATACATTTACAAATAAGGCGATAAAGTTATGCTATTGTACACAAGAAACGTCAAGATCTGTGAAATTGGAGAAGCAATAAACTAGGCTACATATTTTTCCAAATTTTCAGTAAGATTTTCTGTTGTCGAAAATAATGTTTTTATAAGAATAGGGAAATAAAAACCTGAAAGGTTTCTTCCTTTCATTCTCTCTCTCTCTCTCCTTTTTTTTTTTTTTGGAGGGTGGGGGCAATGGGAGGGTAGTCTCGTCCCTACTCTACACCAGTATGGCTCATAGATGTCGATAGTGTTGAGAAGCGTAAACGAGTTAGAGATATTCAAAGTGCACCAAAGGCGGTGGGTACAACTTTATATATGTCCAGAACAATGAGCTTAATAACAGTACTTGTTCACTGTGGTGGCACCATTTGTGTTTTGTCAGATTGCAATAAGTTTAATAAAATTGAAAATTGGCTACACTGCCTCAATTTCACATTGCAATTTTCTATTTTTTTTTTTACATTATTTTGAGACCGATAGATAAAAACCAACAAATATGTATTTATCTGTACAAACAACGAAAATATGCACTATAAAATCCTATCGTTTGATTGTAAATCTTTTGAAACACATGTAAATAACGGTAGCATATGATTTTGAACTAAGGATTAAAGCATGCAAACATACTCAAATCCTCACATTTATTATTATTTACTGCAGCTGACAGCACGTTTTCTCGACAAAATCTATTCAGAACTCATTGATTTGACTTGAGGAATATGTACAAACTATTAAAATTGAGCGGAAAGCAGTAATAAACAACTCTAACCTTGCCAGAGTCCTCGATTTTCTGTCACTTAGCTATTCCCTCATCTATCCCACTCTAACCTTGTCACATTCCTCGTACTTACGTAACTTAACTATATCCTCATCTAACAAAACATAACCTACAACTAGTAATATTTACGGACATAAAATTGGAATTTGAAGTTATTTCATTGTCGTAAACTCATTACTGGTAGTGTGAGAAAAGGGAAGAGGACAGAAATGATTTTTGTACACACTACAGTGAACATATGGCAGAATTTATCATAATTATTGTATTTTAACGGCATGTGGATTAACCATGTTTCGTCATGTATAATGATGGTGGAGATAGTGTTCCACTATATTTTATCCTTCGCAGGCGTTAGACTTGTTTGTTACTGCTTTCCGCTCAATTTTAGTAGTTTGTACATATTCCCTAAGTTAAATCAAGGAATTCTGAATAAATTTTGTAGAGAAAACGCGCAGTTAGCTACAGTAAATAAATACTCATAGATAAGGTCTGTTTGTACAACAGTTTCCGACAGTTTCCAACTGTCATGAGCATGTGCACATCGACTTTTCTGCTCGTAAATGCCAAGTGTGCATGCTCATGACAGTTGCAAACTGTCGAAAATGCTGTATGAACAAATAGCATTAGAGTGTGAAGACAGACCGCATATTCTCATTTCGTCTTGTCGCATCTCGTTCTGCGGATTAATATGTACTCAGCTCATCTTTTGAGCATGGCAATCCTAAAACGGACAGTTACCCATATATCAGATACCGAATTAAACAATGAGCAGTCATGGTAGCAGTTCTCCTCTATGTAGGCAACAAGTTTCGCAAGACTGTCCACAAGTAGCAAACATTTAGGTGCTCTTGTTTACTGCACATGCGCAATGCGTTGTATCTGGAACCAAATACTCTACAATGATAATACCAGAAAGTTCACGATAAAAGTGGTGAATGACTCGCCAGTGCTATCTAGCGGCAGGGATTGTAGGCAGCGAGGATGATGTGAAGAATAGCGCGTTGAACTGTGTTTATGAGCTTTGTTCTTCGACAAACACAAGATGTCCTAAGGATTATTCTCATTATAGCTGTAGCCTACACAATGTCAGTTAAATGTGGAAATGTTTGTTCTATGTTTTGTAAAAATATACCTAGCAAAATATGCTAGATCTTTCTTCACATTTCCAAAAGATAGAGATCGGGAGTAGTCATATAAACACTAGTAGAATGTTACTTTTTTGTTACAAGATGATGATGATGATGATGGATTATTATTATTATTATTATTATTATTATTATTATTATTATTATTATTATTTCTACTACTACTACTACTACTACTACTATTACTACTACTACTACTACTACTACTACTACTACTACTACTACTACTTCCGGTAATACAGTTATTTGCTTTTGTCTTTTAGGTGTGCCATGCTCATATAGGTAAACGCAGACAGACGTTTTAGTTAATGAGGTTTAATAGGGCGCGTCAGCTACTATCGCTATTTGCGTCCTTATCTAAACTTCTTTAAAAAACAAAGCACAAACAATATCATAAGTAAAATGCGAGCACTAAATAAAAACGCTGTCAACAGTTCTAGACGAAACGTTTAAAATTAGAGGGATAGAATATATTATGTACAAAATTCACAAAATATATTCAGATCACTTTTGATTATCGAACTTCAATAACCATAATTCGAAACATGAAGGGTAAGTAAAATTAGAGTGTAATAAATTGGAAAAGTATACCGAAGTTTTAAATCAGTCGTAGGACTTAAGTTTTAATACTCTGTTTTTAATAACAGACTGAAGATAATAGTTATTCCTTCACAGAACTTAACAGGTCCTTCTTCCGAAAATATGAGTGAAAATCAAAGCACAATTAAAGAATCGCGAAGGTCCCAAATAAACATATTAGAGCTTACATCGAGGAAGGTGCGGGTTTTCTGATATTAGACAGAAACGACAGACCATACTACTCCATCGTGTAATTAGATAGTGCATTAGCAATGACATATTCTCTGTGTTAACTGAAACAGTTACTAACTGCATAAATCTACTTTGCATTGTTCATATAAAACACAATTTCTTTATAGTTTCTCCGTATAAAAAATTGAAAGTCTTTACTTTTTTATCCAAATAGTGTCTCTTGGGATGCGTAACATAAAAATGTGAATTGTTGATTTTGTGAAGAAAGTGGACTCATGTTTTTTCACAATAAGTGATTCAGGTAGTTATTCGGACAAATAATTTGCCTAGTCCTATATTTTAAAGGCATTATTAATATTTCACTAAATTAAGATCATTTTTTTACCATGTAAGAAATCCTAAAAGATAAAAACTGGCTCAAGCGGAAATGACAGCTCTAAACAGAGCAAGTCCAAATGCCGATTTAGTTAAATTGTTAAAATATATTATGAATTCATTAGTCAAAAGTGTGCTTAAAAGAAGGACATGGGGAAACGATATTCCAGTTACGATAAAAGTTTTGCCGCAACATTCCATTAATGTTCACCTCAAGACAAAAGATTTCTAAGAAGAAAATTATGTTTACCAACAGTTAGATCTCTCAAAAATTGACTTAATGAATTTGGTATAGGCCCGTTATAAATTGCACTATTCTATAATTAATTATTAAAAATAAAATCCGATATTTTACCATTGAATGAAAAAGTTGTTAACTACGAGTATTATTGTTGAAGACAAAATGTCTTTGAAGGAAAACATAACTTATAATGCTAAAACAGACACTTTGAGGGAGTCATTGAATTAGGTATAGATAGGCATAATCAACAAACTTCAACTGACGTAAAAATTTCAGAAGTACCATTTGCAAACCAACCACTGGTTTTCATTATTCGAAGAATGTGCAAAATTTTAAAGCAAACTACGTATAAGTTATTTTCTATCAAAACATACAATGCCTGCAGAAATTTTAAAATCACAACTGCTTGATGTAAAAGATAAAATACAAGATATAGGCTTTATTCCTAAAGCAGCGACTATGCCAGTATCTTCACTGACAAATAATTTAAAGTGCTTATAAAATTGTTACATCAAAAATAAAATGGTTAACCATTAGCCAAGGAACGAAATACGCGATGTATGAAAGTTTCTAAAGTCATGAACAACTAAATCATAATTACATTTGAAAATACGATAATTGTGTCATTTAATTTCTATTCCAATAACTTTGTAACTTCTTATTAATTTAAAATGTTGTGAACCTTGTGACTCTAAATAAAACTATTGATTTGCATTTTTATTGACATCAGATGAACACCTCTCCGTTTTTCCTCATGTAACCTAGCACACCACAATGAGTGTATAAACAATCCAAGCCGCTAGATAGCAGCGCAGTCACTTTTCGCTGCCGCTTGCAATGCTAAACAGGCAAGCTTTCCAGTATTATTGTTATAGAGTATTTGCTGGAACTTAGTAAAATTAGGTGGCCCAAATTTTGTTTCTGGGTCTGTACTTAATAACTAGTCCTCTCGTGAAGCTGTATCAACTACATACGTAAGAAATTAAAATATTAAGATTATTAGACCTTTATCCTTTCTTTCAGACACAGACCAATTAAAATAAGAGAGAAAAATACCCGAGCTTCGGTTTGTTGATGTTTACGTTTGGTGCTGATGGCGCTTGTCTTGTAAATTGATATGAGGAGCAAGTTTACTACCACTGAAACAAAGTGATGATTTGGGCATCACACCCCTGAAGAGACATAACAGATACTACCGTAATTTAGGTGAATCACACGCTGCGTTCAAGAATGCATAGACAAAAAATGTTCTGTTTCAGAGTCTCAAACACGCTGCAACTTATTAAGGGGAGACACTGGTAATTTTCAAAACTTTTTTTTTTCTGTTTTACAGATTTCAACCAAATTTTCGCAGTATGTTCCCATTGACATTGTACTGAATACTTGAAAGTAATTGCTTTCCTAGTTTTTTAATAATACATTTTCAATTATTACTTTTTAGTATTTTTGGGCAGCCTTAGTTTTAGTCAAATTTAATTTTAAGTTCATCAAATTTCAACATGTGATGCAGAATAGAAAAATAACTTCTGATATATTTTTCCTACATGTTAAGGTTGCCAGATGTTCTCGTTTCCTGAGGACAATCCCAGAATTTTGCTTTCTGTTCCTGGATTTAATATTTTTTTCCCACATATCCCCGGATTGTCATTGTTAATTATCGGTATGATTTAATGATCCTTGCACATTGCTGTGGACGAATTTTGCTAATGCAACTTTGCCAAATTATCATGATTCCATAGCCACCAGCGTGGCTCAGTCGGTTAAGGTGCTTGCCTGCCGGTCTGAAGTTGCGCTCGGGCGCAGGTTCGATCCCAGCTTGGGATGATCACCTGGTTGGGTTTTTTCCGAGGTTTTCCCCAACCATAAGATGAATTCCAGGTAATCTATGGCGAATCCTCGGCCTCATCTCGCCAAATACCATGTCGCTATCACCAATCTCATCGACGCTAAAGAACCTCGTAGTTGATACAGCGTCGTTAAATAATCAACTAAACTAATCATGATTCCATAATCAAAACTGAAGGTGAGGACGTAACTGCAGTCGAGTCTTCCATTGATATCGAAGTAATAAAAAAACTGAACTACAGGAAAGTAGAAACATTTATTCTACCATAATTAAGCAACTTTTGGCATCTTTAGAGGAAGTGGCTCTTATTTCACAACAGAATTCTCAGTGTCTCTCATAAATTGTAAGCAAAATGTCGTTGAATATCCCGGTGCCTGTCTTAATCATTCACAAGAAAAGATATATTTGAAATGTACTTCTTGCTGAGACTTCCTCTAGAAAGAGAAAGCTTTCAAGAGACAGTTCATTATTTTTCTTCAAATATAAATGGGTAATTACATGCAAAACAGTATGATGCAAAACATTGATGTCTCCAAATTTGTTAAAAATTGCACATTCAACTCTTTATGTTATATATATTAATCATGTACAAAATTATGTTTGCAGCACCTACCGTTTAAATGTTATGGACAGTTAAAATAATTTGATTTGAGCACATAGGCATATTTTCAATGTTTTTTCTGACCATAAGAATAATTACAAAAATTTTTTTAAAGATATCTTTAGATAGCTTAAAAAAGAGGTTATTAAGATAATATAATTCAGTGCAGCTCTGAAATTTGTGTTTAAAGAAATTTAAAAATACATTTTAGAAAACGCCATTACATTAATTCGAATACTTCAATTCACATAAAAAAATATATGATAATTTACAGAGCATTTTCATTAGTCTGTCAAATTTTCATAATGGGGTCTTCAAACATAAGGAAGTTATAAATTAAAATAACTCACCGCGTAAAGGCTGATCTATGCCGCTGCGCCATGTGTCGTCACTGCTGCTGGCCACTGCGAGAAACGTCTCCACGTTGACAACAGGTGCACATCACACGTCTGATTTCATCTAGTTTCGGTACTTCTGGTGAAGCAGAATAGGGTTTTATTGCTAACTTTCCATTAACTGGAACCACACAGTGAACACTTCTTGTTCCGGGAACAGTCTTGAGGCCGGCAAATCTTTGAGGATTTAGATTTGTAACTACTTCTACAACACTACAGATGACTCCAACTTTTCGTCTTTAATTTAGGTATATTGAACACTTACAACTTACAATGACAGAACAGAACAAAATCACCCTCTAAATTGAATGGGAAAAGTTGCGCTGAGATTAACACAGTCCAAGAAAACAAAACCCCACGTGAAAGCTATTAGAGCGGATGTCGCAACATCTGGCAGTCATGTCGATCACATGCACAATGTGTGGACTTCCTTAACTCCAAAATATAAACTTGAAATTGATGTCATGATCTCGGTGGTTCTTGAAGAATTTATATTTATTGGTTTTTATTGCAGAACTTATGTAGCGATTAGTTCGCCACAATATCGCGAACATGCAGTATTCACTTCAACAGCAATAATGGCAAAATAGAACAGCTCTTTTGGAATGAGTATAATTACGTATACTAGTAAACACGATACATTTATATTTTGTCATTCTATGCCATTAATTGTTTATGTTATTTGTGTTTAGACAGTCTTTTAATTGTTAATTGTAAAAATATAATGATAATACTATAATAGTAGCAATAATAATGTTACTGTATACCTGAAGCATTCATTTCATGAGATATTTCTTCCCAAAGCCAGTCAATAGTATCCCTTTTAGCATGTTCTTTTAATTTAAACTCAAATAATTGTATATTGCAGGTCTTGTCTGAAGCAGAATAACAAGTTTGTATCTAATTCCACTGTAGTACTGGTGCAAGACAAAGACAATGAATTCAAATTAATCTGAATCTCCTCCCAATACTCGACAACACTGATAATTATAATACGAAATAATGAAAGCAGAAGTATGCGCATGCAGAACTGGACTGTCTCTAGTTTCCTCGAGACGAGACATAATTCCAGGCACCTTCATTGTTTTCCCTCAGACAGTCTCTGAGAGCCTGAGACAAGCGTCTCTTCCTATGTGCCTGCCTACCTATTTAACTTAATCCTCGAGTCAGTCTCTTCCTGTGTGCGCCGAGCCTAAGCATGCGTGTGGATCTCTGATAACAGCACATGACGTAATACATGACATGCGACTATGAACCTTAACAGCAAGATTCCAATTCTAGTTTATTTAATATTTCCCAAAGTTTTAGAAGTGACATAATTTTTTTTGAAATCGATAAGAAAATTGTTTGTCTCACAGTAAAAAATATAACATAGAATAAAAAAATATTCGATTTGAAAATATTATCATTTCTTTATTTTACTGTAAGTTTTAATACATACTCGAAGTAAAAATCGATAATAACTCAAAAGTAGGTATAAATATATATAGTCACCATTGTATTGGGACAATTTTTACGTTGATACAATGAAGCATGTCATTTTAATAATGTTTTTAACAATAGTCTACATATAAACTCCCCGAATATTTCACCCTTCATTACCTTTCAACCATTGATGATATGAGGTTCATATTAGGCCATTTAACTATTTAGTATTATAACATTTGTTTACTAGAATATTGGAAAAATCCAGAACTTGACGTTACAAAACTTAAAATTGTATATGGAATGACCCAAATGGATTTGTCCTGGATGACGATAATTTCTTTGATGAAATTTCTTGCTTGAAGAAATATGTGACTTCAGATTGGACTGAAATTTTAAAAAAATTTTTTATGAGAAGATGATTCCCTATGCACAACTCCAGAAGTTGATTGAACTTTCTGTGTCCTGGAAGTAATGCTTCAGTGGAGAATTCCTTCAAGGAATATGATGTGGACATCCCAAAAATACAGAATCAGTTTAGAAACTGGTCATGCCATGCTTGCTATCTTCAACTTCAACATGACCTGTCAGGAATTTGCTGAAAAATTGGGACATAGAGAAGTCATGCTTAAAAAAATTTGCTCTTATTGGAAGAAAAAAAAAGTTTATATCTGTCCCCAAAAATTGTGAAAAAAGAAATCTGGTAACCTTCTATATGTCTTTTAGTTTTGTTGTTGTTGTTTTCTAATGCCAGGCGTTTGGCAATAAAGTCATTTGACCTCTTGCACTCCAATATTTTTCAAAGACATTATCATGGCCAGCCACTGAAGCACAGATTTTGAGGTGTTCCGAATCTATTTCTTGGTTTGAGTTGCGCAATGGGCAGTTAGGGGACTGATATATTCCAATTCTATGCAGGTGTTTGGTCAAACAATCATGGCCTGTTGCCAATCTAAATGCAGCTACAGACAATTTTCGTGGTAAATCGGGAATTAACTGTGGATTTTGATGCAGAAAGTTCTATTTTTTCCCTTGAGATTGTGTTATCAAATTTTGTTTGTTAAAGTCTAAGTATGTAGATTTCATAAATCTGTTCACAGAGTAAAACGTAGATTTAGTAACAGGTCTGTAAGTAGCAGTGCTGCCCTTCTTTGCTAAAGCATTCGCATTCTCGTTTCCCAGGATTCCACAATGGGATGGTATCCATTGGAATACAATTCTTTTATTGAGTGATATTAATTGAGAGAGCATTTTAGTTATTTCTGCTGTTTGAGATGAAGGTGTGTGTTTAGAGACTATTGATAGAATAGCTGCTTTGGAATCTGACAATATAACTGCATTCTTAAATTTATTGATGTGGCATAGAAGATTCCTGAGACTTTCACTTATTGCAATGATTTCACCATCAAAACTTGTTCCATATCCAAGAGATCTATAAAGTGAGAAGAGACACCACATAACACCTGCACCGGCACCTTGTTCTCTGGAGATCAAGGATCCGTCGGTGTATAAATGAAGCCAGTTTTGTGGAGGGTACCTAATATTAATTGTCTCTAAAGACAATTGTTTCAGTATTTCAGTGTTTACTTCTGATTTCAGTATTTCTTCTGTTAAATTTAGATTATATTCTATATTTAATAGAGTTAAAGGGTTTGGTTTAATTTGTAAGTTTTCTTTTAAATTCGGGATATTGATTTTCTGTTTTAATTCTTGAACAATGGATATGAAACTTTGAGTTTTCAATCTACATAGAGGACTGTATGAATGCCAAATGTTTCCTGGTAATCTGATAAGTTATTCATATTGAATCAGTGCTTTTTCTTCTATTGTCATTTTGATGCTGTTAATATTAGTGAGGAATCTCATAGAATCTATTGGAGTTGTTTTGATTCCACCAGTAATGAGTCTGAGAGCTTGGTTTTGAACATATTCTATTTCGTTTATGAAAGATGAAGTAATTAAAATTTCTCCACAGTATGTCAGCACTGGCTGTATAAACATTTTATATGTAGTGTTCAAAGTATTCCTAGAGCATCCCCATTTCTTTCCTGCTAGTCTTTTTAGAAGGGAGAATCTTTTACGAGCTTTTTCAGAAATGTATTTCAAATGGTTGCTCCATGTTAACTTACTATCGAAAATAACTCCAAAATATTTGGATTCATAAGTCCTAGGAAGGTGTTGGCCATTGTATTGGATATTGAATTCTCTTTCTTTTTTACCAAGTGAAAATATTTGGTAGTTACTTTTGCTTAAATTGAGTGTCATCAAATTTGATGTATTCCATTCATGTAGTTGATTTAGAGCTTTAAGAGCAGAATTTTGAATTTTGTTTCTATGTCTGTAAGATCTGGAAGTCCACAAAACTATATCATCTGCAAATAGTGCTGTTTTCATGTTTGATTCCTCTAATAGGGAGGGTAAGTCATTTATATAAATATTGAATAAAGTTGTGCTGAGGACAGCGCCCTGAGAAGACTTCGATATGTTTGCCTGTAACTAGAAAGTGAGTTATTTAATTTAGTGGCAATAAATCTTTGAGTAAGGAATTCTGATATCCATCTGAACATATTGCTGGAGATACCTAATTTCTGGAGTTTTAGTAATAATTTATTTCTCCAAACAGAGTCATATGCTAACTGAAAGTCAATAAATATTGCCAAGGTATCTTTTTTCTTGTTAAAACTGTCTTTTATTTCTTGGCCGAGGTGTATGACTTGTTCATTGGTAGAGTGTAGTTGTTGAAAGCCGGCTTGTCTTGGTGATAAAAGTTTTTGAGATTCTAAATACCAAGTTAATCTGTTGGAGATCATGGACTCCATGGTTTTTGCTATCATGCTTAATAGTGCTATTGGTCGATAACTATTAACATCATGAGCAGGTTTCCCTTTTTTGTGAATTGGTACAATGATTGCTTTTTTCCAAGCTGCAGGAATTGAGGTGTTCCACGTTAAATTGAAAATGGATAAAAGTACAGACTTGGCTTTTTCCCCCATATGTTTAAAAAATTCGGAATTAATGTTGTCGGGGCCAGGAGATTTCTTGGTTTTTAAATTTTGTATAGCTAGAGTTAATTCTTTGGAAGTAAAATTTTGATGAAATATTTCGGGTTTTGTACTAGTAATATTGTTTTTATTATTTTTATGTAATTGTCTTTTGATTCTTTTAGTTTTGTAATTATAGTATTTACAATTTATATTTCATTTTTTTTTTTAATTTGACAATAAAAATTATTATTCGGAGTAAAAGCAAACTTATACAAAACCAATACTTGAAACTGATCTAGGACATGGTATCTGTATCCGCAAAATTTCATAAAGATTGGCTAGTTTATTAACGCTTGCAAAGACAAACAACATGCATGTTTCGAATACACGTGATTTGACCAATGAAATACAAGCAAGTCTGGATAAACTTGAATTGACAAATACCGACTCCTCTGATCAAACATACCATCTTTACGAAAACTTCTACGTTGCCTCAGAAAGGAAAGGGAGTCATTCTATACAAAAAAATATACACCTGGTAATAAGTGGCTATCTAGACCGAATGGATTGACCAGCACTGAATGAAAGGACGCTATTAAGATGACTGCCAATGTATGCTCAATATGTGCTCTACCAGGTAGATCTCAGAATGGAACCCAATGCTGACATTGTCGGAGTGAGAAAGAAACACTTGCTCACATTCTGGGAGCCTGTCCTCATGGAGGAATAGTCGTCACAAGATTCGATCTCTCCTAGCTTCGGTCCTACTACCAAGTAGAAGAGGAGGTTCATGGTTTGTCCACAAATGGATCTACAAGGTGTACTGACATCATCGCTATTCCGAAAAGATCAACAAGCGGATTCATAACTGACCCAACTGTAAGGATGGAAACATACGGAAATCAACTTGCTGAGTACATCAGGAAAAATGCGATATATACAACCTCACTATACCATATTATAAGGAGAAATATCATCTAACATCGATTCAAGTTATTGGATTACTTGTTGGGGCTAGAAGGACTATGACAAAAAGATTCGCGCATTTTTGCAAGTAGTTTGGTCTAGGACAAACTCTTGTTATGAAATATCTCTGTCAGAAGTAAAGGGATTATAAAAATCCTAAGAAACCATCTCTGAATTTCAATAGACTGATCTCTTTTCTATTGTGATCTGCTCACTCTTAAGTTGGGTCCTGCAACTAGTGCTGAATAAATGACTGCAATCCCTTGATATGATGGATACTGGGAAGAATTGATGTTCCTACTGGTATCAGTTGTTTAATAATTTTCAGTTATTTGTAATTGTATTATTTTCTTTCTTTTTCCCCCTTTGCCATTGTTTTCTCTTTTCTATTATATTTGTTTACCTTTCATTTTATCTTTTTCATATAATTTTATGGTAAGCTTTGTCTTTTAAACAGCCTCCATGTGGAGGAAGCTGAATAAGTTAAGTTTATTCAAAATAATATAAAATACAGGGCAGCATCTGTACACACTATAATAATTTTATTCACAGTTGGGTGTAAATTTCTGCATTCAGTTAGTAAGAAGTAGTGGTGTCATTCAGCCAGGTTGCTCGAAACACTTGTTAAATTCGTCGTAGTTCGCAGAACCGATTGTTAAATCTGTTAAATTAAAAAAAATAGCTTTCTTTACAGAAAGAAAGAACATTAATTTAACAAGAAATGCTCCTACTTCTTATATTTCAATAAACACCACTCCTAAATGCAGAAATACAGCTCGAAGCAATCATAAAAAATATATTCTTACATTGTTATTTCTTGTCCAATTGTGTATTGCATTATGCTATGAAGTCAGTTCTGTGAACCACTTCGAGTCATTTGCTGACAAAATATACTGCTTTTATCATACTTTCAACAAAGAATAAAGGAATCAAAGAATATTTTCCAAGATTTAGAAACAGATGTCCCGAAAATTGGATGTGTGTTTGTACCTCGATGGGTGACATATAATACCAGAGCTATGAAAAGTATGCCAAACTTGTTCAGTTCTATATGCTTTCTCAAATAACAATCATAAAATAATTAAGAAAAAAATGGTGGAATATAAATTTGGTCTTAGACACACATACTAGAAGAACTTCCTTCACTATTGTTAGCATTACAGAGTAAGGAGGTAACGTTAATGGAATCCGATCGCCTGATTAGGTAGGAGGTGTATAAGATTATGCACTGCAATGCAAAGTATGAAAAGAGTCTACCCATAATTAGGGAATTAAAAGATTATAAAAACATTAAAGTTGTTTATAACAACAAAGATAAGAAAGGGAATAGCTGATTCAAAGTGTTATTTTTCATAACATGAACAGCAGATTGTTAAATTTAATAATGAGAATGAATCATATACAAATCTGCTACGGATGTTCAATGTACTGCACCCCACAAAGTGGCCAGCAGAGATTATTTTTCCTTGGAGGGATGGAGAAGACAAATTTAATTATATGAGTTGTGTAAGTTACTGAAGTACACCATACCTGTGAATGATTTTAGAGACTTGGTTGAAAAAAAGAGACATTGATTTCTGAAAGATATATACATACTGTGATTCTTAACATACTCCAAATATCTATCTGGAAATGTCCTTAATTCTCCATACAAATGATGAAATTCTAAAGCAGTGGTCGTCAGCACTCACTGAAATGTGCAATGGGTACACTGTGCCGTCCCGTGTGCACCGTCGTGGAACAGGGAGAGATAGAGAGCATACCCGCTAGCAGCTACGAGAGCACTATAGTGCACTGCGTTTTCAGCGGGTAAGAGAGGCTAGCCCCAGCGTGCTCTGTGCTGACGACCCCTGTTCTAAAGTTTCAAATCTCTTCTTAAATGGATGAACATAAAATTCTCATCCTTTCCTATTTTAAGCTGCTCTTTTGAGATAAGAATTGCCTACAAGCAAACACGGCCATGATCTCATTTCCATGCCACACTGTGCCACTCACCGACTCTGCGCTACATGGCCACACCAATGCTCTTTCCTCCCCACTCCTCAATTTTTCGAAAGTGGTAACGCTACTACTGTAGTTGCAGCCTAAGAGAGAAAGAGAATGTAACTTTCTCCTTTCGTATAACCTGACCCACAATAATATATCGAAAGAAGGCGAAATTTGATCGTATATTATTTCTAACATTACTCTTTCTTGTAGGTTTATAACCATAGGGACATTATTGCGATCACTGCCATTTTCCTTCAGGGTAGGAAAATCTACAGCAATTGTAATGGCAAGAGAAACACGTGAGGTAATCTAGAATGACCCAATTAAAGAATTTCTACCACAAACAAATAAAGAAAAATTAAACAACGTGGTCAGTGATTACTACGAACGTTGTGGTTTCCTAATTGCTTCGTAACAATCGAAGAACAGCATGGTCAGATGAAGGGTCCTGATAAACTCGGTTCCAGCTATTTCAATTTACGTAGTACGAGTATTACTACAGAGTATTGCTGGCGCAGACAAAAAATTTTAACCATTGATTTGGTGGAAAGAGGAAAACAGAGTGACGGAAGCATTTTCACAACTTTCACACTTCTGAATTTGTTGGAGACCAAGAACTAACAAACTCACATGTAAAGGTATCACTGGTACTTATTGGAGATAAAGCCTACCCTCTAAAACTTTATCTTATGAAGCAATATCTAGTGAGAGAACTAACGCCTAGAAGGGAAAATTTTAATTAACGTTTATCTAGTATTCGAAAAATATAATATGTGAAATGTGCTTTCGGAATACTGTGTGCTAAGTGGCGATTCATGAATAGAAATATTGAGACAAATGTGAAAAGAGCCAGCACATATTCCATTTGAGAAAAAGATTGCGACAAACAATGATCTGCATTATCATGAAACAGCTTTACAATTGACAGAAATTGATGATGTGCAAACTCATTAGAACTCCGATTGCAGGAATAATAGTTGCAGTGAATTTGCTAGACAAATAAGGGATAACTTCACTCATTATTTCAATCGGTCGCAGATGTTAATATAACATTATAATTTGTACTTAATAGACTGTGCTCTTTCATAACAAAAGTGTCAACATTCTTGTATGAGATTGTAAATAATTACTTTTGGCCTAATAGTTTTAATCGCACCAGTATTTCTTTGCATTAACGATGGTTTATTGTATCGTATCCCCAGCCAAAAGGGAAATGCCGGGTAATATTTTAGCGAATCCTCTGACCTCACCTCATCATCGTAGAAAATTACTAAATTGTAAAACTGTAAAAACTGTAAAATATTGTAAAAATTGTAATTGTAATATTGTAAAATTTTGGCTTGTTCCACTTAAAGCTTCATTGCTCATGTAAGATCTATGGAATATAATAAATGAATGAATTTAAATCATATATTTTACCTTTATTTCGGAGTTGGAATATATTTAATACTGCACGCCAGCGTTCCTCGAACTTTTTTGAAGAGGGGACCACTTTTTTTAAGTCAGAACAGTTATGCGGATCACCTTACTCTTGTTCCCTTCGAAAGCAAATTTATCATTTTTGTAGCATAATTTAATATCAGTATATTTATATTTTAAAACAAAATTAATTAATTAAAATTAATTTAATTTGTTTAATGTTATATTAGTATTAACTAATTAAATTAATCTCAATAGAAAAAATTCATTTTCGTTTTTTAATAAATCAAGGCTATTAGAGTTTGGATAATCTTTAACTTATTAACTAAACAAAATAAATAAATATTGGTACTCACATTAACGAGATGGACAAGCCTGTCGATTCTTGCACAGTCGTGCTATATTTTGATGTATGCTGGTAAGCTTAATTCGGAGATCGTCACATACATCGATTCGATTTCGGTACTTTGTTTTAATAGAGTTAGTGATGAAAACCCTTTCTCACACAGATACGTAAAAGCAAACTGAATTATAATCTGTAAAGCACCATTGTACAGTTCACTATATTCTTTTTTCACTTGTGATAAGGTCCAGAAATTAACCATACATTCCACTTGGAATTTCATTTTAAGTCTGGTGGCATTTGAGAGTTCAATTAACTGTTCTCTTTCACTCAATGAAAGTTCGTTATTTTCAATATCGCAATGAAAGGGGTCACAAACCCATGAAAATTCGTCATATTTACTTGGAAAATAAGTTTCAAATTGTGGCAGTACAAACACATTTTACAAGCAACAATAATGTTGCCTTTTTTTAACTTCCAACGACATATTTTACAGTGCTTGGAAGGAAAATACAGAACATTAATAAGTAACACAATTTAAAATTTAATTTTGATACTGGTACTCTTTTTTATACATATATTTGCCAATGCAGCATTTCGCTCTAATAATAATTTAACGTATTTAATGTACATATCGTTCACTTCAAGTTACTGTGATGGAAGAGAAGATTATTTTCATGTTAGGATGTTACTGTTCATAACAAATGCTATATCTGAAAAGTCGTAGTTTTTTGTATACCTAAAAAGGGTAGCTTACCGATGCAAAGCTGTAGTTTAGCTCCACATCAGAACAGAATAACATAATATATGTACAGCATAACTGTACAGGCCTGGATATGACGACACAACTTATCCTACTTTCGTAATTCAAGGTCAAGAATTAACTCAACCCAAACCCAGCCCCTGCTCATCTCCACTTTCATCCCAGTGCAAAAGCCTCCTATACTCGGTGTAACATAAAGTAAATTAGATTATTTTCTTAAATTCCGCTCATTTTTTAATCAGTAAATATTTTCTCAAATTAAATTTGAATGTGTGTACACGCGAGACAATAAATTAATATAAAATTCTGGAGCAGGACAATAAAGATAATTACAAATATTTAGACTTTACTGCTTTAAGTTAAGAATGACATCTGAACCAAAAAAAATACAGCCATGTTAGGAAAATTGTACTAGAGCCTTAGACCTGAGTAAAATAAATAGGCCTACCATACATTTGAGTTTTTAGGCTTTCATGGTGACTGTGAGCAGAATTAGGTACTCTTGGGTATTCTACCATGTCCTGGAACTTCACATTTCCAACATTTCAGAACTACATACAGGTTCCATCATCAGGGCAGACAGGTAAGACGAGAAGGGTTGCTTACTTTGATGGGCCGTTATGCCAGGCTCAGTTGTCTGGGTTAGCCTGGTATAATGAGCTCAACCTATCTGTCCTGATGTTGAAACCTGTATCTAGTTCTGGAATGTTGCAAATGTCAAGTTCCAGGACATGGTGAAATACTAAAAAGCCTAATTCTGAATACTGGATAGCTCATAAATTAAAAGACAAACTAAATATAAGCTTATTTCGTAACACCTTACTTACTTACTGGCTTTTAAGGAACCTGGAGGTTCATTGCCATTGGTCCCTATCCTGAGCAAGATTAATCCAGTCCCTACCATCATATCCCACCTCCCTCAAATCCATTTTAATATTATCTTCCCATCTACGTCTCGGCCTCCCCAAAGGTCTTTTCCCCTCTGGCCCCCAACTAACATTTCTGGATTCGCCCATACGTGCTACATGCCCTGCCCAATTTCGTAACACCACTGAAATATTTTATTATATTTATTTCACCAGCATTTTAAACACCTTAAAAAATAGAATGCTTAGAGAGATGAATAAGTACAAGACATTCACCAAAGACATTGATACAGCCCGCAGTGCAAGCAAGGGGCTTATAATGCCGACATCATATTGAATGAGCATTGCGAAGCACGTTGGCTTATTTGAGTCCCATTTGCCCGTGTCTGTTAGATGGTATGATCACAAGAAAAGAAATGGGAGACAAGAGTCGGACTAAATAAATCTTATATTGGTCTCCAGCTCGGACTGAGTGCTGCAAAATAATAAATGTCTTCACAGGTAGAAGAACAGTACACATTTCGATAGTACCTGGCACATTATGGCATCATTGTGAATCAGTAGCAGCTCGTGCCTGAAAAAGTAGGTGAAGCGCAAAATTGTTGCAAGGTTTTCAAAGCCCATGTAGTTAGTTGCATTGATAATAATCGGAACTCTATGCAACTAAAGTAATTCCCTCCCATAAATTTCCATTATATTCAATCGTGGAAAGTGATTTCATTGTATTTATTTCTGTCAGCTATCAGTGCACTTAACGGTATATGTAAATTAAGATATGCTTATTGCTTACCTATCTTTTGTACACTAAGTTGATTCCCCATTTCTTCAGGGCTGCGAACCTGCCAATAACATTCTCATGGAAGGGCTGTGATTCCATCATCTTGTCCAACGTATCTTTTTGGAGTGAAATATTCCCTAACGCTGACAGTCTCTTCTGTGATATTGAGTTTCTCTATTGTGTTTTTATTCGTTTTAAACATGAGGAGCTCCTCTCGACGGATACGCAAGTAGATGGTAGTATTAAAATGAGGGAATATAACTTATACACTTCTCCAAATACATCTTTGTTGACATTGTTGTCACGAAGAAGTCTAGCACTTTCTTAACTGGTATATTCCTTTATTCACTGCTCTGGTACAAAAGTTCAAGTTTAGTTTTTAGAACCTACGTCTTTTTTTTTTTTTTTTAATATGCTGAAATAGCTAGCTTACAGTGAAGAAAGCGGATCATGTGGGAAGTTTCTACTATACGTGTCAAATTTGGAAGTATCAGCCAGGCTGACGAAACGAAGTTATACATCTTGATTACACAACTTTTAACACTATATCACTTCGGAAAATGTATTATGTGTCTTTCTCGTGTTAAATTTACATTAAGTCGTTAACATGTTTCAGCCTGTTATCATCCATCTTCAGAACTGGTTGTTGCTAGTCTTGGCACCTTGTATTTGTGTTTCCTGTGGGGGGTGTGTCTGTGTAGTGTAATGTAAACTGCAACACCTGCAACAACTTCTACACAGGACAGACAGGCAGATCATTTCAAACATGTTACAAAGAACACATCACAGCCATAACAAAACTACAAAACACTTCCACATATGCAGAACACACCACAAATGCTAACCACATGTACAGAGACATCAACACACATGTAAATTCTACACATTTAACCAAAAAGCCAGAAACTAAACACACTAAAACAATACGAAATACATAGGCACATAAAAACACATCCAAATGAAATTCTCAACGCACAACTCAATTTCAGAACACACACACTCTTTGACTCCACATTACACTACACAAACACACCCCCACAGAAAAAACACAAACAAAAGATTCCAAGACCAGCTACAACCAGTTTTGAAGCTGGCCGATAACAGGCTGAAACATGTTAACGAGGTAATGTAAATTTAACACGAGAAAGACACATAATAAGTTTTCTGAAGAAACAAAGTTTTTCTAAATCCCCAAATCTTTTATCAATCTGCATGATGATGTCAATGATCTCAAAGAACAATATCTTGTAATTACGAACATGTTCTATATCACTTTTTCCACTATAGCAGCAGTCTGTACTTCCTCCCTGAGAATTCACTTCTACTTTTCTCTACATTCAAAATTCTAGCATGGTGCAGTATCTGAAATTTCCACGATTAAGCAAAGAAATGCTTTCGTCGTGGCTCCGAAATAATAATTCCTGCTTGCTTAAATACAAAGCAGTGTCGATGACTGACCACTTAACATGTCTGTTTAAACGAACATTTTCAATATATTGCACTAACAATAGCCTAGCATTTTCTTTTAGAACATTCCCAATAGTGTTCATATTCTTCTGTAAATGTTTGAACTGCAGCACACACTTTAAATGTTCCACTGAATTTTCATCTTTTTGTAGAGCATGACTAACATTATTTTAGAAAATCACTGAATCCGGTTTCATTCCACATATGTTTTTTAACTCCAAGTAGTAGGCATGACTAACAAAATAGTAATTCAATGTAGTGGCTCCCACACAACCACTCACTGATGCTTGCAGTACCATGAAGTTTTAAAATTAAGTTCGTATGTTTTGCCAGCTTGTGAGTTTAACTTTTTACAGTTTATGTCTAAAATTGGTTGAGTTATGTCTAGAAACAATAGATAACTCCTATCCTGCTCACACAAGCGATTAAACGAGGTTTGAATTGAAGGGCTCGGTGCAATAAGGTGCTAACCCTCACTTTTGTGAAAATTAAGATTTATACACAAACATACGTGGAATAATATTGTGCACTTTCTGTCAGAAGATGGCTCTGGTATGAGTATAAATTTCGCAGCAGTAAATGCATATCCTTTTTCTAATCAATGTTAAGAGTCATTTGTTTCGAGCAATAAGGCGCCAACCTATACCAAGTTGGAAGGAGAAAGTAGCCAAATGAACAGATTCTAAAAAAATAAGTTAAATGAAACGATGACGTGAGTAACTAAACTGATGATAGCATCGACGACCCAGATTATATTATATCTGACTGGAAATGAAGGCACATCGGAAGAGGTAAGGATTAATTTAATTTCTCATTATTAAAATAGTATTGAGGGATGACACCTTCTTGCATCAAAGGTAAACGTTATAAAAGTTACATATATATATATATATATATATATATATATATATATATATATATGGCAACTATGGTATCAACTATACGGTATCCACCACATTTCAGACTTCCAGTACGCCAATGGTTAGATCACCATTTTCGAAATAGATGGATTGAAAGGGGTGGTCCCAATCCCTGGCCAGCCCGGTTCCCAGACCTAACACCAGTGGACTTCTTTCTCTGGGGCTCCATGAAGGAGAAAATGTACCAAACGGAGATAGCAAGCAGTGAAGAACTCGTTGCAAAAATTAACATGACTGCAATGGAGATACACCAGCACGGATTGGATAATGTGCAGCGAGAGGTCAGAAGGCGTGCTGAAGTGTGTATTCGTGCGAAAGGGGGACATTTTGAGCATCTGCTCTAGACTACTGACAATTAGCCTACCTTCTCTCAAGCAGACAGGTCCATTAGGTGTGGAATCAAATGGGAATAGATACGGTACGTGATATTCGTGAAACTCGGAAACGGGGATGAAATGTTGAAAAAATATATTAGGATTTTTGTTGCAAATAAGGTCCTGAATCACCGCCTTAAGGCTTGACCTGACCTTTTGATACACCTTGTATAATCTTAAATGCTAATACAAAAAAGAAGTTTAGAGTAACAAGATGCATCAGTTGGACTTTAAAAATTTTCGTCCATTGACTTATTCAATACTGAAGAAAACAGTTTCAGATTCAAAGAAACCTCTCCAATTTTCAAATGCTTCTTTGTTTAAGATTGACTCAGCTTTACCAGGCATTTTAGATGTTGGTTACACTTACTAGCATGAACTGTCATTACATTCAGTACACTCTCAAGAAATGGGGTCGTCATAGTTCAACAATTTCAATTTGTGATTTACAACCTAAATATTCAACACAACTTCCTATAGAGAGTCGAAAATTAGCAGATGTAATGTTACTTCTGGAATAGATCCCACCAGTACATCATGTTTTCTACAGGAATCTCGTTACTCACGGTACTGCAGGTGAGAACATTAATCTGAAAATGTGGATATACTTGATGATAATATATAGTGCACGGTAAAATTGAATTGCTGTAATGCCATTTAAATTTCGGCCAATGTATGGGACCAATGCCCACTCAGCATCGTGATGCACAAGGGGAGCTGCAATAGGTAGCGAAATCTGATTACGAAAGCCGCTATAACAGCTGTGGAGGATCACCGTGCAACGACACGATACCTGCATTCTGGTTGGATGATCGTCCACCTCTGTTTCGGCATGTGGACGTGAGATCAGCAGCCGGCTGGACGATCATGGTCCTTCATGGACTGTCGTGCCACGCATTATTATTATTATTATTATTATTATTATTATTATTATTATAAGCAAATCTTGTTGTAAACACAGTATAATACAACGTTAAATTAGAATGTCCAAGTGTAGAGGACAAATTCAGATATTATTCATTATAATTCTAAGTTAGTTAGGTTGTATAAGTGTTCAGAATAAAATTATGTTTGCAATTCATTCGTAATCATTCTCAAAGCAGTGTCCAACCATCTGGTGCAATAAGGTGCTAACCAACATAGACATCCCCGATTATCAAATATGCCTGTAATATAGGTCTTCCAAATTCGGTAAAATGTTTCAAAATTACATAAATGTAACTTAAGAGTCACAGCTTCACATTGAAAGCAGTTTCAGCATTTAAATTTCGATATTTGGAATTATGCCTTTTTCTAAACTTTAAAATGCTCATATCTCAGAAGTAACTACGTGTGGGTTAACACCTTATTGCACCGAGCCCTTCAATTAATGTACAAACTGTGTTATTCAACGGATTCATTTTCACATTGCAACATAATAATACAAAAAATGATATAATAGGTCCTAACACACTTATTAGAAATTTATTAAAAACTGAAACGCACTTAATGTCTTCACCTAATAAAGTAATAAGTAAAATAAATTATATTTTAAAAATTATCACAACTGAATAGCAAGAGTCGAGAACCGACACAAAACACAACGAAAAACAGATTGAGGTACTGAGGAAAAGCAAAAATTCATTCATAACTTGCACTAACAAGGCTGTGTTCAGAATATCAAACTTTCTTTCCATTGCTTTCATAGTATTAATTTTAGTGGAATTTTTCTATGAGGTACAGTAAAATTGTAGCAAGAAGAATAAAAAATTAAAGGAATGAAGACAGCAGCACAAAAATTAAAACCCTAAAACATAATAGGATCTATATAGAAAGACTTGACAAAGCAGAATTTTAAGGAAAGAATTTTCTTTAGGATGGGCCATGTTGCTGGACAGACAAGTAGTCATAAATCTCCGTGTCACCTATTATAGAAAGCGCATTGACTGGGCCGAAGACCAAATACATGTTCATCACAGCAACACCCAATAAAACTCTTCATGATTGACATGGTTAAGTGCATGATCAAGGAGACTGAACAGTTATCTTCCGTGCCGCTTTCAAATGACAGAGTGGCTCGTCGCATTCAAAACATGATACCTTATGTCAAGAAAGAATACAGTAAAACCGTCGGCTCATATCATGTCAATTTGCACTTCAGATAGACGAGTCAAGTAATGTAGAAGAGCTGGCAGTTGTAGTAGTGTTTGTCTGTTACCGGTACCATTATGAAGATACTATTGAAGAAGATATACTATTATGTAAACTGCTGCCCGCTAATGCAACAGGATCTGAAAGTTTTTAGACATGTTAGTGAGTACTTTGCAGAAAATCATATACCCTGGGACAATATTGTGTTCATGTCTGCACGGATGGTGCAAAGGCAATGGTTGGGAAAACAACTGGTGCAGTATCGCACATAAAGTCAGTTAAAAAAATTGCAAAAGCAGTCAATGTATTTTGCACAGTCAAGCTTTGGCCACATCAAAAATGCCACTTTCCCTCAAAAATGTTCTTAATGAAGCAGTAAAAATCGTTAATTTTATCAAATCCAGACCACTAAATTCAAGACTCTTCAAAATCATTTGTGAGGACATGGTAAGCCTTCATAAATCTCGTCGCCCTGAGTAGCGCAGTTGGTATAGTGCTGGCCATCTGTGCCCGAGGTTGCAGATTCGATCCCGGCCCAGGTCGATGGCATTTAAGTGTGCTTAAATGCGACAGACTCATGTCACTAGATTTAGTGGCATGTAAAAGAACTCCTGCGGGACAAAATTCTGGCACACCGGCGTCGCTGATATAACCTCAGCAGTTGCAAGCGCCGTTAAATAAACCATAATTTTTCATATAGGCCTATCTTTACTGGGTACTTCTCCATACAGAAGTGAGATGGCTTTCTCGCAGAAAAGCTTTAAGTAGACTCTTCGAACTTAGGGCTGAGGTGATGACTTTCTTAATTGATCACCATTTCGAGTTGGACGATCGTTTGAGTGACAAACAATGGCTCTTGAGACTTGCCTATTTAGCTGACATTTTTGTCAAAATGAACGAAGTAAATGTGTCATTGCAGGGGAAAAATGCTTATATATTTACTGCAGCAGATAAAATCATGGCTTTCAAGAGAAAATTCTAGTTCTGGATGAGAAGTCTAGCCGGCCATGAATTTGAGAACTTCCCTGCTTTGAAAGATTTTCTTGAGGAGAATGAAGAAACTCTCCTAGAACTTGATGAATTAATTGAATTTGTAAAGCATTTGGAGGATATGCGCCATATGTAGAGCAGTAATTTCCAAAACAGAAAAACTGAAAACAATTCTCAAAACTTGTGCATCAATAATCCATTTGACATCAAAGAAAAACCTTCTTCCGTCGCTTCTGAAGAATACGAAGCATTACTGGAATTGACGTCTGATTCATCCTTGCAACCTCACCTTAAGAATCTCCTTATGATGGACTTTTAGCACAGCCTGAGAAGAGAGTATTCAGTGTTATCAAAGAAAGCTATTACAATTCTACTTCCTTTTGTAAGTACTTACCTATATGAAACTGGGTTTTCTGTGTGTACGTGTATCAAAACTAAATACCGAAACAGACTGCTTACAGAACCAGACATGAGACTTCAGCTTTCCAACAGTAAACCCGATATTAAAGAAATATGCAGGCGTAAACAACAAAAACACTCGTCCCAATTATCTATTTCAAACAGGTGTTCTTTCTGAAAAAAAAGAAGATTAAGTTCCTGAAATTTAGTGTGAATTACAGTGTTAACAATGCAAGTGGACGTAATTTCATTTATGCTTGTTATATATTTACTGATCTCTATAACAGTAGCAAATATATTTCAGAAAAAATTATAATTTTTAAATACGAGTATGTATAATGCGTGAGTTCAAAAAACATGTTTAATGTTAGTTGTAAAAATAAGCCAGGATTACTAATCTTTATAATAATAACAAATACAGTTCAACAATATTATTTATAGGCCTAATTTTTAAATATGTATAACATGTGACATCATATGTAATGTTAGTGGTAAAAATACATTTGGTAATTTAATATTTGTCTGTAATATATTATATATATATATATATATATATATATATATATATATATATATACACACACATCACTAATATTCCGCTGGGTTCCACAATTTAATTTTGGATTTAAAATGATCACATGAGTAGAAAAGTTTGAGAAACGCTGCTCTACACCATTGTAATTGTTCAAATGAATCTAGGATATGGACGGAGAATACTCCGTTCTAAATGTATTTGGAGGCCACAGCCACTGCCATCGTGATCTAGACCAGGCCGTAATGCAGGTTGTGTGACGTCACTCGATGAGTCGGGCTTTTCTATTTGAGTATACGGAGCTGAGTGAAATATATTACTTTAATGCGTGTCGGCGCTCAATTTTATTTAGTGTAATGTGTGCATAAGACCCCTTCACACTTCTTATTGCATAATATGTTGCAGAAATAATTACAAAACTGTGTTATTTTAATGTGAACGGAGTTTTACATGGTAACATAACCTGGTTGCATCAACATTTTAAGTTTGGAATGGAAGCTATTTTGAGATTTAATAAAGAAGAATTATTTATATTGTGATTTTAATTTAGCACATCTACCGTCCTTACTTGTAGGTACAAAATTTACCACAGTCCCTCCTATGAAATTAGTGTATGTACAGTTGTGTATTAATCTGGTAGGTTAGATAAATACAATTCATTACAACTCAGTATAGTAGGGAACAAATAAATAATACAATTAAATTTTTATTCAATGTAATATGTGCATAAGTGCCATTTATGTGTTGCATAATGTGGCAGGAATAATAAATAAAACTGTTATTTTTATGTGAAGAGAATTTACCATGTTAACATAACCTATCTGCGTCAACATTTTAGGCTTAAGTTGAGAACGATAACGGTTTTGAGATTTAATAAAGAAGAATATATTTTTAGGATAAACTTCAGAACACGGTTACCGTCCTTACTTATAGGTAGAAAATTCACCACAGTCCCTCCTATGAAATGTACATATGTTATATTACTTAGTAGCGCTGAGGTATAGTTCCGGTAATTTCTGAACTGAAAACAGTTGAATTTATTTTTTGTCGAGATGCGTTTGATCCTATAAGCAAGGCATATTAAAATCCTGAACGAACCGAACTAATTTGTATATGCAAGATGTATGAATACGAAGGGAACTACCTCAGCGCTAGTTTAGCCCTAGTAACATATTAAACTAATCAGACTTCAGACTGGAGTACCGTCTGAAACGAATAAATACAATTGAAGTGTAGACAAATTGCATTTATGAGTTATACGTAGCGTTATGCTTAATTATAATGCATAATTGCGAATATGGAAATAAGGCAAGTACTGATAGAATAAACATAACCTATAACTTCAACACATTAAAATATGCGTGCGATGCAACTGAAAATTGTTGAAACGTGCATAAATGAATGTGCAAGAATTTCGTAATGAAGCATAAGTGCTTTATTTCAACTAATTACAATTCTAGATACTGTAACAGTAATGAAAACTATAGGGTATAATTTTTCGTAATATACTAACTATATGTATCTCGTTTTTAGTTCAAATTGTGTATATTATCAAACGTCGTATTATTTACTCGTATAATGTAGGTTATTCACAAATAAAAAGGGCGCAATAATTTAAATTTAATAAGACAAATACGGTAAACTAGCAATAATGGATTAGACAAGAGTAACATCGGTAACGCTGCACTTAGGCCCAATCACAACTTACTTTACATGCCAGTCAATGTTTCACTTTCACGTATATATTATTACACATATTTAGCCTACTGTTTATAAGACCAAAATTTCACTTAACCACATTAGGGCGCAATATTTAATCGAAATAAATGCAGGTATTACACATACGAACTTTGCCTGCAACAACGTAATTTTCACACCAAAAATAATATACCTTAAATTGCAAGTAAATTGTGTCTCAAGTGTCTCACAATCACAGTTTAAAATTTTACTGACGCAATTACACTGCATTTCAGAGAAATATATGTTATTCTTCATGCACTGCAACTAATTCATATGGTTGAAAGACCGCCTTTCGCGATCAGCTGTTAAGCGAGTCACGTGGTCTGCCTTACGGCCTGTATTAGATCACGATGGCAGTGCCACAGCCCCTACTAATATAGGAACAGTTCACTATCACTGAGTTAAGCAGATGTAACACCACAAAAGGGCATATACACTAACACTACCACACACACAATAAAAGCATTGGTTGTAAACTTCAAGAGCACGAACGCCGTACGTCCTAACATAATGAAGCTCGACCCGTACTGACTTTTGTTTATGTTATTTTGTTTCCAAGGTTACCAACAAACTTTTTACAGAAATGCCAACACACTTATTTTCCCAATAGTTGAAATAAAATACCAGTATGAACATTGCCCGCTATATTCAAATTATAGAGTATGTCTAGAGATGACAGCAGTCAGCTTGGGAGCCATTTAATTAGCAAAATAGCATGAACGCGTTCTTTTAAATGATCATGTGACAGCTTTAAATGGCCACTAGGACGAAAATTAAACTAGATTTAGAATCTAGAGAGATTATACTTAATTAATAATATAAAAACAAAAAATCATACTTTTTTTAAGATTTTGGTCAATTTTCACCTATGCAATCCCTTAAGTAAAAACATTATAGCTTTAAAACATAAAAACAAGAAAACTGACAGTGTTATCTCAATTAGCAGCAGCAGCAGCATGCGTGCATGTCTCGTAACTTACATATGTATTCACCATACATTTTCACACAGAATGAATTCTGAATAGACAAAATCTTTCTACTTATATATTTTTATTATCCACAATGTCAAAACACCTCTGACTGAGGTTCTGGCTGATATGTACATCTATTATCAGACAGTACATCTCACTTGATGATAGGTGTCAGAGGAAGAACAATAATTATTGTATATATTTTAAGTCTGATTAGCGAAATATGTTACTAGTCAATGATGTATGAAATGAAGAAGGAAAGGAACTGGCCACCCTACCCCATTATCTCATAGCTTCGTTACCTCATGAGTGTTACCTTATTGGTGTCACTTATGAGGCTCCAACCTGTCTTCGGACAGTTGACTAAACTGACAACAATGTAATAAAATTCAAATTAATTCTCCAGAAAAACATCAAAGGAGGTACATCTTTCTTTCTCTTCACTACTAAATACCAACATAATACGTGAGAGATCCAGAACGAATTACTAGGAAAATGGTCCGTTTCCCTAGTATTGCGTCCTGAACTTCCTGTCTGTTTAACAAGAAGGGAGCAAATGCAGATGTGCCTTCTTCGATGTAGAGAATTACCAAATTCATTTCCTGTCATCAGTACATTTCAAAACCATGTACAAAGTATCAAGGCATATAACCTCAATAGGTCTAATTTATTCAAAAGTTGATTATTTGTATGTTTACAGCAAAACTCACTACTTTCTTTTACAAAACTTTCTTTTAAGTAGCTTACAAACTCTTTTTAACATATCAAGAATAAATAAAAAATATAAATGCAATTTCAGTTCATAACACTTTGGACTATAAGCTATCCCCATACTAGTCGGATGATCGTTCACCTCTGCTAGCAGTCGGCTTTGATCCTCTACAGGCTGTTTATTAATATTTATTAATTTTTAAA
The DNA here is from genome assembly GCF_040183065.1 of Periplaneta americana. Taxonomy (NCBI): domain Eukaryota; kingdom Metazoa; phylum Arthropoda; class Insecta; order Blattodea; family Blattidae; genus Periplaneta; species Periplaneta americana. The sequence continues at coordinate 152,168,952 of NC_091121.1, forward strand.
CTTGAAGTTCAGGTTGTAAATAAACAATACGAGGGGCACAAATGACATTCTAAAAACCAACATACAGATGAAACCATTTTAAATGTAAAAAATATTCACAGTTTAAAACGTACTATTGCACTACACAATGAAAACTCAGAAAGAACAATGAGAAAGAATAGCCCTAAAAGAACCAACCAAACAATGTTGTTGTCTAGTGCCTTGCATTTGGCAATGAAGCTATTAGCAGACCAACCAAGCAATGAATTCACATATTTAATTATATTATACAAGTTGTCCAAAATATGGTCAGTAAGAAGAATGTGTACTTCAACATATCACTAGCACCATACAAAGACTGCACTATAGCACAAACATCAAAGTGAAAGTGAAGTAGTACATAGGAGCCACAGAACAATAACAAGCATGTCTCCTTTCACCTATTCTTTTTAATAATTCTATTCACGAAGTCACAAGGGAATTGTATAAACCTACAGAAAAGGAGACATCCAAAAGAATTCTTAAGCATACTTATGGCTTTCAGAGAACCTGGAGGTTCATTGCCACCCTCACGTAAGCTCACCATCGGTCTCTATCCTGAGCAAGATTAATCCAGTCCCCACCACCATACCCCACCTCCCACAAATCCATTTTAATATTCTCTCATCTACGTCTTGGCCTCCCCAAAGGTTTTTTTCTCTCCAGCCTTCCAATTAACACACTATATGCATTCTGGATTCACCTATATGTGCTACATGTCATGCCAGTCTCAAACGTCTGGATTTAATGGTGAAGAATACAATGTGTGCAGTTCTGCGTTGTGTAACTTTCTCCATTCTCCTGTAACTTCATCCCTCTTAGCCCCAAATATTTTCCTAAGCACCTTATTCTCAAACACCCTTAACTTATGTTCCTCTCTCAAAGTGAGAGTCCAAGTTTCACAACCATACAGAACAACCGGTAATATAACTGTTTCATAAATTTTAACTTTCAGCTTTTTTGGAAGCAGATTGGATGACAAAAGCTTCCCAACTGAATAATAATAATTTCCGATATTTATTCTGCATTTCGTTTCCTCCCGAGCGTCATTTATATTTGTTACTGCTGCTCCAAGATATTTGAATTCTTCCACCTCTTCAATTTTTATATTTCCATTTCATACTATGTTCTGGTCACGAGACATAATCATATACTTTGTCTTTTCGGGATTTACTTCCAAACTTATCTCTTTACTTGCTTCAAGTAAAATTCCTGTGTTTTTCCTAATAGTTTGTGGATTTTCTCCAAACATATTCACGTCATCCACATAGACAAGCAGATGATATTATATAGTCATTAAAATATATAGTTGTCGCATTACATAGAATATCCATCCTGGGGAAATGACACTGTTCTGCTCTCGGAGGAGAAGGCCTTTTGAGGGCCAAACTAAAATCTCTGTTGCCGAAGTGGTTCTGTTGGAATGTCTTGTACAGGTATCGAATCTCCGAAGAGAGACTTTCTTGGTCCGAATCCCCCTCGCCCTGTGCAGAAAAGCTCGTTTATGTGTCATTGATGGTGACTGGTTATATACTGGCTAGACATGGTCTCACAGCACTTGAATCCCTGAAGATGACACAGCTAGTCATCGAAAGCTTGAAAGCAACAATCCAACTCACCTGGCTGAGAATCCGAGAAAAAATTATTCCATAAGTTGTTCTCTCTCAGTAAGGAACATGTGTGCCTATCTTCTATTTCTGAAAGTGTATATTTCCTACTTCTGCTGTGTTTATTTAATTTGTGCGTAAAATACAGTGTGGTCGCGTCACACTTGATCCGAAGAATGTTCCCACATGGGTGGGAGCAAGCCTATAGAACACGAGGTAAAACATGACATTTTAGATCCGTAATCTTCAGCGTATTGCATTCACATAACTTTCATTAATTAATGACATGCACACAGTCATCATTTTATTTCATTAACCTGTGTTACAGTAGTTGCTAAAAGTGGTGTCCATTAGCATTCAGACATTCCTGATATCTTTTGATGAAATTTGAATGCACACACAAAAGTTCTTCTTTCATTATCCTTCTAATTTCTGTTATTATGTTGTCTTTCTTTCTTACCGCGTGCGATTATTATTATTATTATTATTATTATTATTATTATTATTATTATTATTATTATTATTATTATTATTTGTGGTGAACATCTAAAAAATAGAGTCTATAGAAATACGCCAGAGATTATGGATCTAAAATGCCGCGTGTTAACCATTTTAATGGACAGCACAAAATGAACAGTTAATCGAAAAAAAAAAAAAAAACATATAATACCGGTACTTATTATCAATTTTAATGGACATACATCTATCTGATGCCATTAAAATATTTTGAAAAGTCGTTATTTCTTCTGCATTTTCCTACAACTAATTTTCTTGTTGTATGTTCGTTTTAAGTTTATTAATCACTAAGAAATATACGAGCAAGTGGGTTACTTAATTTACTTACAAATGGCTTTTAAGGAATCCGGAGGTTCATTGCCGCTCTCACATAACCCCGTCATCAGTCCCTATCCTGAGCAAGATTAATCCATTCAATACCATCATATCCCACCTCCCTCAAATCCATTTTTATATTATCCTCCTATCTATGTCTCGGCCTCCCCAAAGGTCTTTTTCCCTCCGGCCTCCCAACTAACCATACATATCCATCAACTCATTATTATATCTTCTTCACCAGTTAACACCATCATGAACTGCTTCCAATATCTTTCTCAAAGTCTTTCTTTCAAAAACTGCTAGCCTGTTGCACATTTCAACATTTAACGTTCATGTTTCTGCACCATATAAAACAAGTATTAATGTTTTATATATGTTCTTTTCCACCTTTTCAAAGAATAAATTCCCAATTTGTATATTTCCATTTCGTACTACATTCCAGTCACGAGACATATACATATATACTTTATCTTTTTGGGATTTACTTCCAAACCTATCTCTTTACTATGAGCAGTATGAACAATTCAGGAACTAGAAAAGAGCAGTCTAAAACCATCACTCTATACCACTTAAAAAATCGCGTTCTTTCTTTTTGATGCAAATAACTCACAGTACAGTAGTTGAGATGGATAATGGATATTCTATTGTCCTCTCCAATGACAATCATAGTGAGCCTTAGTGCTCCCGACTGACTAAAGTTTGTGCTATCAATGAAGAAAAAAGAAGTTACAGTTAAGAGACAAATTCTTGATGACTAAAACATTTACTACATTTCAAGCAAATCAGCAGTCACTTTTTTTTTTTTTCTGAAGCCACAGTTTCTATGCATTCCCGTTCCGTAATTCAGTACCGTAAAGTGGGGTGACTTTGAACGCCGAGGTGACTTTGAACAGTAATTTAGCGCCTTTCTAAATTAAATGCTGTACCCAATTGCGAAAAAACTGAACTAATTTATTGACAAATTAAACAGTTTTTTCGCAATTGGGAACAGCATTTAATTTAGAAAGGCACTAAGTTACTGTTCAAAGTCACCCCACTTTACGGTACTTTGTTTCAGAGCTATCTGTTGCAATAAATCGATTCCAAGAAGTTTGTTTTCTTGAAGCATTTTCTGTGATATATAAGGCATATCCAATACAGTCACATCATGATCTTCTGTCAAGCTGTGGGGAACAAACCGTGTACAATCTGGATAATTTTCCTTTACATGTTTGACATCAACTGGCAAGTGTGAGTTGTTACTACTTATAGTTTATATTGTTCTGTGTTTTTTATTGTGATTTCAAATCATTCCATTGTTCCTATAAAGGGACACTGGGACTGAGCTGAGAAACTTTAAAAATGTTTTATCAATTGCTTTCAAATTCGTTGTGTTTCTTGTGTCTGTACATTTAAATGATAGTAACAAATTTCATAAAGATTCGTTAGTTCCTTAGGTAATAATTTTCACTTATTTTAATTAAATTATGTATAAATTCAAAACATTCCTCACAGCTTCAGATTTGTTAATTGCATTTTTTTAAATTACATCTCACGATTAGGAAAACTGTGCATGGATTTTTAGATTTGAGTATTTGTCAATGAGATAAAAATGTTAATAGAAATCATAATTTTTACTCAATAATATTCTTTGACTTTTTAAAGTTAAAAATCTATATCATGAAAAGTTTACACTGAAGAGCTGATTTCATGCACAACTTTGTGTACGGTACCCATTGGAGTATGCTGAAAAGTTTCATATAAATCAGAGCAAATAGAAGCCCCTAGGGACCTTCTATTGATCACAAACGTAGTTTTGAGAAAACACAATTTTTACTGGGTGTGACAGTTTAAAAGACCTGCGCATAGCATTTTAAAAATGGCTCTCAGACCTTTAAAAATGACAGATCAAGGCTAAATTTAGGACAGAATATTAAACAAATATATTTGCCTTTTTGTAAAAAAAAATTTCGTCCAAATGTTTTAAGTACTAGATCACACAGTGCGGCAACTGAAACACGGGACTAGTGTTACGAGACATCAACTGGTGTTGTCATCTACCAGAGGTGAATATGAATCCAAAGAGAGATTGTTCTTAAAAGTGCTACGCTGAAGGTCATCAAAAACTGACACCATTTGAGAAGGAAATGTGTGAGAAGAACTATAGGTCTGTGTGTGTGTGTGTGTGTGTGTGTGTGTGTATGTGCGCGCGTGCGTGCGTGTCATAAACCAAGAATGAAACAAAGAAAGAACATAAATTTTACTGTTTAGCCAGGCAGAAGTGTCACACAGGCCCTATTGTATGTCAAAAGCAGTTAATTCTGTCAATGTGATTCAAACTTCAAAGCAAACAACAGTTGGCTACAACGTTTTAAAGACAGACATGGGATTACTTTCATTAAAGTGGTAGGTGTAGAAGAAAAATCAAAGAGAGTGCTGGTAATCAAATTGTGAGTAAATGTTATTTCACAATATGTAAGGTTTCATAGTTATTTCTACTATACTCTCTCTTTCACAACAGAAAATTTGGGAAAAATTTCATAATCCTTCAATACAAAATAATACAATTTTTTCTAGTCCCCAGAAAACTGTTGTGTTGAGATGGTGAAGAATCGGTAGAACAGAGAAAAATTCTCTCTTCTCTCTGTGGCTTAGTGGATAAAGCACCAGCACATAAAGCTGGAAACCCGAGTTCGAGTCTCGGTGCCAGAGAGAATTTTTTTCTATTCTACCAATTTTTCACCATATGGAAATGCAGAATTACTGCACTGAAACTCCATATGTACTTAGCTCTTTCATCAGAATACATTTACTGGTTAAATTCTCAACAGAAATAATAGGCTATATTCTATATAATCCTTCCCATTGAAGGCTTTAAGGAACCAACCTGGACAAATACCCAACGTCCCATCCCTACCTTCCTGTGGTGCAGCTGTTAGTAAGCATAATTTTACAAGCTGAACTAAAGGAAGGGGCTACTCATCAATTAGCACTGGTCAGCTTGATGAGTTAATGACTGAATTTGGTATAATTTTCCTCTATTCAATACCTAATTCCCTCTTTACCCTTTCCTATCCAGTCCTCTGACTGAGCTCTTACTTTCTTCGACCCCGACAGCATTAGAGCATTCGAGGCCTAGGGGTTCATTTCCCTTTCCTTCCTCCTCTTTCTACTTTTCTGTTCCTACTGCTGACCTGCTATGGCACTAAAATCGTCCTCCAGTGGCTTAAGGAGGGAAAGCTGGTGATCAACAAGATCTCCCAGCTAGGTCCAATGGACCCGTCGACCAACAGCAGGTGTGGTCCTCCAGACATTCTGGGGGTTGTGTGTGAATGAAGTAGCCACCAAAACGTTAAAATATGGTGTTCACTTAAATCGGCTACAACTTGCCATTTAACACCTCAAAATCTGTGCTTCAGTGGTTGGCCATGATAATATCTTTGAAAAATATTGGAGTGCAAGAGGTCAAATGACTTTATTGTCAAATGCCTGGCATTAGAAAACAACAACAACTTTGGTAGATCATAGTAATATGTTGTATCGAGGTTCCGCTGTATAAAACATAAACAAGACTGTAAGTTATTTTGTATGACAGCAAAGGAGTTGTGCACAAAATGCTTGTGACCGGTGACCAAACAGTTACTATTATCTGGAAATTTTGAAGTGTTTGTTTCAGAGATTCCCTTGTTTACAGTGTAAGTGTCAAGAAGAAAACAGTTTGTTCCTATTGCCTGACTACACACTAAGTCATAGGGCTTTCATTACTAGGAAGTTTCTGATCAGCACAAAAAAAAAAATGTGTGTTGTCTCATCTATTGTAATTCGATAATCTTAGCACCATGCGACTTATTTTTATTCCCAGAAATCAAAGTAACCTTGGAAAGGTGTTATTGTGATGTGGATCAAAGTTCTGAGTAAAGACAGAACAGAATTCCATGGCCTTCCACCATTCCTTTCAATTGCTTCACGATCATTGTCTGCAGTGTGTGAGTGAAGGAGAAAGAATGAACTTAGTAAAAAATGCTTAGATTGTTCATACATGGAATCTTCACTTTTTAGTCCCTTTTTTCAGATGTCACACTGAGTGAAACAATCTTCACAATTAACACTGCGTAACAAAATTTGAGCAACTTTTTGTTTACCTTATTTTTTGGTGTTTATTGCTTAATTTGGTGATGTTGATTATGAATATAGGGGTGGTTTTTTTCCCAATGTCGATATTTTGGATGTAATAATCCATTCTTCAATATTCTTAAAAACAACCAAAATTACATGTTTACTTAATATAACTAGAGAAATAAAGTGAAATCTAATATACAATACATTCTATAGTGGTTAACACAAGTTCAAATAATACTGAATAACACTGAAAAAAGGAAAACAACAATACCATCATTCAGAAATGTACACGAGAACAGCTTCTCCTTTTATGTTCTGTTGACTCCTCTGCACATACGATGCTCCATATATAGTCTCCCATCATTGCACAATCTCAACGACCCTGATACCTTCTTTCCATAAGCTGAATGTCCTGGTGAAACCGTTCCCCGTGTTCCTCGCTTACATCTCCTAAATTTGGTCTAAAGAAATTAATATGAGAAAACAAATAATGCATTTTGACTGACATTCTGCACCCTAGCACACGGTAATTCTGCATCAAATTCTTAATCAGTTTCTTGTAATTGTCACTTCTTTTGTTGTCAAAAAACCATTGCACTACCATTCTAAACACTTCAAAAGCATTGCATTCGTCAAGAGTCATAACATCTACAAGTTCTTTAGACTGTAACATCACTCGAATCTGTGGCCCGGTAAAAATTCCACCTTATATTTTTGCTTCAGATAACTTGGGGAACATTTGTCTGATGAGAGCTAGAGCCTCAGAGTTACTGTTCATACTTTTGATAAATTGTTTGATTAGTCCAAGTTTGATATGCAGTGAGGGTAACAGAATCTTCTCTGTAGACACAAGAGGTTCATTTATTACAATGTGTGTGCCTGGCTTCAATTCTTTTCCTTTTGTCCAGTGTTTCCTGGTGTAATGCTGACCGTCTGCCCTGCTGTCCTATAGGCAGAGGAAGCAGGAATATTTGGTGTAGACACCTTGAAGCCCAAGAAGAAACCCCAACATTTTAAAATCATCACTAATATCCCACTTGTGGCTTCCATAGTTGAATTTTTCCAAGAGCAGCTTGACATTTTCATACGTTTCTTTCAGCTGTGCAGAATGAGCCACTGGAATGGAAGAAAATTTGTTCCCATTGTAGTAGGACAACTTTAAGACTACTGCTTGAGCTGTCTATAAAAAGACGCCACTGGTCTGATTTATGAGGAATCTGGATATATTGAAAAAGAGCATTAACATTGCTACAAAGACATAGATTTTCAGATATTTCATAGAAGCACTCAAAATCCTTATGTCTTACTCTATATTTTGTTTATTTTGTATCCTTTAGCAATCAAGTTATGTTCCTTAAGACAGGATGCAAGGAGTTCGGCCTTTGATTTGGTTAGTTCCAACTCCCTTATAAGGTCGTCCAATTTTTGTTGAGTGAAGAACTGTGGTTTATTTGTTTGTCTTTCGTCATTATTGCAGAAATCACTGTCATCACTAGGATTTTGTACATCTTCATCTTCAGATACATTCTGTTGTGGTGGCGATGGAATTGGCAACTCCTCAGAGTGCGGTACTGGAGCAATAGATGACTGTATGCTAGGATATGGAATGTGCTCTGTTCTTTGTACTTTTATAATGTGTAATGTCAACCATGCAAAAGTAACAGTTGTCGTGATGGTTGGTTGGCTCTCTCCATATTCGAGTAACTGCAAAAGCCATAGATTTTCTTTTTCCATGTAGCCAACTCTCTAAGGTAGACCTACAGCTATCGCAAGACACATGAGAAGTCCATCCAACAGTTTGGTCTCCAACCGCTACACTGAAATAAGCTTGGTAAGCGATACAGAACTTTGTCCCAAACACAATTTTATGTTTCACTTTTTTAGATGCGATATAATGTCCACAAACATAACAAAATGAGTCTGCAGGCAATTTACAACGTCTGGATACTGACATATTTCACCAAAAAACAAGAATCAATCGTTTCCATAATCACTGAACTGCAGTAGTTGCAATTTAGAATTTCACAAACAACAGCAAGACGTTTTGTGCAAAATATCGATATACATAGATATGACAATTAAAGATGTCGATGTACACTGATGTTACTAATGAAAAACGCCATTGCCATCTACTGATAATCGCTTTGAACTACTAAGATTATCACAAAAGAGCGGAAAATTCAAAATTACAGGGTTGGGCAGATAAAACCGGCCCGTCTCATCTCATTTGATTTGAAAGAACTATTCTTATTCACAAAACAACTCTTTACATTGCAACAACAAACAGAACAGTTTATAAATCATTTGTAAGTTATAGCATGTAACAAGCAACAATGTAACTAAACATGCGGAATAAAAGATAGACAACATAATTTGAAATCAAATGAAATGAGGCGGGCCGGTTTTATCTGCCCAACTCTGTATTAGCAAATTATTAAAAACCATAATAGTTGTTTATTTAAAAAAGTATCGACATTTGGAAGAAACTAATGGTATAGCTATTCGTGTTCAGCAGTCGAATTCATCCAATAAACACTAAGAAATGAACATAAACAATTTTTTGTTACGTATTGTAATTAGAATTTCTATGGTTCAGGAATAATTTTTATTATACATAACAGAGAAATGCTACAAATGAAAGATATACTTTAAAAAGTCATAAAGTACGATCTTTTTTATCCACTAGAACCAGTGCATCAGGCCCTTCATGTGATATGTTGACTGTTTCAGAGAGTTACCATCTGGACACCATGTGCAAATGGAAGTACAAGAAATAATGAAAATTTAAAACAATATAATTAATAACAGTGGTGACTCGTGGGTATTGAATTCAGAGGGGCTGCATACATTATAAATCATGCAACTTGCCTTATTTAAAGATTAGTTCCATGTGCCTTGTCTTGTAGGTTGCAAACTTTTGAATCACCTTCTTATTAAATTCTGAGATGTCGTTTAACATAGTCTTTTCAATGGACAACATGGCTAATGCAATCAGTCTCTCTTCTCTCATCGTATTTCTAAGATAGGATTTTACTCTTTTCAAATAAGAAAAGCAACGTTCTGGTTTGGAAGTTGTCATTGGTATGGTGATAGTTATGCGTAATAGTTTCACAACTTCTGAAAATGAGGCCTGCAAATTCTCAGATAGAAAAAACTGCAAGAGCTTGACTGCGTCACTGATATTTCTGAATTTTTGTCTCTGATACAACACAGTGAGGTCCGGTTTTTTAGTTTGTCTTTATCAGACATTGGAAAAAGCTTCATATATACATTTAGGTTATTTTCAGGAAATGATCTTTGGTAGCATTAAAATTTTTCTTGACACAGAAGAGAAGGTACTATAAGATGATCTATGAATTGCAATCGAGTGTTAGCTTGTGTGATAATGAAGTCACACACTCCTTGGCTGCCGCAACCCTTGTCTGATTCCCTTTGACCTTACGACGCTTGCTAGGGTTTTCATTTTCACAGTTTTCGCTGCGAGCCTTTGTATTTTGTTTAGCGGCTCTTTCCATTATGAGATTCAACCAATGGGCATAGCAATGCACAAAATATGCATATTTGTAACAATCTCTAACTTTTGCTTGTGCTGCATTTAATACACCACTCATCATAGCTGCTTCATCGTAGCTCTGTCCAATAAGCTTATCTTTCTTTGTTTTAAAATTGTTTCTAGCTCTGATATTGCATTTGCATCTTGTTCGGTTGTGTTAAAGAAACCCCAGAACCTCTCCACAGCTTTTTCTTCTTTGTTACAATACCGAACTACAACCACAATCACAAATTTCCAGATATATCTGTGATCTCGTCAGCAAGAACAGAGACAAATTCGGCTTCCTCAATCTCTGCTAAAATTTCCTCTCTGAATACGTCCAATATACATTCCAATAGCTCATTTTACAGGCCTATAAATGGCGAAGAGGTCTCCAAATGGACTTGAACATCGAATCTATTTCACTTGTATATTTCACCAAATTGAGGAATATTCCTTGATTGTCAGACCCTATCTTTTCATTATGCCCTCATAATGTTAACTTGTTGGTTCCACAAAACTTGATACAGTCAATAATTTCTAGACAACACTTCTTTGTTTTTTCTCACGCTGTTGTTGTTATGTTCAACAGCTTGTTTATGAGTTGAACTTAAACTCTCCTAAATATTCACTCTTCTCAACCCAGCCAAGTTCAAGGAGTTACTTATCTGTTTCGCCGAATTTACATGTTTATTAATCTTTTCATTTCTGAGTCCAGTTAGAATCGCTACCAAACAAAAGACATGGAAAACAGAATAGCGCATTTTTAATATCACAGCCTTTCAACCACACAAACTTCTTATACACATCACAATTAAACCTCCTCGTATATTCTTTTTGTCGGCTTGTCAAACAGAGTTTTATATCTAGCACAGGTGTAGACTTCTACGGCACTTAATTTCACATTTTTCCTGAATTGTTAAGGTACTTAACTGAATAGACTGTAAATATTGTACCGGTACTTCACATTTTATTGTGACTTTTAAAATTAATTTTTATGTACTTTTCACCATATGAATTCAAATACTACTCATTCTGTACTCGGTATTGAAATTCAGCTGACCATCAACCACACATTACTAATTATATCATCACTGTGCCTCCAAAATCTGCTGTGTTTTTTTTTAAATAATTTGCAAGAGAAAAAGAAAAGCAAATGTCACTTTTAATTTCCTTGATTTTCAAACCTATTTGCGGTATAATTTAATCATTTTTCTTGCATTTATTGAAGTTATACTGAAAGCAGCTTTGAAAATCAAGAAAATTAAGAGTAACGATGCTTTTTTCTTTCTCCTACAAAATCGTTTTAAAAACACATAGAGGATTTTGGAGGTGCAGTGACGATATATGGAAAGCACGATTTTTAAAGTTTGAATCTAACTTTGTCTTCAAGAGAAAAAAAGCGGAGGAAATGAAATAATACATGTTGAGGTCATTAGTAATGCTGAAATCTGCTTGAATGACTTGACAACAGAACTGGAGGCAAGTAAATGTAGTCATTTAATGGTTTCAACAAATATGATTTCTTTTCTCTCTCTCTTCAATTGAAGACGAAGGTAGATTCAATATAGACTGGAAGAACCTGGTTAAAGCCCAGGTGAAGGAAGCATTTAATTTCGTCACAACTTCCAGAATGGTTCTGGTGTTCAATGCCTGATTGAATACCAGATCTTTCCAAAATATAAAAGGTGGTCAAAGCAATATACTGACTATATTACCTCTTAATGCTGAGGTCAAGCATGGAAATTATATCTACGTGTATCCTATGGAATGCACATAGGAGTGTGTCGTTGGTATGATGTGGTGCATTATAATGTGCATACAGAGTAGCTCACATAAAGTGTTACAAGTCAGTATCTCTTAAATGGATCAATAAAACTAAATGCTTCGTAACAGGAAGAGGATCTGTGAGAAATTCCATCGACAACTTTTCAGTAGTGTTGAACCGTCACTGGGTCTGGTTGGTCTTCTTTGTTAATAGAATAAAAGATAAATATCTTAATAATACCAAATAACCCTGCCATGAAACGTTATGATCAGGATGGTAATCTACGTGTCAAGGTAGTTAAGTAACAACACACACTCCCTATGTTAAACACAACCATTTATTTAGAATAAACAACAAAATAAATTCCTAGCACAGAAAATATCTTCTTCACAGAGTAATGTTAATCAAATCCAGCTAATTACCTTACATAGGCAGGTACTCCCCATCGCTGGCATCCATCTTGTCATACAACCTTGATGTAACCAACACTCAGCACACACATAGCCGTTACACTCAAATTGGCCACCCCTCAAACGTCACACAACAATGGGTGCCTTCATTGTGAATTTCATACTCGTCAAATTCGTTCTGCTGCAATAACTAAGTAAAACGTAAACCAAAACCATCTCACTGAACTCCTTCTAGTTTGTGGTAGACTTTTAGTTATATCACAGCTAGAGAAAAAATAACCTGAAATAAAAATACCGACCGGTATTTAACCAGAGTTGACTGCACGCTAGTCAGACAGAAAAATGAATGCAGTTCAAGATAATTAGTACATCACAAAACTCTCCGCTAAACTCCACATGAATATCTTCTGCGATACACTCGCAGGATCCCACAACACGTTGGACTACGCAGCTACTAGTAGACTTATCGAACCCAGTTCGATCCCCGGCCTACATAGGAGCTCGTGCCCTTCACAACACACGTTCTACCTCCAAGCCATCCCTCTAGCGTACTGACGCCACTGTTGCAACCTCTGCGATACACTTGCAGGTTCCCACAATACGTTGGACTACGCAGCTACTAGTAGACTTATCGAACCCAGCCTACATAGGAGCTCGTGCCCTTTACAACACACGTTCTACCTCCAAGCCATCCCTCTAGCGTACTGACGCCATTAGCCCGAACAACTCGCTTCACAGGCGAAATACCAAACGGCGTCTCTATCTTAACCAATCAGATAACATAATGAAAAATACTAAATTCTCCCCAGGGTATCAACCAATCAGCAATAAATACTAATTCTCCCCAGGGAATCAACCAATTACTCGCCAGCCATAGGCTAGGCCCTTGTTTTCAACTCACCACAGATTACAAGAAAGAACACCATAGACTACGGGAAAACAGAAAGGTGAGAGAAAAGAAGTCATCTACGAGAAGTAAGAAGAACTAGATCAGAAACAAAAAAACTACCAGTCATCTATGAAGAGTTGGAATAATTAAAACTAACAGAGAAAAGTATAAAGATAGAAAAATGTAAAAGAAATAGAAAGGAAAAGAAAGACGTGCCGAAATAAAACAGCACAGACTCCCCCCCCCTCCCAAAACTGGCGCAGTTCCTGAACAGCGCCAACTCCAGGTCCAAAGACGCTGTGTGGACAAGTAGGCTACCAAAAAGGGAACTCATCCCCAGCTATGTCCCATCACAAGCCACTAGGTACTGTATCTTCCAAGTGCACAACCAGCACTGACGCCACTGCTGCAACCCATCCAGACGGTCGAACATAAATCGTTTAGGCACCGAGTGTCCACGGGTAGAGGCGGTATCCCCACCGTGCTCCCCCGCGACCCACTTGGCCCTTCGGAATGACTGCAGTCCGTCGCAGTAACCCCAACCAACTAAATTCCTTCGATCCACGGACCTCTGGGTTATAGTCACAGCACACTTCCACCTTTGGCGCAATCAGTAAATATATCCACCACAAACGTGATCGATGCAACAAAGCCAAACAAACATAAACGGCAACATCTTAAAGTGACAGAAAGGAAGAAGAGAAACAAGTAGAGAAAAGAAATTAGAAAGAAAGTAAGCTACAAATGATAGAGGACACGAAAGAGAAGAAGATAAAACATATAAAGAGAGAAGAGAAAAAGGAAAAGATAAATTTTGCGAATAAACGACCCCCAAAATAACTAGCTCGAGCTGTGATGATACATAAAAGCCAACCTAGAACTAAAAACACACGTAACAATATAGAACTCAAAAACATAGAAATACTTAATAATACAACAATGTCAAAGTGAATAAGATAAACTTGAAACGAAGGAAAACACGTGAACAATACAAACTTTTAAGTGATGTCTATAACTTGCTCCACATATGACCATTTCTGGTATAATAGTCTTTTCAGCCATTTTATCACTTCCTCTTGATGATATGCACAATCATATATGTGTCCACTGCCCGTTCATGAATATAAAAGGTAACACACTCCTTCGTGACAAAACCAGGTTAGTACACAGTACTCATCACACCGTCCACTCATGATACACTCTAGTACAAACTTTTACTGGGTAGTTTTAGTAAATACCACCGTTTGGTGCAATGTACCTTACTATTAAAACAACCCTTAGCTCACTAAATGAGACATTTAGGCATACAGCTCTGTAATAACAGAGTTATCAGAAACCCAAACCAGTTCTGATCTGAACACAAAATTCCGTCTGCAGTGTCGTTTGGCCGTCCGTTACAATGAAAAACCTGGTACGGCCAAACTGACCAGATCTCACTCACGCAACCTCTCTGACGTCACTCCCAAAATCCGTCTGCAGTGTCGTTTCGCCGTCCGTCACAACGCAAAACCCTGGGACGGCTAAACTGACCAGACCACACTCACATAACTTAACCTAACCTAACCTTTTCCCCTTTTACATTCCCTTAGGGGGAAAAGGTGCCCATTTTAGAAGACTCTTACTTCATGCATGGGCTGCAGTGGCGGTATTCTGACCCGGCGCCACACAGGTGTTACATTCATGAGGAAAAACCCCTGACCATGTGGTTGGTGCCGTGCACCCCGCACTTCCTTAAGCAGAGAATCGTGGACGTGGAGAAAGTCTTCTTGGGCGCCACAAAACCCAACTTTAAACGGGGAACTGACACAGCGGCTACAAATCCCCTGGTAACCCCTGGCTTTGGTTCCCGATAACTTTTAGCGGTATAACAAGTTATACCCTTTCCCAACTCGCAAGTTATCCTATCCCGTTCCTCCCGAAAACGTTCCAAACTGACTCCGGGATCTGGATCGTGGTGTAGAGACTTCGTAACTCCTGAAAACGGCAAGGGAACTTCACTCAACTCCGGAAGTACAATTGGAGAACCACTCAGTTCCGGCTGACCAACGCAGACCCGATCTTTCCCCAAGGAACTCGAATCTACTTCCTGACTTTCCCCTTCATCCCTATGAGCAACAAGGTCCACCGATGCCCCAACTGGAAGCAATTTGGGTGCCTTACATCGATTAGCAAAGTGGAATTTGATCTCCGAAGCATGTTTAAAATAAAATTCCTCCTGTGGGATGTCTACAATAAGCCCCGTCTCCACCATGAAATCAGCGCCAAAGATGGTGGGATTAACCAAACCTTCGACAACCCAGAAACTAAATTCGCAAACTACCTGTCCAACCTTAACTTTCAAACTGACACGAGCACTGGCCGAAAGAGACTGGGAAGTAGCCGAGAACAACACCATGTTCCCGGGTATAATCTCCCATCCCTTCTTCCACGCTAATTCTAAACTAACCAAAGAAACGACACTGCCTGTGTCCAACAACACCTCCACTAACTCTCCACCTAACTGAGCCCTAGCAATGGGGCACTGACCGCGAGGGGGCACTTATCTCACGAGACACAACCCGAACAACTTCTTCACTCTTTCTCTGATTTTGCTCCACGTGACCCCGTCGATTACATTCACGGGCAAAATGCCCTGCTTTGTTACAAACAAAACACCTATTGCCCTGTCCCAAAACGACGGATCTAGTCGGGGTGGTTCCTGCCAGGGCACCACTATCTAGTATCGCCTGATTCCGCACACATAACGCATCGAGCTGAAGGAAGATCTGCGGCCGGTTGGCACTTAGATATTGAGCCCTGACCTCGGGATCGCGCGCCCCTGACAACGCAGCATCCACTATCTGACTTTCCGTCAACCCAACTACAAAAACCTTTTCGATGACTTTTAACTCTTCCACGTATTCAAGTAGGGTCTCACTGTCACCTTGTTTACGGTAGAAATACTCCCAGAACAGAAGATGACGAGTCTTGTCAGGAATGAACTCGTTCAGGATACCCTTATGAAAATCTAGCAAGGTTTTTTCGTCTTCAATGGCCGCCAATACTCTGTTAGTTAACACTCCATTAGCAAAAGGGAACATCAGATGTAATAGCGAGGCCTCATCCAAATGAAAAGCTCTACATACACCCTTAAACTGCACTAACACCCTCAGAAAATGCATGACTGCCTGTATACTACTAACGGAGAAAACCATCCCTTTTTTCAGAACAGATTCAAAAGGATTAGGCATGTTAGAAAAAATCAAGCTAAGGTAGTCCTTCTTCCTGTCGAGATTGGAAACTTTCACAGGGACTTGAGCTTCATTGGCCACCCCTGAACCCTGTTTCTGCTCTCTCGTGGTCTCCTGGCTCCTACTCTTTTTCAAATTCGTTAGTTCCATTTTCACTATCCCCAATCTCTGCATTTCCTTCTCGAACTTTTCCCTATCTACAACTTCCAACTTAACCTTGAGTATATCTTTCAGTCGTAATTCCCAGTGAATCACCCTGTTCCATATTCTTCTAAAACGATCCTTCTGAAAATCGACCCTCAATTCCTCCAGAAATTCCGAAAAGGACTCCACGATTTCTACAGATTTGAAAAGTTCACTAGCGATACAGTACTGGGGGTATTTCCGCGGAGTCTGCTGGGAAACGAACCCCGGTTCCCTAGCTTTGGCTAGGAGAGTGGTGACATCCGCGTTCGAGTAACCTCCGCACCATGTGCTCTCAACTCATATAGCAACTCATCTTTATGGAGAGCGTGCCACTCCACCATTCCAGCATCCATCTTGAAACACAAAAAACAACAAAACAGCACAATCCCAAGTACCTCGGCTTTGAGATTCCAAACGCCGATCATAACCACGCAATTCTGCTAACACTGAACCGTCGCTGGGTCTGGTTGGTCTTCTTTGTTAATAAAATAAAAGATAAATATCTTAATAATACCAAATAACCCTGCCATGAAACGTTATGATCAGGATGGTAATCTACGTGTCAAGGTAGTTAAGTAACAACACACACTCCCTATGTTAAACACAACCATTTATTTAGAATAAACAACAAAATAAATTCGTAGCACAGAAAATATCTTCTTCACAGAGTAATGTTAATCAAATCCAGCTAATTACCTTACACAGGCAGATACTCCCCCTCGCTGGCATCCATCTTGTCATACAACCTTGATGTAACCAACACTCAGCACACACATAGCCGTTACACTCAAATTGGCCACCCCTCAAACGTCACACAACAATGGGTGCCTTCATTGTGAATTTCATACTCGTCAAATTCGTTCTGCTGCAATAACTAAGTAAAACGTAAACCAAAACCATCTCACTGAACTCCTTGTAGTTTGTGGTAGACTTTTAGTTATATCACAGCTAGAGAAAGAATAACCTGAAATAAAAATACAGACCGGTATTTAACCAGAGTTGACTGCATGCTAGTCAGACAGAAAAATGAATGCAGTTCAAGATAATTAGTACATCACAAAACTCTCCGCTAAACTCCACACGAATATCTTCTGCGATACACTCGCAGGATCCCACAACACGTTGGACTACACAGCTACTAGTAGACTTATCGAACCCAGTTCGATCCCCGGCCTACATAGGCACTCGTGCCCTTCACAACACACGTTCTACCTCCAAGCCATCCCTCTAGCGTACTGACGCCACTAGCCCGAACAACTCGCTTCACAGGCGAAATACCAAACGGCGTCTCTATCTTAATCAATCGGATAATGTAATGAAAAATACTAAATTCTCCCCAGGGTATCAACCAATCAGCAATAAATACTAATTCTCCCCAGGGAATCAACCAATCACTCGCCAGCCATAGGCTAGGCCCTTGTTTTCAACTCTCCACAGATTACAAGAAAGAACACCATAGACTATGGGAAAACAGAAAGGTGAGAGGAAAGAAGTCATCTACGAGAAGTAAGAAGAACTAGATCAGAAACGAAAAAACTACAAGTCATCTATGAAGAGTTAGAATAATTAAAACTAACAGAGAAAAGTATAAAGATAGAAAAATGTAAAAGAAATTGAAAGGAAAAGAAAGACGTGCCGAAATAAAACGGCACAGTGTGCCCCCCTTCACCCCCAAGGGGGTTTACTTTAGAATTTTAAATGGTATAAGTTAACCACTCTTATCTCTCAATGTAAGAACAGAAATGCGTTACTATACCCCTTTTCATGGAGGTCGCAGCTTTTTAATCTCCTGGAACAACAGGAGTCATTTGTGCTTAAGCAACATTGCCTAGCTCCTAGTTGTAATATGACTCAATCGTTGTTAGTTAAATATTACATGCTCCTAAACAAAATGTTGTAGCCACAAAGAATAAGAGATGTATGAACTAAGTCAAGTGAAAAGTGATTGATGCCTCACCACATTTTGCAAGATGTATGCATGAACTGTTAAATAAGAAGTTAGATTACATATGAATTGGAAGTGCTGGACCTGTCACATGGCCAGCCTGCTTACTTGATTATTTTTTATGAGGTACATAAAACAAAAAGTCATGCCTACAGCACCTACAACGAAAGAAGATACAAAGGAACAAGTATGTTGTCAAATGTTAGAAAAAACCTTAATAAAATGTTATTAACAAGTATTTAGATGTTAATGTAAGTCATTATTATTATTATTATTATTGACCATTAGGAAAGTTCAGGATAATAGACAGGGTTTGGAGTTGAATGGGTTACATCAGCTTCTTGTCTATGCGGATGACATGAATATGCTAGGAGAAAATCCACAAACGATTAGGGAAAAAGCGGAAATTCTAGTTGAAGCAAGTAAAGCGATAGGTTTGGAAGTAAATCCCGAAAAGACTAAGTATATGATTATGTCTCGTGACCAGAATATTGTACGAAATGGAACTATAAAAATTGGAGATTTATCTTTCGAAGAGGTGGAAAAATTCAGATATCTTGGAGCAACAGTAACAAATATAAATGACACTCGGGAGGAAATTAAACGCAGAACAAATATGGGAAATGCGTGTTATTATTCGGTTGAGAAGCTTTTGTCATCTAGTCTTCTGTCAAAAAATCTGAAAGTTAGAATTTATAAAACAGTTATATTACCGGTTGTTCTGTATGGTTGTGAAACTTGGACTCTCACTTTGAGAGAGGAACAGAGATTAAGGGTGTTTGAGAATAAGGTTCTTAGGAAAATATTTGGGGCTAAGAGGGATGAAGTTACAGGAGAATGGAGAAAGTTACACAACGCAGAGCTGCACGCATTGTATTCTTCACCTGACATAATTAGGAACATAAAATCCAGATGTTTGAGATGGGCAGAACATGTAGCACATATGAGTGAATCCAGAAATGCATATAGAGTGTTAGTTGGGAGGCCGGAGGGAAAAAGACCTTTGGGGAGGCCGAGACATAGGTGGGAAGATAATATTAAAATGGATTTGAGGGAGGTGGGATATGATGGTAGAGACTGGATTAATCTTGCTCAGGATAGGGACCAATGGCAGGCTTATGTGAGGGCGGCAATGAACCTCCGGGTTCCTTAAAAGCCAGTAAGTAAGTAAGTATTATTACTATTGATGCTGCCACCAGCACCACCACCACCACCACCAGTATTATTTTGAGCACTTAATGAAGTGACGTAAAATGAAATCTCTGAAATTTTTACTTCTTTCGTACTTTTACCTAGTATGCCTTCGAAATTTCAAATGCCTAATACTGTACTTCTCAATATTCTACTGTACTGTGGAGGAAAATATTTTGGATGAAAGTTACATAATAAAAAAGAAAAATCAGAATTTCCAAAAATTATAGTAATTTCATTTGAAATTCTAAACTTACCCTCCTCCCCCTCCCAAATTCCTCATGAAGAGTAAACACTGAAAAGTTTCCAATGTAATTTTTTGAAAGGTCTCTTGCTGTTATAAAGATTGAAAAAAAATCAGCATTTAGTTTTATTTATCCATTTAAGAGATATTGGCTTGTAACCTTTTATGTGAATCACCCTTTATATTCTAGGCCTACTTAACTTGATTTTCTCTGTGACAGATTACCTGAAGAAGATGGCTTTTTGAAAAGCACCGAAGGTCTTTTGTCCAGTCTTCCAGCTGGAACGAACTCAAATGGAAACACTGGCACAAAGAAGAGGATCTATGTTCCTGTGGTGGGAAAATTTAAAATGAAAACTGACATGCAATTTTCTGGAAGAAAATATAGTAGAAATGTTACAAGGATGCAGAAACATGATTCGAATTCAGATGTAAAAGAATCTGAAAAACGACAGAAGGGAAATTCTGTACAGCCCACAACAGTTAACTTTGCGAAGAATTCTACTAAGAGATGGCTACCTGAAAATAAAGATTTAAAAAAAACTAAAGCTTCTAATGAAACTTGCTTACAGGAAGACAACTGCATAAAGGACGTTTCGAAAGACATTTCGAGTAAAGTCAGTTTTTTCCTTTTCACAAGTTCCAGAACTATCTATAATTGATCCTGAATATTTAAACTGGCTGACATTCTTAATTGTTACACCATTTACAACCAAGTTCTCTCCTTTCCCTCCAACAACCATATATTCTGTCTTCATAAAATTCACTTTCAATCCGTGTAGACTCTACTCACTTACAAGCTTGCGGAACATATACTCAATATCTTACTGATCTTGTCCTACTATTACCTGGTCGTCGGCAAATAGCAAGGTATGCAACATATGGTCATTAATATTTATGCCCATACCTCTGCATGAGTCATTCCATTTCTCCAAGGCATTCTCTAGGAAGATTTTAAATAAAGTTGGTAACATTCCACGCCCTTGCCTCAAACCTTTTGTAGTACAAAATTCTGCTGATAGATTTTCCCTCATTTTGACACATGCTATACACTTATACATTCTCCTCATGAGGTCTATGAGAGGATTTGGGACTCCAGTCTTTTGTAGGGTAGTCCAAAGTCGATTAACTGGTACTGTGTCATATGCCTTTTCTAGATCAATGAAGATAAAATGTATCTCTTTTCCTTTGGTTAACATTCTTTCCGTCATCTGTCTAATTGTAAATATATGGTCTACACAGGATTTGTCTGTTGTAAACCCAGCTTGCTCTTCAGATATCTTATTTTGTATTAAAGATTCCAATCGCATCTTGATTATTTTACTGAGTATCCTACTCACTGATGCCAAGACATTGATACCGTGATAATTAATTGGGTTCCTCTTTGTATATTGCACTTATATATGATAAGGTCCATTCTGGTGGAATAGTATCACCCTCTATGATCTGGTTGAAGAGTTTGGTTAATATGGTACTGATTTTGAGAAGTGAAAATATAAGACACACAAACTATACATTTATCACACTTGAACTTGATTCTGACACATGTACTGCTAATTCAAATGCCAATTAACAATGTTAACAATACTGACATACTCACGTGGAAAGTTAGTGGTACAGTATGTACTATCACCTTAGGAGTTACGCAGGAGGAAAATTGGGCAATGTTGCCAACTTTACTCAGAATAAGCCACGTACCCATATTTTTTACTTGTATATTTCGGAAAGACATATATTTCGGACATTTAATTATGTGTGCGGCACAATAAAAAGATAACTTAAGAATACTGGAAAGGAAACTAAACTAAAACTGTATGAACTAATGGCAGTTAAAGTGAAGTTCAGAATTATGGACATTAAGCAAGAATAAGGAAAGAAAAATTGAGGCCGAAGAAATTAGATTTTCAAGAAATGTTGCTGGATATATTCTACTAGACAAGAACAGGAACAAGGATATCAGGAGAGAACTCAATATTTGTACATCAACAAAAAAAAATATACACCAATACAGAAATGCTGGAAGGAATATGGAGGTCAGATACAGGAACACCACATTATGAAATTAACATTAAATTATAACGGTCTTACTAATAAAAACTCTATATACAGACGTTTAACTGTCTTATACTTATACAATGAGTAGCTCGTTTATAAGTCGTGTGTAAATTCCTTACTAATAATCACTACATACGTCATATATAACAGTATAACTGTTACACAGCTACGTCATAGTTTCGTCATTACTTCGTTACGAAAGGTAATAGAATATCTGAGGTTCTCTACTGGATCCGGTAGAGTGCTCTAGTGTGGCATGTTAAATATCGATAGTACAACTGGCTCTAATCGATTACCACACTACATTTTAGTCAAAGAGTACAAGCTACAGCAATATTATTCTAATAATTCTATGATCTTTGGTTTGTTCTTCTGTGGTTACAAGGCAAACATCATCATAAAATGACAGTCGTTACGAACAACTGTTAAAGGGGCGGCCATTTTTTCCCTATATACAACACTTAAACAAGGGGTTTCGTGTATATAACTACTGCAAAGCAATTCCCATTGTATAGTTACAGCCTGTTTATACGTCCATAGCTTATTCACGGTTTATTAGTAAAGTTTTCTGTCTCAACTCTGCATAAGTCTCGTATAAAAACTATACACGGTTTATTAGTAAGACTGTAAGGATATAAGATATGTTGGCAGACAGAAGAAGAGTGGGTACAACAATTCTAATTCATGAAATTTGGAACTGGCCTTGCAAGGCTTAATCCCTGAAAATTATGATGATGACAAGGATGATGATGATAATTAAATTAGTTTCCACACATTCAGCAATATCGCAGAAATTATGAAAGGTATAAAAAAATATACCCTTACTCTTTTTTATTCTTTATCTTATTAGGAACAAAAAATTTTATTAGGACAATTGTTGTAGAACCGACCTGAGACAAGTTACAGAGAAGAAAAGAGATAAGTGTCTGTTACATCACACATCTTGAAATGGCGACTTCACACAGGCTCTCTGCCACAGATTCAGACAAAACACCTCTCACTCATAAGCTGTACATGCGCAGTAGTCATGCTATTCCTTCATTTTAAATTTTACGGACTAGGATATATGAACTTATACCCCTCCACTATACTGGGTGTAAAAAAATATATGCTACAAGGCTCGGTGGTAGGTAGGTGTGTACTATGTGATCATATTTTGTTAATAAACCCATGCTAGCGTCTCTGAAATATGGATGAGAATATAGGCAGTATGGATCACAAAAACTAGGAAAGAAGTACAGTAAAAAAGACAATTGAAATTGAAATTGCACCCATGTCCAGAGACCCATGCCCAATAGTCTGGCCCCCTCGCTCACCTGACCTGACACCATTGGATTTCTTTGTACATGAAAACCCTGGTGTACAAGACTCCCATGGAGACACAACAAGATCTTGTGGCACGAATTCAGGTAGCAGCTGGAGTCATCCGAAATATGCCAAGAATATTTCCAAGAGTTCGACATGACATAACCACGCAATGCACAAAATGTATCGAAGTTGGTGGCAGCCATTTGGAGCATATTCTGTAGTTGATTAAAATAATGTTTATTTACAGTATTTCAATTGTCTTTTCAACTTCTTTCCTAGTTTTTGTGATCCGTACTGCCTATGTCTTCCTCCACATTTCAGAGATGCTAGCATGTGAACAAATTGTTTCTGGACATGGGTTTATTTAACAAAATATGATCACATGGTACTCATCTACCTACCACCGAGGCTTGTAACTTTTTTTTTTTACATCCTGTATATGTTGTTAAAAACTTGCTACACTACATTCATTTAATGTTGTTGTTTTCTAATGCCAGGCATTTGACAATAAAGTCATTTGACCTCTTGCACTCCAATATTTTTCAAAGATATTGTCATGGTTAGCCACTGACACACAAATTTTGAGATGTTCTGAATCCATTTTTTTATTTGAGTTGCACAATGGACAGTTAGGAGACTGATATATTCCAATTCTATGCAGATGCTTGGCCAAACAGTCATGGCCTGTTGCCAATCTAAATGCAGCTACAGACGATTTGCGTGGTAAATTGGGAATCAACTGTGGATTATGATGCAGAGAGTTCCATTTTTTCCCTTGAGATTGTGTTATCAAATTTTGTTTGTTGAAGTCTAAGTATGTAGATTTAATAAATCTTTTCACAGAGGAATACGTAGATTTAGTAACAGGTCTGTAAGTAGCAGTGCTGCCCTTCTTTGCTAAAGCATCCGCATTCTCGTTTCCCAGGATTCCACAATGGGATGGTATCCATTGGAATACAATTCTTTTATTGATTGTTATTAGTTGAGAGAGCATTTTATTTATTTCTGCTATTTGAGAGGAAGGTATGTGTCTAGAGACTATTGACAGAATAGCTGCTTTGGAGTCTGACAATATAACTGCATTTTTAAATTTATTGATGTGGCAGAGAAGATTCCTGAGACTTTCACTTATTGCAGTGATTTCTCCATCAAAACTTGTTGTTCCATATCCAAGAGATCTATCAAGTGAGAAGAGACAGCATGTAACACCTGCACCTGCACCTTGTTCCCTGGAGATCAAGGATCCATCGATGTATAAATGAAGCCAATTTTGTGGAGGGTACCTAATATTAATTATCTCTAAAGACAATACATTCATTTAATACAGTTGGTATTAGCATTGTGTATTACAGACGCTATGTTTGGTTCAAGTTTGTCAAGTACAACGAAGTTCGATATATGCCAATGTTCACTCTGCAGGAGGAGGCTGTCGTGTTTGTTCTATCTTGTTAAAAAAATATTCTCTGTTCTCCCCTCCCACCCATTCATGTTTTAACTGCTTAAGCATTTTAGTACAGATCTTGCGATTAGTTTTTCGTATGAAATAAGGCAAAATTTTTAATGTCTTGTTGTCTCTCTTATGTTCATACATTGCAGACACTAACTGGTACAACTTCTACAAACTGAAGCACCACAAAAGCAGTATGATTGTCGCACGTGATTTGAGAACAATGCTCAACTATGATATGATTCCAATTTTAAATCTTATTCACATTTTTGTAAATAATTCATAAATAACACCTGAACCACATTACTGTGAATGGGTATCTAGCATTCAAACACTAAAACAAAAATTATATCAACACATTAATTGTTCATAAATGATTAATTAAACAGTGACTATATATACACAATTCTCCCACCATTCAGATCTAACAAATATTTAAATATATTAATTTAAAAAAGTCAAATATTCCTAACTTAAATATATTAAGCTCTTCATCAAACTATTCCCTTATTTACCTATCACAGCAGGCCATAATATATCTTCACCTTGATGTGATGAATATTGGTCAGCTGCGCACGAGCATTTGGTGTTAATAATTTTTGGAAACGGTGATAGTACTGTACCAACTGGGTGAGAGCCAACTGCAGAAGTGAGGAACCAGTCACCAAATTGGGAAAAGAAGACAGGATCTCTCGATTCAACTCCTCCAAAGATAGTTTCCATCCCGCAGAGAAAGACTGAACAAGTGCCAATGCTTTTTCTGGAAAGAAGGTATAAACTTTTAACCTTTCAGAACATTTTGCAAAATATACAGTCATTAGGACTGGCTATGTTTACTAAATTTTGAGCTCTCAAGTTCCAGTCATCACTCATCAGGAAAAATGAGAGAATTCAGAAATAGGTGGCATAACTCTTGTTGTATAGGTCTATGCTTTCTGTCACCAAATCCTATCATCGGAATTTCAATTCTCTCATTTTCTGTTAACATTTGAAGGGTACACAGGAATAACGATCAAGGTCTATTTTAGAAAGTTTAAAAAAAAACGAGTTTTAAAGTTTTAGTACGTAGTTATATGTGCATTTAATAGAAATTGACGTGGTGGAATGTAAAGAACGATTATTTCTTATCAATTATACAATGCCATTTTGTTCTAAATTTGCTTGGCAACAATGGAAAATGCAATATAAACAAACAATATGTAAACTTCCAAAATAAGAACGATCAAGGTCCAAATAGGAAACTTCGAGATACATGGGATACAGCATGCATTATAGTGAAACACCACTTCTACCTCAGACATTTAATTTGCTTTTGATCGTTTTATATATAATTTCAAAATATAATTCTCGTTTTCCTTTCATTGGTCTTGTACTGCAGGACTGCAGAACTGCTTCTTTATTTGAAAGTCATTGAATGTTGCCGTTTTCAAATCTAATAATCCTTGGCGCTACAGCTCATGAAGGGCCCAGACCGACCAGCCAGTTGCTGGCCTCACGTCCACATGCCGAAACAGAGGTGGACGATAATCCAATCAGAATGGAGGTACCGTGTGGTTAGCACGATGATCCCCCAGCCATTATAGCTGGCTTTCGCAACCAAATTTTGGTACCTATCGTAGCTCCCCAAGTGCATCATGATGCTGGGTGGGCACCGGTCCCATACACTGGCCGAAATTTCATGAGAAAATTTCTTTCCCCATGAGGACTCAAACCAGCACGCATTCTGTAACGCGAGTCTTAGGCAGAACGTCTGAGACCACGACGTCACAGTGCGGGATTTGAAAATGTCATCATATAAAGCGGTTGAAATTTTCAACTCTTTCGCATTGTTCTTCTTCTGATATCTTTTCAGTGGCTTGAAATATAATTAAAATAATGTTAGAAAATGACTATTATAGACTAATCTGGGTGTTTAATAGCATTTGAAATTAAAATGCGATAAATAAAATTAAAGATAAAATAATTTTGACAAATAAAATAGAAACTCACTATATAGCTTTCATATCATCCGATTGATGATAATCAGGAACACATTTTTAGTACTGTATCTTATTTTACATTGTAGATTGCAATGGACTTCTAGGCGAAAGGGCTTTCTTTTTGCAGTAGCTATTCAGAAATTCTCCCCATCCATAAAATACTTCTTTTTTTTTTTACTGAGTTATTTTACGATGCTGTATCAACATCTCAGGTTATGTAGCGTCTGAATGAAATGAAGGTGATAATGCCAGTGAAATGAGTCCAGGGCCCAGCATTTGCTTGTATTGGGTTGAGGGAAAACCCCGGAAAAAACCTCAACCAGGTAACTTTCCCCGACCAGGATTCGAACCCGGGCCACCTGATTTTGCGAACATACGTGCTGACCATTACTCCACAGGCGTGGACTAAAATACTTCTTCTATCTTGCAGTAAACTATGAAGAATGGTTCAGGTTTCTTCCCAGGATTAGCAATCTCATGCCACTAGTCATCAGGAAACTCACATCTTATCTTCTGGTTTATAAATTCTACATTATTATTGCACTTGAGGTACAAATGGCCTTTTTTTGGAAATGTTGCCAACAAACAAAATTTCTTCACTATATGCACTAAGAAATGGAAAAATCGAATCACAATAAAATTTGTTATTCTGTCATCAGCAGGATTCACAGAACATATTGAATTCACGCATAGTCAGGCAAAATTCCAAAACAGGAATACCACAACATTAAGCATACTTCATCATGCGCTTTGTTCGAAACCTTTTCATCATGTGTACAAAATACAGATTTCCAGTAGAAAGTCTATGAACTTAGCATGAAAAGACTATAGTTGCCTGGAGTAATATGCTTCACTTGTTGAAAGTTTAGGAATTGAAAGATTCTTCCAGTAATCCATAGAAATTGCTCCCTTAATCATAGACTTTCTGGACTTGAAAGGTATCCAAACATTCAGAACACTTTACCTCATACAAAGTATCTCTTTTCCTCTTATGTAGTTCATTTTGAGTCGCTGTCATTTTTGCCTATTCAAATTGTGTATCTGAGTTGCATCTTTATCATTGTTTATTTCTAATTCAAGTTGAGATATATTGGTTCTAAATTTATCGCAAATACATGCGTCACTTCTGAAATACCCAAAACTTATGCTGTACTAATTAAAAAAAATCAATTAATATTTCTTGTAGGACCTCATAGTATTTACAATGATAAGTCCTGTCAGGTGAGCATTCTATGTAGCACAGGAAGCCATTAGATTTCATTCACTCATTAATCTACTCCTTTCTATAAGTAAAATATTCTGAGAACATCTCAATCCTCAACACTTAAACAAGCGTCTTCTGTAATTTATTTGACTCATGATCTGTATTCTTTTCGATTAGTTAGAAGTACATCAAAAAATTTTATTTTCTTTGTACTAGCATTCTGCATAGCTATATTCTCTGTTATTTCTGATATCTCCATTTCACTTATGACTTAATTTTAAGACAACATCTGGAACAACTAACACAAGTCTGAAAGAATGTCCATGAAACAAGCTGCAAATAAGACCTTGTTTACTTTAGTGCAAAAAATAATCATTGCATTCTTACTCAACAGTGCAAAAAGTAATGAAATTGTCGTCAGTGGCACAGCCAATGGGTGGGCCAGGTGGGCCTGGGCCCAAAAAAAATTAGTGAATTTTTAGTTTTTTTTACGGAAAACACTCAACATCAAAAATAAACCATGGATCCAGAGCAATAATTAAGATAAGAAGTCAAAAATGTGTTCATTGACACCTATTTTATTTGGTTTATTTAGACCATGTTCTGGCTCTTGCAAATTCATTATCGGAAGCACCTCAGTCTTCAAAAATGGATATTAGTAAATGTTCGTCCCTCATTAAGGCAATGATAGAAAACTTTTCAAAGCTCCGAAATGAAGAAAAATTCGAAGAATTTTATTCTAGTGCTGTTTGTATGACAGAAGTTTTCGGAATCAGTGTCTCTGTACAAGAAAAAAGAAATCATTGATCATCTCAAATGCCACAGGGTCATGTCAGTAGATTTACTGGCATGTAAAAGAACTCCTGCAGGACAAAATTCTGGCACACTGGCGATGCTGATATAACCTCTGCAGTTGTGAGCGTCGTTAAATAAACCATACCGTAATTAAATTAAATCGATCACCTCAGTCTCTGGTAAGAGACTATTTCGTTACTGATGATGGTGACACTATGCTGAAGAGTTTCAATTCAGAACAACAAGATAAGATTTTGCTGAGAGCAAGTTTATATAATATACTTGATAAAGTCATATCAGAAATGAAAAGATGGTTTGAAGAAAATTCTGTTTTCTGCGAAGCAGTATCAGTTGGTAATCCAAAGTCTTCTGATTTCATGAACTTCAAGATGCTGCCAGAACTGGCTGACTTGTATGGATCTTCAAATTTTGTGTTAAACATAAACAAGGAACTTCTAGAGAAACAGTGTTCCCTGTGAATATTAAATCAAAACATGTGTGTGACCTATATTCTAAACTACAGAACATAAGCATGGGTTTGGCATTCCAGGAACTACTCTAAGTTTTATAAATTATAGGCCTACTGATCTGTCCCATCACGACTGCATCCGCAGAAAGGAATTTTTCTGCATCATGACGAATAAAAACTTACACCAGGACAGCCATGTCAAGCACAAGGCTTTGTAATCTAGCAATTTTATCCATTGAGAGGAAGAAAAGTTGGAATTTGTTGAAGGACCCATCACCAGTGGTCAACAGATTCGTGCTAGGAAATCTCAACAGCTCCAGATCAACTTATGAAGCGTTTGTATGACTCGCATGATTGTTTATCATAATTTTGCATGTTATTAAATAAGACTTCCGAGAATGAGTTTCAAAAGAGTTGACGACAGTGCCATTGTCAGGTACTTTATAAGATCCTGTCTTGTAAACGCAGTACCAATCTAAGATAATAGCTCGACCATTACCCTTCTGATTATACAAGTAGAGCCACAATAATTTTGGTGTCAGAACTGATCATAACAAAACTGATGAACACTAGAACTAGCCATAACAACATGTTGGAAGTATCTAATATCTATAGTGGCAGTAACAAAATTAAATGATATGCAACAAAGATACTCACTTACATGATTTTTCAGTTCATCTGCTTGTCCCTTGTCAACCAGCACTTCACCTTCCTTCACAAACTGCAATATGCCACCAAAGTGAGGTGACAAGATTTCTTCCACATATTCTGCACTGCGAGTATTGAACTGTTCACGGAAGCTTTCTGCCTCTTTAGAATTGTCCCGAGTGCGTTCCCTAATGCAAACATCAATATTTTTTAATTTACATTTGTTTGTTTATCAACTGTCAGAAGACAGGTCTGAACCTCTTTAGTGACATCAATAAAGGTGCGTACACACATAGGGAACGAACAATGAACAAGTGATGAAGCGAACTTTCACTGTTTGGAGCAACATACAAATAATCAGCAAATGGTCAGGGAACATTTGCATTTGCTGGTTATTCGCAATAATGGTAGACGATTTATTATAGTAAATGCAGCAGTTATTATGGGCTGTCTAACAAAAATAAAGGGTGATTGTGACAGATTCCACTATACAAAAGTCGCAATTGGTATAGAATAGAAGCATTGACTTGTTTAATTACTTACGTTAAATTCAGTGGGATAGTTTTAAAACTTCTGTTGAATTTCAGCAACAGACTTTGAAATGTTACTATGCAAAATAGACTAACACTTTGCAAGAAAGACAGACTGATGAGAAGCAATACCTGTTCATGAAAGATTAGCACTAACAATTCAATATCTGGCAACAGAGGATTCATATACAAGTTTTATGTATTTATTCGAAGTTTCCAAACAGCCGAGTTCCATGATTTTTCCAAAATTTCCTGGTCCCGATATAATTCAATAAGGTTGATGCGGGACTGTATTTAAAATTTTTGCCACTTCAGGCAACTAAAGAAATGTTGCCCCCTCTACATAAATAACGAATTATGAAAATTAGTCAAAATTAAGACAGAGAATCGAATAATCAATATTCAAATGGAATTAATTAGTAAATAAGGGAAAATAATACAAAAGAAATAAAATTAAATATAACTTTAAATGTGAGTATTGTATTACAGTACATTCAGTGATCACCGCCCTGCTTTTTGTTGGATCTGAAATCTTCTAGAGAGGCCTATTGTTTCACTCCTTGACTGGTGAAATAGTCTCTAGTTACTTCATTTATTGCTCAGAATGCTGGATCTAATTTTATTTATTTCATTTCCATACTCATCAGTCATTATTTTAATTACATGGGTGCTGATCAATACTGCCATTCATTTCACTTTCATTATCGTACTTATTGTTAGTTTAGAAGATGTATCACATAACAGTGACGATGTACTCACATCAGTTTTTGAAAGAATACCTCAGTTTCATTTTGAACAACTCGATTTTGTGTGTCTTACAACATAAGCACTTTTTATTTCTTTTCTAAATTATTTTAAGTTTTCACTGTTTTCTATATTCAGCCTCAATTCTTTTCGTATCCGAACTTAATAATACTAATAATTTAAAACTTCATAATTTAACAACTGCAGACAGTCATTTTAAACCTGTAACTTGTGTACTAGTTCATTTCAACTGATAATAATAATAATGATGATGATAATAATAATAATAATAATAATAATAATAATAATAATAATAATAAAAATAAAATGTCAGGTATTTAACCAATAAGTTACCAATTTTTGCATAGAACAAGTATTATTTTGCTTTGAGATGTCATGAGCTGCCATGTAAAATTAAGTACGGTAACTTACAAGCTTTAATTATGTGACGCACATGTGAAATAAAGCTTGACTGGTATATTACAATCAGACAACCTTACTACCTTTTACTAATTAGTTCATTAATTACATCCTGTTCGCATATAGTATATATATAAAGTAATGTAAAATGTTTGTCATAAATGCACATGTGTATAAAATTTCTCAAATTTTCACAGCTTGAGTATGGTACTAATCCCAAAAATTTGCCATCCAGTGCCATGGCTCATGTTGGTCCATGCATAAATATGGCCCTTTGTTGATGACATCTTCTTCAATCCATTCCAGTTTTGATATACTAGTACTGGTTTGTGAAATTAGGTATATTAACCACTGCGGTCTGCTGCTACAACAAACTACGAAAAAGTGACAAATCCCATCCACAGCGAATACCAATTTCCTTTGATGTACTGACAAGCAATGGATCACATACGAAGCAAACCAAATGACTGGTTTACCTTCACTGTACCGTCCACATGTTCTGAATTCAGTCAGCAAATGCATTTGTTCATTGTTCGGTCGGTATATGGGCTTAAAACTAGTGTTGTGGGATTTAATCAATTAATCTAATCGATTAATTTATCAATTTCTGTTGTAAGATTAATCGATAAAAAATATTTAATTAATATTCCTCTCTCGGAAATTGCTTACTTAAAAAGCACAATAATACTGTTATTTTTTTATTGCAAAGCAGGTAGCGTAGGGAAAATCTTTGCACAAACACTTCAGAAAGAGATGGAAATATGGGGACAGTGACCTAGTCTACCTCTATTGAAAGTTGAAACACAATGCAAAACCCTTATTAAGTTTTATGGTTTTCCAAGAAAACTTCCACCTTGTTGTCAGCTCATCTTCCTAGCATATGAAATACATACTTTTCTGGGCTTCGTCTCCCTCACCCATTTCAAAATAGCCATGTCTATACTGTGTGCAAGTGAGAGCATAACTACCTTCTTCTCTTTTTAAAATCTGGTAATTCGATTACAACAGGGGCCAGTCTTCTGTTTCGACCGCTGTACTTTTGCAGTTGCAGTTTCTGTACTGAGTTGGTATATGAAGGTTGTGTGTTTAGTTTGATAAAGAAAAAAAAAATCAATTTTCTGTGGTTTGTGAAAAGTGTAAACTCCATTATGTCATATGAGAATTTGAGAGGTAAACTTGGTGAAATGTTACGATTTAAATTAAACGATCGTGGAGAAGTGCTTGACAGAAAAAGAGTTTTTTCGTGTTTAGTGATGCAGGAAACATTGTTACTAAACATAGAGTGGCACTTAATTTGGAGTATGTGAATGCACTCACATGTTTAAAATCATGGATGAAGCAATATTAACTAGGTGAGTCTTCGTACTTTTTGTTATTTATGCTTGTCTCAAAAATTCCCGGAGAAATTGACACAATAAATTATAAGCCTCATAATAAATATGTTAACAAGTAATTAAAATAGTTGTTCTGTAATATAACGATACAATATATACAGATATACAACATTTAATACTTATGCTAATCACCTAACACAAGTTAAATTTAACAATAATTGAGTGGCTCAGTGCTAGACTTGCCTAAACCACAATTACACTGAAAAGAGTTATTCAAGTCTAAATTTGGACGTCATTTTTTTAAATAATCACATGTCAAAATAAAATTATTTCTCTTTTACTGTAATCTAGTATGTATCTATAATAATAATAATACGTGGCGCT
Organism: Periplaneta americana; assembly: GCF_040183065.1. NCBI lineage: Eukaryota > Metazoa > Arthropoda > Insecta > Blattodea > Blattidae > Periplaneta > Periplaneta americana. Next base: position 152,202,221 of record NC_091121.1, read on the forward strand.
ACAGCCCGTGAAGGGCCTAGACCGACCAGCTGGCTGCTGGCCTCACGCCCACATGCCGAAGCAGAAGTGGACGATCATCCAACCAGAATGGAGGTATCATGTGGTTAGCACGATGATCCCCCCAGCCGTTATAGCTGGTATGTATCTAGTCCATGTAAAAAAGTAAGTTGAAAAATATCATTAACCCAGAAATGTGTTAACTGTAAAATGAATGATAGACAAGTTTAGCCCTAAAACAAATTATATTTCAAGCCCAAACATGTGGCATAGGAGTCATTCCTTGTCAAAGGACCCTGAATGCAAAAAAATTAAAATATTTCAAAGTAATTGTAATATTCATATTTCTAGAGTAGATGAACCTTTATACCAGATAAACGGTTAATTTTATGAAAATATTATATTATTTAATATCTATGCATATTTGACTTTAGTATTAATAGTACTGCTGACAAAAGGAAAAATACACCTCATTTGTTGCCTGCTTTGATCATCTTTGCTTATCTTCTGATTTTTTGTTGCGTGAGAAACTTGCTGTGTAGATGTTCCACAATCTACTGTGAAATTTTGAAGCAAATCAGATGAGTTTTTCAAGTACATGGGACTAAATCAAAATATTACGATCATATGTCAGGACCGCAACACAAAACATGATTTTATTTATCCCCATAAGAAAGTAATTAACTTAGCAAAGTAAAACTTTCAGAAAGTGAGGTTATCCACAAGATCTAAATTTTAACATATAACAACTTTTTTGGTAGCATGACTATTTTGCACTCAAAATTGCGTTGCGTGTGTGACATTAGCCTCATATTATCAAATGTCACACCCACAACACAAAACATGAAAAAAAAAACAGGGAAAGACAAAAACAAGCTCTTCAAACTGATGAAATAAAGTTAACGCTAAAGCGCAAGATAGAATAAGACAGAGGCGGCACAGAGAAAAACTAAAGGAGGTACCTGAGATAAATAATGTATCTCTAACAAGGGGTTCATATAGGAGTAACAGATCACTAGGGAAAGCAGTTTTTTAAAGTGAATAGAGGTTTACCAAACAGCCTAAAGAAAAGGAAAACAGTGGTATCGAAATTTATATTTGAGGAATTGCCGGAATTTGCAAAAAGACTAAATCTGCTACAAAAATTAAAAACAGTACCGTAAAAGATTGAATGATGAAACAAAAGATAACATGGTGCAGTTTTATCTTCATGATGACATAAGCAGGACTGAGCTAGGTAAAAAAGACAAAGCCACCATAAAGAATGTTCAAACCGGCAAGAAAGAAGTGGTACAGAAATGTACTATGATGATGACGACCATTGCTGAAGCCTATGAAGAGTTTGTGAAGGAATATCCTGATTGTGTGATAAAGAAATTCAAGTTTTTCGAGCTTCACCAACCATTTGTATTTCCCGTTTCCTCTATGACCCATAACACATGTATATCATTACCATGGGAACATGCAGTTTTTGGTGGAAAGTGTAGGAAAGAAACTGGTGTATTTCCACGTAGTAAACAAGATTTATTAGCCATCCTTGTATGTGACACTGAAAGCTTTGAATGCATGTCAGATACATGTGAAAATGCAAGTCGGCCTGCAATTCTGTTCAAAATATCATTAGTGATGAAGAAACAATTAATAATGAAATGAAATGGCCTCAGTGTAGAGATGTGGAAGGACATCCTCAAATTGTCCTGGAAACTGGGACTGATCTGAATATGTCAAGAAAATACAAATCCAGTTGAACGGCATTCAAGCTCCATAGTTACGTGAAAAGAAAACAGTCCAAACACTTTGAAGAGGTGAAGAAAAAATTTCTAATTCATGATGCAGTCATCCAAATTGATTTTGCAGAAAACTACATATCTTTGAGCCAAGATGAAATTCAAAGTGCTGACTGGAGTCAGTGACAAACCACCATTTTCACTGCTGCTGTTTGGTTGAAATGCGGGAAGAACTATAATTATGTCATTATAAGTGATGACTTGTCACACAGCAAATATTCCTTAAAACCCTTCTCTAAGACTTGAAACTGAAACAAGTTCCGAATATTCAACATGTGAAGATATTCTCTGATGGCTGTGCTGCACAGTTCAAGAATTGCATCGCAGTGTTGAACCTCACACATTTTCAGTCTGACTTCAATATTTCTGAAGACTGGAATTTTTTTGCCACTTCCCATGGCAAAGGAGCAGTTGATGATGTTGGGAGAACTTTGAAAAGAACTGTTTAGAAAATGCTGAAATCACGCCAAATGATTATATAAATTCGCCTTACGAATTCTATGAATGTACCAAACAGAGTGTAAAAGTGTAACAACATTATTTACATCTGCAGAAGAAGTGAATTCATTATCACCATTCCTGGATAATCGTTGGAAAAATGTACAGCCAATTCCAAGCCTGCATAAAGTTTGCTTTGTGTCTCCTATTAAAGAAGATTTGGTGAAAGTTTCTGTAAGCTCTCAACAAGAAGAATTAACAACAGTCCAATTATTACATCTTGAAGAAGAAGAAGAAGAAGAAGAAGAAGAAGAAGAAGAAGAAGAAGAAGAAGAAGAAGAAGAAGAAGAAGAAGAAGAAGAAGAAGAAGAAGAGGAGGAGGAGGAGAAGTCTAGATCTTCATGCAACAACAAGGACAATACCAAACTTGAGCCAGGGGACTTTGTACGGTAGTTGTATCTTTAACTGCAACAGGAAAGTCTAACAGGAAACAAGACGTCTTCTTTGCTATTGTGATGAAGTATGAGGAAGTGTTGGGTGTTGCCAATAAATGAGGACAAATTTTGGGAGGACTTGTCAGTGATCCTGAAGAAAGTGAAACCTCCTAATTTGCTTAATAACAGGAGTCAATTTGCCTTTAGGTGACTATGCTATGTTTTAGCCTACATGAATGTTTGTAAAAATTTTTTTAATTTGTATGTGTTTTTTTAATTAATTTCAATAGCAGTGGTATTATTTTGGTTAGTTTGTAAATAAAAAATATCTATGTCACATTCCTGCTGATAAAAATATGTAAACTTAACATGTCTTCAAGTGTCACACACGCAACATTTTCAAATTAGAATTTATGTTGAATGTTAATGTTCCTCAGCAACTTCTATTATATCATCTCAAAAGTATACATTTTATTTATGTCACCAGCAAGTTACAATCATATTCATAATCTAAGAGAATAGAATTGTAATAAAATCTTCACTTGCATGAGCAGGAGTTGTATCATTTTGTCACACACGCAACAAAGATTGACATTTTATTTCTGTTAAGTGTATTCTTCTTAACCAACTCAAAACTTCATAACTCTGATGGTTAATATAATATATAAAAGTAAAAATGTTAGCTCTTAAAACATTTAATCTACAGTGTCTTTTGTAAGTGAATCTGCTGTTAAAATGTCACACACGCAACCATGGAATGACCCATAGGCAATGTTAGGCAAGTTTGGCTCTCGTAAAAAAAAATTTGAAACCCAAATAAGTAGGATATGCAAGTTAGGTTCAAAAGTATAAGACATTAAAATCCTTGCAGGTCAGTGGTATGATGACCAATTTATTGGACTAATTAACAAAGTTACGAACTATAAATCTTTGGAACACAAAGAAAAATATGGAACTCTTTATTTATTATCCCCGTCAGTTGCTTCCATGTCTGGATTGTTGAAACCTTCTCCTTCTACTTTCAGATTTCGGTAATAATGGTGGTAAATTGGAGGGATATATTTGAGTAGTGACATTAAATCTTTCTTCTTCTCTTTCGTGATTGGCCGACCTCTGGGATACAGGAGGTTCAATTTCTGAGAAAAGTTTCGTGATGGGCGACCTTAGATCCCTTTCCATGCTATATCGACCACACCAAAATCTATGCAGTCAGACACACTGTATGTTTTGTAGAAAAGTTTCTTGGGTTCATCTTTCCGAAACTGTAACCATCGAATCTTGAGCCATTCCACTTTTTGTTTATTTTCGATATCTTTCTGTTTGTTATTTCATTTTCTAAAGTATCTCAACTATAGAATAGTTCGCTAGTCATACGATGGACCTGAAATTTTGGATTTCTTTTCTTCACATCAGCTATTGCTCTTTCCCACTTTTCAGAAACATATACTTCTTCGTGATAGCGTTTAGACCTCTCGATGACTCCAAAGTCTATGTCACAGATATCAAAACTGTGGCCAGGAATGAAACATTTTTGATTGAGCACTTCAAGGGTTGGATGGTTTTGCAATGCGCAAGATAAGAAGAGAGCTGTTTTAATATTACGATTCTGCCCTCCACAGCTGTCACTATAGATTGTAAGAACTTTGGTTGTCTGTGGGAGAAAATTTTTGATATGATTGAGAAGGCGTGCCATTCCGAACTCCATAGTCGTCAAAAATGACAAAATAAAATGGTACATGTGGTGACATAAGCTGTAAATTTTAGCCAAACAACAACAATTATTCGTACTTAGCACTAAGCTTGCCTAACCAACCTCATCAAGGGATTTTAATAGATTTGATTTCGTAAAATACTACCTTTAATTATGTTTCATACGCATGCAAATAGAGCTAAACTTGCTTACATTATAAAATATTAATTGAAAATATAAACTAAAATATCCACCAAAAATAGTGCCTAACCCTCTGCATTTCTTATGGGTTTTGAAAAAAATGTAAGAGACAAACTTGCCTAAGCGTCACATTATATAAACTTTGCAAAAAATACAATTAAAAATAAGAAATCATCCATTAAAATACACTTATTACAAAAATAACTTACCTGATGAAGTCAGATCACCACAATTGGGTTGATAATCTTTGTCAGAATCACTGTTACCTTCAAACATGTTGTGAATGGACTCCAGGTCTGACTCTTCATATCCCAGGTTTGTTTGTTTGTTGCTTAGGCAACTATGTCGCACAACTTGCGTCTAGAGCCTAACCTATCAAAAGCTTCCACTTGAGTAAATAGTTAGAATTTCATTCGCCAGGTGGCAGTGGTGTTACAGTTTTCGTATTAATAGAATCTTTTGACGCTAGATGGCGGCAACACTAAAGCCGAAAAATAGAGATGTGTCTTGTTTTATTAAGTCTTGCTGCTTTACACTCTATTCCCTACTCTATTCAGTAAATATGTTAAAGGTTAATAAATAATTGGCAAAAAATATTAATTTACAAGCTGTCCGACAAAGAATATGATTATTGTAGGTCTGCTAATCAAAACCAAGTAATTGCAAATAGAAAGAAAAACCATAATTCTGATGACAAAATGTAGGCCTATTCTGATTTCCTGAAATATAATGATTTAACATAATATACTATTTTATGAGGTCAAACATTGGTCTGAAAATGTCGATTCCTCAACATATTCTCAAATACTTCAAAACAAAGTCTCATCTAGCTCTGATAGAAATTAAAAATCAGAAGAATTCAACACAAGGCAGTAATACCAAGCCGAAAAGTTATGTTTCCAATAATATTGTACAATGCAATACAGTCTCATAGCAGCACTTTAGTGGAGAGGAACAACATTTCAAGATATAAATCTCATAAATTAGATTCTACTTGTGTAAAAGTAGGATCCCATTATGTAAAATTTATCCTTCAACAATTTGATGAATTCTGGAAATGAACAGCTAATGAACAGCTTTCTAAAACAAAAAATACAACAATTAAAGGATATAATTAGCCACCCTACCCATTATTTCCTGGCTTAGTTGCTTTATAGGTGGTGCCTTGATATCACTTGTGACCTGTCTTCAGACAGTTGACAAAACAACAACAAAACAAGGGATCAAGATGTAAAAACAAGGGATATAATTATGTATTTACTGAAATCAGACGTTTTCCCTAGGACTGGTATTTCATTTTAATATTACGATAAATTACTATCTTGGAAATTTCAAGCTCATAGGGAACTTGCACTCTAAATATCATTCAGTCGAATACAGGGGCGTTTTAAATGACAATATTACTAATTGATCTTATTTCTCATTACGAATGTCATAATTCTAATAACAATAGAAACTTGTTAAAACTAGGGTTGCCATAATGAAAAAACAAAGAAACCAGTACATGATCCACAAGTCAATATGATCGACAGGAAAAAACGTACGAATTTATAAGAAACTTGTATATATCATCTATTTTTCATAGACACGAATACTTTAATATCACTTGTTTACTTAATGTGAATGAGACTGGCCACTTCAGTAATACACTTTATACCTTATCTAGCACATTATTTGGCATGCAATTTACATTATTACCATTTATTTTAGCACCACACCATTCATGTCTGTATATAACCACTCTTATCTCTCAATGTAAGAACAGAAATGCGTTACTATACCCCTTTTCATGGAGGTTGCAGTTTTTTAACCTCCTGGAACAACAGGAGTCATTTGTGCTTAAGCAACATTGCCTAGCTCCTAGTTGTAATATGACTCAATCGTTGTTAGTTAAATATTACATGCTCCTAAACAAAATGTTGTAGCCACAAAGAATAAGAGACGTATGAACTAAGTCAAGTGAAAAGTGATTGATGCCTCACCACATTTTGCAAGATGTATGCATGAACTGTTAAATAAGAAGTTAGATTACATATGAATTGGAAGTGCTGGACCTGTCACATGGCCAGCCTGCTTACTTGATTATTTTTTATGAGGTACACTTAGCGGCAAAAAGAATGGGTCGACTCTTGGTCGATAGAAATGCTAAGTTCTATCGCGCAGTTCACTCGTGTAAATGTAACCCAGTGCAAGGCATTGCTGTGGTGTCTCTTCATTGAAAGTCATCCGTGTATAATGTAATAAACCTTACGAGCAGTGTGTGGCCCAGTGGTAAGAAGTCTGACATTCGTGCCAGAGGTTGTGAGTTCGGCTCCTGGTACGGTAAAATTATTATTTTTTTTTATTTTAACTTTTACTTAATTTATTAGTTTAAATGTGAAATGGCATTTGTTAACAAACTTCGTTATGCCTGCCTTGTAAAAATATTATTGCCCATCATCTGTGGGCTATTAATAGGTGAGACCTGGCCTGTATAAACAAAAATACTTGTTTCACATCCTAAAAAAACGGACGCATATCAAATACAAATAAATAATTAAATTAACAAAAACAAACAATTTGTTAATATATTAACAAAACAAGGCTGTGGTGGGGACTAGCATCTCGTCCACAAACCACCTGCGTCAACATCTGCCCTCATTATGTGCGGCATGGAGTACACAAGATTATGAAACAGGTCTAAATTCTTGGCCATCTTCTCCCTTGCATCTAGAACTCTGTCCCAGAATTCCTCAGGTGTCCGAACGGGTGGTTGTTCTGCTCAATTAGAGCATAGGATCCTTTTGACTGCAGCCCACAAATTTTGAAACAGATTCATATCTGGTGAATTTGGAGGCCAGTCGACTGGGTCGACATCACGCCTCCTCATAAACCATCTTTGAATCCGGTTGGCGGTGTGTATCGGATGATTATCCTGCTGGAAGAAAAGTGTTCCTTCTGGATATCGTTTTCAGGCGGAAGGGATCATTACATTTGCCAAAATGTGTTCGTAGACTTCTGCCGTAAACAGACCGTGGATGCGTTCCAGAAGTCCTGCCCCATCGTATGACATCCACCCCCAACATGCGACCCTCACGCGAAGCATATCAGTGGTCATTCATACAATAAACTAGGGCAATACTATCATTGCTATTGGAGACAATTACCTCGTCGGAGAAAATGACATTTCTCCAGTCAAAGTCCTGTTGGAGAGTAGCATACACAGAATGTTACTGGAGACAATTACCTGGTCGGAGAAAATGACATTTCTCCAATCGAAGTCCTGTCGGAACCAGGGCAATGAATTATTGTTTCTGTGCCATCTTCAAGCGTAATGACGAGACAGAACGTTATATTAACAGAAAGCAGTATTGCTTGAAAGAGAGAGGGAGGTTTATTATTTATTAGAGTTTGGGCATATTCTAAGATATATCGCCACATAATTATAGCTTTGCAAGACATATATAATGGAAAATTTGTAATAAAAAAAAGAAGATTGGGGGAGATTCGAACCTTGAGCTACTAGTACTAACATGTTCAATATACCAATGCCGTAACAACTTATGCTACTGCAACTGTTTATATTAGTTCGGCATAATACATGGTTTTCCTGTTCATATTCGCTCCGGTCGATTTTGTATTTATCAATTTTATTATTATTTCACTCTTCAAGGGCCCTGATGTATCTAGAATCAACCCGCCATTCGATTTGATTACATATTTTAGCCTCTTAAACAGAATACAGCAAATTTAAATGGTTTAATTATGTGTTACCTAGTGAACTATGGCGTTGACGAGACGAGCATGTGCAATGTATGTCTCTGGAACTCAGAAATTGTCGGCCGGCCCATTCTTTTTGCCGCTAAGTGTACATAAAACAAAAAGTCATGCCTACAGCACCTACAACCAAAGAAGATACAAAGGAACAAGTATGTTGTCAAATGTTAGAAAAAAACCTTAATAAAAGTATTAATAAGTATTTAGATGTTAATGTAGGCCATTATTATTATTATTATTATTATTATTATTATTATTATTATTATTATTATTATTATTATTATTATTGATACTGCCACCACCACCACCACCACCACCACCACCACCACCACCACCATCACCACCACCACCACCACCACTATTATTTTGAGCACTTAATGAAGCGATGTAAAATGAAATCTCTGAAATTTTTACTTCTTTAATACTTTTACCTAGTATGCCTTCGAAATTTCAAATGCCTAATACTTCTCAATATTCTACTGTACTATGGAGGAAAATATTTTGGATGAAAGTTACATAATAAAAAAGAAAAATCAGAATTTCCAAAAATTATAGTAATTTCATTTGAAATTCTAAACTTACCCTCCTCCCCCTCCCGAGTTCCTCATGAAGAGTAAACACTAAAAAGTTTCCAATGTCATTTTTTGAAAGGTCTCTTGCTGTTATAAAGATTGAAAAAAATCAGCATTTAGTTTTATTTATCCATTTAAGAGATATTGGCTTGTAACCTTTTATGTGAACCACCCTTTATATTTTAGGCCTACTTAACTTGATTTCCTCTGTGACAGATTGCCTGAAGAAGATGGCTTTTTGAAAAGCACCGAAGGTCTTTGGTCCAGTCTTCCAGCTGGAACGAACTCAAATGGAAACACTGGCACAAAGAAGAGGATCTATGTTCCTGTGGTGGGAAAATTTAAAATGAAAACTGACAAGCAATTTTCTGGAAGAAAATATAGTAGAAATATTACAAGGATGCAGAAACATGATTCGAATTCAGATGTAAAAGAATCTGAAAAACGACAGAAGGGAAATTCTGTACAGCCCACAACAGTTAACTCTGCAAAGAATTCTACTAAGAGATGAATAAAAATTTAAAAAAAGCTAAGGCTTCTAATGAAACTTGTTTACAGGAAGACAACTGTATAAAGGACGTTTCGAAAGACATTTCGAGTAAAGTCAGAGTAGAGGAGTTACAGACACAGCCTAAACCAGAAGTGGACAGGAAGCGATTCCTTTGTCATGATTGTGGGAAAATTTTCACATTAAAGCATCAGCTTCAAGGCCACTTACGGACTCATACTGGTGAAAAACCATATTGTTGTTCTGTGTGTGGAGAGTCGTTCGGTTTTGGTAGCTGTTTGAGAAAGCACATGAGGATACACACACTAGAAAAACCGTATCTATGTACTGTGTGTGGGAGGAGCTTCAGTCGTGGTGATATGCTCACTAAACACATGTGGAGTCACACAGGCAAAAAACCCTACCATTGTACTGTGTGCGGCAACAATTTTGGACGTCGTAGTACCCTCATTAACCATTTGAGGGCCCACATGGGAGGAAAACGTTATCTGTGTACTGAATGTGATTGGAGATGTGTTCAGAGTTATGCATCCCCGCATGTTCACTGATAATCACCTCTAAAATCCAGGAAATCCGTCGCACTTTTTTCTAAACTTACTTTTTTGGTACCCAATAATATTTTAGTCTCTAATCCCGGAAATAATGGCCATACCGAGGAACGGGATGCCGTCCTGTATTCCCCCTTGACTTAGTTCTTACACGATAGCATCAAAATGGGAATCCCAGACACAAGCTGATTTTCGAGAAAAGAATGGGAACCACTATTCCGCCGACATTCTTTCCGCCATAACTCCGCAGTACGTGTAGTGAGAACAAAGCTGATAAGTGCGTCGAATAGAGCTCCTGAAACTCTATCTTTAGCACAAAGAACAACTCTCTGTCCCCGTGCGTTTGGACAGTAGAGGCTGGCAAAATTTCCAAAAATTGGTCATGTTGACCTTCCAAAACAGAATTTTCTCTACACAAGGAGAACGAAGCGGCTCAAAGACCCGACCTTTAACTGTAGCATCCCCGCATGTTCTCTAATAATCACCTCTAAAATCCAGCAAATCCGTCGCAATTTTTCCTAGACTAATTTTTTCAGTACCTAAAATATTTCAGTCTCTAATCCCGGAAATAATGGCCATACCAAGGAACGGGATGCGGTCCTGTATTCCCCCTTGACTTGCTTCTTACACGATAGCATCAAAATGGGAATCGGGAACACTAGCTGATTTTCGAGAAAAAAAGGGGATGGGTTTAAACCACTAGCCGACATTCTAGCCGCCATAACCCCTCAGTATGTGTAGTAAGAACAAAGCCGATGAGTGCGTTGAATAGAGCTCCTCAAACTCTATCTTCAGTGTAAAGGACAATTCTCTATCCCTGCGCGTTTGGACGGGAGAGGCCGGCAAAATTTCAACAGATGGTCATTTTGACCTCCCAAAACAGAATTTTCTCTACACAAGGAGAATGGAGCAGCTCAGAGGCCCACCCTTTTAACTGTAGCATCCCCGCATGTTCACTAATAATCACCGGTAAAATCCGGCAAATCCGTTGCACTTTTTTCTAGCCTTATTTTTTGGGTACTTAAAAAGTTTTGCTCTCTAGTCTCCGGAAATAATGGCCATACCGAAGAATGGGATGCGGTCCTGTATTCCCCCTTGACTTACTTCTTACACGATAGCATCAAAATGGGAATCCCAAACACAAGCTAATTTTCGAGAAACAAATGGGAAGGTAAACCACTATTCCACCAACATAACTCCGCAGTACGTCTAGTGAGAACAAAGCTGATAAGTGCGTCGATTATAGCTCCTCAAAGTCTAACTTTAGTGCATAGGACGGACAGTAGAGTCTTTCAAAATTAAAAAATTGATCATTTTGACCTTCTAAAACACAATTTTCTCTACACAAGGAGAGTGAAGCGGCTAAAAACCCCGCTCTTTTAACTGTACCATTCCCGCATGTTCACTAATAATCACCTCTAAAATCCAGAAAATCCGTCGCACCTTTTTCTAAACTTACTGTTTGGTACCTAAAATATTTTAGTCTCTAATCCCGGAAATAATGGCCATACCGAGGAATGGAATGCGGTCCTATATTCCCCCTTTACTTGGATCTTACATGATGGCATCAAAATGGGAATCCCAAACACAAGCTGATTTTCGAGAAAAGAATGGGAACCACTATTCCGTCGAATAGAGCTCCTGAAACTCTATCTTTAGCGCAAAGGACAACTCTCTGTCACCGTGCATTTGGAGGCTGGCAAAATTTCCAAAAATTGGTCATTTTGACCCTCCAAAACAGAGTGTTCTATACACAAGGAGAACGAAGCTTTTCAAAGACCCGGCCTTTAACTGTAGTATCCCCGCATGTTCTCTAATAATCACCTCTAAAATCCAGCAAATCTGTCGCAATTTTTCCTAGACTTATTTTTTCAGTATCTAAAATATTTCAGTCTCTAATCCCGGAAATAATGGCCATACCGAGGAACGGGATGCGGCTGGAAAAATAAAAAAAAAATAGTCATTTTGACCTTTCAAAATAGAATTTTCTCTACACAAGGAGAATGAAGCAGCTCAGAGACCCACCTTTTTAACTGTAGCATCCCCGCATGTTCACTAATAATCACCGCTAAAATCCGGCAAATCCGTTGCACTTTTTTCTAGCCTTATTTTTTGGGTACTTAAAAAGTTTTGCTCTCTAGTCTCCGGAAATAATGGCCATACCGAAGAATGGGATGCGGTCCTGTATTCCCCCTTGACTTACTTCTTACACGATAGCATCAAAATGGGAATCCCAAACACAAGCTAATTTTCGAGAAACAAATGGGAAGGTAAACCACTATTCCACCAACATAACTCCGCAGTACGTCTAGTGAGAACAAAGCTGATAAGTGCGTCGATTATAGCTCCTCAAAGTCTAACTTTAGTGCATAGGACGGACAGTAGAGTCTTTCAAAATTAAAAAATTGATCATTTTGACCTTCTAAAACACAATTTTCTCTACACAAGGAGAGTGAAGCGGCTAAAAACCCCGCTCTTTTAACTGTACCATTCCCGCATGTTCACTAATAATCACCTCTAAAATCCAGAAAATCCGTCGCACCTTTTTCTAAACTTACTGTTTGGTACCTAAAATATTTTAGTCTCTAATCCCGGAAATAATGGCCATACCGAGGAATGGAATGCGGTCCTATATTCCCCCTTTACTTGGATCTTACATGATGGCATCAAAATGGGAATCCCAAACACAAGCTGATTTTCGAGAAAAGAATGGGAACCACTATTCCGTCGAATAGAGCTCCTGAAACTCTATCTTTAGCGCAAAGGACAACTCTCTGTCACCGTGCATTTGGAGGCTGGCAAAATTTCCAAAAATTGGTCATTTTGACCCTCCAAAACAGAGTGTTCTATACACAAGGAGAACGAAGCTTTTCAAAGACCCGGCCTTTAACTGTAGTATCCCCGCATGTTCTCTAATAATCACCTCTAAAATCCAGCAAATCTGTCGCAATTTTTCCTAGACTTATTTTTTCAGTATCTAAAATATTTCAGTCTCTAATCCCGGAAATAATGGCCATACCGAGGAACGGGATGCGGCTGGAAAAATAAAAAAAAAATAGTCATTTTGACCTTTCAAAATAGAATTTTCTCTACACAAGGAGAATGAAGCAGCTCAGAGACCCACCTTTTTAACTGTAGCATCCCCGCATGTTCACTAATAATCACCGCTAAAATCCAGCAAATCCGTCGCACTTTTTACATATTAATAACCACATAACACAGAATTTTGGGATGAGGAACTTTACAAATTAATAACAAGCACACACAGCTATCTTTCCTCACAAATACCCAATCACTGTCCAATTTCAATTTAAAAGTAAGTTCATCTAAAGAATAAAACAATGTCATTTGCATTTGTTTATTATACTCAGTTAAACTCTCCTCCATTGAAGCTTTAAGGAAATTGTTTTCTAGACGTTCCTTACAATCACCAGGATTCTCCCTGGATGACATTGCTTCAGAAAGATATGAAGGACAGCCAGGAAGTTTTCAAGACACAGCGTCTGAAATAAATTTTTTATATGAAAACTATCTTAGATTATGGTGAAGACTTTGGAGAAACTTTAGACCATTTACCACTGACATTCGCCATGTTGCCTTTTCGTGCGTTACCAAACAGAAGTAATTATACCATGCCAGTTTGAAATTAATGTAGGGCGTGGAAAAAATTCCTATACTCCATCTATCATTATTTGTTATCAGATTATTCGAATGAGAAACACGCTCTAAAAACCTTAACAAACCAAACCAAACCTAACCTTCGTCATATTAACCAACATTTCCTACCGAATTTAGTATTTAGAGAATTATTACTAAGGAGCGGATTCCTGTGATAAAACACAATTAACAAAGTTATAAATTCCGAACATGAAGTTTCAAGTTTAGAACCCGAATTTTATTTCACATAAAAACACACATTTTCACAAAAAAATTATTTAAATATATATTTTTAGGAAACCTATTATAAACACATAAATCCTGGAGTTTTTTACTTAAATAATTTTTTACAAGAACTTTTAAACATTTTAAAACTAAATCAATTATATCACTCAGAAGTACGTTATCTTTTTAAGAATTCTTGGTTGCTTCGTGTTTCTAAGCACCGTGCGGTGTATCCGTGTTCCATTTTTGTAATAGTATCGCCTTAAGTTCTGAGAACTGTTAGGCAGCATATCAGTGTTATTATTACAGAATAAATTAACATGGACAAGGAGGAGAGATCTTGCAACACATAAGTAGAAATGTTTATTGTTGCTGAAGACGATTTCATTCCACGCTTTGTTTGTGAAAAACAAAAGATAAGAGCTCAGGTATGAACATTATTTAATTTAAACAAATCTCTCGCCTCTCGCTCATGTAAGGCAATATATCTTGTTGTGATTCCCTGTTATCAGGTTTCGTCAATCCATATCCTTCAAGATACCGTATACTGAAAGATGGTTTTTTGAAAAACGATTTGGCCTTCCTATTACCAAATCTAAGCTTTTTTTGTGACGCCATAAAGAATCTCGAAACATCCAAAAACCTGTTGTCTGAAACAGGGAGGTGCATGCTGTGAAAACTAAACTAGAGTCGCTACCAGGTTCAGAAGTACAAGTACTAAGGGACAAATTCCAGAATGTGTTTGGGAAAAACAGTGGATATAAAAAAATGTGTAAAGTTGCTCAAGTATTGGAGGATGTGCCTGTAGGTGAAATTGACGGTGTTCGTATTGATTAAGGCTGGTTGAGTGGAAGAGAAAGCCTTATGGCCTTAACTCTGCCAGCGAAAATAAAACATTATTATTATTATTATTATTATTATTATTATTATTATTATTATTATTTGTGTTTGTGACATTCTTTGACGTCCTGTGATGTGGAAAGATCTTTTTCACAGTATAAGTCGTTGTTCAGAGATAATCGGCATGCATTTGTGATGGAGAATTTGGAGATGACCTTTGTTGTTCACTGCAATTCTCGGCCAACTACTAGCACTCAGGTGTAGTTGGTGAGTACCTAGTAACATTTTTTTTTTTCCCAAGCTAAGTAAGCTATTTTTGTCATATTTAAAAAATATAGGGAAAATTTTAGAACACGGATTGCACCTACCAAATTATGTCTTAAAATACTAAAAAGAGCAGATTTGTCTGCGTTTGTCGAATGCGCATCATTATATTTACGAAAAGGCACTTTTCAGTGCCAATAATTTATTTTGTGTGCACAAGGTTGGAATTTTGAAGTAAGAGGGAAAGGGTGCAATCCATGTTCTGGAGTTTATCCTATCCCAATACTGTACTAACAAATTACACTAGCTTACAGGAAATTCATTTTTCTTTGTACAAACTGCATCTTACCTTTCTCAAGACGAGGACGTTGTAATTGTTGTTCTTAATCTCCTAGTCCTCGGATCATCACTGATGCTTCTCTTTCAATATTCTGGGTTTCAAAATGTAACTCGCATATCTGCGAAATAAATTAGTACTAAATAGTTATTGTTTCTCAAGGTATACAACACATCTCCTGATGTTACATAACCTCTTATTTAGTGGCTGGTGATACGCATTCAAACAATACTACTTACAAGATAGGGTCTTGTATTATGTTTGCACAATATTTATGTAACTTTACTTATGCCTATTAGATTCATTAATTACCAGCTAGTCCTAAATACTTACCTCACATTTAGTTGGGACAAAATTATCACGATCTACCGACCTGATATATTTCCGGCGTAAATCCTCTTCCATAGGGAATAAAAATACACTGACTTTCGAACCAGTTCAATAATTGCCTTTAGAGGTAGGTATGCAACATTAGCGTGGCATATTCGTGTATTCACATGTAAATATACACACAGTACGTAACATAATTATAATAACAAAATTCCATTTACGCGCTTGAAGTAAGAGCCAGTATCGCCAGGTTTTTACGAAAGAAAATCCCTCAGATGGGTTGAAAAATCCCTCAAATTTAGAAAAAATCCCTCTTGGGATGGTATGGTCTCGTCTAAACTCCAAAATACACATTTTAAAAACGAATTAAAATAATAAATTAGAACAAGATAACGTTCCTAATAAAATAATATCACAGTGCAACAGAGTACTCACCCTCAGATCGGCATATTATTGATGATCCTGTTCACATTCTTCTTCTCCCTCTTCTTCTGCAACCAGCACCCCAGCTATTTTGTTGTCTCTTGAATCCATGTTGTAGGCTACATATTTTCATTGAACAGTTTCAACATTTTGTCGGTGATTGGATAGTTGTAATACTTTTTGTTCATGTTGCTCATGTCAAGTTTCACCCGCACTAGAGACGACACTGTTTTTGCTAATAGTTTATTTCTTTTCTTCGTTTTTATATCACTTACCATTGAAAATATGCGCTCTACAGCTGAATTAGAATGGGGCAAAGAAAGGCAAATTTTGGCTAGTTTTCCTCAACTTTTTAACAAAAATTCAGAATTGAAATTGTGACATTCTTCTATTCGCTTCCAAAATTCTAGTACAGGAAAATTTTGATAAGCAGTTTTCTCTTCAGAAGGAAAGTAATTGGGTAAAAGACTCCATTCATTTAATACTGATTCTTGGTTTACTTTTGTCTTATATTTATCAACTAGTGAAGTATGTGTGTTACTAGACCTTTCAACAATCTTACTGACACCTAATGCAATTTTTAGATCTAGAAAAGTCAAATTACTTATAACATCTTGTTGAAGGGACAATCTTTTCAAAGACTCATTGAAAGCTACTTGATAGAACTCCAAACATCGTAATCTGAACTTTTACTTTGTCATCAGATGGCTTTCTTGTAAAAACATTGGTAATCCTGGGGACATGAAATTATTTCATATTCGAAAAATAAAAATATTTTGAAAAATATTTAAAAACAATTAGAAAAATTGGAAAGGTGTGAAAATCCCTATGTCGTGTCCCAGGCTGCAGTCCCAGGATCGACGGACTTCCTTCGAAGACGTAGGTTGTACGTAATTCTCGATGTACCGGCGACGACCCCAGATGTTGGAAGATGAGTAGAGTTGAGTTGAAGAAATAAATAGAAGGATTACTGTGCTACCTCACGTTTATTAACGGTTCTAATGATATCAGGCCGAAATGATAGCTGAAGCTTAGTCACAGAATTTAAGTCTTAAATGAAAACAGATACAAGTTACAAAAATGTTAAATATACAAAGTTACAGAATGTTAGCGTCGACCAGCGCAGAATACGCAAGTGAGCGCGGAAACAAGAAATCACAAATGAGCGAAGAAACACAGAATACGCAAGTGAGCGCGGAAACAAGAAGTCACAAATGAGCGAGGGGTCAGGGCGAGTCAAAACTTATATAGGGAACAACAGCCATTGAGGGGGGAACACCTATTTCGTTAGCGTCCCTCACGCTTTGAGTTATGTGACATGGGACATGTTCCCTTCAAAACATAAGAACTGTGACAATTAGGGCATACAAATCCCGATAAGTTATGACTAGCCCAGCCCCACCTGTGAGCTGTGAGGCAGCTTGAATTACCATTAAGTTACTTTCAAAGCCTTTTCAAGGTTTCTGTACAAAAGCTGAAATACTTTTCAAAACATGTGAATGCTCCTTAGAATTGTTTCTCGTAGTCTGTCAGTTTTCCATTCGTCTTCATAAATGTCTGTCACACTAAAACGATATTTCACTTGAAATGTTCCAAACACACAATAACGTCAAATATATTACCCTACAATATAGAACCAGTGACTTTTAATCCAAAGAAAGGGGAAACAACTATTCTAAACTTTAGACACTGAGGTCACTTTCTGAGGTATTCACTACACCTACATTTTGTGTAATTCTGTCAAAATATCCCTCAATCCCTTTTCGACCTATCCCTACCCCTAGGGATGCTTGAGTTTTGAGGGTGATAGAAACAATAGACTGTGACGGCACTATTTTGCATTGCCTGTAATGAGGCGATATTAGCGATCCTAGTGGTGAGCAACTATCTAATGTTTGCATATTTACTACATATTGAGCTTCGCGACTGTATATACTAGATTGTGGTGATACCACAGTCTATATAGTAGTAATTATAGTACACAGATCGCTATCTTCGAGGAACGGGATGGGGCTTTGTATTCCCTTTTGACTTACTTCAAACATGACAGCATCAAAATGGGAATCCCGAACGTAAACTGAGAACAAAGCGGATAAGTGTGGCGAATAGAGCTCCTCGAATTCTTTGGGATAAACTCCAGAACATGGATTGCACCATTCCCCTCTGCCCCCAGGCATATGGACGGTAGTTTAAAAAAATTGTCATTTTCACTCTCCGAAATAGACTTTTCTCCCCACAAGGAGAACGAAGGGACTCAGACACCTGCCCTTCTCACTGTATCATCCCCTTATGTTTACTAATAACCGCCAATAAAATCGAGCAAATCCGTTGCAATTTTTTCTATACTTATTTTTTGCCTACCTAAAACGTTTCGGTCTCTTATCTCCGGAAATAATGGCGATATCGAGGAACGGGGTTCGGCGTTATATTCCCCCTTGACCTACTTCGAACACGACAGCATCAAAATGGGAATCCCGAACGCAAGCTGATTTTCGAAAAAAATTTACCAAATATACCTCTATTCCGTCAACATTTTCGCCGCCATATCTGCTGTATGTGCAGTGAGAACAAAGCTGATAAGTGCGGCGAATTAAGCTCCTCGAATTCTATCTGCAGTGTAAAGGACAACCCTCTGCCCCCAGGCATATCGATGGTAGAGGCCGGCAAATTTTCAAAAATTGGTCATTTTGACTTTCCAAAACAGACTTTTCTCTACACAAGGAGAACGAAGGGGCTCAGACACCTGCCCTTCTCACTGTAGCATCCCGGAAATAATGGCGATATCGAGGAATGGGATGCGGTGTTGTATTGCCTCGACTTACTTCTGACACGAGAGCATCAAATTGGTTACCAGTATCCCAAACACAAGCTGATTTTCGAGAAAAAAATACCAAGGCTTTAAACCTCTGTTCCGACAACATTCTCGCAGCTATAACTCCGCCGTATGTGTAATGAGAACAAATCTGATAATTGGGGCGAATAGAGCTCCTCGAACTCTGTCTGTAGTGCAAAGGACAACCCTCTGCTGCCAGGTATATGGACAGTAGAAGCCGGCAAAGTTTCAAAAAATGGTAATTTCGACTTTTCAAAACAGACTTTTCTCTACACAAAGAGAACGAAGGGGCTCAGAGACCCGCCCTTTTCACTGTAGCATTCCCGCATGTTTACTAGTAATCACCAATAAAATCGAGGAAATCCGTTGCACTTTTTTCTAGACTTTTTTCTGACTACGTAAAATGTTTGTCTCTCATTTCTGGAAATAATGGCGATATCGAAGAATGGGATGCGGTGTTGTATTCCTCCTTGACTTACTTCGGACACGACACAATAGCATCAAATTAGGAATCCCGAACACAAGCTGATTTTCGAAAAAGATATTCTGCGAACATTCTCGCCACCATATGTGTAGTGAGAACAAAGCTGATAAGTGGGGCGAATAGAGCTCCTCGAACTCTACCTGTAGTGCAAAGGACAACCCTCTGCCCCCAGACATATGGATGGTAGAGGCCAGCAAATTAAAAAAAGAATAGTCATTTTGACTTTGACTTCCCAAAAAAGACTTTTCGCTACTAAAGGAAAACGAAGGGGCTCAGAGATGGGCCCTTTTCACTGTAGCATTACCGCATAATTACTAGTAATCACTGAAATGTTTCAGTCTCTAATCTCCGGAAATAATGGCGATATCGAGGAATGGCATGCCGTGTTGTATTTCCCCTTGACTTACTTCGGACACGTTAGCATCAAATTGGGAATCCCTAACACAAGCTGATTTTCGAGAAAAGAAAATACGAAGACTTTAACCCTCTACACTGCCAACATTCTCGCCACCATAACTCTGCCGTATGTTTAGTGAGAACAAAGCTGATAGTTTGGGGCGAATAGATCTCCTCGAGCTCTATCTGTAGTGATAAGGACAACCCTCTGCCCTGAGGCATATGGACGGTAGAGGCCGGAAAATTTTCAAAAAGTGGTCATTTTTACTTTCCAAATCAGGCTTTTCTCTACACAAGGATAACGTATGGGTTCAGAGATGCTAATGCTTTCATAGCATCAACTACAGCACTTCATATGCACTGTCCCGATGAATCTATGGTTTCATCACTAGAAATCCAGATGTTTTTATGCTTCAGTTTATCCCGATTATTACAAATTACTTCTTGAAAACACTGTGGCATATAGTTTCTGCGCAATGTAGATTCGTCCGGCACCCTTTTGTTTGTGTATTTTTCTAAAAATACCCGAAGCTGCACATTATTCAATTTCTACAACAGAGTGGCAGAACCAGCTAATGCAAGTTTCCTTTTAATCAGTTGCTGATTTAACTTAGATTTATTCTTAAACCTGTCCTTATGCCACATTGTATTAATATGCTGCACAATGTCATATATTTTCTTCGCAGAAACACTCTTCTCACACATCAAACAATATAAGACACTGCCGTCCTCACTGAAAATATTACTTCCAAACTCATTTACGCATTTGTATAAGAACGCTGATTGAGAGGTTTTTGTGGGTGGCATTCCTTAACTACAACAGCAAGCAATCATACACACCTTATTGAACCAACGTGTGTTGCACAACTTGCACACTGCAGTTTGGAACTCGGGGGATTCACCATCCAGCATGGGTAAAATATGCTGTTTTATGGTAATTAAAAATAGTAAAATAAGTAAGCAAAAACGTTTTCCTGCGAAATAAGCATTTATAAGCACTAACATAGTTAAAACTGTGTATTACGAAGTATAACCTTTCTGTTTACCTTTAAAAGTATGAGAGAGAATATGCATTTTGCTTATAAATCCGGGCTTTACTGATAACGATGCAGGATCGGCTATACATTTATATGACAAAATATGTTTGTTTTGGTGTATAGAATACTCTGCAATATTTTATAGTAGGTACATAATTATGACTAATTCTGTACAGTTAATAGATATGTAGTAATTGTTGGCAAGCAGAAACGAGTAAATTATTTCAAGTATAGACAGATGTACATTATCTTCCTCGTAGAATATACAAGGTTGGATGTTGTTAATTCAAGTCTTTGTAATATGGTAAAACAGTTGGAGAGGAAAATAACTGAATTATGCTCACAAAACTGAAAAAATCTATTAATTCACTTGTAATTCTTATTTAATGTTATTAAAGGACCAACATTATTTTTTGGATTGTGCTCCATGGCTTGTATTTTCATGTGAATAATGAATGAATGGTAACAATATCCGCACCTAGTTCTAAGTGGAAATAGGAATGAACATGGAAACATATTCCTTTTTATATAAAGAATTGATAAGATAAGGGTCTTCTGGCTTTGTAATAATATGTACTGTTCTATATGTCTGATAGAAAGGATAATATATAACGGACGAAATGTATCTACGTAAAGAATGATTAATTAATCAGATTAGGTAAAACAATTTACATAAATTCTTTTACAGGTAAAGTTCGGGAAGGAAGACAAAACTCCATTTGGTACAGAGATTTGTACCATGATGAGTGGGAAGGAGAATAAAGAGAAGAGGAACTTATTAAGATGCTCAAAACTAGATTTTTGCGACTACTGTAGCTTCCAAAGTGAATGAATATGGTGAGATACAATATTACAGGAAACATGGCGAGAGATAACAACATTAGTAGGCTATTTCGTAGCTCCTGAATTCATTTGGACCTTAAAAGATGCCAGAGTATATTTCCAAAGCTATAATACCGCTTGACATTAACAGTACCTTTATAATATTCGAAAAGAAAATTTATGCGGTAGCATATTTGGGTTAAAAATATGCTTAAAATGGAATACAGATTCGACCCTGCTATACTCATACAGCAAAATGAAAGTTACAATTTATATCCAGAAATGTTTCTTCTCTCACTATACTGAGCTTATTAGTTTTAATACTCTAAAAGCAAATACAACCTGTTCTGAAAGAGATAGAAAACAAAGCTAAAAATTTTCTTTATACAAGTTATTAACTACTCCATTTTCTTATAGTGATTAAGTGACATTTATCGTGATATAGCCTATTTCGGTGTATTTTCCTTCCAAGGTTTTAAAAGCAGTAAATCAAGGCATAGTTTATTGCTTGCTACAAATAAGGGTTTTTCTACAAAGCCGAGGGAATAAAATAATTTTATCGATCTCTTGTAGCATTTGCATTTTAAATCTACGGAGTAAGCAACTGTTTGTGGACACAAAGATGCATTATTAGTTTCTGCAAACAATTTACAATAAAACATAGTAATTATAGAAATTTAGCATGTGTAATATATTGAAAAGAATCTTGCAACATTATTAATTTTGATGAACTTGTTTTACCTTCCAGAATCCAGTTAACAATAAAAATTACATTCTAGCTGCAGATGAATAGTTCTACTGCATTTAGTCTCTCTGCTTGTCTTTAATATAAACTAGTGGCTTGTGCAGCAAATGCTGCAAACTAAGTTCATTAGACGTTCAAATAAACATTTTTCAGGTTTATTTTCAATGAAGGATACCAGACATTCTGAAAGTTATTTGCTTCCATAATAATGAAAGATAGTCTCTCGAGCCAATACTGAAGAGAACCACGCATATAAATATCTACACCACATCGCCATTAAATATATGAAAAAGACCCAACCCCACTTGATTAATAACTATAAAAATATTTGATTTTAATAATATTATTATCTTGCGTAAGTTTTATAGCTTTCAGCAACATATACTATATAGCCACCACTCAGTAAAATACAGAAATCAAAATCTAATTTAAGTTATTCTCTACATCTACTTATATAACCCCAAAAGTTTCATTTTCATATCATCAATATAGCATTAATATGTATAATTAATGAAAAATAGTCACATCATGGCATTATCTACAATAATATTTCATTTCTAATGGTAATAATGTCATCAAACCACCTCAAGTTTTGTAGTTTTTAATATCCAATACACAGCTGTACCCAGAAAATTACACACCACAGAATCGAACCTGTAAATTATTTTTAGTAAGTTAAGTTTTTAATAACCAATTTAATTTGAGCTCTAAATATGTTAGCATTCTTGCAGATCATGGCCTTCGTGTAATATTGTTTATTGTAGAGTGTGTTTTTTTTTTATTCTGAAATGCAACACGGCCGACTTGATGCTCACTTCGCTTCTCCTGAATGCAATTAGCTAGTTCTCAAAACTGACGACAGATGGATTTTGGAAAATTATGTAGGAAAATTGACATTTCACTCAAAAACTACTATTTTTCCGAAAAACTTTGGGTTCCAAGCTTCAAAATGAGGGGCCATTTATTAAAATCCGTTCAGCCGTTTTCCTGTAATTTCCATTACCAGTTCAAATTATATATATAGATGAAGGATGCCAAAGAACTGTAACATCTTACAGCAATTTCAAAGTATTTTATTGCATGAAAATATTATGAATTGTGGTGATGGTGGTGGTGGTAGTAGTAGTAGCAGCAGTAGTAGTAGTAGTAGTAGTAGCAGCTGATGAGCTGGCTGCATGCAAATAATCCATTAGTTAACTTCACAATCTCTTCTCATTTCTCATTCTTCACAGACGGCAGGTTCAGAATCTTGGCCACAGGCATCTTCAAGACACAGAGCGATCCAAATGGTGAAAGTGCATACTTTTCGTGCATTTTCCAAAGCATTATGCTTTGTGTATTTGAAATTATGTGTTGCTCTAGTTGGTAAAATAAATAAATACAGAAACATACTTTCTTTGATCATACACATATGTACGTAAATTTGTACCTGAACTTAGGCCCTGCATACATACATTTCAGTGAGAGAGAGAGAGAGAGAGAGAGAGAGAGAGTGTGTGTGTGTTGGAAACTATTGCAAGTGTTGCTCTAGGTAATGTAATATTATCTACGAACATTGCTTGCACGACATTAAAAGTGCCCCATCCATCGGAGAACGACAGGATTCAGATTGGTGGATTACTGCCAAGATATTCCCTTTTGTCACCCACACCATTATGTTTGAGAAATAACTTTATCAGTGAGTCTCAGGTAAATGATTAAGGATGTTCGGTGTTTGGAAAGGGACCCTTGTTATAAAAGGAAGTACAGATTTAGAAGATTGCATTAAGTCTTGATGTAGCGCAGAATAACACTAAAGAGCATAGCAATATCAATAAAAAATTCACAGTGGTAAAATCTTTAGTTACATTTGGTTCAGTGGAAGAATATAAAGTTTATGTGTGAAGAATGAACATGGGTACTTGGTGTTTCATGTTTATGCTCTTGAAAATGAGCAAGAAAGAGAGAATTTATAAATTATGAGTATATTAATTGTCTGAGTAAGATAAACAAAGTTGATCATGTTATTCTTGCAAGCAACTTCAATGCTAAAGTGGCAAGAGGAAGTGAAACAATGATAGACTATGTAGTGATCATCAAGAATCTACTCATACCATCAATGATCAGCAATATCAAAATATACTGAGACTGTGTCACATCACTACGTAGTTATTTCAATAATAAGAATTCCAACGAAACAGATAAATCAAAACCAAAACAGAATAAGTATTGGAAACCACACTTGCTTAAAGAGGAAAATATTAGGATTCTCTATCAAAATAGAGTAACTGAATATTTAAAAATTAGACAAGTAGTTAATAAAATTGAGAATGATTGGAATTAATTGAACGTTTTTTTAAGAAACAACCATTTAAGTGTAGGAACCAGGAGGAAATATCAACACAATATTGTCAGAATAATCTAGAATGTAAAGAAACACTATTTAAAATATCTAAAAACTAACTCTGTTGACCATAAGGAATACAAGAGGTAATGTACAATTACTAAGAGGGAAGTCTAGAAGCTAAACCATGAGCATCTCTAATATAGACTACGACTTGTACAGAAGACAGGAAAAAGTTTATAAAGTCATTAAAGATTTTAATAACAATTTCAGCAATATTAGAATGGGAATTTTTTTCAAGAATATTTGCAGAGTTATTTTGTTGGCTCCAAATGATGAAAATTTAGATTTGATGTCTTAATGAATGCTGGCAATTTATAGTTTTCAAAACAGAAAAATACCTGGATTTGATAACTTGTGCAGAGTTAATGAAATGTATACCAACTACGAGTAATATTATGTTTTACAATTTTTAGATCTATTGTAATTACTTTTGAATTCAGGTTCAGCTCGAGAGGAATGACAAGGGTACCAAAGGGAAATGTAACAATTGCTGTGGAATTAACCTTCCCAGTGCCTGCTACAAAACTATTCCAAGATATTGACAGTCCAAGTTAAAATAATAGCAGGACCATTATTACTCAAATAGAATGGCTTCCGAAGGGGACATGCTTTCATTTACATAATTGAAAAACGGAGAACAGTTTAATATTCCAACACTTATTGCCTTCATAGACACTATTAAAGCATTTGATAAAGTGAAAAAGGAATCAGGTATGGGATTTTCTGTAAGAGAAAGGATTTCCTCTACATCTAATACAAGCAATACAGAGTTTAAATAGAAACACTTCAATTGTAATAAGAGTGGGTGATAACAGAAGTGTAGATAAGATGTAATAATTCATCAGGCAGTATGACAAGGCTGTCCCATTTCGCCAATACTGTTTAGCTTGTAAACTGACAAAGCCATTCGAGAGTGGTTGAGTAGTTTACTAAATGATGAAGATACAACAATTACCAAGCAATCTTATGCTCAGATTAACTAAAATATTCGAAAAATAAAAGACCCCATCAATATAGAAATTGTTACTGAAAATAGCTCGTAGAATAAGTACTATATTTTCAATACTTTGGTTATTAGACAGGCCTGAGCATAGAATTAAAAAATTTCAGGGAATTCGTGGATCCATAAAATTAATACTGGTAAATACACTCACACAAAAACTATGATGAAGTCTATATAGTGATAGTGATTCTAACTTTGCAATATGGCTCGGAGTGATGGCCTCTTAGCAAAACAATTATCTCGAAGTATTGAAGTAGAAGAGATGAGATTCTTGCAAGCTGTAGCAGAAAAGCACCTACAAGATAGAATCCCCAATACTGAGGTAAGAGCCTAACTAAAAATATTTAATCTTGCCGAGAGGACACAAACTATCACTGTCAATAACATGAACATGGGTACTTAGGATGGTAGAGGATAAAGTACTATGAATTACATTGGATTATGCCCCACACTGTTGCCATAGTTGTGGACGTCCAGAAATGTGATAGAGGGATCAAATTAGATGTTGTTATTATGGTTTAGTTAACGACGCTTGTAATTGCCAAGGTTATATCAGCATCGCCGATGTGGTGGACTTTTGTCCCACAGTTCTTTTACATGACAGTACATCTACTGACATGAGCCTGTCGCATTTAAGCACACTTAAATGCCATAGACTTGGGCCGGGATCGAACCCGCAACCTCAAGCACAGAAGGCCAGTGCTATACCGACTGTGATACCCAGGCCGACTCAAATTAGATATAAATTAAGTTGAAGCTGGGATGGATCATGAGGTCCAATCCTTACTGATGATGATGGTTGGCTTCGTAGTAACATATCTATTGTTATTTGAAATTCAAACAAATCGTTTAAGCTTCTATATGTTTGTAAAGAAGAATTGCTTCCTGCTGCGAAAAACATACTTATGTTTACTTCCTAAAACTAACACTGATCAAATAGTTTTTTAATAATTAACGACTGTTGTTCAAAACAAAAACTAATAACCTTCGTAGTTTGCGAAATCTGTGATACTTTACAACCATAGCATTCCTCCTCCACCACATAAATAATGATTTCTGACTAGGAGAACAAGGAAGGGTTCATTTCATCTGCATTTTATTTCACTACACTGCTACTGTAGTAACTGTCGGACTTTCTGACACACATATCCCTTTAGAAGTATTAAAACATGAAAACTATACCTACATAACAAAGAAATCCACCTATAAAAGTGTACTTCTTCAACGACTCCAAAAGCAGTTAACGTCTTGATCCATGGATTATTTAGAGACTAAAACCTATGTCAAGAATAAAATATTAGTATCATACAAAACAAGTGAATTTTACTGGAAAATCCTGTCTTAGCAAGATCAGCTGACAGATTCTCACAAATGGACAAATGTTTATCTCTGGTTGGTTTTATCGGATTGTGATGAACAGAGGCAGCTGTAGAATATGTTTTTTTCCAGATACTTTGCTTCTGCCGTCATTCTTACATTCCTTATTTCATTACGTCATCTGGAAGTACACTAATTCTTCAATTTCTGTAGACCGAAAAGGACATCAGATAAAGATACGACAGTCATTTCATAAATAATGCACACAATTTTTTATTTTATTTTTTTTTTACTTACACGTTTATTTATTTTTTCTTTTACAGTATTTCTTTATAATCCTTCAATATAGTCTCCCTGCTTCTCAAAGGCAGAATCCCAACGTCTGAGGATTTATATTCCATCCAAGGCATCACTTCTGTTCATCTGTCGAATGGTTCGGTTAACAGTGGCAGTAAGCTCTTCCATAGAAGAAAAACGCATAGGTTGTTACAACTCTGGGAACAAGTTGAAGTCTGGTGGACTCATGTCCGGACTGTAGGGAGCATGAGGTAACACTTTCCATCCGTATTTGGGCAGCTTTTGGGTTACAACATTCCCAATGTGCGGGCAAGAATTATCATGGAGAATCAATGGCCCAGCCTCGAGCAACTGAGGTCGGTTTTTGTGCATTTTTCTGCACAGATCTTGCATGAAGTTAAGATAATACACTGCTGTGACACTTGTTCCACATGGGACTCTATCTGTCATGATGATTCCTTGGTGATCATGAGCAAAGATCATCTTTGATTGAGGTCGTCAAAATTTTTTTGGCCATGGAGAAGCCGAACCTCTCCTCATTGGACTGTGATTTCAACTACAGCATGAAGTCTCTAACCTAAGTTTCATCAACGGCGACAATTCGACACAAAAATGCTCGACATTCAACGTCGAATCTTTGTTTCAGCAAGGTTGCAATGTCCAGGTGTTTCTGCTTTTGTTCAGCAGTCAAGCAGTGAGGACCCATCGTGCAGAAATTTTTCTCTTCTTTAAATTGTTTGTCAGAATACGGAATACTGATGTTGGTGGAATTCCCATAGTTTTAGAAAGTTCCCACATGTCACACAACGATCTTCTTCAGGAGCATGTGCCACAAGTTTGACGCTTCGTTCATCTGTTGATGTTTTCGGCCTTCCTAATCTTGGATCATCTCTCTCTTATTGGTTATTTCACGACACTTTTTCAATTGCTGTGGTTATACAGAGTGATTCATTATTACGTGTAAATACTTTATGTGTGTAATGTAGAGGTGAAACTAAGACTAAAACGTTCTATACAACTTTTTCTCAAAACCTTTAATACCAGAGTTAACGCCATTTTGCGTGGAACTTGCACTCCCAAACAAAGACAGGATAACACACCAAATGCAAACTAATTATCACTTTCGTACAGTGCACTTCGACTTCAGTACAAAAACAACCAAAGTAACTAAACCCATAACCTCGGCAGTCCACTTATGCATGTTCTGTGAACTAAAACCAAACACAGTAAAGAATGTAAAGCAATTTCTTCTAGAAGTCCATGTCTGGTGATCTGGCTGGCCAAGGAGTTGGCCCTGCACGGCCTATCCATTGATCTGGATACGCAGCATTGAGATACACCCTTACATTGCGGCAGTAATGTGCAGGATCACCATCGTGCATAAACCATAAGTTCACTCTCGTTGCAAGAGGGATATCATGTAGCAGACCATGCAATTCGCGTTCCAAGAATGCGTGGTAATTTCCCCATTCAACCGCAGAGGTAGAACCCGAGGTCCGAGTAACTGATTCCCCACAATACCACATGAAATGTGTGGGAGAACAGTAATGCCTATGCAGTTACTACGACATAGGTGCCGCCTACTGGAACTCTGGAATTAAAGGTTTTGAGAAAAAGTTGTATAGAACGTTTTAGTCTTAGTTTCACCTCTACAATACACACACAAAGTATTTACACGTAATAATGAATCATCCTGTATAGTGTCTGAATGAGATGAAGGTGATAGTGCCAGTGAAAGAGTCCAGGGTCCAATGCCAAAAGTTACCCAACATTTGCTCTTATTGGGTTGAGAAAAAACCCTGGAAAAAATCTCAACTAGGTAACTTGCTCCCAAATAGGATTTGAACCCATTTACATTCGTTTCACGGTCAGGCATGCTAACCATTACTCCACAGTCGTGGAGCTTGAATCATCGTCTATGCTCATATGACCACCATGAAAATGATGAGTCCAACAAGAAACTGTGCTATGGTCCACTGTGAACTCACCACAAACTTCACTAAAGCACTGTGAATTTCTGTGGGGTTTTGTCACATAAAGTTTCGACCTTAATGTATGACATTTTATCTTCAACAATAACAGTACATAAGACACATGTGCAGGCTCCATTTCTAGCTCTCGTTATTTAAACACAGAGTATGCTATGGATGAAACAAAACACGTGCTACTTGATCAAGCTTTCAACTGCAACTGATGTAATTTTAACTGTTGTTGCGTCACTCAATCTGCAGTACTGACAACCTGTGCATTATTTATGAAATGACCCTAGTAATACCATCAACAATGAAGACAGCTCACTTCAGTCAGATGGCGGGACTGACTAATGATAAAATGTACTTTGAAGCATTGGTAAAATAACTGAGTTATACAGAGGAATTAAAACACATTTGTCTGAATCACCCTACAAAAGTTCTTATAGTAATATATGAAGAAATGTAGTGTGACTCTTTCATACCTCGTCGAGTTTTATCACTCATTCATTTTTTTAACCTCACATGAGAAGGATATTGTGCAAGACTACTGTAACATGGAAGCAGCACGACACCAGGATGTTTGAATAAATCTATGGTAAGAAGTATAAAATCATTATAACTGCAGAGGCTTTCTGTTGAAAAATATATAGTACCTACTGGATACAGGCAGTACATTAATCCATGTAATTCAAGAGCATAAAGTACACGATTAACAATTGTATAAAAAGAGTAAGCCCAAATAAGGCAAAAACCCACTGATTAAGACTTCGAGTTGACATGAAAGATAATTTTGTGTGTTTAGTTTAAAACTATTGAAGCTCTATGCACGCTAACTACCATTTACCTAAATCACAACTGATAATGGCACTGCAAAAAAAATCAATACATTCAGAAAAAATTACTTGCATTTTTTTTTTTTTTTTAGAAATCTTCACGTATTTCTTTTATATTACTTGACAAATTAACAATATCTGTAACACTAGTGTGCTATTAAGACTTTCAGTGAAAATATATTCTTTTAACACCAAGAAAAGGTAGTTTTTTTTTTTTTTCATATTCGGTAGTTTTTGTATTCCACTCTTCAAAATATATACACTTTATTCAAAATAAGGCACTGCAAAACTTGTTATTAGCATTATTTTAGTGTAACACTATTAGCAGAAACCAGTTTTTTCACGTTTAAGATGAACATTTTGAAAGATTGATATACTTATGAAAAATGGATAGAACAGGATATATGAAAGAAAGGTAGAAAAGGAGAGAATAGTAAATTCTTTATAATATATAATGTAGTGGAGAAGGCTTATCCATTAATGAAATATGTTCCTGTTCCAAGTGCAGTCAGCACTTGCAACAAAATTTTGTGCAGCACGGTTATTCATTATTTATTTAGATGCAATGGAAATGACCAGACTTTGTCTTTTGTTGACAGAAGTCAGTTCCACTGACCACATTATTTCGAAGACTTTTATACAAATAAAATAAGCAAATAAAACATAAAACTTTCTTGTTTTGAAATGTAACATTGGTAGTGTCAGTTTAAATGTACATCTTATAAGCAATCTTTTTTTTTTCTTTCCCACAGAATTACACTTTAAATCAAATTTACTACCCAAACCTGTTGAACCCAGATTGGATGATAGCAGTAGGTGATAACACTAAAGGGAAAAACTAAGGGGAGGAATTTCCATTTATTTTTATTAACACTTTATATTTTCATTCATTAAATAACTTAAATCACTGGACGATCTTTTTATCAAATTAAATTCAGTAACTTAATGCAGAGAGATCACAGCCTAAGATAGTCTCTGAAATATTTACAAGTTTTGTTTCCTGTCTCGGTCGGTTGGGGGAACTCAGTTGGCTGCAAATCCAAACATGCGAGCGAGCATTGTGTCCAGTTCTCCTTTTCTTTTTGTACACATCAAAAAATATATAATAATTTACTCACTTTTACACAATAAAAAGTGAAAATAGAATCTGGGATGACGTTTTGAGCAAACTGACATTGAAAAACACTTGTTCACCATTACTGACAATTCTAAATTTAAAAAGAAAAAAGTAAAAACTACTATTTTCTAGAATGCGAGATGTTCGACGACACATCATCTTCATATTATCCAAGCCAAGTGAATAGTAGACAACTATTTGCACGCACTCTGACTGCAAAAGGGGAGAGAACAGCTAAGTACCGAGAAATGCGATGACAATTTTGTAGGAATGACAGTGCACACTTCCTCTATTATCTACAACATCTGGATACTATTTAAACTACAATCATCTATTAATATTACGACGAGCCTTAATCTTTATATATATTATATACATATATTTATACTGCATCGTATGTATTTATAATAGGTACCTGGACTAAAATTCAAACAACAATACACAATTATTATTACGTTTATGTACAAAATATACATTGGTGAGGTGATTTTAAAATTAATGATGATGAATGCAATGAGTAGATCAGTCCAGAGTTATGAAGATGCAACAAGAATTTTACAATTGTTATAATTACAGAACTGTACATCAAGTAAACAAAACATTCGCTTAGAATCGCTCGTATAGCTACAGGAGGGGTGGGAGGATTAAAAATTCACATCCAATTTACATATTATCGACATGTTGCATAGAACTCCACTAATGGAACCGGTCACTTTCCGCGCCATTTTGAACGTAATACAGGTGTGTACAAGATCCATCATATTAGTAGTTGTAGTATGCTGTTAAAATGAATGTCACATTTAATAATGCATATTTGTCCTCAAGTCAGGTCGGTTTCTCACTCGAGAGAGTGTGTCATATTAAGTAGATAATTCTTTCCATGTCATACTTAACTTGATATTTGAATGCTTGGCAGCTTTAATGCTGCTAGTCACTATCATGTAGTTAATTAACGACGTACGTAAATGTTGTGAATGTTACGCTCAGTATATGTTGTCACTTTCATTGTAATTCAAATTTGTTTCCTCATATCCGTTGTTTCTGGTTTCAGCACATTTACTTAATAACGGTCCAGACATGTTTGAAAGTGCGTATTTTTTTTTATAAATATTTTCGTATTTTTAATTTTAGAAAATGGTTTTCTCATACGATGCTATGTATGTTTTCTCCCTATCAGATACGGATGAAGACAATATTTTCAATTATACTTTGCGTGATTACAAAGAAAGAGATATGACAAGATGTCATGCTAAAATTAATATTGTAGGAAAGCTTATAGAATAATAATGAAAACGTCATCTATGTACGTAACTGTCGATGCTCCCTAGTGCACTATAGATGATAAAAAAAAACCATCAAACAGTCTTGGATCCGTTATAATGTATAACTAATGTGCTAGATTAGACATTCAGAACTTCTTAGGAGAAACTTCAAACTGTAGCAATGATAATCAGCAGGTGTGCAATGTCTGCTACTCTATGCAGCAGATCTGGTGCTATACGTGCCAAGTTCTCATTAGCAAACTCGCAGGATGGAAAGATGTGTACCACGTACGCAGCCTGCAATAAAGTAAACAAATCATTACTAAAGCAATAATGGAAATCACGTTAATTTTACATTTTCTAAAGGTCATAAATTGATATGGAAACATATTTTTGATAATAAATAAAATAGACGTAATTTACTTTTTGCATACTTCCCCTCCTTCATTAAATCTCACTTCTGCTACAGCAAACATCTATGCTATCTATCCATAAACAGTGAACCTCTCCTCTTCTCATGGCCTCAGCTAACTTTGAATTATTCTCAATTTATCTGATTATGATCCACTCACCTGCTGTGAACCTGGTGCTGCGATGTTCACTATCCCTGCTGCTTGTTTTTGCTGGAGGTAAGTTATAAATCCTGTCTGCAGATTGTTCGACTGCTGCAGGACATCCATGTGGTCACGACCACAAGGCAAGGCAAGTAACATGCAGTGCTCGTTGTCCATCTGTTGAAAAATGTTTATTTTTAATTACAATAACTGTATCATTCAACACAATACAAAATCATACAATTTTCTGTTTAATGTTACATTTGAAAATACAGTAAAAGCCCGATATGGCGCAGTCTGGTTTACCGCATATTGGTATTGAACGCAGAAAAGTAAGTTCCCCCAGTAAAAAACATAAAATATACAATACATTTAGTGGAAATCAATCTCAAAAAATTCAGTGTAAAAGATAATACTGCATAGAGTGTTTCTGCAGTATAACATACCTGCGGTGCCGACCACACCACCTCATTCTAGTGCCGAGGTCATGGAAAGCATGGGGCTCTACCTCCATGCCCCCCAAGTGCCTTCATGGCATGTTACGGGGATACCTTTACCTTTTTATCAGCAGGTATATACACAGCCCATAGTGGACAATGACATTTTCTTCGGGGTTGTGAAACTGCATTCCAATGGATTTCGCAGGTATAACGGGAAAAAATTTGTGCCTTAACAAGTCATGAATGCATTTTGAAATTCAGAGGAGTGAGTCGGTTTCAGAGTGTGTAACCGATGAAGATATTATAAATATTAAATGGAATGAAAAAAAAAAAAAAAAAAACAACAACAACGATGAAGATGGGGATGAAAATGTTGTAGAAGAGAATGACAATATTCCAAGTGTTACTGAAGTGATATCTCATATAAATACCACAGTCTAGTATATACAGTCGCGAAGCTCAATACGTAGTAAATATGCAAATATTAGATAGTTGCTCACCACTAGGATCGCTAATATCACCTCATTACAGGCAATGCAAAATAGTACCGTCACAGTCTATTGTTTCTAGCACCCTCAAAACTCAAGCTTCGTGACTGTATATAGTAGACTGTGTAAATACTGTAATGTAATGTCTTAGTTGGAAAGGCAAAGTGAACCAAACAGTGTTCGTCTCCTCCATCTTGCTAATATAAAAAAATACAACGATAAAACATGCAAATATGCTCAAATCCGCCCCCTATATCAGACACACAACACAATACCAACCATGTGTCAACTTCAACTCCTAAGTTACTCCTGTTTAGCCAATACTTTTGTCCAAATTTCTCTAAGTCAAACAGTTTCGTATACAATGTGGACCCAGGCAAGAGCAACAGTTCTTGCCATGAAAATAAGCTACAGTAACTTTAAAATTGACTGTCATTGTCACTCTGAACTTCGCAATGACGAATAACTTCAACTAATCATTAGGGAAAGGAAGTTCATGCATTTGCATATTTGTTCTCTATCGATGTGTGAATATGCTGAAAGATTATCTACATGAATCACAAATTTCTGAATACAATGATATTACTTTTATTGTGCATAAAAGTGCATATTTTGCCTTATTTATAAAAGCATCATATTTTAACATTTACGAAGGGGAAACTGCATGTTATGTATGTTTATTTGTCTTTTCCTCATTTTTAAAAGTGTGTAACCTCGTAAACACGACTAATTTATGTTTATGAATTTTGAACATAATGATGACACCCTCACAGGAAGCCTCTCAAGTTAGCAATTGGTGTTCCTTTACTGCAGTCTTTAGCAGATTTTGATAGAACAATATCCAGTTTAACATCAGTTCCAGGAAATGCAGGAGATAAAGTGAACGAGAAAACAGCAAATATTCTTTCCAAAAACCCTGGCTATTATCAACTTAAAGAAATTCAAGATATTCTCGAAGGAAAAACAACCCAAAAACCAACAAAATTTTCTACAGAACAGCTCATAGCTTTTGTGCAAGCCCCTCTTACTTCTTGTGACGTAGAACGAAGTTTTTCACGCTACAAAGCTATGCTGAGAGACAACAGGCGAAGAATGACAACAGATAACATTCGTCACTGCTTAGTTGTGAACTGTAACAGCATAAATGCAGCATTCAGCAATGAGGCAAGCACTTCAAAATCCATAGACTAAACGTAAGTTACCTATACCTTATTATTCTGTTAAAATAATCTCAGACTGATAATGTATATTTTGTAGCATATCTATCTATTTTCACGGCATAAGTGCATACATATTCTTCACATTTTTAGGACATGAACTTCCTTTCCCTGCTAATCATAAATATAATGGATCACTATATTTCATTTTCTATGCTTAATCGAGAATAGTAGAGAACATCATCAAGAATTTTAACTCTCATCCTCTTCTCAATACAAAACAAAAAGAGAGGAAAGAAGAGAGCTGAGTGTAGGAGAGCTCTTTGTACATTACCTCTTTCCTTTTTCAGTACTTCTCACGACAATGACTAGTTAAGAATAATTTAATAAAAGTCATAGAAAAACTAAACAAATTACCTGCATCTTCCTTGCCACACCCTCCACTTGAGTCTGCTCAAGCCTCATTCGCTGTGCTATTCTTAGAGGTGGTGTGCTGCCGTCTGAGTTACAGGGCAAAGACTCCCGTGCAACATGTGGGTTTCCAAACACGAAATGCATCTGGACAGCAGCTTGGTCATTTTTAAGAGCTAATAGGCCTTGCCACATCACAGGATACCGCTACAAAATAAGAGTCAGTCAGTATTCATTAGCTTACAAATGGCAAGGGCAAGACAACTTTTATACTTAATACTATACATTAGAATGAGAAGAGAAAAGTAAGGAAGTTCTTTAGAAATACTGTTATTGATTTTACGAAAACTTCATTACTATGCAACATTTCACAATTAAAATTAAAGCTTAATACATAAAAGACAGTCTTGAGTGTAATCTTATATCGTCGCTGTGCCTCCAAAATCCGTTATGTGCATTTAAACAGATTTTTCAGAAGAAAGAAAAAACATCACTTTTAATTTTCTTGACTTTCAAAGCTAGGTACTTTTGGTATAATTTCATCATTTTTCATGTAATGATTGAAATTATAACAGAAATCGCTTTGAAAATCAAAGTAATTTGGGCTAAGTATAGGACATCATATGTCGATTATTTGAACTTAAATAGCTTATATTATTAGAGCATAATGTTGAAGATGTTAATGAGATTTATGTAATGTTTAAGTATTATTTATAAAAGTTTTCTTCATTTCTATTATGAAAATGAGTGTTTTAATTATATTAAACTATATAAATTAGAAATGTAAATGGAGTTTAACCGCTAAAGTAATAAGTTAGCAGCTTTTACTTATTCTACATATTTCCTTAACTTGAATTTTGGTTTCAGTTAAAAATAAGGATAATACTTTATCTAAATATCAGGTCGAAACTGATTGAAATTATTTGCTTCTTATTTAAGATAGATTGAATAACCAATACTTTTTGAATGCAACCCAAACGTTATATTTAACTACTACCTTACTGATAATGCTCTTTTCTTTCCCCTGAATGCACATAGCGGACTTTGGAAATGCAGTGACAATAAGCAAAAAATGAAGCACCAGATATGAAACACACCTGAAGAAGCATAAGTAAGGAGTCTGCCTGTGGTGGCACTTGACTGGCAAGGGGTGGAGTAGCAACTTGCAGGCGAGGCTGTGTGGCTGGAGCTTCTGTACCAGGCAAGGGATGATGGTGGCGTGGCGTTCGCAGATGTGCCGGTGGAGGCTCCGCTCCAGGCTCATAGTAACGCGGTGGAGGCTGCTGTGGAGGGTTGTAATGGGGCAGTCGTGATGCAGCATGAACATACACTGTAGCCACTTGTGGTGAGTCAGTGGTGCGGTCATGAGGAGACTGCAAACTGTGGGCCACAGTGCTTCCTCCACGAGCAACAGCACCGTTGCTAGATGGCCGGCGAAGTTCCAAAGGCGGACTACTTCCACGTGCTTCTTCTGATTCAGGTTCAGATTTCACCTCCAAGCCTGGCACCATTGGTGATCGAACAGCCCCTGTTGCCATAGATGTCATACTTCTTTAAAATGTTTTGTTCTATCATATCTTGGAATTATTATTATAATATATTACAGCTCTGAATAGTATATGAATGAACTGTCAGTTCTATAATCTCTATATCAGTGCTTTCCTGCCATGCCTATTCCTCCAGAGAGAGCAGGTAGAGAGGTTAAAGATATATGTGAAAAGAAAGAAAAAAAAGAGAGAGAATTATTTTATATATATATATATATATATATATATATATATATATATATATATATATATCAAACGTCTATTGGATCCTGTATAGCTGGAACCGAAAAAGGCCAACAATGGCCTAATTTCGTGCCTGGAAAATGAGGATGATAATATATATATATATATATATATATATATATATAGACACAAACAACTTAATGAAATCGGCATTTTTAAGTGACATTTCTTTCGAGCTTAATCAAACCATTCAATCTAAATTAATACTGGTATTTAGAGCTGGATTTATTTAAGTAAATTATGTAGGAATTACATGACTAACGCATTGCAAACAATATATTATATAATATTTCTTCTCTGGGCTAAATTTGAAAAGATGCAAGAACGAATACCTCATGAACGTGTTTTAGCTAATGATACTGAGAATGACCTGTATTCATATATGTATTGCTTGAACCTGCTAATATGAAGAAAGCTCGGTTTGCAGCGAAAGACTTGCCCTTGGACAGAACACTAAATGAATTAATGAACTATATACTTACTTACTGGCTTTTAAGGAACCCGGAGGTTCATTGCCGCCCTCACATAAGCCCGCCATTGGTCCCTATCCTGAGCAAGATTAATCCAGTCTCTATCATCATATCTCACCTCCCTCAAATCCATTTTAATATTATCTTCCCATCTACGTCTCGGCCTCCCCAAAGGTCTTTTTCCCTCCAGCCTTCCAACTAACACTTTATGCATTTCTGGATTCGCCCATACGTGCTACATGCCCTGCCCATCTCAAACATCTGGATTTAATGTTCCTAATTATGTCAGGTGAAGGAAACAATGTGTGCAGTTCTGTGTTGTGTAACTTTCTCCATTCTCCTGTAACTTCATCCCTCTTAGCCCCAAATATTTTCCTAAGCACCTTATTCTCAAACACTCTATGTTCCTCTCTCAAAGTGAGAGTCCAAGTTTCACAACCATACAGAACAAACAGTAATATAACTGTTTTATAAATTCTAACTTTCAGATTTTTCGACAGCAGACTGGATGATAAAAGCTTCTCAACCGAATAATAACATAACTAAATACATGATGTAACGACAAAAAAAGTGTAAATGGTGCCATACAAAAGCAATAAAAATAAATTTTGGCAATGAATAAATGTTAGTCACTAGAATGGTAAGCTGACCTTGAGGTAAATAATGAGGTATATGTGCAGTAAGAGCTTCTTGATGTGCACGCAGGTACTGATGGTACATGAGCTGAGGATGGAAGTAATGCTGTGCTGAGTCATGTGTTGGATTGCGCATGTGATGTGGGAAACTCACATGTTGTACCACTTCTCCCTGTAAATAAATGTAATTTCTTACAGTTCTGACCACAGACAGAAAATAAATTCAATTATTAAACTTACTGAACAAGAAAGCCTAGCAAGACAATACTAAAGTAATGACAGTCAGGACCACGTAAGAATACGAAATATCTTAGGATTTAGGCCTACATATAAAGGAGAAAGAACTATTCTTCAAGCAATAGCTAACGTAAATATTTACTATATACTGCATTCTATAAATAATCCTTATTTAAGATGCAAGTCTTAGAGAGGTAAGAATAGTGATATGAAATTAACTTCCACGAATTTTTATACAATAATGGAATACTTCAGTATAATAAAAGCCTGATAGAGCGCAAATCGACATACCATGGATGCAGATATAATGCAGTTGAAAAATTCATTGTTATTTATGAGTGAATATAAATTTTGTGAAGATTTTTTGCTTCCATGCTGAGAATTTATTCCCGTAGCATACTCAAGGACCTATCTGAAATTCTCACTTACAGACTTGAAATAAATTAATCCTATGTCTACAGTAGGTTGAGCTATTAAAGACAATGTAAAAATAATGCATATACCGGGTGTAGACCACAAATATATTTTACAGTTGTGCTACCCAAGTGTCACATAAATAGTTGCATAACTGTAAAATATATTTGGAGTCTACCAAAATCCAGTTACACCTGGTATATACTATTATTATAGGAGCAAAGGTATATAACTGATAAGGTTTTTTAATTGTGTTTGACATAAAATTTCATATAGTAGTGCATTATGTTATGGTCCTTTCCCCCATCCACCTTTCGCGTTGTTGGAATCATTGTAAAGTTCTCAAAAGAAAAAGTGGACGCCCTCTAGAGGCAAAGTTCCCTTCGTGTATCCTCACTACAATTCAGAGACACACGATGTTACATGTTGGACCATGATGCCTTATATCTACAGTTATAATTAAAGTATTCTGTGTGTTACTTTATAGTGTAATGGTGGCATTCCGGCCTGGTATTCATGAGGTTCTGCATTCAAACACAACCTAGTGCTTTTTATTTTCTCTTTTGTTTTGTCTTTAAGAGCGGGAAAGAAAATATAGATAATTGCTCCCGTCTATTTTATGATTACTTTAGTAATTAATTCAGGTTCATGAATGTATTATGTCATGACTTTATCATTATTTACTATGACATTATCGCTGCAAATGGAAAGAAAAAAAAAAAGAATTTATTCTCAACAAAATTCTTTTGTGGCATGAACAAAACAAACTTACTGGAGTCTACTTAAAAAAAAAAAACACAATTCAATAGGTATTCCCCCTTCACTTACTTCAGATACGATAGCATAAAATTGCGAATCCCGAACACAAGCTGATTTTCGAGGAAAAAATACCAAGGCTTTAAACCTCTATCCCACCAACATTGTCGCCGCCGTAACTCCGCAGTAAGTGTAGTGAGAACAAAGCTGAAAAGTGGGGCAAATAGAGCTCCTCGAACTCTATCTGTAGTGCAAAGGACAACCTTCTGCCCACAGGCATATGGGCGGTAGAGGCCGGCAAATTAAAAAAAAAAAAGATCATTTTGACTTTCCAAAACAGACTTTTCTCTACACAAGGAGAAAGAAGGGGCTCAGAGACCTGCCCTTTTCACTGAGACATCCCCACATGTTTACTAGCAATCACCAATAAAATCGAGAAATCCATTGCCCTTTCTTTCCAGACTTTTTTCTGAATACGTAAAATGTTTCGGTCTCTAAACTCTGGAAATAATAGAGATATTGAGGAACGAGATGTGGTGTTGTATTGCCCCTTGCCTTACTTCGGACACGATAGCATCAAATTGAGAATCCCGAACACAAGCTGATTTTCGAGAAATAAAATACCAAGGCTTTAAGCCTCTATTTCGACAACATTCTCGCCGCCATAACTCCGCCGTATTTGTAGTGAGAACAAAGCTGACAAGTGGGGCGAAGAGAGCTCCCCGAACTCTATTTGTAGTGCAAAGGACAACCATCTGCCCCCAGGCATATGGATGGTAGAGGCCAGCAAATACCAGCCCTTTTCACAGTAGCATTACCGTAGGATTACTAGTAATCACCAAAAAATCGAGCAAATCCGTTGTAATTTTTTCTAGACGTTTTTCTGACTACCTAAAATGTTTCAGTCTCTAATCTCTGGAAATAATGGCGATATTGAGGAACGGGATGCGGTGTTGTATTCCCCCCTGACTTACTTCAGACAGGATAGCATCAAATTGGGAACCCAGAATACAAGCTGATTTTCGAGAAAAAAAAATACCAAAATACCTCTATTCCAACAAAATTCTCGCCGCCATAACTCCGCCGTATGTGTAGTGGGAACAATGATGATAAGTGGAGCAAATAGGGTTCCTCGAACTCTATCTGCAGCATAAAGGGCAACTCTCTGTCCCCAGGCATATGGATGGTAGAGGCCAGCAAAGTTTCAAAAAATGGTCATTTTGGCCTTCCAAAACAGAATTTTCTCTACACAAGGAGAATGAAGCGGCTCAGAGACCCGCCCTGTTAAGTGTAGCATCCCCGCATGTTCACTAATAATCACCACTAAAATCCAGCAAATCTGTCGCACTTTTTTCTAGACTTATTTTTTTGGTACCTAAAATATTTCAGTCTCGAATCCCGGAAATAATGGCCATACCGAGCAACGGGATGCGGTCCTGTATTCCCCCCTAGACTTACTTCTTACACAATAGCGTCAAAAATGGGAATCCCGACACAAGCTCATTTTCCAGAAAAAAGTGGAAAGGGTTTAAACCACTATTCTGGCAACATTCTAGCCGCCACAACTCCGAAGTATGTGTAGCCAGAACAAAGCTGATAAGTGGAGCGAATAGAGCTCCTCGAACTCTATCTGCAACATAAAGGGCAACTCTCTGTCCCCAGGCATATGGACAGTAAAGGCCGGCAAATTTTGGTATATGTATGTGAAGCTCTACCTACATTTTATTTGATGTTCAGTTCTGGACAATAGCTCTAGGCAGTGGATTAAAATTTCCTTGCCTATCCTGTTGATGAACCTGTTAAGCTGAGGGATGGTGAGGGAAAGAGCACCATAACGAACACTGTGAAAGTCTGAAATTAATCTTGAACACTGTCTGTAACAACAGTATATTTTTAATTATCCAGCAACAACAAAAACAAAAATAACAATGCCCGAATAGAATAAAACTTTTAGACACTAAAATACTGTTCCATTAAAAAAATAAAAGATGAATAAGAAATCTTATGTGAGATATCATATTTTTGTAATTATTTATGAGATTTTTCGTTTCAATAAATTCCATCAATTCATTTTTGCAAGATCTACGCTAGAAACTTCGTCTCACGTAATCTTACTGCATTAAATTCAAACAATGTATTGCAAATACAGATAATACAACATCTGCAAAATAAATTACATGACTCAATCTTGATATCACATGCATTCGCTTCAACCAACAAAACTGTGCTTCCTAAAGTAGATACTTGTAAACAAGCCAACTCCACATTTTAAAGTGCTAATGAAGTTCCCCGTATATCGAACAATTACCACCAAATGGTATGAGAACACAATTACAAAATATCCATGCTTTGTAGACAGTTTAGGCTAAATGCAAAAATAAAAATAAAAATAAAAACACATAATACAAAACCGGTATAATATAATCAATTAGCTGAATGTTAGTGTAAGACACTGTTACGAAGCATAACAGAAAAAAAGAAAGTTAGTAAGCAAATCTAGAGCGAGCAAGGGGAAGAAGTTACCTGTTGGTGCGCGGGCGGGGGGGACTGCTGCCTCTGTGCCAGTACAAACTGAGGATTCGGGAGTAATTCCGCCACCACCCCACCAGAGCCTGCATGCTGCTGCCACACACAACCCAGAGTTAGCACGCGCACACACACACACATGATGCACCCAGTGAAACCTCTCTCAGGGGCCCAACTTTCCTGCTTACCTACTTCTATTAAGGGATGTACTTGACCTCGAACACTCAGAACTGCACAAAAACATGCTTATAATATAATATAATATAAATCACACATGACAAAAACAGTGATATGAGTCATTTCCATGCAAAACTGCGTGTCTTACCACAAGAGACATTTGAATGATCACCTATTCAAGATCTAAGAGAAGAACTTTTAAGTATATATATATATATATATATATATATATATATATATATATATATATATATATATATATACACACCCAAAAACACATATTTCAATGTCGTGACTATATTGCTACATTTTCTATCAACAGTGACACGAAACTTCTGCTTAAAATGATTACAATACCTGAACTTTTTTCTACTGACCTGATAGTGTTGCACAGCTATTCAGTCTTCAAAGTGCAGGTGTGGGATTTCAATGAAGTGATCAAAGCGACGTGGAACTGAACAATATGCACATCTGACTAAAGCCACTTTTTTACATTCAACATCGCTTCCACATTCAAGCAGTCCAATACCAAAAGCCACACTAATTACATTTTCAGACAATGATATTAGAATGTCAATGTCATAACCTGCATTTTGCAACAGAGGCTTGTATTTTGTGCAGAAAGTTAAGTGTTTATCACAGAATATATGTGGTGAATTGATGAAATGGTGATCGTGTAACTTTACTTCTTGTGTTTCTTTCAAATTATAGTCTTACAAAATCAGTGCTCCTTCTCATATAGAGCTTATATTTCCTAAAGAAGTGTATATAAAAAGGTTGGCAATATCTTTTTGTCTTCGGAAGCAATATTTTGAGTGTAACACTTTGTTCTGAAAACTTTCGTCTAAAAGAGTACGATCTTTATGGCCTGACCAGGGATCACACAGCAACAGGTTCTTCTTATTTACATGTTCACCAAGGACTGAAGTTAGAAAACGTTTCATATGCTATTTAGTCATTTTTCCAATTTTACTCGTATTCATATGAATGTTTCGTGGACATGTTGCTTCAAGTTTCTTTGAAATATTTGGGCCATTTCATCAGTCATCACCAGATTTCACTCACTCTGTGATATACACTTAAGTTTCTGCACCAAAATACAAGCCCATGTTGCAAAATGTTTGGCAAAAGGGAGGTTATGACATTGACATTTTAATACCAACTTTTTGAAAATGTAATCAGTGTAACTTTTGATATTGGACTGCTTGAATGCAGAAGTGATATTGACTATGAAAAAGTGGTTTCAGCCAGATCTGCATATTATGCAAATCTGGCTTTCAGGTAGTAGCTCCCTGTAAAGCAGGTTTGAATAATTTCAAGGAAAAATTGTTCCGGGGCTGGGTATATTCAAACGTGCTTTACAGGGAGCTACTACCTAAAAGCCAGATTTGCATAATATATTTCTACGATGAAAGAGTAATGGAACGGAGAAAAATTCTCTCCGGCGCCGGGATTTGAACCCGGGTTTTCAGCTCTACGTGCTGATGCTTTATCCACTAAGCCACACCGGATACCCACCCCTGCATCAGACAGAATCGTATCAGATTAAGTTCCAACTCTTGGGTTCCCTCTAGTGGCCGCCCTCTGCACTACGTCATAGATGTCTATGAACGTAGGACTGAAGTCCACACATGTGCTGAGGTGCACTCGTTATGAGTGACTAGTTGGCCGGGATCTGACGGAATAAGTGATTTACGCATATCATATATATTATTTTAATTTAATATCTGCATGGAAATATCATATGTACTTCGGTACATTAAAATAATATATATAATATATTTCGTTATTGGAGGTACGTTAACAGGAAGCCACAATTTAAGTCACACAGAATTTGTGTGCTCTCAAAG
This sequence comes from Periplaneta americana, assembly GCF_040183065.1. Taxonomy (NCBI): domain Eukaryota; kingdom Metazoa; phylum Arthropoda; class Insecta; order Blattodea; family Blattidae; genus Periplaneta; species Periplaneta americana. The sequence goes on from NC_091121.1 coordinate 152,246,638, forward strand.
TTGGGTTCTGGCATCTTGTCAGCCCATTTGAGTTGTTTAGTTCCTGGGGTAGCTCAGTCGGGAGAGCGTTCGTGTGCTAAGTGAAGGGTCCCGGAATTGAACAATTTTCCTTGAAATTATTCAGATCTGCATATTGTTCAGTTCCACGTCACTTTGACAACTTCATTGAAATCCCATACCTGTACTTTGAAGACTGAATAGCTGTGCAGCACTATATCAGGTCAGTAGAAAAAAGTTTACTGTTCAGGTATCATAATTATTTTAAACAGAGATTCTGTGACTGTTGAAGAGAAATGTAGCAATAAAGTCACAACATTGAAATATGTGTGTTTTTGGTCCTATTATATATATATATATATATATATATATATATATATATATATATATATATATAAAATCAAATTTCTACTCTTAGACCTTGGACAGGTGATCATTCAAATGTCTCTCGTGGGAAGACGAGCAGTTTTACATGGAAATGACTCATACCACTGTTTTTATGATGAGTGATTTATATTAATAGGCATGTTTTTGTGTGGTTCTGAGCATTTGAGGTCAAGTACATCCCTTGTAAGTTTGGCATTATACAGAAGAAAAGTTCATTTTTAAGAATGCAGTACACACCACAAAGAGTTATTAATAGATGCAGCAGTCTACAAGTTAACATTCTATTAGAGGCTTTACAACCCATGTTCTTTACCACATGTAAATATGCATAAAAGATTATAGTAATAATTCAATAATGAATGTACCCCTGTGTGCAGTTCTCACCCATTCCTTTAAATAATATATGCATGAAAGAGCAGTTTTTTCCATCATTATTTCAATTTACAATAACTGATAATGAACAAAGTCTTAAATTAAGTCTCACTAAAATCAATTTTCCTTAAGGACTAGTTAGAGAAGTTTCACTGTTCTTTATATATATGGATTATTAACACGTGAGATCAATATACCACTACTTGAAGTGCTAAAGGATGGAAGACTATACTACACAGCAAACACTAGAGCAGAATACTGAGAAGACATTACTGTCATTTCATTGAGAAAATTCAAATATCCCCCTCAATCACATTATAGGTTTTTAGCTATGTTGCAATAATGAGTATTTTACGAATAACCTCAGATACCCCATAAAACTCAAGTCAAATGAAACTAATGACATATCATGCCATCATTTGTCAACAATTAGTGTAAGGTAGGCCAGAAGATGCTGACTCACGAAAACTATTTACACTCTCAAGACAGGAACTTTTGTGAAAGTGGTAGTTTTAATGGGTTGAGCAGTTACCATGCTCATCTTTAGACAAAAAGTTAGTGGATTTACATTCGGTAACGAGCAATAAATATTGGGTTGATGTTAAAGTTCTTAGCGTGACAAAAGTTTTTATATGAGATGAATAGAAAACAAAAATTAATCAGTAATATATTCTCCTACATTATCTATGACGGCTGCAAAACGGTATTTGTCGAATACAGGGGGGAGAGCCATTAATCCTTCCCACTGAAGGTTTTAAGGAACCAACCTGGACAAATACCCAATGTCCCATCCCTACCTTCCCGTGGTGCAGCTGTTAGTAAGCATAATTTTACAAGCTAAACTAAAGGGAGGGGCTACTCATCAATTAGCTTGATGAGTTAATGACCTCTATTCAATACTTAATTCCCTCTTAACCCTTTCCTATCCAGTCCTCTGACTGAACTCTTATTTTCTTCGACCCCGATGGTATTAGAGCATTCCAGGCCTTTCCACTTTCCTTCCTACCCTTTCTACTTTTCTGTTCCTAGTGCTGACCTGCTATGGCACTAAAATCGTCCTCCAGTGTCTTAAAGAGGGAAAGCTGGTGATCAACAAGATCTCCCAACTAGGTCCAGTGGAGCAGGTATGGTCCTCCAGACATTCTGGGGTTGTGTCTGGATAAAGTAGCCACCAAAACCTTAAAATATGGTGTTCACTTAAATCGCCTACAACTTGCCATTTAATGCCCATTGTGCAACTCAAACCAAGAAATGGTTTCGGAACGCCTCAAAATCTGTGCTTCAGTGGCTGACCATGAAAAAATCTTTGAAAAATATTGAAGTGCAAGAGGTCAAATGACTTTATTGTCAAACACCTGGCATTAGAAAACAACAACATTATCCATGACTCTCTACCAACACTTAGGCAGTTTTTCGATTCTGCATCTGAAGAAATCTACTGGCCTGGAGTTAAAGGAGTTGTCAAGTCAAGTTTTTAAAGCATCTTCCTTATCAAAGGAGTTCCCTTGAAGATGGTTGGATAGAGAACAGAAAAATGGAATTCTAAGGGTGCAAGATCAGGAGAATATGGGGAATGTGGAATCACCTCCCAATCAAGCTCCTGTATAGCAGATTTTATCAAGTTAGGGGAGTGTGGGCATGCATTATCGTGTTGCAGCTGCTTTTCCCGTAGTTTTTCTTCAATTGCGGCCACAAGGCGTCGAGTTGTTGTCAATAAATGTCAGCAGTTATGCTTACGTTCCTGGGAAGTAATTCGTAGTAAATTACACTTTCTTTATTCCAAAATTCGCATAACATCACGTGCATTCCTAGTTCCTGAATGATATTTGTATACTTACATGTGCAATTATGTGCCATCTGTTAAATTCTTTTGATATTTTTTCGACCTGTTAAAAGGTTTGCATACATTGTGTCTGAATCTCTGTTGTCTTCTGGTAGCACTTAGAGTAGTCATAAAATGTGCTGAATTGTTGCACTTTAAATTGGATTTTAAAAGACATTTCTGCATTAATTTTTAAAATCCAAACTTTCTCTTAAGAATTATTAAGTTTCACTTCAGAAAATGAACAACCAATCAAATCACAGATTTAATAAACATAATAACTTTAAAAGTAACAACTAATCACAACTGTAGAATTTTGTAGTTTATATAATAGGATACCTCTACTTGGCATGGTTGGCAAATGCAACTGCATATCGGGTGTCAGAATCATTTCAGTTCACATCTAAAATGGATAAGGTGGTTGGTCATTGAAATTTGAAAAGGGAACAGAAATCGGAAGTGAGTGCTGAGCCAAGCTCATCAGATGTTTCAGCTTCTAGTGGTGTGTGAATCCAACAAAGATCAACCATGTGTAAAAAGAAGAAAGTATGATGATAAATATATTATATTTGGATTTTCCTTTACAGGTGATGAGGATTGTCCAAGACCACAGTGTGTTGTTTGTGGTGACATTCCTGCTAACAGTAGTCTGAAATCTTCTCTACTTAAACGCCATTTTCACTGATTTTCAATTACAGAAAAGTTATAAATCTTTGCCATTAATTAGTTTTAGGGAGTTCCCAGTGTTAGTGAATAAATCTATTACAGCCCTATTAACTTTTTCATTCACATTTTGTGCAAGAGGTCTTTTTTTTTTCCATATGCCTTTGAAAAATAAATCCAGAAATAAAGTTTGTGCTGAAAGTGATCTAAGGTTTCCTTTAACTTCTTTGATTCCTGGCTTCAAAGCTCTGTGCCATTGAAAGTAAGCGTGTCCTTACTCAATAATGAAAACGTTTAGATTAAGAGAGGCCTTTAAAATATTGAAACTACCCTGATATTTAAGCCCACATGAAATTCTGATACTACATAAAACATTTCAATAATATCTATGTTTAAATTGAATATGTGAACTCTAATACAGTGACTTTAAAGACAGGAAAATGCACTACTGTATTATTAACTTACCTATTTAATTTTGATTTTGATGCTAGAAATGTAAAATACATGTATAATTATTTGAATTTATGTAGTCTAGATATTTTAAGCATTGTTGCGTCATTTTTGGAAGGGAATCCTAAGGTAGGCCTATTTATCGTAACTACAACAACTTTAAATTAATTTAAAGTTGTTAAATATTATTTATATTAATAAGGGGTTAGTCAAATTCAGATCTTTGTGAAAGGGGTTTGCGAGTCGAAAAAGTTTGGAACCACTGCTTTGAGAGATGTGTGTAGTGTGGTTTCAGTTCTCGTTTGTGTTTGCGAACATGTTCTAAGTTTCATTATCAAACAAAGAATTTTCATTTTTCTTGTAACTTTAAAAAACTGAATCACGTGCCAAGTGTTGTGGAGAATTTCAGAAACAATTTCCTGGGGTTGATACACCTAAAAGGAGAATAGTTCATAAAAGTGAACAATTCAAAACTACGGGATCAGTATTGGACAAGAAACCAAATCGAAGACGTCACAAAACATACAAAAAGAAGTAGCCAACATTTTGGAAGCAGAGCTGCAAGGTTTGAATCAAAATATATTTACCCAGGTAGATGCTAGATGCGTCAAGCCATGATGTATTTAGATGCTACACTTTCAACTTCATCTTTGAAAAAAGATAAGCTTTTTTTATAATTTTTCTAAGTGGAATTCATATGATCAATCATGCTGTTTAATGATGGTTCCGTGAACGGGCAATAGCAAAATTGTAAATAATTTCTGACTGCAAGCAAATTGTATTTCAGTAAAAATTGTGCAATGGTGTCTTGAAATAAAATCACTAAATTAAATATAACAATTTTTACAGACAACCAGTACAGTTTAGGCAGTATACTATAAAATTCGAAGTCACGCAAGTTCAGTGGCTAGAGCATTGGCTCCATAATCCTGTGGACCTGGTTTGTGTTGGGCGAAGACTGTCAAATGGACAACAAAAAATTCTGAATTTCTTGTTGTCCATTTGACATTTTTTTATTATTATTCTAAGTTCGTATTCTGTAATGCCTTGAAAGAGAATAGCAGTGTGAATGAGCAGTGAATAACTGGTGAGATTTTTTATAAATCAATTATTTAACTATGCTATATTAACTGAGCAATTAAGATGAAATTGATTATAGTGAAATGAGACTAGCAATATGCAATAGGATATTGCTTCACAGTTGGAAAAAGCCTTATGAGAAACCTAATCAGATAGTCTAAACTAAGCAGAACTTAAATCAACCCTCAGACATGAGTTACGCTTGTTACCATCAGAACCCATCACCGATTCTTAATTGCTGAAACACAGCTGAGTAAGAAATATTGCTACCATCCATCATCACGTGGAGAACTTTTTTACACAATTAGATGCATTAATTATTATTGATCATTTGATGCAAAGGACAGATTAAGGTGATGGTAATGAAGGAGAAACTGCAGCTAATTAATCTGTAGCACATTAAGAATATGAATTTGAAGTTCAAATTCTATTCATGAAATGCAAGAAAAAACGGTAAGGCAAATAAAATGGTTGTAGAATATTTTTCTTGATTACGTCAGCTGTCTTTTTTTCAATTGCTTTGTATTTTTACTCCATGATCATGATGCCACCAACTAAAGTGCTGAGAACATTTTATAACTTTATCTAACTGCTTAATTGTCACAGAATCGCTATTTGTTAAAAGGGCAGAAGGCCAAAAATACCAATTTTACAGGAGAGACAAAAAACTGTACAGGATATCTGCCTTTTTAACATAGATTATAAAATATTATGTTACATTTTAACCATTTGTACTAGTTTTTTTAAGTCCTTTAACAAAAATTGTTGCGTCTATGGTAAGAGAACACATTTCAATAAAAAAAAAAAATGAATTGTGAAAAAAAAAAGTGACTTCCATCCTTTTAACTAATAGCAATTCTTATTATAAAATAAAAATTCTCTGGGCTGAGAGACCATGGTTTATTGGAGATGGTGGATCCAGAAGTTTTGTCTACGGTAGACATCTTCAGTGGCGAGGCAAGTGTGGGCAAAGTGATCTTTTTGATGTGCCAATAGCGAATGGTGCGACAACTGGTTGTGTGTTGATATTTATAGGAGTAAAGAATGGCGTGCCGTTTCCTGTTCAGTCTGCACGAGGGGCTCTGATGTTCACACTCCAGTCACCAGTAGTAAAATATTGGGGGTGAATGGGTTTCGTGTATGTGTGTGTCAAAAAGCTGGATACCAACCGAAAAGAAGATGGCCTAACTTAACAAACCACGCACACACACACAAAACCTATTCACTTCAACATTCCACTAACAGTGGTAGAAGAGTGAACATCAAAGTCCGCAGTGTGAACCAAACAGGAAACAGCGCGCCAATCCTCAGCCCTATAAATATCTACACACGACAAGTTGCTACTGACATGCCGAGCTCATTTTGCACAAGCTTGTCTCATCAATGAAGATGTCTACCATACTTGTAGACGAAATGTCTGGATCCACCATCTCCAGTAGACCATGGCCTCTCAGTCTGGAGAATTCTTATTTTATTGACACCAATCATGAAGGTCGACCTGGTTGGTGAGTTGGTATAGCGCTGGCCTTCTATGCCCAAGGTTGCGGGTTCGATCCCGGACCAGGTCGATGGCATTTAAGTGTGCTTAAATGCGACAGGCTCATGTCAGTAGATTTACTGGCATGTAAAAGAACTCCTGCGGGACAAAATTCCGGCACATCCGGCGACGCTGATATAACCTCTGCAGTTGCGAGCGTCGTTAAATAAAACATAACATTTTTAACCAATCATGAAAGCCTACATTCTAAGATAATGTCTACAGATGTAAGTTATTGCCTCTTATAATGCAGGCTTAAAAAAATAATAAGAATATATTGAACAATGATTTCTGCTATAAGTGAGTGCTTGTGTTTGTTACGCCGTAACTGCTTCTTAGAGAAGAGATATGAAACCATTGTTTACTATTGGTGTTTCGAATTAATTCTAATACATCAAACCGTATGTTTACTAATATACTATTTCTTTCTTGTGTGCTTACTTAAGTGTTAGCACAAGAAGTAATGCTTCTCAGCACATTTTGTTATTGGGAAGTTCACATATAAATCATTACTGTTTACTGCACTAAGTTCTAGTATAAACTTTCTGAACCTTAGATACAAATTACTGTTATCACATGACATACTGTATTTCATTGCTTAATCGTTTCCATCACATAATGGTCGCACCCTTATCTATACACTAACTGATCGGATTTTAAAATTTCACTGCATAATCATCGCATGGATGTTTCTGTTTATGACGGTCAAGAATTATTTAACTCTTTTCCGCATACTGGGACAAATATGGCACATACCGGTTTTATATTCATATAACTTATAGTATAAGCACAGTCTAGTATATATAGTCGCGAAGCTCAATACGCAGTAAATATGCATCCATAGATAGTTGCTAACCACTAGGATAGCTGCTATTGCCTCATTACAGGCAATGTGAAATAGTACCGGCACAGTCTATTGTTCCTAGTACCCTCAGAACTGTATATACTAGACTGTGATATAAGCATATAATATTTCAAACTGCATACTGGGACAGATATGGCACTGTCAAGAATAACTGGATATGACCATATGTGACATCAGTTGAGAAAGAGAGTACTACTTAAGTTATTTGAATATAAAACTGGTGTGTGCAAGACTGTCCCATGCGGTAAGAGGTTAAAAATAACGTGCCACAACTGCAACACAAAGTTTCTTTATGTTCAAGGTCGAATGTGGAGGAACAGCAGTGGTAGCTGACGAAAGTGAATGAAGTGGAGGTGTAAGATGTTAGCACCAAGCCAATAGCCATAAATCCCTTCAGTTCAGTATAATTGTTGGTTGTGAGTGGTGGTTGTTTACAAGTGTTCAAATACTTTTTTTTTAGACCTAGACCAATCATCTTTCTGCAGACTGGTCCAGTAGTTAGATGATATCGACTTCAGTGTATCAGACGTACCTATACATGTGATTGAAATACTGTGAATGTTTTTAGCCAATAAAAAAAAAGTGTTTTTTTAATTCAATAACACCACAGTACTTTTTATTTTTTTGGTGTTATTCACGTTACAGTTCCTGTGTCACACACTAATACTGGTTTCCATCCTTCCCCTCTCTTTCTTTTTCTGCTACAAATCACACAACTTGACCCTGTTTGCTCGCACATGACCCTATTATGTGGACGTTAATCACTGAAAGTTGACATTACGAGTCGTTGCCATTTTAATTTATTCTTCACATAATGGTTACACCATATAATTTCTTCACAGAAAAAAAAAATTGCGACAATTATGTGATGAAATATGGTACACGATTTTTAGTCAAATTTCGTTATGATAATTTCTGAATCAATTTTTCATTTAATATGAGACATTTAATCCTTCAGTGAAACATTGATCATGAAAATAATAACAAGAAAGGATGGTAAGGGACAGTATTTATACATCTTGATTACACAACTTTTAACACTATATTACTTCGGAATATGTATTATGTCTTTCTCGTGTTAAATTCTATCATACCTGGTTAACATGTTTCGGTCTGTTATTGATTTTCTTCAGAATTGGCTGTTGCTGGTCTTGGCGCCTATTGTTTTGTTTCCTGTAAGGGTTTGTGTATTGTAATGTGGAGTCAAAGAGTGTGTGTGTTCTGAAATTGAGTTGTGTGTTGAGAATTTCATTTGGATGTGTTTTTGTGTGTCTGAATATTTCGTATTGTTCTAGTGTGTTCAGTTTCTGGATTTTTGGTTGGATGTGTAGAATTTCCATGTCTGTGTTGATGTCTCTGTAGGTGTGGTTAACATTTGTGATGTGTTCTTTGTAACGAGTTTGAAATGATCTGCCTGTCTGTCCTATGTAGAAGTTGTTGTAGGTGTAACATTTTAGTTTGTATACGCCTGTGTGGTTGTATTTGTTTGTTTGTGTTATATGTGTGTTGAGATGTTTTTGTAGAGTATTATTTGTTCTGTATGTGATGTTATAATTTAATTTCTTGAATGAGGTTGCAATCTTGTGTGTGTTTTTGTTTTCGTATGTTAATGTGATGTATTTTTTGTGTTCTTGTGTTTGTGTTGTATTTTTATGTTTTTTGTGATTAGACAACATAATACGAAAGACAATCTTCTTCAGAACTGGCTGTTGCTGGTCTTTGCGCCTTTTGTTTTGTTTCCTGTGAGGGTTTGTTTGTGTATTGTAATGTGGAGTCAAAGAGTGTGTGTATTCTGAAATTGAGTTGTGTGTTGAGAATTTCATTTGGATGTGTTTTTGTGTGTCTGTATATTTCATATTGTCCTAGTGTGTTTAGTTTCTGCATTTTTGGTTGGATGTGTAGAATTTCCATGTCTGTGTTGATGTCTCTGTAGGTGTGGTTAGCATTTGTAATTTTGTTATGGCTGTGATGTGTTCTTTGTAACGTGTTTGAAATGATCTGCCTACAGTTGTTGTAGATGTTACATTTGAGTTTTTATACGCTTGTGTGGTTGTATTTGTTTATGTTATATATGTGTTGAGATGTTTTTGTAGAGTATTTGTTCTGCATGTGATGTTGTAATTTAATTTCTTGAATGAGCTTGTAATCTTGCATGTGTTTTTGTTTTCCTATGTTAGTGTGATGTATTTTTTGTGTTCGTGTTGTATTCTTATGTTTTTTGTGATTATGTTTCGTCTTTCGTATTATGTTGTCTAATCACAAAAAACATAAGAATACAACACAAACACAAGAACACAAAAATACATCACACTAACATACGAAAACAAAAACACACACAAGATTACAACCTCATTCAAGAAATTAAATTACAACATTACATACAGAACAAATAATACTCTACAAAAACATCTCAACACACATATAACACAAACAAACAAATACAACCACACAGGCGTATACAAACTAAAATGTTACACCTACAACAACTTCTACATAGGACAGACAGGCAGATCATTTCAAACACGTTACAAAGAACATCACAGCCATAATAAAATTACAAAACACTTCCACACATACAGAACACATCACAAATGCTAACCACACCTACAGAGACATCAACACAGACATGGAAATTCTACACATCCAACCAAAAATTCAGAAACTAAACACACTAGAATACGAAACATACAGACACACAAAAACACATCCAAATGAAATTCTCAACACACAACTCAATTTCAGAACACACACACTCTTTGACTCCACATTACAATACACAAACACACTCCCATAGGAAACAAAACAAAAGGTGCCAAGACCAGAAACAGCCAGTTCAGAAGATCAATAACAGATCGAAACATGTTAACCGGGTACGATAGAATTTAACACAAGAAAGACATATAATACATATTCCGACAGTATTTAATTAGTATCCAACTTGTTTCTACTAAAAATATGAACATTTTCAAAACTCGACTACTTGGGACTACTCAGATCTTTATTATCAGAAGAAAGTGAAGTTATAAAATCACTATTTTTCTAAAATTATACATAGAAGAGAGGATGATGCATTACTATTGCCCATAGCTACACTTACAAGTACCACCACCAACCTCTCCACCACTACCATCACCCACTATTTCTACTACTACCACCATCACTACTGAGAATGAGCTGTTATTGCTGCTACTACTTAAGTATGAAATATAATACCTTATAAATAAGAACTGTTAGTGTGTTAGTTCAAGAAATGAACACCTATTAAGTATGCATTCATGTTTCTTTGCACTGGAAATAAAATAAAGTGAAAGAATAATTTAATAGTACAACACTGATACTTACTATTGAAGCTTCATAAGCAGGAACAGGCATCCCGGCCTGAAGAACTGCAGGATTGCGAGGTTGCGGGCTGGCAGTAGGCACCACTATACAGCCTCCCAATGACACATCCACCTTTGGAGGATCCATCAGCCCTTTACCATGTTGGGCGAGGTGGGGACTTGCCATACTTGGTATCTGTAGTAGTTACGTCATATTAATTAAGGTAAATAAGCGCTTTATAGCAATTATTATTTCACACATATGCAGTTTTATAACAATTATTCCACACATAGCCATTTTAAAATAAAGATTAAATTAAACTATAATTGAGGAACAAACTTTCAAAACCTGACATATCACTTTTCAGAAAATGCTACATATATATATATATATATATATATATATATATATATATATATATATATATATCTTAAATTATGGTTTATTTAATGATGCTCACAACTGCAGAAGTTACATCAGTGTCACCGGTGTGCCAAAATTTCGTCCCACAGGACTTCTTTTACATGCCAGTAAATCTACTGACGTGAGCCTGTCGCATTTAAACACACTTAAATGCCATCGACCTCAGCCGGGATCGAACCCGCAACCTCGAGCATAGAAGGCCAGCGCTATATCAAGTACGCTACCGAGCTACAAATATTGTGTCTCTGTAATAAACGAATTTTTTTTCTATGGTGAAATTTGATAAGAATATACATGGTGAGCTGTAAGTAATGTCATTAATTTTAAGGCATTATTTTTTTTAGATTTTTCAAACAAAATAGTTTAATCCAATTTTGCTTGTTTTTGCTTCTTTTTCGAGATAAAAACAGTTTTATGTGAAACATTTCATTACATGTTTTGCGAAAGCCATTAATTTAATTCCCAATATGCTCAGTCAATTTATGAGAGCAGTGTATTATGATGATCCAGTGGTTACATATGCTAGCGAAGCTTGGGTTTTAACAATAAATAATGAAAATATGCTAGCAGTTTGGGAAAGAAAAGTCCTGAGAAAGATATATGGTCCCCATTTTGAAAATGGTCAGTTTAGAAGTAGAACAAATAAAGAATTAATGGAACTGTATGGAGAACCGAGTATAGTTTCCTTCATTAAGAAAGGCAGACTTAGATGGTTGGGACATCTTGAACGTATGCCAGAAGGCCGACTACCTAAACGGGCATTATATGGACACCCAGGAGGATTAAGGAAGAGAGGAAGACCAAGGTTGAGGTGGCTTCAGGATGTGGAGGATGATCTGCGGAGAGTTGGATGCAAGAGATGGAGACAACGGGCTCAAGATAGAGATGAATGGTTTCTACTGATTAAGGAAGCCCAGGCCCTTCATGGGCTGTAGTGTTAATAATGAATGAATGAATGAATGAATGAATGAATGAATGAATGAATGAATGAATGAATGAATGAATGTATTATGATGATAAATGATTGAAAGAATTTTAGTTTTGTCTTTAAGATGTGCAGAAATTTGATCCGAACAAATGAAACATTTTAAATTCCTTTGCAGAACGAAAAGTTCCATTTGTTTGGATCAAATTTCTGCACATTTAAAGGACAAAACTAAAATTCTTTCAATCATTTATTACCATAATACACTGCTCTCTTAAATTGACTGAGCATATTAATTCAATGGTTTTCCAAAAATACACTATGAAATGTTTCATATATTAACAATTTTTTCTAGAAAAGGAAACAGAAACGAGCAAAATTGTATTCGATTTTTTTTTTGTTTGAAATATCTCACAGATTAACTTCCTGAAATGAATTACATTATTTATGGATCACTCTGTATAGCAAAAAAAATAATCTTTAATATTTCAACACAGAAAATATATTGTTCATTGTACAGATGTAAGTTTTTGGCATCTGAAGTGCATTTTCTGAAAATGGACATATGTCAGGTTTTGAAAGTTTGCTCCTCAAATTACACATCACAGAACATTCACATGTTACCATGTGATAAGTAAATCACATCATCACATTTTATACACAATTCATATTCAACTACAAATTGAAGTGCATCACACTGACATTTTTTCAGTAAACAGTTCATGCTCATTTTGAAAATAACAAATGTTATATTCTACATTTATAATAACATTAAGTAGAAAGTTTAGAATATCAAGAATGTCATATCATGAAAATATTCATATATTTATAACCAGAAACAAATTAACAATCAATTCACACATACCACATTAATTTCACCTGTAATTTAAAAAATAATTTTTAAATGTATAAACATAAAATGATGACATTATGTACCTTTGAAATATTAAGATTCCATATTTTGCATTCCATAAATAAGTGTAAATTCTTTGCAAGTTGTGATATACTAAATTACTTAACAGTAGTGTGCACTGTACATGCACAGACCTTGCAATGCAAGGTACATAAAAGTACAAAATATTTGTTTATATGCAAGGCAAAAGTATATTTTACAAACAGTGTCTACTGTAAAGGCATTTCCCATACTTACACAGTGTCTACTGTAAAGAACGATTATTTTCATAATAACTCTTGAGAACAGTTTGTGAACAGGTTCGGATGCAAATCTCCATGTTTTCTGGCAATGATAATGTAGCAAAGACAATAAGGACTGACTACTGAAAATGAAATACTTCATATTGCTTTTTTCTTCAGGTAGTGTAATAAAACCCACAGTTATTATGCACATAATATACCTTTACAATGTTTAAAATTCCGTCAGAGGGATGAAAGGCATGCTCAGAGAAAGGCATTAGTTTGTAAATTAACATATTGACAAAAATTAATGAATAAATTAAATATGTTATTTAATGTGCACAAACAAAGTTCACCAGAAAAGTGGAATATGGACTAGATATGTGTCTCTTATTTTAAGTTTCGTATTATCTTAAGTTGTGGCCTTGTGTCATGCTGACCACATAACCAAGACTTCTGCTACTAGCGAATGTCTTAGTACTTAAAAATGGCTTTTAGAGAACCCGGAGGTTCATTGCCGCCCTCATATAAGCCTGCCATCGTTCACTATCCTGAGCAAGATTAATTCAGTCCCTACCATCATATCCCACCTCCTTCAAATCCATTTTAATATTATCCTCCCATCTACGTTTCGGACTCCCCAAAGGTTCTTTTCCCTCTGTCCTCCCAACTAATACTGTATATGCATTTCTGGATTCATCCATACGTGCTACATGCCCTGTCCATCTCAAATGTATGAATTAATGTTCCTAATTACGTCAGGTAAAGAATACAATGCATATAGTTCTGCACTGTGTAACTTTCACCATTCTCCTGTAACTTCATCCTTCTTAGCCCCAAATATTTTCCTAAGCATCTTATTCTCAAACACCCTTAGCCTCTGTTCCTCTCTTAAAGTGAGAGTCTAATTTTCACAATAATACAGAACAACTGGTAATGTAACTGCTTTATAAATTCTAACATTCAGCTGTTTTCACAAAAGCTTCTCAACTGCATAATAACAAGTAGTTCCCATATTTATTTTGTGTTTAATTTCCTCCCGAATGTAATTTATATTTGTTACTGCTGCTCCAAGGTATTTTTATTTTTTCGCCACTTCAAATGATATATTCCCACTTTTTATATTTCCATTTCGTACTATGTTCTGGTCACGAGACATAATCATATACTTCGTCTTTTCGGGATTTATTTTCAAACATATCTTTACTTGCTTCAAGTATAATGTCTTAATAAGAAACATTAAAGATTATATATTACAGTTATATGAACACTAATAAATATAATATAATTATTAAAGAAATTATTAAGTCAGACATGTTTCGGAGATGCTTCTCCATCTTCAGTGACTATTTACTACGACGGATGGTTCAGGTGATGAAACAGCATTGTAGCTTGGCTTAAAGGAGACTATTAATAATTTCTTTAATAATTATATTATATTTATTAGTGTTCATATAACTGTAATATAATATAATCTTTAATGTTTCTTATCAAATCTATGAACACTGTATAACTGACCCAACATGTGTGTTTTATCTTTAAATATAATGTCTTAATGTTGATTCAAAATTCTATTGAGATGGAAAATGAAACTTACAAATACTGTCAACTATTCCAATAAAAAATTACATGCAATGTGTAAAAATGGTGAATGACATCGTGAAGCTACAATCCCAAAGGAAACTGACCTGAGACTTGGGCACAGCAGCACGGGAACTGCTGGCTCCTGTCACAACAGGCTGCTGACTGGACAGATGCGGTGCTTTCAATGGCGGACTGGCAACTGCCCCAGTCAAGATGGGCTGCTGTTGTGCTGGTCCATGATGTGCCTTTGGAGGTTGCGGTGGACTAGATGTGGGCACTTTACTTGCTCCTACATTCATCAGAGTCGAATGAGATGCCTTCTGTTGTGGTACAAAGTTGGGTCCAGTCTTAGGTGCACCACCTGCAGCAGCTTGTAGTAAGTGAGCTTTAGGTGTCATAGCTGCTGTGGATGTAGCCTTCATATTAACTGCTATCTGCTGGGGCTGTGGAGGTGGAGGGCCACTAATATGGTGTATCTTACTAACAACCGGTATCTGAGCCTGTCCAGGAGCTCCTGGAGCCACCACAACTGTCTGTCCTCCAGAAGATTTAGCTCCTGTCACTGCTTGTAATAAATGTGCTTTAGGATTGATGGGAACTGTTGACTGAATACTTTTACTCACAGACAAAGGAGACGAATGTGACTGTGACTGATGGAGAATACCTTCTCGTGTTTTAGGGTGTGCTACTGTTGCTGTAGTTGGTATACCTTGGTTCTTGATAACCGGCTGAGCAATTGTATGCACCTTCATTGCTGAAGATTGAGGTAGAACAGAAGATGGCACTATAGAAGTACCAGAAGGTGGCGGAGGTTGCAAGACTGGCTGTACGACTTTACTTCCTGTACTTACTGTCTGTGGTGGAACAATTTTAGTTGTCTGCTGAAGAACATGAGCTTTCAAAGTAGTTGGCACAGTTTTAGTGCTGGACGTCTGAACAACAGGCTTGCATAAAGCTAATGATCTTACTAGGCCCACTACAGGAGTAGGTTGGGTAGTGATTGCTGTCGTTATCACTGGTTTTGGCACAGTATTTAATATGACTGGCACATGAGTTTGCTGTGCTGCACTTACAGGTGGTGTTTCCGTAGAAGGCTGCTGGAAACTTGCCGATGTGACAGGTACAGTGGGTAGGTTGTGAGGTTGTGCCCTTGCTTTATCTGGCTCTGCTATACTAATAGGTAATTCCTGAGATTCTGACAATGACCCAGTGGAAATTTGGGGTGTTGTAGTGGGGATGATGATAGACGCTGTTGTAACTGGTATATATTGGCCCTCTTCTGATTCCCGCATTGGTATTAGAAGTCCAGTCACAGGGTCTATCAGTGTCGTGGGTTCATCATCATCTCCACCAGGATGAGAATTAGCAGATTTAGTTACTACTGAAGAATCTAAATCATCTTTTTCAGACTGATTCGTCTTCTTAGCAGCTCCAGGAGAATCTGGTGATTTGTTGCAGCCTTCTGCTTCCTTATCAGTTTCAGAAGATTCATGAAGCTTGCTTACCGTTGTCTCATCATCCATTTTCTTCTTCTCTTCACTTGATTCATCATGATTTTCTGACAACCTTCTTTGCTGAGTTTGTTGCTTTTTGCTGCCTCGTGGTGATTTTCTTGGTTGTTCAGGTACCACGAGTGCAGTTCTTTGAGTGCTCATGTTCTGCCTTGTTGAACGTCTTGGTCTTAATCCTAGGCCAGTTCCAGTTACAGTTACAGCCGCTGCTGCAGCTGCAGCAGCTGTTGCAGATCGAGTAACTTTTCCAGCACTGCGTACAACATCTTCTATTACATCATCTACAGTACTTCGAGATCCATCTCGTTCTTGCAGACGTCTTGATTTTCGAGTAGCTGGAGATGGGAATTCCTCTCTTGTTTCAACAACTGGTACTGCTGCCGGTGCTGTTTTAGTAGCAACCTGAACATCTTTCCCACCACTACTAGCTTGAGGGCTCTTTATGGTAAGTATCAGACGTGGTCTGCCCTTCTCTCCATTACTGCTGCTTTCATCCTCAGAATCATCACGGAATTCATACACATCAGTTGTAAGTTTCTTGTTGGCTGGAGAAGTTGAATGATCATGTAGTGATGCTTTATTACCAGTACCTCTGCTTCTTCTTCCACCTCTCCTGGGAGAAACTGGGGCAGTGGTAATATTTTCAGTCACCTGTTTCTGTCCAGCAAGCCTCGATCTTCGAGTAGTAACACCAGATATTCGAGTCTGTGTCTTGCCACGCATTCCACCTCTTCCACCTCGACCAGAAGATCGTGGTGTAGTCTGTCCACTCACTGGGCTTTGTACTTCAGTGCCTCTATCTTGTGTTTCTTCTTCTGGAGATGATGTCATTGGTTCCCTCTCTGGTGATGATGCAGACATGACTGGTTCTTCCTTACTTTCAAGTGATATTGAGAGTGTTACGCTGCTATCCAATTCTTTCGGAGGTGACTTGAATGAATCTTCTTTCTCCTGTTCTTCACATGTTATGAGAGGATCCTTTTCCTTCATTTCGTTTTCATCTTTCTCACTGGATTTTTCTTCCTCTTTAACTTCTACTTCGACCGATTGTATTTTTGCAGGCGTTTGCTCTACGATCTCAGATTCCTTTTTGACCTCTTCTGGAACTGTAAGTTCTATAGATTTCTCCTTGAATTGATCAAACCAAAGTTTATTATCATTTTCATTAACGTTTTCTGATATATCTCTCTGGGGACTCATTTCATCACCTGAACACAATGCGTCTACTTTTCTAATAACTGAATCAATGTTAACATCCTTTGCAGACCAGAAATCTGAGTCGGCTTTAATTTCATCACTGAGATCATTTTTGCTATCCAGTATATTATCCTTATTAGAAGGTAAAGCTTCATAGTTCTCCTTTGACGGGGATTCTGGTCTTGGAGAAGCAAATGGATCCTGTTCTTCCTCTTTCTTAAAACCATGTTCAGGTTCTTTGATTACAGATACAACTTCTATCTCTCTCTCCTTGAATGGACTATAACTGCGATCTGCATCAGTCTCCAGAGCAGGTCTGCTGTTGTCATCCTGAGTCATTGAATCTGAAGCAAGCAGGTTAGCCACAAAGTCATTGTCAGCTTTCATGTCTGTTTCTGGTTCAGAGAAGTCAGATTCTCTAGCAATATCACTGGCGTGTTCTTCCTTGATCACAGAAACAAAACCACTGTCTTCCTTTGCTGAAGAAATGTAATTCCTATCCAGATTAGTTCCACTTTCAGTGCCTTTGAATGTGGTGATGTCAGAATCCTTGGACTTGTAGACAGCATCTCCTACTTGCACACTGTGCTGCATCTCCTTGCTAGTGACTTCGTTTTCAAATTGATAAGGTCTGAAATCTCTGCTAGCATCCTCAGTTTTATCTTCCTCCTTTACAGGAACATTCACATCTTTCATTGCAGTGTTTGGTGGCTCTGTTTCGATTTCGTTGGATGTTGAATGATCAGGGCTTGTTTTCGACAGAGTGGGACTTTGACAAGGAGTTAGTGGTGGGTTCATGCCTGGAGCAGAAGTTTCTACATGTGTTGCCTGCTGTTCTTCCTCAATTTTAGGATTGCTATGGCTTTCTTCTGTAATTTCTTCCTCTTTCACTTCAGAATCTGTGTGAGTGTCATCCAAATGGGTATTATTCTCATCTTCGACATCCTCGTCTCTTAATTTAGAAGTAGGAGAAGTTACCTGCGTTTCTTCTTTAATTTCATCACTGTCTTTACATTCGTAAGCCACACAAGGTGACACTGCAATGGCTTCCTGCTTCTCAGCTTCATCATTCTCTGCTGTGACATGAATTTTTGGAATCAAACTTTTCTCTTCTTGCTGTTCATCATTATTTTCAGCAGTTTCACTGGAAAGAGGAATATTTTCTGTTTCAGCTTCAGGCTTAGTCTGATCGTCAGACTCTGGTTTTTCAGGCAGTGTTGCTGAATCTGAACTTGACGGAACTTCAACAGATTGGTTCTCTTCACATTCATGAGACTCCACTGGTTTTATGATCTCAGGAGCATCCACAGATTCACTTGGAGGTGATAACTGTTTGGTAATGGACGGTGATGATTGTGATACTTGATCTGACTGCAAGGTTTGTTTAGCTAACGAAGAATCCTGTTCATAATGTTTTGTACTCTGTTGTTGTCTATAGTACGAAGATGGAAGATCAGGAGTTTTTGGAGGTCTTGAGAAATCGATTCCATCAGGTGTTCTCGGAGACTGATCATCTCCACTGAATCGTAAACCAGAATAAGTTGGTTCCGGATCACCATCTGTGTCTGTATCAATCTGCAGATCAGACTCAGACTGAGGTGTGTCAGGCTTCATATCAATAGCCTCTATAGCCTTGCGTGTCTCTTCTTCTTCATCTGTAGGCAGAGCAGGTTCGTTGCCTGCATGTGTAGTTGTGTGTGGGCTCCCGTTACCTTCACCCACGTAACAATCTGAAGGAGTAAAATCTGCCCCAAATGATTCACCTAGTAATGCTGCCACTGCATCTTCTGTTTCTTCCTGAGATATAACAGCTCGTGGCTTCTCTTCTTCATTACCTAACACATCATCATCACTTTTGGGCAAACCTTGCTCTGTTTTGTTACTGGTTTCTTCCTTAACAAGAAGCTCTACTTTTGGCTTAGGTTCTTCAAATTCTGAAATACTTTTCACTGCTGTTTCATGAATAATGTCGTCTATTTCCGTTCCAAAGCCTGGTATGAATTTATCTGGTTTCTTCTTTTCAATGACTTTTGTAGTTGTTGACGCAATTGTTGTCACTGGAGCAATAACAGAATCGTGATGTGGAGGTGACAATGAAAGCGCATCGCCTGTATTAAGATTTGGACCAGATTTATTTATAGTAGGGCTCAATGGCATCTCCAAGCTAGGCAATGAAGGTGACAGTAACGGTGATGGTTTACTGTCCTCCAGAGAACTTGTTATACTCAACTTTCTTTCAGGTGACGACTTTGACTTGTCATGATGATGATGGTGATGATGTTCTCTTCTACTTTGTTTTTCTTCTTTTGACTTCTTACGTTTCTTCTTCTTTTCTTTTGCCTTCTCAAGTAATAATGCTGTAGCAGCTTCCAAACTTTCATCTCCATCTGTGAATCTAAATACATCAGCATCATTATTTCCCGTTTCTTCTTTGGGAGTACTATCTTCATGCTTTTCTATTTTATTTGATGGCAAAATGGTTTTGGGTAGGGCTTGATCCGAGAATTCATCAGAACCTAGGAGTTTGGCCTCTAGTGCCCTTCCTGCTTCTGCCAAGTCCACACTGCTAGCCTTCTTGTCTCGTTTCTTCTTATCACGTCTTTTGCGCTCCTTTTCAATAGGACGTGACATAATTGCAGCTGATGGCGGGTAACATTCAATGCGAGGACCAAGAAGTGATGCATTTGAATCTGAATCAGAGCCATATACCACAGAAACTTGCCATTTAGCAGAAAGTTTGTCAAACATGCGATTACTATTTCCATTATTGGGAGTCATGGAGGTCTTCACATGGCCATTCTCAGAGTCATCTGACAATGGACCAAAAATATCCTCCATCTTTTCATCACGCTTTAAACTACTCTCTGGTTTCAGTACTCCAAGTTCTGGTTTTGGAACTTTTTTCTTACGAACCTTGGTTGGCTTCCCATCCTCACTATCTACACTCTTACTATGGGTTGATTTTCGTCTTTCACGTTTATGCTTCTTTCTTTCTCCATCTGCTTTCGGCTTGCCATCCTCAGCTTCTGGTTTATCCATTGCCAAGTCAGAATCTGTAGATACCATTTTAACAAGACCATCTTCACTGGATTGTGAGTTCTTCTGGCGTTTTTGTTTTTTCTTGTGTGACTTCTTTCGAGTAATTTCAGTTCCCTTATCAATAGAATTTCCATGAAAAGATGGTTTCTTGTCAAGTTGAGGTGGAGGTGTTGATGCATTTGCCTCACAGTCCGAAGAATTGCTCAAGGCTATGGTTGTTTTCAACTGTGTACTAGTGCACTTCTCCACTTGTACACTATCTCCAAAAATATCTGTCTTTTCAGTATCGGAAAGGAATTTCTTAGTAGTCTCTTCCACAGAAATATCTGAAAAACTTTTGGCTGTTTTGTTCTTTAAGACAGATTTCCTGAATAATGCCTGTTTTTCCTCACCAAATATATCACTTTTTGGAACAGTTGACAACTTTTTCACATTTTCATCATCTGACGAATCCACAGGAATTTTGGACTTATTTTTAACATTAGTCTTTTTTATACTCGATTGTTTATCATTTCCATATAGATCTCCCTTCAAGACATCAGACAACTTCCTTGAACTCTCATCATCTGATGAATCCAATGAGTCTTTGGCCACTCTGTTCTTAACAAATGATTTCTTTAAGCTAGCCAGTTTTTCATCAGAATAATCATCATTTTTTTCCATTTCACATATGAATTTCCTGTTATATTCCTCGTCAGAAGAATCAGGCATATTTTTATTGAATTTGTTTTTGTTTCCAGCCTTTTTCAAGCTTATTTGTTTGTCAGTACTAGTTTTAGTTAAATCTGAGATCAGTTTCTTACTACTTTCATCATTTGAGGAATCCAATACATTTTTACCCATTCTATTATTCTTCATAGAAGACTTTTTCGAGGTAGGAAGTTTTTCATCTGAGTCTGCAAAGCCTTGATCAGCATCACTATCAGCTGAATATGTATCAGACATTTTATGTGCATTTGATTTAAACCTGGCCATTGTATTATCATCCTCTGATGTATCTGAAACTAGTTTGGAACGGTTTCCTTTCTTTCCAACTGCTGTGAGATGTTTGGTTCGAATAGAGTTATCATCATCTTCGCTTCCATCCTGTTTCCCAGCTGTTCTACGCACATCTCTACCAGATCTACCTAGAATGTCTGAATCAGAATCAGATTTTCCTGTACAAATATCTTCTTTCTTAATTCTTACAACAGGTCTACTTTTGTTTAACTTTGGCTCATCGCCTTCATATCGTGAACGACCATCATCATCATCAGAACTGCTGATCAACTGCTTCACATGCCTTTTGCACTTGCTACCATGCTCATTGTCTGAATCTGAGTCTTCGTCCCAAGATGTAGATCTCTTCTTCTCTTCCCGTTTTGCTCGTTTTTTCTTGAGCAAGTCAAATTTCTCTCTCATCATTTCTTGACGTCGTTCCTCTTCTTGTTTTTGCATATTTTTAGTAGAACGAGCTTTCACTTTGTCATACATGGAGATGTATGCTGGACCATCATCAACGATATCAAATATGGAATGTTTTTTGGGACCATCACCACTACCATCTTCACTATCTGAATCTGAATTACTGAATTCCTTTTTTTGAGGCTTACCTTCCTTCTTCTGTGCCATAAATTTCTGATCTTCTTTGTTGGCATTCTCCTCCTTCCTTCGCT
Organism: Periplaneta americana; assembly: GCF_040183065.1. Classification (NCBI taxonomy): domain Eukaryota; kingdom Metazoa; phylum Arthropoda; class Insecta; order Blattodea; family Blattidae; genus Periplaneta; species Periplaneta americana. The sequence continues at coordinate 152,268,600 of NC_091121.1, forward strand.
CACTGCTATTTCTTTTATCTCTGTCCTTCTTTGCTGCCCGACCTTTGTCATCAAGAAATTCACTACTTCCAAATTCATCTTTCATTTGTTTCTTCTTTTCCTTCAACTCTCTTTTAGCATGTTTATGTTTGCTTTCATCTTTGTCTTCAGCATCACTGTCATCCTTCTTTTTATTAGATTTAGGAGACAACTCTTTGTCGAGTGTTGGATCTTTGGTAGATTTGATACTGAATTCTCTAACTTCTTTTGGACTGTCCCGGTCTGATTTGCTCTTTTTCTTTTGCTTATCTTTAGGTTTATGTTTGTCACAACTTTCCTGAAGTTTAACATCCTTCTTACGATCAGGATCATCCTTGCTTTGCTGACGTTTGTTGTCTTCTCGAATTTTATCTTCCAGGAGTTTTGCAAAGCTCTTAGTATCAGTGTTGGCGCTAGCACTACCATGGCTTCGTGGACGTTCACTGCTGCTGCGTTTACTGCTACTGCTGCTCCGCCCACTATCCTTGGAATCACGCCGCTCTGCTATTTTGCGATGCTCCAACTTGAGACGCTTGGCATCATCAGGTACACTATCCACACTATCTTGGGAACTCACACGTCGCTTACAGCCTATGCTTGCTGGTGAGCCACTACTGCTTCCACGTTCTTTTTTACGTTCTTTGCTGCGTTTCTCTGAATTTTCCATTCTTTTCTCAATGTCGACCACTGACTCAAATTCCTTTTCAGCCATATGGTTCTCCTTCCGTCTATCTTTATCCAGATTTTCGTCTCTGTCTTTCCATTTATTCTTGTCAACATTCTCTATATGACCATCTTTCCATCTATCTTTATCAGAGCTTTCTACGAATTCCTTTCTCCTATCCAAACTGTCTGTGCATTCTTCTTTTCTTCTCTCCTTTTCTAAACTATCTACACTGTCCTTCCTCCTTTCCTTTTCCGTATCCGTTGAATGGCTGTCTTTCCTTCTGTCTCTCTCTATACATTCCACAGAGTCCCTATCTTTCCTTTTATCTTTCTCTGTGCTTTCTGATCTTTCCCGTTGTCTGTCTCCAGGTTCCCCATCCTTCTCACTGTCCCTTCTGATGCAAATTGAAGCAGCATTTTCTTTCCTATCTCTCTTCTCTTCCATATGTCCTGCTGTTTTGGACTTATGGGCGCTACTTGTACTGTTCTTCACATCCTGATCCCTAGTAGTCCCATCTTTATCTTTTTTGGTGGAATTCACTGAACTTCCTGCTAATGATAAAAGAGACTCTTTTTTTACATTACTTGATTGCTTGCTAGTATCACATTGCTTATCTTTAGGTGGAGGTTGGGACTGTGAAGGTTGTTCCTTCTTTGTTGTTGTACACTGTTTCGACTTCAGGTTAGATTTTGTGGTTTCTGAGGAGGAATTCGTTGTAGGAGTTGACATTGACGTTGTGAATGTCGTAGAAGTGGCAACTGTAGATGCCATGGTCATGGTTAATACTGTGGTTGTTGCAGTGCTAGAAGCAACCACTGTTGTCACAGTAGGTGCACATCCGTTAGTGACAGAAACTGGGACGATGACGACTCTCGGACTACATGATGATGCAATAGCCATTTCATTTGGTGATTTAACTGAAGGAATGTTGCTAGACTGAGGAGTATCTGTTCTTACTAGAACAGGACTATGCTCCTTAATTATCTTTGGTGACTGTTCCACTAGTTTTGAAGATTTTGAAGGTGATGTCTGCAGTGATGAACTGGTAGACATTACAACAGTAGTTGTGGGTAATGGAACATTTGATCCTGTTTTAGTTGTAGTAGTGGAAACTCTCAACGCAGCAGGAGCAGATGATGCCATTGTAGATGAAACCTTTGGTGTTGGTTGTGAAGGTATTACTGTTGATGAGACCCGTGTTGATGTGTATGTCACAGATGGCTGGAACCTTGTAACTTCAGGTGATGACATCACAGTACCACTGGAACTTTTCACACTGATAGTAGATGTCCTCATTGTTTCTGGAGCAACTACCATGCTCACTGTTGTAGATGTAACCGTTGACGTGGAGGGCTTAACACATGTTGGTAATCGCAACACACCAGGTGATGGAACTCTTCCACTTACAGTCGAAGAAGGGGTGGGTGCAGAAGAAATAAGTTTCAAGGGAACCCTACTCATAACTTCTGGTGTGGGTTTAGTACCGGTAGCTGTGGTGAGAACCGTCACCGATGGTCTCAGCACAGAGGATCGCGACACTTCTGTTGAGTACGGGGTGGTATTAGTCAACTGCCCAACTGGTTTAGCTACACAAGTTCTTGTTACCTCGGGCGAAAGAACAGGACCTGTGGCCGAAGTTGGCACAGTTACCGACAAACTAGGTTTCACTCCTACACTTGATACAGACACCAATGCTGCAATAGTAGTGGCTGTTGTAGTGGCTACTGTAGTTGTTGGTAAAACTGGTGGATGGCTAGGGAAGGGATACTGAAGTCCCTTAGCAGCAGCTGGTAGTCCAGTGCTTGGAGTCTTTGGTACAGATTGCTGCTGCTGCAGTTTAGGGCCACACTGTGGATGTAATGGAGTGATTCCTACTGGAGACAGAGAAATGTGTGACTTCAGTGGTGTAGGAGTGGTAGGAGTGCCTGCTGAATATGGTGACTTTGGGAGAGGATGAGAGGGGGAGTGCAATGGGGAAGGAGTCCCCATTAATCTGCTGGGCAGCTGAGGTGTGGAAGGATTGGGAAACGATCCCACTTTCCCTGTTATTCCAGAAGCACCTGGAGTACCAGCAACAGGAGTAGCTGGAGCCACAGGTTTAGTTGGTGTAGAACAAGGGAATTCCCTCATACACTCGGTCTTAATACGCAAACCTTGAAAACAACCTGGTGTGCGCGTGTAGGGTATAAACTCTCGAGGCTCATATTTGTCACTGAAGTTTTCAAGTCTTTTTGAGTCCTCGTCAAACACACTTCTCTTTGCAAGTACCGATTTCACAATGTCTGATGGCTGTAATTCATTTAAATCTAAATCAAGTAACTTATGGCGGAATCTGAAACGTTCACTGGCTGATGCATCTAACTTAGCAAGTGCGTCACCTCCTGCTGCACTCAATGCTCGTGAACCCGACCACTTCTCATATTTCTCGTCCAAGGAGCGAATGCGTTCCTCGATTTCCTCGAGCGTGGGTGAGGGTGGCGAAAGTTCAGAATCGGATGATGATGACGAGGGGAGCGATGCTGGTCGTGGTGGAGGTGATGCAGGAGGTGGTGCGGGTATAGGACTGGGAGGGGGTTGATGTATTATAGGCTGCGAATGCGAAGGTGCGGGTCGTGGAGAAGTAATAGCAGCAGGAGGTGACGACACAGGCGGAGCTTTACTGGTGGATGGAGTCATTCCAGATACAGACACAGACAAACGAGGAGTAGAAGAGAGAACCTGCGCTGCAAACCTGGGTAAGGGTAGTGACAGAGGTCCTTCCGTAGCAAGTCTATCACGGGGAAAACGACGGGGCTCAGTGGGTGGTAGCAGGTTTTCAGGCCTCTCATCACACAGAGGCGTACCTGGTCGACTTCCATCCACACTCTCCCCTCCACTGACGGTTAAGGTGCTGCTAGCAGGTTCTCCATGCTGATGATGGTGATGGTGATGAGAGTGCTTACCACTGCGACAACTAACACGGTCCTCACTTTCACTAGTACTACTACCTGTTTTACGACGTTTGCACACAGGATGAGGAGAATATGACTGCACTGACACAAGACGGTCTGCAGAAGTTTCACGTACGTCCCTCCCACCCCCACCATGTTTTGATGTACTATCTGTACTCAGTCTTCGACTACAATGTTTTCCACTAACATCCGACAATCTCCGCACTTCCGACACACTCTTCCTGTGATTATGAGTTGTCACTACTAATGATGGTGCACCTACATCACCGTGATTTTCATAGCACATGTCTATTCCACCTGGTCCAACCGCACACATTGGTAAAGAAGGAGGGGGTTCACCACAATCGTCACTTGCAAGCTTTAACCGTTTCTTCGGTGCCGAACTTGACATGCCACCATCGTCATCACCTGAGCTTTCCAACTGCTCTAACAAATTCTGAATATGAACTCGTTCCTTTTGCAGATGGCGGATGTCAAGTGGGTGCTGCACAGAACTAGGTGGAGGGGGCAACTGAGATGGAGCACCCACGTCACTGCTCACAACAACACTCTGCAAGGAATGACGCTTGTAAGCTGGATCATCTTCACTGCAAGGAGCCTTGTCCCCTGGACTGCAGCTCTTAGCAGGCCGTGCTGTCACCACAGCAACACTCCGGCGAACAGATGAGGTCTCACTTTCACATGCTCCAGGGGATGGACTGCTGTCACCACGTTCACGCTGACAATATCCATAGTCACGAAGCTCTTGTTCGTAAGAGTCATCATGGCTTGCTGCGCTGCCCTGGCTGAATTCATCGTAGTTCCTACCAACATATTAAGTTTCAGTTTCAAAACTACAATGTAAGTTTAACAATAACAATATTTATTAATATATATTTCCTTGTAATATGGGTAATTCCATTCTTTGCCACTGAAACTCCATGAAATCATTCACTTTTAAACATAACTTTACTGACATATCTGCAAGCAATTCAATGAATTGCACAAATAACAAGACATTTTCAGTAATAATAATTATCTTACATGAAAAAGAGAGTTTGCAAAAACGGTGTATTAGACACTGTTAGTACTCATATTTCCAGAACAACTTTCTACTATTTCTATCTAATGAACTGAGCTGAGTTCATTAGGTACATAGTACGGGTTAAGCATGCTTTATTATCATCTAAACTGAGCATAAATTAGTTTACTAGTTCACAGTTTAGGACCGACTACATTAAATTTAAAGGTCTGCTTAATAATATAATTATTACTGATTGTAGTCATTAATACATAACTACACGAGAACAATGCTGCTCACCTATGAATCTGTATACGACCAGATCCAACTCGTGCATTTTATATAATCACAATTGCCAGTGAAAAAACTGATAAGTCAGTTATATATGTATTACCTACATGAAGAGTGTCTTAGAAAACTATCAGAATAACTCTTAAGGTAGTCTACAACTATTCCACGTATAAAATCAGTTACTAGAAACAATATCAAGTCAATTGCACATAATTAATTTAGTCAGAGATGATCATTAATCAAATTAAAAAAAAGCCTGGTGGTGGCTGAAGCAATATTGCACACTTCATTCAAGCATAACCTACAGCACTCATAAATTTTAAGTAAAGACTTAGCACAATTTTAATGGGAAAAGGAGAGGAGAACATAAAATCACCCAACAAGTAACACTAAAATTAAACAAGTACATAAATCAAGACATCTCTGAACAGACGAAATGAAACTGAAACAGATATTGGTGCCTTATCTTGTTTTTCGAAGAAAACTGAGAACAATGACAAAAGGAGGAGGAGGAGGAGGAGGAGGAGGAGGAGGAGGAGGAGGAGGAAGAGTGTAAGAAGAAGAGAATTTTATTGTGGAAACAAGATATGAGCTAATCAAACCAATAAATAAAATAATGTCACAGAATAAAACAAAATTGAACTGGGTCTTGCTGATATATATATATATATATATATATATATATAAACAAGAGACAACTATAAGTTAGGCCAGTGGTTCCCACCTTTTTTGATTGACGTCACACTTAACTGGAAGTCCACAATATCGCAACACACTTACTTGTTTTCATTAAAAATAATAATATAACAATAACAAGCAGTGCTTTTCTTCTGGAAAAAAAGGTGGTTGAACTCTGTGTAGAATATTTTATAGCTGACAGGGAGATGATTACTGTTCACTGCACGGAAATTTTGTCACTTTAACCTCCTTTTCGTCCAACTAAGGCTTTTGAGGTCTAAGCAGAATTAAAAGAAAAATTATATTAAAACATAGTTATTCACACAATATTTCGGTTCCATGATGAAAAGTGCAATAAAAAGGTGTCAGAATGCCGTTCCAATACATTCCGCCAGAAAAAAAAAATTGATAATTTCTATGTGGTGTCCAACATCTAGTGTTGTAAATAGGTAGATGTTAACACGCAATCTAAAAAAAAGACATATAAGACACTCGGGATTTTGTTCATATTCATCTCCACGCCACGTTAAACCATATTACAAATATTCATTACTATATTTACGAAACATAGTACGTTTTTGTGAACCATGGAGGGAATTTTCGCTCACATTATTTCAATTAGCACTGCTGTCATCTAACCCAGAAGTTGATTCAGATTGTCTTTTTCGAATTAAATATTTGTCCACGGTAAAACCTAAATAAAGTACTTTTGATAAAATAGTCGCACTATCAGCCGCTTTATATTTCAGGATTGCGAAGGGTTAATTTACATTTTCAAATGTTACTATTCCAACTAGAGAATGTAAGTTTATAAAAGAAGTAGCTAATATATAAATGAAATATAACTTTAATTCATAAGTATTGATAAAATTGCGCAGAAGTCATTATGAGCATAACACATGATGAATTAAATTAATCTTCTACTGGTTGAATTAATTAATTCTTGAATTTTGTTTCTTGCAAACTTATCTTACAAGGGAAGAATTTCGGTTCGAACAGGAATTTCGTATCCAAAATTTGTATACAGGCCCATCTTTACATTTCTGTAAAGCTCCCAAAAGCATTCGTTTGTGTAATGTGTGGTTTGTCTGTTAGAGCACTGTACAAGTTGAGGGGTGGGGAGAGCACTGCACAAGTTAAGGGGATGGGACACCTTACCTACCTTAGTCTAGAAACTAGTGAGAGTGGTAAAATGTCTGAAGCCCATTTAAGAACATTTTCTCCAATGTTCTGTCTGAAAATATTGCAGCTAATCAAAAATATAGACTGTTGTGGGAGTCATTGAATATGCACAAGGACACAACCTTAGTAAATTAATCATTCAAAGCCTAGGACATGGAATGTATGATCATTCCACCTAAAAAAACTAAATATATCCAGCCTCTGGATATCTATTTCCTTAGACAATACAAAATATATGCTCGGAGGATAACAGATTGCATAAGGACTCTTGCTGAGAATCCAGAACTTAACTTGGGAAATCGAGTGTTTATAATGAAAATGCACTCTGTTATTCATAACCAGTTGTCTGCTCCAGTATACCGCCCTATGCTTCAGTATTCCTGGCAGTCAACTGGTTACGTGAATCCTGAACAAGTCTCGGATTTCAAAAATGTAATTCAGGTAGCATTTGATTTTTGAGCACTGGAGTGTGGTTCAGAAGATTGTTCTGGTGTTGCTTCTGCGTGTTGTGCTTACTGCTCTGCTCCATGCTGTTTCAGGCATTTCATAGAGAATCCTCACGTACATTTTTAAAGAAATGTATTGACCAATACCAACCAAACGGAGAGTTACACAAATGAATGCTTTTAGGGTCTTCATCACCATTGTGAGGTAAGTCTCTGTACACATTTTTAACCAAAAATTCCTGTTCGAGCCGAAACCCTTCCCTTGTTAGTACACATCATGTACAGCATGGCCCGCCAAAGTGGTGTGCAACTAGAAAAGGGGTCACAGTCCTGCCATCTATACGCAATATACAGAACCCCAATCACGTAAAGTTAAATGGGTAGGTATTAGATACATACATCTTTCTTGCAAATGACTACTACTAAGTATTAAAAAAAGGGATATGACTGTTAATACTAGCACAATAATTTGCAAAACCAAGGATTTTATGCTAAAAGATTGTGTTTAATGTTCAGTGCAGAAGCTGGATGGTAGTATCTGAGAGTTCAATCATCTCTTTCAAACTGTTTGCTAAATGCCAAAATAGATTAAGGATCTATTAATGACCAACCTGTATCTTCTATCAGGATACTCGGTGTCATAGTACTCATACCGCTGTCCAGTCCGCTGTGTGCGGGCTCCTGCCCGTCCCTGCCCCACGGTGGTTCCAACAGCAGCTGGCACTGGTGTGCTTGTGCTGCAGTTTGCTGTGCGATTGTATGATGCAGCACGTGGACGCGGCTGTGCTTCATACCTTGTGAACCGAGCTCCTGGAACTACTACTGTTGTTTCGAACCTCCCAGCCTGAACCTCGCGACTGCTGCAATTAATAATGTAATAAACAGATTAATACATAGCAACTATATATCTGTTACAGCACACAGATACATAAATATGGAGATATAATAATTCACTCATTACTAAATCAGAAGAATTCCGAGTGTTTATGAAGTAGAGAAAAAATATTACATACTTTAATAAAAATAAATCGAACAATACATTTTTCTCTCAAAGATATCTCTATTTTGATGTAATGTTGCAGGTGCGAGCTGCACTAGTAAGATCTCCCATATATATTATTTTAATGTACCGAAGTACATATGATATTTCCATGCAGATATTCTGCGTCATCATACAATGAAAGAGTAATAGAACGGAGAAAAATTCTCTCCGGCACCGGGATTTGAACCCGGGTTTTCAGCTCTAAGTGCTGATGCTTTATCCACTAAGCCACGTAGAGCTGAAAACCCGGGTTCAAATCCCGGTGCCGGAGAGAATTTTTCTCCGTTCCATTACTCTTTCATCGTATGATGACGCAGAATATCTGCATGGAAATATCATATGTACTTCAGTACATTAAAATAATATACATGATATGCGTATATCACTTCGTGATTTAAGATGGCGCTTATTCCGTCGGATCCCGGGCAACTAATCACTCATAACGAGTGCACCTCAGCACATGTGTGGACTTCAGTCCTACGTTCATAGACATCTATGATGTAGTGCAGAGGGCGGCCACTAGAGGGAACCCAAGAGTTGGAACTTAAACTGAGACGATCTTGTCCGACACTGGGATGGGTATCCGGTGTGGCTTAGTGGATAAAGCATCAGCACGAAGAGCTGAAAACCCGGGTTCAAATCCCAGTGCTGGAGAGAATTATTCTCCGTTCCATTACTCTTTCATCGTAAGACCTCCCATGCCGAAATATGATACTGTTATGCCCCAGGGCTTAAGCAAGCCCTGTAGCATGATTTCCATTTGGGAATTAATTTGGAGACAATCCAGGAAAAGTTTCACGAAAGATGAATCCATCGTATTTATATTAAGCAAGAAATGCAAGCAGTCCCAGCTTGCGAAGTATGTGCTTAACCAGTGTTTCTCTCCTGAGCACCAAGAGAGCAGCAAACTGATGACTCAATAAAAGCTATGTCGCGCATGCTTTCGATCACCAACTGCGATGAAAGTATTCTTGCACCATGAGTCACAGCTGGACTAATCACAATGGTCCAGTGAAATTAATCATGCATTTTAATTGGTTAAATTAAAACACACATTGTTCAAACTCTTTTCTTACGCGTAGTCCCTACAAAGCGACTTATTACCATATTGCACAGAATTGATTTAATTCTAACAGATGATTAAGATGGCATCCTAAAGTATGTGTAACAGAAAAAGGCCCTAAAGCCCATCTCACCTGCTGGGTACCATGGATGATGCCACGCCCAGGAAGCCGGTAAGAGAACATAAAAAGCGTTTTGTTGGAGAACGAGGGGATAGTCAGTGGAGAAAGATGCCGAAGCAAGGAAATAGATTGTGATGGCATCAGTTCCGTCTAGGGATATATCATGTAACTAATCCATCATGTTAGTTTGTAAATTTAATAAATCAAATATAGTTTTGTTCATAATTAATTCAATCTTAAACATGAGTTGAGAAACCAAGTAGTTTTCCTATAATATCCTGAGAGAACTAGCTCATTCAGTATAATTGTTTCTTTTTTTCCCCCCATTATACAAAATGGTGGTGTCAGAAATCCTGATAAGTTTGAGTATGGTACCTAATGGGAGTCGAACATAGTAGTCCTCCGTTCAGCAAGTCATCCGATCTAAGTTGTAGCACACAACAATACAAAAATATATTTCGGTTTACTAGATCAGAGATGGAATGTAGGGTCGACAACATCAGTCTGGGGAGAGGTAGGAAAGAGTAGGGTTGAGACGATCTCAAGGTCATGAGTAAGATGGAAGAAAATTATCCAAAAAGATGTATTACAGATTTTACGAATACAAAGTTGGAAAAGATGAATATCATGAGGAAAGAATATGTTTAAGGAGGTAAGTGAAGGTTCAGAAGGAGCTGCAACACAACGAAAGATTAAATTATAAGTACTGTATTTGCAATATCTTTAAAAGATATTGATTTATAAGCCTATGCCCCTACTCTTCTGCTCCTCTTCCTTATTTGCCGATCAAGATGTAAACTGCTGTTTCATTAAACAGCAGCACATTATTGTTGTAGCGTTTAGATCATACCCCACGTGTTGCTACAGAATATGCGAACCATGCTGCCGTATCCCCTTGTATTAGAACAGAGTGCACCCCACCTTCCCACCTGAGCTTCTTGTCAGAGGATAACTACTGGCACTTGGTTAACAATATGCTGCCTACCAATGCCAGATGACAAACTCAACTCAGCTATGTTACTACTGTCTAGAAAACAAAACTAAATAACAGTATAATGACGATTCTGATAATTATAACAATAATAAATTGTTACCTGTAAATTTACTGACAAAAACTCTAATACAAACACTTCAAGTGTTGTAACAAAATACATTAGCAAATGCGTCAAAATGCAATAAAAATGGAGGATTGTAGTACAACATAATCTACCCACTTGCTGTCATAGCGTTCCCATGGCCGCTCTGCACCAACAGCATGACCCTGTTTCTCTAAGTGCTCATAAAATGCTTCTTGGCACTCCCGCGATGCAAAGTCAACCTGCAACTTGCGATTGCGAAGCAACACACCCCTCATTTCACGCACTGCATCTTGAGCGCAAGGGATCTGCAAACATCACAAGATTTTAAGCAACTAGAATACAGAAAACTAGAATTTTCACTCATACTGATTGGTGACTGATGTGTATCTGTCTTGAGTTCTGATAGATTGACAGTGTGAAGAATTTCATGACTGAAGGAAGGACAATGAAAAGAGGAATTTTGAAATGACCAGTAAATTTTTCCTAGAATGTTGTCATTTAGGCACAGGGTTGTCATAAATCTACTTTCCTTCTGAAAGAAGCCATACAAGGACCTTCTTGCTCTCTTAAAAAATAATTGTCCTCATATGGGTTTGAACCCAAATACCTAGCTCTTCTGGCAAACACAGAGAAAGAAAGAGACAGACTCATTCACACTACAGATAATATCAAACCACTGGCTTCATATAGCCTTAAATCATATTAAAAAATAAACAATGCTAATTAAAGTTGTTTTATCCACAGTATTTATAACAGGCATGTTGTAGAATACTACTGAGTTGTAGATTATGTTACTTAGTAACTAAGGAAATTATGTTTGTTATGGCACATATTCTATTATCTATACTAATAATAAATCTGTAGCCGAAATTTTTCTGGTAATTTTCGATTTTCCAAAAATAATTGGTCCAAACATATATAATTAACCACCCTGAAACCGAAAATCGCTTTTTTGAAATTTTTTTTGTATGTCTGTCTGTCTGTATGTTTGTTACCTTTTCACACGATAATGACTGAACGGATTTCGATGAAAATTGGAATATAAATTAAGTTCGTTGCAACTTAGATTTTAGGCTATATGGCATTCAAAATACATTATTTAAAAGGGGGGTTATATGGGGACCTGAATTAAATAAATCGAAATATCTCGCTTATTATTGATTTTTGTGAAAAATGTTACATAACAAAAGTGTCTTTAAAAATAATTTGCGATAAGTTTTATTCCTTGAAAAAGTTTGCTAGGACTGATATTTAATGAGATAAATGAGTTTTAAAATTAAAATAACTGCCATCTAAGGCCGTGTAATGAATTAAAAAACAAATGACTTCGTTTATAAGGGGCCTTGGACAGCAACAACCGAAAGCTATGAAAGATAGCCTACAGAGAATGTTTCTGTGTTTGTATGAAGTAATATCGGAAGCTAAATTAACCAATTTGTATAATTAATTGGAAAGTGTAGTTTCTCTAGATGGACATAATGCTATAATGTTATTACAGTAACTTCTGATATAATATAATATAATATAATAGAGACTGGATTAATCTTGCACAGGATAGGGACCGATGGCGGGCTTATGTGAGGGCAGTAATGAACCTTCGGGTTCCTTAAAAGCCATTTGTAAGTAAGTAAGTAATATAATATAATATAATATAATATAATATTATATAATATAATATGTAATATTATATAATATAATTTAAGTTATTTGAAGGGTTCAGAACCATAGTGGGCCAAGCCCCATTTACTGAATACGTAGAAAACAAGGGTTAAAATTAAGTTACCATAATTCAATGGAAACCTATAACAAAATAAAGTATACACATTAAATCTAAATGATGTCAATCTTCATTAAACTATGGTTGCATGTAATAAAAATTAAGAAACATGTTAAAGGAATTGTCATTGCACCAAATGAGTGTCTCTGGACCAAAATGATCGCATTTTAATTATTTGGATGCAATTTAAATTAAGTAACATATTAAACGATTTATCCTTCTATCAAACACGAATGTTCCCTGGATCAAATGTCCTATTTTAATTATGTAATTACTTTATATTTATTTCTAACGGGTGCAGCGGAGCGCACAGGTACGGCTAGTTATGTTATAAAGTTTTAATAAGTGATACATTAGATTAATATTGTACACAACTTTAACACGCAAAATTTGTGCTAGCTTAATTAAAATATCTAAAATATGTTTAACATAATATTTAATAGAGCATTATCATGACTTCAAGAGAAATTAGAGGTTGCTCTATTTCTAGCTTAACAGAATAACAAGGAAAATGGTAGTGCATCTACTGTGCTTCAAACTACTAACTTCAGTTAAGCACAAGAAGTGAAAAAATGTTTCCAGGAAGAATTGAGGGCTTTGCTGGAAGAAAGGCGGATAGACCTATACGCCCTTCTTCTGGAAAACGGTTTAAAATGTAGTGAATAATTATAGTAGCGAAATTTTGTTTTGATTGTACTGTACATACCTGCAGGACAGGGCTGCATGCGTGTATAACATTTTATTCAGGTGCGTTTTAAAATCTTAGATTGCATGTATCTCAATTCACCATATTGACGTATACACACTTTTTCTGGCAAACCCCTCAATTAATCAATGTTTCCGGGAAGAATGAAGCAATTTCATCTCTTATTGTAAGAAAACTAATTAAATTATGAATGGATAATTAAAAAAATTTAAACTGAAATCATTGTATTTCATCAAAATAAAAAGGAAAGACTTCAGTAATATTTGAAAAAAATGACGTTGTTGAATATAAATTTGAGAATTTACATATCTAACCATCTTAACTATGTAAATGAACAGAACACTCGATTTATATACATAACATGCAGTAGAAAATAATTTATTAATCTGCAGGACAAAATACAATCCGAAAGAACAAACAGAAGACTCAAAGATTCTAGTTGTGTTGGTTAAACATGCTGCCTTGTTTTCGGTATCGTCTGTATCATACATCCAAAATATACAGAGTGTATATAAATTGGTGTCAAATATTTTGAGGACATACTCCTAACAATGAAACATTGAAAAAAAAAAAAAAAATTGGAGTGTAGCCATGTCAAGGACATGACCGTGGGTTTTTATGTGTGTATGTTTGGCTTAAATCCACAGGGAAGAATGGACTTACATCTTCTACAAGAACAAAATTCTTTTGGTTGAAACCTTACAGAACACACAAGTTTTAAAAATTGGAACATCACAAGCAGAGTGAGATTCTGTAACAGGATGTTTCAGTGTATGCATGATGGAGACACTGATCCATATCACAGTTTTTTCTCTGATGAGACATGTATCCACTTATGGGTATTCACCTTCTCAGAACAGGTATTGGACAAACAAAAACCCACAACTTTTGCACGAAACCGCACTGTACAATGTAACAGTAACCATGTTATCTGCTGTGGGAATCAGTAATTTTTTACAATAACACAATAAATTCGGGTAGGTACAGTATATCTGGGGACATATGAACTACTCTTCGGAGAGGTGAGAGAAAAAGAGTGAATATGTATTTCTTTGAGTAAGACAGCTGCAGGACACATACTGCAAATGATTATCTCAGAATAAATGGTGGGACTTTGTATCATTATCGTGCATGTATGTACCTGAGCTCGAGCATATGCTCATTTCGGGTATATATTCATATGTATCATTTCAAATGTAAATTGTGAATAAATTTGAATTTGAAATTTGAATGTCACAATGGTGGTAATATCATGTGAAAGTTATTGGTCAAATTAATGACTCAATACTTGTTTATGCATGTATGTTAATCATAAGTGGTATGATGTCAGAGCACCTTCGTGAATGGCAAAATTCTCATGCAGCTTGTAGGAAGGGTTATGTATTGGAGAAATTAATTGTAATATGCTCAGATCTCCCAACTTCGCATCACATACAAGGTGACCTCAAAAAACGAATAATTGTATTAAATAATAATAATAATAATAATCCGTGGCGCTACAGCCCGTGAAGGGCCTAGACCGACCAGCCGGCTGTTGGCCTCACGCCTACATGCCAAAGCAGAGGTGGACGATCATCCAACCAGAATGGAGGTATCATGTAGTTAGCACGATGATCCCCCCCAGCTGTTATAGCTGGTATTCGCAACCGGATTTCACTACCTATCGTAGCTCTCCAAGTGCATCACGATGCTGGGTGGGTACCAGTCCCATACACTGCACAGTGTTTCCTAGAGGCATAAAAGCTGGCCATAAATACTAAAAGCCACTTTAACACATTTTTTAACCAATTTTTGGTACCAACTGAAAGATAATATCATATTAACAATATATCAGGTCTACTTGTTTATCTTAGGACAGTGTTTCTCAACTGGTGGCTCGCGTTCCGCTGGGTATACTTGAACAGTAAAGTGGTAGAACCAGTTTTTTCGTCCATAATAACTTAAAGGCGCTTAATTTAACACTTTATATATATATATATATATATATATATATATATATTATTAGTATTCATTGAATTAATCTGTGCATTAAGTATTACAAACATTTTACGATTATGTTCATGATTGTTTAATAGTAACTTTTTAATGGTTGTTACACGTTAAAGTAACTACACTGTTTATTATATTTATTACGGAGGCACTTAATAAATAATAAATTCTAAGTGAGCACATACACAATACAGAATCAGAAACACTTTAGCACTTTAGTAGGGTAAAGAATGTTCATTCATCACTGTTACTAGTATTGGTACTGTCCTCCCCTCCGAAAGTTGGGACTGCGCTTGCAGTAGGCCTGAGCCGTCCCTTGTTTGTTTCAGAACTCAATAGGTTTATGACTTCCACATGTAGTATCCTTTTCTTTTATTTTGTTCGGTTCTCTTGGCGGAAGGATGTTATAAAAGGATCAGAGGTGGCAAGGAGTCGATTGAATGCATCCCGATTAGTGGCCTCTCTTGAAATCTTTCTGGCATCCTACTGTTCACGAAATTGCTTAAGGTGTTTATCCCTTGCTTCTTGTGCTTCTTCCGACATTTGTCCAATTGAATGGTAAATTTGCAAAACGACTTTAGTCCACATTTTGGGGGTTTTGAGTTGAGAGCATGATTATGTTACTATGTGCAAGGGTCATCATTTAGTAACAGAATGACTTTAATCCACGACTTTTGTATAGTTTTCCTTAGCAGCAAAATGTTTGGTTAAGGGGTAAAACAAATTTAGTCCTGGTATTAAGATGTTTTGCCTATCAAGTACTGAAGAAACTTACATAATATGTAATTTTAATTATACAATCAGCTGATCAAATGTTTTTTGTCTGTCATTGGTAATTCTTCAATTGAGAAAATTTATTACGTTTGAAAAACAGAACATAAAAATGAAAAGCAATAATCGTAATCGTACTAAACTTGTAGCTGAAGTAAAAAGTATTGCAAAATGGAGCCAAGTTAAGTATCTAGAGAGAGAGGATTTTCTTGCTGTCACATTTGACTACATGAAAAATGTATGCTTGCCTAACACCAATTCAGGATACGTACTACTACTGCCAGCTCACCGTCTCAGTTTTCTCTGTGCACAGCATGAAAACTAGTGAAATGCCCTTTTGTGTCTACCATGAGGGACAGGCCAAGAAACGTCTTAATGAGGTATGTAATTTTCTCCTGCACATTACTTCGATAACTATGTCACATCCAGTATATTAAAGAACTGTCCGGGACAAAATAAGAACAGCCCATTAATCAAATTCATAATGGCAATAAGCGCTCGGAATCATTTCTTCAACATCATACTTTTCTCCATCAGAGGTCTGTGCTCTTGTGATTAACAAATTGTTCAAAATAATATTGTTCAACAATTTGCAATAAGGTTATTTTATGATTTTGGTGTAGGCTAAATACATTGAGTTAAATATGTTTATGTGTCAATAACCTAATAATTATGATGCAGAATTGAAGTTAATCTGCAGAACAACTTAAGTCCTGAAGATAATTAAATTTTTTACAACCTGAAGAAGAGTACAAAGGTATGAATTTTTATACTAAAAATTTGTCTCTTACATATCTCTTACATATAAAAAATTATATTGTAACAATATATGGTTCAGCGAAGTCAAAAACAGTTTTCTTTAATTTTCTCAAAACTACTTCTAGGGACATAAGTCGTTTTGTAAATTCACCACTCAATTGGAAGTAATGCCTCGGAAATAATAGTCGAACCATGAATGTGTATTTTATGAACAGTGACAGGCATGGGATACCAAGAGTACAGCGAGACAAATAATCTGGCATTCTCAGTTGCATATTTTTCAAATTCATTTGTGTTTATTTCAGATCCACAGGATATGGTTTTAAGTATAATTCCACATCTGTGGATGAGATTCCTGCCAATGCCGGTTATTTCTGCACTTACTTTATTTTTGCAGCGAATGTTAAATTTTTCGCAATCTCTGCAGATTTTCTCACATTTTGAGTTTTTCTACGCTTAGACCTACTACTGCTCTCCCCAAACTTTGCCTGTGGTTCTCCTCTTTTCTGTAGAGTAGGTTTTATAGCATTTAAATCACATACAAACTCTTTATCTAACCAATGCTCGTTTTTTTTTTTAATCTATCACTCATCCTGTTAGATTTATCGATTCTGCAAAACAAATTAATGAAAAAACGAGAAACATGTCTTTCTAACAATTTAATTTGATCATGGGAGACTTCTAGACCGATTTTTTTAATAAGAAACTGCAATACTACGTCTTTCTGTTTCTTACGACCACTTTTTTCCTTCTGTAAAGTATCAAACAATTCTTTCCTTTTGCAACGGTACTCCATTCTGAAACCAAAATAAATGACTAAAAAATTGTCATTTTTTACTTTTATAACTATTTGATAGCCAAATTGAACATAGTTTTGCTGTAGAGAAGAAATTAACTGATACTGAGAATATTCGTATTTTAGACGAATAATTTGAAATAAGCCAATACATATATTTATCTAAATTTTATCAAAAGGGGCAAATATGGGCAATTTTACCTTTCAAGATCATCAAGTAAACATGCCAGGCTACACGTTGGTCAAGGAAATAACGCGGGGCAATGTGAGGCAATTTTTGCTGGTCTGCATAAAGACCGAACATAAGGAATCACAAAATAAAATTTTACATAATACGATTATGATTTCTCAGCGAAGCATAATATACTTAATCATTATAATAATAACGTATTCTTAATTCAGAAACATAACTCTAACAATCCATAATAACATTTACCTGAAAATCAACCACAGAAGTACGAAAAATAATAATTGAAATTCTAATTGAAAAACACACAATCACTACACAGCAAAAACGACACTTCATGCACTACTTTCAAAGGTTCGAATACAACTGCGTAGAATTAGACCTGCTACGAGAGTAGCTATTTTATGACCGCCAGACCTTGGAGATAGTTGGGGTATATTGCAAACACCATAAAATTAAAAGTGAAAAAATCATTTTTGGCCAGCTTTTGAGCCTCTTGGAAACACTGTGCACTGGCCGAAATTTCATGAGAAAATTTCTTCCCCCATGAGGACTCGAACCAGCGCGCATTCCGTAACGCAAGTCCTAGGCAGGATGCCTTAGACCGCGACGCCACGGCGCAGGACGAATAATTGTATTATCAACATTAAAAATTAAGCAAGATACTATCATAATGGATCTGGTCCACTTTACAATAGTTTGTAATAATGTGTAAAGTAAGAAAAGTGCAGTGACAAAACAATACTGTAGTTCCACTGTGGTCAGAATTATGTTTTAAATCAGTGGTCACCAGCACTCGCTAAAATGGGTAAAGGGTAAGAAGGGAGTCAAAAATATGCACCACCATGCAAGAGAAAGCATAACCGCCAGCAGCTACAGATGCACACTGGTGCTGTAAGAGACCTGCGGTTAAGAGATGCTAGCCCGAGAGTGCAGTGTGCTGATGACCACTGTTTTAAATGATCTGCCAATGAAGATGACATCCATAACGAATTTTGAACTTTCAAAATAAACTATTCCAGAATTTAAGAAGTGTTACAATGGTTCGTCCCTTCTGTACTACTCTGATAAGATACATCGGCTCTGGGCATATTACTCATTTTCCTTAGGTATAATACAAACTCCATAACTAACATTTACATAATTTTAAGGCTCTTATTGGGTCCAACGTTTAATTTCTATATAACATAATGAGAGAAAAAGGCTCACCTGCTCAAAATAGATGAGAGCATGTCCTCGTTCTCGGTCAACAGTAACATGAGTGACATTGCCGAACTGGCTGAACTGAAGATTCAGGTACTTATCAGAAACTGTGTCTATAAAACAAAACGGGAACACACAATAAATGAATACACTAAATGAGTTAAGAAAATGCAACTAAAATAGCAGTCATAATATCACACACATTCAATCCATAAGAAAAGGTTCTAATAAGAAAACAATTTTTTTTTTTAATTACATTAGTTTTAATTGCATTAGAAAATATACTACATAGAGAGAAGAAATATTGGCAGTAAGACTATGGTCCTCCACACTATTTTCACCCATAATCTACTCCACGTTTTGCTTTTAGGTTTCTTCATAGGATTGTTTCGAAAACAACTTTCACCTATCCACGAATACGTAGAGTAACAGACAGTATGCACTGTATAGATTAAAATATTAGTCTTTATATGTCTGCATTATTCTTAAATTTAGTTTTTGTATGTATTGACAGCATTATAATATTATTATACAGTGATACAAGTGAATGTTTTATTTGTAATACACAGAATAAAACACTGAGAAGAGCAACTTTAATGCAAAAGAATGGTTTTTCAAACATATCAGGCGAGGTAAGACCCGTCCTGTGACTCTTATCATGCACCATGTCTATATCACCAGTGCCTATGGAGGGGGAAGATAAGTTTTTAGTATGAGCTGAACTTCAGTGTTTGTAGATTGGTATAATATTAACGAACGTCACTCCTCTCATGACAAACTCTTTTTTGGATTGCCTAACCCTACCCTCCTCGCGCAACTCACATGCCAGGTCTCACTTCCTGACTATACATTAATGCTAAAATGATTTCGTAACTGCTGGCCCTAGGAATTTTGCCACTCTGTACAGCTATTGCCATATTAAATGAAAATTCAAATCACTTCAATCATTATGAAAACTGGTGTATAATTAATCATTTTACATTTGTTATAAATTACCATGGTAGCTCAGTACTAGTGCGCTAGACTTATAAGCCAGGGAGCTTCGGTTTAAATCCTGGTTGATCCATCCTGGATTGAGGGGTTGAGTGCAAGAAAGGCACTTCTCTCAAATGCAAGTTTTGAGAAAATTGATGCTGAAAATTCAAACCGTAATAATGTGATCTATGCACGCCTTTACATTTTGGGTACTCCTGACATCTATGATCACAGTATTGAACTACAACTTGGTGATCATATGCATAACAGATCACAGAACACAATAAAGTGTTTTACTTAAAAAGGGCACATCATCTAAAATGCCCTTCTTGCAACCAGCCCCTCAATTATAACTTGTGTTGGACAAGCCTGTGATCCAGACAAGGCAGGTATTGTTTTGTCCAGGTAACTCCAGTTCACTTTTGACATTTCAACAATTCTCCGTCATCATCATACTTTTAGAGTGTAATGTGGTGCACTCTGGATAGTCTCTAAGACATTTATGAGCTATGCTTGCAGAGTCAGGGTGAATAATGGCAATTGGAAAAAAATATAGTTAAAAATATGTTACTTTCATTCAGCAATTTTGGTAAATGCATGTTTTTAATTCTGAGTCAATGAACAGTCTCGGACAAAAATGAAATCAAAGAATGAAGGGAACTTAGGAATTGCTGTCACATTTAATACGAGCAATTTAGATGTGATGTCGAACACAATATACTGCTACATTATTTTAAATGATTAATTATGTTTTTCATATACAATGAAGTGCTTGTGTGAAAATACAACGAAAGACAAATCAAAGTCTGGTTCTGACAAAGAAGAACTAAAAGAAAATTTGTTGTTCTTTCTTCTATTTGCTGCCATATCATTTCCAATTTCTAATACTTTTACTCTGTTTTTTTCAACTTCTGCTGTTCCATGCAAATGCATGTGCTGTACCATCATCAGAACAGGCTCTGTCCACAGATCAATGTCTAACTTTGCCAGATGTACTTCCTTTAATGGCTCTGATTAATCAAAGACTCATCTAAACAGATACCTTCTGTCTAATTAAGTGCATTACAAATGATATCCTACACACAGCTATGTTGTTTATTTCCATTAAAAAGAGTATTACCTTCATTACATTTCCCGTAACAGAAACCAAGGGTTTTCATAATTGTATCCAATGGCCATTTTGTATCAGTATTGTAAATTTTCTCTTTTATAATTTCCTTTATCTTATCATTAGTGCGATATAATCCTCTACTGTAGAAATCAGCCTTTTATGGGGGTATCTATTTCTTGAAGAAAGAGAAAGAGGGCCCTAGAATTTCAATATTCGCGGTTTATTCTGCTGATTAGCTTCTGCACATATTCTTTTAACGTTCAGACATTCCACAAATATCTGTTGTTCCTTTCTGTGCTGCAGATATTGGGTCATTCAATTATCTTCTGACCAGAACTGTGGTGGGAACTGCCTCAACCAATAAGGCAATGCCTACAGCTGCATGGGGAAGTGGATGGGCAGAGTTAACTAGTTTTGACCTGAATCTCACACAACACTATTAGTGTTGTTAGAACAGTGCAAGCAAGTACAGAAGTACAGTGTGCTAAGAATAAATGGCAAATAAGGCCTAATTATTCTATTCCACATTGGATGTTTATTTACAATTCATATGTCCATACAGAATCTGCTCATGCTGTCTGGAGATTATTTCAAGAGAAATTCCCAGATGCATGAGCTTCAAGTCATGATACGAATCATAAATTAGTTAATAAATTTCGGGAAACGGGAAGTGTTCAAGATAAGAAGTGAAGAAGGCAACAAGATAAGAAGTGAAGAAGGCAATGTATAGTGCTCACAGAAGGAACTCTTGATGATTTTGGACGTCTGGAAAATTCCCTAAGCTGATGCCAGAAATGTGTGGAAAATGGAGGCAGGTAGTTCCAGTATCTCCTTGCATGACACGAGTGAATACATAACTTTTAAAGTGCATTAGAATGTATTAGGCAGTCACTCTAGCGCAGCGATGTCAGACAGGGACTAAACGGAGCGGAGCGCTCCACTAGACTGGTTGCGTGCTCCGGTGTTTCCACAGACATAAGCAAGTTCACGCTTCGATCTAGCTCCACAACCGGTATTGGAGCTTTCAACTCTGACACTACTGCTCTAGCGTAACAAGTAATTGCTAAACCAAGCCGGGCCAGAGGGAAGTAATAGCTTATCAGCCAGCACAATCCCTGCTACAGCTCTGGTCAGATGATAATTGGATGACCCAATGTAACACTCTTAAAACACCCAAAGTTTGAGGTCTTTGAGACGGTTATAAATGTTAGCCTATAAATAATTTCTTTCGATCTATTCTTTGTAGCCTTTCAGAACATGTAGTATAATTGGACAAAGAAATAATTCTAACCGAAATTGTTTTGAAAAATACTCCTTACATAAATACAGTGTACCAACTTAAAATGAACGTCAATTTCGTATTTTAAAATACTATTTCAATGCATATAGCGCATTAACAATAATCATAAAGATTACCACAGAATGTCTGTAAGTAATTCATTTTCTGATGCAGTAAGAACCCAGCTTGTCATTTATGGCTATGATCACCAGTGGCGTAGCATGAAATTTTGAGCAGAGGAAGCTAATTCAAGTTGTCTTTCATGCAATATGAGAAAACGTATTACAAAAATATAGTCTTAAAATAAATAGTAGTCAATGTCAAGTCAGCAGTCGAAGATTGGTTGGAACCTCGTAAGTAACACCAATAAGGCATGACCTCAAATGGTACGTAGTAAAATAAGATTTCACGGTTTACACATATCTCTAACAAATAGACACTATACGTATAACATTAGCTCACTCCCTGTCATAGAGAGATCACAATATTAACGGTCAATAGATACAGTATTAGTATCATTACGTAAGTATGTATCTGTCTTTTGGTTGTGTCCTTCATTGACAGCAAGGGAGTCGGTCATTTGTTTTTTAGATCACACTTTTGTTCGTAAGTCAGTCTTGATAATAGAATTGTCCTAAAAAATTCAAGTAAATTGGTGTCAGGAACTGTTATTTCACTCATTATTTATTATATCAGCCACAATGCATACTAACACTTCAACTGAACACAACTGACGAAAAGGGATAATTCGGAAACTACTTATTTTCAATGTCAAAGCTAGCTTCTTGCGAGCCTTGCGACCAGGATAGTTAAGTTAGAAAGGGATGGAAAATCTGCGGGGTGGGTTACACAGAAGAATGGAAGCTGGTGTGTACAGGCTTCTTGTTTACTGCTGCATCACAAATCATCCTGAGCTGCCGCATCACAATATTTAACACGTAAATATAAATTCTATTAGAATTAATAAATAATGTTGTACGTAGGCTGCAGGTTTATTATGAAATTATTATTAACTGGGGAAGCTGAGCTTTTTAGCTTACATTGACGCTATGCCACTGATGATCACCATAATTACTCGTGTATTGGTGAGTTTACAATGCAAGATCTGCCAATACTCCTTCTCTAGATTATAAATATTAAAATTGCCATATATAGGATATAAACGATATAAGCTGCCCCAAAAAAAAAAAAAAAAAATTGGTGATAGACATAAATTACTGAACAAAAAAAAAAAAGTATTTTTTTCTGTGACTTTTGGGGTTTCCCTAGAAAAAAATATTATCTGTGAATCTAATATTTTCGGAAATGACAGTAGACCATCATTATTTACTTTGGTCCACCACATACACTGCAACTGTTGTGAAATTCTTGTTTACAGATCAGGGTACTCTGTTGTCCCTCTATTGTGTTGGGTGTTAGCGAGTGTTGGACGAAGGTTATTGGAATGATGTTCACATTTACTTACACAGTAAATATTAGACTATTATCAATCCTAAAAACATGTTATTTAGGAATTAAAAACAAAAACAGAAGAAAAAAAAACAAAAAACAGAAACAAAATTTCACTACACTTCACGTTTAGTGGACTGAGATGTACAGAGTCTATAGTTTTTGCAGTTTATATTGTTTATACTTTGTATACAACATAGATCAACAAAATACATACCTGCAATGCCATCAACCCAAACACAATTTGTAGCCATGGACTTTCCAAAACCAAGTTTGATACGATTATTGCCTAGGTGTTCTCCATCCATTGTCCTCATGGCTTTCACCACACTCGCAATATCTGCATACTGGCAAAATGCATATGATGACACAACACCCTGTTTCTTGATGTCGATCTCCTGTAAGTATGACAATAATAAGTCATAAATAAGTCTTGTATCTTTTAATATTTGAAGATTTGTATGATGTAACTTCTCTACATGGAAAGACATATGTGTGGGTTACCAATAACAATCAATGAAACAATTAACATGGCTGGCTGGTTTTTCAAGAGCAAGATTCTGGATGGATCCATACACAAAGGGCCGAATCCATAGTGAGGGCTACTTATATCAGTACTCAAGACTCATTTCCAATTCATTAAAAAATGAATGATCAAATAAGTGAGCACTCATTCCAATAAGTGAGTAAGGATGATCATGTAAGTCTTACTTATCCACGCTGATTTCTGGCCAAACTACGTAGTTCTTCAGATGATGATGATGATGATGATGATGATGATGATGATGATGATGATGATGATGATGATAATAACAATAATAACAACAATAATACTTACAAATGACTTTTAAGGAACCCGGAGGTTCAGTGCCCCCTCACATAAGCCCTACACCAGTCCCTATCCTGAGCAAGATTAATCCATTCCCTACCATCATATCCCACCTCTCTCAAATCTATTTTTATATTATTCTCCCACCTACGTCTCGGCCTTCCCAATTTACACTATACACATTTCTGAATTTTGCCCATACGTGCTACATACCCTGCCCATCTCAAACGTCTGGATTTAATATTCGTAATTATGTCAGGTGAAGAATACAATGAGTGCAGTTCTGCATTGTGTAACTGTCTCCATTCTCCTGTAACTTCATCCCTCTTAGCCCCAAATATTTTCCTAAACACCTTATTCTCGAACACCCTTAGCCTCTGTTTTTCTCTCAAAATGAGAGTCAAAGTTTCACAACAATACAGAACAACTGATAATATAACTGTTTTATAAATTCTAACTTTCAGGTTTTTTTGAGACTAGACTGGATGACAAAAGCTTCTCAACCAAATAATAATAGGCATTTCCCATATTTATTCTGCGTTTAATTTCCTCCCGAGTATCATTTATATTTGTTACTGTTGCTCCAAGATATTTGAACTTTTCCACTTTTTCAAAGGATAAATTTCCAGTTTTTATATTTCCATTTGGTACTATGTTTTGGTCACGAGAAATAATCATATACTTTGTCTTTTCGGGATTTACTTCCAAACCTACCACTTTACTTGCTTGAGGAGACAGCTTCCAGATATGGAGGGTAGCTGCGAATATATTGAATAAACAGTCACAGACAGTCGATAAGGGGTGGTCTCCTCCAGCTTGGGGGTTGGGCAAAGGACTAACAACCCATCACCATAAAAAAACAACTTGTTACGAAACCACAACATAAGCCTCGGAATTGGACTGATTCTCTAGCATGACAACAGCAAAATAATAATAATAATAATAATAATAATAATAATAATAATAATAATAATAATAATAATAATAATAATAACAACAACAACCATAAATAACTTCGCAGAATACGTTAAATTTTATGCCTGACTTGCTGCACAAAGAAAAATGATATATATTGGAATATGGAGAATCCCTTAGACATACAGAATGAACAGCAAATTCAAGAAGCATTTTCGTTACAACAAATGGACTGTTGCGAACATATTGGTGCCATTAATAAACAATGTGACCAACAAAAATTTATCAATCTTTCCTCTTATGAAAATGATTATTGCTCTGAGGTTCTATGCAATTTCCTTCTTTCAGATTTACAATTATACAGTAAGGTATTAACTTTCAAATGTTTATAATGTGAATTTTTTACTATTTACTTTAATTATTTATTTATTTTAGAAACAATAGCTTTGCATTCTACTTATATCAAAACCTGCAGATTAAGTCTTTCAGCCTGTGAAATGCTTCATCTTAGGCATAATTTTAGGAAGCAGTGGACTGTAATAATTATTTATTCACAAAGTTGAACTCAACACTGCACTAATAATAACTTATTCATAACCTGCTTGTTCAATAACATATAAAAAAACTGATTCAAAAGTGCGGCTAACGAGAAAGACAGACTACAGCATGAACTGGAGTCACGTGGTTATCATGGTCTAGTCATGGCCATCTTGACAATCACCTAATATAAATACAGTAGAACCTCTATCATCCATGATAATGAAGGGAGTGGACTGAACAGTTAATCGAAAAAATCGGATAATCCGTGCCATAAAAGATTTTATAAAGTAAATATATAATACTTATGTACAGTTACGTAATTTCTTCAGTTGTCTTGTGTTTAACATGCTAGGTGTGGATCACAAGTTCATTAATTTAAGTCTGGTTGTCAACGACGGGTTTTTAAGGACCACGGAACTCCTTGTGATGGGAATAGCTCAATAGTGAAGGTTTCGTGTTGTAGATTTACATACTTTATACACTTTGTCTTTGTTATTTCATTAAATCGCACACAGCAGTAACAATAATATCGTACTATGAAGTGAGATAAGCCACAGTTTCTTCTTTCCCAAACTGCTCAATTATTTATTTGCACTTTTTTCTTTCGATACTTAGAATGTTTTCTTTTCACACCCACGGGAGACATTATGCATAAAAGTTATACATGGCTGCTCGAATAATGACAATGACTGAATGGTGCACGGGTTAGCAGTAATTGTGTGGAAGTTCTTGGGGTCATTTCTAAAGCAGGTAGTAACTATTTTACGAATTGGCAGAAACTCTGTCCTAAAGTGACTGTTTCTCTTGCCAATAGTGGCAGCATTTTCACTACCTACTTTGTAACATAAAGGACAGTAATAATAACCCTTTCTAAAAAAATTCATAGCCTATTAACATAATGTACAGTACTTCATATTATTTTCTGCACACACACAAAAAAAAAAAAGCAAATGAAAGATAGTCAGATAATCTGCCAAGTGATTAATAAGGTGACGGATAATCGGGTTCTACTGTTCATGTTCAAAGTTATAAAAAAACGAAGGAATTACTATATTAAACTCATATTAAACGTGCACTTATATATAAACTTGTTCAATGTTGGCCATGTTATGACTAAGAATGTGACATCGCACCATAGCCTGTCTTTCTCATTAGCCACATTCAAAAGGACTTGACATCATAAGATGCAATGCTGCCATATAATATACTGCTATAAAAGTCACTCAATGTATGAGTGTACATCTTCTATAAACGTTGTTTTTGAAATAGTAACAGATATGAGTGATTTACTTACCACATATAACACACTGAGTAGAATGATAATTAATTAATTAAAATTAATTAATAAGTGATAAGTAAATCACTCATATTTGCTTCTACTTCATAAAGAAAAATTTAAATTATGGTTTATTTAACGACTTTCGCAACTGCAGAGGTTATATCAGTGTCGCCAGTGTGCTGGAATTTTTTCTCAAATGTCATCAACTTCAGCTGGGACCAAACCCGCAACCTCGAGCACAGAAGGCCAGCACTATACCGACTACGCTACCTAGGCCGACTTTCATAAAGAACATTTATAGAAGATGTACACTCATACAATGAGTGACAGCAGTATGATACATGGCAGCATTGCATCCTGTGATGTCACAGCCTTCCACATCATTCTTTTTTTATGTTACTAGACAAGCAGAGCATGAATCAATTATTATTAGCACACTGTTGAATTCATCTACAGTACCGGTACTGTATTACAACCTGTTGCTGTAACCAAAAATTATGCCTAAAGGGAAGCATTTACAGAGCAAGAAAGGTTTCATCTGAAGGATTTGGTATTCAAAAACAGAGCTATAATAGACATTAAACAAACTGATAATCTGATAATGTGTCTACCCCTCCCCCCAAAAAAGAAAGATATTTGGGAGATTTGTTTATAAATAAATAGCCAAACTTTCACATTATAAAACTTTGAGGCTTTAATACACAAATCACTGTAAATACTCACCTGAAAAGAGGAATTTGCACAGAACTTCATAACAATAACAATGTTCATAAGAGAAGAGATTGGTAAATCTTTGTTGATCACATTCTCTGTTATTAATGGCCTCAAAATGTTCACAACAGTCCATTCGTTGAAACGAAAATGCTTCTTCAATTACTGTTCATCACATACGTGTAAAGGAATTCTTCATACCCCTAATATATTTTTTCCTTTATGCAGTACATGTCCAGCATAAAATTCAACATATTCTACTTAATCATCATCATCATTATTTTCCGAAAAACAACTGGTCTGGTCAAAAATGAATATGAATTATTAACATTTAAGTGGGCATCTTAGCTCACTTTCTGGAATGAGTTCTCACTTATTTGATCACTCACTTATGAATGAGGGACAACTATGAGTATCAAATGATTTGAGTTTATAAGTGTTCACTATGAATTCGACCCTCATATTGGCCCAATGTGAACCCTACATACAATGACTGTTTCAATCTGCACACAGCCCAGGTGACATTTGTGAATCCAATGGTGACAGCCCACCCTGACAGATTCAGGTCCCATCCCTACTAAGTATCTGATAAACCCCAGGGTCCAGAGCTGGAACCTCAAGCCCTTAAATTATATATCAGCATCGGAGACCCGCACTAACACAAAGGCAACACTCCAATCTATTTTTAACTATTGTAGTAGATAATCACATGAAATGAGAGAGAGCTGGAGGTGTTGGCAGAATGAAAGTGGAAAATAGAGGTGACATTCTTTAAACAGTGTGGCATTCATTCAGATGTACTATCACTGGAATTCTTTCCCTGGATTACCAGCTTGTCCCTTCAACAAATCCATGCTTTGGCCAGGGATTCGAACCCAGGGCGTGTGGATAGAAGACAATAATGATAGTCTTGTGCCACAGATGCGGCATTATGATATACATATTGATTCCATAGTAAATAAGATTATTTTAAAGTATCTTTCATAACCTTATTTTATCACTATGAATCTGGTAAAGTTAATAATAAAGTCATAAGTGCCATTTCATGGCACACACAGCATTAGAAATAAAAAAAGACTGTAAAAAAACAATGCGAAAGTAATAATAATCTGAAGTAATGATTTTAAGATTACTCACAAAAAAATGTTTTCAATTTTATCTCAATTATGGCTATAACCTCGAATTTTCTTATGTACCACAGATTTTCCCTCAAAATAGAAAGGAGGTAAAAATTTTCATTCTATGCCAAAAATAATAGCAGTACCAGCAACAGCAGTAGTAGCAATACTGTTTTTTATTTAATAAGACTTTTAACTGCAGACTTTATTAAGTGTTGAAATTCAAGATGGATGAGAAACAGCTGACAAATTTCACCTGGTGCCCTCTCATCAGAGACATGTTTCTTTTACATGATGTAAATCAACGACATTAACCCATAACTTCACTTCCCTCCTGGATGAATTGATACTGTAGATTTTATGGCCCATTAAAATTCATAACGTTGGACAGGTTTGAGTCACAAACCTCAAATCAAATGACTAAGATAGTAATCATTAGACAAAGCTCAGTAAGCACTGGGCATATGCAGTATGTTATAACTGGAATTTGGAAAATTCATATGGCCCAAATTTTGTTTCTGGGTCTATACACAGTTATTACAGAACATACCTTGGATACTCACAACATTAAAGAAAATAAAAAATATTAGGTTAGTTAGTACTTCCCAAAAGATAATTCACATCTATCTATAAAACAATATTATTTAAAATATTTTCCACTTACGATGATCTCCCCAAACTGGTCGAAATGCTTCCGGAGTTCTGTAGCAGTGACCTCCTTCTCCAAGTTGCCAATGAACAGAGTCCGTGTTGCCTTCGGATGAAATTCGTCCAACTCCGCTTCATAAGGCCTGATAAATTTAACGATACATTAAAATATTGTAAATCCAAGAAAAATTTCGTTTAAGTATAAAATAAAATTTTGAGTTATGTCATGTAAAAAAAAAAAAAAACATTTGGTGTATTCAAAACTATGCATCATAACAAGATAACAAGATGGTACTTTGTGAGATGATGCAAATTCTACATGTAGTTGCCTGACACTCACCTTACTGTTGGGAAGCAAAAAAAACAATTAAGTAATCACCCAAGTGGCTATTGATGCTAGTACTGTAACTCTCATGTAAAATAAAAGTTCACTGACAAAATAGATTTGTTTTACTGTAAACAGACTCAGACTGGACTAAGAGGTATCTGTAGTGAAAGAGACTTAAAGCGAATAGCAATAACTTTGTTTGAAGAGTCGAGGACATTTTTCAATGTTTCAAATAAATTTCTTTAGCTGGCCCCAAAAAAAATATTTGCATCACACAACGAGTATCTGAAATGGCCTATCTATTTTCTAAAATTTGATTATATGAACTATTTTTGATGTAACAATCATCCTATCACATCAACAGGGTAATGTAACTCTGCCTTCCAGGCACCCCAACCTCAGAAGTGGGTTACAACTAAGCCATGGCCAGGAGAGAAGACCAGAAATGTCGAAAAGACAACCTGGTGGCATTGGATAAAAAAAAAAAATAATAATTTTTTTTTTATGTAACAATATTTATTCTCTCTTAACCCTGCAATGCTCCCTGGGGTGACTCGTCATTCCAAATTACCCCATTTTCTTCTGTAGTTTAGTCTAATAATCTAATAACAGCTTGGGCTATTCAATGACAACAAAAGTTTCAATTATCTGTAGTGGAGGAAGAAGAGAAAAGTAGTGTGGTGACAACATACACCAGGTGAGCAGTCCAGGGTTAAAGTAAGAATAAAAATTGTCTTCTTTCTTGTAAGACATTCTAACAATTTATGTGATGTATATATAACTTAAACTATTAACATATGTTATTTATTTTCTTCTCAATGTTTTTTTTTATTAATAATAATTTTAATATATGCATATACAGGGTAATTCAGACCACCCGTAACAGTAATTTATTTCGGAAATTAGTGCATTAAAATTTTCGAGAAAAAATATTTATTACTAAACCACATGTGAACTTCCGCTTGAGCTTAATTTTATCAATCAGCTCTAACTGGAAGTAGGGTCAGTGGAGTATCACTTTAAAATTTCAAATGGGAATCTAGGTCAAATAGGGTACCATTTGATAGAGCTCTTCAAAACAAACAACTTTCATAGGAAACGTTTTTATTAATTCCTGTTCTTTCAATGAGAAAACGTACAAAAAGGCAATTGGTGATTCGGACCACACGTGTCATTTATTTCGGAAACTAGTGCATTAAAATTTTCAAGAAAAAAATATTTATAACCAAACCACATGTGAACTTTCACTTGAGCTTGATTTCATTAATCAGCTCTAACAGGAAGTAGGGTCAGTGGTGTATCATTTGAAAATTTCAAATGGGAGTCTGGGTCAAGTAGGGTACCCTTTGATAGAGCTCTTCAAAACAAACAACTTTCATAGGAAACGTTTTTACCAATTCCTACTCTTTCAATGAGAAAACGTACAAAAAGACAATGTCATCAATATTAAGAAATGTTAAAAGACGAAAATGTAAACAAGACAATTAATGTTGACATTTTACTGAAAGACGGTTAAAAACATCGTCTATCAAGATTGTTCCACAATAAGAGATGACATAAAACAGTGAATCCGGGAGACCTGCCCATCATTTGACCACGCCGCAGTGTTACGAGTCACTGACAGTGTTAGAAGAAGAGTTACGGGTGTGTGCTGCTCAGAACGACAGACAGTTTGAACATTTATAAAAATTAATGGAATTGTCCAGTCTTTCAGTGAAATGTCAACATTAATTGTCTTGTTTACATTTTCGTCTTGTAACATTTCTCAGTCCACACCTGTGGAGTAACGGTCAGCACGTCTGGCTGCGAAACCAGGTGGTCCGGGTTCGAATCCCGGTTGGGGCAAGTTACCTGGTTGAGGTTTTTTCCGGGGTTTTCCCTCAACCCAATACGAGCAAATGCTGGGTAACTTTCGGTGCTGGACCCCGGACTCATTTCACTGGCATTATCACCTTCATCTCATTCAGACGCTAAATAACCTAGATGTTGATACAGCGTCGTAAAATAACCCAATAAAATAAAAATAAAAAAAACATTTCTCAATATTGATGCCATTGTCTTTTTGTACATTTTCTCATTGAAAGAGTAGGAATTGGTAAAAACGTTTCCTATGAAAGTTGTTTTGAAGAGCTCTATCAAATGGTATCCTATTTGACCTGGACTCACATTTGAAATTTTAAAGTGATACGCCACTGACCCTACTTCCTGTTAGAACTGATTAATGAAATCAAGCTCAAGTGAAAGTTCACATGTGGTTTAGTAATAAATATTTTTCTCAAAAATTTTAATGCACTAGATTCCGAAATAAATGACTGTTACGGGTGGTATCAATCACTCTGTATATTTCGCATGTTAACATAACACAAGGGATCATTAAGAGAGAGAGAGAGAGCATCCTCACAAAATTTGAAAAACTTAGGTTATGCAATTTTAATTCTAACATATCTTGTGGATCCTGTGAATTACAAAACTGCAGCTCAGTTTGTACTGCTACTAGATCGCTTTTCCGATTTCATAGATATACAGACACACCTAGTTGAACAAATGCATGCCATTAATTAGTCTAGGATCATGCATGCTAACATAAGAACCAATTCATTGTGGTTTATAAGCTTCAAACAAAATAAATAGTTCAATGGTCTGCAATGATGATTGTGATGCAAATTATCCATAAAAGTGGAAGTTTTAAAATCATAAACCCATTGTAACGTGAATATATACTAACAATCAGTTGATTACTACCTGAATTCATTGTCATCCACATCATAACCTTGGTATGGTGCCACTTCGATCTTGCAACCAAAGAAGAGCTTATTGTGAGACTCTTCAAGGGCTTTTTCCACATCATCTGGCTTCTTGAAGCACACTAAAGCATAACGGTCACCTGCCTGTCCTACCACTTTCACACACGTTACTTTTCCATGTTTTTTATATTCATGGAACAAACCGTCCTTCAGGCTGGTATCTGAAATATAACAAACATTAAATTATCAAATACTGTAGTTTGAAGCAATGTTTCCTTATAGTATAAAGTATTTGTAGAAGAAAAATAAGCGAAATCTTTAATAACTAATGTCTCATAAAAAAAACCTCAACCAGATAACTTGTTCCAATCAGGATTTGAACCTGAGCCCGCACATTTCACGGTCACACATGCTAATCAGTGGAGGGCTTGCGTCTAGTTTCCTCTCATATCTTTGCCTATTTGTCAAATAGGTATAAATGTATTCCAATCTGAATTACATTGAGAACAAAATGAATGAATAAGCTTACCACTAGAACGAACTGGCAAGTTGCGCACACAAATGGCCAAAGATCTTCGATCCTCACTCTGAACAGCTGGACTCACGTTGTTGGCATGCGGGGCACTCACCGCAGACTGCAGAGCCACCCCACCCACACGTCCACTCCTTGCCGTCCCATGGTGGCTACTGCTGTGAAAAGTCATGTTTAACTGTCCACTTACTTAAGCTTTAAAACAGCAAACAAAGATGAAGAATGAATAGCTACATAACTACATAGGCAACTAGCCAATGCTATCAGTATTTTAGTGACAGTATTCTTGACAACTCGATTATTCTTCCTACTATTAAAAATGCATTTAACCACAATGTGATGTAATGTTTATCATTTACAAGCTAGAATGGCTGGCGAAGGTTTCAATCTTCTTACATTTTCATAATATGCATTTTGTGAGCTATTCCAACATATGAAAACGTATTAATATTTGTAGTTTTTTTTAATGTCTCTCCAAAGTTCGATTTCAACATCCACATCGTTGGAAGTAGGGAGTAGCATATTAGGATGAAGTATAGAGCAGGCCTGACTTTCTAGCACAGCTATGGTAACTGTGAAGGCTCACGAAAAATCTAGAAAATGATTGTGACTAGCTGAAGTAAAACGAAGCTAGGTTAGATCAAGAACGAGACTGTGGATACTGATGTTGGTTTAAAAAACAACCGACCCTAAAATTCATGATGATGATGATGATGATGATGATGATGATGATGATGATGATGATGATGATGATGTTGTAACATTTTTTATCACTTCGCCAGCCTTCACATAGCTGGCCCATACTTTTCACATTAAATGTCTTAACTTCTTTTCACTGTGCCAGCTGAATACTGGTACTGCTCTATTTTAAAGAAAGGGTAACACATAATTGTCTCATTCTCTTCGTCACAATCTTAAAATCAATATATATTTTTATGCTCGACCATGCCGAAATGTACTAATTATACACCTGGTAGCAGTCCTTTAATGCATGTCATTAAAGTACACCTACTCATTAAAGTACAGGTCTTCAGCCAATGATAACTCAGCTTACATGTGTTCAGCCAATGACAAGTCAGCTTTGTACCGTTATAAAACCGCAAGTATCGATTATTCTCGGATATGCAATCGAAAGAGAATTAGCGAAAAGTCACAGAGGCTGGAAATCCAATACTGTCGCAGAAGGTTATGTTCTGTTACTATAATAATTAGCGTTAATTGTAAATAATATTCAAATAAATTCAATGTCATCTCGTTTTTCAATGTCGAATTCAATAATCAAGGTTATAATATTATAATATTATCAAGTTTAACGGGACTACGTCAAGGTCAATGACATTATTGTTCCTCGGAAAAAATCAATACTTTCGCGTCTGCGCACATCTTACAATTCACGACCTAGAACAAGGTCACTTCCGATCTTGTCAGATACAAATAAAATGTATACATCTGAATACCGGTAATTTCAAGTTAGAAATATGGTCGAGCATAAAAAGTCGTATGAAACTCGCCTATAATGGTAATTAAGAAGCTTGTATGAAAATTATGAAACTCGCTTGCGCTCGTTTCATAAATATTCATACTCGATTCTTAATTACTATCATTATAGGCTCGTTGCATAATGTACTATTATATTTCTGTACTTGTTGAATGAGAAAATAGTACGTACTGAGTATCGAGTACTCAATTTTGATAGTAGACACTACTTTCAAGAAATTATAATATTTTCCAATTATTCTCATATAATTTCTATTTCAAATGAAGTGTTTTTCTTTTAAGAAAAAAAAAACCATAGCCCAAAAACATAAACTTTTAGGAGAAACAAAAAACTATCTGACATGGGTGTTGTTGACACTTAAGTATGAAATTCATCATGCCATTTCTTAAGGTGTTATAGGAACCTGGGAAAACTGAAGTATATTTATAACTTAAAATTACCTCACAGAAATACATGTGTATATGCAGGTAACTGTGGAAAATGGTTGTTTTAAGAAAAATTACTCAGTTGTAACTGAAATGTACCTCTCCTTTATTTTCTTTTTCTG
This sequence comes from Periplaneta americana, assembly GCF_040183065.1. Classification (NCBI taxonomy): domain Eukaryota; kingdom Metazoa; phylum Arthropoda; class Insecta; order Blattodea; family Blattidae; genus Periplaneta; species Periplaneta americana. Next base: position 152,303,829 of record NC_091121.1, read on the forward strand.
TATTATATCCTAAATCTTCTCTTTTCGTTGCTTATGTTTCTTCCATGGGGTTACTCCTGCACCTAAAGATGACTCGATAACTAATACAACAATTCACGTGCCAAAGTATTTTTCTCTGAGGTGATTTTTGCCACGTACGTAAGAAACAGTACTGCCAGTCTATTACAGTTTAAAATTGTATGGATAAATGTTTCAAGATGATATGACTGGAACATTTGTAAATGCTACCATCATCTTAGCTGGACAATGACTGTTTTCACAAAAAACTCTTTGGACTATGGCTGTTTCATGAAAATAACTAAAAATTTCCACTCCTATAACATAGGACTATGGTGTTTTTCCCTAACAACTAATTCAGCAGATGGCAGCTACAATACACTCACCATATGCTTAATATCTCAAATTTGCAATTCTTGGACTATGGTTCTTTTTTCAATAAACCCTTCAATTTGTTACAGTTTAGTAATGTAAACAGTGATCATTCATGTTGTTCATTACCTGTGAGGAGAGCAGGACTTGTCAGTTCCCGGTGATGATGTACCCGAACTACAACTGCTTGAACCTGATTGGCTAGAACTGGAGCTGGAATGCGATCGGCTACGAGATCTGGACCGAGAGCGACTTGACCCTGAGTTGGACCCTGACTCGCTCCCCGACCTGCTAAATATGACATCACATGGCAAGTCAGACACTGCCATGTATCTATAAACAACAAACAATTTCACTTTCCCATTGTTTACCCAACAACAGGTGACTTACTGCTATACACATACATGTATATTTCTTCTGACAAATATGAAAACAAAACAATCGCGTCATCTGTACTATAGCACATATTTTAGCGAAACCTCAGCAGGGCATTACTGACATCTTGTATAAGGCAATAAAAAACACATTAGTATCCAATTAAAACTTTTAAATTACTTTCTCGATTATAAGAAAATATAATGAAAAAGTTTATTGTTAAGACCAACAGACCAGTTCAAAAGGGAAACAACTCAAAATTTAAAGCCCCATGTTGCTGTGAAAAATCCGACTAAAACACACTAATTTGAAACTTATAGTATATATTGTATATAAAACATCAGTAACAGAATTTGAAATAATTTAATTGATTCTTGGATTGTTTTTCACAGCAACATGAAGCTTTAAACTACAGATTTATCAAAACTTAAAATTTTGAGTTGTTTCCCTTTTGAATTGGCCCGCCAATATGTTCAAACTACCATAACAAAATATGATTTGCATCACTTTATGCGAAGTATATAAATTATAAATAATTTCTGTAGGCTATTTTTGAAGCTAGCAAGCAAATGCCCATACAAAAGGAGGAAGGAGAAGTACAAGGAGAAAATGTGAGAAAGATTGGGAGAAAAAAAAATCAGGACTACATATGCCATAAACTCCTTATTCAAGTCTTAGGAACTCTAATGCATATCTCGAAATATGAGCAATTAAAATACCAAAAAGTATACTGAATTCTTAATACTTTTACTTATAAAATTCAGTTAATCTATAGAAGTGGTACCATACTCACTACACGACCCGTGGCTCACGGGCCACATGCAGCTCTCAAAAACATTTATTGCAGCTCTTGAATTAATATTACTATTAATATTCTTTTTCTGAGAATTATTATTATTTCTGGAGATAACTTTGATTACCCTACATCATTACTGTCAGTGAAGATTTTTAACAATGATACATATTTGTTTTCTTTAAAAAGGTAGTGGCATATCTCACGTCGTTATTTTATCTTGATATAATAATGAGTCATAAATGTTTTCGTCTTAATACAATAGCGAAGATTCAAATTCTGATAACAAGTATTTAAAAGATCCTCAATCAAGAATAGAAAAACTGAAAATCTTAAAAAGTCCGTAATATCTGAACAGAAAGTAATGTACTCCACTGTACATAAAAACGAATTGATCACAAAAGCACCGTATCACATAGTAGAAATTAATAGATGCAAAGAGTTAAAGGAATGCCTTCTAGCAGTATGTGACACTTTATTTTCTAAATTTCGGAATGAAAAACAGATTACAAGTGAATTAAAATAACAAATGAACCTGCTCATATTGACATGATTTTGAAGAACAGTAGCAAAGTCCTCTCTTAAACTTCTGAAACACCAATCATATGTTGTCGTTGTTGTTATTATTATTATTATTATTATTATTATTATTATTACTGATTATTTAAATAATAATAATAATAAAACAACAACAATAATAATAATAATAATAATAATAATAATAATAGTCGTTATAAATACAATAATTAAAAATCCGCATATTTTGTTAAGCTTCAATGCTGTTGAAATACATTGTGGCTCTCGGAAAGAATAACATTTTTCATTTTTGGCTCTCTTCTAATTTCTAATGAGTATCACTGATCTATAGGGTTCCCGTAATTCTGCACACAAAAAAAAATTGGGGGTATTATTTGTATTAAAGAAGACTGCCTATTACATTGTACCTATGCATAAAAAAAATTCACAGCAAAACTGAATATATTGTAATTCATTGTAATTTCAGTCAGTGTTCTGTCCAAGGGTAGGTCTTTCACTGCAAACCCAGCTTTCTCCACTCTTTCCTATTTTCTGCCTTCCTCTTTGTTTCCTCATATGATCCATATATCTTAATATCGTCTATCATCTGATATCTTCTTCTATCCCAAACTCTTCTCCCGTTCACCATTCCTTCCAGTACATCCTTCAGTAGGCAGTTTCTTCTCAGCCAGTGACCCAACCAATTCCTTTTCCGCTTCCTGATCAGTTTCAACATCATTCTTTCTTCACCCACTCTTTCCAACACAGATATCGTATTCTAGTTACATAATATTAATATTCTGTTAGGTATATAGATACATCTTGATTACACAACTTTTAACGCTATATCACTTCGGAATATATACATTTCTTTCACTATTAAAATTAGGTTACCTTGTTGACTAGTTTCAACCTGTTTTAGGCTATCCTCAGAACTGGGTTGTTTTCCACAGGAAACACAATCAAAAGGCGCGAAAACCAGGACCACCCAATTCTGAGGATAGCCTACAACAGGCTGAAACCAGTCAACAAGGTAACCTAATTTTAACACGTGAAAGAAATATAGTATATATTCCGAAGATATATAGAGATAGGCTTGTCTGATTAAGTGATTTAAACATACATAGTATCAATTATGTCATTTATCAATGTCATACTCCTGGTAAGAATGTACTTGCTTTAGGAAATTAGTGTTTTCTGTGATGAGGTAATAGCATTACAAGTATGAAAACTCATGTAAGCAATATTGCACCCCAGCCTATGCCTAGCACTTTCCTTCCTAGTTCATTCTGCAATTTAGTGAGCACATTTGTTTTACCTTGTCTTTTCACGCCTCCAAAATTTGTGTTGGTAGTCTACACAGTTTGAAATAATTTTATATATCCATATTATTATATATTATCAAAAACTATATACCGGTACTAATTCTTTTCATTATGCCATGAAAACATAAATTTCAAATTAAAGGTCGAAAATACCACACTTCAGAAGAGTACCAGTACTAAATATCTAGGTGGAACTTTAGACAACAAGTTAAACTTTGCTTGCAAATGAAATCAAAGAAAATGCAGCAAGAAGGATACCAATAATGAAAAGACTACCAGGAGTTAAATGGGGATGTACTCAAAACACACTAAACAGAATATATGTATAACATATATGTGAAAATATGGCAGCGAAATTCTGATCTCTGCTAAACAAGAAAAGCTGGACATTTTAGAATAAACTCAGAATAAAGCACTTCGTCTGATAACTGGAGCAGACAAAACTACAATCAATATGCAATTGTACACAAAGAATCCCTCTGTAACGACAGAGGTAAAAAACCAAACAGCAAGTACATTCATAAAAATGAAGTCATCGCAGAAAGCAACCTGGATCAGAAACTATCCACCAAGTAACGTGAAAACGCAAATACCACCCATAGAGGCATGTCAAAAGATGATGAATGACCTAGATGCCAATATACCTATGTCTAGTATTTAAAAAACTAGTCAATCCTCTGGACATGTGGATATAACACATCAGTTGACAATTTATCAAAAAGAAAGATACGTCAGACACGGCTCAAAAAACTACTATACTACTTATAAATGAAAAATACCCAGAACCAGAGTGGATTAAAATTTACACTGATGGAACGCAAATCAATGACACTGCTGAGCCAGGGTTATTGCAAACTATTCTCCCACTATTCCTCTGTCGCGTCGACCTGGTTGGCGAGTTGGTATAGTGCTGGCTTTCTATGCCCAAGGTTGCGGGTTCGATCCCGGGCCAAGACGATGGCATTTAAGTATGCTTAAATGCGACAGGCTCATGTCAGTAGATTTACTGGCATGTAAAAGTACTCCTGCGGGACAAAATTCCGGCACATCCGGCGGCGCTGATATAACCTCTGCAGTTGCGAGCGTCATTAAATAAAACATAACAACATTTCCTCTGTCGGGATGTACATGACCAACTTTGATAGAGAAATACATGCAGTACAGCTAACCGTTAACAACCTCAAGTACAGGATCAATACTTTTACAAAAGTTGTAATATTGAGTGACTCCAGAGCAGCCATTCAGACTTTATCATCAAACCACAATACAGAAACATCAGTCACAACTAAAATAAAACAAAACATCAAATACCTCATGAGTAAAAATAAATACACAGTGCTCCAGTGGATGGATGCCTTCACATGTAAGAATCTACGGTAATGAGATGGCTGACATACAGACCAAAAAAGGAACACAAATCCAATGTAATCAAATACCTGTTTCACCAGAGACCCTTAAGAGGTTCACTCATAGAAATATTATAGACACCTATCAAACAGAGTCAGTAAATAAATCAAAAGGGAAAAGATGGGAAAACATACAAGATAGATGGAAATCACCAAGTAACAAACCAAGAAAAGAAGCAGTGGCTCATTTCAGACTAACTACAGGTCGTGGCTGCAAACTTGAATAGAATAAGCATACTTCATCAGATGGCTGCCCTATTTGCAATACCAGTACTACAATGAATTCAAACCACCTTCTAATGTGCCCTGGTTTAGACGTATGCTCCCAAAGTCAAGGTAACATTTGTAAATTATATTGGGATGCTAGAAATTGTATGTAGTATTAACAAATTGTAACACAGACTATGTAAAATAATGCAACATTACGAAAATTTATTCCATTTGTATCAATTTGCACTTGATTTCTTGTCTTTATCGAGTTCTGTTGTATGTAATTAAAATAATTTTATAAGTTGTTAACTTAGAATAGGTAATATGTAATACTACAAAAGTGTATCTTATTTGTTTTAATTTCTACTTTACTTGTGTTCTAACGTGCCAGATATGTCAAGGATTAAATTCAAATAAAGTCATTTGTAACAACAACAACATATATTATTTTGCAAAATTCAGGTAACATGTGTTGACAAGATTTCTGCAGTTTCTTCACTAACATCCATCAAATTCTAAAACCTAATATTGATTCCAATTGATGGCATTAAAAAATCTTGACCACCTCTGTGGTGTAGGGGTCAGCATGCTGGTCTCTTATGCAGAGGGGCCGGGTTCGATTCCCGGTTGGGTTGAATTTCCTGGTTGAGGTTTTTCAGGGTTGTTCCTCAACCGTAAGGCAAATGCCAGGAAATTCGGGCCACAACATCCCTGAAAATCACTGGCCTCATTCATCACCGAAATCGTATTCATAACTAATCACTAATATATATATATATATATATATATATATATATATATATATATATATACAGTCGCCATCTAGTTCACAACAACAGAACCAGTCTCAACAATAGTATACAGACCTTCGGATTTCAACCAAAGATTAACTCGCAATATGACCAAGGATGTTAAAGCGAGCATAAAAATAACAGTGAAAGGGGGGGGGGGGGGATCTTGCAAGTGTAGGGACTAACTTTATATCTAACCTACTGAACGCATCGATAGCTACTGTAACAACCTTAACATTCTGAAGGCTATAACATTGGCAGGTACTGCCTCATTTTTTTTTTTTTTTGCACAACTAAATTTTCGACTGTAGAATCTATTTATTAATTTTTACTAACAATCAGTACATTTTAAGCTAAACCCATATTGCACAGAATGGTAAACCAAAGTTACTTCGTTAGTATCACATTGTAAATCATCAGATTTTTGAGACTTTTTTTCTGAATTCCCACATGCTTCTTTTTAACTATACGACCACCAAATACAATTGAAAACTCTGAATTACAAACAGTTCACATAATTTCATCTCCATTAGCACTCTGTAACCTGCATTTCAGAAATGGATACGTTTGTACTTCACTTGAGAAGTTACACTTCCTCTTCGACATTTTACAAGTACTAGCTTAGAATAAAACTTTCTACTGATAAAACCATGCTACCCAGCAACACAAAGAAAATGAGCCTACAACGGTACAAATCCTAAGACTACATATGCATTGAAGAAGCCAAGAAATAAAAAATATTCAAGTAGCAGAGATATTAAACAAAGAATATTAAATGTAGTCATTATATATAACCTTTGATATAACTTTAAAACCAAAATTTACAAAACAGTGGCTACTGCATTCATGACTATGTAATAGGTACCACCTCTTGAAGGATGTAGGCCTAGCAACTGTAATTAATACCCTTTCCGAGTCCGAATCAGAAAATACGGACATTTCACAATTTTTTGCATGATACAGACATGGACATAGGTCTTAATATGCAAACTGTCCGTAAAAAATACGGACGTACAGTAACCCTATACGTGCTAAAAAGGGTGGGTGAAGAAAGAATAAAGCTGAACCTGATCAGGAAGAGAAATAAAAAAGTGGCTGGGTCATTGGCTAAGAAGCAACTGGCTACTCAAGGATGCAAAAGAAGAAATGGTAAACAGAAAAAGGAAAAGAAGAAAGATGGAAGAATGCTAATGCAATGAAGTATCTGCCATTGGGCAGAAAACAATGAATGAATGAATGAATGTGTGTGTGTGTGTGTGTGTGTGTGTGTGTGCGTGTGTACATTCATACAAACTCTAAACTGTATAACATATAAACTCTAGCCAGTCTGGGTATTGTAGTCGGTATAGTGCTGGTCTTTTGTGCTCGAGGTTGCAGGTCAATAGATTTACTGGCATGTAAAAGAACTCCTGCGAGATTGACACTGTACCAGTGTGCTTCTGAGTTACTGGTTTTGTTTTATGGTGTATTTGTTGTTTTTAGCAAGTAGCTGTTTGACTCGTTATAGGCAAAAAACTAATTTACATCGCGATATATTACATAGTCATCTTCACCATGGGCAGTCTGTTCGTGAACAGATGACTGACTTGGTCAAGAATAGGAATATTTTCAGTTCAGCTGCATCTCCTTGCTATGGAATTCCAGCTTGCACTGATCAACGTTGGGTAGTGTAGAATAGGTCCTCCAGGATTTCTATTCGTCAACCAGGGTGGAAATTGTGGTATGCTTCACCCCAAGCTCAAGACAACGTGCAGATGGATCTGGCTTGGAGAAATCCATTCCCCAATTCCAGGCAATTGAAAATCATCAATAATTTTCTCTTGGCTATTCGAGAACTGCGAGAAATCTTCTGAAGGATGCTGCTTCAGATACAAAAGCTCGGCTGTGAAAGAGCAGTTCTCTAAGGACCACAGACTCTACCAGCTTGTACCAGCTTTTCGGCCCACAGGGACCTTACATAGGCTAATACAAAATATGTTAAACTGCGTATACGCTCTGGTTGCATTTCTGTGACTGTGTGAAGGTGCATGTCCTTGTGTGGAATTGGATATCTTCACAGGATAGATGGTCAGCTGAACTGTACCCAGTATCTACATATTCTGAGAGATATCATGGTCCTTCAGTGCGACAAATGTATCCTGATGGGGTTATTCTTTCTCAGCAAAATCAGTCGCAAATCCACAAGATGGAGATAGTCCAATGTTGGCTGGCCGACGAGGTGAAGGTGCTGAATTGATCTCTCTTGTAGGGTCAATCTCAGCTCCATCGAAAACGTGAAAGAATAGATGAAATGTCTAATGGCCGAAAACTGACATGATTCACCCCCGGCATCTAAAGACGTCCTATGGGTTGCCATACTAGATGCCTGATAAAGAGGTAGCCCATGGCAAACGCTACACAGCTGATCTTATCAGATCCTTGTCTGAGAGAATGAGGATGGTTGCAGAGAATGAGGGGTACTGCACACAATATTGAATGGTAGTAAAATTTGGTGCTCAGTCAAATAGTCCTTTTCAGAACTACCTAAATATTCAGATTGAATCAACAAAAAATAAATACTGTATTTAACTGAGTTAAAAAATATATCAATAGACAGTAAACGAACTGCAAAATACTAAATATATTGGTTTCTCCATGGACTCGAATCCCTTCATGACAGAGATCATCTTCCCCGCCCACTGTTCAGTCAATTGAGCTATTTCAGCACGCACGAAAGTAGTGTGATGATACCTTGATGTGAACTTCGAAAGTAATGGCATATTACTTGCCTGAAGTATTATTTGGAAGTGACAGTTTTCTTATCACACGTTACGAAATATTTTGCTCTATTGCTTGCTTCACACCATATATATGTCACAATATAGAAACGAAAGTTGTAAGAGTACCAGTACACAAAAATATGTAAAATTTACTTCACAACTATACCATCTGACAGGCAATTTGAATATCAATGTCGGTCATTTTTCTTTCCACTTATGTATAATTTTTCAGAAATCTGGGTAAAATAAATTATAATCATTAAGTGAAATATGTTGAAAGTATACTAAGACTTTGAACCAAGTTCCTTTCTCTTCATATTAAACTTTAAAGATCTCCTTTTTAAAGTTCATCCACGTGTAACACAATAATGTGCTCTTACAATAGAGCAGTAATTCCAACAGTAAGGGACTCTCCTGCTGTTCTCCTCAGGTCATCGTCCAGAAGCATACAAATAATTCTTTACATAATATTTAATTTATCCCAAACGTTTTTCCACCCATACTAAGTCTGTCTTCTCATTTGTCAACCTATTCTAGAAAACACAAAAAATCACGAAGAAAATTGTATAACGATTCTTACAGTCAAGTGCCACTGTATTTTTAATTTCAAATGAAGACCCGTTGATTTTATGCCATTTTTTAAATATGTTTCATTGAAGATAAACTGACTGCATATGAACAAAATCGGACCAATAATTTTGGCGAAATTGCTGTACACAGATAAGAGACAGAAAGTGCGGTCTAAACTACTTTTTCGGGATTAGGAATGTTTAAAACGTATATTTTCGTAAAAGTCTCGGAATCCATTTTTTTTGCATATAACAATACTTCTCGTTATACTTCGTATAATAGAAAGAAGGCCTTTGAAAAGACTGCTGGATAAGGCTTAATCCAGCTCAATTTGTGATTTATTATAGAAAAGAAAACAATGTTATTTGTCAGATTAAGGGAGAAAAAACTGCCAACTTTTATAATGTTTGTGACAGTAAACACATTATTAATATTTCATATGAGTAGGCTATTGGCAAAAGCAGCTACAGTATATTAAAAAAATTGGTACCCCTGGATTCCTTTCCTTCTTGGTTACGAATTGAACATTTTAAACATATGAAACAACTGTTATAAACCACATAAAATCGAGGAAGAAAAGTGGGTCAAGTTGCAAGAGAAGTTAAATCCTACTGTGGTCAATTGCAATTGAAGTTATATCTATCAGTCAGATTTACAACTGCAAAAACAGATAAATCATTATGAAAAAATGGCAACCTCAAACTTCAACAGTAGCTACATCCTTTTTGCATAACCATCACAGAAATTTATTTTCACTTATAATAAAATTATGTGACATTTATAAATATGTGAGTAAGAGAAAATAATATGTTAACACTGAAAACCAGCTGTATATTATTAATACTGTAGTTTTGTACCAACAGGTTCGAGTTTATTAATTTATTGTATCTGCCTTTTCAAAGATTAGCTGTTATTTATTTCCATTTCATTAAGCTAGAAACACCTGACTAAATAGAGATAAGAAAATTATATTTTTTCCGTAAATATCTGAAAGTGTTTTGTAATATACAGTAGTATGCAATTTTGTGTATAGGCCCTATTAATAGGATAATAAAACCCTTTAAACTATAACTTTATCTATAATAATTCATTAGCCTAATCTAAGATTTAAATGCAATTTCAACTGCACAGAAAATAAAAACTGCAAACACTTCAGTTCCAAAATCAGTTAAATCCTTTGTTCAGTTGCAAAACTAGTCAAGTGCGTTTTATTTTATTTTAATAAATATAAATTGTATTTTTCATTCCACATTGTACAGGTTTTGTTAACTAACTAAAAACAAAATATATTTTTTTTATCTTAAAAAAAAAAAGATTGTTCTGACAGATTTAATTACAGAAGTGATACAAGTTTTTTCACTTTAGTAAAAAGAGATTTCAAGTGGACTTTTGCCAATAGGTTACTCATATATTTTAGTAATGGAAACCCCCCCTCCCCCCCGCAGCTTTCTCCATACTGACGTGGTTCACAATCATGCTCACAGAGACTATGCCACGTTTTGCAAGGTGTGATACTTCCACAAATAAGTGACAGCCATATTGTGATACATAATAGGAAAGGAAATTAAGTCACTGGAATTTCTTTTGATACTCATGGAACAATTTCCAGCTTTGCTGTCTCACTGTTCAGAAGATTCGGACTTAGAATCAATTGTTTACCGGAGTTAGCCTTACAAGTTATTAAAAACTCCTTAGGCAATTTACACAATCGTTTGTACAATGCTAATTAATGCATACCCCTAATTTTGTTCCTTTAATATAAAACATTGTTGATATAAATATCTCGATGATCAAACCAGGTTAAGCCCTGCCGAATTGATCTTGAACTTGTTCAAACTTCCTGCACTATTTCCGGATTGAAAATTTTCGGAGAGGGAAGAAAGAATGCAACAAAATAAAATAAAATAAAAGAGGAAGAAAGGCGATATAAACATCAAACATTAGCACAAAAATCATATGCTTCTTGTGTTTTTCCATTTTCTGAAGAATTCAGTGCGGCATTTTCCAGTTCACAAGAAACAAGTAATAGTGACACTATTTTCAAACCCTCAAAAAAAGACACATCAGAACAAAATGTTCCAACACACGCTACTAAAAAATTCGTTACATCAAAGTTGTCGATTGCATTACATGTCAATTAAGTGTAAGGGACACGGTGTATGTTCTTCAGGTGACAGGTGAAGTTCTTGGCCATAATGTTGATGAATTCTCTTTTAAATCAGCCTACCATTCAACGATCCTCGCGAATAATAAGAATAGAACGTGCAGAAGTCAGTAAACAAGTATTTAACGAAGATATCCCTGACTTTGTGATAGTTCATTGAGACCGTAAACTACTTTTACCCCCATTAAATGTTAAAGATTCAAAAGAGGAAAGACTGCCTATAGCTATTACATATGGAGACAGAGAACAGTTAACTGCCATTTCAAAATCATTAAGGTCTTCTGGCAAGGAACAGGCAAATGCATTACATACATTAAAAGAGTGGAAATTAGAAGATAAAGTCTAAATCCTTTGTTGTAACACAATGCTTCAAATATTGGCCGCATTAATGGTCCCTGCATATTACAAATGAGCAAAAGTTTGACAGAGAATTGCTGTTATTTCCTTGCCGCCGCCATCATCATATTTACGAACTACTTTTACATAGTGCATTTGTAAGTAAAATACCTCAGATTGCAAACAGTCCTGATAGTCAGGCCCCCCCATCCCCACCCCAAAAACCTCAGAGAACGCTGGATAAATATAAATGCTAAGAATATTTTACAGTGACCAAAGATTCATACAAATCAACTTCAGTGGAAGTGAAACTAAGCCTGGTGGATGGCAAGAGCAATCTATTCATTAAATATGTTTTTGCTGAGATATGAACTTCGACTGCCCGACAAATATCATCAAGCATTAAGAGATGTTTCCCCTAATGCCACGATAGAGGTACAATAGGGAAGTTTATCTTAAACCTTGGTTTACATGTGTTAGTTAGCTGTAAAAGCCATAAATCAAAATTTGTTGTTTTTAAAGTAAGTAAAAAAACGCGCAATGGTAAACCCAACTATTTATGGTATCACTATTTCAATGGCCCAGAACCAGACTGTTCCAAGTCCATTTTACTTTTTTTTTTTTTTTTTCAGAAGAGCTAGTTTAAGCTCCTGACATTCAAAGCTTCATGAAACAATTTGGAATAGCTTCATAGCAACCTTATGGAGAGGAACATTTATAATTTTGTTCGATTCAAGACAAGAACTGGAACACAATGAAACACAGATTTCTTTCTTATAAAAAGTTGGACTTAGAACAGTATGGTTCTCAGCCATCAATTTGATGATGATGTAGACGTGCCAACAAAAATGAGATTGGTAGGAAATTTGAATAATGTGAGGTACGATGAAATGGATGCCACATTGTTCGAAGGGTGAAATTTATTTTTGTAAGGTTGTTGTTTAGTTAACTGTCCGAAGATGGTCTGATGCCCAGTTTCTGAAAAGACAGTTACCTATACATACAGAGTTACCTACGATTTAACGCGCTGATATGTTTGAAACGAGTTTCTGAAACAACATTTATAGTAATCTTTACAGTTACCTGTGCTTCAACTGGTAACTGTGCCTCGGCCTGTAGTTACGTGGCTGTTAATACTGATTCAAACAAATACCGACATGCGGCACTACTGTATTACTGTTTTGTAAGCTATAATAACTGATATTAAGTAATAATATAAACCGGAATTAATTAATTTACTATCTTATCGGTATAGTTTAAAAATTTGGTGTTTTATTTACGTAACTTACGATAAATGTTCTACTTTCTATGACATATTAAGATAATGTGTGTTTGTAAAGACAATTTCGAATATCTTAAGCTTAATTTTCGTCATAAACTTCAGATTCTATGTCATCAGTCAAGGAATATTTTAAAGTCAGGATAAGAGAAGAAATGTCAGAAGGAAGCGAAATAGGGAGAGGAGTATGCCAAGGATGCCCTTTATCCCCTTCCCTGTTCAACATCTACTTGATGGATTTAATGAGAACTGTTTTCAGAACATGAGAGTAGTGTTATCAGGAGGAAGAACAATAAAGTGCAAGATGTGCTGATGATATGGTGTTGTTAGAAGAGGAGATATGCTACTGAAGCTAAATGACAACTGTTAGCAGTATGTGATGAAGATAAATGCAAACAAAACGAAGCTCATGGTCATAGGAAGAAAAGTAAAGAAGGTAAACTTGAAAATTCTAAATGAGGCAGTAGAGCAAGTGGACAGTTTCAAATACTTGGGGAGTACTATAAGCAGTAACATGAGCTGCTGCCAGGAAGTCAAAAGGAGGATAGCAATGACAAAGGAAGCTTTCAACAGAAAAAGCAGCATCTTCTGCGGACCTCTGGAGAAAGAACTAAGGAAGAGACTAGTGAAATGCGTTGTGTGGAGTGTAGCATTATATGGGCAGAAACATAGACATTACGACAAAGTAAAGAGAAGCGACTAGAAGCACTTGAAATGTGGATATGGAAAATAATGGAGCCTGTGAAATGGACAGACAGAATAAGAAACGAAGCTGTGTTGGAAAGAGTGGGTGAAGAACGAATAATGCTGAAACTGATCAGGAAGCGAAAAAAAATTGGCTGGGTCACTGGCTGAGAAGAAACTGCCTACTGAAGGATGCACTGGAAGGAATGGTGAACGGGAGATAGCATAAGATATAAAATAATAGACGATATTAAGATATATGAATCATATGCGGAGACTAAGAGGAAAGACTGGAGAATGCTGGGTTGCAGTGAAAGACCTACTCTTGTGCAGAATGCTATGAATGAATGATCCTTAAATAAAATTGTTCTTTGTCGATTGAAATGGAAATGCGACATGCAAAGAATAAAAAAAAAAAACGCACGCACGCACGCACGCACACACACACACACACACACACTTATACTGCTAACAATAGATGTGCTCCTACAGCTAAGTGCTAGGACGCGGGTGTATCAATTCGGGTTCCAACCTTGACGTCTACTGAATAAAGGCTGGTTCACAATAAACCGGGAACGGAAACGATAACGATAACGAGAATGGAAATATTGTTAAAATAAATGTATTTAAATGTGAGCATTCACAATAGTTAATTGTGAATAGTCACATTTAAATACATTTATTTTAACAATATTTCCGTTCTCGTTCTCGTTTCCGTTCCCGGCTTATTGTGAACCAGCCTTAAGACTCACGACCAGAGACCGGTGACGGCATCAGAGACGCCTACGGAAAAAGTCCCCCTTTTCAACCGGAGATATCTTCAACCTGATGAGTTTTAGAGAATTGCCTGGTTTATCTATGTGGTATCTCCGAGGCAATCCACCTACAAAAGTTTACTCAACCCTTCCCTCCCTTTCAAAGAATCAGCAAGTACAATATATGTTAAGGTTCCAGTGCAAAAGGAAATGCATGGGCTGTAGTTAATTTCAATGGGTTCAAAAAAGGCTCCTGCTAGAAAATCTGAGGGGTAATAGTATATCAAAGAGACTAAGTAAAAATAAATGTAAATTAAGTACAGAAATTTTGTATCCTTACGGCACCTGGTATCACATTCTGTGAACAGAACATTTTCGAATTGATGTAAGCGATCTGATACAAATTACATGCCATCATCCTCACCTGGATTTGGGCCGCTTCTTGTGCACCACGGGTTGCGTTTCACGTCGCTCCTCCGGGTAGGGGTCAGGGGTGGGAGTGGTGGTGGGGTAACGTCCGCTCGTCGTGCCGTCGTAGCTCCACGCGTTCCCCAGGGGTCGGTGATGTGTCGGCTGAGTCCTGCAGCATCCACACACACATATACACAAATTATTGCAGCGCTAGCATGGGACTTCTTAAACTATTCTTCCTGCATTACACTAATAGGTCTTTTAAACTTCTTACATTATCTCACATAATTATAATATTCATAAGATGACATTATTATTATTATTATTATTATTATTATTATTATTATCACCACCACCACCACCACCACCACCACCTTAATCATCACATAAAAGCACTAGCACTACTGAACACATCCAAGAAGAATAAAGCGAGTAATGCTTGGACAATTTCTATACTAATATATTCGTTTGGAATCATGAAATGGGACGCCACATTCATGGAAAAAGTAATATACCAGGCAAATACGAATATTATGACAAAAAATTCATGCATTATCCCAAAGCTTCATTAGAACGTATAACGAAGTGTCAGAAAGAAAGTGAATTGAGACGATCGTAACCACTATATATACTATGAACTTCATGGTGACCATTCCAAATACATTACAGACAAAAATCCTTCAAATTTGACTAAAATAGGAATCCCTCTCCGCTCAGAAACTCTCATTTACATAAAGGCAATACAATATAGAGAATCGTAATACCAACAAAAAATTAAATGAAAATATACTCAGTTCTAGAAAGCATATGACAAATGTAAAAGCTGCCAAGCCCCTAAGAAAACAGATGGAAGCAAGTGTTTTGCAACGATTGAGTAGGTTAGGCATTCAGAAATGGTTTCACTGGAAAAATCCTACTTCAGAAATTGCACAGAAACCATAATTTAAATATAGGAAGCTATTACATTACAAGCACATCTCCACCAATGTTACAGAAAATCATCAATATCAAATATACTCGTCAATATTGACATGAAACAATACAGTCCTAACAAGATTGAAATTTTTTATCTGTATTTATTTATGTATAGTTGCTTTAACCTCTAGGGCATTTTGCGACTGTCTGTAGTTTACTGTTGGAATGCTTGTTGCTGTTGTACTGTTTATTATTCCGTGGTAATTGGATCCAATCTGGCATTAGCTTTCATTTAACTGAAAATTAGTTATGTTCATTCGAGAAAACCCAATGAAAATCCTCGTCCAGACTGGTCGACACCCGGATTCGAATCAGGGATCTTTCGAATGTGAGTCCAGTGCGTTACCACTGTGGTACCTCGCTCGATAACATCAGATGTTGTTGAACACAGACGAAATTTGACACAGCAGTTCTGCTTAACCAGAACACTATAATATCTATGCTGGGAAAGAAATGAAGAGATTTAGCGGAAGAAATGAGATAGATGTGGAAAACTGAGCAAAACTTCGTCCAATTACAACATCCACAACAAATACTGTGAAACACTTGAAAGAGCAAATGATGGCGAACTTACTAGCATTACAACTATACGCGCATCTGCCAGATTACAAGGAAAACTACAGTGCAATAAACACGGCCTACTTGATTGTACACTGCTCATCAAGTATGCCGTGGCAATAAATTGAAGCGCTTAGAATGTATTATACAATACTATGATAAGAACGAAAAATCATAATTTTCTGTTGACTACATTTCGTGTAGTTTAATTTTGAATTGGTGCGCCGAACAAATTGGCAAAAATGGAAACTTCGTGCTGTCATGAAATATTTCATAGGAAAGGGAATGAGTCCAACAGGGGATTCCGCTCCAGCGTTTTCGACTGTGAAAAAATGGGTGGAACTATTTAAACATGGTCGAGAGAGTGCGAAAGACGACCCCCGCAGTGGACAAATCCAGTAACAGCAACAAGTGAAGAAATCGTAGAAAAAATCCACAATATGATGTTGAATGATCGTCGACTGAAAGTGCGGGAAATTAGTGAGGTTATTCGTATCTTAACTGAACGAGTGAGCCATATTTTTCAATGTCTTGTTCATGTCTAAGATCTCCGCAAAGTGGGTTCCGCGTTTGTTAACACCAGAACAAAAGCACACCCGATGTCAAATTTCGAGGAATGTCTAACTCGATTCGGAAAAAATACGCCCGATTTTTTTAGACGATTTGTGACCACTGATGAAACCTGAATCCACTACTACATACTAGAGACAAAACAGCAGTCGAAACAATGGAAGCACCGTGATTCTCCGCATCCAAAGAAAGCAAAAGCTGTTCAATCGGCTGGCGCCCGTGTTCTGGGAATCTAAAGGGATAATTATGATTAACTATCTAGCAAAGGGGAGAACAATAACCCTGAGAATATTATTAAAATTCCTGCAGCAACTGAAAGGGAAAATTCGCGAGAAGAGACCGAGTATAGCCAAGAAGCGTTGTTTCATCACGACAATGCACCTGCTCACACATCTGCATTCGTGGTTGCTAAATTACACGAACTACGATTCGAGTTGTTGCTGCATCCCTCCTTCCTGCTCACCTGATCTGGCATCCTCAGACTTCTTTCTTTTATCGAAGCTCAAAACTTACTTGTATGGGAAGAAATTTTCGTCAAACGAAGAGGTTATCCCAGCAGCAGAAGGCTGCTTGTAGACCTCGAGGAATCTGTGTACAAGGAACTTCTCAAACAACCCTCATGTGGTATAAAATATAAATTTTGCAGCAGAGTAAAACCAGGATTTGAAAATCCCTATAAATCAAGTAATACCTTGAATAATAATAATAATAATAATAATAATAATAATAATAATAATAATAATAATAATAATAATAATAACAAAATCCTCCTGTCATAACAGGTGATCATATAGGTCCGAAAAACAATTTTAAAAAACCATATACGGAATAGAGAGAAAAAATCAATACAGTAAGAAGCAAACACAGTACAATATACAATTTAGAAAGTTTAAAAGATTAAACATTATATAAATGATTATGTAAAATGCCTATGGATTTAAGATATTTAAGCACATATTTTTAATGTCTTGGGATGACATATCATATTGTTTTAAAATGTCAGTAGTATATTTATACGCCGATCCGCTGGCACCAAAAAGCAAACCCCTCACCTCCCATGTGTAATTAATTGCATTATATCTCTCACTCAACTGAGGAACACATGGGCGGTAAATGACGTTTTTCTTGATCAACCGCTAATGCTTGAGATACATCCTTTACTAGAATTGCAGAAATTGTCAAATAGCTTGTTCTAATATTAAATTCAATTAGTCAAACTAATAACAGAACTGAACTAATTAGTTACTTGAATTACAGAAATTCGTAAATATTTTTTTATTCTTTGCAAAATTTATATTAATGGCTTAGGTTTATATAATTCTTGCTGTTTCAATTATTGTGTCTTACAGCGTTTTAAATATTTACGCATGTAGTCAATTTTAAGTACAGAAGTAAACCGTGTGTAGACTATTTACTTTTATTTCGGTAATGTTGTGTCAACTGTGGGGTTAGCTAACGTTGATAAATTGGTGGTAGTGAGATGGTGCTTAGCGAATTGGGTCTGAGGATACGCAGAGAATTATTTGGCATTCACCTCACAGCCACAGTGGTCCAAATCAGGAATCTGGGCGGCAAAAAATCGATTTTCCGACCTAATAAAAAATCGAATAACTAAGGCGATTACTTACACTCTCCGTTTATCAGACGTCATGAAAACAAGCATGAAAAGATCTTGTGTAGCTTAGGGAAGATGTAATGAAAACGCAAACTTAAGGAAACTAGTAATCCCGCTTCAGCCAAGAGCTCACATTCAGTAATAGTAGTCGTATATTAGTGTTGTATGCTTCTGTTGTGACTTTAATCGAAGTGAAACAAAATGGATGCTCATGTTCATTGTACGTTCTATCAAGTAAAGTGATTCATATTTTATTCATATTTGAAGTATTCATATGGCTTATAAAATCGGACTTATTATTATTATTATTATTATTATTATTATTATTATATATTTTTTAATTTCTAACTTTGTCTTGACATACAAAAAATTACTCAATTTTACCCCTGCTTCACAATACCGTAACTTTCTATACTAACACATTTTCAATTCAAATTAGAAACTTGATTCTGACAATGATGAAAATTGATAAGCAACATGTTATTCCTATAACACACAAGCTTTCTATGATGGAAAAATGTGTAACTGACTTACAACTACCTACGTCATTTCTATTTTGCTATATATTCACGTGTGTGTATGAACTATAACTGAAATAACATTAGTTCATTTCGAAATAAATTCTTTAATTATAATGTAATGTACATGAGGTGTTAATCGGATATGCACGACTATTCTTAATGTAATTTTAAGACTTTATTACATAAAATGTTTACTTATTAGAGTGAAGGATCGTTAAATAAACCTATTCTTCTCTTCCATTCACAATAACATTAATAACTACAATATAAGACACAAATCAGATCACCAAGTACCCTCTTGTTAATCTCAGCTGTATGAACTCACTATTCATGTATTACGGTTTTCAATGTACTGCCTAATTTTCTTAAAGTTTTGAAAAGCCAAAATAAAACAACACAATTTCTGCACACTCAGGTCTTTTACTCAACCGAAGAATGATTTATGCTTGTAAACTCAATCTGTTTATTAATCTCAATTTGTATTGTGTAACCCTTGACTTGTTCGCACCTCAAAGTTAGGCTACAATGCTGATGTAAGATCTAAGGAATACAATAACTTAAATAAAAATGAAATGAAACAATATTTTGGAAAATTATTACATAATTTCCAATGTCCTCAATCCACAACTAGAGCAACCCCTCTTCTCCTCTAGTGCAATTTTTCGACCAGAAATATTACTGGTATAGTACGCTACACTTAACCTGCGACGCTATTGTGTATCCTATAATAATTTTAGTGGCATGCTTTGTAATGTAATTTTAATTCACTGTAATATCATCAAGAAAAGACACTATACAATTTTCATTTGATAATGGACCGTTTACAAAAAAAAAAGTATGCATTCCGTCGTACATATGTTCCACGGTAAAAAAAAAGTTTTGAAAACGCTGACTTTGGGTAATTGTTGTTCTCATATGCATTCGTTGGAAACATTCCTCAAAACTGCTAGTCAGGCAATGTGAAGAATTCCACTTGAGTTGGAGGAACCTATAAGACGAAGTTAATTATCCTCGATGACAAAATGATGGTGTAAAATAATTACTAACAATTTTAATGTGGATCAGAAAGATTTACCTGAACGTTGCCTATAAATCTTACGTCACGGGCATTCCAGTTGAAGGATACAGAGAAAGAACTAGCTTTGTCAGCGCAGCTCAGAACAAAATTCGTGCCATTGTGCAATTTCACACTAATACAAAATGGCAAATTTGAAAAAATTGATTAGAGACTGATCATTTCCATTAGTGTTGTAAGACTAAGTTAACCTCTTCCCTTACTATATATTTTACCAGTTTTGTGAAAAAAAAGTGTCATTTTTTTATTTTCGTAAAGAGGTCATTTAATATTGCAGAATCACTGTACATCACTAATTTTCTTACATACTTAAAAAATCACTATGAAATAGACAATGGGACTCAAACGAGTTAACTCGGGTTAATAAATTTTGACACATGTTAGCAACCCGAGTTAACTCGGGTTAATCAGGGAAGTGGTTAAAACAACAGGAATGAGAAATTTTGCAGTTCCCACGTATCACTTGTTTCAATACAGTATGAAACATAAGGCGGTGTTTCCTTGCAATATATCTTTACATTGAACTGTTTCATATGATTTCCCTGTCAACCATAATAGTGTTTCACCTTCACTTACAAACCAAAAGTTATATCCAGAGCCTCTCAAAATCAAATCAGCCAACCATAAGGATGTTACGAAGTTGACATTTCAGTATGTGCCACCATCTGGGATGCCATTTTACAACACACTAGTGTGTGAAAATATGAATCCAGTAGCAGATGTAACTTCTGAATTAGAAGGGTAGCGAAATATGTTAGTAAATCTTCAGAACTGTCAACGAAACAGAATATGGACCAAAATTGCTTAGCCAAAGTAAGTGAAAAGCAATGTATAGTAATGAAAAGTGAATTCCCGTACCAATTTACATAATAAAAAAGATATAAATTAAACAAATGTCATGCTTCACTGGTTTGGTGGAATAATCAGATAGCTCCATGTGATTAAAATATCATTATTTGACGCAGAAATTATAACATTTTTATTTTTTAAATGAAGTACTTCTAAATGTCTTACTACACGCCATATGAAAGTTATGAATTGAAAGAAAGGACATGAATTTTTAAAACAGTTTTTCTTAATTATCTCGGAATGTTCTAAAATGGAGGTACCTGGATCTTTCACCAAACCCCTCAATTCGTAATAGACAAAATATCCGTTACTGTCTACACAAACACCGGACATTGCGAATGAAAACCGCGTGTCCGAGCAGGAGGAAACCGATCGACAATAATTGCCAAGTTTTCATTTATGGAATGACATATGCATTAGCTTTCTACTTAATTGGTAAATTGTACTCTGACGCAATGAAAGAAAACACTTTCGCTGTGCTGTACCAGGGAAACAAGGCCGCACTTGGGGTTGTGAAGCTAGCGTGGGAGGGGGCGTTGGCAAGGGGTTCCCCACGACCAAACTTCCACCCTCAGAAATCAATAGCAGTGACACAACGTTGCCGGGTCTACCGCCAGCGAACCATGCTCTAGATATGGAATTCCACGCTTCCAATATTAATAAACTACGCAGTTACAAAATTCTACCCAATATACGGTTTGAAGTGTTCTTTTTAAAGAAGCTAAAATAAGACTGATCTATGATATAATATTAATTCATATACAACGCTTTTCCACTAATCAGAGCTTGGATTAGAAAGAATTACTGTTATCAGAATAGTAAAAAGGTTGTAATTGCTCATGTAACTCCGTGCAGATAGGATGCAGGACGCAGGACGCACATTTTCCAGCATCCTTATACCAGATATCAGATGAAAGAGTGATTTGTATAACTTGACTACACGAAAATAACACAAGTGACCCATAACAAAAGAGGCTGAATAAACATGTATCTTACATTACATACATACATACATACATACATACATACATACATACATACATACATACATACATACATACATACATACATACATACATACATACATACATACATACATTGGCGGAAATAATACTTCATGATTTTGTCCTAAATAGTGAAATCGGTGTCTTGGACAACGCGACGAACACAAGTAACGTTAATGCTGCCAAACAAAGAACACAAACACAAACTTTAAACAGATAATGTACTGAAAATTATTTACACTTCTTTCCCTTCCACCACTTGTCCGAGTTCTTAAGTATGATTTTAGTCATCTTGATAATAAAACTTTGCACTATAGACATGCTTTACTTGATGTTGGGTCAATTATCAAACGTAACACATAATACGGTATACTATACTGTACATCAAACTAAGTTAGTTAAGTAGCACCGAAACAGCTGTAAGCCACACATGCTTACATAATTAACACGAATAAGATCGTCATTTAATCAATTATTTATAATCAGCCACGTTTTAGGGCGGGATTCTAATCCACGACAATAGTCTCTACACAGCGTAAGCTGCACTATTGTACTATGTAGCGACAAAACATTCAAAACAAAGCTGCCCTATTTCAATCACATTATTCAATTCACACTAATATGAAATAGTAAATACTACATACGAAATTCAAAACGCAAAATAAGCCACATTATCATGACTTAAAGATCAAATAAATGGACATTAAAATCAATAGAAAACCATCTTGTTATAGACCGAAAAAAAAATTGTGGACTCATTCTAGATCCCACAGTCCGTTTTGAGAACAGCGAGGAACAACCTCGAGAAGTCTGCAAAGAAAAAGTGCAATTTAGCTGCCATGCTGCAGTGATTTGGGGACCAAATATAACATCAAGACATGGGACGTTATAGGAATTATGATTGGGGCTAGAGGCACAATCCCATGGGAGTCCTTAGACATCTTCCAAAAATTAAAAGTTTCTCACAGCACTCTGGAGATGATATCCTCCACTGCACTGAAGTCATCGATTTGCATAATTAATCATCATTTATATTCTTTATAAAATGTAATTTGTGTTATAGCCTAAATTGTTTGTTGCATTTCCAATAAATTTTTCAATGAGCCTACTTAACTATGGTTTCTATTAAAAGAAAAAATTGAATTAAATATAAATATTCTTTTAGAATTGATTAGGAGGTCGATTATTAAACCCTGGTTGGGATGGCTCTCAAATATTTTACATTTCAGACATGCTTTACACGGAGCAACAAAACTATAATAATTATTAATAAATATTTAAGTTTAATTAATATACGGCGCAAATAATATTCATAAGAATTAAGGATAGCTTACAATTCGTTAATCTTCGATGCTACTTACCTATTAGAGTTCTACGAAATGTTTATTTGGCCATTATTCAGTCTATCATTCAATATGGTATAATTGTTTGGGGTGGAAGTACAAAAATTAATCTTAGTCCGTTAAATTTACTACAAAAACGAATAATTAAAATTTGTTTGAAGAAACGTTTCGATTATCCAACTAAATTAATTTATTCTGAATTTAATGTATTTAATATTGAACAAATTTATAAGTATACGCTGTTAAAATTTTATCATACAAATCGTAATAAGTTTGTATTACAGACACACAATTATGACACAAGACGAAATATTAATTCAACATTAGTAGAACCTAAATGTCTCACATCTGCTGGTCTAAAGCATAGCATAAATTTTGGCCCTCGGTTGTACAATGCTTTAACTAAATTACACCCAGAACTTCTAACATGTAACCCACTAACATATAACAAGAAAATTAGAAACGTGTTAATATCTTCAATTTGATTAAATAAATTTATAGCCTATGTGTATGAATTAATCAACCTATATTATATTTGTATTCTATAATTTTGAAATATATATTAGTCCTACTTTTCACGTGCGATATTGTTCTTCTCTAGTGTTAATATTATATTATATACTTAATTCCATTGCCGCTGTAATTATATTTTAGTTCCTATTTTATTTTACTTATTTATTTATATTATTATTATTATTATTATTATTATTATTATTATTATTACTATTATTATTTTATTTTTTTATTTTAATATTATATCTGAACTGCGACCGAGCACGAGCGCTGCTCATTCGGTCTCAAATTTTGTTAATACTACTGTATCTTCTTTTTATATTGCTTGTATTATTTTATTTGTATTTCTCTTTGCTTGTTTTTGTAATTATATTTCTTTATTCTGTATATTTGAATTTAAATAAATAAATAAATAAATAAATAAAAAATAAATATGTAAATATGTAATTTAAAAAACCCGTAATGAAAATGACATATTACACATTTCATTAATGTCCCAATAGTTGAGTTTTTTAATCAACTTACAATAATAATATTTGTTCTCTTATTGTTTTCGTCGATCATTTATAAGACATACAGTATATAAATCAAATAATTTAACAAGCAATCAAATAAGATGACACTTTCAATTTTTATGAATTGCACACAAAAAAAAAAGATTCCTTGCAATTCCGAAGCATATTATTATTATTATTATTATTATTATTATTATTATTATTATTATTATTATCATCATTATTATTATTATTATTACTTACAAATGGCTTTTAAGGAACCTGAAGGTTCATTGCCGCCCTCACATAAGCCCGCCATCGGTTCCTATCCTGTGCAAGATTAATCCAGTCTCTATCATCATATCCCACCTCCCTCAAATCCATTTTAATATTATCCTCCCATCTACGTCTCGGTCTCCCCAAAGGTCTTTTTCCCTCCAGTCTCCCAACTAACACTCTATATGCATTTCTGGATTCACCCATACGTGCTAAATGCCCTGCCCATCTCAAACGTCTGGATTTAATGTTCCTAATTATGTCAGGTGAAGAATACAATGCGTGCAGTTCTGCGTTGTGTAACTTTCTCCATTCTCATTATTATTATTATTATTATTATTATTATTATTATTATTATTATTATTATTATTATTATATAAACCGCATGGATTAAGTAGTAATTAATTTTGCACAAACAAACAATTCGTGGCGCGACAGCCCACACAGGGCTAAAGCAGTCGAGCCGACTGTTGCAGACTCACTGCACCTTCCAAAATTAATCAGGATGCTGGGTGGGCACCGGTCCCATACAATGGCCGAAATTTCGTGAAAAAAATTTCTTCCCTCATGAAAACTCGAAGGAACGTTTATTTCGTATCATAGGATAAGGCATAATGCTTCGAATCACGCAGCTGATTATTGATAAATTTAAACTGTTTCTAATGTTACTTTACTGTTAACGAAAATCGATATTCAAAGCTGACAGATATATGAAAAGGTAACAGGTGTTGTAATAAGATTACAATAAAGCATAAGTATAGGCTACTTATTACTTGTCAAGAAATCAATAATACTTAATGGATAATTTCCAACAAATGCAAAAATGGTCTTTACAAGTAACTATGGAAACTGTGTTACAAAATGCAAACCAAGTCAATCTTGCGTAGCTTTCTAATTTTGTGGCGAGAAAGAAATTCTGACTGTCCAATCTGTGATTTGTGCAGAACAGCGAAATATTTGTGAAAATATGGTACTTATATTCGTAATGGCTAGGAATGTGTTCGTATAGCAAAATAATCGTGAATGGAATGGCGGTTGGAGATGGAAACGGTCCCTCTTCGGGCTCATGATTTGTACACTACATGCTGAAAGCACAGGACTGTCAACTCAGGGATTTTTCATCTTTACACAGTGGTAGCATCACAGGTGAGTGAAATGTTTTACTACTAGTAGTGTAGTAATAGTTTCCTTTTCACTACAATAATGAAATGGTTGCGTACACAGAGCCACCACCCGACATTAGTTTCGAGTTTGCACGTCTCAACTAAAGGCAAGAAGTACTAAGAATCTGAAAAAAAAATCAACTGACGGTATAATAATTATGAAGATATTAATTATTTTACAAAAAATATGAATTTTTTCCTTTTTGTGTCACTTCTGTGATAGCTAATAGCAAACTTGAAGTTTTCCACTGGGAGCATACTTATTAAATAACTTCTGACGCTTATTTTTAAATATATTGCTTTCACGAGAATAATTTCATTCATCACTGTATCCTAATATTTGCAGACCGTGTGTTATTGTATTGTATTTATTAACTTTCCATGGTTTTCATACATTGCTTCACAGCTAGAATATAGAACAAGTCAAAAAACTTAATACTACTACAAAGTCTTAATTTATAGTCACAGTCTAGTTGAAATATATACAGAAGAGGTTTACAATATAGTCTACAAGTACTACACAAAATTTTAGTATCAATTTCATGAAGCGTTGTTGAATGTCATGAATTCATCTACAGAATAGAAAGCGTGAGAAATTACTAGTAGGCAGGTACGTCTTTAATTTGGCCCTAAATAATCTTATGTTTTGAGTTTCATTTTTTATATCAATAGGGAGGCTATTAAAAATTTTTACTGCCATATAACGCATTCTTTTTGATAGCACGATAGACTTGCCGATGGAGTATGAAAGTCATTTCTTGACGCGTATTTATGCTATGAACTGTTGAATTAGTTACAAAGTATCCACGATTACATACGAGGAAGATTATTAATGAAAAAATATACCGACAAGCTATGGACATTATTTATAGTTTTTTTAAAATAGTCCTACACGATTCCTTAGATTTGGTACCTACAATTATTCTAATTACTCTTTTTTGTAATAGGAATATACTGTTACTATCTGTGAAATTTCCCCAGAATATTATTCCAAAACTCATTATCGAGTGGAAGTATGCAAAGTATATTGTTTTTAAGGTACTGATATTTACTATCTTTTGCATAGATCTAATAGCAAAACATGCTGAATTTCGTTTGGGGGTAATTTCTTTAATATGATTTTTCCAATTTAACACATTATCGATTTTTAAACCAAGAAATTAGGTTTTGTTGTTTCTAATAGGGAGCTATTTTTAATTATTGCGCTTGAAATTTGCGAGGTTGAATTTGGACAGGATTTAAAGTGAATTACGTTAGTTTTGTTACAATTTAATACTAATTTAATGACTGAGAACCAGTCACATACTTTGAAGACAATATCCTCTGTTGAAGATCGGAATGTGTTGGAGTTATTGGCTGTAATTACTATACTTGTGTCATCTGAAAATATTAGGGAGGCAAAATCATTTATGAACACTAGAAAAAGTAGGGGACCTAATATTAATCCTTGAGGAATTCTATTTATAAATAAAGTAGCGCTTTATGGCAGGTTTCCTCAGAGTACTTCGTTTTCTTTTGTAATTTTTCATTTCAACATTGTTCCATCATCGTCATGTTATCATGTCACTGTCTTTAGTCTCTGCAGAAGGGACTTTAAACCAGGGCCGGACAACTGCAGCAAATAAGAGCAGAGAGCACTACAGGCTCTTGTGAGCGGCAGTTAAGAGTGCGGTGTTTGTTATATTACGTGGTCAGAGGTGGATTCATACATTTACCTGCAATACGACAGCACTTTGAGACTGAACATGACGAGATCCATTGTTCGAAATATTGGGGGAGGGGGGGGTAAAGAGAAAAATAACTTTCTGCAATGAGAAAGTTAAAAAATCTCGGATATCAACCAAATAAATGTTAATAGATTTTCTTGATTATTTAAAAAAAATAGTGATTTAAAATAGTTGATGAGAGAATAAATAATTTTTTCACTAGAAATTGAGAATTCCTTTAGAGTTTTATTATAAATATTTAGATATGAACAAGTATATCTACAATAGACTTTTGTAAATATTTAGGATACTTAGGTGTTTATCTGTCTCATATTTTTAGCATAGGTCAGACTTGTTCAAGTCGTGGCTAACGTGTAAAAAAATCTAAGTTTCGTGCACACTCAGTTGTTTCATGAATTCACGTATATCAGCATTAGTTACGAATATGAGAATCATTACTTTAAAATTGATGTGATAATAATGATTAATATCCTACCCAACTGAAAAATGAGATATTTTTACAAATACTTTTAGTTCATTATTGTAAATATTTAGGTTATGCCTACATTTGTTACATATTCTTAGGAGAAACAAAACAGATGGATGAAGGATTTTTTCCCAGAAAGAGGAACGAAAATAAATGGAATTAATTTTAGCGTTGTCACCTTAACTTGAAAAAGAAGGAGAAAACAAAAATGAAACAACATTGAACAACCTCTGTTGGAACTATGTAATAAATAAATAAATGAATAAATAAATAAATAAATAAATAAATATATATATATATATATATACATTACAATGGTTCTGGTATCCATAAAATCGCATTGTGAGGCCCAATACATCTAGAGGAACATTTTTCTCAGAGATTTTCATGGGAGTGAAAAGTTAAGAAACATAATATTTATAGACACAACCAACAATTTCAAAAATGCTGTTTTCGGTCTCAGGATAGTTCAATATACATGTTATCAATTATTTTTCCAAAAGCGAAAACTACCAGAAAATTTAGATTAGTTTTATTATTAGTACAGATAATAGATATGAACAGAGTATACATAAACGTGCAATAATGCTCCACCTTTTAATATTCTTTTGTGTCTTTCAGACCCGTTAAAAAGTTTGCAGACATTATGTCTGAGCCTTTGTTCCCTTAGTTTGCTATAGTACATATCGGGATCATAAAACGAGTGAATTGCATTCTGAGTCGGACTTGACAGGAAATGTTTTTGCATCAATTTCTAAACTTCAAACTTCCACATGGAAATAATTACGCTCCGTCTAAGAAAATGAAAACGACTCACTCACAAATTTATCAAAGGAAATAACTTTACCGCCCCCCCAAAATCACAAATATATAACAATATTTATGTTTGTTTCTGGTTAACAATTCAGCTGTCCAGAATCGTTCTTTAACAAAGCCATATTTGTCCGCATCTGAAATGTGAGTGATTTAAAGTGGTAGTTTGAACACAAAATAGCAAATTTGGTGAGAGCGTTCGTAGTTCAGAAAATATCATTGGGTATGTAGGCATCTTCTAGCAGCTTTGTAATACAACTAAAATAAGTTATTTACGTATTTTCTAGCCTAAATAAAATAACAGAAATAAATATATTCCATTTATTCGGTTATATGAAATACAAATAAACTAACATGTTATTTATAAGCAGTAAAAAGCGTTTATATTTGAAGCAATGCTTAGTTACAGTACAGTACAGAGAAGAAAGATTGATAGGACCGATGGCGGGCTTATATGAGGGCGGGAATGAACCTCCGGATTCTCTAAAAGCCGTAAGTAAGTACAGTACTTAAGATTTTTTTCTCCTGTACGGAGGAGGGATCCGAAGGTTTGCACTGCAGCCTGAGGCTTATTGTGCTTACACCCCTATTCTGTGAATGACTGGATAGCTGAATGGCCGCGCTCTCGTACAAGTACAGCACGCCGCACCGTTAAAACCCGGGCTATATAGGGATGATGATCATGATATGTGAATTAATGATGGCGAAATGAGTCCGGGGTCCAATGTCGAAAGTTATACAAAATTCTGATTTAATAGGTTGAGGGAAAACCCTGGAAAAAATCCCAACTAGGTAAGTTGTCCCAATCAGGATTTGAACCCGGGCCTATTCTTTACGGTCAGTCGTGCTAACCGTTACTCCACTGCGATGGACGTACTTATATTTACTTATGTTATTTAATATAGGCTAATACATTAGAATTAATACGTAAATAACTTATTTTAATTATATTGCAATGAGGGGAAGATGTCCGCTAAGACACCTATATAGGCATTTTCTAAACTTCGAACGCTCCATAGTGCTACGTCAAGCTCATCGACTAAAACTGATATGTGCGTCAATGCAACAAAGGTAGCCAGCCATGTATAAAGAGAATTAAGATCATAATTGGTGGGTGGGTGGGGGGGGGAAGTACGTTTACTCCATAAAAGTTGTTTTCGAGAAAAATGATTTTTTAAACGTAAATAGTCCCCCAAAATTCTCATTTGTGAATTTTCCTTCGTAATGCTGTTATACATAGTGCTTGCTAGAGTATTGTTGACCTTTCTTAAAAATACCTGAAAGTCAATTTTATTTTAAGAATCTAAATGAATTTAAATGTAAGAGGATGATGTGAGAAATTGGAGTTAATGCATTTTTCCCACCCACCCGTCAATTATTGTATTACGTTTGGATTTACTAATATAGGTAATGAGGACTATCCATGACCACATGCGTTTGTGGTGACATTCTTACTGACAGTAGTACCACAGTCTAGTATATACAGTCACGAAACTGAATATGTAGGGAATATGCATCCATAGATAGTTGCTAACCACTAGGATCGCTACTATCGCCTCATCACAGACAATGAGAAATAGTACCGGCACAGTCTATTGTTCCTAGTACCCCAAAAACTCAAGCTTCGTGACTGTATATATTAGACTGTGTTAGTACTTCTCTATGTAGGGCTGTTGGCGTCATTTAGAAACTAGACACCCCACTCATTTAAACAAATCTGTTGAATTCTTTACACGAAAATCAAACGAGCGGAAAAATTATTGTATCTGTCATAAACGGTAACATTGAGAATTCTCTCGAAGCGTCTTATAGTGTTAGCTATAGAATTGATAAACCTTCAGAACCTCATTCGATCAACAGATCTAGAACGACCGTGCATAAATAATTTCGAACAGTGTACTCGTATGTTTGAAGAATATTTCACAAAAAGGTAAAAATAAACAATATAGTACTATTGTACGACAATACTTAACAGTTGGGCAACACGATTCTTTCTCAGGAATCGATTTCAACGATTCAATCATACATTACGAAACGAATCGTTCACAACCCGTCTCAATCTAGGATTCAAAGTATTCTTCTGAATCGTGAACGAACGACTCACACGACTCGTCCCTTTGCAAACCAAGAGTATAATCAAAATATTATACATCGATCGCATAGTTGGTAAGCCCGGGCAGGATAGAGTCCCTTTGTAATAAAGTTGAGACATAGGATGGCCTCTTTTTAATTGGCTGGAAACAATTATCATGACCCCCATTGACCTACAAAAATTATCCAAGATAGTGTTCCATAATTGAAGCGTTGGGCCGAATAACGGTCTATGTTACAATCTGCTAACTGTGCAGGAGGACCAAAAATGTTACATCGTAATTCCGCTCAAAAATTTACTATCGGACGGGCAGCATAAACCGTTATTCCATCAATATACAGTATTTTGTACCGTACACAAAGCGAAGTATACGATTGTATGTTATTGAAAGTCATATTACACATCATAGAAGTTTGCAACATTTTGAACTCCACAGAAATGCTACCTGGGAATACAGACAATAAAGTTTTATACAATCAGAATATTATGAAATATATAAAATCAATTAAAAGATTAAATAATGAACAAGTGATTAATGTCATTTATTTTCAAATGCTATATATTAATATGAATTAACACCATGTAATTTATTAAAGTTACACTCAATGCCATATTATGAATAAACATACAATATTGATCAAAAATAACAACACAATTATTAGAAAATAACTGCAGTATTGAGATGTATACTGTTTTCGCTGTAAGAAAAATCCTATTGAAAACACAAGCACGTTGCTGTCATATCCGTGATTGGCTCACAGTCGAAACATTCACACGACGCAGGAAAATATAGTTCGTATTTGGAAACTATCATCTTGTATTATTTGAAAATAAAAAATTGAATTCTAGTTGTTAAATACAATGAAACATATAACTTCACTCATATGTAAAACGATATGTAAAAGAAAAGCTACTTTTATATTTTGTTATGTAGGCTACTATGAACGCGGATGAATACCAACAGTAATACCGAGGTAGTCTGTTTTTGTAACAAGCTGGCATCACTTGAGTTCGTAGTTGTTCACGTAAGCACGTGGTACTGTAGTATGGCTTCTGCATCATCGGTGTGTGTGTGGTTATTAATCATAAGAATGGAAACCCTCTCAAAAGCGGAGAAAAACAAATAGTCTTAAATGTATATAATAACTTATGTGAGTTTTAATTACAGTAATTATAAAGTAAAAGTTCCCTAAGCAAACGAATGCATAGTAGTGAGGTTAGGCCTACTTGACGAGTAACGGGAAATGTTTAACATGAAACAGAATGTACAACAGTAGGCGGGAACGTGTACTGAGAATCTATGGCGCCAAACAGCGGCCAATGAAGCCTCACTTCAGTCACGTGCTATTGTTTATATTAGGATTTTTCTTACAGCGAAAAGATTATAGGGATATCATTAAATTAATGAAAGTTGTAACAATAACAAATGAATAAAGAAAATTAAATACTATATTTTAGAAATTGTTGGGGGATGGAATTTGAATCCCTGTCCCGAATATTCAGTATCCATCCCAACAGATGGCTTATCTGTTAAGTATAAATTTTATTAATGATGAAGACAATAACAATCACAGTTTTTACATGCTGACTGTGAGAGAATAATACATTCTAAACAGCTCCTTTCTGACAACAAGAACAAGCTGTGAGCACATCTCCTTATAAGAATTTCCACAAATCTGTTGCTGAAACGAAATACCTTGATAAAATTCTATGATAAACTATCGTGACAAAACACAACATAGACCGACTAACACCAGGTAAAGTGTAAATTAAAATACTGCAAAAATAAGACAGGAACTTTCATTACTTGGGGGATCTTCCGCACTAACTTGCAACTTCGTCTTCGTTGTTGTATTCTCAAGACCACTATCCCTCTGCGACTTTCGTGACACATCTTTCCACTTATTTATACTAATTTATCGGATCATTTTTTAAGCCGGCCAATATCTACCGTAGAAATTGTCAGTCGTCCATTTTACGTAAATAGATCAACTGAAACCTGATATACAGAGTTCAAGTGCCCAGTATTCGTAAAGAGAACAAACTTCCGTGCAATAACTCCCGATGGGATGCAAACAACTGGTTACGCTAGAAGTGACTAGTGACATAGACCGTTGTTCCAACCAAGAAATTCATGGTTGCAACTCGTGTAGGAGGGCCTCTGATACAGATATTGAAAAACAATTTTTGTGACAGCTGTGTAAGACTATACAGAGCATTATTTCATTAAAAACTCGATTTTGAAGAATTGTAACATAGACCGTTATTCGGCCCAACGCTTCAATTAAAGAGTGTGATCCCAAAACGCGTAGTTTTTGTATCCACCATTCTACGCATTGAGCGAGTTTTCAAGTGGCATGCACAATAACATAATCTTTTAGACAAGGTTTTCCCTTGTTTTGAAAGAAAACATGCTTAAAATATGACAGAGACCTCAAACCTAATACTGTAGGTATATGTATAAATCATAAAAATGTCCAAATGGACTGAGTGAGTTTTGGTACCACACTCTTCAATAATTACAATTTATAAACTCAATCTTACTATCAAGTGCATTTTTTTTTTGCATTACACCTCACAAATTTCGGTACTTCTGACGTAGCAATCGTTTCACTGACACGCAGTCATTAATGCAATATATATTATAACTAGAGACGAGAATTCCATGCAAATGCATGTTTTTATAAGAACATGGGACATAGCTCAAACTTAGTAGGCCTATTATCTATTTTATTACTTTCCGGTTCCAAATATGTGTACTTTTTCCGTGCATATTTGCATGTTTTGGCCTTTTTGGGGATAAAACATGCATAATGCATATTTGAGCAATTTTTGGCTTAATCATGCATATAATATACATTATATTCAGTTTAAATGCATGTTTTAATGGTTTTGAGTGGAGACCTCAGTTTCTTGATTTTTACATCCCTTATTTTAGCTTCGGGAATCAGGATTGACGAAGGAAAAGAAAAAAAAACTAAATAACAGAAAAATGAAATAAAATGTTAAGATTTGCACAGTAAGGTGTTATGCACAGTAAGGTGTTAGAGGACCTTACTCTGGATGAAAGTTCAACACTTTACCAACGACAGTAGTTCACTTCTACAACACTTTACCGACGACCCTCTACAGACTGCGTGTCATAAATGGATTTATTACGTTGGATATTTTGAGAATAGTAGAAAGGAAAAATAGAGGGTTCAAGGAAACTGCCAACAAATAATTTATGTCAAAAAGCACCCTTTTTCAGAAAGGTTGTAAATACTCTCTTTCCCAGTACAGTAGCAATTTAGATTCTTCTAAAATTGGAATCATTCGCTAAACTCTCTTTGCAGTGTATGAACCTCGTAACTGGGTTAATGTGTTTGTTTCTTCTGTTTGCGTTTGTTAATGTGGTTCTAATATGCCTCCAATTAAAGGTTCCAAAAGTGCACTCTTTGCACAGTGGATTAAAGGAAAGGATTTTATTAGATCATTGAGGGATGTCGTATTCTTCAATTGTTGCAGTAAAAAGGTAAACACTGCTCTTCTGTTTCCGAATATTTTCTATGACAGTTATTCTTTGGAAAACATTACAAAACTTCTTTAAAATAAACTGGACAGGGTCATAAACGCGAACCCGGACTACGGATTCTTTTGTTCAGTGAATTAGGTTATTTTTGTGGCGAAAACTTGAATGAAGAATCTGAATATGTTCATTTAAGTTTGCACCCATAACTTCTTGCGATATAGAGAGGTCATTCTCTGCTTACAAAAACATATTGACTGACAAGCACAGGAACCTCACAGAAACCAATTTAGAAATGTTAATTTTGGAGAAAAAAAAAGGAACAAAAATGAAAGTGCATATTTTAATGTATTTTCCACTTGATCGTGCATGTTTCATAGTTTGATAGTGCATGAATGCATGCATATTTTGGGATTTTATAGTGCATGAAATTCTCGTCTCTAATTATAACATAAATACAAGTCAAACTTACATATGTTTCAGGCTGACGCATGTTTTCTGTATAGTTGTTATACAGTACTTACTATCTTTACATTATTGTCACAGATAAACTCCTCAGTGTACGACGAGACCACCTCCGTTCATGCCACGAATCTATTCTTATGATTCTTTATTGTTAGTCGTTCGAATTAACGATTCGTTCACGAATCGACCCAATTCTAGACACACGGTCTACCATCGAATTAACGACATGGCAAACTATGCCGAAAATGTAATTTCAAAAATACTTCGTAACAGTCCCCCCCCTTCTGCGATTCTATTTGACGAATCGACTCATGTTACCAATTTAGTCAAATTATAACTTCTGTATACTCTTAAAGAGAAAACTATTGCAGAAGATATTTTCGCGGAAATGCAATAAACTGGACTCTGCGTAGGTATTTGTTCAGATGGTGCGAAATTTATGACAGGGTTTATCCTGAGTTTGTTGCCATAGTGAAATCTATAGCAACAAACCTTCCTTAAACACACTGCTGTAATCACAGACAAGCTCTTGTTAACAAACACATGCCCGAAGAAATTGTACTGACTATGAAGTTGAAATAATCTATTTCATTAAGGCCCATCTTACATATGCTAGCATTTTTTGCAGCTGTTTACTGTCTCACACTTAAGTTTAGTGGTTATCTCGAAGCAGAACTTTCACAAAATTGTATTAACTTAAAACACGAAGTTTCTGTTTTCCTATCAACTATTTCTTTCACAAAGCAAGTACATCCAAGATCAAATGTAACTCCGGGCTTTGGCTTATATGGCTGATATTTTATCACGAGTTAACAGTTTAAACTTATTTCTTCTGGGATTAAATATTAAAGTTTTATATTGTGCAAGAACGTATTGAATCGTTCATCAAAAAAGTCAACTTTTAGGAAATGTGTTTAATTAGCGGTTTGATACCCTTCACAACTTCCTTGTACAAAACCAACTTTTTTGGACGAAAATATGAAAAACATAATTAACAACCTTTTGAAGAGACTCGGAGAATTACAAAAATTAGATTCACAATACCTTGGAAGAGACAAGTTTTGGAATTCTCAATATTAATGGTGAATGAAAAAGAGCAGCTATTTGAAATTTCACTAATTTTGAACTACGAAAAGCTAATATATCTTTGGAATGAATTCGCTTATAGTAAGTTTAAAGGAGTGCCCAATGTTAGCACTGTTAGCGAATAAAAACATTATAGTTTTCTTACCATTTTCCTCCACGTATTTGTGCGAGAAAAATTTTTCTTCGCACGCCTATTTAAAAATATATTCTGTGACATCTAAAGCAAATGCATCCTTCTAACTCAAATCACGTGAAGAGGTGATAAATTGTTCAAACTTGTAGGTTAAGAAAGAGATCTAAAATTCGAAAATAAACATATTAATATAAACTCGCATGGAGTTTTGTGCTTACAGAAAGTATTTTACTAATATCAAAGCAGTAATTTTTAGTCCCACTTTAAATTTAAAACAATGAATGAAGTGTGATTATTTTGTGGCAATAAAGATAAGAATATGTTACTCATGTACTTTTCTGTTATTTAATTACACTTTTTATTTTTTTAAATAAATGTATAATCTCCTGAAATTGTATTTGTGTAGTTCCAATATTTTAAAAACTTACTTCAGGGTTTTGTTGTAAAATTAATCAGCAGCAAATTACTAGATTTTTTATTGCAAAAAGAATAGAAAATAATAATATTAATAATCATAAAAAAATTTCTAGTAATTTACCGATTCACTGTACAGAAAAACCCAATAGTAATGTTTGTTCCAGATGTATATAAAATCATATAAGTGAATATCAGTTAAAATAATGTAAATTATGGCACAAGAGACTTTTTATATAAAGCGATACAATAAAATGCAAAACCACTGATCATAGAGGAATGCAATTTTGTACATGTGTTATTAACCAGACACACTGGTGATAAAAGAATTGTGAATTTAGCTTTAAAAACATGGAAGTTAGTAATTTCAGTATAGTGTCCCCTTAAATTTCCAAAATAATATATCGGATATTTATAAGGAGTTCGACCAGTTCAGGTCGCTGTGAAAGGAGTTTATGAGTCCAGTGTTTAGGAACCAATAAAGACTGATCTAAGTCAAGAAAAGAAGGTCCAGAAATGATATGTACTGTGTTATGAAAAAACTATAAAATACGACAGAAAGGGACACTGAAAATATAAGATGTTTTAATGCTTGTTTAATTCTGGTGTAGTCCTATGAATTTACCTAAGCAGGCCTGTTGTTGGAAAGATCAATGTGTCTAACGTTTCAGTTAACCTACATATTCCTGTAGTCAGCTGTAAAGGGCATCGATCGGCTCTTGCACCGAAGAAATGTGATCTACAAGTACTGAAACGAGTAGTTACAAAACGTTGGATGTATTTTCCTCCACAGCATGGTTCAAATAACCAACAAAATATTTTTAAAATAATGGATACTGCCCAAAAGTAACAATGAAAATCAAATCCTGCCATTGCCTTGTGTAAAGAACAGACATAATAGTTTAATAATTATACACATTTTAATAATTTGGAATGTCATTGCATCCATTTGCTTTCGATGCAGTTTACATTACATTTCATGCAATGCTTTTTTTTTTACTTTATTTATGCTGCTAATTATAGTCGCGACGCTGTTATTCCCGGCGTGACTCCTCCTCTTTGCTTACGTCTTAGGAAGTGAAGGCTCTATAAAGTCTAGGTAGGTAGTATCGTTCGATATTTTTGTTCTTTCGTTGCCGAGCTACCATACGAGGAATCTATTTGTCGCACCGTTAAACATTATAATGTCGTAGCTCCTATGGTAATAAATCAAACGCACTGTAATTCAGCAAATAATTGAACGGCAAATAACGTCTTCGTGTGCTTTCTGCGAACACCAACGAAAGAGCCAAAATGGCGGGCGATTGTATTAAGTATTTATCGAGCCTTAAGAAATGAATCAGCGAATCACAAGACGCACACGTTTAAATGTAGCCGACCTGCAACGCGATTGGCTGCCGGAAATTAGAACGACGGGACTATAATTCAGCATTTTAAATAATCACTGAAGGAATTCGTAGTATAGTGTGAAGATGTCTTGGAGAATAGAGGAACTAATAAAAAAAATGGAATACCATATTATTAAATCATTAAAGGACACTTAACGTAAACTCTGTCAAACACTGATCAGTGAACACGCATCGTTTACTAAGATAACTCCATATACCATGAAATCTCAAAAGATGTATCGGTACGATAAACAAACTGATGACATCGAAGCAGTGATAGACTGACCGTAACAGTCGGAATATAAATCCGACAGTTGCGCGACACCCCATGGAGGGCCAGGCGATTGCTGACCTCACGTTCGCATGCCTCAACAGAGGTGAACTATCATCCAAACAGTACGGAGATAACGTGTAGTAACATGACCATCTCAGCTAGCCGTTACAGCTGGCTTTCAAAACTGCATTTCGCTACTCACTTCAGCTCTCCAAACTCATCACGATGCTGGCTGGGCACCGGTTCCATACACTGGCAGAAAATTTCTTCTCTCATGAAGACTCGAATCAACGCTCATCCTGTATAGCTAGCCTAAGATATGACGCCACACGGCTATGGCCCAGGAAGAGAATACAAATATTTGGGTAAAAACCTTCCTAAAACTCTTCCCTTCATTACGAAGATCATATGACGAAATTTAACACTACAAGCTGCTTGGCGAGACTTCGTCCTTCAGAACTAAACCACAGTAGAGTCGAGATGGGCGTTTCCATTATGTTTAAATTGTAACGGATAAGAGACGCACAAACGTATAATTAAAGAAGTTAAAGTATGTATACTGTGAGAGAAAAGCTATTACCTTCCAATTAGCTATACGTAAAAACAGCTGTGGCACCACTGTACTTGAAGAAATTCAACACAGTGCAATGATTCTGCAATTTCTCACACTATAACATAATTTATTGTTTTAAATCTATTTTCCAGTCGAGTTCGAAACATCTTGGACCAAAGGGACAAATGCAGAAAATATTTTAATAATTCGTGTTATGACAATGAATTAGAATTACTTAAACCATGAATACTTACCTATCGATGAGCGGGGTGTAAGGTCCGTTCCTATAGAGACGGTCTCGGGTGCGACCCCTGAGAGGATCTGTTACGTGGTAAGCCGACGCCTGACGCCGAAGGTAGGCGTCTCCCTCGCGACGCTCGTAGAAGTGACTAGACCGCTCGAAAGTGGCATGATCTTCAGGAGGCCTTAAAATAATAGAAACAGTATTAAATACTAATCAGGAACATTAAAATATTATTGACTATCCAAGATAAGATTAATCACTTTGATCACGTCTAGGTTTTGTTAAGAACCACATTCCACAATAAGCTACCAGCCCTTCAATTGTAATATGTTACACTAATGGCTTAATGAGACAGAACTATGCATTACATCTGTGAAACAAAAAACTCTTGCATACCCAACTATTCAAAAACGACAGTGCAACTGACTCATCTATACACAATAATACGGCAAGTAAAAGAATGTGGAGAGACAAACTAGAGCTAAATGTTCACACACCACAGGCAGGAAGGAAAACGTTACTAGCGAGGGGTACCGCTCTTCCGGAACTAACCATACTGAACGTCCGGTGGAACGGTAAATGGAACATTCAGCTCAGAAAGGCACACAACTAGATAAAAACACTTGGAATTACTACCAGTAAAATTCATCCATACATACTTATCTACCTACCCTGTCTATTTTTCTTTCTTTTACCTAACTACCTACTTACCTGTCTGTCTATCTACTACCTACCCACCCACCCATCCAACAATGGACTTTTCCATTTCGCTACCGCATATTTTGCACATCTTTCGAATGGTGGAACTCTCTTCACTTGGGATAAGCACTCCCAACGACAAATGAGAACACCACACTAGAGATGGGAAAAGTTGTTATTTTCTCGTAATGGTTCCAACTGTTCCAGTTTCTTGAAAATACTAGGTTTCAAATAACAGTTCCGAAATAACAGTACCATATGTAACTTGTGTGTAACTGCAAGGTGCACAGTGGTATCTTGGAACCACACGGTTGACTAGTTTCTAATGTAACAGTAGTATTTTGGAACAGGTACGTACTACTAGTATGTAATATAACAGTGGTATTTAGGACGCTAAATGATCACATACTTCCCTGTATGCCATGTGATGCAGTATGATGTCATAATGAGCCGAGATGTGAACTTGTGGAAAAGAAATGTTTTCTAATGCCAAATTGAATTCGTAGATCAGGTTTGTTCGAAGCAGCAAACGTAATGCAATTTTAAATTATTTGTAAATTTTATTGGTCACGAAATCGAAGTAGATCCCAAATTATAAATAAAACCTAACCTAGTCTTTCTCTTCTGCTCAGCTCAAGTTTACAATAGTGTTCAATTTCTCCAAAAATTAATAAATAAAAGCTATAATCATTCCGGCCGTGCTAAAATTCATATTAATACCGTCATGAAGAGTAATAATCTCATTGTAATGAAATATGAAAATTTACAGTTGTATTTTAGTAAATAAAAAACTTCGACAATAGTCATGTTTCAACAGAATTTAGTTTAATTTCAAGAATTGGTAATGAAACCAAAATTGTAAAATATTTGTAAATAAAACATAACCTACATATTTTCATCTCACTTGATAAAATTCACAATGTAGCTACTATACTCTAATACAGGCATTATGCTAATAATTGTTTGATAGAATCCTATACTCAGTAACATTAGTTTCAAGATAATGTGTACCTTTTTTTAAAGAGACTCTTCATATCTTTACTATTTGTCTTTCACTTTAGATTCCAACATTTCTTTCAGTGTGACAAAAGGATTCCCAATAATTCTGCTTTCAAACAGTGGCGCCAACTTATGTGGGCTCGTAGGATCCGAGCCCACCCAATAATTTATCGTGTTACCATTATACTTATGATGTTTATTTAACTATCCCTCAAATGTTTGAACCCACTCATTGTTTTCTAAAAGTTGGCGCCACTGCTTTCAACAGTGCCAACCATGTTCCGTTCTGTGGAACAGGCGTTGTCATAATCACAGATATAGAGAACTCTATATCTGTGGTCATAATGTAGTTCCAAAGCGAAACGAGATTTTGTAACAGCAACCTACTTCGTACTAGCGTTATTTTGAAACGTAGTATTTCAAG
Source organism: Periplaneta americana (assembly GCF_040183065.1). Classification (NCBI taxonomy): domain Eukaryota; kingdom Metazoa; phylum Arthropoda; class Insecta; order Blattodea; family Blattidae; genus Periplaneta; species Periplaneta americana. The sequence continues at coordinate 152,344,813 of NC_091121.1, forward strand.
GTGCTGTTACGTTTTGCAACAATTCCAAGCAAGGAACTGTTCCAAAATAACCGTTACGTTATTTTTTCCCCACCTCTACACCACACAGATCAACGAGCAAATATCAATGTCCTATGTCAGATTCGACCCATAAGTCACTTCCACGCAATATTCCAACTTCATGGCTTAGTCACTTGGTATTTTTAAATTAAAATACGAGATTACCATATCGCGACTTCCATTTATCATGGCTTTTATGGAACTGCCACCTTGAGAGAACGGGGTATGTGAGATACTGTAAGTCTCGACGCTGTTATTTCCGGCGTGACTCCGCCTCTTTGCTTACGTCTTAGGAAGTGAAGGCTCTATAAAGTCTAGGTAGGTAGTATCGTTCGCCATTTTTGTTCTTACGTTGCCGAGCTACCATACGAGGAATCTATTTGCCACACCGTTAAACATTATCATGTCGTAGCTCCTATGATAATAAATCAAACGCAATGTAATTCAGCAAATAATTGAGCGGCAAATAACGTCTTCGTGTGCTTTCTGCGAACACCAACGAAAGAGCTAAAATGGCGGGCGATTATATTAAGTATTTATCGAGCCTTAAGAAATGAATCAGCGAATCACAAGACGCACACGTTTAAATGTAGCCGACCTGCAACGCGATTGACTGCCGGAAATTAGAGCGACGGGACTATACGTATATATGTTACCGTTAAAACCCGAAATTCGTCAAACCTAGTTCCAACTAGTAAAAAATAGTTTCAAAAATGCAGATGGATAGAAAGCGAGTTTTCGTAAGATCTGGAATTAATGACAGGTTAGGTTTGGTTTGTTTAGACTTTTACAAATAAAAACCTAAACAAACGAAACCTAACCTGTCATTGATTCTAGATCTTACGAAAACTCGCTTTCAGTCTACCTATATTTACTTAACTAGATTTTACTAGTTAAAATTGGTTTTGACAGATTTCGGATTTTAACGGTATCATATAGGCTACATACTCGTATTTTATATTATTAGGAATTTAATGTTTGGTTCAAGTGAAGTACGTATCAAATGTATATGTTAGCAAGGGCTAGAAGTATCGTTCTATTTCAATCAACCAGAGCCGATTTTCAATGCGATAGTCGATTTCATATTGTCACTTCTATCTTGTCGTTGATGATTCACAATACAATTGTTTCTTGAAATCAATAAAAGAATATCATAACTTAATATATTATCAATAAACCCAGAAATAATCAATCAACATCGATTTCATCGGCATCAAGTAGACCTATATCCATGAATTTAGTTTCACGTTAATTAAATTTCAATCTTTTTAAATTCCATTGTGTTTATAATAAAATGAATATTTCCATTATTCCGTTTATATTTCATTCATGTATAATGAGAGTATTTAAAACCAGATGGCTCAGGTCGAATTTGTAAATAAATACATTTTTTTTCTTTAGAAATGAGAATGAAATATGATACTATGTAAATAATAGTGCTACCACTTTATTATTATTTATTATTCTGATCGCGAAATAATTGATTAAATATCATGCGAAGTTTTCAATAAGCTTCATGCTCGTGAATTTATCGTCAAAATGAAAACCTATTGTGATATTACCTATGATAATTTTCTAGTTCAGAAAGTGCAAGTTAAAAATTATTATCATTATAATCATTATTACATAATTTTAAGATAACTTACAGTTATGTAGACTACTGCTGTGAAGTTGAAGGTCGAACTCTGCTACTCTCCTGCACAATTTTTTTCAATACGAGCTGGTTAATTTGTGACAGATATCCTCAGCAGGTTTTCTAAGTTCACATTGGTGAGACGAGATCTATGTTTACCCTTGATGAACTTTATCTTGTTGAAAGTCATTTCACAAATATAGGTACGTTGATCCAAAAAGATACAAAATTTTATGTGCACACGACACCAAGTTTTCGAACTGTTTTTCTGGAACTGTATTCAAAAACTCTAAAACTGAATTTGTTTTTCGTTTCTCTTGAAAAATATCTTCTACTTCTAAATCCTGCTGGAGATCAATAAGTTCATTTTTGAGATTTTTAATCTCAGGGCCAAAAACTGGCAACCCAGTTACATCTGCTGTCGTTTCTGACCAGGTATTTTCGACTAATCGAAATGGGCTTCGAAACTTTCGAAAATCATTAAATCTCGCGCTGAAATCATGGCGTAGTACAGTGAGCAATTCTAAGACGGTTTGCAAGTTTATTTCTTCCTCTGAGTTTTCTTGAATAAGATGTTGGAAGCATGGGAAACTAGTAAAATCATTATTACTCAATTCTTCTGTATACATTTTCAGTTTTTCTTCTAAACAAAAAATTGCACTTGTCAGCTGAATAATAAGTTTAATTGTACCTTGTATTTTAATTTGAACATCATTCAGTATTCCTGTTACATCAGCCAGAAAGCCAACTTTTAACACCAAGAAAAAGAGTCTAGTTCAGGGTTTTCTTTAACTTGTTCACTTAAACAGAGTTTTATTTCATGGCGAAGATTAAAAAATCGTTCCAAAACTCTTCCTTTACTCAACTACCTGACCTCACTGTGATAAATAACATCATCATACTGTGAATTAAGCTCTTTGAGAAATTCTATGAATTGTCTATGATTTAGTTCACGTGATCTAATGAAATTAACAATGTTAATTACTTTCTTCATCATAGATTTGAAAGTTTCGTCAAATTTAGCAGCAAGATTTTCTTGATGTAAAATGCAATTGTATGTTAATAACCGGTCTCTATTTAAATGTTTTTAACAAAAAAATAAATCCTGTACGACAACCTATTGTTGAGGGACAACCGTCAGTACACACTGATAAAAGTGTGTTCAGGTCAATTTTGTATTTGTCGAAAAATGATTTAACTGCTTCAAAAAATCTATTCCCCGTGTCTGACCTGTCATAGGTATTACAGTTGAAAATTCTTCCTTTATAATCGCTATGTTATTACGATATTTGACAAATAAAAGCAACTGAGAGGTTGACGAATCCAGAGCAAGGCTGAAATAATCACATTCACCAATTTCATCGAGAGTAGGCCTAACATAGCAGCATGTTTCCCGATATTTCGTTAACTCTCCTAACACAAGTAGAGTCAGAAGGTTGTAACTTTTGTATGTCACTTTTTATCTATTTTGCATTTGGAAATTTAGAAAATGATGTGTCACATACGACTAGAAAACAGTCCTTAAAAATCTCTGCATCAGTAAAACGGTTTCATCTTGTGTGCTAAAATTTATGCTACTTGATACGATGCTTTGTTGTTATTTTATTTTCATTTTACGGTAGAAAATATCATTTTTTGTTCAGACACTATGACATTTTTAATGTTTTTAGTTTTTCTGCTCTCAATTTAGAATCTTTAGAATACTTGCTGTCAAAATTTGAATGCACGGTATTATAATGCCTATTAAGATTAAATCGTTTATAACCTTGAACTATGTCACGACGTAATAAACGTATAATAATAGCCTTTCTTTTCAGTAGACATGAAGAAAAAATGATGCGAAAAACTCTTCCTTCCTCTTCCAGTTTTCTTCTTTTTTTTCTTTCGAAAAAACAACAACCATTAGTAAACACTGCATTGCAATAAACTTACCACTATCAATTAACTGTTCAACTGAATAAGAGTATAACAGTAACCGAGTATTCAATCGCTTGTTCATAGAAAGTAAGAAGCATGTATATTTCATTTTGAAAGCTTTCGACAATGAACAAATTCAAACTAGCGGTCTGCCAAATAAACGTACTCCTCGTTAAAACCAATAAGGAATACGTACGCTACTGCACTGCACTGCTAGAAATGACACAGGGATATCCAATGTTTTATTGAATTTCAATAAATATATATATTTATACTTAGAATTTAGATGTAAATATAATGAAAGTAAAATTATTCCAAGAGCCACAAATGTCCTCGAGAGCCGCATGAATTAGAGTATTTAAAACTAGATGGCTAAGGTCGTATTTGTAAATAAATATTTTCAATTTTCTTTAAAAATGAGAATGAAACATGATACTGTGTAAATAATATTGTGTTTTTCATTGGGTTATTTTACGACGCTGTATCAACATCTAGGTTATTTAGAGTCTGAATGATATGAAGGTGATAATGCCGGTGAAATGAGTCCGAGGTCCAACACCGAAAGTTACCCAGCATTTGCTCGTATTGGGTTGAGGAAAAACCCCGGAAAAAACCTCAACCAGGTAACTTTCCCCGACCGGGATTCGAACCCGGGCCACCTGGTTTCGCAGCCAGACGCGCTGACCGTTACTCTACAGATGTGGACAATATTTATTATTCTGTTCGCGAAATAATTGATTAAATATCACGCGAAGTTTTCATTTCGCTTCATACTCGTGAATTTATCGTCAAAATGAAAACCTCTTGTGATATTACCTATGATAATTTTGTAGTTCAGAAAGTGCAAGTTAAAGGAACTGAAGAGCAGACACCTACATAAATACAACTTATATTTGAGAAGCTCATTTTTAAAACGTGTCTTGTCCACCTGATAACGAAAATGAGCTTTCTGTGTCCATGCATTCTTCAAATATAATTGTCATGATTTGACTTCAGAATGCCGTCTAAACCACTAAAATATTGCGTTAAAAGTGACTACTGGAATCAAACTGACTTTTATCCAGAGAAAAATTGCGACAAAATATTAGTTCCAGCTTTGGAATCAAAGACTGTGATGCTCCTATTTGAATCTAAATGCACCCAAATTCTTTGGTTTTATAAAGCCAATTGCCTAGCTGGTAAGAAATTTTAGACCTAAAAACGATTTTTACTTATGTCCCAGAAAGTTATGGTAATGGACAAGCGTCGTTTTGAAAATAAGCTCCTCGTTTTTCATAATAGCATAAGAGGGTAAAGGTTGGTAATATTGTAATATGAGCAATATTGTGCTAGTTATTTTTGAGAATGTATTACAATTTTACTGCGCAAGAGGAAGATCGGTTTTTTGCGTCAACGTATTAAGGAAATGTTCTAGGACAAGTTTCTGCACAAAACAGGCCTTCTCTCGCTCAGTAAAATTGTAATAAATTTTCTAAAACAACTATCACAATATTATCAACCTTTACCCTATATACAGTTAATCGTTTTATATTATTATCAATCACAGGACCAGTAGGAATGCAGGATGATTCATTATCAATATGTAATTCAAGGAATCTGTAAGAAGTCGCCACACATTTGGAGTGTGCTAAATTCTCGTTACATTTATAATATGACCATCTATCCACATTATCCTGCACCAAGAAGTTCTAAAATATAAATTCATGAGTGTCACAAACGGATAATTCAACAGCTTCTTCAAATACATTCCACTGCTTAAGATGCGATACTAGCAACTCTGCCTCATTCTTAGGCAAGGCTCAGTCTTCTATAAGATTGTTCAGCCCATTTTGTGGAGCACAGAAGGTAACACAGCCAGCACAAAGTCTGCATCTTGAGATGGCGATGGTCCTTGCGTAGCTTCGTCTCATGATGGTGATGGTTTGAGTACACTTGGTCGGAATCAATTGTGTAGGAGACAGGAGGAACAATAAAAGCAATTCATAACTGGGGCACAGGGCAGAATTAGCAATAGTTTACATACTGTAGTTACTTGGATCCCGCCACACTGTTAGACCCTTTCCATTTAGCCACTCATGTAGATTTGTAATAAGGATAACTGACATGTGTTGTTCACGCCTTGTCCTGATCTTTCGCATTACACCATAAATAAAAGATTCTACGCGTCTTTAACGATTGGAGTTAATCGTTTTTGTGAATTATCACTTCTCCACACATGTTATAAAAGTTATTAGCATTATTAACATACTTATTCAACTGTATTTTAACGTCACAATCCTCTGATTTAAACACAACAGGGTTTTACTATTTAATCTATTATTATGAGTACTCCAGCACAGAGTGCAACACCACACAAAACACGTATTTTCCAAATGAAAACCATAAGCCTAACCGAATTCCTACAAGAATGGGTCATTAAGGGATAGTAGCAATCCTGCAAGATGCAATAAAGTACCTCTGTAACAAGTTGTTTCTGAAACATATAGCCTATCAAAACTAAAAATTACTAAAGCTGAATGAACGAAACTACTCGCCGTGTGTATCTTCCGGAGGAAAACTAATCAAGCAAAATGGAGGCTACTATCGTGTTCAGCAACCCAAAATTAGTGAAAAAATAAATAAATAAATAAATAAATAAAATAAATACAGATTGACTAATTTAATCTCCTATATATTTTGGTTGTTGACAGACCAGTATGGTCATCAAAGGTACGAAATGAGTAAAAAATCATCAATTAAAATATTATTATAATTATTATTATTTTTGTTATTATTATTATTATTATTATTATTAGTGCTGCTGCTACTGCATATAAAGGGCAGCATTATTGCCATAAGCCTACACCATAATTTTATTATCAACAATTTCAGGATCTAAACATTTGGATTCAGGCATTTATTCACAGGAACATATTTGCAAACAATCCTACATAACATCGCAACTTTTTTAGAATATTCGCAGCGTTTCGGAGAGTTACTTCTTGTAATTCTGTGAGCTTATTTTTTTATTTTCCAGAGATTAATTTTCAGAAAATTTTAAGAATTATATTCCCAGTGACACAGAAGTCACAGGTTTTGTTTTGGTGTTCTACATGGATTTTCACTCTCAAATGATCAGATTTTTATGCAAGATATCTAATTCACTTTTTACTATGTTTCCTAACAGATGGAAATGCAACAACCATTATCAAATATAGCCAGTAGTTTAGTTCTAAAGCGCGTAACGAGTTCCCCCCCCCTTCAGGATTTTCCCGTTTTCCTCAGTTTAGAAATTTCATAAAAAGCATGTGACATACGGTGCCGCACAATCTTCAGTAATGGTCAGCCATTTATAGCTAAAGGGACCAGATTTTGATAGTAGTACTAATACAAATTTTCATTCAATATAAATCATTTCGCTGATACGGTTCGTTTCAGGCCTGTCTGCTGGTATACTCTGTTTCTAAAAGGAAGCGGCCTTAACTCAAATGAGGCTTTGCCAAACGGATGAAAGTTCCAATTGCGACATGTCCTCTAAAATTTGGATTTGCTGTTGAAAGACTTTGTAATAAGTTCCATTTTCCCGGGTACTTAGTTGTCAACTGCCATTCTTACTTATTACTACTCCACTATCGTATCATACCTCGTTGGCAGAGTGCTGGCTTACAAAGACTACGGATCCGAATTCAATGACGTAGTTGTATTTGTGGTGGACAAAGCCGAGTGTGAGGTTTTTTCTATGAGTACTCTCGTTTTCCTCTCTTCATTCCACCAACACACTCCGCATTTCTCTTTCTCACCATCTCCGTATCTGTGTTTGTTTGGCGTTGCATCGGTCATCCATCGTGAGATATATTCCTCGTGTTTTGCCGAAGAGGTTGGTAGATGGCAATGGTGGTTTCTAGATGACTCAAGATCGACACAGAAATGGAAGTTCCGCATCTCCATCGGGAGGATCTCCCAAATACGGAAAATCATCACCAAATTTATTGCAGTCGAACTTGCTGGCTGGAGAGGAATGCGTGATGCACTGGATTATGGCGCGGGCACACAACTCTATAATAGGTGCACAAGAAGCCTACTTGGGCTGCAATACTTAGGAATAATCTCATCCTGTCCAGTACTTGTCAAAGCCAATAGTCGTGATGGGAGGTATACCTAATGAGTTATAAAATAAGGATCAACTACCTACTATCTTCTATCTACTTTCTCATAATTCCTTTTGAGAGCAGGCGAATTTTACTTCACAAGATTTTTTCTAAGTCTCCTCTTCCTCTTCCATTTAATTGAAATTATGTTGGTATATGGGTGGTGCAAAAAATTCCAAGATACAGTGACAGAAATGTAAAATTACAACTTTTGAAAAAAAAAAAAGTTTCTATTGCTTTCATTTTTATATAGTGCCGGTTGCAGAAATGCTTCATTTTCTAGAATGACACCAAATTAAATACCACCTATATACAGGATGATTCACGAGGATTTACCGTCCCTTACGGAGCTTATTTCCGAAGACATCTGAGCAAAAAAGTCATATAAACATTTGTCCTAATCGCAATATTTTCAGAATTACACTAATTTGAAGTTGTTTGTAAAATACCATTATTCTTTAGTTTTAAGGGTAAAAGAATATTACAGATAAAGAATGAACTATTCAGGAGTATCATTTCTTTAATTAGCTAGTATTCTGAAGCTAAAAATGTGTTGTGAATTCCATAGTTGCTTCGTACAGTTTTTTTTTTTTTTTTTTTTTCGATTTTAAACTACAAAATTACATTTTCTTAAGCATTTATCACAACAATTGTTACAAATCACGCTCCTCTTGTAAATTCTTTAAGGCTGTACATTAGGATGCGTAATGAAACTGTAAAGAATCAAGTTCCTAAAGTCGTATTATTTGTAACAATTTTTGTGATAAATATGTAAGAATGATGTCATTTTTAGTTAAAATTGAAAAATAAAATTTGTACAAAACAATTAACAAGCTATTTTTGCCTTCAGAACACTAGCCAATTAAAGAAATGACACTTCTGAATAGTTCATTCTCTATTTGTAATATTTTTTTTACCCTTAAACCTCAAGAAAAAAGTATTTTACTAACAACTTCAATTTAATGTAACTTTGAAAATATTGAAATTAGGACAAATATTTATAGCCTATAACATTTTTTGCTCAGAATGTCTTCGGAAATAAGCTCCGTAAGCGACGGTAAATCCTCGTGAATCACCATGTATAGGGCCTACCAATTCTGTCACTAGCAAAATAATTTCCCCCATCCCGTTAAACTGATCCGCGAATATATATATATATATATATATATATATATATATATATACACACATCAACATCAATATCAACATCATCATCATCATCATCATCATCGTCGTCGTCGTCGTCGACTTTTAAATGCTACCTGTAAGGACTTCCACCTATTTCGACTTCACTTTTGTATGGATTATGAACTAAATCTAGATATTATCACATGGAAAGACTTTCTGACCATGGGATTAGCATTGCACAAAGCCATCAAATAAAGCAACATGAGACAAAGAAGACAAGGAGCACACACCCAGCAGTCATGTGAGGAGGAAAAGTGCGTACATATTTTCGAATGTGAGGCATCGAAACGCACAAAAATTGAACAATTATAATTAATGGTCTTCAGTTTCAGAACATGATTATCCAGGTTCATTTACTGAAGTTGACCAAGATCGAAATATCATTATAAATGCATAAAATAACTTGTGTAGCACGAATATATTTTTATTTACATGCATTTATGCACTTGGTAGTCTACGTTCTGCATTCCAAGCCTCAGTAATTTCAACACAACGGTGCTCATTTAGCTTCATGATTGCACATACTCAGGTGATGCAAATAACTGCTTATGCACATGGTTCGTTACTTTCCATGCTCCAGGCAATAAATTTAAAATTAAATGTGTCAATACAATAGCTAGCGATCGCGAAATTACTTACTGTATTCACTGCGTACTTAAGTGAACCCGGAATTGCAGAATCTCCACATGTCCATCTGAGTAAATTTTTGAACGAGCACAAGAACTGATAAAAATTGTTTGGTATTTTGGAATGGTTATTTCTTTATTAATGCATAATAATAAGATTTAGTGTTTGACATACATGAACTTGAATTTTTTCCTTCAGTATTTTTTTGGAAAAAAAAAAAAAGTTGCCTGGACATGTAGGGTTTCTGAAATTTATGACTTATTACGTAACAATGATTCTAATTATTTAAAAAAAAAAATTAGATGAAGACGGAGAGGGACAACTTTATCTTTTAAATAATTTTAAATATAGACCCATTTACGCCAAGAAATTGAAAAAAGTATACAGACATACAAAAATGCAAAATTATGTGAATTGTATAATTATTTAATTCTTCAAATTCCTCTAAACCTATAAAAAAGGAAACCAAATCGCAAAATTCTTTGGTTTCTAAAAAAAATTCCAAAAGTCTTGGACTTGCTGTCTTTCTGCAATTCATTGTAAATTAATGCCGTAGTGAAATGTACACCGAACACCGGACGTATCAGGTTTCTGCATCACTTGTAATGCTTATGTATGAATATTAAGCCATACGGAAAAATGAAGTTTAGAAAAATGATTTCTGGGGTTTTCGCAATTCACGATTCAAGTATCCATTTCATACATACTTGAGAGGGGTAGGGCATGTAGCAATTATGGGCGAATCTAGAAATTCATATAATGTGTTAATTGGGAGACCGGAGTGTAAAATACCTTTGGGGAGACCGAGACGTAAATAAGAGGATAATATTAAAATGGATTTGAGGGAGGTGGGATATGGTGGTAGAGACTGGATTAATCTTGCTCAGGATAGGGACCGATGGCGAGCTTATGTGAGGGCGGCAATGAACCTCCGGGTTTCTTAAAAGCCATTTGTAAGTTATTACCTTAAAATGAGCCTGATGATAATGATGATGATGCTGATGATCAATTATCTTTGAAAGAACATCGCGAGCTTGGTTTGACAAGGTTCTAACTGACAAAATAGGTGAAATTGAGATTGTGTACTCATAACCTTTCATTCAACCAGACTTTTATAGGAAACTGACTTTTGTCGCTATCTGTGGACAAACAAGAAATTAGTACTGTACCATAGTTCTATCTGCAATGAAACTGGTTTTTTTTTTTTTTGAAAAGGTTGTAACTACAAAACCATAGCTCATGCTTTTGTTCTGAAATGTTGGCGGTTTAAAAACGCATTTCTGTTAGTGAAATATTCTTGGTTATCTACTCATTGTTGGATACTCGTATAAATAATTTACTGAAGTGACTTTATTTATGTTCTGTTAGACTGAATCTTATAATACGGTTATGAGTGAAAATAAATCCGAACAAGATATTTTCCCTAACAGTGATTCAGGTGATTTCGTCACACCTACTTCTACCGAGACCAACTAGTAGTGATGAAAATACTCGTGGATGAAAGTTCAGTAAATAATTTTACTGCTAAGTAATACATTTAATTATTTCTGTAACTACAGTGTGTCCAAAAAAATCGAATCAGTTAACAATATTCGCAAGAATTAAATTTGTAAGAGTGTCATAGTTATCCATTAGACATTACAGAATTGTCACATGCCACATTACGGAATTAACTTTTTTTTTAGAGTAACCTTAATTATGAATCCTTTTTATCATATCACATAATATTATAATGGTGTTATTTAAAATTCTGTATACACAGAGAGCTCAATAAATTATGTTTATTACTATTTTCTGTTACTATTATAAATGTGTTACTAACAGGAACATAAAACTCAGAAAGTCTGCGTGCTTATAAAGTAAGTAACTTATAATGTTGTTTTAAATATTAGAGGAAGAAAGTAAAAAAGACCTCATGGCGTAAAAAAACAAAACATTCCTACATTATAGGCCTATGTGAAGATCTACTCCTCAACCATTGAACATGAATATTTATTGTGCGACAAAATAGTAATATGCGTTACAAGAGCGGTATGTTGAAGTTTTCATGTTCGAGGAAAAGTTTGAAAAAGCGAAACGTAGTTGAGCTTTTTTAATTTCCGAGAATTGAAAGAAAACATACCGCTCGTGTATCGTACATTATTTTGTGCGAAGATCGTTTATTACATACCTGAAAGAGGAATTTCTAATTAGTTGCAATGAAATCTCCATCTTGGTTTCTGTTCAATGACGGCAAATTTGCAAAACAAAAATATCTATCTTCAACATTGTTGCTTTAAAATGTTTTCTGTGTTTACTATACTCCAGCAGGCTGTGATATACGTCTGTGTTTTTTTTCCTCCCAGTCTATGATGAGTCTGGAATCTTGTTGATTTTTTCACGGCTTCCTTAATGTTACTTGCATCATGAATGCAGTAATTTTAGTGGAGTTGTAGAGTTTACTTAATTTTTGCAAATATTTAAAAACAATAATTAACAGTGCAATTTAGGTGAAATTGTAGTAGTAAGTTTCCAATTTATAATTAATACTATACTGAACGTCTCTAAAAATAATATGTTAAAAGCCTAAAGGAGTAAAATCAATATGTCACTTAAGCGGTAAGAAGAGGGAAATTGTTATGTGTGTTAGGTTGGGAATACTGAATGTGGAATTTTAGACTTTCCGCGGATTGGTTTTGTGCGGAAACCAAGCAAATACGCACGATCTCGCACAAAAGTAACATTGCAACAAACAGTTTTAACACGGATGTTAATGAAAATGAAGTAGAAAAAAGGATTATGGTTGGAATTGAAACTAATACAAATCATGAACCACCTCAAAATACACCAAAAAAGAAGAATATACGGAAGGTTATGGCCAAACCAGTAGCTATCGTGGAAATGTAATATGCGGAAGAAAGCACATAAGGAAGGTAAGGTGTAGACTATGTGAATCGTAGAGGAGAGGAAAATCTGTTTCATACGAAATTGTGAATATACTAAAAATGTAAGGCAATATGTAAATATAAATGTAGCCAAAAATACTCACAAAGAATAACTAGTTTCATAGAACCTACTATTTTTTGTAGTCTGCTATTCCCCAATAGATCTGATAAGACTGTTAAAGCAGATGAACCGTCGTAACTATTATCGGGTAATACAAATGACAGCATAAGATATCAAGGATTTTTCAGCAATTGTAAAGCTGTTAAATTAGAGCCTACAAGACTGTTTCATTCTCCCAATTAGCTACTGTGAAGTTCACAAAAACATAGGCCTTATCATGAAATCAAATACAAATCCATGAGACAGATGAACAAAAAAAGTTGCTAATATCAATTTTAATTAACACAGAGGAGTGCTGAAGCCTGTCCCACAGGATCAATACGTGTTTTGAATATCAAACCCAAAATCCAAAATATGAAGATTGAACTATCAGATTTGAAAAAAAGACAGCAAAGCAGCTATCCCATTCATGCCTCTGCAAGACAAGTTACTACTCAGCAATCAACTTAGTATAGACTAAATACATTCTTGCTTGAAATAGTGTCACAACCCAATATTATTTTATAGTTGATACCATAATGTTCTTTTTTCAACATAGACTTATGGTGGTTTAATTTCTTTGGTCCCTATAAACTGGAGTTGTAACTAACACATTTTTTGAATAGTGATTAAAAAGTTAGTTTCACAAGATTCTAACTGCAATTTCGCTGTCTCAGATTCTACGATTTAAAAAGGAATTTTTCAAAGAGAACTCATTAAATCTACTTTCCATTGATATCTAAGAAGGTATATAAAATTATTTTGAAAAATATTCATAAATAAAAAAGTTATAGTATAATGAAACTTTAAACTCAATTTTCTCAGAATAATGGTTTTTGTAGTTAGAACCTTATCAAATCAAGCTAACGACATAGCGATTTTTCCTTACGTTATCATCTTGTCTTTCAATATTCTGCCTGAAAGCTGAGCTAAGCTGTTGCCTAATTTCTGTTCTGACTGATAAAACTCGGTAAGCATTCTTATGAGCAATAGATTCCTCATGCTTCTTAATTTTTCGTGTCAAATGGCTTAAATCCGACACACCAGTGCAATGGCAGTTCGTATCTTTACCCTTAGCAAATATCAGGCACGGGAAACAAAATAATTTATTTGTAAATTCACAACCGCAAATCCAGCTGTTTCTTTAATATACTTTTACATTGAAAGCCCTGCAAAATGTCTTACCTTTGTGCTTACTTTAAATCGAGTTGAGGTAACGGCCTTCCAAGCTTCTTTATTTTACATTTATCTTCCAAGATTAAAAATAAAAAATTTGTTTGTAAAAGGTATTGAACACTACTCATTTTCTTTGGATACTAACACTGGTCACACTCACAGATGAATATATTAAGACTAAAACACCAAGAACGACCATTCTTACGTTTCCGCCACAGCGTGTCGGCTGTCTCACTATTACGTCACTGGACAGCTGCGCTGGACAAAGATACTGTACATATATGTTTATATAAAAAATCTCTCTTAACACTCTCAGGAAGAGTACATACTCGTGCTCTGGGGGATTCCACAAAATTTTAACATAAATATTTTATTAAGCAGCAGAATAAAAAGTTAAAAAAAAACCACACATCACAATAATTGGAACTTTATATTTTCTCTCTAAAGAATAATTTTTAACTGATTTTTTTTTCTAAATAAGAAGCATTAGCAAATTGCATGTTTGGGAATTTAGCTGTTATACTGTTACAAAGCCTCGGACCGAAGTCGCTACAGTGATTATTAATTAGGAAGCGGATTTTCATGTGCTAAAAATTTTAATATATTTATTTTTTATGTGCTAAAAAGTACGAAAATATTTTCTAAAAATAATTTTTTTTTAATATGACAAAAATACCTTACTTAGCTTGAAAAAAAAATGTTACTAGGTTCTCACCAATCACATTTGAGTATCATTTGCTAGTAGTTGTCCGAGAATTGCAGTGAACAACAAAGGTCATTTCCAAATTCTCCATCACAAATGCATGCTCATTATCTCTGAACAACGACTTACACTGTGAAAACGATCTTTCCACATCACAGGACATTAGACGTGCATATTTAAAGAGAGGAATGTCACAAACACCTACACCGTCAATTTCACCTACAGGCACACCCTCCAATACTTGAGCAACTTTACACATTTTTTTATATCCACTGTTTTGCCGTGAATGCACACGTGAAGCAGCGGCAATGTGCTTGTTTCCAGATAAATGTTGGGTTACCTCAGAGCTCTGATCTGCACTTACTGATTTACCACATGGTTGGCAAAATAACACTTTTCCGTCGGTAGTAAAAATGTTTTTAAATTCATCTACATATTGCTGTAGACGCGATCTTAAACTCGATTTGATTTTAGGCATCTTAAGAGGCTAATATACATACGTCTTAACGTAAAAAATGTTTCTAGCTACTGACTAACAATGTCTGAGAAAAGCTTCCTATAGCGACGCCACCACGTCTACACTACGCAGCTTATGCTTATGATCCGATAACGGGGAATCACAACAAGATGTATTTCCTCACTTCATAGGCATGAGCGAGAGGCGAGAGATTTGTTTAAATTAAATAATGTTTATACCCTAGCTCTTATCCGTTGTGTTTCACAAACAAAGCGCTGAATGAAATCATCTTCAGCAACAATAAACATTCCTAATTATGTGTTGCAAAATCTCTCCCTCTTGCCCATGTTAATTTATTCTCATATAATAACACTGATATGCTACCTAGCAGTTCTCAGAACTTGAGGCGACACTATTACAAAATGGATCACGGATACACCACACAGCCCATAGAAACACGAAGCAACCAAGAATTCTTAAAAAGATAACGTATTTCTGAGTGATATAATTGATTTAGTTTTAAAATATTTAAAAGTTCTTGTAAAAAAATTATTTAAGTAAAAAAACTCCAAGATTTATGTGTTTATAATAGATTTCCTGAAAATATGTATTTACATAAATTTTTTGTGAAAATATATGTTTTTATGTGAAATAAAATTCGGGTTTTAAACTTGAAACTTGACATTCGGAATTTTTAACTTTGTTAATTGTGTTTTATCACACGCAAGAAAAATATTTAATTACATAGGAATCCGCTCCTTAGTGATTATAAACTACAGTTGTGGTACATTTAGATACTGTCAAGCATATGGTGTCTTATCTTTCAGTTTTATATTTATGTGAATATAAATTAAACATATTTCGGTTTATGTGTACGAAATTCAATAAGACATCGTTATAAATTTGATATGACAAAATTATGCATATTTGTACAAAGCAATGTTGCTCGACAAGACCACTCAGACCCATGAACTTGAAACCAAGCAGGATATGCGTTATTTCTGATCTCATATTTGCGTTTACTGTTTTGGCTTATTCCATCACATATTTTCAGTAGCCTATTGATCAGTGGGTGTACAAACCGATCTCTGTAGTCTATAACAGGTTTGAATTACCAATGTACAGCCTTAATGACAGAGAAGAGAAGGAACGCACTCTTATAATAAAAAAAAAATATATGACAGAAGTCAACTTCCGAATTAAGTCAAGTTCACAGCGCGAAATAAATGACTGCGAATATGCAATACCCAAAGAACTCTCGCTATACTGTGATACTTGAATACGCGTTTTCTGTATGTATGTGATTTTATATTGGTTCAATATCTAAGACGGTAGGCTATCATTTACTCGTAAACGAACTGTATTATCTTACTGCAACTGTATGAACACAAGCTAACTTTTTTGATATGTAATAAGTAGATTTCTGCTTTATATTTATTTATTTAAACTGTATCTTCTATAAGATTAGTATGGTCATGTTCTCTTTTAATTCAATAGTTATTTTCATACTTCATTTCAACCCTCTCATTCACACCAATTTTTTATATGTTATTTTAATAATTTTATGTATTTTAGTCTCTCTTGTGATATATACTCGTAAGAACGTAAACTGTCTTTATGCGAGCAAACTTAATACCTGGGCTTGTCACTACTGTGTGTGAATAAGGCTTTTGCTGACGGATGTCCCAGAATGTGCGGATTCGGTTGTATTGGAGCCTCTCTCTCGCTTTCTCTCTCCCTCCCTCTCTTTCAAAGGCTAAAAATCAATGAACTGGCCGCGAAATACGCAAAGGCTAAAGCGAGTAGCTTTTAATAACGCATATAGTTCTGTTTATAAGTATGAATAAGGGTGTAATTATTTGTCTTATTGGCACTGTTGTATCAGTGAAGCGTGGTGAGTCAGTGAAGTTATGGTTTTACAGTGCAGTGAAATGTGTTATATAGTGTCAGTGAAATGTGTTCTAAAGTTTCAGTGAAATGTATTATAGTGCCACTACAGTGAGTGAGATGAGAGTAAAGTGAAAGATTATTATCAGTACCAATGTGAAACTTATGTAGGGCCTATACATATGTAGGTTGTAATGTAAAATTTGGTTCACTTATTAATTAGGTTATTTTATGTATTATTATTGTAATTATTGTGTATAACTGTATTGTGTATATAAATGTATTGTGTACTGTATACTTGTATTGTGTATTGTAATTTTATTTGTATTGTTTATATTGTGTACATCACTGCCACCGGGTGCTTGCCCACTTGCAGTGTAAATAAAATAAATACAAACAATACATACATGTTCGGGGTTTCGAATCTTGCTTAGGGCATACATAATTGTTCCTTGTCACTGTGGTGTCTTGTGTTGTTTATGGAGGTCCACGTAATATATGAACAAAGAATGGGCAAACAGGGAACCTTCCAAGAGTCAGAGCGAAATTCTCTTTGACAAATTGCACATGGGTTAATATAGTGAAGACATAAATGTATACTAATACAAAGAACACGACACACAAAATAGTTTGAACTGTAGTGTACAACATTTCATTCCACTAATACTCTACAAACTTCTGTACTTTTCGCTAACGAAGTAAGCCAGATAGGTCACACCTTACACTATACCAAAGACAGAATGAGGCAACTTAAAAGTAATAAAATAACTCACCAATTTAACTAAAGATTGAACGCTCGTTCTAAATTCCCCACACTCAACATACTGCTCAAAAAAAGTTTAGCATTTTCCAAATACACTCACCAGCAGATATAATCCGTGCTTCATTTATGCATGGATAGCAGCAACATTGCCTTACCCATCCCCAGGGGTATTCATATTGGGAGTAGTAAACAAATTCAGTATATTAGTGCTGAGTTTCACTCCAGACAAACTTGTCAGTATGCTTCTTCCTTACGAACTGTAGGTACCCTACAGCAAAAATTCAGTGTAACAGAGAAGACTGAAGAAAAAGTGTACTGCAGGTCTATAGTCCTCGATAATGAGGAAAAGTGAAAGATTATAGGGATCCACGTCAAGCTCGAGCGATCAACAGCTTGGCAAAAAGGATACTCAAATATAGATCTTTCTTATCCCTTAAAGTTAGAAATGACATTTAAATTCCCCTTTACAATAAATACTTACGTACAACTTTTCAAGGGAGATAAGAATCTAAAATGTTCCATTTTAAGGATTAAACTTAGACACGTATTATATAAAAATTATCTAGGTCATAGTCTTTATGATCTTGACTATCCTCAAGTAGAAGTTAATATTTTCTGGGCGTGAGTTTATTTTCAGTAATACTTGAACTATTGAATGGGAAATGCATATTACAAGATACCGGATATATTATTTGTTTTAATAAGTCGGAATCACCCATTTTTAGCAATACAGCCCAAATGTTTTTTTTACACCCTTTATTGAAAGAATTTTATGCCGGATTGTGCGAGTTGGGAAACTGGCTTCACCATCCGCCATACAGTGTGTTTTTCTCCAGTCTTCTATACTATAATATTATACCCTGGTCGCTGTCTACCGTCCCTGAGGGGCGAGTCTTCGACACCCACTGGAGCACGAAATAGGTCTCTGTGCCTGAAATCCATTAGTCATTCAGAACCGCCAACATTACGACCTATCAATTTTTAGACACACAACGAGGAAACACATATCATGGAAGGCAGACGAAGATCCTATTTTGTCTAAATGAAGATGATAGTTAGGGAGAATTGTACACAGTATTAGTGGAATGTAGAACATTCCGAGAAAACTCCTTACAATCTCGGCTTTGTCCAACTCCGCCAAGATTTGACTATGTTTTTCATTTATAAATGGTGTGCCAGTAAGTCTGTCTTTTTAAATGACACCATGTTAGGGTGACCAGACGTCCTCTTTTGTCCGGACATGTCTTCCTTTTTAGACCTTTATCTGGGGTCCGGGCAAATTTAAAAACAAATCAAGAAATGTCCTCTTTTTTCGTAAATTGTATGCATGATATTTTAAAATTATCTGCTTTGACGCCTTTTCAAGTACTTTGCCTGTAGGTGGCAGCAGCATCGACGGAATATACTCTTTTCCAACGGTCATAACTTTGCAACGATGAATATTCTCAACAAACCATAGATATATTGGAACTTTATATTTTATTTTTGGTGCCTGAGCAGGTATAGTAGGAACATCATTAAGAATATTAATTCGTGCTGAGCTGTAGCCTGCAAATCGAGGAGCGATTGTGAATCTAAATAGATATTTCCTGTTCTCTTTAATAATTTTATTATAGTTCCCAGGACTTTCATATGTAGCTAACTGTAAAATCATTATTTTTTTCATAATTATTATTTTGTAATAAAATTCTGTGGTGTTTGGGTAAAGGGAGATAAGTCATAAAAATGAGTTCGGAGATATGTAAAAATTAAACTTGGGACCCTTATTACAAATAATTTTCTGCACAAATAAAACACATCAACTGCTAGTATTATTTGATTTTTGCACACCCACTTGTATAATTTAACTTGTGTGTTCATCTGGGGAACAAAATTCCACCTGGACAAAAAAAAAAAATGACTTATACCCCTTTACCCGAACACCACAGAATTGATATTGACGTAATTTAAAGTATAATATGGGCCTAAGTCTAAATCTAAGTACATATTTCCTGTCCTATTTTTTCGAACAATGTCCTCGTTTTTTAAGCTTTGTGTCTTCTTTTCATCGATGTGAATCTGGTCACCCTACACCATGTACTTATTTCCCCATTTTTGGATTCTTCAGGTCTCAGTACGTACAAAACTTTTTTTTTTTTTTTGCCATTTATAAACCATTGTTTTGTAAAAATTACCTCATTTGAGACAATGTATGTGTACTGAACAAAGGGAAATTTAATGCTTCAGCACATCAATTTGAGGAGGCTTTGGATTAAACAATTGCAGACAAAAGCTAATAGAAACAAGTGAATAAAGCTAATAAAAACAACTGAATAACAATATTAATATTATTTAAATTTATAATTTAAAAAAGACACATTGTAGGATATGCACCATTGAAATTTCACTGCAATAGTTTAAATATAGTTCGGAATTTAAGTTACTGGTACTATCAATGAAAAATGGACCTATAAATCTGCCATCAATTATACCAGCCCACACATTTACTTTTTGTGGACGCTGTGTGTGGTGTTCTATAATCAAACGAGGATTCTCATTAGACCAGTAATGGCAGTTGTGACGGTTTAATTACCGTTTAGACATAAAGTAGCTTCATCGGAGAACATGATTTTTTTTTTCACGAGGTTAGGGTTCTGTTTGAGCATGTCATTGAGGTTTCAGCAAACTGAGTACGTCTATGAAAGTCATCTTCATTGAGTTTTTGCAGCAGCTGTACCTTGTATGGGTGCCATTTGACTGCCTTCATTAAGTTGCATATGGATTTTTTTGGCTGACATCATGGTCAACTGCAAGCTCGCGAATCGATAAATGTGGTTTTTCTTCTACTGCTAATACCATATCAAGAGCTTTTTCACCATCTGTAATTTGTTTTGGTCTTCCAGACTTTGGCTTATTTTTAACACTTCCAATTTCATTGAACTTTCTTAAAATTTCTGATAACGTAGAATGAGACAATGTTTCTTTCTGGATGCATTCCTTTAAATAAGACACAAACCTCTTCTTGGGTTCTCCTTCTATCATCATAGCCGATCAACATTAGTATTTCAATTCGTCGTTTTTCTGTAAAGTTTGCCGTCATTAATTACTTTCAGGAAGATATTGGAAGGAAATAACTATTGTTATTAAATTGTTTTGTTAGCTTTATTCACTTGTTTCTAATAGCTTTTGTCTGCAATTGTTTAATACAACGTCTCCTCAAATTGGTGTACTGAAACATTAAAATTTATCTTTGTTCAGTACGCACACATTGTGATCAAAATAGGTCATTTTTTACAAAACAATAGTTTATAAATGGCAAAAAAAAAAATGATTTTGTATGTACTGAGACCTGAAGGATCCAAAAATGAGGAAATAAGTAGGCCTACATGGTACTATTAAAAAAAACTCATTGTCACATCCTTTATAAATGAAAAACAAAGTATTTGAAAACATGTTCAAAATAATCCTTCTTTGATACCCTACAACTTTTGTATAAATTTTCTTCATAAAATTAGAACTAAGACAATTACAAGCATTGTTCCATACATTTTACTCATCCTGTATAGAACAGCACAATTCTGTGGTGTTCGGGTAAAGGGGTAAAAGTCATTTTTTTGTCCAGGTAGAATTCTGTTACCCAGATGAACACACAAGTTAAATTATACAAAAATCAAAGAATACTAGCAGTTGATGTGTTTTATTTGTGTAGAAAATTATTTGTAATAAGGGTTCCAAGTTTAATTGTCATTTATCTCCGAACTCATTTTTATGACTTATCTCCCTTTACCCAAACACCACAGAATTTATCCAGACAGCTTTAAACAACTATATCAAGACTTTGAAAAAAAAAATCAACTCAGCATTGTTCCATACTTTTTACTCATCCTGTACAGAACAGCACAATTTATCCAGACAGCTTTAAACAACTACATCAAAACTTTGGGGAAAAAAAAAATCAACTCAACATACAAAATAACTTAATCATTATTATGTATAAAAGTAATTTATCCGCTATGACCCAAGTCGTTAAAAGAGTCCAGTTAGAATTCCAGCATTTCTTGTTTTGATTTTTGTTAGAGCAAAATATATTTATTTGTCCTTCCATGGAGACTGTGTGAGAAAGTCCTGTGTTTGTCTTTAACGGTGATGACCTTGTGCCATGCTGATCAAGTGATCGCATGACAAGGGAGACCCGTTACTTGTGGCTATCTCGAGTGGCTTTAAAATTCTTATTCTTATGCAGGTGGAACGGAATGAAGTACAGTACCACTCTGAAGCAGACATAGATGATAATAAAGACAAAGTACTTGTATTCAATGTATACTGCATTTAATGACGAAATTACATCATTTTATTTTTCTCTTTGGTTTATATAAATCATTATAGAGGTGTTTGCACCAAATAACACATTATATTAAACAGAAAGTTTTCCTACTCTAATTTTTCGAATCTATTTTATGAATACAAAATCGATTAAGAGCTTTATGACACTAAAATTTCTTAGGCCCAGTTGTATAAAACTCCCTGACTAAAGATCAACTTTGATCGAAGATCGAAAAGTAAACCGAGTTCAGACACTTCTTCTATTGTATAAAACTTTTCTGCGATCAAATTACCTTGGTTCAAATGCAATCTAAGTTCACGTGAAAAGGATTTGGCAACATCGCATAAACAGGTGAAATACGTGATGCGCGGACCATCTTTTACAGGTTTGTTCAGTGTTGCCAATCTAGCGATTTTAACTCTTTTTCAACAACAATTTCTTTTAACTTTTATATTGCTTAAATAGGGATTTAGTGACCTTTTTAGCACCCCATAGTGACAAAATTTAATCTTTCTTTCGCGACTTTCCAAATTACACTCTGTTGGAGACACTGTTTATTTTTTGCAATGTAAATAATGGCGGACAATAAGAAGGTTGACTGTTCTCCAAGTTGTTATCATGTTATGGTATTTGATACTGCTAAACATAATAAAGCTTTATAAAACGACAATTTTCATTTAGTAATACAGTTAATTGAACATTTATGAATGTACCTATCATATCCATTAATAATTAATGATTGTTATAAACATAATATAATTATAGGTTATGTTATTTGATACTGCTGAACACGATAGAGCCTTATAAAATATAAGAATGTTTGTGTATTAAGGCAAGAAATTGAAAGAAATATATATAAATGTACCTAACATATCTATTAATATTACTAATAATGGATATTTTATTTGCACAATCTGTCACTTGTATATTTCAAACAGAAAAGAAATAACTGAACTTGGATCATCTAACTTAATCGGAGAAATTTCTTCAGTCAAAGTTGACTTTAGTTTGAGACAAATTAATCTCAGATTAGACTTTATACGACACAAAATTCCAAGTTCAGCTGAAACAAGGACCAATTTAACCTCTGATCTAAGATTAAATGGTTTATACAATCGGGCCTTAGTGTGGCTTCCTTCGAAAAATGGAAATAAAGTTCGGGCGGCCATATCACGGACGTAGGACACCCACATCCCTGGTCACCGCGTAAAGGCTCGCTCCCACTTAGCGGAATCGAACTGAATCGAAAAGTCTGCTACCGTTCACATCTAGTGGAATCGAACCGAACAGTACTTCTATGTTTTGTGTTTTATCATAGAAAAGAGGATAATTCTACACATGAGTTATTAATTTTTCTTCGTTCTTATTAATTTGTGATTTTTGTATACGTACTATCCCAGCAATAACTTTCAATAGTAAATGAATTAAGCCGGCAAGAGTGTATATGGTTCATTTGTTTGTTTGTTTGTTTTTTTTTTTTCACGAGACTTCACGAGAACTTACGATCATACCCGAAACAAGAAATTCTGTTCCGGGAGTGGAATATTCTAGCTCCTGAATTCTGTTGTTCGATTCGACACGCCGCTTTCTGCTATCTTCCATTTAAATATATTGTGAATAGAAATTTTGTTCGATTCGATTCCACTAAGTGGGAGCGGGCCTTAAGCCAACAAAAAGAAGAAATGAAACACACACACACACCCAATGTCCAAGGAGGCGAAATAACTAAAGAATGACCAGTAGCTTATAAGGTACGCAATTCAAGGCAATTGAACAGACGCTCTAATGTGGCCTAAAATCTCGATCGGATACAAAGAAAGATAAGATATCGCCTTACGTTGCTAACAATGAATAACGGCTTTCACAGAAATTTTGTCCAATACTCGGTCATCAGGTATCGGTTGCAAGTGGTGAATAAAATGGGAACGCTACGCAAAGTGATTAACACCACACTTTGCACGACAGATCAGCCACATATCACGATTTCGGTACCTATGCAGCCCATATTTTGGACCACATTTTCTCTAAATTAGAATAGAAACGCTTGTACATGTCACGGGCGAATGTATGTACAGTGACTAATAATAATTTTAAAATATACTAACTCATCTCCTCTCGACACACTCAGAAAATTTTAGCTGCAGAATGGTTCATCCACTATAATAGAAGACTTGCTATATATACAGGAACACCAGGTGGCCCGGGTTCGAATCCCGGTCGGGTCAAGTTACCTGGTTGAGGTTTTTTCCGGGGTTTTCCCTCAACCCAATACGAGCAAATGCTGGGTAACTTTCAGTGCTGGACCCCGGACTCATTTCACCGGCATTATCACCTTCATTTCATTCAGACGCTAAATAACCTAGATGTTGATACAGCGTCGTAAAATAACCCAATAAAATAAAAATATACAGGGACATCATTTTATTTTTACTAACATTTTTAATATTAACATGGCTATACCTTTAGAGAACCGGAAACACCGTTTGCTGTGCTTTTTAGTTCGATAATTTTCTTTAGGTTTTTGTTTAATCAAAATACAGTACTGTATTAACAATAAGTGATTTACTCACGAACTGAGTTATCCATGCGAACGTATTCATTATGCAGTGTATATTATACTGTCTACAACACATTAGCGTACAATATAGAGAAAGAAGTTAAATTGAAAAATAATCATAATATGAATATTTAAACACATTTTTGAAAATGGTGGCCGTTCATTTCGATACAGGCTTCAGTTCTTTTGTGCATATTATCGCACTACAGACTATTATATTATCGCACTACAGACTATTGTATCTAATTCCAATTGCCAGTTTCGTCCTTCGTACTAGTAACTCATGTTAAAATAATTCTGTACCTACTCTGTAAAAGAGTACCTTACGTAGGCTACTGTAAATTCAATCTTCACTTCTGCCCGACCCACACAGATAAAATTACTCAGACATGCTATCTACTGTCCATCCAAGTGGTTATGCCGCAGGATCGTAGAAAGGGGGGAAATCACGTGGCAGTTAATTGCTTAACGAGGCCCTTTCATTTAAGTTATTTTAAACAGTTGTATAATATTACGTAGACGTCCAATTCCTAACAGAAATTAATGTTTTCACAAAAGAGCTAAGACAGCCCAGCTTTTACAGAGGGGCGAGCAGAAGCAGGTGGGAGAAATCGGGATGCGACCCCAGACAAACGGACAGTACCTGTGCGAAAATATGATTCAATATTGAAAGCTCTTTCGTCACTGGTAAACGCGAACATATTTCTGGAACGTACTATACTCACTAACTCAGTACTGTTTACTACATGCGGCCTTGGTTCTGTGTGCAGGACAGTTCATTAGTAGAAGGGGTGGGAATGAAATACATTCAAAAACTTAGGTACAATAAAAATTGAAGTAAAAATAAAATGATGTCCCTGTACAATTGAAATAATGAGTTGCCTTATTATAAAAACCCACTGTTATCAGCCGAGTATGAACTCGGAAAAAAAAAATCAGATTTATTGAAAAGTCTGATAGCAGTCGTCAACTGAGGAAGAAGTCTTGCAAAAATTGCCCTACGAAGACTTCATAGACTACTTCGTGTAATGACTATATCCAAGCTGTTTGTGAAATGGAAATTGGTTCTGACTGATTGTCGAACATGCATCAAAACATATTTAATGAGGCATCAACAAATTGCCAGAATTATCTAGGCTCATTAAAAAAAAAAGTTACACATTTTTAATGTCTGACATTCAATTCCAGAAAAAAAAAAAAAAAACCAGTGCAAATCGTATCAAACTAAATATGTTCCTACTTCTGTTGCGATTTTGGTCTAAACCTTACCTTCCGCACAGATAAAATAACAAATGAAATGGAATAGTACAAATTGTATCGAACGAAAAATGCTGCTAATTTAGATTAAGCTTTTACCTTCTGGAAAAAATATATATATATATATATATATATATATATATATATATATATATATATATATATAGAGAGAGAGAGAGAGAGAGAGAGAGAATATCATCGAAATGATAGCCGTCCAAATCTTGGATTTAAAATATCGGCATCCTAATCAATTCAAATGAACATAAAAGAAAATGTAAATTAATGTTAAAAATACATAATGAAATTTTAAAAAAGAATATTCTGCGACAAGATTTGGTAGCTATCAAAACGATAAAAATTTATTGAAAATAAATAATATACATTGAATATTATAAAGATGAATAGAGAAGATGATTGATTATGTTCAATGAAGATTTTAAAATGGTTGATGCAATTGTCTGAAGAGTCTTATCAGGAACCTTTAATTTTCTGAGGATCTCCAATGTAAATTTGGGAATTGAAAATGAGGTAGGCCTATTGTCAATATGTATTAAGCCTTAAATTGGCAAAACTTCATTTCTCACACTAGTTTATTAAACCGTGTCGGACTGTAAAGAAAACAACTATCGCAATGTCCATAAACCTTTTATTTAAAAGTATAGTTTTATAGTCATCTTCTAAGATTTTATTTTATAATTGATAATCAATGGTGCTTAATTATTATTTTATTTTTATAAGAATATTCATACTTAATTGATTATATTTGTTTGCTATTAATTTCCGGATCCTCGTGGTCATCCTTAATTAAGGCCGGACGAGTTATTTGTCTCTCTCTGTCATATGTTGTGCAATTTATCAATTTATTTACCAGAGCTTCCTCAAATTAGAGGCTGCCATTAGACAAGGCATACAAAACAATACAAGAACAAATAGATCATGAAAGATAACAGAGTAAGAAAAAAGGTGAAATTTTTAATTTTCCTACCAATTTTTTTAACCTGTTGTATACAATAGGATACATTGCCAATTTAAGGGTTAAATGAAAAATATCTCTGCTTTAGTTGCTATTTCGATCTAAATAATGCAAATCGTACGGAGCGAAAAATATTTATACTTTAGTTTCAATTTTGGTCTAAGCATTTACCCACCAGACAGATGAAGTAACAAATGAAATAGTGTAAATCGTATCGAAAGAAAATTTCGTTGCGATTTAGGTCCAAGCTTTTACCCTACGGAGAGATAAGTAATTTTTGTTACGAGAAATTATTTTACGCTCAATTTTACCTTATTTGAATTGTACTTCAGTTCTAAGCTTTCATCCCTCCGGACAAGTAGGGAAAAGTATAACCTATTTTCCTTGAAAAATTGACGGTCATTCGTTGTAAATGCCACCTTCTCCTTTTTCGGGTGAATTTCCACATAAACATTTCATTTTAAGCAGTCTGAATGACACTTTCTCAAATTTAAAAAGAAGAAGTATGCTTACAATGTCATTAATAACCACTATCAACATTTATATCACCTCCAAATACCTCCGTAAACATGAATATAATATTGGAAATTATTATAATAGCCTATGTTGTTGTTTTCTAATGCTAGGCGTTTGACAATAAAGTCATTTGACCTCTTGCACTCTAATATTTTTCAAAGATATTATCATGGTTAGCCAATATTTTTCAAAGATATTATCATGGTTAGCCATTGAAGCACAGATTTTGAGGTGTTCCGAATCCATTTCTTAGTTTGAGTTGCACAATGGGCAGTTAGGGGACTGATATATTCCAATTCTATGCAGGTGTCCGGCCAAATAATCATGGCCTGTTGGCAATCTAAAAATTATTATAATATATGAATAGCTATTTAATGTGACTTCGTGAAAATGTAATGGCATAGACGGACTCAAAGCTTACAATTTATAAATGAGGTTATTTATCTTCTCTTTTGGCATTATGAACAATGTATTTTGTGCGCAATCAAGAAAATGAAGTTTATCTTATCTCTTTACTCGACAGCATAGCAGTGGCGTAGCATGAAATTTTGAGCAGGAGGAGCTAACTCAAATTGTCTTCCATGTACATATGAGAAAACGTATTACAAAAATACGAGTATAGTCTTAACCCGTAATTGGTGAGGTGGTGGCAGTGAGTACCCCAGCCATTGTAAGAAAAGAAGCCTGCGCCAGGTTGATGTGCGGAGATATATATTTTTTTCATTGCTTATTATGCTGCCTGCTTCCCTAATTTTGAAGAAAACCTAGTTAAAACTAATAAAAGTACTTGATTATATAAATTAAAAATTCAGTTTGATTATCTGAGTGCTACGATACAAATTTCTAAGTTGGGGTAAGTGCAATCCCTACCTCACCAGTTACGTGACTAGAAAAATACCTCACCACTTACGGGTTAAAATAAATAATAGTCAATGTCAAGTCAGTAGTCCGAAGATTAGTTGGAATCTCGTAAGTAACACCAATAAGGTATGACCTCAAATGGTACGTAGTAAAATATGATTCACGGTTTACACATATCTCTAACAAACAGACACATATAGTATAACATTAGCTCACTCCCTGTCATACTTACAGAAATCACAATATTAACGGTCAATTGATACAGTATTAGTATCATTACGTAAGTATGAGTCTGTGTTTTGGTTGTGTCCTTCATTGACAGCAAGGGAGTCGGTAATTTGTTTTCTAAATCACACTTTTGTTCGTAAGTCAGTCTTGATAATAGAATTGTCCTAAAAATTC
Source organism: Periplaneta americana (assembly GCF_040183065.1). Lineage (NCBI taxonomy): Eukaryota > Metazoa > Arthropoda > Insecta > Blattodea > Blattidae > Periplaneta > Periplaneta americana. The sequence continues at coordinate 152,373,223 of NC_091121.1, forward strand.
AAGTAAACTGGTGTCAGGAACTGTTATTTCACTGATTATTTATATCAGCCACAATGCACACTAACACTTCAACTGAACACAACTCACGAAAGGGACAACTCGGATACGAAATTATTTTCAACGTAAAAGCTAGCTTCTTGCGAGCCTTGCGACCAGGGTAGTTTAATTAGAAAGGGATGGAAAATCTGCGGGGTGGGTTACACAGAAGAATGAGTGAAAGAAACCAGTCTGCTTGGAAGCTGGTGTGTGCAGGCTTCTTGTTTACTGCTGCATCACAAATCATCTTAAGCTGCCGCATCACAATATTTAACGCATAAATATAAATTCCATTAAAATTAATAAATAATTTTGTTCGTAAACTGCAGGTTTATTATAAAATTATTATTAACTGGGGAAGCTGAGCTTTTTAGCTTACACTGACGCTACGCCACTAGTGCATAGTGACATAATTTGTCTTCTGAATAACAATTCAGAGAAATAAACTGCGACAATGTTACTAGCAACACGATAAATAAACTAAATTGTGATACCGATTTTTTTTTTGTAGTTGGTACCTAACAAGGGAAAGGTCTCAGAATTCTTGTTGAAAATTTGTGAACAAACTAGTGTCCTAACAGTGAAAAAACCAGTAATTGCATTCGACTGTGTAAGACAGGGTTTGTTCAAAGTGACACTTTTAAAATCCATGGACAAGTCTGAATCTGAAAAGATATTGTGTTAAAAATTTGTATTTAGTGTAGTGCTCAGAAAGACAGCAAAGAGACAATAAAGAACGGAATGATTTTGTCCACTGAAGCACTTTGAAGATGAGTAGAACTCGAACTTTGGAAATGAAGAGTCAATTCCTAGTCAGTGAACATTTGGCGCCTTCAATGAGTAAATCCCAAAATAACAAAAATTTGAGACAATTTAAACAAATAAAGTTAAAAAGTTTTAAAGAAAACTGTGTAGCAAATTTGAAGATAATATGTTATTAGTGATATACAGCCAATCCATTTGTAACGGATTCTACATGTTCACACCTTAAATCCCTTTTCTTCTAAAAAATAATTCAGCTTTACGAAATATTTTATAATTCTCTGATTATATGGAAGCCAAACATTCATTCTGAAAAATTTTGTTTTACAGTTCTTAGTTATAAAGGAGACTGACTGTTTTTAGCTGCTGTAACGGATGCTACCGCCTCTCTGTTAAATTCATGACTTACCATTATTCTCACTGAAAGTTCAGGTTCTAGGATGAGGTTAACAAATTCATCTCTTTCTTGTTTATATATTAAGAATTGCACTTCATTTCTTTACAAGAATTTTTTAGAAATGACAAAAAGGTAATTTATTAATGAATTTTATACAGTGTAACGGATTCTACATTCAATTGTAACGGATTCTACAAGTCACTTTGATATGTAGCTATGGATCTTTTATGAAGTATAAGATAGTAAAAAATTAATTTTTGAAGTGTAGTAATTTAATATTTACTATTTGAAATTAAATAAATGAACTCTGACAATAAATTAAATTATAAAGTTTAAAGGAAAAATGTATAGGAAAACAATGTAATACTGTTGGTTAGATATAGCATACACTAAAAAGAGTTTTATTTTTGTGTACACAGAATTATTAGCTGTTTTTAGTCTCATTAATACTTTCAAGGTTACTTCTCATCATAACATTAACATCGTTGAGAAACTCTTACATTTAAGCTGTGCTGTTGAGTCCTGAAATCAAATGTTGGGAATATTTCTACAATTTCTCCGAAAAAAAAAGTACTTATCACTTAAATTTGTTATAAACTTATACCATACACTAAAAATATCTTTAATTTATATTTACAGTCTCATTAATATTTACAAGTTTATTTCTCATTAACATTAACGTCTTTGTGAAACTCGTGCATTACTCTATGTCCTTGAGTCTTGAAATCAAGAGTTGGCAATATCTCACCACAACATATCACTTCCTCATTTGGGAGCCATACACAGCATGCCCTTTTCTTTGAAGGACTCAGTGGTAGGCCTGAGTACATTTTGTACTTTTTTTACAGCTTTTCTTAAAGTGCTGGTACATTGGTAAGACCCAAAAGCCTTTTCTGGTTTTGACCCATCTATTGTCTTATTTTCTTCTGCTTTCTTTTTTCTATATTTCCTCATTGCTTCTCTCTTTGCCCGTTTTAGCATATCATCCAATATTCTGACTGACGCCTTACCTTTAATTGGTCCCTTTTACTTTAATCCCCCTAATGATAATAAAGTGGCGAATATTAGGACTTTTACTGTGGATATTTCATTCCCTATTAAAAATGTTTGATTAATAAATGAAATTTGATGTGATCTAACGATTGTAATGATTGTTAAAGTTAGTATTGAATAGATTAGAAAGTAAATGAATAATATATTTTCTCCAATATTTATAGTACTAATATTCACCCTATATGATTAATTGAAGAATATGTCAAAATTTTTCGGATTGAAAATTGGTTTAATCCACCAATATTTCTATCTCGATCTTTCTTCAGATATTCAGTCCATTTTTTTTATCTTCTTTCTTCTTAGCCCTAAATTTCAGCTTAGCCATACGATTATTGTATTTACTGTGATCTGCCATGATTCTGTAGAAAATTAGGCCTAAAATCGTAAAAAAAGAAAACAGGTTGACATGTAGAATCCGTTACAGTGTAGAATCCGTTACAGTCCATTATGTTTTTAATTCACTTTAGAAATGCAAAAATATATGTAAAGGCAATGTTGGAACTGTATAATTACTTTCATGAGCTGTGGTTTTGTTTCTAATAATACTTACAATGTTATAGTAAAAAAAGACAATTTTCATGTAACGGATGCTACATTGGTTAACTGAATTTCAAATAAGATTTAAATATAATTTGGTACATACCTTGAAAATGTAACAATCAGTTCAAGAAACTACAATCTTTATGCCATGCTTTAAAACAAAAATGGCTGATATCAGCTGATAAGATTGAATGCTATAGGCTGCCCAACCCACATATTTTGGAATCAATGTTGGGTACATGAAAAGTACCTACAAGAAAGATGCCTAAAACTTCTTTTACCTCTATAAAATTGAGGAAATCAAGGTGGAACCTTAAAATTTAATGTGTTTTAAACTATTTGTAGTATGAAATAATACTTCTTTCTAAATTTTATATTTTTAACTACAATTCCCACTTTTCGTGGAATGACTGTATATCACTATTAAGGGGAGAGGATAGTATTTTTTTTTAACTTTTTTCCTATTTGGTGTAAATTATTAATTTTTTGTATGTAGAGAGCTCATAGCTGTGGCAACTCAACCAAATAAAAATATTTGAAAAAAAAAATATATATATTTGGGGGCGCAAATTTGAAAAAAAAATATACCCAATGCAGGATTGTACTAAAACCGATATATCTAAACCGTTTTTAAAGATAGATTCAAACAGTTTTTGCAATGTATTTGCAAAAGTATGTTCTACAAACTATCTGTAACAGAATTTTGATATTAGTCCCTACGTTTGTAAAATAAACAATTAAAATTTAGTAACAATTTTCTGATTTCCTTTCTTGCAAACAAACGGACGTATTTTTAAAATGAAATCAATTAACAAAATTCTGTTACAGAGAAAAGTTTCCTAATAGTCTAAAGAATGTGTGTTCTAAATTTCTTGAATGTATCTTTAATAGTTCAGAAATTATATCCATTTTGTCTGTCAATGTAGCAAAAAAAATGAAGTTACTGGAAACCGATAAAAGCGGGCATGTGATTTAAAAATCCATAGCGCAGTAAGTTTAAAAATGACGTCTCAACATCCGATAAGGGCACAAATACCCACAAAATGTTATGCAATGCATTCCACACATATCAAAGGGTATTTTAAAGAAAAAAAAAACAATTTTTTGAAAATTTAATTTACCGGAAACAACAATAAAAGTGGGCGAGTGATTTAAAAATCCATAATGCAGGAAGTTTAAAAATGGCAATCCACACATATCACAGAGTATTTTAAAGATATATATATTTTTTAATTTAGTCATTTTTCATCAAAAATACCATCCTCTCCCCTTAATGAAATAATGATCGCGGCTAAAATGGTGAAACGATAAATTATAGATTCTTTGAACGTTCTATTGATTAGGAGACAACCGAAGAAAATAAAGTGTTGGTACGAAGGACCAAACAGCTTTAGTGAAATTGATTATTAAAAGACATGAGAAAAATATCCTTATCATTAATGATGAAATAACAGAAAATGATCATTACAAAAAGTTTTGTACGTCACTAAATTTAATATTTAATATTGAGCAAAAAGTTTTGTACGTCACTAAATTTAATATTTATTGAGCCACTCCAGTATTTTCTATAAAATTTTCTTTCGAAGATTTCTTGAGGGACGAGAAAATCCACTTCCTCTTCCGAAAAGAAAAAATAAATGTTCTAATGAATTTCGTAATCCGCTCAGCCATAGGCCTAATACAAAGACATGATGCCTCAAAAGGCAGTTCATCTAAATCGTTAAAGTTTCTCAAGAATGCTTTCTCAATTTGTTTCACTTGCTTCAGGAATGTAAGAAAATTTACACGTACAATTTCTTCTTCAAAAGAAATGAAGTTCTTTGAAGTGTCTATGGAGCAATTCAATTCGAACACATGTTCGCAAAAAATATACGAAATATTTGCAAAATTACAAACTCTACTTAAACAAAGTCTCTGACTCTCTCGCCCTCTTGATGCGATTGGTAATCTTGGAGCACGAAGACAAACGCAAAGAAGCTAGTAGAATTTTATATATTATTTTAATGTACCGAAGTACATATGATATTTCCATGCAGATATTCTGCGTCATCATACGATGAAAGAGTAATGGAACGGAGAAACTCTCTCTCCGGTGCCGGGATTTGAACCCGGGTTTTCAGCTGTACGTGCTGATGCTTTATCCACGAAGCCACACCGGATACCCACCCCGGCGCCGGACAGAATCGTCTCAGATTAAGTTCCAACTCTTGGGTTCCCTCTAGTGGCCGCCCTCTGCACTACGTCATAGATGTCTATGAACGTAGGACTGAAGTCCACACATGTGCTGTGGTGCACTCGTTATGAGTGACTAGTTGGCCGGGATCCGACTCTTTCATCGTAGTAGAATTTTGTCTTCATGTATAGAAATCGAAACGGGATGACGTCTGAGTCCTCAATATCATCCAAGCACCAAAAAAATTCCTATCTGTCAACCACACGAAAAACTGCTTTACAGTAGTGAGATCGAAATTAATAAATTGTATTGACTCTGACAATTTCATTTCTTAAAATCAACACTGAAGGAATTATTTCAATTTTCATCAAGATATAGTACATCACAGGCACACAGATACAGTAATAGGTATTGCCTTGGCTTCTCGAGAACAGGACTCGAAATGCATTCTTGCATTTAAGCTTTCTTTGACCCATTTTGCGCCATATACAGTCTATCCCAGGAGGAACTTCAGAATAATGTAGTTTGGGTTAAACTACAACGATTTAACCCTACATATCTATGTCAGAAGACTAACGGTTAGGGAGAAATTGGAGGAGAAATAACGGAACGTCATACTGTTCCGTGTACTATACTTGATGTGCTAGCGCTTTCAGAATTAGAAGACATGTAAGCCGGAGTATGTCGACTAGCCAATGATAGTGAGACAGTGTTACTAGTTCCTGATGCGTTAAGGATTTGAATGCAATGGAATTTTCAAGAGAGGTGTACTATGGCCCAGCACTGCGGCCTTTCACGATCTACTGTGCTAATGGTCAAAGGCTAGGCGCATTCCCAAATCCACACCGACTGACTATATACTTATAGGTTTACTGCGTACCAAATTTCGAGAAAGCCACCTCACTCCTCCCTAGGCAGTTTCCTTCATGTGTCACCAACCGGGGCGTTCAGAGCATGCTATGGAATGATGACGAAATGCAGAAATGTTGACGGAATGATATAGATGCCTAAGGTGAGAAAAAGAAAGAACTCAGAGGAAAATCTTAACTGCGACCTTGTCCGCCTCAGTTGTCACTATGGATGTTTCAATGAAAAATCCCTGGTCTGACCGGGATTCGAATACCGACCGCCTGAGTGATAGGCCGAAGGTCTGATACGTCGCGGATTACTACTGTGCTCCAACCACGAGAAAGTCTCTGCGGAATGAAACGCAGCGGGGTAATGCTGTGAATGAATGTTGATGTCATAAGATGTCATAAGGTCACACACGTGGGTACTCGTATCTCTATTGGCTCGCTCTCACAGCACAAACAATAACATTGTTACGCACATATTTATACTACCCTAGTTACAAAATTAGATCACTGTTAATCTCCTGGTTTTTTAATCCCTCCATACAGGAAATAACATATGCAAGAGAGCGCATGGTTTTTAAACTGACGTTATAACGATAATATTATCTATCTACTTCGCCCCAATAGATGACGCAATAGTAAGCACATTCCTTTCACGGTTGATCTCCTGGTTAGAGAACAGTATCTTTCTTGCGAACACAATATTTATATCCAGGGTTGAATTTTAAGCTGCATCATTCGATAGAGCTAAAAAAAACTGAAGCTGACTATACAAGAACAGAATTCATACGTTACCTAGTTCGCATGTTATCGCTTTAAGACTAAACAGAGATATTATCCAAGCCTCGAACACGTAACATACTGTATTATGCTTTGAAGCCCCTCTTTGTAAACAAAGATAAATTTCGTTTCTTTCAAATTCACTGTTCTCTATGTGTGCTGTATTGAACAATAATACTAACAGTAACAATGCCTCTTGAAGACATTCATGTGGATCTGGTGTTCCTTCAATTATACGCGAAAAGCGAAGAGTATGGCACAATTTTCACTTTTCATCGTAATACGTCATATTATACAGAGTATAAGAAACACCTCCAAAACGTAGGAGGTGCGTTTTAAAAGTTCGTGGCCTGACATATAGATGACATTGAAAACGTGTCAACATTGTTAGTGGCCATTTGACATTAGATCAAGAACGAAAAACCATAATTTTCTGTGGACTACATTTTGTAAAGTTTAATTTTTAAGAGTCCACACCTGTGGAGTAACGGTCAGCGCGTCTGGCCGCGAAACCAGGTGGCCCGGGTTCGAGTCCCGGTCGGGGGAAGTTACCTGGTTGAGGTTTTTCCGGGGTTTTCCCTCAACCCAATACGAGCAAATGCTGGGTAACTTTCGGTGCTGGACCCCGGACTCATTTCACCGGCATTATCACCTTCATATCATTCAGACGCTAAATAACCTAGATGTCGATACAGCGTCGTAAAATAATCCAATAAAAAAATTTGAAGTAGTGTGTCCAACACATTGGAAAAAAATGAAAAACATCGAGCTTCGTGTTGTCATTAAATATTTCGTAGGTAAGGGAATGAGTCCAACAGAAATTAAATCAAGCATGGGGGAATCGGCTCCAGCGTTTTCGACTGTGAAAAATGGGCGGAACTATTTAAACATGGTCGAGAGTGTGGAAGACGACCCCCGCAGTGGACGACATCCAGTAACAGCAACAAGTGAAGAAATCGTAGAAAAAATCCACGATAAGGTGTTGAATGACCGTCGAATGAAAGTGCGGGAAATTAGCGAGGTTATTCGTATATTAACTGAACGGGTGCGCCACATCTTAGTCAATGTCTTAGACAAGTCCAACGTCTCCTCAAGGTGGGTTTCGCGTTTCTTAAAACCGGAACAAAAGCATGTCCGATGTCAAATTTCCGAGACTGTATAGCTCGATTCGAGAGAAATACGCCTGATTTTTTAGCCGATTTGTGACCACTGATGGATCCTAGGTTCTCTACTATATACCCGAGACAAAACAGAAATCGAAACAATGGAAGCACAGTGATTCTCCGCCCCCACAGAAAGCAAAAGCTGAGGAAATCATGGCGTCTGTGTTCTGGGATTCTAAGGGCATAATCATGATTGAGAAGGGGAGAACAATAAGCTTGAGAATAATATTATTATTCAAATCTCCCACAGTAACAGAAGGGAAAAATTCGCGAGAAGAGGCCAAGTGTAGCCAAGAAGTGTTGCTCCACCACGACAATGCACCTGCTCACACATCAGCAATCGCGATTGCTAAACTACACGAACTACGGTTCGAATTGTTGCCGCACCCCCACCCTACCCCGCTCACCACCTCTCGCACCCTCAGACTTTATTTCCCCAAAGCTCAAAACTCACTTGACTGGGAAGAAATTTTCGTCAAAGGAAGAGGTCATCGCAACAGATCTCGAGGAATCTGTGTACAAGGAGGGTATAGCAGTATTGCAGCACCGATGAGCCAAGTGCATGAATTTTAGGTGGAATTATGTTGAAAAATAAATATTGTTTCAGAATAATTCTAGATTAACTTCTATGTCAGGCTATGAACTTTTAAAGAAACCTCGTATGATATATTTGTTTGATATTGTGAATATCAACTCCCTTGTCCCTTTTTCGATGAATTATAACGAAGAACATTATAAAACTTTATAAGATAAAACAATTTAATACATTTCAATTTTAAAATAAATATTGACATATCAGGAACGAGATTTCAAAATTCCAAAACTCAATTTACATTTTTAAAACCTTGAATTATATCTATCACACTCTATACACTTCTTTTCTAGTATACAATTGAAAAGTAGATGGAAAAAACAATCGAAGTCACATTTCTCTTCAGGATGATGTCATCTTCTGATAAACATGGATATACTTCTTCTTCAGCTGTGGTAAAGTTCATGAAATCCACAAGAAGGGTAACCTCAGTAATTTGTCTTGTGTAATTATTTTATTTTCTGAGTTTCTACTTACTGTAAATAAATTTGTTGTAACAGCAGAAAATACAGCATTTTCAATCATGTATCATATCACAATGTTCTAAAACGTGCATAATGTCTCTACCCATTTAAAAGTTCGCGCACCAATAAACTTATCTTCCCAACCGTTAGATTTCGAATATAGACATAGTCCGGGTCAGCCTACTTAATACTATAAAGGTGAAACCTAACCATTTTTCCCCATTACTACATAAGCTAGTGGATTATAGTGATTTTCTAGTTTGCAGGTTGAATTTTCTTTTGACAACTTCGTTTCGAATTTCGATACTGAGAAATACAACTGGTAGTGATTTTATAACTGTTATGTTGGCAGCAGTGACACAAGTTGTCAGTAGATTAAATTCTGAAAATTCAAATTGTTCTAGATTTCTGAGCCCATTACTAATAACTAATTAATAGCAGTATTAATATTAATAATAATATTGTATGTGTTGTGGTTACAATTTCAAGATTAGAGTCAGGTAGGCTAAGTGTAAATAAATATAACATATTTCGTGTGATACATGCTCTTGAGTAATCGATAGGAATACCATTTCACATTTTAATTAATATCTTTCGTGTTTAGACTTTTATTACAATAATGCAGTAAATATTCTAAAGCATACATTTCAAAGTGGCATTCGTTTTTCGGGATTCATACTAATCATTTCACGTGATCAAACAAAATACATTTTTAGGTTAGGTTTCGTCAATCGTAAACTGTTTAAATAAAGCAATGAATTTCATGTTGTCAGACAAAATACATTTTAATATTAGATCATACACTAATCGACTACCAACATAATGTGAGAGAGGTCCAGAAGAAAAACATACTCTTTCACAAATTATTGAACCTTTTAGAAAACATCTCCCCAACATAAAGATGAGATGTGGTATATAAGCAAGACATCGTTATTGTTAATTCTATATTATTATTATTATTATTATTATTATTATTATTATTATTATTATTATTATAGTACATGACATAGTGTAATTTTATCCTCTTGGGTGATGTCTAGTATTAGTTGGCAACACTGAAGAGACGGCCAAATTAGTCTTTTAGGAATTACTCTTACGTTATCCCAACTATATATCATGTTAAATCCATATACAGTAGGCTAACCAAAATCACATTATTCTCTAGTATTTTACATTCCTATTGGGACATCCTGCATGATGATGATTGTCCAAATCCGACAGATAGTCGAAGTGACATTCGTGAATCTGATGCTGGCAGTGATGCTGACAGGTAGGCTGCTTCAGCACTGATAGAGCTAGGTCTCGTCCTCACGCAGTACCCTTCCTATATCAGCAACGGAAACCCGTACTACCCTCCATGCTTCACCCCAGTCTATTTTAACTACCGTCATTTCCCATAACTATGATCCTGGAAGACAACTATGGTCCACGATACAACCATTCAAAGAACACTGTAAAAGTAACACAGATCGTTCATAGTTACCTGCAGTGACTTGACTTCAAACTACGTACAGCAAAAATATAGTTAAACGAGGTCCTACGTTATGAAGTACAAAATTTGAATGGTTGTATCGTGGACCATAGATGTATTTCAGGACCATAGTTATGGGAAATGACGGTACTGTAGATGATAGATGAACTGAGAAGGTGGAGAGTGTTGGTCAAATGACAGAAGAAAACGAGACTACACCAACAAAAGCCCTCTGCAACGTCAACCACAAATTCCATTATGAACAGGTCGAGGATCGAATCCAGACCGCGTGGATTAAAGATCAGTGCGATATGTATGCATTTCCTGTAGTTTCTGCTAGCTAGAGGAATCATACAAGAGATTAAAAAAAACTTTTCATGGACAAAAAATGTTTTTTTTTTCGATGTACATATTTCCACTACCATCTAAATCTAAATTTGTTTTCCCCATTACAACACCGTTTTCTTGTACTATATTACAAAATAAACTCGAGAAAAAGTAAACGAACGGCTTAATTTTTTACAAAAGATGTTACTTAGGTCTATTTTTAAGTACGCCTAATACATATTTTATTCGTACGACTGAATCTTTCAAATTATTAACTTCACACCACTAAACAGTCACATTAATAGCGAATCACGCCGAAATTGATCTGAAGACGCTATCTCTTGGCGGTGTCTTCAAAAGAAAAATTTTCGTAAACGATGTATAAAGAGTGCACAAAAAGTAACAAATAGTACGTTATTTTACTTTTTTTTTTTTATCATACCTAATACAAAAGTTATTTGAAACAAATCAAGTAAGCGTAATAATACACCAGTGATGTTAAACAAAAATTTCAGTATGACAAAACATATTTTAAATGGTACTTACTTACGAATGGCTTTAAGGAACCCGGAGGTTCATTGCCGCCCTCACATAAGCCAGCCATCGGTCCCTATCCTGAGTAAAATTATCCAGTCTCTACTATCATATCTCACCTCCCTCATATCCATTTTAATATTATCCTCTCATCTACATCTCGGCCTCCACAAAAGTTTTTTTTTCTCCTCGGGTTTCCCAACTAACACACTAATGCATTTCTGGATTCACCCAAAATTGTACACAATATTAATTTTTACATATCAGCAAATATGATAAATTCTATATATGAAAACAAGTTTAAAATAAGCAGCAATATGGAGACTATAACATCTAAAGAAAGCTAGGAAAAATGGCGTAACAAGCTGAAGGAATATGAAGACAGAAATACCGATCATAAAGCAAAAGAAAAGAAACGTAAACATAAAAAAACGTGTAGATTGAAAATAAAGCAAAAGAAAAAACAAGAAAGAGAGAAAAAAACGAAAGCAAAGGACACAAAAGAGATAGTCAACTAAAGGTTCTGCTATGAAGTCTTATATCCCTCAGCACTAGGACATGCAGTTCGTAGAGTAAAATCAGTTTGATCAAGATCACCAGGGAAAAGAAATGAAAATTTTGAGCTCACTCTTATATGATCTATCGCCAAAGAAACATGTAAACTAATTTCTCAGTCTGTATTCATAAAACAAAAATTATGAGATGCAGTTCACAAATATTCTTTAACTGACGATCTAACAAAGAAGGTAGAAGATTTCTACCATATAGATGATATTATACGTCAAATACTTCCAGGTGTGAAGGATGTGGTGAGAAAAAAAGATAACGAGAAGAAACCCCTTCAAAACGGACGTTTGAATTATAATATCAAGGATGTTTATGTTTATGTCCTATTCAAGCAGGAATATGGAGATGTGAAAATTAGGAAGGCAGAATTTTACAATTTACGTCCAGTAAATGTCTTAAGTTGATGTCAAGAAGATATTGACCTCTTGAATGGACTAAAAAAATAATAAAGTCAGAATCTTGCTTAAATAACACTAATTCTATTCTAGAAGCTACCTTGTATTGCAATCCTTTTGAAGCATGCTGTGACAGGAGGTGTAAAGAATGTGGTGTGGAACTTCTTCGTGACAAACTCATAGTCTCTGTTACTGGTGAAGAAATCAATGTCAGATTTTATCAATCAAACTTCTTCAGTGTCAGATGTAACAAGATTATGCTTTCGCCATCCTATATGTTCAGGATCGAAGTGTTCTAAATATAAAGGACATTGTAAAGTCTGTGCCTGTTCCTATCACAGACAATCGAGGACCTTATCACTTCGATGATGCATTACCAGTCACAAATTTAAACATTTTCCATTGTTATTAATACCAAAATTTAAAAATTAGCGATGAATATAGACTAATAATACACAGTGAAAATTGTTTAGATCCTAGAAGTAGTAAATGTCCACCATTGAAAGAAGCCACATAATTAAGTGAAATATCTGGGTATCATTATTGATCAAAATTTAAAATGGCCTCATCACATTACTTATCTTTGTAAGAGGCTTCGTAAAACAATTTATAAATTCGTTAATCTTCGATGCTACTTACCCATTAGAGTTCTACGAAATGTTTATTTGGCCATTTTTCAGTCTATCATTCAATATGGTATTATTGTTTGGGGTGGAAGTACAAAGATTAATCTTAGTCCGTTAAATTTACTACAAAAACGAATAATTAAAATTTGTTTGAAGAAACGTTTTGATTATCCAACTAAATTAATTTATTCTGAATTTAATGTATTTAATATTGAACAAATTTATAAATATACTCTGTTAAAATTTTATCATAAAAATCGTAATAAGTTTATATTACAGGCACATAATCATGACACAAGACGAAATAATAATTCAACATTAGTAGAACCTAAATGTTTCACATCTGCTGGTCTAAAGCATAGCATTAATTTTGGCCCTCGTTTGTATAATTCTTTAGCTAAATTACACCCAGAACTTCTAACATGTAACCCACTAAAATATAACAAGAAAATTAGAAACGTGTTAATGTCTTCAATTTGATTAAATAAATTTATAGCCTATGTGTATGAATTAATCAGCCTATATTATATTTGCATTCTATAATTTTGGAATTTATATAATCTTTTTTATATAAATTGTCCTATTTTATTCACGTACGATATTATTCTTCTCCATGTTAATATTATATTATATAATTCATTGCCGCTGTTATTTTAATTTTTATTTCCTATTTTATTTTATTTCATTTTCTATATTCCTCTTATATTGATATATAGGCCTATTATATTATATAATTTCACTGTAGCTGTAATTTTAATTTTAGTTCCTATTTCACTTTATTTTGTATACACGAGCGCTGCTCATTCGGTCCTCAAATTTTAGTTAATATTACTGTATCTCCTTTTTTATATTGATTGTATTATTTTATTTCTATTTCTATAGTTGTAATTATATTATGTATTCTGTATATTTAAATTTATATATATATATATATATATATATATATATACACACACATATATATATATATATTTAATTTCAGCTAAGCAGCAATTACTGAGACAGAAAATCATTTTGTGTTTCCTGTGCCTTAAATTGTTCTTTCCCTAACAGCGCATCTGAAGAGTAAAGCCTTTATAGTTTTTTTTTTCTTCTACGTGAATGCAATAAATTGATCTTTCTCCAATTATTTGTACATGCATGTAACAATTATTTGATTTTGTATTATATGATTCTCTGTCACACTTCTTGTGAAATTAAAATTTACATTTCATCTTCATTTTGTACAAATTTCTATGGTCCCTTCCCTAACTTACCTATTTTAATTGATTTTCTGAAGCTTATTAAATTATACTTTGTAACTTTTGTTATATTATTAGTAACAGTACCTAAGTTACACAATGTGGTTTACAGATACTGCTCTTTCAGCTATTATTTCCTATATAAATGACTCTTCTGAGTGCTGTGGAATGGCCCTAAAGCAACAATTTGGTTTCAGTAATGGATGTGCAACGAGAAAATTAATGTTACATATAATCTACCAAACGACAGACTGTTGGAATTTAAGAGTAATAACCCAGATAGACAGAATATTTTGTCATTCTACCAAAGTGTTCGGTTCTGTTAATAATGAAGTGCTATCAGCTAAACTTAACTTTTATATTTCTATTGCAGTTAAGGATGAAAATTTGGTGGTTCTTGTCATATTTCAAAGAGTGAAAGTAGAACTGTTATGATGCAAATAACATATATGTTATACATATACATGGAGACAGGATTTCCATGCAAATGCATGTTTTTATATAAGCTTGCTACAGTTCTCAAACTTTGTCAATATCAGTTTCATGGCTTAGTGAATCAAAATAAGCGTATTTTTTCAGTGCATATTTGCATGTTTTGATCGTCATATATCACCACTTCATCTAATGTGTTTCCACAAGGGTGTAATACTATGAATTTCTTGCACTCAGAGTTTTATATCCTCATAAATATTATTAATAGATAATAAAAATCAATTTAAAATATACTCTCGAAAGTATCTACGTAAGTCCACATAATTTTTTTCACTCTATTTTGAGTTTTGCGTTTGGAATTCAACGGGTTACATAAGCTTTTTGCCTATACAGATGACGTGAATATGTTGGGGAAAAAATCCGTAAACGATTAGGGAAAATACGAGAATTTTACTTGAAGCAAGTAAAGCTATAGGTTTGCAAGTAAATCCCAAAAAGACAAATTAATATATGATTATGTCTTATGACCAGAATATTGTACGAAATGGAAATAGCTATAAAAATTGGATATTTATCCTTCGAAGAGGTGGAAAAATGCAAATATCTTGAAGCAACAGTAACAAATGTATATGACACTCGGCAGGAAATTAAACGCAGAATAAATATGGGAAATGCCTGTTATTATTCGGTTGAGAAGCTTTTGTCATCTAGTTTGCTGTCAAAAAATCTGAAACTTAGAATTTATAAAACAGTTATATTACCAGTTGTTCTGTATGGTTGTGAAACTTGGACTCTCACTCTGAGAGAGGAACAGAGATTAAGAGTGTTTGAGAATAAAGTTCTTAGGAAAATATTTGGGGCTAAGAGGGATGAAGTTACAGGAGAATGGAGAAAGTTACAAAACGCAGAACTGCACGCATTGTATTCTTCACCTAACATAATTAGGAACATTAAATCCAGACGTTTGAGATGGGAAGAGCATGTAGCACGTATGAGTGAATCCAGAAATGCATATAGTGTTAGTTGGGAGGCCGGAGGAAAAAAGATCTTTGAGGAGGCCGAGAAGTAGATGGGAGGATAATATTAAAATGGATTTGAGAGACGTGGGACATGATGATAGAGACTGGATTAATCTTGCACAGGATAGGGACCGACGGTGGGCGTATGTGAGGGCGGCAATGAACCTGCGGGTTCCTTAAAGGTCATTAGTAAGTATATAATAATAATAATAATAATAATAATAATAATAATAATAATAATAATAATATGCAATACTTTAAGCAAACTGTAATTAATTATCAAAATGCTCCTCCAAATTTCCTCCTCGCCACGTCTGTGGCTTAAGCGCTGGCACGCTGGGCATCCATTCAGAATTCGATCCTGGTCACGTCGTAATGAAATCTGTGGACAAAGACGTTGCTGAGAGCTCGCTCGTGGTACTTCCACCAACATTCTTCAGCTTCTCCTCATTTCGTCTATCATATACAGTAGTTCACCTCTGACTGAGGTTATGACTGATATGCACATCTATTATCAGGCAGTACACTCACTTGACGATATGTGTTAGAGGAAGAACAATTTGTTTGTATGCATCTGAAGTCTGATTAATGTGACATGTAGCTCATCGGCGATTGTATGCAATGGAGGGGGAAAGTAACTGGCCACCCTACTCCATTATCTCCTGACCTAGTTGCCTCATGAATGATGCCTTATTGGTGTCACTTATGAGGTTCGAACCTATCTTCGAACAGTTGACTAAACAACTTATGCATAGTTAAAATTTGGCTGGGGTGAAGTCTTGGGATAGTGCGGATTTCCTCATCCTCGGATGCTGATCATCTGTCAGAGCTGAGGCACGCTGGCACATCTGTCAGAACAGGATTCACAAATACTACACAGACCATCTAATGGACTTGAGCCATCATCGTATATATATATATGAGAGAGAGCACAATGGGACAAAGGAAGCGTAAGAGCAAGGACCTCTTCCGTGTCCAGCCCTTTGTCCTCATCTTAATCATTCTTTGATCCTTAGGCACGTTCTGTCCATAATGAAGATTATGAACCAATGCAAGACATCCACAGCATTGTCGTTGTCCCTGCAATAACTCATATGTGCAAAATATATAAGTTTTCACTAGGAAGAAAAAACACATTTATTCATCCTATGGTGCCGAAACAAAGCAATATAATTACATATAGGCGATTTTATTATTTGCTATTTAAGTTATTTAATAGAGCAAAAATCTGAAAATCGATAAATATGTCACATAGGAGTTCTTGCAGGAACAACGACGACATGTGTTTGTTATTTTGCCAATTTATTGAAATGAAAATTACTCATTTCTTGTTTCCTTCTTTTCTCAGACATTTCACTCTACTCACTGTCAGTTCAGCCTAACCCATCCAAGTAATTTAAACCTAACACAGGTAAATAAAGGGATTATGACATAAACGACAGCGACAACCGATTAAAAAAAAACCCATGCCCTACGAAACATTCAAATCCCGAGTAAAATTATTCACATAGTGTAAGTAAATTAGTATATTACAGTACCTTATTTTCCAGTTTTAAGCAACAATATAACGTTACAAAGTAACTTCTACAACCTTAAAATATAAATTGTGTTCTTTATACAGTGACTATTTCCTCAGTGTTACTGAGACACAACACAGAATTACAGTAATTAAATGCGCAAACGGCAAAACAATATTCCTTGTAGAAAAAAATGTTTTAGTTTAAAACTAGGTATACTAAACCTATGGTATGTCTCTTTTATTTTAATTGTTACATCGACTGAAAAAGACGCCACATGCTTCATTTGATCATTATTCCAAATCCATTACGTAACGAAGTTTATTAGACACGCCGTACACCCCTGCCAGCAGCAACTCTGCACCTCCAGGCCATCACAATGGAGGCCGTCCCCCACTCCTCTACTACAACTCTTGGCAACGCTGTGGAAAGCTATTATCTTTGCAAGGGGTATACAACTACGTGTTAAAATGAATACGATGCAACGTGGAATGTAAATCTAAATGTAAGTAGTACTTTAAAATAGTGTATTGTACTTTAAAACACATCCATATTTCATTATATGCGTAATTCTGTGTACATATTACTAAACGAAAACATACCATATATTTTGCAAAACACGTTACAAATATATCAGAAACAAAAGAAAGCCCGGGATCAAGGACCGGCCATGTGCATTACAACGTTGCCGAATCGTTCTGCTGACAAAGTCACGAATAACGAGAAACATTTCAAAAGCAATTAATACTAATAGTTATTCTAACAATAGGACTTAACATATCACATAATATATTAATCAGGGATTCCCTTAATCAGTTCCATTTCAAGGACTGCATGGAATCTGTAATTATCTCCTCTCTATAATGTAATATGTCATTTTTATAGGCTACTATTTTATCTTAAAATATTTAATTTAATGTTACCTTGTACAGATATAATTGATTGTACAGACATGGATGTAGTTTGGAATAGTAAATAGTTCTTTACTCAACTGGACGTTGACTTCAAATCCTACCGTCTTCAAATATATTCTTTGAAAATTTGTGCACAAAAATAAGGACATGTTAATGTACATTTAAGGGGAAACTGCATGAAGTACAGGAAAGTACTACGTTCGTCCTTTTTGCAATGCTTCTGGCATTTTCACATACTACAAGCCGCTTCGTATGCTTCTGACTACTCGAAATAACAGGCCTACAAGCATAACACATTTTTTACTACAGCACTATGTATCGTAATTTCTGCGACAGCGGGACATTTCGGATGTGCAATTTCGCTATAAAGACACACTTGTAATGACGCTATTAAGGTCAAGAATAAATGCATATTCAATGCCATACTGCAAATTCTGTACTCCACCAGTTCTCAAGAGAAACTAAAAACTTCCCGCGTCACTATGTACGTTATATCGCACCCGGTCCTAACACTGCCACGACATCACATGAACGAAAACACTACCATAAAGACACTACTTTTCAATCCTGCGATTGTATACGTGTAATACTGCTTGTACAGCGGTAATATCCAGAACAGTATATTAGTAGTGTAACAGCATTTAATCCATATTTCTTTAAAAATGCTGTATCAATAAAAATATGTATTTTTGGGCATCAATTGTAGAAATTTCCAAGAGCATTGTAATAAGAAGATAATACACCTAGAGGAAACATCGGTATCAAACCCGACCCTTCACCGGTCATCACCACTTGTAGACTGGCTCTGACCTTCAGGCGTCCCCCGCTTGCTGGCAAATACGGTGGGACGAGTCCATATGCAGCCGGGGAAGCAGGTAGAGTGTGGGGACTCGTTCACACCAGCGCTGCCAACTTGGCTTTTATACTTACGTACATCGTTATAGATCGGTTTGAAAAACAGGCACACGCAAAGACCTCTACATTCACGCAATAGTGTAAAGCGATATATACGAAATTACACGAAAAACCATACAAGCAAGTCACTTTGTTTATGAAGTTTCGAATTTAGTACCGGCAACTAAATATTCTTCGAATATTTATCAAGGTAATATTATGTACACATTAGGCATTACTCAGAAACATGCACAGAATAATTTACTATGGTAAACGTAAAATGGCTGTCCAAACGTTTTACGTTCAATGTGGCAACCATGTTTTTTAGCTTTAAGTAGAAAACCACACGCGTACACCATCTGGCAGGCAGGAGTTCAGGGAAATGAGTGAATACTTTTTCGTTAACAGGGAAGGACGTGGTGGGGCGAGAGGTGCCTAAGTGAAGCTAGTAGCAATAACTGTCTTTTGTCATCCTTTCTTTCTAAATAAGTTTATGTGCACGAATAAAACACCCATTTGCATATTAACTTTTGATATAATCAATAATGTAGGCCATTCCTCTCAAATGTCTCATTTTGTGTATTCACCTTAAATCAGTGGTTTAGTTGGGCGTGAACGCACCGGAATGTATGCATGTTGGAAAAATGAGAATGACAAACTTGAGTCCATTTGGCGATTGCTAAATCGATAAGGTGAGTTTCTGTAAATATTTTTTTACAACGAAATCACTACCTTCAATAAAACTGTAATTTCTTCTTAGAATATGGACATTTGTATAAACTAGAAATCGGAGAATACGTTTCTGATATTAGCTGTTACTTCTGTCTGAATACATACGTAAGAAGTCGCATCACATTCACAGCAATTCACAAGCATGGAGCAAATACTTGGTATGTACTGTATGTGCAACAAGATGGCAGCCGAGTTCTACAATCACGTGACAATATCGATTACTGCCGACTCTATACAAACCACTTGTTTTTATGCTTCAGTTGACGTTTTAGAATTCTCTGTACCCTTTTATTGACTCTCAGTGGTCAAAATTCTGATAGGATGCTATTATATTGCACGCAATCTTTCAAGACTAAATGTATCTTAAGGAACAACCAATACATTTTATTGTTTGAAGATAACGTTTCAGTTTTTTCAATAATTTTCAAGCGCTTATTTGAATAATCGTGAATACATATAAAAGCGATATCTTCTTCATTTAGTAAGTCCCCTGCTCTGTGGTCGTAGAGTATTTTTATAAAATACACGGATCCAGAGATCCGTTCATGGTATAAAAATTAGGAGAATTATTCCTTTTCTCGAAGGAACAATTTGTGTAAACCTTGTTTAATAAGTATTGTGTTCAAGATTGTAACTTTCGCCATGATGAAGCCCTATTCAATCTCGTAAATTCCCACTACAGCAGGACGAAATGGAATCAACCCAATGCTATATATAATACATATTAAGATAGTAATAGTGAATTGTGAACTGTTACGTCTAAAGGAGAAACTTGAGATTACAAATACCATGTTATTAAAATGCAAAAACAAAATATACTGATTCGATTTACTTCGTAATTGAAAGATCCCCCCCCCCCCATATTACTTCAAGAAAGGTCCCCTTATGAAAAAAAAAAAAAACAGAAGTTTCTACGGTGTATCAAACTCAGTTACCCAACTTAGAGCCATTAGTATGCACAGATAAAAAATTTGGAGCGAGTCTTGATGGGAGTCCACAAGCAGCTCTTGTTTACTGCACATGCGCAATGTGTTGTAAGCGAAACATGCAATTAGGGAGCTCTAAATTGTATTTCCATATCTGTACGTAGGCCTACAGAAGCATCGATGGGCATATAGTAAGACATAACTTTTAAGTCAAGGATGTATTATTATTATTATTATTATTATTATTATTATTATTATTATTATTATTATTATCCATCATAATCACCATCACTATCCACATGTTTAGGCCGTCAATTACAGTATACTGAACAACAAGAACTTTGCTCCGACTTAAAACAATGCATCCCTATGGTTTGGTGTGAGTTGAATCCGAAAATGCATCTCTTTTCTTCGTGTAACGTAAGGTTTTTAAGATATACAGTCACTTTTCGATAACCGCTCTGGCGCGGGTTCGAGTTTGTAAACCAAAACAAAAGCTAATGCATTTTATGAGTTTATAACCTCTTTCCGGTTTCTTATGGTTGTTGACATGTTCTTTTGTACCTCTAATAAATAAACAGATATTGGTCCCTTCTATTCAGTAAATTTCATAACAGTTCAAAATGAAGTCTACGCAATGAACAAACAAGGGTGTAGTTTTCAGTATTTAAAAGAAAAATTTACCAGTTTGAGTGAAGGCAAATTAAAAGAGGGCATTTTCGTAAGTTCACATATTCGCAAAGTTATGGCTGACTCTTTGTTTGAGGAAAAATTTTCCGTTATAGAAAAAGTGACATGGAGCGCTTTTAAAGATGTTTGCTCAAATTTCCTAGGAAATTCTAGGGCAGACATCGAACTTGTGAAACCATGTTAATTGCATATGAGAAAATGGCGTGTAACATGTCTCTCAAAATACACGTTTTACATTCTCATTTCGATTTCTTTACTCCTAACTTTGGAGCGGTAAGCTACGAACATGGGGAAAGATTTCATCAAGAAATATTTCAAATGAAAAGGCGATATAAAGGAAGATCATCATCCAGCATGCATGCAGACTATAGTTGGTTCTTTGTAAAAGACATCCTGGATCTAGTCATTCACAAAATTCTTTTAAGTGGCAAGTTCAAATTCCGGGATTTTTCTCATTATACACATGAAATATTTTTATTGTTGTTTTTTGTATTTTAAACTATGTAACATTGTTTTTGTATCCAGTACATATTTTGCAAGTATTATGAAACATTATGAATCCCTAGTCCGTTGTAATTTTATCAGTAGCAGTGAAAAATAGAAAAAAAAATATATATAAGTTTTTTATTTAAAAAATTCACTTCAATTTCCCCGGAAAATGGTACGTTATGGGGCAATTTGGATTTTAAATTCGGATTTAGGGCACACATATTAGTAATATTCCCCCATTTTTATTTCGGAACAAGACAAAAAATAAAAATTTGTTGTTCAGTATTATTGGTCTCCTTCACCATTTCTCTTGTCAGAGGCTTATAGTTGAAAAATAAATTTGATAACTTGTCTTACAATCGTTTATACTGTATGTATATATGTAACAGTTCTGTTATTGTTACATAAGTGTACATAAACTTTTTTTTTTATATAAATTTAGACCGGCCAGAGGCCGTTTACCAAAGTTATCTTTGTTTTCTGTTTTCGTTTTCACTTGTTTCCTCTGTTTTACTTAGACTAATACAAGCACAACACCCATGCCCGAGGCGGGACTCGAACCCACAACCCTTCGGACCAAGCGATAGAGACATACCGTGCCCCTACCGCTTGAACCATTCGGGCCGGCTAAACTGAAAATCTGTTAACTGTTTGCGAATCCTCTCATTTCAATGATGACCTAACAGAATCCAATCAATAACACTTCGGAGAAATTTCACTGTAATAGATTATTTATTTTTATAAGCTCGAATCAATAATCCATTATTTTCGCATACATATTTTCTAAAATGTAGTTTTACAGAATTTTGACTTTGTAAAGTTACATTTTTCCAAATGTGTGTTACATTATCCCAACTTTTTAAATCCTCTTAAATTTGATATATAAATAATATTACATTGTTGTTAACTATTTCGGAACTGGTCTTTAGACCAGTGACTTAATGATGAAAATTATATTCGGCATCACTATCAATATAACAATATGAATATTTGAATGAAGTAGACTACTACACAATCTATGATTTATTAAGAAATACCTGTAGACCTACATTATGTCAGGTGTCGAAGATGGTTGATTACTGAATTACTGATACTTTATCGTTAATTATTATTGAACGTTTAAAGAATTAAATCTAGTTTCGTTCAGTTTCCAATACTGTATATGGTTCCATGGTCCAGCGCTATGGAATAACAGTTAGCATGTCTGACCGTGAAGCGAGCGGGCCTGAGTTCAAATCCTGATTGAGACAAGTTAACTGGTTTAGGTTTATTCCGGGGTTTTTCCTCAACCCATTAAGAGCAAATGCTGGACAACTTTCGGCGCTGGATCCTGTAGTCATTTCGCTAGCATTACATGCACGCAATGCTTTCAGTTTAAAAGAGTACCGCACGCTGAAGAATACATACAGTGACATAACTACGTATATGTGTAACTGCTTTTCTAACTTGGTTATTTAACGACGTTGTATCAACTACGAGGTTATTTAGCGTCGATGGAATTGGTGATAGCGAGATATTTGGCGAGATGAGATAGAGGATTCGGCATAGACTACCTGATATTTGCCTTACGAATGGGGGAAACATCGGAAAAAAACCCAACCAGGTTATCAGCCCAAGCGGGAATCGAACGCGCAACTCCGGATCGGCAGGCAAGTGCCTTAGCCGACTGAGCTACGCCGGTGTCTCGTATATGTGTATATCTTGTTTGTAGTATATACAGGGTGAGCCGGAAGTAATGTCATAAATTTCAGGAGGTTATTCTTTGAGATATTTCAAACAAAACATGTTTAATACAGTTTTACTCGTTTTTGCTTCCTTTTCGAGATAACTGTTTTATATGTTTTGAAAGCCATTGATTTAATTCCCAATATGCTCATTGAAATTAAGAGAGCAGTGTCTTATGATAATAAGTTATTGAAAGAATTTTAGTTTTATTCTTTAAATGTGCAGAAATTTGATCCGAAGAAATGTAACATTGTAAAATTCCTTTGCAGAACGAAAATGTATTTAAATGAATAAACAGACATCGTATGGACAGGAATAGTATCCTATGTTGATCTTTTCACATTTTATTAATTACT
The DNA here is from genome assembly GCF_040183065.1 of Periplaneta americana. NCBI lineage: Eukaryota > Metazoa > Arthropoda > Insecta > Blattodea > Blattidae > Periplaneta > Periplaneta americana. Next base: position 152,396,892 of record NC_091121.1, read on the forward strand.
TTAATCAATGTATTTGTTTAGTTTGTAGAAAATTGAGAGAAACCTGTATAAGTTTTCTAGTGATGATGCTACATATACATACCTACCGTTATAGTATTGACAACACTATGGCATTCTAAGTTATGCGAGTTCATTTTCAGAAGGGGAGCGAACTGATCTGCGTCATCAATCGTCTTACCTGAAAAATCTGAGTTCATAAGTATCAAGTATGAATTGAAACTTTCAGTGATAAACGTCAAAATAAAACTTTTAGCCTTCTTTACCCTCACAGATACAAAAACAACACGTTTCGGAGCTAGGCTATTATACGTCCGTCACTAGGGAAGGCACGACAAAGTGGACCTAACTGTTGACTAGGTTACCAAGAACTATTTTCTAGAATCAGGAATGGGTGAACATAACTGTTGGCTCGGTTACCAAGAACCATTTTCTAGAATCAGGAATAGGTGAACATAACTGTTGGCTCGGTTACCAAGAACTATTTTCTAGAATCAGGAATGGGTGAACATAACTGTTTTTTTCTCGGTTACCAAGAACTATTTTCTGGAATCAGAAATGGGTGAACCTAACTGTTGGCTCGGTTACCAAGAATTATTTTCTAGAATCAAGAATGGATGAACCTGTTGGCTCGGTTACCAAGAATTATTTTCTAGAATCAGGAATGGGTGAACATAACTATTGGCTCGGTTACCAAGAACTATTTTCTAGAATCAGGAATGGGTGAACATAACTGTTGGCTCGGTTACCAAGAATTATTTTCTAGAATCAGGAATGGGTCAACCTAACTGTTGGTTCGGGTACTAAAAAATATATTCTAAAATCAGGAATGGGTCAACCTAACTGTTGGCTCGGTTACCAAGAATTATTTTCTAGAATCAGGAATGGGTGAACATTACTGTTGGCTCGGTTACCAAGAATTATTTTCTAGAATCAGGAATGGGTGAACCTAACTGTTGGTTCGGGTACTAAAAATTATATTCTAGAATCAGGAATGGGTCAACCTAACTGTGGCTCGGTTACCAAGAATTATTTTCTAGAATAAGGAATGGGTGAACCATTTGGCTCGGTTACCAAGAACTATTTTCTAGAATAAGGAATGGGTGAACCATTTGGCTCGGTTACCAAGAATTATTTTCTAGAATCAGGAATGGGTGAACATAACTGTTGGCTCGGTTACCAAAAATTATTTTCTAGAATCAGGATTGGGTGAACATAACTGCTGGCTCGATTACCAAGAACTATTTTCTAGAATCAGGAATGCGTGAACATAACTGCTGGCTCGATTACCAAGAACTATTTTCTAGAATCAGGAATGCGTGAACCTAATTGTTGGATCCTTTGACAGAGTAGCTACCGAAAATATGAAGTAAAAATTTGTCAATTTTTAGTTACCAGAACTTAATAATCACTCATAAGCTCTATGAAAAAACATTAATCACACATCAGTCATCTTACGATATGTGATCAGACTTGTTTCATAAGTACTCCGAACTTCATTTTAATGGACGCTCAGTCAAATTCTCTCCCAGCATTCGACTCGCATATGTAATCGCTAGAGTCCTGCGTTTTAGTCACTCATTGTAATCTGTAGAGACTCACATAAACTGTCTCAAAATAAATACTTTATTAGTTATTAAATCCAAGTTATATTTTTACACCAGTATTATTCCTGTTATTTACCGACTTAGACTGGCACACGAATAAAGAGATGTAAACACAGAGTACTGGAGCATATGAGGAGACTGCTTCACTGCAGATCAGCGGTCGGCAAATGTAGTACATTTAGTACAAGTAGAACGCGACTTCTAAACCCCCACCCTCTAGTTCACATGTACGCTTATCATACGAGGTGAATGAGCTAGGTAGGTTTGCTGCGATCAATGTAGAACGGCTGAAGGTATAAATCGCCGACTACTGCTGTACATTGAATTGGGTAGACTTGCAGTTCTCTCCGTACCAAGCGAAGCTAGTACCATTGACATACTCCTCCTCTCTTGTACTCAAAGTGACGTAACCGCCGACTACCAATTCACGTAGCAGCGCCAGTATTAAATAAGTAAAGCAGAACAATATGCGTTATTTCGTTATTCACGACCATTCGAATCTCTTAAATTCGTTATATTTCGTAACTTTCGTTACCACGTGGTTAAATGAGTTACTTTTAATTACTTTCATTAACCTGTAGACATACTGTTGGTATTCTGCAACAAACAAACAGGTAAGTTTTCCTTTCCTTGCCTCCCCTGCTGATGGAGCCGGTAAGTGCAAAAAAAATAATAATAAAGGCATCAAATGATCAATTTTGTATTTTTCATCCGCAGTTACCCTAGTCAGGAGTCTCGTTATTTATGGACAGAAGTCTTTTACGTGCCGAAAGAAACAAAGCAACTCATTTTTTCGCCCTTTAATATTCTTTGTTCCCCCTTCCTAGGTTTGGAAACAACCTCGGATTCAATCGAAAGTACAGAATTACGACACAACTGATGAAAAATGTGGAATAACAGTTACCTGCTATCGTCTTGGTAACATTCTAAGCCTCTACGCTCAGGCGGCTGAGGCAATTTCCTACCGATTCGAAGTTGCGCTCGGGCGTGGTTTGATTCCCGCTTGGCTGATTACGTGGTTGCGTTTTCCGAGGTTTTCCCTACCGTAAGTTGAATGTCAGGTAATCTATGGCGAACCCTTGGCCTCATCTCGATAAATACTATCTCGCTATCATCAATTCAAACAACGCTAAATAACATAGTAGTTGATATAGTGCCGTTAAATAACCAAGTAAAACATTCTACGAATAACACTAATTCTTAGATTTCAATCAAATTTTTAATCATTCTTTCATTGATACGACTAACTCCACTTCTATGGCCATCTATAGGTCGCACATAGCAAGCAGTATTCGATACGAGCAGCTTGAATTTGCGATGCAGCTTTACGACAGAAAGAGAAAAAAAGAGCGCTGTCATGTCATGCTATGCTTTGCCACTTAGCTTGGGGACACAGGCTTGGCTGGTAGAAGTAATGGCCAGTGTGAATGTATTAGTACCATTTTTCTGCCTTGAAAATGAAAAACCTGATTACTCATTATTTCGTGACTTGAGAAGTTCCATTTTATTTACGAACAAAAACAGGTTGCATGGTTTGGTTGGTTGGTTCGTTCGTGAATTATCTATATCTGTATGAAGAAGATATATTTCTCGAAATGTGGACGAACATTTCCCTATACTCTGATAGCACGCGAATTCCCATTTCTATGGTGGAGGCTCTAATTGGGTAAAATTCATTATCTACGAAGATAAGAGATGATAATAATTTACTTACTTACTTACAAATGGCTTTTAAGGAACCCGAAGGTTCATTGCCGCCCTCACATAAGCCCGCCATCGGTCCCTATCCTGTGCAAGATTAATCCAGTCTCTATCACCATATCCCATGTCCCTCAAATCCATTTTAATATTATCCTCCCATCTACGTATCGGCCTCCTCAAAGGTATTTTTCCCTCCGGTCTCCCAACTAACACGCTATATGCATTTCTGGATTCGCCAATATGTGCTACATGCCCTGCCCATCTCAAACGTCTGGATTTAATGTTCCTAATTATGTCAGGTGAAGAAAACAATGCGTGCAGTTCTACGTTGTGTAACTTTCTCTATTCTCTTGTAACTTCATCTCTTTTAGCGCCAAATATTTTACTAAGAACCTTATTTTCAAACACCCTTAATCTCTGTTCCTCTCTCAAAGCAAGGGTCCAAGTTTCACAACCATACAGAACAACCCGTAATATAACTGTTTTATAAATTCTAACGTTCAGATTTTTTGACAGCAGACTAAATGACAAAAGCTTCTCAAGCGAATAATAACAGGCATTTCCCATATTTATTCTGCGTTTAATTTCCTCCCGAGTGTCATTTATATTTGTCACTGATGCTCCAAGATATTTGAATTTTTCAACCTCTTCGAAGGATAAATCTCCAATTTCTATGTTTCCATTTCGTACAATATTCTGGTCACGAGACACAATCTTCCATTTATTTATCTTAAACACACACACAGTAAATGTTAGTTTTACTTATTCAATGTATTGAAACACTCACACGTGAACAAACGAACTCGAGAAGTACTTGTTATAGACTGATTCCGATTGGTTCTACTGTACAAGCTTGCGACGTCACATACCAGAAATGCTACGGCGCATATAGCAGCCGACCGCCTTCCGAACTGCAGACTAGTCTAGCTGTGAGTAATATACTTTGTTTTCTTTTGTGCATAATAAAAGAATGATTTCTATTCCACATCTTTCAATTTCCCTTATCCATTGCCTCCTGTACCCGGACCCAATTTGGTACTAGCATTGGGAAGCACGTTCCAGTGACCTTCAATCGTATATAGTGAACTTCTATTCCTGCAGCTATATTGGCTGATATAATATAGTTGCCATGACTTATGAAATGACCCTCGTACATATCAGCCAGAACCTTAATCAGCATAGTGAATTGTTATCCGTCATTTCTCTCTCTGTATCATTGCTAGTTAGTTCTCAGGAAATTTGTTGACAGAGGCAGACGTATCAATTGCTTACTCGTCTTGGAAAAAGGTGTTGACGGTGGGACGGCGTCTTTCTCCATAGAACAAATATACCGACGAAGTGCAACAACAGTTCGCTACGGTATTTCCTGACGCAGCAGTCCCACGTCATTTTATAGCGAAGTTTCGGGAAACTGGCAGTATTCACGATGCTAAGCGTCTTAGTAGGCCATCTACGGCAGCAGAGATCGTGGGTAACATCCAGGACAGGTTACTGAGGCGTCCACAAAAGTCCGTGAGGCGGTTGTCACAACAAGCAAATTTGGCTGAGAACTCTGTGCATGATATTCTGAGAAAGAAGTTGCGTTTCTATGCGTACAGAGTGGCTTTCGTGCTTCAACTGAACGACAGAGACCGCAAAGACCGTGGTCAACACTGCAGGTGGTTTCAGGACTTCCTGTCTAAAGAAGGTGAAGACGTTCTTGAGGTGACTTTCTTTACAGATGAGGCGTGGTTCCATCTGAGCAGGTATGTTAATAGCCTGACAACTCGCTTGGGTTACCGAAAATCCCCACGAATTTAAGGAACTTCCTCACCACGACAACAAGGTTGTGTTTGATGTGCTATGACTAGGAAGCAGCCCCATTTTCAAAGAAGAAACCATTACAATAAAACGGTACCGTAACCAGCTTATCCACCCATTCATATCACAACTGACGGAACGTGAAATCTACAAAGGATAGCTCCAGCAAGACTGTGCAACAGCTCACACTGCTAGGGATACACTAAATATTATGGATAAATTCTTCGGCAATCGCAACTCCAGTGGACGGTGGCCTGCCCGATCACCGGATCTGACATCGCCAGCCTTTTATGTATGCTACTTGTGGACAGTCTTGTGATGTTTGTTGCCTACATAGAGGAGAACTGCTACCAAGACATGGTCCATTTTTTAATTCCATGTCTGTACATACAGATTCGTGAATGTATAATTTCTTAGGAAACTTGAGAGGCAAAGCGTCATACGAACACAGTCGGCAATGCTTGCACACCATATGGCGGTACATCAATCTGCCTCCCTGCACTGCACCATAGTTATTCAGACGAAGTATAAGCGCGCCATATGGCAACAAACCGTAACTGCATAAATACTCCCACCTGAGAACTAGTCCCTTGTGCGGTAGGCTACTTTTTGCACAGTTACGAGTTGAATAATATCGAGCCCCTCAAAAAAATCACTGCATGCAGTTCCAGAATAAAAGTAATAATAACTAATTATGCATTCAGGCATTTTTGACATAGTTTTCGAACAGAATATTTATATAGACCAAAGATGGTTGAATTTTGTATGCAATACTTCAGGAATTAATACAACACTTCTTTAATGACACTAAGGAAATCCAAAGCATTTTGTGCAACATTTCGCTATACGAGAACTCACAAAAAATTATATCATACTGAGAATAAAAAGTTCTTGGAGACTATTTCCAGGAAGGAGCAAAAGAAAGTACATTGAACCTCACAAACAGCCCTGCGTATATATGTTAAAGTTGTAATAATAGCATTTACTGGGGGTGGAGGAAAGAAAAAGTTTTCAAGGACATAAGCGTTGTGACACAGCATATTATTGATAAAGGCGGCGAAAATGCCATATTCTCTATTCCGAACGCTTTGGTCGATTGCGCAAAACTGGTCATTAAAACTTTTATAATCTGCTGTAATATTTATGAAATGTCATATCTATCGTGATTGCACGATTTCGTATGCCAATCCTTAAATTAGATATTTTCAACCGGCGTACTGCGAAAAAATGGCAAAAGTACAAAATACTGAGAGATGCAAATCATTTCGTCTTTTTTGTATTGGAAAGAATAACTCGACAACGGTTTAATTTTAAGATTTGTACTCTGAAATTAAATCCCGAAAAGACTAAGTATATGACTGTCTCGTGACCAGAATATTGCACGAAATGGAACTATAAAAATTGGAGATTTATCCTTCGAAGAGGTGGAAAAATTCAAATATCTTGGAGAAACAGTAACAAATATAAATGACACTCGGGAGGAAATTAAACGCAGAATAAATGTGGGAAATGCCTGTTGTTATTCGGCTGAGAAGCTTTTGATATCTAGTCTGCTGTCAAAAAATCTGAAAGTTAGAATTTATAAAACAGTTACATTGCCGGTTGTTCTGTATGGCTGTGAAACTTGGACTCTCAATTTGAGAGGACAGAGATTAAGGGTGTTTGAGAATGAGGTTCTTAGGAAAATATTTGGGGCTAAGAGGGATGAAGTTACAGGAGAGTGGAGAAAGTTACACAACGCAGAGCTGCACGCATTGTACTCTTCACCTGACATAATTAGGAACATTAAATCTAGACGTTTGAGATGGGCAGGGATGTAGCACGTATGGGCGAATCCAGAAATGTATATAGAGTGTTAGTTGGGAGGCCGGAGGGAAAAAAACCTTTGGGGAGGCCGAGACGTAGATGGGAGGATAATATTAAAATGGATTTGAGGGAGGTGGGATATGATGGTAGAGACTGGATTAATCTTGCTCAGGATAGGAACCAATGGCGGGCTTATGTGAGGGCGGCAATGAACCTCCGGGTTCCTTAAAAGCCAATAAGTAAGTAAGTACTCTGAAATAATCACATTGTTCAGTATGGCAGTGTTTTAATTAGGTCTTTTGTAGGTTAGCGTTTCTTGTGAATGAGTAACTATAATTAAAATTGAATTTTTAAAAAAGAAAGTAAAGTTAAGTAACGAAGATGAAACCGATAATGCTTCCACCACAAGCGATTCACAGGATGCTGCATCCATGAGTAGGCCTTAATGTAAAATTATTGTGCAACAATATCACGAGAGATGTTGAATTCAGATCGACTGCAAAAGGAATAACTACGTCTTCAGTTTGTCACCTGTTGGGAGCAATTAAATTTTCGAAATGCAGCGACGGTACCAAGTAAGTTAAAAAGTAATTTTCAAACAGTTTTCCCACTGAAAAACCAGTCGAATATTTTAAAATAATCTTGTTTCAAGAAATGGCCATCATGCCAAAAGCTTCGCATATCTCATAAATAGGAGGAGGATGTTGATGAAAAATCATCTTATTTTTCACATTAGGACGATGCCTATTAATATACAAATCCTTTCTATGTTAACATCAACGTAAAAAGTTAATTTCTTATATCGCATTTTTTGACGCTGCGGACGGTCATGGACAAGATACCTACCTGCATAATTCATCAACAGCGCTTACAAATCGTTCCTTCATTTATAAGCCTACAGTTCAAACATATACATACCACTTCCAGATTACTATACTAGCATTATGAAAATTCCTCACTAAAGACGAGAATGAAGGCCAGTGGTGTTTAATTTCAACGGAGGTGAAAAATTACCAGGAGTTTCCATTAAGGAGTAGGATTTTCATGTTATACACTGTAAAAACACGACATGGATGCCACAATTTCACTTCACTTCAGAAGGAAGCAGTGCTAAGAATTTCATTGTCTATAAAAATTTGTCGCCCCCTGCTGGATATGAATCCGTAATCTAGTAACTAACGACAAGTACAGAACCAGAAACAAAATTCGGGCCACTTAATTTTACAGTGTTTCAGATACAACGCATTGCGCATGTGCAGTAAACAAGGGCGCCTATATGTATGCTACTTGTGGAGAGTCTTGGGAAGCTTGTTGCCTTTATAGAGCAGAACTGCTACAAACACTCGGCCCATTACTTAATTCTGTATCTGTACAGTAACCACAGAAACCATTCGTATCCTAAGAATCAATCAGGAATCCTAATGAATACGTAATTCGATGTCTTCTTCACAAATCGAATCAATGCAATGTAGGTTGTAGATTTGCATTTTTATTAGATTTCTTTAAACACCAGACTGAATAATTTTTCTGCTTGTCCTGTTCAGGTGAACAAATACACTATCTTCCAAAAAATAATTGGGCACTGCTTTGCCCCTTTAGAATCTCGTGGTGCCACCTCTTGTTGCTATAACAGCAGCCACCCTGTCAGGCATGCTTTCCACTAGTTTGTGTAGGACAGTGGTCGTCAGCACTCGCTGAAATGTGCAAAGGATAAGCGGTGCTGTCTCGTGTGCACCGTCGTGCAGCAGGAAGAGATAGAGAGCATACCCTCTAGCAGCTACGAGTGCACCATAGTGCACTGCGTTTTCCGCGGGTAAGAGACGCTAGCCCCAGGGTGCTCTGTGCTGACGATCTCTGGTGTAGGATATCCACTGAAATGCATCGCCATTCCTCTTGCAACATGGCACTCAGTTGGACAATGGAAGTTGGCCGCATCTCCCTAGACTTCAATCGCCGGTCCAATTGGTCCTAAAGGTGCTCAATGGGATTGAGATCAGGACTCTGTGCAGACCAATGCACAGTAGCCGCCGAAACATGGGGCCAACTTCCATTGTCCAACTGAGCGCCATGTTGCTAGAGGAATGACGACGCATTCCAGTGGATATCCTACACAAACTAGTGGAGAGCATGCCTGACAGGGTGGCTGTTGTTATAGCAACAAGAGGTGGTACCACAAGGCTCTAAAGGGGCAAAAACAGTGCCCAATTACTTTTTGGTAGATAGTATACAAGTAGGAGAATAAACCGTTAACATTCATACAAATTAATCCGGCCTAATTAGCCTTCGACATTATTTATGTTATCGAAAATGTTCAATATATTTATTTATGTTATCGTTAATGTTCAATACATTAAATACATTTGTTATCGAAAATGTTCAATATTCCTGTCTTTTTCAATTTGCAACTAGACACAGACATGAGGTGTGCACGGGATGCCACATTAAAATATCGCATTGGCAAAAACACCCATCCCTATGTGGGAATCGAACGCATGCAATGTTCAACCTGTTCACCTTACGTATTTCTTCCGGTATTACTGTAACATGAAAGCTGATCCCAGGATAGCAACCCCACAGGAGAGGATTTCATGCTAAAATGCATCGTACAGGACAAATAACTCGATCTGAATCTCTGAACTGATGCCCGGAATTAGGCAATGCATGCGGAAGAGGATGAGGAAGTAGAGGAACGGTTGATTCAATGGAAGCGCATATGATACAAACTAGAGCTGTCACTCGATTAACTATCCAATCATAACCTCCGGCAACTCCCTGCTACAGAGCAGGCTTATTCCGCGAACTTGGGTTCAATTCCAGTGTTGACTGTAATTATGCTTGTGGACAGGATCGGAGGACTTTTTTTTATGGTTCTCCTCACCTTCGCTTCGCAAATTCCACCAACACTCCCCATTTCGCAATAAATATATAAATAAATAAAATAAAATTGCACAAAGTAGCATAAGACCTGTGGTGATATCGAATGCAAAAGGCCATCTAGATTATTATGTTCCCTGTGAAACAATGACAACAAAGTATGGGTGCCAGTCTATGATGTATAGTTGACAAAACATGTGGTATATGATCTATACAGGATGAATCGTAAGTAATTAATGTCATTAATTTCAGGGAATTATTCTTTGAGATACTTTAAACAAAAAAGTTGTATACAATTTTGCTCGTTTTCGCTTCCTTTCCGTGTTTTATATGAAACATTTCATAGCGTGTTTTGGGAAAGCCATTGATTGGAATTCCCAACATAGTCAATTTAAGACAGCAGTGTACTATGATTATTGAATTTTAGTTTTGTCCCTTAAATGTACAGAAATTTGATCCGAACAAATGCATTGAAAAATTCCGTTGCAGAACGGAAAGTTACATTTGTTCGGATCAAATTTCTGCATATTTAAGGGACAAGACTAAATTTTTTCAATCATGTATTGTCACAATACACTATTCTCTTAAATTAACTGTGCATATTGGGAATTCAATCAACGGCTTTCCCAAAAACACGCTATGAAATGTCCCATACAAAACAATTTTTATCTCGAAAAGGAAGCAAAAATCAACAAAATTGTATTTGATTTTTTTTTGTTTGAAATATCTCAAAGAATAACCCCTGACATTAATGACATTTCTTACGGTCCACCCTGAATATGTTGACCATTATGCAACAATCTATGCGCACTATGCGCTGCATATCTCACTGTAAAATGCTCATTCCTCTTACCCCTTCCTTCCGGGTTGCACACATAAATCTGCGGTCTTCTGTTGATGAAATACATACCGTAGTAAAAAAATAATTTTTCAACGCATGAATGTGAGCAAAATACTTAACAAGATTCGCTTTGCCATGCATTTTAACTGATTCTTTCATGTAATTAATCAGTAATTATTAAAACCTCTAAGTCACTCCCCTGTTTTGCACCATTTTTTTTTTCAAAATTATTTTGATGTTGATATTACATCTCAGCGACTACTTCGTTCAGACTATTACAATTTTGTCAGAATACAAAGATAATAAAGAAAATGGTTGTTTTTACTGAATTCTTCCCCCCCCCTCTCTCTTTTTCACCGCCAAATGAATAAATGAATCTGCTGACTTAATGTATTTTTATTTCGTCATTCTCCCAACCATTACACTTCTTGTAACCGTAAAGTTAAATCTGAACACTTACTGGCATTATAAGTAAAAGGGAGATCAATGATAACTAAAATTTATCAAATCAACTGTGCCAGTTCCCATTAAATGATTTGAGTAATGTATTACATTTTTGTAATCTAGGTTTCGAGTCCCGGCCGGGAAAACTGATTCATCTTCGTACTATTCAGATTTGTGTATGCAAACCGAATCCTGAATAGCTTATATACAATGCCAGGAATAAAAATGACCATGAGTATACGTTCAAACATCCTGCTAAACTTTGACGATTATAAGCAAATCTCGGCATTATCCAAATACAATTATTAGAAAGGTAGTTTGTACCAAACGTTATACTTCCTGTGGCTTTATTACTTTTGTTATATAAATATCGAGAAGCAAATAATGTTGTTGTTGTTGTTGGTCAACTGTCCGAAGACGGCTTTATTACTTTTGTTATATAAATATCGAGAAGCAAATAATGTTGTTGTTGTTGTTGGTCAACTGTCCGAAGATGGCTTTATTACTTTTGTTATATAAATATCGAGAAGCAAATACTGTTGTTGTTGGTCAACTGTTCGAAGACGGTTTTATTACTTTTGTTATATAAATATCGAGAAGCAAAATATAATGTTGTTGTTGTTGGTCAACTGTCCGAAGACGGCTTTATTACTTTTGTTACATAAACATCGAGAAGCAAATAATGTTGTTGTTGTTGTTGGTCAACTGTTCGAAGACGGCTTTATTACTTTCGTTATATAAATATCGAGAAGCAAATAATGTTGTTGTTGTTGGTCAACTGTCCGAAGACGGCTTTATTACTTTCGTTATATAAATATCGAGAAGCAAATAATGTTGTTGTTGGTCAACTGTCCGAAGACGGCTTTATTACTTTCGTTATATAAATATCGAGAAGCAAATAATGTTGTTGTTGTTGGTCAACTGTCCGAAGACGGCTTTATTACTTTCGTTATATAAATATCGAGAAGCAAATAATGTTGTTGTTGGTCAACTGTCCGAAGACGGCTTTATTACGTTTGTTATATAAATATCGAGAAGCAAATAATGTTGTTGTTGTTGGTCAACTGTCCGAAGACGGCTTTATTACTTTCGTTATATAAATATCGAGAAGCAAATAATGTTGTTGTTGTTGGTCAACTGTCCGAAGACGGCTTTATTACTTTCGTTATATAAATATCGAGAAGCAAATAATGTTGTTGTTGTTGTTGGTCAACTGTCCGAAAACGGCTTTATTACGCTTTACGATGAAAGAGTAATGGAACGGAGAAAAATTCTCTCCGGCGCCGGGATTTGAACCCGGGTTTTCAGCTCTACGTGCTGATGCTTTATCCACTAAGCCACACCGGATACCACCCCGGCGTCGGACAGAATTGTCTCTGATTAAGTTCCAACTCTTGGGTTCCCTCTAGTGGCCGCCCTCTGCACTACGTCATAGATGCCTATGAACATAGGACCGAAGTCCACACATGTGCTGAGGTGCACTCGTTTTGAGTGACTAGTTGGCCGGGATCCGACGGAATAAGCGCCGTCTTAAATCACGAAGTAATAAAATAATATATATTTATTACGTTTGTTATATAAATATCGAGAAGCAAATAATGTTGTTGTTGTTGGTGGTCAACTGTCCGAAGACGGCTTTATTACTTTCGTTATATAAATATCGAGAAGCAAATAAAGTAGTTGTCGATCAACTGTCCGAAGACGGCTTTATTACTTTTGTTATATAAATATCGAGAAGCAAATAAAGTTGTTGTTGTTGTTCAACTGTCCGAAGACGGTTTTATTACTCTTTTTATATAAATATCGAGAAGCAAATAAAGTTGTTGTTGTTGTTGTTTAGTCAATTGTCCGAAGACAGGTCTGAACCTCACAAGCGTTACCAAGATGGCACCACTTATGAGGCAACTAGGGTAGGAGATAATGGGGTAGGGTGGCCAATTTCTTTCCCCCTTCATTACATACATCGCCGATTAGCTACATATTCCACTAATCAGACTTCAGATGCATACAAACAATTGTTCTTCCTTTGACACATATCGTCAAGTGAGATGTACTGCCTGAATATAGATGTACATACCAGCCAGAACCTCAATCAGAGGAGAGAATAATGTATTGTATACATCTTTAAGAGTGTTCTGAAAAAGAAACAGAGCAAACCAGAAGCTTTCACTCATGTTTGGGTATCTCATACGCTAAAGCGGACGATTTGTAACTATACGTAACACACACTTGTTGGTTCGAAACTAAGGAAATGATTTTTTTTTCTAATCTCCAGGAAAATTAAGAATTTTAATTTCGGAAATGTAAAGTACAACACTCAACAGACCTATCTTAGCCACCATAACTTATTAATCGTACTCAGAGACCTGCATCTATAGTAGATAGCATAGTCCAGGCAAGGATCTGCTCGATGCAACTGCAAAGCGAGGGTTCTTCCGGCTTCTCTTCCCATTGTCTTTGCATGACTTTCCAGTAGGATGGCATTCATCAGAGAAAAGCCAGAGAAATGGCGTGTAATAATTACACTCGCAAAATAGAACTACTAGTGCAGTTAGTTCCAGCGCTCGGTAACTGAATAAAGAACAATGATTCGCGACAACATAATATGATTGTGTACGCGCTGAAATGTCCTGAATCGGGTCGTCTTCGTAACTGACGGCCATGATAAAGCATTCACATGCAGCAGGAATTTCTGACCACCTGTCCAGCACGGCCACCACATGCAGGTTACAGTAGTTACTTGGGTTCATAGTAAGACAGTCTTTGTTGTCTGTAACTTCTAGATCAATGTAAACATTGACAAAATGACAACCTCTCCTTCTACTTTTACACTACCTTATAATTACTGCTACACAGATTTTTAATTAACGCATAAAGAGCACTTGAATGCGTCATACGAAATGCTGCAGAAAAGATTTACTATTGTAAGCGATAAGAGAAGTGACTATGAAACATCGATAGGAAGGAGTCGTTTATAACAAGCAAGGCTTTTTTGTCATGGAAGGAAGAATATTCAGACTCTGTGGACGCGAGAATATTATTATTATTATTAATAATAATAATAATAATAATAATAATAATAATAATAATAATATCTACTGGAAAAATCCGAGTCCGCCGGACGGGTAATATACAGAATCGCTGGAGCCTAAAAGAGACTATATTTTGGCGAATCGTCAATGCCTTCCCAGTGAAGGTCTGCAAATATACGTCTGCAGAAGTGTCAGAACGAGCGTTATCAACGAGTAAATTTCACTTCCGGATAATCCAGTGCCTGCTCATTGAGGACAATTCCACTCACCTTTTCGTTACGTAAGGTCTCAAACACACGAAAGCTATAATTTGACAATGATGTCGGGAAATAAGGTGAACCCACTTAGATGTGCAAGCACTTTTAAGATGGTGCTGCACAAACGCAAAAATTGAGGCCAAATCAATTTAATTTAATATCTGTGGAGGAAGGAGCGGGCTGACTTTCGATTTAAAATTAGCAACTGTGCGAAAATGTGTCCTTATTTATCACTTGCAAAAATTCCTTACTGACTATCCCTCATATTTAACTCAATATTTATGAATGTACAATATGAACTCCAATTTCCTAGACTCATTATTTTATCGCAAATCTCAATAATTTATTGGTTCAAACTTGCACTTACGTCTGGTTTTAGTGCATGTTTAAACCAATCGTGATAACCATTAAGACATTAAACCTTATTTTATCTGCTCCTTTTCACAAATGAACTCCAATTACACATACCTGTGATATCCTCCGAAATTATAACAATTATATTAATTAATATTAACCATATCATTACTTTCTCTGGTACTGTCGTCTCCGAGATTTACGAATTTAAACCCGGTCGAGGATGATGGATTTTAAATTACCATAAAAAGATATGCATGTTTCCTTCGGGGGGGGAAGTAAAGCTGTGGATTCAGTGTCATAGATTTATATCACGTAAAAGAAGGCTGTCTTTGACAAGAGGGCACCAGGCAAAATTTGTCACTGATTTCTCTCCCATGTTGAATTTGGTGGTCGGTGAATAACGTTAGCAGTTGAGAATGTCGTTAAATAAAATACTATTATTATAGCCTACTGCACAACCGGGTGCTTGTGCTAAACGTAAATAACATTAAGTCATTAGGATGGATAAATTCGAATCGTGTTATTTTATGTTTGAGCTCTCAAGTCAGTAACAAGAAATCATCATCATCATCATCATCGACATCAATATCATCTTTCAAGTAATAAGTCATAAGGTTCCCTAGTCCAAGAAGTAACTTTACACAAGTAAGAAGACTTTGGTCATTGTGGCCAGCACGGCACGAGGACACTGCGGTACTTAAACACAACACAGGACAAACATTCGGTCCCAAATTTTCACTTCACTGCCGGTTGACGAAGTCGGCCCCGCTGCAATTGTAACTAGATTGAGCCACAGCGGAATACATTAAAAATGAATAAAAATGGTTATTCTGTACAGCGCTTTGACAAACGTATGTCACGTACACCAAAGTCATTAAATGCTTAACGCTCCAGTAAGCAGTTCTAATGCAGTCTTACAGATTTGCAAAATAATGCTAAAGGGAAGAAAGACTTGCATGAAGTATGTTGCTAGAAAAAGTTCATGAAAAGTAAATCAGTTTTACAGGAAAATTTGGTTTTGTAATATTATTTGTAACTCTGGTATCATCAGAACAACCGTTGTTATGTTTGTTCCAGATAATGGAGATTCTTGTGAAATGAAACGCCTTGTTAGTCAACTTGAGTTCGTAAGGTATGAGGAAATGCCAGTATGTTAGAAGTACAGCTGTTGCAAAACTTTTGAAATGTAATCCAACAAATTTCACCTTTACATTGTTCTTTATATGCTAAGTGATGTACTATTGAGAAAGTTACATCTAACAAAGCTTTGGTAAGTTCCACGAAGGTTCGTCTCATTTAAATTAATTTCTGACTATGATGTAATGTAGCATGGCCCAAAAAAATCTTGGTCGATGTTGCATTTCTCTTTAACTATTAATCCACTTGTCACTGTTACCAATAATAGAGCAAAAGCAATAAACCTTTTTAATTTTTTTTGTATTTGCAAACAATATATGGCATGTTCAGTTATGCGACATAAACAGCAACTTCATACGGAGTTTGCTTGAATTTAACACGAGGTTATCGCGTCCTATTTGCTAGCCGCCTATTCCTTTGGTCATAGTTTCTACTGTGGTCATTGCAGAAAGAGTTCGTGTGTACCATAATTCTATCATTATAACATTCAATATAGAGAGTGTTAAGAAAAAGGTATCCAATATTTTAGGAGCCGATAATATGCATCAAAACAAGAAAATAATGTCTAATAAACATGGGTCCTACAATACATACTTTCTGAGATCTGAACACTTATTCATAGGAGGTGCTCAATGTGACGTCCATTTATGGCAATGCATTTCTCTGCTCTACAATACTGCAGACTACCAGATTTGACACCCCTG
The DNA here is from genome assembly GCF_040183065.1 of Periplaneta americana. Taxonomy (NCBI): domain Eukaryota; kingdom Metazoa; phylum Arthropoda; class Insecta; order Blattodea; family Blattidae; genus Periplaneta; species Periplaneta americana. Next base: position 152,413,449 of record NC_091121.1, read on the forward strand.
GCATGGAATAATGATACGTCACAAGGAATACTGAAAACAAAAGTTTGGTTGCGGAAATGAGCGGGCTTCAGCAGAGATGGTGTTGTGAATTTTCGTAATCAGCATGTGTGGGCTGATGAAAATCCCCATGCAGTTGAAGAAACAAGGCATCAGCACCGATTTTTAATCAACTTATGGGCAGGCGTTCTTGGTGATAGATTAATAGGGCCATACGTGCTACCATAGAGATTAACTGGGGATCGTTATCAGGACTTTTTTATTAACGTACTAGCCGTACCCGTGCGCTCAGCTGCACCCGTTAGAAATAAATATAAAGTAATTACATAATTAAAATAGGACATTTGATCCAGGGAACATTCGTGTTTGATATAAGGATAAATCGTTTATTATGTTACTTAATTTAAATTATATTTGCATAATTAAAATGCGATCATTTTGATCCAGAGACCACTCATTTGGTCATAAAAATTATTTTAGGAAATACAGGAAACGAATGTACAGAATAGCCTATCAAGTTTTCTGTGCATAAGAAGCTATTTTAATCTTACCTGTCCTCAATTCACTCAGAAGTTACCGTAATAACATTATAGCATTATGTCCATACAGAGAAACTACACTTTCCAATGGTGAATTAATAATTAATTATACAAATCGGTTAATTTAGCTTCTGATATTACTTCATACAAACACAGAAACATTATCTGTAGGCTATCTTTCATAGCTTTCGATTGTTGCTGTCCAAGGCCCCTTATAGACGAAGTCATTTGTTTTTTAATTCATTACACGGCCTTAGATGGCAGTTATTTTAATTTTAAAACTCATTTATCTCATTAAATATCAGTCCTATCAAAATTTTTCGAGGAATAAAACTTATCGGAAATTATTTTTAAAGAAACTTTTGTTGTGTAACATTTTTCACAAAAATCAATAATAAGCTAGATATTTCGATTTATTTCATTCAGGCCCCCTTATAACCCCCCTTTTAAATAATGTATTTTGAATGCCATATAGCCTAAAATCTAAGTTACAACGAACTTAATTTATATTCCAATTTTCATCGAAATCCGTTCAGACATTATCGCGTGAAAAGGTAACAAACATACAGACAGACAGACAAAAATTTCAAAAAAGCTATTTTCGGTTTCAGAGTGGTTAATTGTGTATGTTAGGACCAATTATTTTTGGAAAATCGAAAATTACCAGAAAAATTTCGGCTACAGATTTATTATTAGTATAGATTAAAACAAATTTCAAAGAGTGCGTGATTCTTACGCCGAGGGGCTGAAGAATGCATTGCCATGATGGACGTCACATTGAGCACCTCCTATGAACAAGTGTTCAGATCTCAGAAAGTATGTGTTATAGGACCCAAGTTTATTAGACATTATTTTCTTGTTTTGATGCATACTAGCACCTCCTAAAATATTGGATACTCTTTTTTAATACCCTGTACATTCTCTCATATTCGGAACACGCCTTCTAAGTTTAAAATTTAGTAAGTTAAATAACCATTTCCGTACATTTTAATACACAAAACTACATAGACGGAACTGCTGTTCCTGTCAACAGAATTTCTGCCGACTGTATTAAAGAATTTGCCAGAAATACAGTCCCTATTTAGTCTCTCTGCCTTATTTTGCCACTATGAGTCCAATTTTAACAAACTACGTAACTGGAAAAAGGCATTACGGTTCAAAAATTGTTCCAGCTGACATGTAGCCATTTCTACGTGTTAAGTTTCACTGATGCGTTATACCTCCGCTTTGGCTACGAGACTCTTTGAAGTCAACATTAATCAATCAATCTCTATATTCCCACCAGAAAAATCTCATAAAAACAGTACATTAATTTCTAAGTACATCGTATAAAAAGTAACATAAGATAAGGCAGGGAATGGAGAACCTATACCTTTTGAAGCAGTTACCAAAAGTGAAAGCAACAGGTTAATTCCCAAACGATGACTGTTTCTGAAATTATTATACGGTACACAAACCCAGTATTGCACAATAACAAAAATATTGAAATTAAAAAAAAATAAATAAATAAAAATCCTTTACGTCTACAATGGATGCATGTTGCATTATATTTTTAGGAGATTGGATTCCAACTACACCTAAATGCAGAATAACGTTTGTTCTATTAGCGGTGGCGGCAGCAGTGTAGGTGGTAATGATGGTGGTCCGCGAATAATGTTGGTATATACTGTGGATATGTAAGTAGTGCACGACACTGCGAAATTTGACTGAACTTCTAAAAGACCTTGGTTGGTAACATTTGTTGTTTTGTACAGCTTCAATATAGAGGTGAAATTTGTTGGATTACATTTCGAAAGTTCTGCAACAGCTGTACTTTTAACGGTGCTAGTGGTGGTGGTAGTGATGATGATGATAATGATGATGATGATGATGATGATGGAATACTGCCGCGGATGATGATACGCGAGTACTGTACAGACTCAGAAACAAAATTTGGACCATCTAATTTTACAAAGTTCCAGATAAAACTCATTGCGCATATGTAGTAAACACGGGCGCCTAAATGCATGCTACTTGTGGACAATTTTGCGAAGCTTGTTGCCTACGTAGAGGAGGACTGCAACCAAGACTCGGCCCATTATTTAATTTCGTATCTGTACGACATTATAAAGGCGGCCGGGTAGCTCAGTTGGTAGAGCAGCTGGCTACGGACTGGAAGGTCCGGGGTTCGATCCCGAGTGGTGACGGGACTTTTCTCATTGCCAAACTTCCAGAACGGCCCCGAGGTTCACTGAGCCTCCTATAAAAAAATTGATTACCGGGTCTTTCCCGGGGTAAAAGGCTGGTCGGAGCGTGGTGCCGACCACACCACCTCATTCCAGTGCCGAGGTCATGGAAAGCATGGGGCTCTACCTCCATTCCCCCTCCCTTAGTGCCTTCATGGCATGTGATGGGGTACCTTTACCTTTTTACGGCATTATAAAATCCGGAACTTCTAAATCATGGAACATTAATGAATCTAGAATAGCTACGGTACTTCTGTTTCCGGTGATGTGGTGTGATGTGGCGGTGGCAGTAGTGCTGTCACTATCGATGAGGATAAAGTAATACAATATAGCATAATGCTGATGATGGTGGTAGTGGTGGTAGAAGAGGAAAACGACAAAGACGAAGAATTGCACAAGTTCCAACTCATGAGATTTATTATCACCATTAACAGTACATTATTATTCATGAAATGTGTGTGTGTCTAATGCTTACCCACTTCACTTAACGTGATTCGGGTTCCAAATACTGCGGATAGATGGCAGGACTGTGACCCATTTTCAAGTTGTACACCACTTACGCATGCCACGTTATGCATTATGTGTATCTGAAGAGTTATATCGTGTACTAGGATGAGTGTCTGTGTAAGTGTTCGTGTTAGTCTATTGTAGGGAATGGGTGAGGATGATGGTGAGGAAGGTAGAAGGGGAAACCCGGTGCCGGTACGTTGCCTACTCATGCCGAATAGCAGTAAGGGGGCCGCCAGGCTTAACGTCCCCATCCGAAAGGACGAATGACTATCAACAGTGACATATGCCTTTTCTTCCTATGCAGTGCGGAGAGATTTGGGATTTAACCCAGGCATATTAGTGCACAATCTAGTGATTAGAAGTTGTGCACCGCCATCTGTCCTTGTTCTGAGGAAATCGCCGGGAATCGAATCCGCCGGGAATCGAATCCGGGCCGACTAGTCTGGAGGCAGATGTGCTACAACAGAGCTAACTCGGCGGACTTATACATGAAATGTTTATTACGTAATATTTCAAGACTACTAGCGAGAGAGGATCCACACAGCTTTTTCACTATTTTCTGACAAGATTTGTTTTCAGCATAGTACTTTAGATAAGAGCAACGATTGATTAAAAAAATGGAATCACAGTTGTTAGGGCTATAGACTAATTTGGGTCATAATGGAAACATTAAACACGTGCCAATGACCGCAAGAGACATTCTACTCACAGAGAAGAAGGAACTATAATATTGTGTTAAACAGCATATCATTACTTACTTTTGGTCTGGTTTCTGGACGACGGATACAATTTATTTTGTTTACATTGGGACATACCTATTCTAAGAGTGAACGGAATATAGAAAAAATGTTACCGAAGTTATTCCTGTTGCTTTCTCACTTAACTGGCTTTTAAGGAACCCGAAGGTTCATTGCCGCCCTCACATAAGCCCGCCATAGGTCCCTATCCTGAGCAAGATCAATCAAGTCTCTATCATCATATCCCACCTCCCTCAAATCCATTTTAATATTATCTTCCCATCTACGTCTCGGCCTCCCCAAAGGTCTTTTTCCCTCCGGCCTCCCAACTAACACTCTAGATGCATTTCTGGATTCGCCCATACGTGCTACATGTCCTGCCCATCTCAAACGTCTGGATTTAATGTTCCTAATTATGTTCAGTCCCATTCCGAGGCTTATTTGAAGGTTTCGTAACAAGCTGTTTTTTACGCCTGATACTTTCACACACAAAAAATAATTAAGTTACCCCTCATATCATTTTCTCATTATTTTTCGAAAATAACTAATACGCCTACTTCACGGAGATCTATTTCAATTTACCTGTCTTCAAAACAGTTTTCAGTTCAATAATTTATAACCAGCTCACAATCATATACATTGGAGTATATTGGCAGTCTCGTCTATTCCTGCTCGGTATCACAGCTTTGCTACACTGACTCTTCTCAAGACAAACTTTGTTCATCACATTAATTAGGGAAGAGTTTTATAAGTACAATTCCAACAGAATAAAATGTTTGAGAAACTAGTTCGTAACATTAACAGTTATCTTCATCAGGCGGCCAGGAGGGTACCTACTCATTGATAACATTATAGAGATAGCCTGTATTTGCATGCATAATATTAGTCTTGCATGTAACATTCTGGAACACGTGCAAAAGCAATATTATTTCACAATCTCTGACCAACGATGTTAAATTAATTAAACTGTGACATCAACGAGGAAATATTTTGTGTACATTTTTCTTATTCATATAAGAAAGTCATTTCTAAAAGTATACCTTTTAACGCTAAGCACTATATGACTTCGTGCATAAAGAACTTTTAACACTAGTGCGAAAAGTGTCCATAACACTTACTTTTAAGTGCTTGTATCGATCGTCAATAAAATTCTTTACCAGCAGATGTTACACGGCAGCAATCGCAACCGATCAATAAAACAATTTAAACAATGTCAGGTCTATTAAAAAAAAATAACTGTTTTTGTTTAAGAAACTTCCACAAATTAAATTGTTTCAAGAATTACTTTATTGATACCTAGCTACACGAAACAATTTAAGAATTGAACATGATTACAAAATATCAGGGGATAACAGGGCTTGAACCACAGACCTCTAGGTCTGCAGTCCAATGTTCTACCACTGCGCTACTCCATCGCCTACTTTAAAGCGATGAAGTTTGGCTAACAGAATGAGGGGGGGATATAGTAGTGGAGAAGTCGGGGAAATTGCCTCTCCTACCATCACGAACGAACAGTCTAAAAATAGTGTACGACACACATTTTAACAAGATTTTATTTTGCTCGTAGGGTTTGCTCCACGGACCCTGCGGTCTTCTTTCGCAAACTTTCCTACTCACAAAATAAAAAGTCACTTATAACACTTGTATCATGAATAACACTGTTTAATGTTCAAATTTGTTTTTACAAAAATGTCATGTTTTCTGGTATTTCAGTCTTAGACTTATTTATAGCAAAATATATCCACACAGTTATTTTTTGCTAATACATCTTAAGATGTGTGGATATATTTTGCTTTAAATAGGCCAAGTCTAAGACTGAAATACCAAAAACATCACATGTTTGTATTATCATTATAGATCTTATTGGAACAAAATACAAAAATGAATTCAAAATTCAAATTTATTTTTGTTTAGTCAAATGTCCGAAGACAGATTGGAATCTCATAAGTAGACATCGGATTTTTAGGCACTAAAAACTGCAGTTTTAGGCGCCTAAAATAAGCTCAAAATTTGTAAAATTAGGCTTTATTTTAATGAAAATAGGCATTTTAGGCATATCAAGGTATCATACTTATTTCTTTCACTGAAATTTTTAGTTATATACTGAAATACGCACAAAAAAGTATGTTTAAACATTTAAAAAAATACTATATTATATTCATAAACAGAGCTGCACAAATTTAATATATTGAAACTAATGAAATAATGATTATTGATATCAAGATTACTCATTTTAAGTTATTGAAATTCAGTTCCATGCTCAGACTTTATTATAATTATCTGCACAGTACACCACCAGATTTTTTTCTAAATTCTCCACAGTTAACCTTTGCCTTTTGTCACTGAGAATCATTTTGAAAGCAGAAAAACTTCTTTCAACCGAAACTGATGTGAGAGGCGCAAATTTTAAATTAGGTACAATAGAAACATCAATACTTACTGGAACATTTACACTTTCCCCCGATATCACTCTTGATACTTTTTCCAACAATGAAAATCCTACATTCTTATTTAATACGTTGTCCCACTTATTTTTAACTTTTTTCCCAGTTTCGCCCAAAGCAGAATGTATGTTCACTTGAGCTTCCTTTACTATTGCTATTTGGCTACAAAGAGATTGTTTTTCACGTTCTAATTGTTCAATGCTTGCAGGTATGAAAGAAAAGTTTGATGTTATGTAGGCAATATCGTTTTTCACTCGTGAGTCATTCAGACAATCTTTCACTGCTTTCACACACGCTGCACTATCAGTTTCAGGTAATTTATCAATAACTGTGACCACTTCTTTAAAATACTTAGAATAATACACCACTGACTGAATCCAGGTTCCCCATCGTGTAACAACCGGCTGAGGTGAGTGTGGGATATCTGGAAAGTTCTCTCTGAATATTGAAATCCTGGATGGGGCTTTACAAAAACATTTTTTTGTGTTAGAAATAAACGAATTGACAAGAGGAAATTCATTCCGGATTGTTTCAGAAACCCTGTGAAGGCCATGTGCTAGACAGGTTACATGCTTGAGGTTAGGATAAAATGTTTTAAGAAGTGGAGCTGCAGCAACCATGTATGAGGCAGCATCAGTACAAAACAACAGAACTTTAGAATCGTCTATATTACCTGAGTATAAAGACTGTAGGCCTTTATTTACAAAATAAGCAATGGCTTGGCTATTCACTTTCGAAAGTTCCTTAACACATACGAGGTGTGGAATCGAAGGTCCATCAGGACTAAGTTTTCCTACTACCATATTTGCTATATACCTATTCATAGAATCTGAGGTTTCATCCACAGAGACCCATATGTAAGAATCACCTATATCCTCCCGAATGGAAGCTAAAGTTTCATTGTATATTCTGTCTAAGTAATTTTTTCTTAGGGTCGACTCAGATGGGATATTTTGTTTGCAGTATTTTTGTAAAAACTGTCTTAAAACCGGATTTTCAATTGCATTCCAGGGAATGTTAGCAGCAACAAACGCTCTGGTTAAATCAGCATAGAAATTGCTGCTGAGATTGGATGAAGTAGGCTGTGTTAGTAAAGTTTGTTGCAGTTGATTTTTCTGCTGAGCTTTAGCCTTATGAGCCGCTCCTTGCACATGCTGCTTTAGGTGGCACTTCTTTTCTTGCGAAAACTAAAAATGTAAAGTAAACTGAATAAAATTAAAATAAAATCCTAATTGTTGTATTGCCGTATTTCTATCACAAAGTTAGTGGGTTCGAACAATCAAAATTTTAATGACTTGAAAATACTTTAACTATCGGAATTTAAAAGGTTAAAGTGTAGTGGTCTTAAAAAGAATTATACCTCAGGATAGCTCAGTCAATGTATAAATATTATAGGCCTACTCATTAAAATTAATAGAATTTATATATTTCAACTATTGTTACATACCTGTTTGCTACAAATCTTGCAGAATATTATTTTTCCATCATAAGTGAATTCTGAATATTCTGTTAGCCATTGCCGGATCAATGTAGATTTTGCACTTATATTTTTCGGCATTATCGCGTTAAACTTCACAGGAAAACGTCCTACCGCTCAAAACTTCTCGACACAAATAAGGTGAGGGAAAGAGCAACTGTTAACGAGCATTCAAATGAACCGTTGTTATTGAGATTCAATTGGACAAAAATACAAAGTTCCACTTATTGTTGCATTTCCTGGTAGTGTTAACATTAGGAGGGCCATTCTTTTAAATATTTTGTAACGGTTTACCCTACTAATTCGCAGTTTTACGACTTTTCATAAATATTTCAAAAACACTCTTTCTCCAAAAATTGTGATTTTATGACACTCTGAAGGGCAGTACAGCTAATCGGTTTCAGACCGAAAACAGTAATTTTTATAGTATAGTATATCTCTGAATCGGTAGCAGCACATGTTGTGATTGTTGCCTGCTTCAAAACAAAGGTTGGTTTTTTGTCGGCATTTATGCCTCCAAACATGTTAAATTCGGTGAAATCTATTGCGAGTGTCGTGAGATTCAAAACATTTTGTTTCCTTTATCAATGGTTTCATGGCCGGTGTGAAGCAAACTTTCCACTTTTTAAATGCCTTAAATTTCGCAGTGAATGTATGTATAAATTATAAAAAGTAAGAGTAAAATGCGAAACTTTACAGTGAGTTAAGCATTTTTAGGCGAATATTAACAAATTAGGCTCTAATAACCGTTTTAGGGCACTATAAAACTCTTTGAATACCTTTCAATTTCCATGAAACACAAATATTAATAATTAGTTTTACTTTTCTCCTAAAGAAACAAAATAGGCATTTGCCCTAGAATCCGATGTCTGCTCATAAGTGACACCAATAAGGCAATCACTCATGACGCAACTAAGCAAGGAGATAATGGGTAGGGTGGCCAGTTCCTTTCCCCCCTCCATTGCATACATCGCTGACTAGTTATATAGTACACTAATCAGACTTAAGATGTATACGAACAATTATTCTTCGTCCTCTGACATTATCGTCAAGTGATATGTAGTTTGCAGTCTGATAATACAGTAGACGTACATATTAACCAGTCGTTTGTTAAGGAAATATAATTCTACCTTATGCTTGTGTGATCGTGCATATGAAAAGGGACCACTCGGCGACTTCTAGTTTCAGATTAAAAAAAAACAAAGAGAGAATACAAACTGGTGAATTGTGTATGCCTTTGGTATGATCACATCCTAAGCAATAAACTATAATTATAAATATTAAAGTCTTCCGTCAACTGGATCACGCTCATATCACTGTCTACATCTGAAACGAGAAGCCGCTAAGTCGTCCCTTTTCATATCCATGCACAGATATCTATTCTACTTTCTTAGAAGTAATCAAGTAACTTATGGATCCCGTTAGTGTCTTGTAACTTTAAAAGAACATTTCAGTAACAGACGTACAAGTTTCATCGAAAAAATCTCACAACAGTTTCATTGCATGTTGCAACAACAGTGAATACATTCATTTTTCTTCTGTAGCGCGACAGCCTATGAAGGGTCAACTGCTTGCCTCACGTCCACATGCCTCAGCAGAGGTAAACCATCATCCAATAAGTACGAGAGTAAAATGTGGTCAGCACGATCCTCCCACCCGCTGTAGCTAGTTTTTGAAACTAGATTTCGTTACTCATGGTAGCTCACCAAATTTATCACTATTTTGGCTGGGCACCGGTTCTATAGATAATTTCTTGATCCGATGAAGACTCGAACCAGAGCTGATTCCCGTAACGAGGCATGATGCCTAGAGTTAGACGACGAAGCCACGGCGCGGGACTAATAAATCTATTGGCAAGATTAATAATTTCTTACATTATTACTGTATCAATTATATGTGAATACTGCATGCATATTTCAGAATTTCCTTCCAATATAGGTACATACATAACCCAAGACAAAGCACTTGCAAACAACATTATGATAAACTCCAAGCAACGATCCTAGAGAAGACACAGTAAATGACAAACGGAAAACATTTCCGAACGGCAACGTACTGTTCCCCCCCCCCCCCCCCCGTTTAAAACTAACGCAGTAAGTTATATTTTATATTTTGCTGAATTTGTTTTCACAATAATTTCATTGTGAAATGTAGAAAACGAGATAGCAGCGTCAATGATGTCTGTTAATCTGTGATAGGGCTACCAAGTACATCTGTTTCCTGTGTTCACATATGACATAATGTAGTGATTTTGAGGTGGAATGACGGAAATGATCTAGTATGCTGAGCATTTCTTTCCTGTGATATTTTTTATTTGTTTTGCTATTTAGTAATCACTAGAGCCCGGATTTCTGTACAAATGCATTTTTATATAAGCTGGTTACACTTCTCAAATTTTACTAATACTGTACTGTATTCGTTTTATGCATTGATTCCAAACAACCGTACTTTTTTGGTGTATGATTGCATATCTTGACCCTTTTGCATATTTCAACTTTTATATTGCATATTATGTACTTTTTCTGACTTTCATGCATATATTAACTTGCATAATTGTGTCTTTTATGAATGTTGTTTCGTAGAATCTGGTATCCCCACATTAGGCCTATTTGTCTATTGAGAAAAAAAAATTAAAAGAAAACTGTTATGATTTCGTAGCACCCTACCTGACCTACAGTAACGTCTTTGGACTTTCCACTAAACCCTCTTCCTTTGTTACACAGGAATTTCCAACCCCCAACTCTCAGTCGTCACAAGCCGAAGGCCAAAATACGTACAGTACGTAAGGTTGCAAACTGCAATTCAGTAATACAGTTATGTCGAATTGTGAAGTGTTGCTATAGTTCCTGTTAGAACTGCGAGAAAAGATTTAAAAAAATGGATTGAGAGAAAGGAAATTCTATAGACGAACGGTAACGTTGCGGTGCGGTTAAGGAGTGTGGCTGCAAAGTCGGAAGGTCGCGGGTTCGATTCCCGATGGGGTCGTGGTCATGCCAAAATGCAAAAGACTTAGAATTCGACCTCACTTTGTCCCAAATTTCTTCGCTTAATTATGCACCTGTCACTTCTTGTGATGTAAAAAGATCATTTTTCTATGTTCAAGAACATGTTGTCAAAGCATGAGCTTGAAGAAAATTTGGAGAAATTAGTTCTAGTAGGCTACATTGTTTAAAAAAATAAAAATGGAACATAATGTAGAATTCAATTTTGACAGTGCATATTATAACTGTTGTTTCGTTTCATTGTGCATGTTTTGCCATATGATAATGCATATAATCCGGTCTCTAATATAATCACTCTCATCAACATGGCCGTCATCTAGAACACTCTTGAAAAGGTGTCATTTAAAGGACGTAACAAACAAACAGAATTGTGTGTGACTCTGAACTTTTTGCGACTAATGAACATCATTATCTGTTTCTGGTGAAAGTAACGCTTTACTCGCAATAGTAAAACAGTTAACTATTTCCAATGAATTATATATAGCTTGAGAGGATTATAAAAAGTCAATGTCAGACTTCTCATATAACTGTACGTCACATTCCATTATATTTTACCATCATAGATAGAATATTGTCCTATATTTTCTCAACCACTTTTACGTAACAAGTTCGGAGCGAGTTTTTGACCGTTGCTATGGCAACTGTCGGCGCCAGCAAGGACTTCCCTTGCCTCCCACGTCCCGCCTGACCTCGCTCCACGTTGCCACATCAACACGTCATAAAAGATGCAACATTCAGAATATTCCATTCATCCAATGTATCGCCTCAGGAATGTTCAGTAATCTATTTTGAAAACACTGTGCTAATAAATACAACACACACTATGAACAATTTTATAAATAAAAGTAAGAAAGAAAGAAACACAATTTTGTGAACTTACATTTCAAGCCATAGGTGCGGTCGATCTGCAATGTCAGAGAGCTTCGACGCCATACAACGCGAAAGCTAAAGCGCCATTTAAAAAAGTTCAACACGTCTATGAAGAAAGAATAATTGTTTGGTTTTAGAAAAGGCTTATATAAAGATAATCAATAAATATTAATTATGTCTATATGTTCTTAGGTCACCCCTCTCATCACAATACCTAAATACCACACAAAGACTATTTAAAAAGTTTAAAATTATTTATAAAGATCAGCCAGTCCGTATCAATGGCGTGAGCTTTTTCCATAGTCAAAAAATCATGGGTTAAGAATTTCGTACTCAGACGGTTTAATATTTGAACGCCGAAGTTAACAATTCTATCCAGTATACTTAGAGTGAATGACACAGTCACGAAGTATTTCAAATTTTAACACAACCCTAATCAATTCGGCATTATGAAAATTAGAGACATTCGGCGTTTTTTATGTTTCTCCCTAATAAACCAAAATCCATAGCTTACTAATCTTCGCAAGAAAATATTAACGTAGAATGCCTAAGGTTAATATTTACTATATTTTCTCTTCAAAGCTTTATCTAAGAGACAAAACACACACCAGTTTCTTGAGAATGGAAATGAATATGCAACTGTACTCAAAGTGGCAGACGAAAAATCACACAACAGCACAACTTAGAAGAATCTCATGAAAAATGTTTCTCAGTTTCTTTCTCTTGGTACTGTTGCTTTTCAATTCTTTTTAGTAAGCCTACCCGTATAAATCTCGTCTGCGTGCGTGAGCACATACGGCAATACGTTTGCCAGAATTATTAGCAGTTCCAAATTAAATGACGATGTAATTCTTATTTATATTTCACATGTACACCTAGGTCTTGAATACAGCGCTACACAGTAGGTAGACTAAACTGATAAGTATTCAAGCCAACACTTAAAGAAACGTGACTAAAGCACTGATCTCTGAGAGCAAAGCTCAAGATACTTCTAACACTTTACACTTCTACCTACAATGAGACAGGTAATAATGCCAATTTCCACTTTTGACAAACTCATAGTAGATTCATTTTTGAATTAAACGTAAATGAAACAGGTAAGTTCTGAAGTGGAGTTGAAATGTCTGTGTGAAAGGAAAGATGAGGTTAACTCTCGTTACATGGAAATACTTATTTTTGTATTGAGCAAATTTTCAACACACGTTTAAAGGCAAACACATGGACATATGTACAGACCCACCTAAAAAGAATGATACGATGGAATATTCAAAGTCCCAGATACAAGACACTGCGCATGATCGGAGAATCGGAGCACAGGTATACAAGACAACGCGTAATTCAGTTATTTAAATTCAATTTATTTGGATTGTTCTTGGACCTAGCTCCGAAACACACTTGAAAAACTGCAAAAAAAAAATGTAAATGTGATATATATATATATATATATATATATATATATATATATATATATATAAAATTGTGCACTAACATCAAAATTTGGACCTTCGTGACGAGATCGACATACCTCGCAGAAAATAAGTAAAGGACTTTTACAGTATATACACCCAAAACTAGTACTACAAAGAAAAAATAATAAACCCAGTTCAAAAGAAATAAAACCAGTAAAATAAAGAATTACAAACCAAACCAACAAAAACAAAAATAATCTAAAAACAGGAGCAAAATGTTAATGTTAAATGTTATGTTTTATTTAACGACGCTCGCAACTGCGTCGCCGGATGTGCCGAAATTTTGTCCCGCAGCAGTTCTTTTACATGCCAGTAAATCGACTGACATAAGCCTGTCGCATTTAAGCACACTTAAAAGCCATCGACCTGGTCCGGGATCGAACCCGCAACCTTGGGCATAGAAGGCCAGCGCTATACCAACTCGCCAAACAGAGGAGCAAAATAATAACATAAATAATTAGATAAAAAGGGAAAGTCAGCTCCATACAACTTTAGTTTTCGATAAGTATTATTGATCATAGACAATACAAAATAATGATATTATAAAAAATAATGAGTACTTTAATTATGATATAGGCTATATATATATATTAAAAATTACATGACTCAGCGACACATTTTAACAAATAAGTATAATTTAGACCATAAGTTATTGTAAATTGGGTAATTTTTCTTTTTAATAACAATGAAATTTAGAATGTTTTTAAAAACAAACATTAAGAAACTGAATTTAAATAGTAATAACAATAATTACATTTAATTAGTAACCGTATGAACCATCGGAACGAGGAGAGACAAGCATTTATGCAGCCTTTTGGCCTCGCAGCAAACATCGTTCCAAAATACTGAGAATGCTGCATCACGACAAGGAACAAGACAGGAATAATCACAGGGACCACACAAAGCACAACAAGGACTAAGTGAGGACAGCAGTGATTGTCGTGGTCCATATCGTGATCCTTGTCTTGGTTCATATCTTGGTCATTGTCGTGGTCCTTGTTGAGCTCACCGTGGTGCTTACAGTCTTTGTTGTCTTTGTCGTGGTCTTTATCTTTATCCCTTTTGTTTTTGTCGTGATTTTTTTGCTGGTCTTTGTTGTGTGCCATGGTCCTTATCGCGATTTTTGTTGTGGTCCTAAACATGGTACTTTTTGAGTCATAGTCCTTGCCTTTGTCATGGTCCATATCGTGATCTTGGTCCTTGTCGTGATCCTTATCGTGGTGCTTGTCGTGGTCCATGCCGTGATCCTTATCGTGGCCCATGTCGTTGTCTTTGTCTTCTTCGTGGTCCTTATTGTCATTTTAATGGTCCCTATCGTTCTCATTGTCTCTGCCATGGAACTTATCGTGTTATTAGTCCTTGTTATGGTCCTTAGCGTGACCTTTCGTCATAAAGTTGTCATTATCATGGTCCTTATAATTCTTATCGTAGTCCATGTCGTGGCACTTTTCGTGATTCTTGTCGCGCTGCTTTTCGTGGTTCGTGTCGTGATCCTAATCGTAGTACTAGTTTTTATCCTTGTCATGACCTATATAGTGGTCCTTGTCTTTGTCATGACCCCTATCGGAATCCTTGTCTTTGTAATGATGCTTATCGTGGTCCTTGTCTTTGTCATGTTCCATATCGTGATTCTTATTGTCTTTGTTCTGGTCCTTATCACGGTCCTTGTCATAGTCCTTACCGTGGTAAGGTCCTTGTCATAGTCCTTACCGTGGTCTTCGTGCTTCTCGTGATCCTTATCGCGGTACTTGTCATGATCCATATCGTGTTCCTTATGGTAATCCTTGTAGTTTACATTGCGTCCTTGTCCTTGTAGTGGTTGTTACAATGGTCTTTGTATTTGTAATGGCCATTATCATGTTCATGTTATTCTCTCATAGTCCTTATCGTAGTCCTGGTCCTTGTGTAGTCCTTATCGTGATTATTGTTGCGGTCTAAGTCGTGTGAACGTTATCAAATTGTCGTAGACCATGTCGTGTTCCTTACGTGGTCCTCGTCGTGATCCTTATAATGGTCGTTGTTTTTTGCAGTTATCATTATTGTGGTCCTTGTCTTTCTCATAGTCTTTATCGTAGTTCTGGTCCATATCGTGATCCATGATGTCGTTATTGTCATTGCCCTTGTAATGGTTCATGTTGTGATCCTTATCATGGTCATTGCCATTGTCCTTGTAGTAGCCTTTCGTGGTCATTGTCACTGTCCTCATAGTAGTCCCTACCGTGGTCATTCTCACTGTCCTTGTAGTAGCCCTTATCGTGGTCATTTTCATTGTCCTCGTAGGCTCCTTATCTTAGTCATTGTCTTTGTAACGGTCCTTATCGTGGTCATTCCTATTGTCCTTCGAGTCATCCTTATCGTGATCATTATTGTGGTTATTCCTATTGTTCCTCTAGTGGTCCTTATCGTGATCCTTACTGTGGTCATTGTTATTGTCCTTGTAGTGGTACTTATAATTGCCATTGTCATTGCCCATGTCGTGATCCTTATCGTGGTCACTGTCATTGTGCTTGTAGTGGTCCTTAACGTGATCCTTATCGTGGTCATTGTTCTTGTAGTGGTCTTTAACTTGATCGTTATCGTCATTTTCATTGTCCTCGTAGGGTCCTTTCCGCAATCTTTATCGCGATTCTTTTCATGGTCATTCCCGTTGTCCTTGTAGTGGTCCTTATCGTGGTCAGTCATTGTTCTTGTAGTGGTCTTTAACTTGATCATTATCGTCATTTTCATTGTCCTCGTAGGGTCCTTTCCGCAATCCTTAGCGCGATTCTTTTCGTGGTCATTCCCGTTGTCCTTGTAGTGGTCCTTATCGTAATCCTTATTGTGGTCATTCCCACTGTCCTCGCAATGATCCTTACCGTGATCTTTATTGTAGTCCTTTCATTGTGATTGTAGTGGTCAATGTCAATGTCATTGTCCTTGTGGTCATCGTGGTGCATATAGTGGTCCTTTTCGTTGTCCTTTGTTTTCTCCATGTGGTCTTTATCATGGTCCTTGTTCTTTGTCGCGGTACTTACCGTGGTCCTTGTGATCCTTATCGTAGTCCACGTCGTGGTCATTACCGGTGATCTTTGTTGTGGTACTTTTCGTTGTCAATGTCGTGATACTTATTATGATCCTTTGTCTTTGTCCCTTCCGTGGTCCTTATTCTCTTGTAATATTCCTTATCGTGGTCCTGTTTATTTTAATGGTCCTTCTTCTTCTTGGTGTCTTTGCCATGGTCCTTATCATGGTATTTGTTGTCTTTGTCATGGCCCTTATCGTGGTCTTGATCCTGTCGTGATCTTTATCGTGGTCCTTACTGTGATCCTTGTGGTTCATGTCATGATTCTTACCGTGGTTCTCGCCGTCCTTGTCTTCGTCTTTGTCCTCGTTATGATTCTTGCAATAGTCGTCATTACCATGGTCCTTATCGTGGTTCATGGTGTCTTTTTTATAGTCCATATCATGATCCTGGTAATTGTCGCGATCCTTATCGTGGTCCTTATCTTTGTCATTGCTCCACATCTGTCATTTCATAACACTGTTTTTTCCCTTTGGTAATGTAAATCATCACGGACACAATCAGAGACCGATACCAGAAATGTACCTGATAAAATTTTAACAGGTATGTACTTTGGAATAGGATAAAAATACGCGTGCACGGCCAGAACTCTTCCTGCATGACTACGTCGATATCGTGTAAACAGCACTATAGAACTTGAGACATTGTGAGGATTGTTAAGTTACATATATAGAAACGACAAAGCTATTATTTTTGTTTCTTGTTGCATCTCAGCGCCTTCAACATAGTATAGAGGCGTACTTATGTGTACGTAAGTTAATTTTTAATTTTATTGAATGTTAATTCGTAAATATATTAATGTTGATTTAGTAAGTTATTTAACAACGCTATATCATCTACGATATTTAGCGACGACAGAGTTGGTGATAGTGAGATGGTATTTGGCGACATGGGGCCAAGGATTCGCTTACAGTTTGAGAAAACTCAGGAAAAATCGAATCAGGTTGTCAGTTCACGCGGGAATCGAACCCATGCCTTAGCGTAAATTCTAATCAGCAGGCAAACGCGCTACCGCCTAGTGTACACCACCGCGTAGCTTAGTATGTACTAAACACAAATTAGAAGATTAAGAAAACGTGGCATATGTCTTCCCGCTCATGATGATACGTGAATATGACACTCACACACAGAAAATAAATGATATTACGGTTTATACACTCTTTATAACGAGCAACCGGTACGTCTTTTGAGTTCCTCTTTTCTACATCAAACAGAAGTTGACCGGACTGAAATTGATTACTGTTTCATTCAGTTACTTCCATGAAGCTCAAAACAACTAACATCAAAAGATCAAAAGAAACAAAAAATTAATGAAAACACTCTGCATAAAATTCAGACTTAAAAAATGAGTTTATTAGTTCCATAGCTATGTCTACCCTTAAGAGGTTAGGTACAGCTTACAGCAGTAACATTTTGGAAATATTCAACATTTTTTTCCTCCATTACTGTATCTTGGACAATAATGAAAATGAGTATGTGTAAAACACTGTCCTTCTGCTATATGAAAAAAAATATATATATATATAAGATTTAAAAAAAATTATTTACATCCCCCGCCCCCCAAAATTCAGTTCACTACGCAGTGATGATACGTTTCCCACATAACTCAAAAACTATCTAACATTCTGTGATTACATTTTTTGTGTGTATTTATGCATTCATATCTACAACATGATGCAAAATCACTTCTCTATTTTGATTGTCTGATAAGAAATAAATTCATTTTAAAAAATGGTTAAATATCAGTATTTTCTATTACACAAAATAAAAAAAATATATATTTATTAAGGATGTAGTTGAAAGAGCATGATATTGTAAACATGAGTTTCAGCAATTAAAAAAAGAGAGAGAACATGAAAAAGTTAACAAGTTTTTGAGTTATGAGGGAAACACTTCATCACTGCACAGTGAACTACCAACATTTTGAATTTTGAAAAAAAAAAAAAAACATATAATATCATTTTTTTAAATCGTAAAAATATATATATATTTTTTTTCATATAGCAGGAGGACAGTGTTTTATACATACCAATTTTCATTATTGTACAAGATACAGTAATGGAGGGAAAAAATGTTGAATATTTCCATAAATTTTACTGCTGTAAACTGTACCTAACCCCTTAACACTATTCTTAAAAATCACTTACACAGTATATAATTACTCTTCAACGCTTCTTCCTTGTTATGCCCTATTAAACTTCACTGCGCTACTCCATTGTACTTCGCCCTACTTTCATTTTTCAAAAACATGTTTTATTAATTTATGTCTTTATTTACTATTCTTTATTATCTAAGGTAGACCTACATTTCAAATTTGTTTTCAAGTACGTATGTATCTTGTTATACGTATACATTTTATCTTTGCTCTTACATGTCATTTTAAAATTATTTATGGTTCCCATGTTTTGAACACTTGTCTTTTGGCAGCCACTTTTAGTGGAAGACAGACAGACAGATAGATAGATAGATAGATAGATAGATAGATAGATAGATAGATAGATCACGTTATTGCCGACAGGAGCCAAGCAGAAGCTTACACCCGGAAGTCAAGCAAAGCTAAACAACAACGCATCTGCATCTGGCGGCCTGCTCTCTACTGTGTTGCCATATGTATGCTACGACACAATGACAACGGGCTTCGTTACATTAAAAAAACTCCTCCATTAAAGTTCGTTGTAGCTTGAACAACAGCCATAACTGTGTAATAAATACGTATAGTGGAAAGGTTTGAAACAATTTGTGGAAACATTCTGCTAAGATCTGGGCGTTTTCACCTTGCACTAACCTTGAAACGCTCAAAAAACCTATACGACGCAATAGCAAAAGCAACGAGAGCAGGCCTGCAAACTCAACAGCTTCAAATCAGTTTACCTGTGTGGAACGCACATCTGGTAACATACATTTCTTATCTATTATAGACATACAGTACGTGCAATATTACAATGCTGACGAAAATAACAGTGTTCATGAGTGCATTTTTCATTGCTAATTAATCATAACGTTCCATCATCGTTTCGAAGCTCTCTCATTTAGGCTGTCAGATCACCGAAGTGAATTGTGACTCCTGCTGACGCAATATATTCAGAAATGAATTAATGTAACATTCAAAACGTCGGATATCGTCGTTGTTCCTGCAATCACTCCTATGTGACATATTTATCGATTTTCAGATTTTTCTCTATTAAATAACTTAAATAGTGATACAGCAAATAATAAAATCTCCTATGTGTAATTCTATTTCTTTGTTTCAAAAATGTAAGAATTCACAGTCTCCTATGTACGACTGTTATAGGTTGAACAAATGCGTTTTTTCTTCCTATTGAAAAAAAAAAAATACATTTTGCACATAGGAGTTATTGCAGGAACAACGACGATATGCTATTTTGTAAACGACGAGGGATGGAAGAGCTAAAACAATGTATGACCATAATTATGTTAACCAATCACCGCAAAATGTGCATATTTCACATAAACACACACACTTTTATGGAAATAAAGATAAAAATGCTAATATTTTATAGGTACATTTGGCAGTTGAGAACAACAATGCCACATTCAAACTTCTATTGCATAATCTATTCCGTTCAAAATTTATATTCGTTTTAAGGAAAATACTGCTCTAATTAAGATGGGAAATATTTAGCTACTGACAATCCGTAACTTCTGTAATTTTTCTGCCGTTACAAAAGACGACCTACGATACCCTAAGTATGTAAACATAGATTATTTTACAATAAATATCATGATATTCATTTTCCATATTACTTATTTACGACTGCAAAAAAATTGTACATTTAATAATTATTATCTCGTATAATTACGTAGGAAAGAAGAATGAATAGGAACAAAAGTGAGTGTTGTAGGTGAAATTTTCTTCTTCCTCATCTTCCTGCTGGTATACTTCAATCTGATGCAGTTGATTAACCCTCAACAACAGACGTGTCTAACGTGACCCGTGGATACAGACGTGCGGTCTCTGATACCCCTACTGTATTAGTATTGTTGTCGGCACAAGAATAAAGCAATGGATGTGAAATAACTTGAGTGATGTTCTTTTGCATCTCTTCACTTAATTTAAAAGCAGAGATGTAATATACTGCAATATTTTATTCATAAAAATAAATGCTCTATGTCGTGACAACTACTGCGTACATTCAGTACACATACAGACGCATCTATCAAAACTCAGTATGTATTAATGTTCAGTTTTGAATGAAATTACCGGAATAATGGTTAAATGAAATAAAAACTGAAATAATATAATTAATATTTGAGGAGAAAAATTCGTTCCGGCGCCAGGGATCGAACCCGAGTCCTTGTTCTACGTACCAAGCGCTCTGACCACTGAGCCACGCCGAATTCAATCCACAGCACCGGATCGAATCTTCCTCCTTCAGTTTTTCCCTTTGTGGCCTGACTCCATGTTAGGGATATATGTTGACGTATTATGTCTAGTGTCAACTGCCATTATACTAGGAGCGCACTCAGTTGAGTGACTTATTTGGCTGGGATTCCGCAGTTATGATGCACTGCTAGCTATGAGAATATTATGGATTTATTAATTTGTCCTACAGAATAATCTTTGTAATGTTGACAATTAATATTTGAGGAGAAAAATTCGCTCCGGCGCCGGGGATAGAACCCGGGTCCTTTGTTCTACTACCAAGCGCTCTGACCACTGACCACAAAGGGAGCGAATTTTTCTCCTCAAATATTGTCAACATTACATAGATTATTCTGTAGGACAAATTAATAAATCCATAATATGAAATAATATATGTTTGAAGCAAAAATAGAAATATTCAAAACACAATCTACTTTATATACAGTACACTTTCATTAGGCAATCATTGTTGATCACTCTTAAGGACGAATTCTTGTTCATCTGCAGAATCAACCTATCCTCATCCTCCGTCACTGTCTCGTCAAAGTTTTCATCACAAACACTAAATTTTTGCGAAGAGCCTTGTGTAGAATCCATTGCAAGAACGGAGAAAAATAGTCGTTACACAGACGTGCGGCTTACGAGACCGTTAGCAATATACTATGTGTAATATCTGCAGTACTATACGAAATAAATGAATACCACTAAGTGAACTGCGACACCGGCTTCCCGCCAGAAAGTACACAAGCGTTCCCATTCGTAAATGGCGGGAACCGGTTCATTTCCACATTAAACATTTAGGAGCGGTCTCAGAGACCGCACCTCTGTGTTCGAGGCTTAAAGTAATATTACACATGCTGAAAGAGAAACACTACGAGTGTTTTAAATATTACAACGATGTACTAGGTGTAAAGAAACATGAATTCTATATTAAATCTCGTAGAAGTGCAAAATATAGCACTACAATTTACAAAGTTGAAAAAAACGAAAAATCTAAATATAAAGGTCAAGAAGAGTAATAAACTTAAATCTCACACTGACCTGGTTAGGTTGAACAATTATGGAATCCTCGGCACTTCCTAATACCTGATTTAGTGCGTAGACACATCAGATCCTTTCCAAGAAATGAGATACGGGTTGAAAATGCTCCACAGTAACACACTGCTATACGTCGATGGCGATCACGTTGATTGCATTAGTAGGAATATTTTAATACGTCACACAATGCACTTTTTCTCTTTCACTTCCGAAGCACGCACTTTCACACAATATTATCCAACGAGCACAGTAATCCTAGCACTGCAATCCAGACACTGTAATCCAAGTGGCACTGACGATGATCACGCCCTAAAGCGGCACTTGCACAATACTAAAAATTTCCTGTATTTATAACGGCAAATAAACTGCACCAACACACGTCACAAAGAATAGAACTTCGTCGAATACAAATGAAATGTGATGTAGTTACACGTTCACACATACTATCTCCAAGTTGATGCTGCTAAGGTTTTTTTTTAATAGCAGAGCAAATGGTGGTGTAGTTGCTTACGACGTTGTGAAGAAAGTGCAAAGAATACTTTGCCTGTGCAGGTACAATAAGGTAAACATTCTTCTGTAGCAAAAATTGAAAATACATATGAAAAATGTGTAAAAAAAATATCAATGCAAATTTAAAATGATTACGAGACAATATATAAATACAATGGGTATGAATAAACAAGGAGGAAGACATCCTACCAAGGCTGGTAGCTTTATTGTAGCAGTGGTTCTTGGTATTGCCTATACTGTATTAGACACATGAACTCTGACATGCAGTAGCTTTATCGACAACAGTTTTCTCTAAATAATAAAGAACGATAGTAACCATCTCCTTGAAGATTAACTGCAAAGAAATGCAGTGTACAAAAACACAGTCTATAAAATGTTCTTGTAAAGGAAAAAATGCTAAAATATATAGCCTATATCCAGCATGGATATAGTTCAAAAAAACTTTTGAATCTGTCACAAAAATTGCAAGGAAAGCATTTGTTCATACTTTATGCTCAACTTCTAAATAAGTTAAACTGAAATATACAGGATGGTTCCGAGATAGTGTTACAAACTTTCAGGGATGATGGCGAAGGGCACATATATCAATTTGAGATAAGGAACCCTGGTCCGGAAATGACCGAGTCGAGAGTTACAAGCAAAAATAATTATGTGGAAATGAAATAATTTTATTCCTCTGTACAACTTATGTATGTGTATTTATCTGTACATTTTACACATACTGTATTCATCTGACGTTGTTTCCGTTGTCTACTTACAGTATTTCATTCAGTGCGCTGTCTGAGGGATGGGGACAGGAAACTACACTAAAGCAATGCAGATAACGTAATGTGTAACGGACATGGTCGGTCCAGATATGCACGTCTGTAGACAGCAGTGTACAAGTTGCAGTGTCCAGTCGATCAGTCCTAGTGAAATGGAAGAGCACACGAGAGCGGAATAAGCAGACCTAATTTTCGAATACGGATGAGCCAATGGGAACAGTAGACAAGCTCACAGATTGTAACGGTACAAGTACCCACGTAGGAGACATCCGGCCCATATCATTTTTCCACGACTGTCCCAAAGGTTAAGGGAAGGAGGCACGTGGTGCCAAATTACAATTCCATTTCCACACAACTATTTTTGCTTATAAATTTCGACTCTGTCATTTCCGGACGATGGTTCCTCATCTCAAATTGATATATGTGCCCTTCCCCATCATCCCTGAAAGTTTGTACCACCATCTCGGAAACACCCTGTATATCCCTAGCTGACGTAGCTTTAAAAAACATATTTTGGCATGGCAAAGAAAAAATAAATGCACTTAATGCCAAAATCAAACGTTTATTTTCATTTTTAATCGTCCTGAATATTCCTACATGACTAACGTGATGTTTTATTCGAATAAGAGTGGATAGCTGGGTGCGGCGCGGGGGAGGGGTAGTACTCACCCATGAGGGAAGCGGGGGGCCACATAGAGAGGGGCGGCGGAACCCCCAGGGATGGCTGCAGGCTCGTAATACTCAGTACTCAGGCATCGCTCGTCCAACTTGTGTTCCGCGTTATGCGCCTTCGAGGCGGACTTGATATCCATGAAGGCCACCGTGGCGCACAGACCAGTGGGTCCGTCCTCCTCCTTGAGCCGCGGCAGCAACTTGACACTTTGAACTCGCCCATAGCTGCAAAAACAATGATTAACAAATTCTCAGATATGTGATAATAAATTTCAATGCGGCATCAAGAACCATCATTCAGTCAGTCTTAAAAAAAACGGAACAGCTAAAACACAACTGCAATAAATATGTAAATAAACAAACATTATGTATTAACAGACCGATATGAAACTATAAGGCCCGGTTTCTTCAACATTAGTTAAATTATAACAGTGTGTTATTTCATTTTAACTGTAAACTTAACAATTGAAGCATTTCTTCAACTGTTAGTACTAACAGGCTGTTAAAACCCATGTTAATTTAACTGCTCAATTTCATGCAGTTAAATCATTTAACTCTCTGTTAGCGTAGAATTATTCAATATGGATGGTGCGTTAGATGCTGAACTTCTATATCTTGATTATTTAGAAAATGATATCCATCAATATATAACCAGAGCAGATGATTTCAGTGATTTCACAGAACAGAAATTCAAGCAAAGGTATAGCCTATTTTCTGCCAAGCCTCACTTTCCGCTTTCAACATAGATCCGTTTGTTTGTTTATTCTCAATAATTGGTTTATACTGCGAAATTGTTTCCAGCAGAAGGCTTCTCTCCAACGAAGAGAAATTAGTCCCAAATTTCTTTTTGTTCCAGTGTTTTCCAGTTCACAACAGCAATACCAATACGGCAATATGCCGCTCCATGCTATTGTGATACAGACGATGGAAAGAAGAATAAATCAAACCTGAGAGAGTAGAAAGACTGAATCAAACAACGGAAACAATCGAGAATCGCAATTGTCAGAGTTCAGAAAACAGAATTGAGCCTATTCTTGGTTATAGGTTATGGTTAAACTCTAGAATCTCTGGTCCTAACAGTGAGTTAACAAATAGAATGTTAAAATGTGAAATGTAAAGTTGAAGAAACGCAATATTTTAACAGCAATTTATACTTTTAACTTACAGTTAATTAACGCTATGTTAGGTACATTTTAACAAAGGTTGAAGAAACCGGGCCTAAGTTATTCAAGTAACAAATGAACCTTTGGGTTTCTGTGATTGTTCAGAAGAACCACAGTTCTCTTTCTTTCTAAATTTTATGGCACAGATCTTCCATCAAGGAACTACCTCTTGAATATACATAGAGGTGCCATCTGTGTTTTGAAATTGTGTGCAAAGTAAAAAGTTGAAAAATTGATAAAAGCTTCGTTATGATCCATGACATGAAAAACATAAAAATTAAATTGTGCTCCAAAGGGTTAAGTCTGTTATTGCACACTCAAAGAATTGAAGGAGTGAGAATGATATAGTTCAAAGCACACTTTTGCCAAAAACTGTTTTTTATGCGAGTTTATTTCTTACACTTAAGGAAACTACTAAAAAATAGTATAAAATTTACTTAAAAAAATAAGAGAAATACACGCTGAATAAATTATGATGCCGCACATAACAACATTGGACTGAATGTTCAGTACGCTCTTCTGTAAAGCTTTGTCTTTGTGGAGTACGACCATTCAGCGGTCATCAGAACACTGCACCATCGGGCTAGCGTCTCTTACCTGCGGAAAATACACTGCCCTAATGTGCA
Source organism: Periplaneta americana (assembly GCF_040183065.1). Lineage (NCBI taxonomy): Eukaryota > Metazoa > Arthropoda > Insecta > Blattodea > Blattidae > Periplaneta > Periplaneta americana. The sequence goes on from NC_091121.1 coordinate 152,438,937, forward strand.
TTCGTGGCTGCTGGCGGGTATGCTGTCTCCCTTTCCCTTGTGCACGATAGAGCATATTTCCTTACACTCCATGCACTCTATCCATTTCAAGCGAGTGCTGACGACCACTGGGCTATATCATTCTCACCCCTGCAATTACATATTGTCGGCTTACAAGCAAAACAAACTAAGTAAAAAAAAATATTACCTCTGAGAAAAAAGCGTTTTGAAAGATCTTAACAAAACTGAATCCTCAAAATATTATCTATTTTTAATAAGTTGTCTTTTTTGTGTTTATTTAATTTTCCAATTCTGCGTTTATACACATATATTACGTACATTATATGACGGGTTCAGAGACATAGTGGGCCAAGCACCATTTATTAAAAACGGAGAAAGCAAGGATTAAAGTTAAGTGAATACCACAGTTTAATGATGATTGACATATCATTTAGTTTTAATGAGTATACTTTATGTTACTTGCTATATGTTTCCATTGAATTATGATATTAAGTTCATTTTAACCCTTGTTTTCTACGGTTTTTGTAAATAGCGCTTGGCCCACTATGGTTCTGAACCCTTTATATATGCCTTTTTCTCAGAAGAAATACTTTTGACTTAATTTGTCTTGCTTGTAAACTGACGATATGTAGTGCTTAGTAGGCACCATACGTTGAAGTGAAATTCCATGGAAGTGTTTAATAATAATAATAATAATAATAATAATAATAATAATAATAATAACAATAATAATAATAGCTGGCTCGCGGAACAGGATTTCGCTACCTACTTTAGCTCCTCAAATTCATCCGCTGGGTGGAGACTGGTCCAATACACTGGCCGAAATCTCGTGAGAAAATGTTTCCCCCAGCGCTCATTCTATAACACTAGTCCAAGGCATGACGCCTTAGACTTAGATTAGACCATGCCAGACGCAGGACAACTGATAAAGACAAATTAAGAATATATCCTAAAGAAAGAGGACCACGATCGCCGCCATCGTCATAAAAATCATCGACATCACCACCGACACCTATTAGGCCAGGTGATCTGTTCCTATGAATTTCATGGCATGTTCTCGCTTGTTCAATCAATGCTTTGGCCCTGCCTGGTCTAGGCGTCCTCTCGACAGATAACGAAATGCTAGTTTTGGGAGCCTGAGTCGTCACATACGCTGCAAATTATATTTCCAATGTTGCTACTATTCCTGAATCTCCTTTACTATAGAAGTGATATGAAATTTATTTCCAATGCCGGTATTTCTCCGATGGTTTCATCTGGCAAAATCAAGTACAAGCCTCATTAAGCACATTACACTGCCTCAAGTTTCCCAAAATTTCTATTCAAAATTCAAATAGTATTCATATCGATTTTGATGTTAAATTCTGTAGCTATAACAACGGTCATTTCTTTGTCAGAATGCGTTTCCAAAACTTCATTTTAAAATTGTTTTTGTAATTTGACTAGAGGATGGAGAATGGAAGAGAAGTGACATCTGAAAGTAGAATTAAATTGACGGAACAGAAGAAAGCAAAGGAGACGAACGAGGAAGCCGGGACATGGACAAGAAGTAGTAGTAGTAGTAGTAGTAGTAGTAGTAGTAGTAGTAGTAGTAGTAGTAGTAGTAGTAGTAGTGGTGGTGGTGGTGGTGGTGGTGGTGGTGGCGGCGGCGGCGGCGGCGGCGGCGGCGGCGGTAGTATTAGTAATAGTAGTAGTAGAAATGAATTCCTATTGTCCACACCTGTGGAGTAGCGGTTAACTCGTCTAGCCGCGAAACCAGGTGGCCCGGGTTCGATTCCCGGTCGGGGCAAGTTACTTGGTTGAGGTTTTTTCCGGGGTTTTCCCTCAACCCAATATGAGCAAATGCTGGGTAACTTTCGGTCCAATCTCATTCAGACGCTAAATAACCTATATGTTGATAAAGCGTCGTAAAATAACCTACTAAAAAATTCCTATTACAGGCCATGAAGGCCCACAGGGTAGCAAAAGGTCAAGGCTCCCATCTTGGCAGACATTCACAGCAGTAGTAGTAGTAGTAGTAGTAGTAGTAGTAGTAGTAGTAGTAGTAGTAGTAATATTAATTTAAGTTAAGAGCTAAATGAAATTCAGAACTTAGAAAAATCCCTACCCCATCAGGTATCGAATCCGAGATCTTTCACTTTGTAGCACAGCACTTTAACCATTACGTTACTGCGTCCCGTAGTAGTAGTAATGATAATACTGGCAACAGCAGCATGTCTAAATTTTGCTCGAATTTGCAGCCAGTTTGTTATTAGGCCTATTAATTAAAAACTGATAAATTACTTAAAATTAAATTGATTAATCTACAGCAGCTCGTAATCAATATTTAAGAAAAAAAAATGTTTCAGTGCTTAAGAATATTCAGAAGAAATCTGCACACAATATTATTGTATTAGTGTCTATATTAGGAAAAAGTACATCGATTACAATGAGAAAAATAATAGTCATGATTTGGTAGTTCATGGACTTCCTCTTCATTTGTAAGTGAACGTAGTTTCGCAATAACCTATTGCTTACTTTACACTACATACAGTATTCAGTGTGTTGTGTCCCAGAGCATAACTGCCCTGTAGCAGGCGTAACTGCCTTGTAGCACTTGCTCTATTGGTCTACTTACAATATAAATTAATACATAGTAATATATTAATTAACATTAGTTTTTGAACATATGCAAAAAACAATTTACCATTTATTTTCTTTCTCGAAAATTAGTATCCTTTTTCCTTCATTCTTTGTATCCAGTCACTCTAGTTTTGTGTCAATGCAAGCAGAACCTCTTTCTGGCCTAGCTACTTACGAAATTTTGCGCATATTCTTATTATGTCATTCGGAAAAATTTCAGAATTGGACATTTAGTTAACAGTTTTATTGAACAAACTTTCTTTAAATTAATAATACTTCCGACTTTCACTATTTCACTATTTTTGGATTTTCAAAGCAAGTTGGACTATTCGAACGCAACTTCACTTTACATGGGTCATTCGGAAATTAGTGGCAATGCTTTAATCAAGATCAAATCTCAATTATTTACAATTACCTATTTATTAAGCGTACTCCTTTCAGTGACTCTTTCATCTTAGGGAAAAGATCATAGTTATAGGAACTCATCCGGAGAATACAGAGGATGCTGTAGAATTTCCCAGTTCGATCTGTTAAGTAAATTAACCACTCGGGCAGCCACGTGGCAATGAGCACCATCGTGAAGCACAACGACATGTGTATTTAAGAAATTTCGGCGCTTCTGGCGCATTGCTGATCATAAATGTGTTCCAAATAGTGACTGCATATGCAGTATCCACACTCATTCTAGTTGGAACGGAATGAGTGATTAATACACCTTTACAATCAATCGTAAATAATAAACAATTTTGAGAGGATCTTGTTCTTGTCTACAGTATTTTGGAATTAGGACGTTGCAGAAAAGTCCTATTATTACGACCACTGCATATAGTGTATAAATGAGATTATTACCTTATAACTTACAGATAACACATATCAGTCACCACTCCACCTCATACTACCAACTTACATTAGTCACCACTAGGGAAACTGAACAATAACTGTTTTGTTTAGTCAACTGTCCGAAGACAGGTCTGAAGCTCACAAGTGATACCAACAAGGTACCACTTACGAGACAACTAGGCCAGGAGATACAGGGATAGATTGGCCAGCTCCTTTCCCCCTCCATTGTGCATATACCCTCGCCGATTAGCTACATATTACGTTCAAAGATCTATGATTTTATGATCGTGTAAGCGAACTTTCTACCTATGGGATAAATCAGAACCAAAGATAAAAAAAAAAATTGACAAACTTTGAAACAGTTTCGCTAATTCTCAATAGGTGGCACCATTTTCGGGCGGTTAAAAGTGTCGCGGAAAATGATTATGTAGATTAAGCATTAATTATTCTCATAATTGACAATATCAGCAGTTTCCAGCTAAACCCAGCTTTTTCTTTTTTTTTTTTTTTTTTTGCAATCAGTAGAGGAGAATGAAAAAATGAATTCTGTAATGCGGGTATATTTATGTACTATTGGAAACACTATTATCTTCACCATCTATTGATAGAAGTAATAACTAAAGAAGCCACACTTACACCAACAAATTATCGATCACTGTCGATTAGTAGGTTCAGATATCTTTGAAAGTCAGTGTACATATCCGCCAGAACCTCAATAATAACAGTATTGCCACTAATTTTCGAATGGTCTAAGTATATTTTATTGGCATCTCATTACACAAGTTCCTTTATAAAACATACCACGCCCAGCTAACAAATTCATAAATTCTCCATACAAAGGTTTAGTTTCAAAATGAGCGACTGTACACTGGTGTTCAAAGATATGACTCCTACTAATCGATAATTTGTTCGTGTAAGTGTGGCTTCTTCAATTATTATTTCTAAGAATAGATAGCGAAAATAGTTGTCAGTGCCGCCAACAGAACATAAATATACACACATTATAGAATTCAAAATTTCATCCCCCCCCTCTAATGACTAAAAACACTAAGTTTAGTGGGAAAACGCACATATTGTCAATTAAGAGAATAATTTATACTTAATCTACATCATCATTTTTTCCATACTTTTTTACCTGTCCCAATAATAGTGTCACCTATTCAGAACTAGCGAAACTATTTCAAAGTTTGTCCATTTTTGGTTCTGATTTATATGCTGGTTAGAAAGTTCGCTTACGCAACCAGAAAATTCTAGGTCAGATATTTTTGAACGCCAGTGTACAGACATGGTGCATGAAAAGATATATTACTCAAAACAACAATAACACCGAAATAAAAATGAACGATAGCAGTAATCACAAATGACTGGTTAGCACAGTTTTCTGAAAAATAATGTACATTTAGTAAATCTGCACAAACTGCTCATGTTACTGTAGTGCTGAAAGATTCTTGCAATAAAATTTAACATGTTTAAAATACACAGTTGAAAAAAGCCTCACGAATAAGATTTTTCAGTGTCTCGTCCACGACGAATTCATTATTTCTGGAAAGGAAGACATACATATATGACAAAAACTTCGTGATGATGTTACTTATAACTTACAGGAGTCAAATACGATACTTTGTTGAGTACACTTCTTGAATTTAAATCTGCAACAACAAAAAGTGAGGATGTTAAGCCACGTCCAAAGAAAAAGCAAGATATAATAATTTCATTAAGATACAATGGCATTAAAAAATCTGCATAACATCAAACCGTTTACAAATAAACGACAAAAAAAAATCCTGCATTACTTTACTACTCACCAAACAACGTAAATCTATGCCACATAACCTCTCTTTTACAATATTACTGAAGATATTTTCACAATGTTAGACATATCTGAATCTATAGAAAACGTGCACTGCATGGAAATTTTTAGACAAAGGTTAACAAAAATATTTAACTTGAAACAAATCTTTTTTTTAGTGACAGCATATAAGATGTAAGATTTAAAAAACACACACACATACTTACATATAAACGTATGTAGCCAATTTCACAAAATCAGTAGGTACAGTAGTGCCCCCCCCCCCAAAAAAAAACGGACCGACCCTTGTAGCTGATTTCAGAGCTTGTTCACTCCAGAGCCTGATAGACTGGTAACTAAGACTTTCGTGGTTCGAATCCTGCCCGGGAAGGGAACGTTTTTTTGTCCCTTTTCAAATTTATTCCCAATACTTTTCGATTGCAGCGATATTTTACCAGAACATGAATTTTACCAGCTTATTTTCTCATGGCTTTCGAAATGGGCTACGTCACCAGTCGAAACTACAACAATTTCAATAGATTACTCGCTATCTAATGAATGCGGGCGTGGCATGCGCAGTGGCTCATTTCGGGGACTTTGATTATTCCGTCGGTCCGGTTTTTTTGCCACTACTGTAGATAAGAGTATGCCTTCCACATGATTGCGGATCACCTGTCGATATCAGTAATGAACCTAGAAAGAATTATTAAAATAATATGTAGCCTAAACTCATCTAATGGCGAATATATCTCAAAAATACAAATGAACAATAGAATAAATATTTAAATTACATAACTCCACTCACGCAGTGACTTAATATTATAAGCAGTTAGACATTATTATTATTCGTAACCTGTAATAAATGATAAGTGAACAATATCCTAAGCAATAATTTATCTATAATTTTGTCAATGAAAGTTCCAAAGCTAAAAATGATGACGATTTTATATGAGATTTTCTATCAATGTAGTTACGTAGTCGTCATATCTATTTAGAGATAGTAAAATCCTTGAAACCACGGACCGTGCACAACACATAACATTACGAATTCTATGATATGACTGTGAAATACGCTCTTAAAAGCTTCAACAATTCCAACTGTTTTCGCATTGCAACAAACGTAAATGGAGCAGTATCGTATTACAAGAAAATAACTACTATACTGCTTAGATTTTCTTACGTTAAAAGCAACCTCAAGTTTTGCGAATGGAAGCTTCCACGTATGCACGCGAGACGGTAGCAGCATATGCGCTTGCAAAATAAATCAGAAGTGATTTGATTTTACACATGACGCAGTAATAAATTGGTGAATGGACTTACTGCTCATATTCATCGAGGGCTTTCATATTTCAAGGGAGGTTCCATATTTTATGTTGTATTTTTATGTCTACACAAAACGCACACAGAATTTAACTTATGAGTAATATCCGTATAGCACACATACACGGTTACACCATTCAAGAAATATAGTCATACTAATGAATTAATGATTGTACACATAGGGATATCACAAAGGTCACAATAAATCCAATCTTATATTATGGCAATTTCAACACAGACAACAGAGAAAATATATTCACGGAATGGATCACGAGATACTGTACTTATAAGTACCTTAATTCAGACGATCGTTTTCATAATACTACCGAATGATGTCTGCTAATAAGAAAAATTAATAAGCTGTATGTTTTCACTCGCGAGAATAACGTTTTCCGTCCTTCCAACATCTCGAAGCGTATTGCTAGAGATGATAGATTTTAGAAACTTAGAATTAAAAATTTACCATTTTTTAAATAAAATGTAGCATTTTATAACACCTGTAATGTTAAAATGTAGCATTTTATAGCATTTTGGAATGGAATATTTTTACGGAAAGTTTGTTGGTAGAAATTCAATGCCATCAATGTGTTAACAGTAACAGATGTATTTTCTACATTTTCCAGATAAAATTCTTTAAAATAAATAAGTAATGGAATATATAAATTACATTGAAATTGTGAATATTAATAGACATGTCAAAAAAGATATGGACTTGCTAACACAAAGAGGTCGGTATGCATTTAAAATCTGCATTCGAGACAACAAATCGTTTTATTTCATTTAAGACACTTATTGACAGTTTAACATGGCACAAATTTCAACATTATTCTCCTTTATTTAATTTATTCAGCTATTTATTTATTTTTCTTTAACCTGTCTGATTAGTGAAATTTGTCACTAGTCAGCGATGCATGCAATGGACGGGAAAGAAACTGGCCACCTTATCCCATTATTTCCTGACTTGGTTGCTTCGTGATACCTCCCAACATAAAATTACTTATTGTCGCAGCATCTGGACATATTTCGAATTTATCGTAATTGTGAAAATCTACCATTTCCACAAATTTGAACTTTTAAGTACGAGTAAAATGTATAAGTACACAAATTTAAGGCAGAAATAAATATTATTTAACGTCTATTAATATAAATGAAATTTTATATATGATCAAACGTATCCTATACAATGTAGAAACAACGCACTCTGCTCTATTGCACGAGTTCGTTGGTAACACGAGCTTTAAATATTTCCTACACGTTTTCAGAATTCTGATGAAGTACGGTTTGGGCTTGCAGTCTGTCTAGCTGTGTAAACGGATTTCTCCCGAGGTACTGGTGGCAGGCCTACTTTGAATAGATTCAATAGACGTATCTACGAATTAATTTATCTGGGAATGATGCACATGGAACATAATTGCTTGTAAATGTTAACTGCTCTTTATTTCATATAAAACGTAGAATATCAATGAACTCGAGAACTATCCTCACTCTTATTTTTTAATTTGTTCCTTCCAGAAGAATGAAGACATAATGAAATGAATTCAGAAGTATGTTCCCAGACCACTGAAACTATATTTATTTATAATTATTTATAGGCTACTTTTAGGTGCGAATTTTGTTGGAGTCTGTAAAGTCACCATATCACACCAACCAAGTTCCAGTCACTACAAGTAGTAAACAAGCGTCCCACTGTTGTGGAACTAGATCCAGTAGCGGCCAGCGGTTACAAAGGTTGGCAGTTCTGCATGAAAAATAGTGTATTAAGCAAACGCATGCTGTTTATTGCATCTAAATCGGATAACGCGTGTAATTACAGCCCCTTCTCGAAATTGACTGTGCACCCGAAATTGTACTCCAACCATACGTGCGCTACACCTCACCCACCTGGTACAATTAGTCACGTAGTGGAGATGTGCCCCACATGCTTTTCTAGTGTTTTAAGTCAAATTAACTAAATGCTTCACTCTGGTGTTTGTCCATGTATTTTCTCCTCTAAACAGAATACAGAAAGCGTTTTCATGAGCGCAGCAAAAAAACCAATCGTTTCCATTACATATTTCGGTATTAAAATGACTATTACGCTACATGATTTCCTCGACTTTTTCCAGAAATTTCAATATTTAAATTTTTTGTAGGACGTCCTAATTTCTTAAGTTAACATGCAATTTCTCTTTTCATTTCGAAAAGGGTTGGTCGATTAGGTTTTCATTTCATTCATTTTTAATATAAAATATTTCCTTAGACACACTGATTAATCACATCACACCACCCACAGTACTATAACACACTGTAACTGTAATGATGTACAGTAGTCCAGAAGCCTGTGTGTTCTAACGCAGGTCATAAAGAGAGGAGGGTGTTGGCGGTTCTTTTGTATATTCGGAGAGAGCTGCTTCGGTTGCAGCTCTAATGCAGTCTTATGGGACGGTGAAGAAAACCAGTTTTCTGCTGCCGACTACCCTACGTTGAGCTTCAGGAACTGCCGATCACAGATCCGAAAAGTACACTACAACTAAAATTCTCGAGCAGTTCAAGGCACCTACAGACAGTAAAATCTCGAATCGAAGGAGAATGAATTGGAAAAATAAATGAAACAATGAACTAGATTACATAAAAGCACGTTTTACATTTTCAATTTTTTCAGGTCCATTTAAATGGCGGTTCTGCACCTCTGCAGTTCTTATTGTAGAGCCGCCCCTGACTAGATCCCTTGTCAAACATTTATTTTGGTGAGCGAATCACTTTCGAATGCGGAGTTTCATTAACAAAAAAGAAAATATTTAAAATATTTATAATATACGTAGCAACAACTACTTTATATATATTTCAGCAAAATATACTGTATGTATTACACGTATATTTAAACCGTAATATGCAAATGAAGTAAAACGTCATATTCTTGGAATTGCAAATAATGTTCGTATGTGCAGTTCAGAAAATAAAAGTTTATGTTATTTGGGTGCGTATTAAATATCATTTACTTACGACAAGTTCAAAAAAGACCTATAAACAGCTTTATCATTCGCAACATAACAACGTAAATAAATTGTTGCGAAAAGCGTAAAACGTAATGAGGAGTGTATTACCTTCGTAATATTCTTTTCATCACTATTATTATTGACAATCTAAAATAATACAGAACCTCACCTATATTGAAGTGGTGTGTATGCATATTTTATCTACGGAAGCGTAAATCCTCAGCATCATGACCAAACAATCCATTACGCATAATGACCCTACTACAGATATAAAATTAAATCTTCCCTATTGGTGACCCTATACGAGTATCTTCCACCAACTCGACTTCCCAAATAAGTAGCACCGGTACTTGTTAGTACAGTGCAGTAGGCCTAAGTACAGTAGTGGCAAAAAAGCCGGACCGACCCTTGTAGCTGAATTTAGAATCACAGATTCAAAAATTTTGCTAGTCACAAAACACATCCATCTTGTATAATTAATTGTAACAATGAAATTTATTGCATTTGTTCGATTCTTACTGTCTTTTGTTTCCTTCAGTGCCTCCAACTTACAGACGAAAAAAGTTTGAGAGTTTTATTTTCACCTGGCATCAATATTACATTTCTACCTCTATTCGGTAAAGATAACTGCGTATTTTTACATTAAATAGCAGTACATACCTCTGCCTTCACTATCCATATTGAAATTACCACAGTTTGACACAATACACAGACCAGGATTCTTTTGTATCAGCTACAAGGGTCGGTCCGGTTTTTTTTTTTTTGCCACTACTGTACACTGAAAGTTGTGATCTGACTGACCATCCCCATTTGGTGTCAGATTACCCTAAGACGTTTTGCCATTCTGTGCTATATCATCTGATGAATGAAGAAATTTGTAATGTTGAGAACTGCAGGGGTAGCGGAAGAGCGTCGTCTTCAAGTAGCACTCCACACATCACCGGGGAGTGAACCAGGGTCTGTTGAGTATTAAGCTCGCACTCTAGCACCAGGACGAATACTTTTATTCGTCCTGCTAGCACTAAACAACCGCACATACTTCAGAACAGCTTGGCTTGAATTTACGAGGGTTGGGTCCATGGATCCGTGCACTTAGGCACGTTTTAGCCCATTGTACACCCTATTCATTCATTCATTCATTCATACAAACATCCTCTCCTTCTCAAGGGCAGGTCCTTCACTACGAAATCAGCTTCTTCAATCTTCCCATTTTTCCGCCTAAGTATATATGTCATTTATTGTCCAACTAGGACAGGTGGTCTGGGTGGCATTCGTGAGTCCGAGGTTGACAGGTGGGCGTACTGCCTTAGCCCTTGAAAGAGCCATGTCTCATTTCGCGGACGAGTAGCCTAAGAAGTTCCAGGAGCCCGAAGCCCTTCTTGATCAGCCAAAGCTGACGGGTGGGCCATCCTGTCCCTGATAGAGTCAGGTCACATCCGCACCAGAAGGGCGGACCCCCAAGCCCATCCTATACCAGCATCGGAAACCTAATCCAAGCCTATTTTCACTATTGGAGATGATATATGAAATGAGAGGAAGTGGAGTGTGTTGGTGAAATGATGGAAACGGGAGTACTCCGAGAAAACGCCTCTGCAAAGTTTGCTTTGTACACCTCAAATTCCATCACGACCTAGCCGGGGATGGAACTCGCGCCGTCTGGATGGAAAACAGTGTTCTAGGACTTGAGCCACAATCGCACTTCTGAACAGCTTAGTTGGTGAACCGATAGTGATGTAAATTCGACCCAATTTTCACCTCTGTAAGTTTATTTTGCAACACTTGCAGAACAACTTCGGGACTACTTAGCTTCCTTCATATGCCTTGTTTCACAGCCTTAAACTCCAATAAACGGCACAACATAAACTTCATTTCAACACAGCTTCAAAATAAATAATCTGAAGTCTGATTAGTGTAATATGTAACTAGTCAGAGAAGTATGCAATGGAGGGGGAAAAGAAGTAGCCACTCTACCCCATTATCTCCTGGCTTAGTTGCCTTATGAGTGATGTCCTATTGGTGCCACGAGGTGCAAATCTACCTTCGGACAGTTGACTAAACAACAAACTTCAAAATAAATACTAGATATGCAAATCTGGCTTTCAGGTAGTAGGTCCCTGTAAAGCAGGTTTGAATAATTTCAAGGAAAAATTGTTCCGGGGCCGGATATCGATCCCGGAACCCTTAGCTTAGCGCACGAATCCTCTACGGTGACGGTGTCGTAGTTCAGCTCCTGGGGTAGCTCAGTCGGTAGAGCATTCGTGCGCTAAGAGAAGGGTTCCGGGATCGATACCCGGTTCCGGAACAATTTTTCCTTGAAATTATTCAAATACTACATCTGTTTATAATAGGCTAATAGCCTACATCTTTATGGAAAAATATTTCTATAACGTATGAAATTTAATGATCATATCGTACCTGCCTTTTGAATTCACAAGTTTTCGAGAAAGACGCAAGGATTTCTCATTCGCCCACTAAAGCACATGTGTCAGGATACCTCTTAAAACAGTTTTCATCTTTCCCTTCTCCTCCTCCTCTATGGACTTGGTACAATAATTATTCTCTACCGTACTTGGATTTTGTGTTTGGAAACGGATGACGTGTTAGTTCTACAGTATTATCACAAAAACTATACCGTTCAGACTTTTGTACAGCAGGACGACTAATAGATTTTAAAAATCGTTGATTTTATGAAACCCCCTATGTGACGGTACAGAAAATAATTTTTCAGGAGGAAGAAAAGAATAATTAAATATCAATAGGCTTACCCTGATCCTCGATTATGTCATTTATGTTCATCATATTCACCATCGTTTTCTACAGAATTACTTCATATTCTTATGTAGGCCCATTGATTTTTAATTAACTTTTTCTTTTTCCTGAAAAATTATGTTGTGTACTGCCACATAGGTTTCATAAAATCAACCATATACTGATATCCTTGAACTACAGTTGAATTAAAAAGTCACTAAACCGTCCAAATATGTATAGGCTATGACGTGTAATACATTAGACTGAATGACAACATCTATGCCATTTATCAGTCTATTACATTAAATTTATCCAAGATTAGGCGTCTTGTTATGTACCTGGCTACTTTGAATTTCAACTCTTTCTCCATTATCTACAGCTTGTGTAAATTAATGAGTTACAGAATATTATAATGGACCTACTCTTTGTACATTAGTAGATTTCGGTGGGTATATAATTAGAAAAAGAAGTTCCAATAGTAGTAGCTGTAATATAATATAATAAAATAAAATAATAATAATGATTACACCCAAGATCGAAATAATAACAGAATCAATTTGCCACAAAAAGCACTGCTGGAAAGAAAATAATACTGGTAAGGGTATATGTACGTGAACGACCACAAAATTAAAAAAAATGCAGGCTCTATATTTATAAAATTTTATAAGAAAATGAACTCACAATTGGAAAAAAATTACAAGGTACCACAACAAGACTTATTAGAAATTAAATATCTGATAAAAGTATAAAAAGGTTACTAATAATATTTTTCAAACCAGTTTTATCAAAGTATAAAAAAAAAAAATTCTGCAGTTGCATCATTTGGTAACTATAACATTGTTATGGTCTCTGTGACACATTTAATATTTTTCCTGCATGTAATAAACACTTATTTCTGGAAAGTAGACTTCTCTCACACATGTAGAGTTGTTTATTTTAATACAATTAACTTTTTATTTGTCCTATATAAAATATATTAAAATTTATGTAATGTTTTGTGACCTATTTTTTCTATTTTCAAAGCAATGGGCATTATTGTAATCTACCTTTTGCATAAACGCATGTTAAGTCAGTGTACAAAATTTCAGAATAATTCTATCTCTAATGGTTGTGGAGTTATGAAATAATATGTATGAAAATTTTCAAATTTTGGAAAATTCAAGTAAAAAGTGAATTATAAAAAAATATTATTAGTAACCTTTTTATACTTTAATCAGATATTTAAGTTCTAACAAGTCTTGTTGTGGTACCTTGTAATTTTTGTCCAATTGTGAGTTCATTTCCTTATAAAATTTTTGGAAATTTAGAGCCTGCATTTTCTGATAATATTTGTGGTCGTTCACGTACATATACCCTTCAGACTGTCAGCCAATTAATTTCAATTCCGATAGAGATTAAGGACCTTCACATTATACCCACAGATATACTGCAGATTGTGTTTTATTTTCATTTTATGGAGCTTAATATTTAAACTAGAGTGTACCTGATATGGCCGCTATTTTCAACATCGCATGACAATGATAACTTGCAATCCTGATGTTTCATCAAATTAGATCACACACTTGTGGGCTTCTCATGAACCCATACAACGCCCACAAGGAAATAAATAAATAGAAATACGTCACTCGTCCAGAACTTCCAACTGTTCAAAACCACACGGTCAACATTACGCTCCGGCTGTAAGTTATCGGGACCTGAATACACCGTGGCGACTTCCACGAAGACGACTGACCGACTGACTGCTTATCTACGCGTTCAAATTCGCGATAGTGAAGTTACGTTCTGGACTTAACTGCTTTCGAACATAAAGTTGGTTTCCTCACATACTATTCGAATAGAACAGTATAATATTAAATTATGATGTTCCAAACAAAACGGTGCAATTAAAATAGACTCTTGCTAATCCGGTCATTCCTTGCACAGAGGGGTGCCAGATTAGCGAGAGTTCGGACTATTGAGTGCTTAAAAATGTCTTTAAATTTATCTTTTGAAGAGGTGGAGAAGTTCAAATAACTTAGAGCAACAGTAACAAATATAAATGATACTCGGGAGGAAATTAAACACAGAATAAATATGGGAAATGTCTGTTATTATTCGGTTGAGAAGCTTTTATCATCCAGTCTGCTGTCAAAAAACCTGAAAGTTAGAATTTATAAAACAGTTATATTACCGGTGGTTCTTTATGGTTGTGAAACTTGGACTCTCACTTTGAGAGAGGAACATAGGTTAAGGGTGTTTGAGAATAAGGTGCGTAGGAAAATATTTGGGGCTAAGAGTGATGAAGTTACAGGAGAATGGAGATAGTTACACAACACAGAACTGCACGCATTGTATTCTTCACCTGGCATAATTAGGAACATTAAATCCAGACGATTGAGATGGGCAGGGCATGTAGCATGTATGGACGAATCCAGAAATGCATATAGAGTGATAGTTGGGAGGCCGGAGGGAAAAAGACCTTTAGAGAGGCCGAGACGTAGATGGGAAGATAATATTAAAATGGATTTGAGGGAGGTGGGATATGATGATAAGAGACTGGATTAATCTTGCTCAGGATAGGGACCAATGGCGGGCTTATGTGAGGGCGGCAATGAACCCCCGGGTTCCTTAAAAGTCAGTAAGTAAGTAAGACTCATAAGCTGCGCCAAGCACTCAACTTGCATTTCTAAATCGAAACTAGAAAGTTCCACACGTGGCCTGTGTGTATACGTATGTAATTACTGTATATACAACATGTATAAGTAATACAGTATACGGTAATACATTGCACCGATGCAAATTTCCCAGAAAACTATTATAGTATAAGTGATAGGAAGTACACACGAAGGAGAACGGATTAGCAAGAGTCTAGTGTAGGCCTACGTATTTTCAAATTACATTCAGAGATCAGATTTATGTACGGGAATGTACTTAAGTATAGATCTTCAAATATATTTCTGCTTCTGTGCAATGTCACAGTTTACGGTGAGGGGGAAGAGAGATGGCAAAAGGTTGTAATGTTTTTTAATACTCTTGACACCCACGAACAAGATAAGCCACTTGAAATTTAACGGTCACTTATCGGCAATGCAAAGTTAGTATCATTGTGGGCCTACATATTGACCGCAGTATCAATTCAGATTCATTCATAAACAAGTTTCGAAAGATCATAATTTCAGCACGTAGGCCTACCTTTATATACAATGTAAATTATTTAACTCTATAAAATACTATAATGAGTGACGCAAGAAATTCGAAACCATATGCTTTCAATATTAGGCGTACGGTTACCTACAGCAAAATATTTGAAGATCATACGGTTACAACAAAATATTTCAAAATGGTTTATGGAAAGTTCAGAACAGATCAGTTCGTAAGATGGCTGACAAGGGACGGCTTAATGTCGAGCAAAGAGCACAGTTGGATTCTTAAGAGTGTGACTATTTGACAAAGACATTTCCATATAAGATGGGCTCCAGTAAAAAATACTGTCTGCAGGTTGTAAAGGCAGTTCGAAAAAAGTGGGACCGAAACGTCGGCGTGATTATGAAGTTCGGTCGCCATCTTGTAGACGCTATGGGAATTGCAATGCAGTGTAGCTTCAGCACGTCAACACGAACAACCACCAAACCTATCTCTCGCAGTTCTCTTCAGCAGATACTCCATCCGTTTCCATACCGTACATCATACAACATGACGGCACAGCGTTCTTCTAGCACAGCGTGATGAGTAGGGAGCGGATTCACACGCACTAAAACGGCAAAATATGCATGCACGAATGCACTTAAAAACCGCGACATATAGACTATAAATAACAAAATATGTAGGCCTACTCTTAAAATTGGGGGAAAAAAAAACATATGTGTATATGCATATATATATATATATATATAAAATACATATAACATATACAGAGTGATTCGCGAGGAATTACCGTCCCATTCGGAGCTTATTTCCGAAGACATTCTGAACAAAAAATGTTACATAAACATTTCTCCTAATCTCAATATTATCAGAATTTAGCTACACTAATTTGAAGTTGTTTGTAAAATACCGTTATTCTCAAGTTTAAAGGGTAAAAGAATATTACAGATAAAGAGTTAAGTATTTAGGAATATGATTTCTTTAATAAGCTAGTATTCTGAAGCTAAAAATGTGTCGTGAATTTCATAGTTGCTTCGTACAGAATTTCTTTCTATTTTTAACTACAAAATTACATTTTCTTACGCATTTATCACAACAATTGTTACAAATCACGCCACTCTTGTAAATTCTTTAAGGCTGTACATTAGGATGTATAATTAAATTGCAAAGAATCGAGTTCCTAAAGTCGTTTGATTTGTAACAATTTTTTGATAAGTACGTAAGAATGATGTCTTTTTAGTTAAAAATTGAAAAGTAAAATTTGTGCAGAACAATTAACAACACATGTTTAGCTTCAGAACACTAACCAATTAAAGAAATTGCACTTCTGAATAGTTCATTCTCTATTTGTATTTTTTTACCCTTAAAACTAAAGAAAAAATATATTTTACTAACAACTTCAAATTAATATAACTGTGAAAATATTTTATATGACATTTTTTGCTCAGAATGTCTTCGGAAATAAGCTCCGTAAGGGACGGTAAATCCTCGTGAATCACTCTGTATATATAACAATTTACTATTACTGATGGTTTTTCTGTTATATATAATATTGAGACACTATCAGTTGCTAAAGTTGCGTGTCCTCCAACCCACCGCTTAAGCAGTACACTTATAACACATTTATCGTTAGGCATCATTAATAAAACCAATTCAAAATTAATAATTTTCTTGCAGCTAAGTCGTTCCAAAATACAGTGCACTCTATACACTGTTGAAGTTACTAAGACCTGTCACTATAACAAAATGAAATATTCTGATTTGCCACGTTGGTAAGTAAAAAACAGAAAATTGTATGCCTATATTATTGTTGAAAGGTGGCGAAATTCGAGTTTAGCGAGTGCAAAGAAGCCTATGGACACTTTCTGTAACTTCTGCTCCAATCTTATTGCAGTGTTCTAGTGACAAAATCTCATGCACGTGCGGAGTAGACAATACGGTGGCTTCTTGTTTTGAATAACTGTTCTTTTAATCACAACTTTCATCCATCATAATGTCCACACCTGTGGAGTAACGGTCAGCGCGTCTGGTCGCGAAACCAGGTGGCCCGGGTTCGAGCCCCGGTCGGGGCAAGTTACCTGGTTGAGGTTTTTTCCAGGATTTTCCCTCAACCCAATACGAGCAAATGCTGGGTAACTTTCGGTGCTGGACCCCGGACTCATTTCACCGGCATTATCACCTTCAATTCATTCAGACGCTAAATAACCTAGATGTTAATACAGCGTCGTAAAATAACTCAATAAAATAAAAAAATAAATCCATCATAACATCCCAATGTTGTAAATTTGACCGGAGTCAGCAATGCACTTAATTGAATGCCTTGTTGATTGCCAAGGATTTGTCCAAAATGATTCACAGACAACAGTGCACTGTCTGCTACTGTAACGTGTTTCAATGTCTGAGTTTCTTCTGTATTCCATTTTTCCGATTTTCCGTATTCTTAATCTTGGTTTGCTAACAAAAATAACGAAATATGCTTTTATATGCGCTAAAAGCTGAAATATACATTAACATGTTGTAAAACTAGTTTCTCCCGACATTGTATGCAACTATATTTCCAATGAACAAGCAACAGTTCATGTAGAATGGAGCCCGCCACATACAATAAAAGCAGTCCTGATTTCCAGTACGAAACGTTTGACGAGCGAAGGCACAGTGCACTCTATACACTGTCGAAGTTTCTAAGACCTATCACTATAACAAAATGAAATATTCTGATTTGCCACGTTGGTAAGTAAAAAACAGAAAATTGTATGCCTATATTATTGTTGACAGGTGGCGAAATTGAGTTTAGCGAGTGCAAAGAAGCCTATGGACACTTTCCGTAAATTCTGCTCCAATCTTATTGCAGTGTTCTAGTGACAAAATCTCATACAAGTGCGGAGTAGACAATAAGGTGGCCTCTTGTTTTGAATAGCTGTTCTTTTAATCACAACTTTCATCCATCATCATAACATCCCAATGTTGTAAATTTGACCGGAGTCAGCAATGCACTTAATTGAATGCCTTGTTGATTGCCAAGGATTTGTCCAAAATGATTCACAGACAACAGCGCACTGTCTGCATGTTGTCAGATTGCAATAAATAAAATATAACTACTGTAACGTGTTTCAATGTCTGAGTTTCTTCTGTATTCCATTTTTCCGATTTTCCGTATTCTTAATCTTGGTTTGCTAAAAAAATAACGAAATATGGCTTTTATATGCGCTAAAAGCTGAAATATACATTAACATGCTGTAAAACTAGTTTCTCCCGACATTGTATGCAACTATATTTCCAATGAACAAGCAACAGTTCACGCAGAATGGAGCCCGCCACATACAATAGAAGCAATCCTGATTTCCAGTACGAAACGTTTGACGAGCGAAGGCTGTAGTCCCACAGTTTCACTCAGCGCCATCACTGTGAGGAAGTGCGGCCATCTCACAGCGCGGTAATTATTTTGGGAATTCTTAAAAGATAAACTGTTCCATCAGAATTCACAGACATCAGTGGAACTCTGAGCCCATTATCGTGTCGGCGACTACTACAGAATGTGGACTTTGGTAGTGAAGAGATGGTGCATCAATACAGTGCTTACATTTCTCCATTAAAAACAAACTTTCACGCTTTTCTGTTTAAAAAATCAAGCAGAACGTAAATTTATCTGTTATAATACGTCTTGCTTGTTAAATGAACGGAATTGAATTTTCCAAGACATTAAAAATCTTAAACTGAAAGTTTTACAATTCATATTTAAAAGTTCTGTAGATTAATCAAATAAGTTTAATTTCCAGTCTAAAACTTAGGCCCATCTGTTAGTTGCACAGAAATCAATATAATCCAAACATATTGCTATAAATATATAATTTATATATGTTGATATAAATATATTTAATTAAAAATTTATAGCAACATGTTTGCATTCTATTGATTTTAGTGCATCAAACAGATAAGTTTTAGATTGTAAATTAAATTTATATGTGATTAAACTGAAAGGTTAAAAATATTTTCTTTACAGGAGACAAGCAATCCAAATTTTTTACGCTATTTTTTTAGTTGGTTATTTAACTGTATCAACTATTAGGTTTATTTAGCATCGATAGGATTGGTGATAGCGAAATGGTATTTGGCGAGATGATACCGAGGATTAGCTATATACTACCGGTACTATTCTCCAACCAGGAGATTAACCGTGAAAGGGATGTGCTTACTACTGCGAAGTAGATAGGTAATATTACCGTTATAACGTCAGTTTAAAAAAAACATGCGCTCTCCTGCATCTGTTATTTCCTATATGGAGGAGATTAACCGTGATCTAAGTTTGTAACTAGGATAGTATAAATATGTATCAGTGTTATCGTTTGTGCTTTTGAGAGTTAGCCAATGGAGATACGTGTACCCACGTGTGTGACCTTATGACATCTTATAACATCAACATTCATTCATAGCATCGCCCCGCTGCGTCTCATTCCCCTGAGACTTTCTCCTGATTGGAGTACAGTACCTGACATTCGCCTTACGGTTGGGGGAACCTCGGAAAAACCGTAACCAAGCAATTAGTCCAAGCGGGAATCGAAGCCGCGCCCCGCGCAACTCCGAAGACACTCTATTAAGCCTTGAAAATAAATAGATACAAGAATCCATGAAAATTCGTACAATTTAAGAATTACCCCACGTAGCAATTTTAAAAGAAATTAATATTCTATTTTAAATTCAATTTTTATTATAAACCCACAAAAATCTTAGTTCGAGCATCGAGCGTGTAAATGCATTATAAAGTTGAAACAGCAGGAAAATGGACTTCCGATAAACTCGTCTAGCAGCAGTCAACTACATAATTTAAAATTTGTGTTATAGGAAGACTGACGATGTTAACTGCTCATTTTAAAAAACTACAAGAAATAATAAGTTAGTGTCTACATACTTTTCACACCACTCTTGAGATTATGGGAAGTATTATGTTTGAGATATGGGAATCTATGTTGTTGGTTCATAATGTCGCTCCCGAGACCGTGCTCGAGCATAGGTTCGAATTCCGCTTAGGTAGATTACCAGATCTTTTCGAGATTTTGACAAACTGTAAGACAAATGCCAGGTAATTCCATTACGAGTCCTCATATTACCAAATACCATCACCAAATACCACCAAACCCGACATTAGATTAACGCACTGCTGAAAACAGCATCGTTAAATAATCGATTAGTATGTTTCTGATGTGCTTATTTAACTAATACTATTAATTCATTTTATGTGTATTATAAGAACAAAATACACACAGATCAAAGAAAATGCATAACACCAAAATTAATATACGTATGAGACAGGCCAACGATAATGAAGATATGTTTGCTAGACATGATGTATAAGTCACGTAGCCTGTGTGTTTCTTCTTCTTTTTCTACTTCTCCGTGAGGTTAGAAATGCCGAATGCGACGAAAACACTGTGAAACGGCAAGGGTTATAAAAGGACGACTTGTACATCTCTTCATTCCATAACGGTTTGTTTTCCACGCATATGTAATGCGGCATAAAGTAAATCAAAAATAAATGTGGCACTATAAAAATGAATTCAATGTCTTCAAAATAGCCTGCTGCAGAGAACGGGAAGATGTCTGGTAAGAAGGGGAGGGGTAGGAGAGGGATACATTAAAAAAATCACTTGGCTGCCATTACTGGCAAGCTGCCAGAACCTGCACTTTCGTTCCCCCCTACCCACACAAAAGGGTTGAAGTTTTCGGTCATGACTACTCATTGGTTGTAGAATGCGCATGCTCAGATGCGCGATAGAGGCCTTAGTCGGTTGCGGACCGCAATGCCGTAGAGGTGTATTGCTACGTACTCCGCAGCCCAGCAAAGATCTTGGTGTAACATTGAAGTGCTCTTCAGAACCATAGTTAAATTGCCAAGTGTAGTGTGGGTAAAATAAAAGTTAGTTATTCACAAGCATTTTAGTCGATACATCAGGATCAGTTTAACATACCCATCATTGCAGTACTTATCTCAATATTATTATTTTCATGTTCCATCTGCTGGGAGATATGATGGAATTAAAGAATGATAAGAATTTACATGTTAAGTTTAAATGCCCAGTGTTTCCCTAGCAAAGTATTACATATAGTCGAATTATTCAATAGAAAGAAATAATGATATTTCACATTCCAAAGTATGTGTCGAGAAAATATTTATTCCGATCAATTCTAGTGTTGCCGATGCATAAATTCTCGTCTTAAATTAATGTTTAACATTAGGGTGGAAAGCATGAAAAATGTAGGCTGCTGCATAAAAGTACTATTTGGCACTGCTAATGCTATGAGTCTCATTTCCAGAATCAATTCCTTTAGCAGCGGAGAAAAGCTCGTCCAACTTCGTAATATTCATAGCGAACAGTAATATTTCTGGAATAACCAAGTGTTTTTATAAACCAGTGATGCATAAATACAAATAGGTGAGTGCTCTTAGATAACTTTTGCTGCTCATGTTTTCATTTGGGCCGGTGAACGAATTAATCACGTTGTAAGAAGGAAGGTTTTCAGAGACGGAACGGTCGGTTATTCAAAATAGAACTTCAATTTTAACCGTAGAATCAATATCCCAGTATAAAGACACGGGCCACATTTCATCAAATAAGCGAGGCCAAGCGAGCGAGCTAGTTTCAGAGACGTGGAGGTTGCCATGACGCCCAAAATGACGTCATATCTATTGAAAGTTCCAGGATTTATAATGGAACAACCGACAACAGCCGAAGCGCTTCGGCTCGGCCTTACGTGCTATTGGCAGACGAGTTTCACCAATCGCAGAGCTGATGACGAAGCGGTCACGAGTCCAGCTGGCTCCCAAATAGGATGATAAAGAGAGAGAGATAGAGAAGGAGAACGCTAACGCCAGCCTCTGGCAGACGCAGTTTTGCGAACATTAAAAAAATCCGCCATGTTGCAATGTCTAACCTGGAAACAGACTTATCTTCTTCCATCCTATAAATCGTACATCAAGCTATTCCCTTTTTACAACTTGAGGTCAAAGTCGAGAATATAATTTCTTACCTGCAGCAATAGTTTAATATCAAGGCAGTACGATAACATTAAACTAACGTTTCCGAGAGCACAATGAATATTCTGGGGCATTCTGAACGTTACGAGATTACTAGTAAGTAATAAGACAAGCGAAATAACTTCGCTTCTAATAATAATATGTTCAGAATACGTAGGCAGTTCATCAGGAACTTAATGTATACGTACAGTATTTATGTCTTAGGTTGTGTAAGAATTGTATCCATTTAAACAAATCTGAAATATAATTTTTGCAGTTGTATGGTGCAATTAACAAAGAATGCCGTTAAATGGGAGTTACAGTATATTCCATCTTACTGTGTAGTAAAATTTCCGACTGAAAGTCATACATACATACATACATACATAGAATCGGTGTGAGAATCATGATAGCTATTACGAGTACAAACATCGCATCAACGATGTGTACGTCCTTTCCTTTTACATTTCGTCTATAAAATGAGAAAATGAAGTCAAATTGATCCAATAACGTGATTTGTGTTTAATTCGTTACTCTCACAAGCAGTTTAATGTGATGATTAAATAGGATCTATTATAGGCCTAACTTCAATACACGAGGAAACTTAACACATACGACTTTCATATTGCTTCATACAGTATGCAGCATGAACCTTCATAGTTTGAAATGATTTCCGTCTGCAGTCACCTTTATTCACAAAACATAATACTAACATCTCCGCCGTTATATCCTGTACAGTATCTGTAAAAAAATAGAGGCGATCAAGTTCTGATCGAGAATAAGGAACGAATTTATGTATAATGTTAGTTATTAATGTTATTGTGACATGCTTCATTTTCTGCTTATGTTGGTATTGTTATAGTATTACATACTATTAGGCGTAAACCTCTGGCAACAAATCCTTTTCTTTATTTCACGAATACAGAATTGTTTGATGTAGTACTCTCAAAAAGATATATGCATTACAATACAGACGATTATACAAGATACATAACTTAATATTATGTTTAAAAGTTAGACGGTTTTACAGAATTACGAACAAACATCTTCATAAAAGTATTTTGTATCAGTAAGTCTACGTTCCAAAGCATTAAATATGTTACATGTTCTAAAACTACTTTACGAAAGCAACGCCTAACTGCTGGCTCTGAAATCTAGTTTGTAAATGCGGCAACACTGCAGAGTGACTCAGCTAGGACGTGGCTCACCTGAGTGAGCAGAAGTTCTGCAACTCTGCACACCGAGGGCACAGCCAGCTCATGGGCCGAGTGCTGCGCGTGGAGATGGGCCGACTTGTGTTGGACTGGGCAGATGCAATTTTCCATTTAAGCGGAGTAATAACAGCTTTCGTGAGGCTAAAAATCGCCTCAAGACTTCTCAGACCGCCATCCCTCCCCACCTATCATTCGTACAATTTTGCGCCGTTACTTTATGACGCTTTTCACTCGATTTGAACATCCTGAGCAATCTTCTTCAAATCAATAAACGCATTTTCATACATTTTTCGCATTAAGTAGTCAAAATAAAGCCATTATGGGTACCGGTAAGTAATAGTAATATGCGTTACAAGAGCGCTATGTTGAAGTTTTCATGTTCGAGGAAAAGTTTGAAAAAGCGAAACGTAGTTGAGCTTTTTTAATTTCCGAGAATTTAAAGAAAACATACCGTCGTGTATCGTACATTATTTTGTGCGAAGATCGTTTATTACATACCTGAAAGAGGAATTTCTAATTAGTTGCAATGAAATCTCCATCTTAGTTTCTGTTCAATGACGGCAAATTTGCAATATATATATATATATATATATATATATATATATATATATATATATATATATCTCTTCAACATTGTTGCTTTAAAATGTTTTCTGTTTTTTCTATACTCCAGCAGGCCGTGATATACGTTTGTCTTTTTTTTTCCCCCAGTCTATAAATGCGAACTTAAAACAAACGGTTAAGGTTATGTAATGATTTAGAGTTTACTTAATTTTTGCAAATATTTAAAAAACAATAATCAACAGTGCAATTTAGGTGAAATTGCAGTGGTAAGTTTCCAATTTATAATTATTACTATATTGAACGTCTTTAAAAATAATATGTTAGAAGCCTAAAGCAGTAAAATCAATGTCACTTAAGCGGTAAGAAGAGGGAAATTGTTATGTGTGTTAGGTTGGGAATACTGAATGTGGAATTTTAGACTTTCCGCGGATTGGTTTTGTGCGGAAACCAAGCAAATACGCACGATCTCGCACAAAATATATTTTCCATGTTCTGACTCCAGTAAGTGATAGCTAACTTCATTAATATCATTACGGAATATAAATTGAACATTACATCGACTACAAACAGTAGTTTGTTTGAAACACGTTATTCTGAAAGTCGTGCTATTGTAGGAAATTTTGAAGATTACATTGCCACATTTTAAGCACTCACAATATGCTCTTACTTGCAGAGTACGTCTTTTACCTCTCGTAATAAGAGACATGTAGGGTTGCCATATGTTCTGAAAAAGTGGGAATTGTCCTGAATTTTAGCTTCAAGATGTACCGCCTGAATTTTAATTTGTTTATGCAAATGCCCCCAATTGTTTAATGTCAGTGAAAAAAAATAAGCTCCTCTCTGTAGCTACATACATTTTTCTTGAGGTAAAGTGCAAAGTAACATACATATAGGAGTAAAGTAATTTACTGAAAAGGGAGTGAAAATGAACGACTGTCTGGTATTTACGCATTAAGCAAATGTCTCCCAAGAGCTGGAGCAAGTTATTTAAGAAATGTGATAATTCTAAGCAATATTCGGAATTAATGAACTGGCAAAGTTCTTGTTTACCTGGGCACAAGGCCAGTGTAGAAAGAATGTTTTCCTTAATGAACAGTTCACAAATATAATACATCCAATGAATAATTAAAACTAATCTATACAGAATTAGTAATTTCGCACAATAAATATAAAATTTTATAACACAATTTCTATAATTTAAAAATTTAATTTATGTTGCCTGATCCTGCACTTACGTCTAGTTTTAGTGCAAGATTCAACCACTTTAGTTTATTGTAAACTTTAATATTTATTTACTTGCTTAAGTTGTATGTCTCGTTTAACTCTACAATGTGCAGCCAGTATAAATAATTCATTATGCTATTTTCTTTCATTCCTCTTTCAAAACAGAAATATTTATACAGTTCGTACAATTCTATATCCATAACACAGAACAAGCATAATCATACATATTATATAAAACATATTTGTATAATTATTTCTTATTAAATCATATGACTATCAATCTTTCTCAGCTAAGATTTACTCATTCGTTACAGGTTTTTCATTAACTATTACATTTCTTTTATTTTAACTAAAAAAGATAAAGACCTATTTGTATATTATTATTATTATTATTATTATTATTATTATTATTCATTAGTTAGTCAATGGACTGATGAAAGGAACAGGCTTAGAGTACCCTCTGTAAAATTAATTTCAATGTTACAATATATATATATATAAAAGACATGACGTTGCATTTCACGATTACCTCATGAATGTTAAAAAAAAATTCCAATGTAGTAAGTATGACTTGTGCACAAAATATTAATTAATATGTAAACAATGCGTAACTGTACGAAACAAATACAGTTTAATGTTATTTTGTTGTGTTATTAATACGATATCCCCAAGTATTGTCATTATTAGTATATTATGCAATGTGAGATATGAGAAGACATAATATGTAAACTTGTCGGTCAAAATGCCCTTTAGTGTTACTGGTTTGGGAACCCTAAATAGGTGATACTTCAGATATCTCTGGCATTTAGCATTAGGAACCACTCATGAAGTTGGAAAAATTAAGCCAGTTCATATAACTTATTTTCGCCACATCACTTATTTTTTTTATTTGTATTTATTTTGCTAATAACTATAACATAAAATATAATATAAACAGATAAAACTTTAGCTCACCCCTGAAAGAGTAGAACTCGTGCTCAGGGGCGGTTTCCTGAATTTAAATTAAGAAGTATATAATACAATTTGTCTTATGCCTACTACACAATAAGAATATATAAATCTAAATTTACAATTTTTCATTATTTATAAAATCCATACATAACTTTTTAAATTTAATACTAGAACTCTTAGAATTCACAAGATTAGGATATTTAAATAAAAATTTGTTATATATTCATGGGCCTAAATTACTACTATGACTAAATACTGTAGCAGTGTTGCATTTTGGTTCAAACAATCTTAAAGAATTCATATCTTTTGTTTCAGAAGTATGAGAATACAATTCAAAATTATTTCAATTTTTATGTATGAATTTTATTAATACAATATAATAAATTTGTCTTATTTTAAGACCATTAAAGTTTGAAAACAATTTTTGACATGAAAAATTAATAGATTTATGAAGACATATTTTAATTATTTTCTTCTGTAATACATAAAGTGGATTAAAATTGGTCTTATAATTTCATACATAATTACCGATTGAAATAAAAGGTAAGTATGGGGTAATTTAGGTTACTTATTTGATGGAGATTTAATTTACTTTGGTTTAATTTTATTAAGATAATAAGTATCATGCAATACAATATCAATTGATGAATTTGCTAAGACAACACCATTGTGTGTAATAAACTTACTGACAAGTAATTCCTCAATAAAAAAAAATGAATTCACTTTTCTTAACGAGATTCGATTACTTTTCTGTTTGATATGAAAATTGTTAACAAAAATTTTGTTCACTGAAACTGAAATTTAACAGCGTTATTTTCGGTTTCAGTATTTAATATGAGTTGGTTCCTTCTTCTAGGATATCTTCTCGAGCAGTAGTGAAAGTAAGTGCATTGTTTTTTCAAGAAGTTGTGAAAAATTTGATCTAAATGCTCGTCATCATAAGACAAACCTGCAAATTAAAATAACTCTTGAACTGTTTTCCCAAAACGGTGACCATAAAAATGCCTACAGCAAGGCAAATCCACAATAGGAGAAACGAATCATCTATATCGATACGGTTACCATCCGTCCGGCAAAATGAAGACATGTCCTCTTTTTTAATCATTTTATCCTGTCCGACAGGCATTTTTAAAAATATGAAATGTCCGGCATTTCGCATTTCAACTAGAATTAATATTAATATTGAATAATGTGCGATATTATGCATAGAATATCTAAAAAAAAATGGTAATAACCTATGAAAGAATTTAACTGCTTTCAATGGTTGAAGCTGGAGCACATAAAAACATAAAATATGATGGCCTATTGACATGCATTCAATTCTTATACTCTAAAAACGTCACTATTCATGATTCTAAACTATTTAATCAATTTAATTCTTCAATGTAGAAAGATATGCCAATCAAGTTAATTTGGACAAAGATTTAAGTTTAGATAAACAATAGTCAAAATTCTTCAATTCTAATAGTTCTGCGAGCAATGAAACTTTCTCAGAACTCTTAAAAATATGTAAATTCTATTTCTCTATCCCAAGTCACAATGGAAGTGCTGAGAGAATATTTTCTCTAATATCTGCTCAATGTACAAAAGAACGAAATCGCATGCTAACGGAGACAGTCAGAGGTATCATCATGGTGAAATATAATTTCAATGACATGCTCTGTGAACAGTTCCATAGTTATTTGGTGTAAGATATGTTTGTCTCTTCAGGCTGTTGTGCACAAAGTGGGCTTCACCGATAAGTAGGGTACAGATGTAATACTGATCCAGCAACTAGTGAGAAAACTAACTAAGGTGAGCCATTATTTTTATCTTTAATTTTGTTCATGCCAATTTTTAAAAAGTCCTCCTTTTTTCAGCAATGTCCTCTTATTTTAGATTCCATGTCCTCCTACAGAATTTCTTCTCATGGTAACCATATATATATCGAATGCCTAAAAAATGGAAACTAAGTGTATATAAATAATTTTGATATGGTTTAGAATAGTCGTTTGGCTATAACCTCTCTGACAGTTTTCTGTGCCTTAAAATGTACAGATACGGAAATAAAATTTGGAGCTCCCTTATTGTATGTGTCGCTTACAACACACTGCACATGTACAGTAAACAAGAGTCTCGTATGCTACTTGTGGACAGTCGTACGAAATTGTTGCCTACATACAGGTGGACTCCCATCAAGACTAGCTCCAAATTTTAATTCCGTATCTGTATTTGATAACAGGTTTAATCTATTTCAAGAAGTACACTTCCTAAAAACGTTAACCAGTTGTCACAATGCGAATCTTAAATATTGTAAGTACAAACTTTCAACCACAGAAGTGAACTTATAATTGTTCCTGTTCACACACTTCCAACAGGATGAAAACAGCTCAATAACGCACAATCTACTTCGTCATGTGGTTGTTGTGATAGTCGTGGTGATGAACTATCAGCTGCGTTTATTACAATATTGGATCGTGAGAATATATATTTATATAAAAACTAGACACAAGCCTTTTATCATGGTCAGCATTACGCAAAACACATGAAAACATAACATGATTTATATTGTATTTCAATCTAGAGAAAGTAATCTCGGCATAATAGAAAAGTAAGTGCGGAATGCAACATGACTTCTACATATTTTACTGTTATTGCACTAGATGTTAAATATTTCACGGAAACTTTCGGAAGGTCACAAGTTGTTTGAGACGTTCATACTCGTAACAGATTGTCTACCAGTCTTGAAGTACTACATGCAATAGTATATTACCTCTACTATTCCTGAATAATGTATATATAGCCTATATATAGCGTGTAAAAAGTATTAAATAACTTCATTTTTTTAATTTTAGCACCAACTTGATACAGAAAAGCTGTAAATAAAACAAGTAACGTTATTCCATTGTTTTACATATAGCTACAATTTTCTGCTCAAGGGCAGATCTTTCACTACAAACCGAGCATTCTCAAATCTTTCCTATTTTCCGTCTTCCTCTTAGTCTCCACATGCGATGTGCGAAACTTACTGTTGTCTATTAACTGATTATATACGTATAATTTATTTATATATTTTTTTCGGGTGTGAAGAAAACATATTTTTACACGACACCCTATATACATGTTTACATTATTTTAATATTCATTAAATGTTATGTATGATAACATTTCATTGATGCTAATAACACAATCTAGTATACATATACAGTCACGAAGCTTGAGTTGTGAGGGTGCTAGGAACAATAGACTGTGCCGGTACTATTTTGCATAGTCTGTAATGAGGCTATCGTAACGATCCTAGTGGTTAGCAACTATCTATGGATGCATATTTACTACGTTTTGAGCTTCGTGACTGTATATACTAGATAGACTGTACTAATAACATGAACTGAAATATCCCTAACCCAAAACAATAATGAAAAATGTTCAATCCTGTATCTTCCTTTTCCGATCCTTTCACCAAAGAAGATTTCTTTCAGTAAACCCATTATTTCTTTACAAAAATGCAGAAGAACACAGTCTTGCTGAAATCAATATTCTCCTAAAGGATAACAGGAATCAAGTATCTGCAAGTTGGGATAATAATTACGCAAAAGCTGTGACTCTTAACAGATTTTAATTTTTTCTCTGAAAAAAAAATGGACCAACTTTGCTGTTTGTCGTTAAACCTGCTCACACATTGACTTTCTGAAGATGCAGTCTAATGCCATCCAATGACGTTTGACTGGAGACTATTATCGGGTCATGACGCTGCCATTTTTTTCAACGGAAAGTTGTCTCATCTGAATATTATGATGTCCTACAAGATTCAGATTTTGATTTATCTTCTTAATAATTAAGGTTATACAAAGCCCTTTCCTTCTCTCAAAATCGTCTTCAAAATTCTTGCGAAACGTTGGCTTATGTATAGATATTATCTTTTAGTGATATCAACACCACAATATTGAGCGATTTGGCTCAAATGTAACGTATGAGACTCGCATTCGGGAGGTCCCGGGTTCAAACCCGGTGGCCGGCCAATCTGACCGGAGTTTTTCATGGTTTCTCCTCAGTTACAAAGGCAAACACCGAACTGTAAATTTACATAGTAGGATTCATCACCCACTCAATTAGCAAAATTCAATATCATAAACATTAATCAAAATCTTAAGTCAGTCACATGAACACAAGCCATCTACTATAGCACACGATAATAGAAACAGGAACTCAACAATAGTAAAAACGGCCTACTGATATACCCGAAGATCCTACACACACGTTATCACCATAGATGTTAAAGCGTGTATAAATGAACTTAACAAAAATAAATATAATATACTATATTCGAGATTGACCTGTCTAACACAGTAAATCTATGCGGATTTTCTTGGGTAAACGGCATCATAAGAAGTCCTTTTTCTCCTCCTGTAACTGTACTGATCTTCCAGAATATGACTTATTTTTACGCTTCCTGTTCATTGAATTTTTACGCTATTTTCGAAACTGTTGATTGTGTTATGTTTCTATTCGAACGTGCATCATTAAACAACTCTTATACCTCTTCCTGCTTTCATAGTCTGGCTCCATAACCAACTAACATTAGGCCTCCTATTCTTTCCTTTCAGTATTAAAAAATTATAGGCGATTTTCAGTTCAGGAATGAAAATGTTTAGTGTAGATTTTTTTTGTCATTTTTCTAATTCTATTTTACTGAGGAGAAAATAGATGAAGTGAGATTGGACATTTTTATTGCTGGTACTGAAAAGGAAAATTATGTTTCGAAGACAGCTCTGTCTTCGTCTTCAGATACTCAAGAAATGGAATGAGAAGGGGTTCCTATTCGTTGGGTCGTTACAAATGCGAATCTACTTGACTAGCCAACGAAAACTTGAATATTTCCAGGAATGTAGCCAAAGGAAAGAATGTCACATTATAAGAGTTCAAGACAAATTATATGAATAAAAGAAACCCAGAACAAAATAAATATGATAGATATGGAAAATGAAAGGATATAGAAGAATAAAATGACAGAGTGTATATCGCCAATGAAAATAAGTAGCAGTGAGTATATGTAATAAAATGTAACAAGGATACAGGACGAGTGTTGGAAGAGGAAATCAAGAAACGCGAGGACAGGTGGAGAGGAGGTTATATTATTGTCTGCTTACTGTTAGTTTTGATAATAGCCTGGGAGGTTGAGACTGCGTTAGCTGATAAGGTTAACAGAATAATTCATGCAAGTTTCTTTTAATTTTCTGTAATGTGAGAAGGATAGAGGTATCTTTCCAATTTATTATGTGACCACTTTCGAAACTATGTTGAGTAATTCTGGACTTGTCACTGTGGTAGTACTGTTCCATATTGTTCCATATATGATCTTTGATTCTAGCTGGCCAGTATCGGAAATTTAATCAATATTTAAAAGAATATTCAGAGCCACAAATTAGATAATTACGACTTTGTACATAAAATTTGATACAGATTACAACTATATAAAAATTAATATAGGATGTCATTAAAGAAATTGTCACATTCCGTATACCTGAAAATTTATATAAAATCAGGCGTAATATTACTCGACATTTTTCCGAATTTTCTATAACAAATTTTGTAATAAAATTAAAAAGTTACTAAAGTTACTAGTAATATTCTGTACATTTCTGTCTCTGTGTGTGCGCGCGTAAACCATTTCGAACAGTCTCTAGACCGTACTTCTCCACCCCCGAAAAAGATTCTTGAGAACTGGATGTTTTCAAAGCCTTCTGCAAGATGAACTACCTTGAGGCGAAGCAACACCATTTGAGAATTGGGAAGGACAAGCAGGTAGAAGGCCCCATGTATAGGTCGAATGTTTTTCTCACAATGCCAGACATAGACCTGTTTCAGTTTCAAAACTCCTGACATTTTGTTGTTCCATCACTGTATCTTTGTTTTCTGACCTATGCATATGTTATAAATTATTTAGGTTAGAGTTAGAATGTATTTTCAGTTCACGTAAGAATCATTTAGGATCGGAATAATTTATATCATGACCCAGAACTTGTAAACTGAATATAACATTGAAGACAATCGTGCGCAATACCGTGTAGAAATAAATAGACACACAAAGGTACAAAAGTAAAGACAAACTTTTAGACGCAACGCAGATGAGTAGGGGCACGTTTTCGTGACCTGGGGTGGTGTGATGCTTCGACCGTCTCCAGGAAAGGCCCAGTACTCAATTACTGGACAGGAGGCTGAATGAACCCCCCGGCTAATGAGAAAAATCCCGCTGCCACTCGGGATCTTCTAGTCCGTAGTCAGTTTTAATAATTCAGCTATTCGTACCTGAATATACAGGTTGCTTTAAAGCACCCGCATCACCCTTTTGTCTTGAAAATTACATGAGACTGAGTGTTCGCGAAAAAAAAAAACCGTCACCAAAACCTATATAAAGAATCGATTGGTTGTACTTCCATTTTCCGAGACAAACCAGAAGTAGGAGTGAACCTAGACTGTGTAAGGTAGCTAACTTTTAGTAACAATAACTTTCACTCTATTCAAAATCAAGGAAAACACAAAAAATAAATTGTAATAAGCTATCTCAGTCATTGTGGTATTGGGAACATTCATTCTCACACAGTACTCTTCAAAGTCCTCAAAATGTCCATCACCCTGTGCTTAGCCATTCTACACCATTAACACCTGGCATAGTTGTCTCATGCGTGATACCTTATTGATTTCACTTATGAGGTTTCAACCAGTCTTCGGACTGTTGACTGAACACACACTCCTGTGGCAGTTAAACAACGCTGTGATCTCTTTCTTACGTCCTGGACTGCTCGAAGGACTTCAGCACTGCTGAGAGATCCACACACTGCTCTAATTCTTTCCTTCATGTCTTCCCTTGTTGTTGGACGCACCTGCTAGACGATTTCTTTAATTCACTCCACAAAAAGAAATCATTTAGAAGTAACCCAAGAGATAAATGATGAAATAAAATAATTTAACATGAATTTTCCAAAAGCCACACTTTTAGTAGGAAGTCCAGCTTTCATGCCATTGGATGACTTCCCCAACCGCCAGGTCTGGACCGTGCAATGCATTTTAAATTAAATATCGCCTTTCTGCCACGGCATCGCAGGCATCCTGAAATAGTCACCATAATTATCGCCGGTCGTAGGGGGTGCATACGGCCAGTTCTTTCAAGGCGCTGGGACTGATGACACAAGATATGATCTTGTCTTACCAAAGACTTTACCAGCGTAGTTTATTTCTAGAGTTTTCCTTAACATAATGTCTCTTTTGTGTTCATGATGTGCCATACAACAAAAATGGTATAAACTTTGAAAAAATAAATCACAGGGAATTAAAAATTACACAGTAAAAAAAAACTTTTCCAATCGGGATTGAACCCCAATCTCCTGCATATAAGGCGAGAGTTCTACCTACTACCCGAGTGACGGATATTCAATTCACCTTTGATTACCGATCAGGAGGCCACACACCCGTTTTCCTTTGAAACGACTAGTGAACCACGTGTTAGAACTTTGAGTTTGACCATTTTTTTTCTTGAAATAACTGTACCACTAATCCAGTGTTACTTGTATGACCGGTAGTTACTTTAACACTATCTGTGACAATGATAGGACACATATGAAAACAACTGAATTCAGAAACAGCTGCATTCGTTGCCTCGAATATGTTTACGCATTTCGTACCTGTAGTCAACAGATGTGCCTTGAGAAGTTCGTCTTGGATTACAGTCTAATTAAAGTAACCATAAAGCGTAAAAAAATGTCATATTAGACTTATGATGATACCCTTAAAGATATTGTGGACTACCACTGACTTGAAAAATGTTGATTTTGGAAGAGTAATAATTAATAACGCATAATCCGTGATATTTTTACCTAGTTGGCTAGCGATTCTTGGCTACTATTTAAATTTAAGCTTGAGACGTTACATTAAAAATGAGCCCTATAATTCTAAAATGTGTCTTATCCCGAAAAATCGAAAATTCAGATAAGTATACTACTGCACTCTATGATCAATATACAATATACTGTCACAAAATGATGTTCAAAAAAATTCTTCTCCCACTCAATTTATGGTTGATGTTCCAGAATGTATCTTCTCCTCCAAAAGTGTGTTCCATAACTTGCCTACTCCATACTCCATAGAAGTGTTGTCAAAAAGGGATACAACATTTCTGATATTGAGCCTCAAGTTATTCGCAAAGGGGACATCATTAAAGAAGCAAAATTAAATGATTTAAACAACCTTCGAACAAAACATTTCGGCGATGGATGGAAAAATCGGGCCGGATTATCTTTGTACAGTAGTGGCAAAAAAAACCGGACCGGCCCTTATAGCTGATTTCAGAGTATTGTTCACTCCAGAACACGATAGACTGATAACTAAGACTTTCGTGGTTCGAATCCTGCCTGGGAAGGAAACTTTTTTTTTTTTCCTTTCCTTATTCAAATTTATTCCCAATACTTTTCGTGCTAATGAAGTCCAGAATGTTGAATTAAATGTTGACTGTTGTGGTGAACCAGACTCTAAATCAGTTCATAGTGTTTAAGTACATTTGAAAACCTTTTCATTATGAGAGTATTTTGAATTTTTTTTTAGTAAGCTGTCAGTTGTTTTACTAATCATTAACCTAAAACTACTTCATTAACAAAGCATAACTTTTGATTTCAAGTCTTGTAATACAAAACTTAATTTACATTGAAGATTCTTTTGTGTTTTTCCAAATCATGCCTTATCCAACTATGTTGTTTCTAAAGCTTGCCTTCTCCTAGGTATAATTCTAAAACTTGCCTTCTCCAATTTTAACATTTAAATAAAAACCTTACTGAAGAAAGTAACCTAATAAGCTTCTATTTCTGGCCTACATGTTATAAAATATTTATTTTAAAGAGTGAAAAAAACTCTTATTTTAACATAACAAATGGGGAAAAATGTTTTTCTTAATTTGTGGGGGAAAAAAAACATAAAAAATGGATAGGAAACGTTTTGCAACTATAGAACTCAAATATAAAAAGAATACGCGGGTAACATCAGCAATCAGCAATGTAGCATAATTCAAAAATTTTTCCAACGACAATAAGTAATAAGTAGCTCGATCAGTTTGATGTTATCCTGCGTAACTGTCAGTTTATTTGGTCAGCTCCCATCTCCTCTAATCTGAACATAAGATGACAAAATTAACTGTCCACGCAAACCAAAGAATTCGGAAGTTTCCTCTCGACCACTTCGATGCTGCGTATGTTCTGACTATTTATTTTGACACCAGAAGTTAGCGGAAGAAGAAAATTAGTAAGTACTCTCCTGCAATTAGTGGAAAGCATAAGAACTCAGGAAAGAATTAAGGAAATGGTAAAAGTATTTGCATAAGCTCGCATACCTCTTTGTTATTCGGAACGAAATGTTGAAATTGAATAGAGCATCAACCTATGTTAGGCTATACCTATTCCACGTAAAACAACTGTAAGGAAATATCTGGTCGCTTGTGGAGAAGACGATTTAAAGTTTAAACGATAATCGGTCAAATTTAGAACGCAAAGATCTATACAGGATGAATCGTAAGTAATGTTATTAATTTCAGGAGGTTATTCTTTGAGATATTTCAAACAGAAAAGTTTAACATAAAAAATGTTTACAACATTAAATGCTGACTTCCATAAACAGGCATAATTTAGAACAAACAAACTCAAGTCGGGTAATCTGTTCTTGCCGAAGTGCAAATATTTTATTTTGTGAAAATAATTCTTTGAGCCAAACAGATTTATTCCTTTGGTCCTAAGCTGTATATATATTTTTTATTTCAATGAAGTGATAATTTGGATAGCTGGCGTTGAAAAGACTGTTTTCTATGCAATGACGACATTTCCGCGGAGGAACAAGTATTACCGAGATGCACTCAGTGGCAGATTTCAAGATTTCACTTCCTAGACAAATGGGAGGCAATTTACGTATTTATAAAAAGGTAACAGTCTCCTTGAAGGCAATTTACATGATCACTCTTTTCATTGATTCTTCGCCACAAGACTCTTTGCGTTTAACTACAAATACATTTCAGAAGAAGCTCTCAGAGTATATTCTGCAGATTTAAGAAATATCTTCTATTGGATTCACTCCGATTTAAAATCCTTCAAATCGACGGTAGTCAACTGAATTGTCAAAATGTATGGATGGGCCAATGGAGAGATAGACTTCTTTCCGCAGGCTATATGCCACCCGCGAAACAGGAGTTGGACCAAACTGATCTAATTCATAAGGCTGAGTGGCAGGTAGTAGTTGTTTAGTCAACTGTCCGAAGACGAGTTTGAACCTCATAAATAGTACCAATAAGGCATCACTTATGAGACAACTAAACCAGGAGATAATGGGATAGGGTGGCCAGTTCTTTTTCCCTTCCGTTGCATACATCGCTTACTAGTAACATATACTAATCAGACTTCATAGTGACAGTAGACAGACCTTTTCACTTTCTCATTATACGAAGTGTGAAAAAGTAGTGATATTACAGAAGAAATAAAGTCCCCCCCCCCTAAATTTTAGCGAATACAATTTTTCGGCATCCCTGTTGAATAAGTGCACTGTAAAGGGTCTATTTCAGTATAGTTTTATGTTATGAAGAATGACTTCCCTAGCACCAAGTTTCTGTGTGGGAATTCTATTTTTCAAGGCCTAACAACAATAGCTGTAAATACAACAAAGAAACATGATAGTGCAAAAAAAAAAAAAAAGTAATTTTCCACATGCTATCTCTGTACAACGATTTCTTCTAAACCAGTGAGAGGATTTTGTTGACACTGCGTATCTAAAAATCAATAATCATCATCTACTTCTTCAACATCAAGGTTTCATCCGCTCAAATAGGAATTTTTGTGTCTACGCCGTCTTTACTCTACCTCGAGGACGTCCTACATCTCTGACCTTTAGGTTTATTTACCAGTCTGTGTTCATCCATTCTTTCGGCGTGTCCACGTCATTCTTTCTTCTTACTATCATTTTTTTTCAGTCAGGCTAAACGTTTGCAGTTAATTGCGAATATAGACACAACAACATTCCTTATAAATTTCACATATGCTGTTTCTATTCTTCTTTTATGGTTTCTTTTCAGTGCTTACGTCTCAAGCCATATATCAGCACTAATACAGCCATTGCTTCATGAAATTTCAGTTGTGTACATCTATTCTAGTTTTATTTTTAAATAATGTGTTATCGTTCATTAGACTGGCTGGAACTTATTTTGTTTACTTATAGATTGTCGTCATAGTCATTGAAGATATCATACTCTAGATATAATTAAAGCAATTGATCTGTTTTAAATTGCATTATTATTCACTACTTTAGTTCTTTTGGAATGCTTGTCTTGAATCAAACTATGCGGTCTTTACTCGAAATCAGCAACACACAATGGAGATTTAACTCAAATCGAAGTAGACGATATGTAACCTATTTGTCGGGAAGAATAAACTGACAACTGAAATTATATAGTTCGAATAAAACGGAAAACATTTTTTCTTCGGTGAAATTTACTAAATTACTTCCACTCCTCGGGCTTGATATTTCAACAACATAAACAACCAATCAAGTTATTTTTGTGGATTGAACTTGTTAAGAAGCAGCAGGTAAATGACAGATGGTACAATGCTAATTACTAATTACCAACATGATTTCTGACAATTATCGCGAGAAAATGTTGTACTTTGAAACATCACTGGTAGTATTCGGATAGACAAAGCAACACATGTTTCCTGCACTAATACTTGTTCCCATGTAAGACATCACATTTCGCACTATGTCATCTACGTTCAAAATCTTACCTTTCTTTCAGGACAACATAAAATATTTGTGTGTTTTGAAAATTAGATAACTGTGACTTTTGCTATGACGCACTTACTAACCAATTTAATATTTAATGTTCTTCAAAACGTGGTTGTTGCTGTTGTTAATAAACTGTCCGAAGAAAGTTTTTAACATCGTGACACCTGGTGTCACTCATGAGACAACTAAGCCAGGAGATAATGGGTTAGGGTGACCAGCGAGAAGTGTTATCAGCGATAACTTCTCGTGTATGAATGTGTTTGTTTACTAAATATATCTGTAATTTTATTTGTGTCTAGGTTTTGAACAGATGTACACACTTTAGAGACCAGTGTTTCATTTACGTTAATCTTTCTCATATTTAATACGTGTCACTAGGGACGTTCCGATACTATCAATATATTAAGTAGCTACTTTATTTGCGATACTGACTATAAACGGATTCGATATTTTAATGGTATCGATAGAAGATTAGCATTATCGAAACAAAATCATTGAAAGCGGCAAGAAGAATCGGCTTTATAGCTCATCATAGTAAATTATTGTGTTGTGTTAAGATTAAATAGCTAAAATGCCTCCTTCTACAATTAAATTGCGGACTTATTTCCGCAAGAATATGTGGACGGAAATCATGGCAGAGAAAGGTTTTTTTATAGAAGTAATACAGAATTCAGTATCGATATCAAGCATCCTTTTAAATACAGTATCACAACGTCCCTAGGTGTAACTGTGCACTTCTTGGAAGGCACGAATTTCGCATCTGCTAATGTTTTAGTAAAAGAAATAGACTCGAGGTGCACTCATGAATAGCTATATAAGTAATTTAAGGCTGGAAATATTCAATGAATGGGGGCATCGAAAACAGAAAAATTACAGACATCATTACTGTTGATGGGCCCAATATAATGGGCGAACTTCAGCGACACCAATCGATACTTTAAGTACCTGCACTATCTTTTAGATATTGTGGGAGTATCGGTACTGAACCCCACATTAAGTATCGATACCATGTATTGCTTAAAATGCAGTATCGCAACATTCCTAAATGTCACTGTCAACGTTTTAATGTAGCCTACACTGTTGTTGTTTAGTAAACTGTCCGAAGACAGGTCTGAACCTCATAAATGATACCAAAAAGGCACGACATGAGACAACTAGACCGGGAGATAATGGGGTAGAGTGGCCAGCTCCTTTCCCCCTCCATTGCTTACATCGCCAACTAGCTACATATTACAGTAATTAGACTTCAGATGTATACAAACAATAAATTGTTCTTTCTTTCACACATATCGCCAAATGTGATGTACTGCCTGATATTCGATTCATGTAGGCTACATTTGAGAAGAATAATAAGCCAGTATGCAAGAAGATTTTTGGGCGTACATTTTATGAAGAATCACAAATAATGAGATGGTAATATGCATTCATTTAGTGTTCTGCTCAAGGGCAGGTCTTTCACTGCAAACCCAACTTTCTCCAATCTTTCCTATTTCCTGTCTTCCTCTTTGTTTCCTCGTATGATCCATATATCTTAATGTCGTCTATCATCTGATATTTTCTCATACCCCTAACTCTTCTCCCGTTCACCATTCCTTCCAGTACATCCTTCAGTAGGCAGTTCTTTTTTCAGTCAGTGACCCAACCAATTCCTCTTCCTCTTCCTGATCAATTTCAGCATCATTCTTTCTTCAACTCTTTCCAACACAGCTTCATTTCTTTTTCTGTCTGTCCATTTCACACGTTTCATTCTTCTCCACATCCACATTTCAAATGCTTCTAGTCGCTTCTCTTCACTTCGTCGTATTGTCCATGTTTCTGCTCCATACAATCCCACACTACATACAAAGCATTTCACTAGTCTCTTCCTTAGTTCTTTTTCCAGAGGTCCGCAGAAGATGCTCCTTTTTCTATTAAAAGCTTTCTTGGTCATTGCTATCCTCCTTTTGACTTCCTGGCTGCAACTCGTGTTAAGACTGATTCACAATAAACCGGGTATGGAAACGAGAACGAGAACGAGAACGGAAAAATGTTAAAATAAATGTATTTTAACAATATTTCCGTTCTCGTTGTCGTTTCCATTCCCGGTTTATTGTGAACCAGCCTTTACTGCTTATAGTACACCCCAAGTATCTCTCATTCCTTTACATTCATTCACTACTTACTATAGTCTCCCGCTTCTGTTCCGATCTAAATTCTTTCATACTCTCCCCTTTTAAAGTCTGCTGACCTCATTCAAAATTGACATTTTTACAATTCATTTGATTTCCATTCATTATATCACACACACACTGTTTCTAATAATACTTGTTACTAAACCTTACTACACCATTAACCAATATGTTGGTTATTATGTTTGTTTCTTGTGTACATTCCACTTTCTGGTATCAGTTATTCTACATACTATGCTTCGCTATCCTAGCTAGCCTCCTCCGCCATACTCCTCGTCCATTTTCATTATCTCTATCATCTCACTTAACTTCCTACTATACTCCTCTAATTTATTATTTATCTTACTTACTATGTCCTTAACCGTCTGTGGACCAGATACATCCACTTCACTCATTTGTTATAAACTCGTCTTCTTTCTTCGAACCTCGGATATATCACTGGAGACCTGGACGATTTTAAACGACATCGGCGTATCGTTGAAGCTAATAAGGCCTCAAATGCTGATAAATATTCCGTTTTGATATGTATGTTTACGTACAAATGTTGCCCACATTGACGTGTGCCAATATATAGAAAACGTTCTTGAGTTACCCTGTACATTATACGAAAAAGAGACGAACTTTACACATGTTATGACATAGGTATGTGTGTATTTTTGAATACCTCTAGTCCGGGCACCCAC
Source organism: Periplaneta americana (assembly GCF_040183065.1). Lineage (NCBI taxonomy): Eukaryota > Metazoa > Arthropoda > Insecta > Blattodea > Blattidae > Periplaneta > Periplaneta americana. The sequence goes on from NC_091121.1 coordinate 152,479,948, forward strand.
TATATAATTTATACAATTTTAAGTGGTGAAGCGGTTGAAAAATCGTAAGTTACGAGGTTATTATTTAGATTACAACAGAATCAGTTAATGTCTAATTCCAATCAGTTTCGAATTATGGCTTTTAAGGAACCGGAAGATTCATTGCCGCCCTCACATAAGCCCGCCATCGGTCCCCCTCCTGTGCAAGATTAATCCAATCTCTATCATCACATCTCACCTCCCTCATATCCATTTTGATATTATCCCCCCATCTATGTCTCGGCCTCCCCAAAAGTATTTTCCCTCATGGCTCCCAAATATGCATTTCTGGATTCGCCCATACGTGCTACATGTCCTGCCCATCTCAAACGTCTGGATTTAATGTTCCTAATTATGTCAGGTGAAGAATACAATGCGTACAGCTCTGCGTTGTGTAAATTTCTCAATTCTTCTGTAACGTCATCCCTCTTAGCCCCAAATATTTTCCTAAGAACCTTATTCTCAAACACCCTTAACCTATGTTCCTCTCTCAAATTAAGAGTCCAAAATCACAACCATACGGAACAACTGGTAATATAACTGTTTTATAAATTCTAACTTTCACATTTTTTTGACAGTAGACTAGATGACAAAAGCTTCTCAACCGAATAATAACAGGCATTTCCCATATTTATTCTGCATTTAATTTTCTCCCGAGTGTCATTTATATTTGTTACTGTTGCTCCAAGATACTTGAATTTTTTCACCTCTTCGAAGGATAAATCTCCAATTTTTATGTTCCCATTTCGTACAATATTCTGGTCACGAGACATAATCATATACTTTGTCTTTTCGGATTTACTTCCAACCCCAATTTTTATGTTCCCATTTCGTACAATATTCTGGTCACGAGACATAATCATATACTTTGTCTTTTCGGATTTACTTCCAACCCTATCGCTTTACTTGCTTCATGTAAAATTTCCGTGTTTTCCCTAATCGTTTATGGATTTTCTCCTAACATATTCATGTCATCCGCACAGACAAGAAGCTGATGTAACCCGTTCAATCCCAAACCCTGTCAGTTATCCTGAACTTTCCTAATGGCATATTCTAGAGCGAAGTTAAAAAGTAAAGGTGATAGTGCATCTCGTTCCTTTAGCCCGTAGTGAATTGGAAAAGCATCAGATAGAAACTAGCCCATACGGACTTTGTTGTAAGTTTCATTGAGACACTTTTACAGTTCAGTAAAATCTAGTTACTGTTCAAAATGTACGACAGAACATGTTCCATTTACATGGCACCGATATTTTTTTTATTATTTTCAAGTCTGAGTTTTCCTATTAAAAGACGAACATAAAAATAAATTGAAATTCCGATTGTAGGCGACAGAGAGACCATGTTTTAGAGGCGAGGGTCATTTTCAGTTCTCGTACCAATCTCCAAATTGCAGTAGAAGCTGAAATGCCAACGTTAGAAAGACTAGTACCGGCACGCCGTGAAACAATGCAGAAATTTTTCGATGGTACACAGATTTATGCAATTCCAGGCGTTCTAGTTGCCAGGGTTCCTATAACCCCCATTTCTACAATGCGGGTACGAGGATCCAAACCACGTATCGTAACCCTGAACTTAGTTCACTAACTCTCGCTCATCGCTGGGGAGAAGGGGAGGATCCTCGTAATAGCGTAGTTCCCTACTGCTGCTTTATGCTAGCAAAGCCAACGCTATACTAGTAAAAGCTCGCAAATCAATAGGGGAGGTACGCGAGCCAGCAGCTCCTGCTGCAATATAGAAAGAGAAGGGTGCTCGTTCCACCCGCCAATTCCTATGGCTGGGTCCGGCGGCCATCGCGCTCCATGCAATGTTGCCAACCACCGGAAAGCAACAAATATAAACGAAACTATTTGACGAGCCTACATTTCGCGCTTAAAATTAACTCATGATTTAAAAATATATTCCAATTGTAACACTTAAGGAATAAGCTGCTTGTCTAAGTGCCTGAAGAACTAAGGATACGTACAAGCTGGAGCAATGATAAAGGATAAAAAAAAATGACCTAGCGACGCTTTGGTATTATCAAAGAATGAAGTGTTCATATCGGAGCAACGAGGACGCGGGAAGCGAACATTTTGATTTATCAGTAGAAGATATTCTATGCATCCACTTAATGAAAGAAGACTATAGGAAATATCAGCTGCTAAGTTCAAGGTTAATATAACTTAAATACGTACAAAATTAAACCCGTTTCTCATCCAAAGATAGTATAAATTCGTTGTGTTGTGATTGGTTCTTGTGATCACATAACATATGACGAATAAAATAAATACACACTGATCAATTTGCCAATATCTATAATAATTAATTTAATATGCCAAAATAATAATAAATCGGTTAATATTCGGATATATTGATAACCACCGGTAATTATACAGATTAATATTAACTTAATCAGAGATCATATGAACGACAAGAGCGAAGAAAATGGAACTTTTCTTTTTCGTCGCGTTTATCGTGTATCTTCGCTTTTATCGTTACTCCAATATGCACACCTCAATGACAATGCATGCTTCAATTCTCTCTGATATAGCATCGCTGCTTCTTCTATCGTTTATCGTCGCTCCAACGTGTACGTACCATAATACATCCACAACCACTCTCTGATACGGCACCAAAGAAGCTTGTCAAACAGAAATACAGAGAACACGTTTCAAAACTTGGAATTATCTTTGTATTAAGTTATAAAGGGCAGAGGAAGTAAGAATATCCTCTATTTGGGGGAGAATACAAATGTCTGAATTCATTAAAAATATTATATAATATTGAAACAGCTGGGGGCACCCATTATAATAAGGCGCGGTGTTTTTGAAGACAGCAGGGGGATAAAGAATGTATGTGTACATACTCTATATTTGTCAACAAACATAATACAAGCATAGCATAGCCAACGGCGTAGCCCAAACGGCAGCTGGACTCTGCATCTGAGACTGCATTCGAACATCGGTTCGAATCCCTTTTGCGCTAATTAATTAGTTGGGTTTCTCTGTGGTTCCTGGCACATGCGAATGTTACGTAATCCAATGGCGAATCCTGGGTCTCATCTCGCCGAAGACCACCTCGCTACCGCAAATTCCATCGACTCTAGATAACGTCGTAGTAGGTACAGCGTCGTTAAATACCCGATTCAAATTTAAAAAAGCACTGCGATGGCTAACTACAACCGTGCAATCCGACAATGAATGGCTAACGGGGCGTCGTCTCACGAACCTAGTCACTTCGCTCGAGCACTTGTATTGCTTCTCGCAAGTAACAGAAGAAACATACACTTCACTGTCGGAAAAATTTCCACCCTTGTTCATGGGTGTAATAATATTATTAATAACTTAATAAATATAATCCAGTCCTATTTTAAACTTCCTGTCAAACACTACAAAATGTAGACTTAAAAATACAGTACAGTACATTGAAATGAGGTTCATTCATTCATACATAGTATTCTGCCTAAGGGCAAGTCTTTCACTATTTTCTGCCTTCCTCTTTGTCTCCGCATATGATCCACATATATTAATGTCGTCTATCATTTGACATCTTCTTCCTCGAACTCTTCTCCCGTTCACCATTCCTTCCAATACATCCTTCAGTAGGCAGTTTCTTCTCAGCCAGTAATCCAACCAATTCATTTTCCTCTTCCCGATCAGTTTCATCATCATTCTTTCTTTACCCACTCTTTCCAACACAGCTTCATTTCTTATTCTGTCTGTCCAATTCACACGTTCCATTCTTCTCCTTATATACTTTACATACTTCCACTCGGTAATAAGTTTTGGAATAATATTCTGAGGAAATTCTACAGATAGTAACAGTATATTCCTACTACAAAAAAGAGTAATTAGAATAATAGCAGGAGCCAAATCTAGGGAATCGTGTAGGACTATTTAAAAAAAAATACAAATAATTTCTATGGCTTGTCAGTATATTTTTTCATTAATAATCGTGAAAACATTGTAACTAATTCAACAGTTCACAGCATAAATACAGGTCAAAAAATGACTTTCATACTCCATCGGCAAGACTATCGTGGTATCAAAAAGGAGTATGTTATATGACAGTGAACAATTTTAATAGCCTCCCTATCGATATAAAAAAGAAACTCAAAACATAAGATTATTTAGGGCCAAATTAAAGAAGTACCTAATTTCTCACGCCTTGTATTCTGTATTTCTCACAGTCAACAACGCTTCATGAAATTGATAGTAAAACTTTGTGTTGTACTAGTAGACTATACTGTAAACCTCCTCTGTATATACATGTATTTCAACTAGACTGTCACTATAAATTAAGATTTTACAGTAGTATTAAGATTTTGACTTGTTCCATATTCCAGTTGTGAAGCAATGTATGAATACCATGAAATGTTAATAAATACAATACAACACATTTAAAATGCTTCTAGTTGCTTTTCTTCACTTCGTCGTAATGTCCATGTTTCTGTCCCATACAATGCCACACTCCACACAAAGCACTTCAGCTGTATCTTCTTCAGTTATTTTTCCAGAGGTCCGCAGAAAATTAAACTTTTCATAAAAAAAAGAGGAGCCTTGGCCATTGCTATCCTCCTTTTGATTTCCTGGCACAAATAGTTCTGAAACTTACACAATTATGATCCAGTAGAGACGTAAGAGGAACAAACATTTTGCGTTGTCACAGTTCATATAGAATTCTACGACTGCATTTCACGTCCAATTCGGAGTGCAGTGAATTGTGCAGTTTTTTTTTACATGAATTGGCTAAATTTTATACTCATATCATACAACTATCTCAGCATTTATCCGGAAGAAGTGAAAACAGTCATAGTTCGAAGATTATGATTTAGGTGTTGCGCAACTGGAGACCATAAAGAGGTAAAGCCAATCACAACCTTATTTCTCGCGTCCTGTTAGATTGTAGCCTGCTATGTTCCTCATTTAAAAACTCTTTTTAAAGTGCCCTTTCAAATTTCTTCAACTTTTTGCGGGTAAATATATTCAAATATTACGACGAAGTGAAGAGACACGATTAGGAGCATTTTAAATGTGGATATCGAGAAGAATCGAACGTGTGAAATGATCAGGAAGAGAAAAAGAAATTGGCTGGGTCACTGGCTAAGAAGAATGCACTAAAAGGAATGGTATACGGGAGAAAAATCGGGTCCGAAGACGATATCAGATAATAGACAACATTAAGATACATGGATCGTTATACGGAGACTAATAGAAAGGTGGAAAATAGGGAAGATTGGAGAATGCTGGGTTTGCAGCGAAAGACCTTCCCGTGGGCAGAAAACTTGCAACGAAAATGTATGAATATTAAAATAGTATTCTAGCTTTCGATCTTTCTATTTGGGGAGTTAAAACCTTTTATGGGGGGGGGGGGGCATCTGAAAAAGGAAAAACTTTGGTAACATTTCCAATTGTCTTTTCTGCTTAGGATCTGTTCATTGAGGAATATATATATATTTTTTTCCCCGTAGATCTTTGCATTCCGGCACTTCTTTGTTAACACGTTGATATACTGCGTTTTATGTTCCCTTTGATTAGATCGGTAGCAGTTCTTTACCACTCTTCCTGAAGTCAACCAGTTTTTATACCTGTCATTAAACCACACTTTTTGTTTGATAAAAAATTTATTACAAACATCAGAGACAACTGTTTCTATTTCGTTCCATTCATTTTCAGTATGGTCATTTGAATTCTTCTGCAATGCACTAAATCTGTTTCTCAATTCAAGTTTTTCTTTATTATTTAATTTTCTGATATCTATATACAAGTTTGCTTTTACTTTATCTACTTATGCTTTCGCATAAGTGAACTGGACTGGATGTTTGTCCATTGTCATGTGATGGGTTGTGTTGTGAGTCAACGATGAACGAGACCGGGTGTTTGTCCCTTGTCATGTGATGGCCTGTGTTGTGAGTTTCAGCGGTGAACGGGACAGGGTGTTTGTCCCTTGTCATGTGATGTCCTGGGTTGTGAGTCTCAGCAGTGAACTGAGTTGGTATTTGTCCCTTGTCATGTGATAGCCTGTGTTGTCTCAGCGGTGAACTGGACTGGATGTTTGTCTCTTTGTCATGTGATGGCCTGTGTTGTGAGTTTCAACGGTGAACGGGACAGGGTGTTTGTCCCTTGTCATGTGAGTCTCAGCAGTGAATTGACTGGGTATTTGTCCTTTGTCATGTGATAGCCTGTGTTGTCTCTGCGGTGAAATGGATTGGAAGTTTGTCCCTTGTTATGTGATGTTCTGTGTTGTCTCAGTGGTGAACGGGACAGGGTGTTTGTCTCTTGTCATGTGATGTTCTGTGTTGTCTCAGCGGTGAACGGGAAAGAGTCTTTGTCCCTTGTCATGTGATATCCTATGTTGTGAATCTCAGCAATGAACTGACTGCGTATTTGTCCCTTGTCATGTAATGGCCTGTGTTGTGAGTCTCAGCAGTGAACGGGGCAGGGTGTTTGTCCCTTGTCATGTGATGTCCTGTGTTGCGAGGCTCAGCAGTGAACGGGACAGGGTGTTTGTCCCTTGTCATGTGATGTCCTGTGTTGCGAGGCTCAGCAGTGAACGGGATAGGGTGTTTGTCCCTTGTCATGTGATGGCCTGTGTTACGAGTCTCAGCGGTGAAATCGACTGGATGTTTGTCCCTTGTCATGTGATGGCCTGTGTTGTGACTCTCAGCGGTGAAATGGAATGGATGTTTGTCCCTTGTCATGTGATGTCCTGTGTTGTCTCAGCGGTGAACAGCACAAAGTATTTGTCCCATGTCTTGTGATGGCCTATGTTGTGAGTCCCAGCAGTGATCCTGTGCTAACTACACGTCCAGAGAGGCCGCAAAGTTTGCCTGTCTAGTATTGGTTAAATGGATAAACTCTTCCCTACATCGCATTGCATTAAGTCTGTATTAAAGGAGAATATTAAATTTCAACGCAGAAAGAAAAGAAACAAACAATTTGATGTAACTACTTATTAATTTATTTATTTATTCTAATATTCGAATTAGGCAATATGAGAATGACAAAAATTTAGTATCACGATAATATCAGTAACGTTATATGAAGAGTTTAACCTTGTGCCCGATGAAGTAGCCTACGTATAAAGTCACATTGACTTCACTTTCACACCAATTTAGCGAGTACTAATAATGATTAATGTAAATACTGTACGCTTACAACTGCAGAATATGTTATTCTGTTGAGATAAAAGAACGATGCCTTTTGCAATATGGTAGTATTTAAAAATTGTGCTTTCTGTCGGAAGACACTGCTTCTTTATTCGCCTCAGAGATAAAGAAAACAGCAAAATATCAGTCAAAATAGCAGGTCTCGAACAAACCTTTTAACACAGAGCTGAAAGTAGTGGACAACAGACTTTAAATGTTTTCTCGAGCAGCGAGAGTGCGCTACGACTGATCGTGCGTTCTTTCAACAGTGCAAGAACTTTGCTCCGTCACATGATTACAGATAACAAGCCATTAATACAAATGGGGACATTCAAATATCTCTGCAAAGATACGAGTATAGTGTATCATTCTCTTACAAGTGTTCTCGGAGCAACGTTCTCGGTTTCCTTAAGGGGTTAGGTACAGCTTACAGCAGTGAAATCTTGGAAATACTCAACATTTTTTTCCTCCATTATTGTATTTTATACAATAATGAAAATTAGTATGGGTAAAACACTGTCCTTCTGCTATATGATAAATATATTTTTACGATTTAAAAGAATTATTTATCAAAAGCTATCCAACATTCTGTGATAAAATTTTTTGTGTATTTATGCATGTCATGTCTACAATATGATGCAGAATCACTTCCCTACCTTTGATAGTTTGTCTGATAAAAAATAAATTCATTTTCTAAAATTGTCAAATATGAGTAGGTCTATTTTCTTCAAACACACAATAAAAGAAAATATTATTTATTAAGGAATGTAGTTGAAAGAGCATGCTATTATAAACATGAGTTTCAGTAATAAAATAAGAGAGCGCGAACATGAAAGTTTATGAATTATGAGAGAAACGCTTCATCACTGCACAGTGAATTGCCACCGTTTTGAATTTAGATATATATGTATATATATAATTTTTTAAATCATAAAAAAATATATTTCTTTTCATATACTGTAGCAGGACAGCATTTTACACATACCAATTTTCATTATCGTACAAGATACAGTAATGGAAGAAAAAAAAGTTGAATATTTCCAAAAATTTTACTGCTGTAAGCTGTACATAACCCCTTAAAAAATCGCGGATGTGATTCTTTACTGGTTTATTTCACGACGCTTCATCAACTGGAATGGTAATCTGGCGTCTGAGTGAAATGAACGTGACGATGCCAGCGAAATGGGTCCAGGGTTCAGCGCTGAAAGTTACCCAGTATTTGCTCTTAATGAGTTGAGAGAAAATTCTGGAAAAAAACGAGATAACTTCTCCTAACCAAGATTTGAGTCCGGGCCCGCTACACGTCAGATATGCTGAACGTTACTCCAAAGCGGTCCGGTGGACCGCAGAAGTGATATCTGCTATAAATTTGAAACACAACGTGCTCACGTGCGCAGAATTTGTTTGAAAGTGCGTCTCAATTATTCCTCTCTCATTATCATCGAAGAATCTGGAGAAAAAGCTAAATTTTAAACGACATTCCATTATTAACTGCTGTTGTATGATCCTAAATATATTTCTTTACTTTATAACTCCTTAAAAGTAGAGTAAGTGAACAGCTTCAAATACTTGGGGTGTACTGTAAGCAGTAACATGAGCTGCAGCCAAAAAGTCAAAAGGAAGATAGCAATGGTCAAGGAAGCTTTTAATAGAAAAATGAGCATCTTCTGTGGATCTCTGGAAAAATAACTAAGGAAGACACTAGTGGAGTGCGGCATTGTATGAAGCAGAAACATGGACAGTACGACGAAATGAAAAGAAACTAATAGAAGCATTTGAAATGTGGATATGGAGAAGGATGGAGCATGTGAAGTGGACAGACAGAATAAGAAATGAAGCTGTATTGGAAAGAGTGGGTGAAGAAAGAATGATGCTGAAACTGATGAGGAAGAGAAAAGGAATTGGTTGGATCACTGGCCGAGAAGAAATTGCCTACTAAAGGATGTATTGGAAGGAATGGTGACCGGGAGAAGAGTTCGGAGCAGAAGAAGGTATCACATAGACGCAAGATACATGGATCAATGAAGAAACAAAGAGGAAGGCAGAAAATAGAAAAGACTGAAGAAAGCTGGGTTTGCAGTGAAAGTCCTGCCCTTGGGCAGAACACTATGAGTGAATGTTATGTAGTTTGTGTTAGTCGCTGCAGCAGGGTTATTTAATCCAAACGCCGATTTGGAAACAGGATTCCATAGTGTGCAATAGCAGAGTATCTACCTCAAATAATGTGGAATTAGTTACGTTTTAGTTACTACAACTTAATAATCACTCATAAATATAATGAAAAAAAAATTAATCACATTTTAGTCTTCATACAATCTGTCATCAGACTTGTTTCACGTTTTCTGACCTTCATTTCAATGGACACGTAGCCAACTTTTCTACCAGCCTTCTACACTGTATTGGATTCGCAGTTTATTGTGAGATGATAAGACAGGTGGAAGTAAACCTTTTTCGCCATAGGATTATACGCAATGCATAGACTCCCTGACCTCTTGTCTCGACCAATTCTGAGAAACAACAAACATCTGACAGCAACAAGGACAAAGGAGAACTGCCACTATAAAGTGAAACATCTTTAATCGTTGACTACCAACCACCGTAACTCAAGCAACAGCGCCAAATAGAACAATATACGTAATTTCATTATCCACGATTATTCCAATCTTTTATATCTGTTACATTTCTTTACCAATTACTTAAATTAATTACTTTTTTATTATTTTCGTTACCGGTAGACACACTGAATATACAATTTTCAAAATGTTACACGTGTTCGTGAATGAGTGTGTGTATGGAAGGGGAGAACGAAAGTCCCTCTGCATGTAGACCATGTAGGTAGATACTTTATTTAATTAAATTATACATCTTGATTACACAACTTTTAACACTATATCACTTCGGAAAAGGTATTATTTGTCTTTCACGTGTTAAATATTATATTACCTCGTTAATATGTTTCAGCCTGCTATTGGCCATCTTCAGAACTGGTTGTTGCTGGTCTTGGCGCCTTTTGTTTTGTTTGCTGTGGGGGTGTGTTCGTGTAGTGTAATGTGAAATCAAAGAGTGTGTGTGTTCTGAAATTCAGTTGTGTGTTGAGAATGTCATTTGGATGTGTTTTTGTGTGTTTGTATATTTCATATTGTTCTAGTGTGTTTAGTTTCTGGCTTTTTGGTTGGATGTGTAGAATTCCCATGTGTGTTGATGTCTCTGTAGGTGTGGTTAGCATTTGTGATGTGTTCTGTATATGTGGAAGTGTTTTGTAATTTTGTTATGGCTATGATGGGTTCTTTGTAACGTGTTTGAAATGATCTGCCTGTCTGTCCTATGTAGAAGTTGTTGCAGGTGTTCCATTTGAGTTTGAATACGCCTGTGGGGTTGTATTTGTTTGTTTGTGTTGTTTGTGTGTTGAGATGTTTGTAGAGTATTATTTGTTCTGTATGCGATGTTGTAATTTAATTTCTTGAATGAGGTTGCAATCTTGTGTGTGTTTTTGTTTTCGTATATTAGTTTGATGTATTTTTTGTGTTCTTGTGTTTGTGTTGTATTCTTATGTTTTGTCTTTCTTATTATGTTGTCTATTACGTTGGGGTTGTATCCATTTTCTTGTGCTATGTGTTTGATTGTGTTTAGCAATTTCAGAACACACACACACTCTTTGAATCCACTTTACACTACACAAACACAGCCCCACAGAAAACAAAACAAAAAGCGCCAAGACCAGCAACAACCCTGAAGATGCCAATAGCAGGCTGAAACATGTTAACGAGGTAATATAATATTTAACACAAGGAAGACAAATAATACGTTTTCCGAAGTAATTAAATTAGTTACTTTTGGTTACTTTCGTTACCGGTAGACACACTGAATATACAAATTTCAAAATGTTACACGTGTTCGTGAATGAGTGTGTGTATGAAAGGGAAGGATGAAAGTCCCTCTGCATGTAGGCAGATCCTTTATGAACATAACTCTCATGAGGTAGGGATGAGACGAAATGGAAACCGTCTGGGAGGTTTTTCAGCAACGGAGATACCGCAGAGATGACTCAGGCAGATTCGTAAGACACACAAGGACGCCGATTGTCAACACGACATCCCTCAGCAGAATCATCGCAAAGAGATCGTTGGTTAGTACCCAGAAAACCCCTTCTGCCAGCGGATATCTTCCACTGAGCGCCTCTGACACGGTGAACACGTACAGAGCAATAGTCTGATTACCTGATTAGGTACCTCAATCGGACGTCATTAACGCTCGTACAGCTTAGTTTTCTTGATATAAAATGTAGAATGTACGTGGAACGAAATACCCGTATGAAATGGCCAGTAATACCAGGGAATCCTGGAAAATCTCTCATCCTGGGATCTTTTTACTCAACGCCGGGGATCGAACCGAAGTTTTCGGAATATTCGAGGGGTTTAATCGCGCTTCTTACTCGCGAGCATACCGACTTCAGCATTGTAAAAGAACCTGCCCTTTTTTTTCGAACTTTAAGAACACTTTATTTATGAAACTGAAATTCTCCAAGACTAGATTTTTCATTTGCCCCATTTTTCCGTTAGATAAATATGTCGAATAACACAGTAAGAATGTATTTCTTTCTGTCCAGACTCCGGACTAATGATATCTATCATCTCCGTGAAAAATACAGAGCAAGAAAAGCTGTTTGACTCCATTGTGTGCATGAATCTCTGTATCTTGCATGCGAAAATGTGGTTGCGCATAAATGTGGCACGCAAATCTCAACATGCGAATTACATAATCACGTACTGATGATTTAAATAAGAATACACAATAAGTTCCCGCACTCAAATCCCACGCATAGGATTACTCACGCACTGTATCGGAAGCACGAAATTGCAACTGCGTCTAACTGCGCCTTCCCTTCTATTCTCAAATCATCGGCTAAAATCGATTTTTCACTCTGGCTTAGCCAATCGGTTCCCACGTTACTGAAATGGCTGCTTTGATTACGTATTGCGTCAGCTTCTTGGATTAATATGCAGATGGAAGAGCCAATTTTAATAGTACCAAATCCATTTACATCAACCATGGCCGGATAGCCCAGCTGATAGAGCGACTGTCTACAGACTGGACGGTACCGGGGTTCACTGAGCCTCCTGTTAAATTGAGTATCTTGTCTTTTTTCGGAGCGCAATGCTGACCACATCATCTCATTCTAACGTCGAGGCCATGAAAACATGGACCTCTGTCTCTATGGCCCTTCGTGGCATATAAAATGATTACCTCTACCCATATATATCAATAATTTGGACTGTAAAAATAAATGTTCAGGTGTTTTTATTGACATCAGAAAAGCCTTTGATACTGTGAATCACCTTTTATTATTAGAAAAATTAAATAAGATAGGAATTAATGGAACTGCTTGCTTCTTACCTTAGTAACAGAACACATGTAACCAAAATTGATAATAAATTTAGTAGCACTCGAAATATTAATATCGGTGTCCCACAGGGGACTGTCCTCGGTCCAATTTTGTTTTAATATATATTATTGGCAATTAATTTAAAGAAATTCAATGCTGAAATATTTTCGTATGCGGATGACACGGTTGTTATTTTTGCAAGTAAAATTTGGGATGATGCCTACTTTAATGCAAACAATGGCATCACATTGATTAAAAATTGGTTTGATTCCAACATACTTGTCTTAAATCATTCTAAAGCTACGGTTGTACCATTTTCGATAAAATCTGTTGGTATGACATCTCCTGATTCGCGCTTGTGTTTAAAAGTTCATACATCCTATTGTTCTTCTAATAGTTGTAACTGTCCTATTCTAAATGAATCCCAAGTTAAATATCTCGGAATAATAATCCACCAACATTTACGTTGGGATAAACATGTCCTTCTTCTGTGCAATAGATTAAGATAAATTATTCACTATTTTGTCATCCTATGAAATTATTTGACTGTCCATAGTTTACGACTGATTTATCTCGCATTAGTAGGCCTACAAGCTATATTAAAACACGGCATTATAGGATGGGGTAGTGCTTATAGTACCTCCCTCATGCCAATAACTCTGCTACAGGAAAGAATAATAAAAATATACCTTAATAAACGTCTTGATTATCCTTCAGAGCTGCTGTACTCAGAATTTAAAGTATCTGATTTCCATGAAATTTATAACAATGTATTACTGAATTTCGTACATAAAAACCGAAACATTTAATTTATATTCACACAAATATAAAACCAAAAGAACAGACAAAAAATGTTTGATAGTTCCTAAATTTACTACAACTGTAGCATATAATCACAGTAGCAACTTCGGTCCAAGGCTTTATAACGTGATAATAGATAAATTCCCAAACTTGCAATTTGCTAATGCTCCTTATTTAAAAGAATCTATTAAAAATTGCTGTTAACAGAGAAAATTTAAAGTTCAATTATTGTGATGTGTTTTTTCTTCTTTTTTTCTTTTATTACTTTTTACTCTGTTATTCAATAAAATGTATTAACATTAACTTATGTGGAATGCCTCCTGAGCACGAGTTTGTAACTTACTTTTTCTGGGGGTGCTAGAGAGTTCTTACATAAAAAATTAATATATAAAATTGTTCAGGCAATAAAGTATTATTATTATTATTATTATTATTATTATTATTATTATCATCATCATCCTATATTTATATCAACCCAGAAGTCTGATCGGCGTCCCAGCATATAGATACGTGCAGGAAAATTTAGAATAGCCTACATTTACTTCCATAAAACGTTTTACGAGTCTTTCTGATTTATTTATTACAATCTACGGTTCATTTCAAATCTGCTTTCTATGCCGTGATCACTTACGTAATAACAACAAAACACTTATTCAAACAAGACAATTTTTTCCTTGCTTAGTGTGGAGCACCGTTAGTCAAAACTGTCGATATGCCTTGCTGGAGTCCTGTTCAAATCCCGGCATGTTAAAGTGGAATTTGTGAACAAAAGCGATGCTGGACAATTTCTCGTGTACTTATCCTACTTTTTATTTCATTTCACAATCACACTTATCATCGACATAACGTATCGTATTTCCATGACACTAACTCCATGGAATCTCTCTGATGAATGTTTCACACAGCAAATAAGCATGGCAACTAGTTTGTATCAAGTGTGGTACAATAACACGAAGTACAGACTACGTAACTAAAAACTGAAATCAGTGAAAAACTAAATGATTTTACGAAGGTTGTTCCTAGTGTAAACACATGTGCAGATGTCGTCTGTCAATTGAGCGACTGATTGATTGGTCTGACTGCTGGTAGGATAGTTAATTGAAAGAAACAGGCAGTATAATCTGTTCTGAAGTTCGTAATGCGTACAATAGGAGTAGCACAGCAGTATAGTGGAGCGACAAATACTGTGCATCCATAATGAAAACTCAAAATATTCCGACCAGTAGTCATATTATACTGTACCTGTTTAAAAGCCACAAAATGGCGGCCGTGTAGCTCAGTTGGTACAGCAACTGGGTGCGGACTTCAAGGTTTAGGGTAAAGGCGAAATGTTTCTCGTTGTCAAACTTCCAGAACGGCACCAAAGTCCACTAGATTAGTCTGTTGTCAAACTGAGACAATGTTTTTCCCGATAGTACCCGAGTGTCGTTTATATTTGTTATTGTTGCTCCAAGGTATTTTGTTTTATTGTTAAGTTTACGCGAGATAAATTTCAACTTAACAATAAAACAAAATCGTCTTAATTCAATCTATTAATACAATGTAAATTGTTGCAGACACGCACGGCTGAACTAGATATACGGACTCAACAAAAATATCTTGTATCATATACGCCTAAGTACTTACATACAGTTACAGCATCAACGATTTTCACAGTAGTCAACATGAACAACAAATTTAAAAAAACAATAAGCCTACAAAAAACTCCAACAACATACAATACCATACTACAGATAATCAGTGAAAGTGCGTCAGAAAAACAGTGTTTTTAACCAAGAACAGTAAAAACAATCCAATTTTACGACATAACAGGCTAACACAGCCAATCATAAATATGATAAAAATGCTATAGTGTTTACAGTGTTTTATAGTGTTTTTTATAGTGTATATTTTACTTGTTTATATTTATGTGTCATAATATTGGTTTTAACATAATTCCCTATTTACCTATGTGTGCTTTCAAAAGAAAGAATTTTAACAGAATCATAACAAGCAACCACACACTGCATCAAGTACATTTATAGTAATTTTAGCTAAATTAAGAAATCATGATAGGTCACACGCACGTGAATAACCCACTACACAATAAGAGGCTAGGTCTTCACAACACATATTGACATACATATCTGAAGATGATACACACTGAGTATCGAAAACGTTAATATAAATCCAAATACATTAAGATAAGCAAAGGTGGAAAATAAAAAATTGACATTGTAAAACATTAAGCTTATCGACATCTCCAAAATGAAATTAATTAATAATGATTATTAAAATATTTTGACGCTAAACCTAACTTGCAATTTTCTTCTTGAGGTTTACTGTAGAGGCCTGTGCATCCTTGTATTTGTATTAAGGTAGTTGTAAGTGTCCTAATCACTTCTTCTGTTTAGTATAGCTGTGTCCATTCTCTTGAGGGAACTCTTTTAAAGCTCCGCTATCCGCCGCCATTTGAAATTTACACTCGTATCCGAGTATAACTTACTCGTAAAAGTTGAGCACGGTCCTGAATCGTGTCGTATGTCGGTGTCTGATTGCACTCGTATGACCTGTTGCTATGATACGAGTAGCGTCAGAGTGACCGTCCGAGCAAACTCGGTCCGATTGTACTCGTATCGTGTCAACGTGGCACGAGTGTGGAAAACCACGGAGAGCCACTTCGTGTAATGCTTGCACACTTGTGTGATAGAGGTAAATGTTTCAGATAATGCTGACAAGTTGTATATGGCATAGCTATCTCTGCGGATAGTTGACTAAGACTCTTCTTAAGACTTGCTGTTATACAAGAGAAAACACAGCTTCGGTTCCAAGAATATACGCATATGGCCACCAGTTTATGGCACATTAACAGACTCACTTTTTTCAGATGTGCGATATCATAACCTTTTATCGATTTGTAATTTATTCGGAATCCCCGGAACATCATACACATGGTTGAAATGACGTTGAACTGATGTCATACTTTCAAATTATGAAAACCGCAATACACATTCACCAGTTGTCATGCAGTAAACGGCATTTCGTTTATTCAGGCGTTGCAAAGTGACAATCTAACCCATGGGCGTCCAAACGTCTACAGAACCAGGAGCTATTGCACGTCAAGCATGCTCTGCTAAGGTCAATAACTTTCCATATAAAATATGAAAAACGACCTTAAAGAATATGCGCTGCGGGTTGCTTACGCCAGGAGTTACCTCGTTACAATTGGACATCTAAACCCTTTTCTTCGTAAAAACAATTAAACAACTGCCATGTTTTAATGTCACATTACAACTAGAAATAACATTTATCCTCGACCATGCCGAAATGTAGTAATTATACACCTGGTAGCAGCCCTTTAATGGACCTCATTAAAGTACACCTATTCATTAAAGTTCAGGTGTTCCATCAATCAGAAAATACCATTGTAGCAATATGAAAGCGCAAGTATCGATTATTCTCGGATACGCAATCGAAAGACAACTAGCGAAACGTCACGAAGGCTGGAAATCCAATACTGTCGCAGAAGGTTATGTTCTGTTACTATAATAATTAGCATTAATTGTAAATAATATTCAAATAAATTCAATTTGTCACCTCGTTTTTCAATGTCCAAATCAATTTCAAGGTTATATCAAGATTAATGTTAGATTATATCAAGGTCAATGACATTTGTGTCTCGGAAAAAATCAATACTTTCGCGTCTGCGCATATCTCACAATTTACGAGATATTGCACAAGGTCAGTTCCGCTCCCCAGTCAGATAAGAATAACATGAATACTTATGAATAATAATCGCTGGCGCTCGTTTCATAAACATACTCACGTCTTAATTACTACCATTATAGACTCGTTGCATAATGTACTATTGTATCACCTCTGATATAATTTTATACCGATTTCTCTCTCTCTCTCTCTCTCTCTCTCTCTCTCTCTCTCGTTGATTGTAGTAGTAAAGATTTCGCAATGAATATTAACATGACAGCGGAAAATGTCTTTTATTAAGATATTCGCAGTTCCAGATTATTATTTAAGCATCTCCAAAGAAATTAAATTACATCTCATAGCCTAATCGGTTTGTACTACCTCTGATTGCGGTTCTGACTAATACATCTATTATCACTTATCAGGCAATAGCCTACATCTCACTGGATGGTATGTGTCAAAGAAAGAACAATAATCATTTATCGTTGCACACATCTTAAGTCTGATTAGTTAAATATTACTAGTCACCTACGTATATAGCAAAAGAGGAGAAAAGGAACTTGCCACCCTAACCTATTACCTCCTGGCATAGTTGCCTCAAGAGTGATGTACTACTAACAGAGAAAAAATCGATCGGGCACTGGGGATCGAACTCAGGACCTTCAACTCTACGCACTGAGCTACGCTGGAGCTCTCCATCCAAGCTCCGGATCGAACTCCTCTCCTTGGTTTTCCCTTACGGCCTACTCTTATGGTTCGATGTTACATCATTTAGGCTACATGGAGCGCACTCATGTTAAGTAACTTGGGCGGCCAAGGAACTAACAGTTATATATACTGATAGACAACTGAATCTATGAGATGGTATTTTTTTTCTAACTAACAGGATTCAGTTATGTTCTTTATGTACTATTTAACGAAGAAAAATTCCCTCCGGCACTGGTTCACCTAAGTCACCTCCACATGAGTGCGCTCCACGTATAATGAATATGTAACATTAACATCACCAGTGCAGGAGCGAATTTTTCTCCGTTAATAGTACATAATGAACACAACAGAGAATTCTGTTGGTTAAAAAAATAAATTAATAATAATAATAATAATACTGTACTATCTTATAGCCTGAGAGTAATGCCTGATTTGTGTCACGAAGTTCCAACCAGTATTCGACTGTTGACCATACATACATACATACATACATACATACATACATACATACATACATACATACATACATACATACATACATACATACATGTCTGTTTATAATTAGATTTTTTTCATATTATTTTCGCTTAATTTTAAAACGAAATGCACAAAACAACACAATGAAAACCAACTAGAAGTGTTGTTTGTAATTTGTGAACTATATTTTAACTTGAACTTCAGAAATTTGTTTATAAAAGGATTTCCACACGTTCGAAACTAAACCAAAATAAATAAGTAGGTGACTTGTGACTAAACTACAAGAGTTGCCCTCTGTTATTACACCATTTCATCTCAAATCAAATCTAAGATAATACGATAAGGCCTTGCAGTTTGATTAGCGATATCGATATTTGTTCAACGTACGAGTATCTTAGCACTGGGAATTACCGACCAATGAAAAAGATGCAATAAAACGAAAATCCTCATATAACGAAAGTAGCTCCGAAATTAGAAAAAGATTGTTATATTACAAAGTAAATTATGAATGAAGATATTGTAATTTTTTGTATTGTTTAACTTGTTTATAACAAAAATTGAGAGTCTATTATATTTTTAGTACTATTTTATTATTTTACAAGCTTAATACAGCTGCCTAAATGTACATTTCCAGTACCCTAAAATCCCAGGTCTAGTGATTACGTACAATACGTGAGCAAATTAAATATAATATGTTCGAGACCATTTCTAAACTTATTAATAAAAACATGATACTTGTAGGCACAGAGATATAAGAAATGTAAATTGTTTCAAAATATATGCATACAGCAGATTTCCTTAGAAGCCTCCACAAGCATTCAATAGCCGTCCATTGTGTGGGGAGGTGTCGGAAACCGTCAGTTGGATACATGAATGCAGTAGGTTTCCACACAATAATAGTCTCTATAGACATCCACACAAGCGTCCCAAATGTGGGGAGGCGTCTGATACCATCAGCCGCCTCTGTGGCTCAAGTGCTAGAGCGCCAGTCTTCGATCGGGCGGCCCGATTTCGAATCCCGGTCAGATAGTAGTAGCGGACAAAACAGAAGTTTGTTGCAGAGGTTATCGGTAGTTAAAAATACTTTGGGGGCTGGAGTGAAGTCTTGAGGAATTGTAAGGCCTTCACATGCTGATATAGCTCCGAGCCCTGGGGCTTATCAGGTACTAGCCTGATGGGACCTGACTCTGTCAGGGCTGAGGCAGGATTGCCACGCCATCTGTCGGTAGGTTCTTTTACGACGCTTTATCAACATCTTTGATTATTTAGCGTCTGAATGAGATGAAGGTGATAATGCCGGTGAAATGAGTCTGGGGTCCAGCACCGAAAGTTACCCAGCATTTGCTCATATTGGGTTGAGGGTAAACCCCGGAAAAAACCTCAACCAAGTAACTTGCCCCGACCGGGAATCGAACCCGGGCCACCTGGTTTCGCGGCCAGACGCGCTGACCGTTACTCCACAGGTGTGGACTCCATCTGTCGGACTTGGACAATCATCACTAGGGGACGGATGTTAATTGAAAGTCATCGTCTTATTTTTCACATTAGGACGATGCCTATTAATATAGAAATCCTTTCTTTGTTAATATCAACGTAAAAAGGATTCTTACTTTTTTTTTTTTTTGCATTTTTTGACGTTCTTGAACTAATAGGTCATTTTTAATACTTTGAAGAAGTTTTAGATCATTTGGAATGCATTTTACTTTCTTCTTTACCGATAGGTCTGTTAAATTATTTTCTAACCAAATAGGTTAGTAGTAATTACCTAATGAGTAAGTGAACAATAGTGAAGTTTGAGTCTTATAGTATGGAGCAGACTCTAAAGTCCATCCCTCATTCCACTAAAGGCTTCACTTCACACAACGGAAGTAATATAAAATGCTTCATAACAGCTTAAGTGAGGACTTTGACCGTTACTATTCTTTTGTCTACACGAGGGTGTCTTTAGAATTTATGTCTGGAAGGGGGAAAACTTTCACCATGTCCTGGACAGGACGTTGTGTCCTCAACATGGTTCGGAAGGGATGTCTACTGTAGTAGACAGTATTTTTAACACAAGGCTTGCAAGAATGCACGCTGCGCCCATAATTTGTTTTGTCATTCACACTTCCTCATCTGGAAGATCTGGTAACAAAAGTGAAGCGCGGAAGGAGAAAGAGAATGAAGGCACTGACATGGACCACCCCTGATTGAAACACATTGTAAACCCTCATTAAAATCTATAGTTTTTCCTTAAAACCTTAATTTTGTTGCATGTTCTTTTCCTTCATCTTAGCCAAATTCCAGGAAGTTGCCTCCTCCCTCCGAGATTAGAAGGGCAGTCATGTAAAAAAATAACTAATTTTTAAGAAGTTTTGGTGCGAGTATGGTGAATAATATTTAAATGTCATTTTCTTTTAATTTTATGTCATTTTTCCATTATTTTAAGAGCATTTTAATGATCATTTTAAGTAGATTTTCAGGTCATCACATCCGCCTCCTAATCATCACATATATGGCGCACACTGGGCCAAAACAGGCCAAGCTGCTAGCGTCAGCCCGAACAGATGAAAGTCACATTGTGACAAATCGGAATTGTAAGTTTGATAACCCACAGTCTTCTAATATTAAGAATTGAATCACCGCTTGCTGGTCACCTTTGAACGGATTTGGAATAATACTGACCATGTAAACAGGTGCTTGACATATTCCTGTACAATCCATACGAAACTGTTCTCTACTGCACTAAGCAAGGAGACTATCACACAACATTCCATGTGATCATACATATAGAACACCACATCATGTAACGCGAAGAAAAAGGGTTTCATTTGATCGTGTTTCGTATTTACCATTTTAGCTGCAAATAAATATTAGGCTGTGCCGCAACAACGTTAAAAACGTGTAAAGGATATCAGAGGAAGAAAATTAGTGGGTCATGTGAGCTCGTGAGTTCGACAAGCGGAAGTTACAAACACAATTGAAATTATTCCGCGCTGAGTAAGCAGACAGAGTTTGACCTCTATGTACATACTGCACATAGGCTGTCATATTATGGTCAAATCTAGCGAACTCACGACTGCCCCTCAAGGTAGGTGGAACTATGGAACAATCTGCATTGTCCAAATGAAGTTATGTCCCGTAAAATGCAGACAAATTGTACCATGTAAAATGATAAAAACTATCAGAGAGGAGAGGAGAGGAGAGGAGAGGAGAGGAGAGGAGAGGAGAGGAGAGGAGAGGAGAGGAGAGGAGAGGAGAGGAATATAAAATCGAAAAATAAAGTACTCGCATTTCGTTCTTTGTTTATGTACAGTTACTTACTTACTTACTGGCTTTTAAGGAACCCGGAGGTTCATTGCCGCCCTCACATAAGCCCGCCATTGGTCACTATCCTGGGCAAGATTAATCCAGTCTCTACCATCATATCCTACCTCCCTCAAATCCATTTTAATATTATCTTCCCATCCACGTCTCGGCCTCCCTAAAGGTCTTTTGCCCTCCGGCCTCCCTAAAGGTCTTTTGCCCTCCGGCCTCCCAACTAACACTCTATATGCATTTCTGGATTCGCCCATACGTGCTACATGTCCTGCCCATCTCAAACGTCTGGATTTTATGGTCCTAATTATGTCAGGTGAAGTATACAATGCGTGCAGCTCTGTGTTGTGTAACTTTCTCCATTCTCCTGTAACTTCATCCCTCTTAGCCCCAAATATTTTCCTAAGAACCTTATTCTCAAACACCCTTAATCTCTGTTCCTCTCTCAAAGTGAGAGTCTAGGTTTCACAACCATACAGAACAACCGGTAATATAACTAACTTTTTTATAAATTCTAACTTTCAGATTTTTTGACAGAAGACTAGATGACAAAAGTTTCTCCACCGAATAATAACAGGCATTTCCCATATTTATTCTGCGTTTAATTTCGTCCCGAGAGTCATTTATATTTGTTACTGTTGCTCCAAGATATATGAATTTTTCCACCTCTTCGAAGGATAAATCTCCAATTTTTATAGTGCCATTTCGTACTATATTCTGGTCACGAGACATAATCATATACTTAGTCTTTTCGGGATTTAGTTTGTGTACAGTGGTGGCAAAAAAACCGGACCGACCCTTGTAGCTGATTTCAGAGCCTTGTTCACTCCAGAGCACGATAGACTGGTAACTAAGAGTTTCGTGGTTCGAATCCTGCCTGGGAAGGAAACTTTTGTTCCTTATTCAAATTTATTCCCAATACTTTTCGGTTGCAGCGATATTTTACTATTTAATTACCTTATTATTACCAGAACATGAATTTTACCAGCAATCGAAAAGTATTGGGAATAAACTTGAATAAGGAACAAAAAAAAGTTTCCTTCCCAGGCAGGATTCGAACCACGAAAGTCATAGTTACCAGTCTATCGTGCTCTGGAGTGAACAAGGCTCTGAAATCAGCTACAAGGGTCGGTCAGTTTTTTTTTGCCACTACTGTACAGTATATTAGTACACAATGCCTTGCGATATTGTATTCGTTCAAAACAACAAGGTGTATTAGAGCAGTTGTATTCATCTCGGGATACGCGTAGGCCTACCCTTGGAGGTACGCAAAGGCATGCTAGGGGGTACGTAAACTTTATATATACATATTATTTCATAATAAGCATTGAATGATATGGCCAGATTCAGAAGACTTGGAAGTAAGACCGTGCAATTTTGGAGCGCCATATTCCTCTCTCCCCCCTCTCTCTTTTTCCTTTATAATAACGAGCAGAGTGAAAATATTTAAATTTTAATTTCAGAAAAATGTCTGTTTCCAAAACAAATGTTTATTATTTCCACTTTTAGAGTTCTTTACTCAGTAGTTTGCAAATGTCCTCGTTGTGTTAATATTAGTGTAACCCTATAATCAATCGTGCCATTAGAAGTGCCTGTTTCTAGATAATCAAATTACACTTGCAAAATCTCAGGATAGGCTTACAGTTTTTTTAAATACATTCCAAAAATTAAAAGAGGACATAACACCCAATTACAATCTTTACTACACTATTGCCATAAGTTTTTCTGATATTAACTTGAAATTAACAGAAATTCTGCTGAAAATTTTCATTGATTGTTCGCTGAAAATAAAATTCGAAAACATGTCATTCTGCGGCTTTTGGATTTCTGCTCACAAAGAGTTGGAGAAGTGATGTTTTCATTTCACACATCCTGCCAATCCCGTCAGCGTATTTGCGTGAACGGAATTTCTCGGGAAATTTCGATCGAAACGAAACACAGAAATCGCGTTAATCCAGATCCAATTCTGATCCTTATTATATTCATGAATATTTATTCCCAAATGTATATTCTAGCGTGCTGGAAACAAGCTCAAACATCTTTTTAAAAGACCAGAACTTATTAATTAATCAATAATTTATATATATTATAGGTAATAGTTAATAAATCACTCTTATAATAGGTGTCACATTGTTGATTTATTAATTGCCCTTTAAGTCTTGTGATTTAATGTATTACTTTGTATGAAATTTATTTGATTTATATAAAATATGTTAATAATTAAATAAATAAATATCCGAAAGAAAATATGTTAATAATGGAGTTAGACAAGGTTGACCTATCTCCAACACTTAAATATTTACATGAATGAAATCATTTCTAAATGGAACCAAATCTATATATCAGGAATCATAATAACCAGTACCTTAACATTAAATACCCTGCTCTTTCCAGACGATCAGGTTATAATTTCCAATTCAGAGGATAACTTAAAAAGAGGACTATATACATTAAATAAAATATCAGATTTTGGGATGGAGATTTCAGCTCAAAAATCAAAAGTAATGGCATTTTTGGGACAAGATCCAATCAGAAGTAAGATAATACACAATAACCAATGCTAGAACAAGTACAAAATTTCAATTATCTGGGTTGTGAAATATCTTATCAAAATTAAAAATACATGAACAAGAAAATCACCAAATTTACACAAATTTTAAGAATAATAAATTATACATTAAAAGCTAAATTAGTACAAAAATCCACAAAATAAAAATATATAATACTCCAGCATTACCCTCCCTTTTATACGGAAGTGTGATTTGGACATTAAGGAAAAGAGATATGAGCAGAATCAAAGCAACGGAAATGAAATTTCTCAGACGGACAGCAGGATATACTCTTTCAGATCGAAAAAGAAATGAAGAAATATTGGAACAATTAGAAGTAGAGTCAGTAGAAGAAAAAATAAACAGATACAAACTAAATTGGCTACACCATGTAAAACGAATGGACAATTCAATAATCCCCAAAATGATGATGCAATATCAACCCAGAGGACATCGACGGTTAGGAAGAACCTTTAGAAGACTGTAGATGGGGCCGAAACGGGTCTACACAGGCCTAATTCGTGACGGATGATGATGATGATTATGATGATGTATCACTATTTAAAAATATAATTATGCACCGGAAACTTCAGGGATACAAAGTTGATGAGAAATTGTATCTGTGGATACGCGAGAGCATAGCTTAGAATGCTTAGATAGTAGAGCACTTACCTACGTAAACCTTAATCACTATGGCATATGCATTTTTCTTCTAAATTATACTTGTGAATGTCAATGTTACATTCAGGATAAGAAATGTACGCTATGTAAGATTTATGAAATATAAACAACCAGTAAAAGTTCACATTTTATTAAATAATTCTCTTATGGTAAAGTCTCACACCTCAATAAGGCCCGTAACACACTAGAAGAGTTTTCGCTAGCGAAAAATGTGTTGCGAGAAAGAGGCGAAGAGCCTTCCTCCACACACTTGGCGAGTTCTAGCTATCATAGATCACAGCTCGCTATGATCATCTATGCACTGCCTTCATGCAGAAAGCATTTTTCTGATTATAGTAATGACTCGTTGGGGGAAATATTATAGCTTATGTATTTACGTATATTGTCGTACTTAAATATATAACCTGTAAGTATATTGTCGTACTTTACAAATTAGGCCTACGTACGAACGCTATGTTGAATCTGAGTATTCAGATGATGAGGAAATGGAGTTACATGAACATATTTTGTTAATGAAAAGAAAAAGTAGGCCTAAAATTAAAGCCAGAAATATCTGAAAATCATATTGTTATTTTACGAAAATAAGGGCGAGTTTTGGACACTGGTTTCGATTTGAATGATCATACGTTTAGGCATTATTTCAGGTTGAATGGACCACAGTTTTTTGCCATTCATTATATGATAGAGGATTCTTTGCTATGTTCTGATTAAAATTATGTAAACTGTTAAGACATATAGATACATTATTTCAAATGTTTAATTAATACTATTAAATCTCATCAAAATAAAATATAGCCCTATTTATTTTCAGATAATCTGATATTTGTCTCCAGATTTCTTCTTTAAGTTTCGTGTTTTTATAGTTTTCATCCCGTGTATCATAAACTGTAAATAGGCCTACGGGTGACATCGTAAAAGTTCGATAAGTTTCTGACTGCAATTATTAGCCATCTTTCCTCATTTTCAAATAAAAACAATACAATTCATCGCCACCTGTGATATCTTTTTCTACATTCAATCGTCATAAAGAGTATAAATGTCAAACATCTTTGATAAATGTGAAAGGAAAATTCGCTGAGCTACCGATTCCAGCGAGAAACTCGCGCGAGGTTTTTGCCTCGAACGAGAATCTCTTCCAGTGTGTGGACGTCCATTTGAATCCATGTTATCAATTTTTTTTATTTTCTCGCAACACATTTCTCGCTGGCGAAAACTCTGCAAGTGTGTTACGGGCCTAAGACAAGAATAGGACGCCGATCGAGCTAACTCATACAATCCTGTCATCAAAAGCCTGTAACAATTCATCAAGAGCTCCTTCGAAATTTAATACTGCCTAGTTGGAGTGGGAGAAATAAATCAGACTGGTATCTCTGTCGTTAGCATTCCGTGAATGTTGAACCTACGCGTATTATTGTACTTCTCGAGATATTCTCCTAATCGATTGCAGATCCATCCGTAATAATGAAAGCAACTTCTTTTACATATTGGTTAAAGGATTCTGTAGGTAAGTAACTAAGATGGTTGCTTGTGTAGTACATACATACAGTATACTGCACATTGATCCAACCTCCCTAGAAGCGTAACAAAAGCAGAAACACTTGTCACTCAGTCAAAACATCTTGCCAGAACTGGCAACACTGTGAGTCGACCTCATCGCCTCCCTTCGCACACAAGAACACCTGACAACAAAGAACTAACGATCTGAAGGTATTCCTTTGCAACACCATTGTCTGCTCGTATACCGAGTCGTGTTTGGCAGAACTTTCTCCTCGCGGAACATTCAACACAAATTGCAATAGAAGGAAGGCTTCGCGGGTTATTGTGTTGTTTCCAACTGCTCCACTGGGAAATATGCAGCATCTAAACTATGGGTGAAAATGTTGAAAGGGATGGCTAGTTTTGCCCTTACGAGTATTGATGAAATTCCTTTCTGAACACTGTAGAAAATTTATTGATTTCCGGCGCCTTTAAACACCATACGGCAACTCGATACAGAGTGAAGGGGAAATGGACGACTGAAACAAGCAAAAACGATCGCATATATGCAGTTCAGGGAGGAATAAAAAATAATAATACGTATACAGTGACTATGCATAACGTGGAAGAAAAGAGGGAAAATATTCCACAACCGTTTGATAAAAGAGGTAAACATGACACTTGATCATCCATCATTTCTTCAATAAATTCCTTAGCTGCAGCTTCAAAGTAGTAGACCCCAGACAGTGGGAGACTTCAAAATTACGTAATATTACTTGAGGACAAGCCTGTTATCTAGGTCGAATGACCACAATGATCACTTCCACATTCACAAAAGAGAGACAGTTCTTCGCAACGATCTCACTATATTTACTCTACCATTTGCAAACATAAATTACGTATTGTGTTGCAGAAATTTTCACTTTATGCACATTATCAGGAATATTTTTTTAAATAACTGAACATTAAAATAAAATTTATCCAATGCTTCATGTCAATATAATCCTAGTGAATACAGAAGTTATGAATAGTCATAGGATCAGTATATGAAGGCAATAACGAGTGTTTGAAACGTGTAAAGATTTCATAACATAGGCTATCGCTATTAGTTTATCCATTCAATCAGGTCATGATGACTGGATGAAGATGTGTAAAAAAAACAGATTGCTGTAACAGATCCATAGCAAGTGAAAATCTCAGTGAAATAGTAGTAGTTTTGTTTATTTATTTATTTATCATGGCATAAGCTCATCAGGCCTTTTCCCCTCTACCAGGGGATTACAACTACAATATTAAGAATACAACAAAAATTATAATTAACTAGCTAAAAGCACCCGGCGTTGGACGGGTTTTCCTTTCTGCTTCTGTTTTTAATTAAACTGCTTATTACATTTTCCGAAATCTTGGAAACCTAACTATAGACAACCAAAACGAATTGCCTTTACTAAGCTAAGATTAATCTTTACTTAACGTCACTTACATGAACAAAGTAAAACCCAACGAAAATATGATTCCTTTTCCTCTTTCTGATCAGTTTCAGCATCGAATCAATATGTACATATATAATTTAATTTATACTGGAAGATTTTTACCCCTTGACCGCTGTACACCCACTTATATCATACCCAGTTTTTTTTAAATATGACTTGGAAAACTATATCTCGCAAATTCAGAACATATTATATTAATTCTTATTTTATACACAGAATACAGATACAATATAAACTTGCAATAAGTCATTTTTTTAACATAAAGACTAATATTCTGAGAGACGTATAGGTTAACGGTATTTTAGAAATTAAGAGATTGTCATTTCTACAACGCATAACATACTACATTTGCAACGTGATTATACAGATAGAATTTCGCAACATATTTTCGGACGTGAACAACAATATTTTGAGAGACGTATATTTTAGAATTAATACAATGCTATTTTCAATCGGCTTACGTACATTCACATACTATATTACCAACATGACAGAAATATCATTGAATTGCTTTTTGATATGTGTAAAACTCCCCCCCCCCCCACTCCTTTGTATAAAATATAGTCGAGGATGTGAAAAACACGCAGTTTTTAAGTCAATGTCTGCAACTCTGAGATACTGTCCTTGAGCTTCATTTTAATATGGTCATTACAAATGCTAGTCGCACTGAAATTGCAATTGCATTAAATAGAATGGGTATCATAGCAATACGTGAGGTAAAAACATCTCCTTTTCGTTTTTCCAGTCAATATTGCGACTTCTATTACGCTTCGCATGAGTTCTTCACACCAATTCATGTTGATGCATAATTTTGGTGGGTTAATATTTCGCAATAGTACTTCTGGTTATTCAGTATTAAGTAAATTATGTGGTAGCAATCCTTGTAGTTTGAAAGAATTCTAGAATCCAGTGGGATAAAACACAGCCTGCTCACTATCTACAACTGCATCGAGAAATTCATAATACGGTCCTGGACTGCGTAAAGATATTTATTGTACGAATTATCTAGTTTTAGCCTTCATGATGTGTACCAACTTCCGAATTACTCAGTGATCCTTGTTACAATTATTTAGATTGCCGATACAGACTAACGAGACTTGTTAATGTAGGCCTATACTAATATTAAATCGTTATTTTTTTACTTCAGATGGTGCTTTAATTTAAAATGTTCATTTTGAGGAATAGCTAATAAGATAATACAACATATTTATGTTAAAATAATTATTGTGCCTTGAACCTAATAAATTTCGAAAATAGAAAATGTGAACTACTAGACCAAATAGAAAAATTAACTACTGATTAAATTTCCAACTTCTATACCGTGTTAATATTTAGGATTTGCCTTGCTTGACTAGTTTCGAAGTCTGTGCTTCATTGTCCAAAGTCTAGTCAAGAAGAAGAAATTGGAAATATAATCAGTGATATATAAGTGTTACAGAGTGTATATAGAAAAATGAAGAATCATGACGAAAAATTAATGTGACGTTTACAATGTTCAACGGTATTTCCCCACTTATCTGCAATCGTATGTAACCTACACGTGTATTTAATCTCATGTTTTCTACTGCTGATGATAAGCCAACAAAATGTATTACCAAAGTGACTCTGTATCATGACATGATTGGTTGAAACAGAGATTATTTATGTGTCTTTCCCTTGCAATAGATCGATAGTAAATGCTAGTCGATACAAAATTTACAAATACGAGGGCTATTCATAAAGTAACTTCCGTTTATTTTTTACAAACTTGTGAATGACGTTATAGAATTGGGTTACAATATGTTTGAAAGTATGCACTCTAATTTATTTTTCCACATAGTTTCTAGTCACATTGAGACACTTGTCGTAGCGTTTGACGAGCTTTGAAATTCCGCAATCGTAGAATTCGGCCGCCTACGACTGAAGCCAACCTACGACGCTGGTTTTCAACTCTTCGTCATCGTCAAAGCGCTTCGAGCCAAGCCACGTCTTCATGTGCATGAAGAGATGGTAATCGCTAGGCGCAAAATGTGATGCTTTTCTCGATCAGATTGTGACAGGAGATGAGACTTGGGTGCGGTATGTGGATGCTGAAACAAAGCTTCAATCAATGCAGTGGGGCCATACTCACTCGCCGGAAAAACCCACAAAGTGTCGCCTAACACTTTCCACGACGAAACTCATGGCAACTGTCTTCTGGGACACAAAAGGAATTTTGCTAGTGGAGTTCTTGGAGAGGAATGCCACAATTAACGCTGAGCGTTACTGTAACACATTAACAAACTTGAAAAGGACCATTCAAAACAAACGTCGTGACATGTTGAACCCTGGGGTGATTTTCCTGCATGACAACGCCCGGCCGCATACAGCTTGTCGTACTGCGACCAAACTGCAAGAGTTCAACTGGAAAGTATTGGATCATCCTCCCTGTAGCCCAGATTTTGCACCTAGCGATTACCATCTCTTCATGCACATGAAGACGTGGCTTGGCTCTAAGCGCTTTGACGATGGCGAAAAGTTGAAAACCAGCGTCGTAGGTTGGCTTCAGTCGCAGGCGGCCGAATTCTACGATTGCGGAATTTCAAAGCTCGTCAAACGCTACGACAAGTGTCTCAATGTGACTGGAAACTATGTGGAAAAATAAATTAGGGTGTATACTTCCAAACGTATTGTAACCCAATCCTGTAACGTCATTCACAGGTTTGTGAAAAATAAACGGAAGTTACTTTATGAATAGCCCTCGTAAATGGTGCAAAACCCATCGCAATGAGAAGACATTTATATTTAATTTAGAAAATCATAAAATTATTATAAAATGCCAAGATTTGACGAAAGTAATTTCCTACACTGTGATATAGGTTAGCATGACTTAAGTTTTACGAGTTCAGTTATAAGTCAGTGCCTCTATTACGTTACCTAGCACTGCAACCAGTATTGACTTACTGTACTAACCCCAAGCTAGGCGTATTCTCACTCACCGGCCGACTACGCTAAGATTTTCCGTGTATTCAGGACTCAACAATCCTACATGCCAATCACGACCGGTGATCGAAGAAATGCCGATGAAATTGAGAAATTATAGAATGCTGTCGATGCTTATATCGGTGCGAGGGAAGAATCCCAAGAAAACTCTATCATAACCTGACCGACACAAACTAAGGATTAATAAAAGCATTTCTATTCACCCCTTCTTCTTTTCTTCTTCCTATCATGTATTACGCCTAGTAGCCTGTTACAGTCTCACTCCAGCATATAAGAAGCGCTTATAATTATTAATCCTGCTTACAAATCATTAGAATTTGAAATTATTCACGCAACCTCCCGTTTTTATTTTACTTTATAATCTCTTTGGAGCAAGTTGGAATATGTTACGTTAATTTTGGATTCTCATTGCAAGAACAACGTTCATTCAGTAGAATTGATACAGAATAAATTTCTCAGGTTCTTGTATAATAAAACATTCGAGGAACCTTATCCATTCCGATTTCCAACTATTCGTATCAATTTTTGGTTTATATACGCTTAATGACAAAAGAATTACTCGATGATATTTCTAAGACAACTATTAACAAATAATATTGATTCCGCTGAAATACTCGAACTAATTTCATTTTATATCCCTCCAGTTAGATCCACAAGAATTTCCTATCTAACATTCCAACATCGAAAAATGGAACAATTTGGGGATCTATTTTTATTTCTAATATATTTTTAATGATTTACTAAATACAAATTTAGAAAAATTTAATGAATCTACTATATATTCATATGCTGATGATACGGTAGTTATTTTCAGTGGATTTTCTTGGCAAGAAGTACACAGAAATGCTAATACAGGTGCTAATATTGTTAAAAATGGCTTGATTCCAACTTGCTTTCTTTAAATATATCTAAATCAACATTAGTTCCTTTTTCGTTAACAACTACCACTGTTCAAAATTTAAAAATTAGGTATGAATAGGCTATAGACTAATTAATACACAGTGAAAATTGTTTAGATCCCAAAAGTTGTAAATGTCCACCATTAAAAGAAGCCACATAATTATGTGAAATATCTGGGTATCATTATTGATCAAAATTTAAAATGGCCTCATCACATTACTTATCTTTGTAAGAGACTTCGTAAAACAATTTATAAATTCGTTAATCTTCTATGCTACTTACCCATTAGAGTTCTACGAAATGTTTATTTGGCCATTTTTCAGTCTATTATTCAATATAGCATTATTGTTTGGGGTGGAAGTACAAAAATTAATCTTAGTCCATTAAATTTAGGCTACTACAAAAACGAATAATTAAAATTTCTTTGAACAAACGTTTTGATTATCCAACTAAATTAATTAATTCTGAATTTAAGGTATTTAATATTGAACAAATTTATAAATATACTCTGTTAAAATTTTATCATAAAAATCGTAATAAGTTTATATTACAGGCACATAATCATGACACAAGACGAAGTAATAATTCAATATTTGTAGAACCTAAGAGTGTTATTCATAGACATTTCGCTAGCCCACGCTACGAGCGTGCTAAACTAACCCTGGCTATCGACTGGTTACTTGTACAGGATTCATATCATATCACATCGCTAACACTGGTTTATGAATACAAAAAACGTTAGTTCGCTGATTATCCACTGGAAGCCCGTGCTAAGAATGTCTATGAATACGGCCCTAAATGTTTCACATCTGCTGGTCTAAAGCATAGCATTAATGTTGGCCCTCGGTTGTATAATTCTTTAGCTAAATTACACCCAGAACTTTTAACATGTAACCCACTAACATATAACAAGAAAATAATTATTAGAAACGTGTTAAGGTCTTCAATTTGATTAAATAAATTTATAGTCTATGTGTATGAATTAATCAGCTTATATTACATTTGTATTGTATAATTTCGGAATATACATTTTTCATAAATTGTCCTACTTTATTCACGTACGATATTATTCTTCTCTATGTTAATATTATATTATATAATTTCATTGTAGCTGTAATTTTAATTTTAGTTCCTATTTTAATTTATTTTCTATATTCCTCTTGTATTAATAATATATTATATAATATAATTTCATTGTAGCTGTAATTTTAATTTCAGTTCCTATTTTATTTTCTGTATTCCTGTTATATTAATAATATATCTGAACTGCGACCGAACACGAGCGCTGCTCATTAGGTCCTCAAATTTTGTTAATATTACTGTATCCTCTTTTTATATTGATCCTATTATTTTACTTCTATTTCTATTGTTGTAATTATATTCTGTGATCTAATGTATTATTGTGTATTATATGTTCTGTTCTGTATTATTATTATATATGACACAGAAGGGAATAAAAAGACTAAAAATCGTAACGTAAAATGGACATAAGTAGTTCTGTAAGTTGGCATTATCTACTTCCCTGAGGAAACAGTTTTTTTCTCTGATAGAGACCCTATAGTATTTCAATTGCCAGTTTATTCTACGTAATACCAAAGACCACAAATTAAATAGTCCGATTTGATTTAGGTTAACTAGCCGTTGTGTATTGTTTATTTCATATAAAGAACCGCTCTTTCTATAACAAAATCGATATTTCATATGCATAATTTCCGGATAAACTATATCGTTGGT
The DNA here is from genome assembly GCF_040183065.1 of Periplaneta americana. NCBI lineage: Eukaryota > Metazoa > Arthropoda > Insecta > Blattodea > Blattidae > Periplaneta > Periplaneta americana. The sequence goes on from NC_091121.1 coordinate 152,513,233, forward strand.
ACTAATAACAAAATTTCGCCAACGGTGTTAAGAGAAATCGTTGTAGACAGCTAGAAATCATGCCCAAATCTACTCTTTCGCTTGAGGGATACTGAAAACGTGTATTTCCGTGAAAATTTTCAAATCGATTTTTGAGAGCATCACATTACGTTTTTTGTAAGATGAGAAAAAGCAAACATTTATGAAGGAAAATAAATCCTGCCTTCTGTGCTCGAGGTTGTAGGTTCGGTCCCGGCCCAGGTCGATGGCATTTAAGTGTGTTTAAATGCGAGAGGCTCATGTCAGGATAGGATAAGAAATGTCAGAAGGAAGTGAAATAGGGAGAGGAGTACGTCAAGAATGCCCTTAGTTACCTACCTTGTTCAACATCTACTTGGAGGATTTAGTGAAGAATTGTTTTCAGAACATAGGAGTGACAGTAGGCGGAAGAAGAATAAAGTGCATAATATTTGCTGATGATATGGCGTTGTTAGCAGAAGAGGAAATGATACCACTGTGCTCCAACCACGAGAAAGTCTCCGCCGGATGAGACAAAGGGGAGTAATGCTGTGAATGAATGTTGATGTCATTAGATGTCATAAGGTCACACACGTGGGTACTCTTATCTCTATTGGCTAGCTCTCACAGCACAAACCATAACATTGATACAGACATATTGATACTCCCTAGTTACAAAATTAGATCACGGTTAATCTCCTGGTCTTTTAATCTCTTCATACAGGAAATAACATATGCAGGAGAGCGCATGGTTTTTAAACTGGCGTTATAACGGTAATATAATTTATCTACTTCGTTTCAATAGATGAGGCAATAGTAGGCACATTCCTTTCACGGTTGATCTCCTGGTTGGTGAACAGTGAGGGATATGCTACTAGAGCTAAATGGCAGCTATGGGCAGTATGGAATGAAGATAAATGCAAACAAAATGAAGATCATGGTCATAGAAAGAAAAATAAAGAAGGCAAACTTGTGAATTCTAAATGAGGCAGTAGAACAAGTGGATAGCTTCAAATACTTGGGAGAACATGAGCTGCTGCTGCTGCTGCTGCCAGTAAGGCAAAAGCAGGATAGCAATGGCCAAGGAAGCTATTAATAGAATAAAAGTGCATCAAGAACTAAGGAAGAAGACTAGTGAAGTGCTTTCCGTGTAGTGTGGCATTGTGTGGGAGCAGAAACTGGACATTACGACGAAGTGAAGAAAAGCGATTAGAAGCATTTGAAATGTGGATACGGAGAAAAATGGAACGTGTGAAGTGGACAGACAGAATAAGAAATGAAACTGTGTTGGAAAGAGTGGGTCAAGAAAGAATGGTGCCAAAACTGATCTGGAAGAGGAAAAGGAATTGGTTGGGTCACTGGCTAAAAAGAAACTGCCTACTGGAAGATGCACGGGAAGGAATGGTGACGGGAGAAAAGTTAGAGACAGAAGATGATATCAGGAGACAGACGAGATTAAGATAATATGGATTATATGCGGAGAGAGAGTAAAGGCTCATTTACAATGAAAATTAAACATAACGTAAGCGTTAACTTAACGTTACAGTAAAATCAAGAAGTCATACCATCATTCACGATGGGAACATAAACATAACAGCATACTTGGTAACCATGGAAACATAACAACGACGCCATTTCCTCATATTCTCTCGTATACTTCAGCGCTCCACGATTGTGTTCTGTTTGCAAATCATGTAAGCATAAGCGTGAAAGTTTAGAGTTTGCAAACTTTCATGTTAACGTCTTACGGTAATGTTTATGTGAATCATTGTGAATGATCCCATTTGGTAGCCTGGGCGCAAACTTGTGTTTATGTTACGGTTATGTTTAATTTTCATTGTGAATGGGCCTTAAGGCTTTTTGTGAAACTAGCAGCCTCCTTCTCATCATCAGCATTTGGCATGGGACATAAGACATCATATGTATTGGAAGCTGTTTATGTCTCACAATTTGAGTTTGCATGTTATTGAATACAGTGATTTACAAACGTTTTGTCTCCTATAAAATGGTGAATTTGCGCTAACACAGATGTGGTATGGTATTTCACTGCATTTCACATAGCTAATGCAAGGCTAATGTCCCAGCACTTTCTTCAAATTTTTACATTGTTCCTCCAGGCTGAGAGTAAGACGAATGATTTCTTACATACAAAATGCATGGCTTTTTCACCGCCCTTGAAGCAACTCCTTTGCAATACACTCAGCCATACCACCCCCTTGATGTCACCGCCAATACCGTGAACAGTACCCTTTCCATAAGATGTTTCAAAGAAGCTCCAGTCTGCTGGAAATCCGAAGTATTCTTCATGGTGTAGACGGCTCTAAAAATGAATCAATTTTAAATTGTGATGCTGTCCCATCAGTCCAATAATTACAGAAAGCAATCTGACCTCTATAGAAAATCACACAAAATAACCTTATGAAAAGCACCGACAGCATATTTGTGATGGTTTGAAGAGTCTGATACAACACCACATGAAGCTTTCCTTAGTTCTTCAGCGTTGGAATCACAGTTACATCACAGCTATGAATAATGTTAGTTTCAGTACACCACTGAGCTTGCATTATTTCTTTTTGAAATTTGATCGTACTGTATATCACAGGTAATTGCGTTCAATCTTGTCGCATCTTTCTTTGCATGATATTTCACCAACCACAAATATCTTTCTTTTTTTTTCGTTGGTGGCATGTTGAAGAAAATGTAATGTAGCACTACAGCCTGTTTATTGGGTGACTTTGGCAGTTCATTCTTATTGTTAGCTCTGCTGATTGCTTTCCCAACGCTTGAGGACACATTCTATGTTTAGTGATGCTCCTTGCTGCTTTTGTAGTTTTTCTCGTTCAAGTTACCTTTCTGTAGCTCTTTTGCATTGCTCTTCTCTTTGAACCAATGTAGCCAGCGTCCTTTTGGCGATACTATTTTTTGTCTTTCTCTTGATGCTTTGCGTTATGTTGTTCTTCTTTACCTGTTAGCTCCTTTCTCCACTTCTATCATTAACTTTTCCAGGCGTTGAAGACATGGATGAGTAATAATGGAACAAAATCAAATTTAGAGTAAATGTGTGTTTATTAACAGCACAATAAATGCATATGTCACATGCCTAACAAAAATGTATGTATGTATGTATGTATGTATGTATGTATGTATGTATGTATATATGTATGTATATATGTATGTATGTATGTATGTATGTATGTACGTACGTATCCAATGCCTACCCGCTTACTTTACGTGATTCGGGTTCCGCATATTGCGGATACATGGCAGGACGGTGACCCATTTTCTAGTTGTACACCACTTCGGCGGGCCACACTGTACATGATGTGTATCTGTGGAGAGTTGTGTCGTATACTAGGGTGAGTGTATGTGTAAGTGTAGTCATCCCATATTTCAAGAATAAATATAGTGTTCTAGCAGACGTAGTTAATGACGGAGTTAGAGCACAGAAGATCACAATTCAGAAGGCACCGTCTCAATATTTCAGCACGCAAAAATTAGTTCTTAATTGTTAGGCATGTGACAAGGGACAAATGTATAAACAGTCTGTAGATAGCCAAGTTGAAAAACTTGAGCAAGATTGCCAAATACGCATAGACACCAGTTATTTACTGTCAATGGTAGCCTACCAATTCTGCAAAATACTCCAATCTTCATCAGGTGAAAATAACATCTTTAATGTCACATGCCTAACACAATTTTCGTGTTTACAGTTTTACAGTGAAATCATACATGAATTACTAGTATCGGTGATTTATTTTGGTATATTTGAAAAGTACATGTAATCAGCTTTCATTTCATATTTCACATGTGTCAGTAAGTTCCATTCTTGTGGCTATAGTTCAACAAGAATCTGAACGAGCGTAAGGGCGCAAGCGACCTAGCGGTTCAATCTTTTATGATGGTGATTAACGATGATTTAGACGACACACGCGCAGAACACACATGAACTTCAGAACGTCTCCATTAATTTCGTAATTATTTGTAAATATACCCACTCCGTAATTATTTGTAAATGTAAAACGTGTTCACTTACACTTCAGATTTCCTTTATCGTGACTATCTGCACCCTGCAGCTAAAATATTCGAAGGTCAGATGTCTCCCAGGGAACGCAGTACCTTCATAAAAATGTTAGTACCGCTCCCTATTCAACCCTTATGTTAGGTCTCGCAGAAAGAGTGAATTAATAAATTATTCACGAAGTAGTAGGGATTATGGTCAGAGATAACTTAAGAATCACGCAGGGAAACATGTTAACTATGAGCTAGACAGATTGTTTTCTTAGAATTCAACGGAATGGCACATTAGCAATAATAAAAATAATAATACTTACTTACTTACTTACTGGCTTTTAAGGAACCCGGAGGTTCATTGCCGCCCTCACATAAGCCCGCCATTGGTCCCTATCCTGAGCAAGATTAATCCAGTCTCTATCATCATATCCCACCTCCCTCAAATCCATTTTAATATTATCCTCCCATCTACGTCTCGGCCTCCCCAAAGGTCTTTTCTCCTCTGGCCTCCCAACTAACACTCTATATGCATTTCTGGATTCGCCCATACGTGCTACATGCCCTGTCCATCTCAAACGTCTGGATCTAATGTTCCTAATTACGTCAGGTGAAGAATACAATACGTGCAGCTCTGCGTTGTGTAACTTTCTCCATTCTCCTGTGCAGCTCTGCGTTGTGTAACTTTCTCCATTCTCCTGTAACTTCATTCCTTTTAGCCCCAAATATTTTCCTAAGAACTTTATTCTCAAAAACCCTTTATCGCTGTTCTTCTCTCAAAGTGAGAGTCCAAGCTTCACAGCCATACAGAACAACCGGTAATATAACTTTTTTATAAATTCTAACTTTCAGATTTTTTGACAGCAGACTAGATGACATACGCTTCTCAACCGAATAACAACAGGCATTTCCTATATTTATTAATAATAATAATAATAATAATAATAATAACAACAACAATGATGATGATGATGATGATGATGATGATGAAAAAATAGCATTAATGGCTACATGATAAGCAAAAAAGGAAGCATGTCAATTTAAAGTAATCATGTATATGAATTCATACAATGACAATAATTTCCTAAGCTCATTATTTATAGCTCAAGTTACAAAATTCTTCGCAATAGATCTCTTGAAATAGGCAGTGTTTGATATTCGAATTAAAGAAAAAAGAAAACACAAATCGCTAGTATATCTGTAGCAAGAGGTTTCCCTTCGTCATTTTCTTTTGCATTATTCTACAACAATAAAATAATTAGGTTCTAGAGTCCATATAGGCCAGTTTTTGTTTGACGCTTTTCCAATACACTGCGGCTAAAGCAAGAAGATGCACTATCACCTTTACTTTTTAACTATACTCTGTAATATGCCATTAGGAAAGTCCAGGATAACTGAGACGGTTTGGGATTGAACGGGTTACATCAGCTGCTTGTTTATTTATTATTTTATTTTATTGGGTTATTTTATGACGCTGTATCAACATCTAGGTTATTTAGCGTCTGAATGAAATGAAGGTGATAATGTCCGTGAAATGAGTCCAGGGTCCAGCACCAAAAGTTACCCAGGATTTGCTCGTATTGGGTTGAGGGAAAACCCCGGAAAAACCTCAACCAGATAACTTGTCCCGACCTAGATTCGAACCCGGGCCACCTGGTTTCGCGGCCAGAGGCGCTGACCGTTACTCCACAGGTGTGGACCTGCTTGTTTATGCGGATGACGTGAATATGTTAGGAGAAAATCCACAAACTATTACGGAAAACACGGGAATTTTACTTGAAGGAAGTAATGAGATAAGTTTGCAATTAAATCACGAAAAAAACAAAGTAGGCCTATTTGATTATGTCTTGCGACCAGAACATAGTACGAAATGGAAATATAAAAATTAGAAGTTTATCCTTTGAAAAGATGGAAAAACTGAAGTACTTTGGAGCAATAGTAACAAATCTAAATAACACTCGGGAGGAAATTAAACGCAGAATAAATACGGAAAACGCCTGTTATTATTCGGTTGAGAAGCTTTTGTCATCTAATCTGCTCTGAAAAAAGCTAGCCGTTACAATTTATAAAACAGTTGTATGTATTACCGGTTGTTCTGTATGGTTGTGAAACTTGGATTCTCACTTTGAAGGAGGAACACAGGTTAAGGGTGTTTGAGAATAAGGTGCCTAGGAAACTATTTGAGGCTAAGAGAGATAAAATTACTGGAGTAATTGAGGAAGTTACACAACGCAGAACTGCACGCATTGTATTCTTCACTTAACATAATTAGAAGCATTAAATCTAGACGTTTGAGATGGGCAGGGCATGTAGAAAGTATCGGTGAATCCATAAATGCATATAGGCCTAGTGTCTTACTTGGAAGATCTGAGAGAAAAAAGACCTAGACGTAGATTGGAGGTTAATATTAAAATGGATTTGAGGGAAGTGGGATATGATGCTAGGGATTGGATTAATCTTACTCAGAATAGGAACCATGGCGGGCTTATGTGAGGGCGGCAATGAACCTCCGGGCTCCTTAGAAGTCATTTGTAAGTTGAAAACCTGACATGTCTGTATTTAAAATGAAGCGCTTGCGGAATGATGTCTACCATCTTGTTCCGAAATATTTACTACGAGAAGGCATGTTGCATGCAAAGAACTCGTAAGCTTCAGAGACAAGTTACATATTTTAGGTGTGCACGTATCATCCACAGGTCCAAGATAAAGCTGCCAACCCGCCCACACAAACTATATATTATCACTTCTCAAAATATCACCAGGTTTGCGGAATAAGGCAGAGCGACCGAGAAAACAAAATGTAACTGGAATGTGGAACTGAAACTAATACAAATATTTCCAGAATTTGCAATTGTCAAAGTATAAATGTAATATATCTGTATATCAATGGAGTTAGAATATCTTAGGATTTTCACGGACGTAAAGACAGACGTACGCGGAGATTCAGAGAAAGGGGGAAAAGAAGAAATATTGGCGAATGCTGAGTTTGCAGTGGATGACTCGACGTTGGGCAGAAAACTATAAATGAAAGATAATCCAGGTGAACAGTAATTTATTAAACGTCACTATATGTCATTTCGTTTTAAAACTACACAGACTAGACGAACGAAACATATTGCAATACTGGTGATAATGTAACAATGGCTGTGATATAATGGTAGAAGAAGCCAAAACACTCCGAGAACCAGTAGCGGCCGGTGATCCAAATCCTCGATGTGGCCAGATGCAACTAGTTTAAGTGCCTCCGATAGAAAATGTTTATTTATGATATTAATTATTATTGTTGTTATATTATTAATATCATTATTACTGTATTATTATTATTATTATTATCATTATTACTGTATTATTATTATTATTATTATTATTATTATTATTATTATTATTAGTCTATTATTATTACTACTAATGAAAATAATATATCACTCACCAAATAAGTTGTTATGCTGCAAGTTTCAGTGATTGTTTCAGTGTGATGAAGCAACCCATATTATGTGTTGAAATTCCCCTTTCTTTCTTTCTTTCTTTCTTTTCTTTTCTTTTTATTTTTTTCCTTTGACAGCAACGAACAAGGCCAACAGAGAAGTTTATTTTGCTCCACATTACGACTTAACCATTTATGTTGCCCATACCAGGATGCAATAGAAACTCGCGTTTTAAGATTATCTGTCAGAAAAATTGTCAGCGATGTCGTAGGTATCTCGGTAGTCTCTCTCTTTATTTAAAACTTCCTTTCTTTCAATATTATTTCTTCTCGAAAAAGGACACTCTAACAATGAATTAACTACACCAGCATTATTTCTCGCATTTCTTTCTCTTTATATTTTCCCGAAATACATAACAACATTGGCCCAGATTCACTACTGTACTACGAAGTACAATAGTACAACACCCTCACTTAAGTCATAAACTAAGACATAAGAGGAGAGAATAGTGTGGGTCTCTGCCTGCCAAAAAGCTGGAATGTTTGTTATTTATGGCCTATTTAGGAAGACAAGTCACCCTATTCCCACCCCACTCTACCCTTGAGGCCGGCCCATGGTTGAGAGGAGTGAAATCTGACCAGGCCAGACGAATTGTGCCTCAGTTACAACGTTTAAAGCGCAACGTCAAAAGCCCGCGAAGACAAACGAAAATCCAGAAGCAGACCCGGCACGAGCAATCCTGGCCTCATGAACAAATTTTACTGCAAAATAGGTCTATATACATCACAAGCCAGACCCGGCACGAGCGATCCTGGCTTCAGGAACAAATTTTACTGCAAAACAGGTCTATCTAAATCACAAAGTTTTCAAATACTTCTACAGCGATATATGCTTCATTCAAATAACTAATACATTACATAAAAACAAAATTTGATTTCAGTTAAGCCAAGTGACTGAGGCCCGGCCTCACTTGCCTCAGTCAACCAGCCGCCACTGCCGAGAACCCTCCCCCCTTTCAATCGATCTGTCCATAAAAGACTCAAATATTTTTCAAGAATCTAGCCCAATACCCTTTCACGAAAAACCATCACTGGCTTACAGATGTTTCCGCTAGATCAGAGAAAAGTTGTACACGATAAATCTTGTTCTTATCTCCATGATGCAATTTACTATTTTCATATGAAAAGGCAACGTAGAAAACGTGACAACACATAATTGGGCCATAATTTGTAAAAATTATCAGAATATGACATTCCAGAATAAACATAATTGGGCCTGTGATTTGTAAAAATTATCCGAATATAAAATTACTGAATAAAGTAAACTCTTCTGAAATTTCTGTGAATACTCATCAAAAAGCAATAACTTATCTAAGTCGAAATGTAAGTGAACGAATACAAGTTCAAACGTCCAGTAACAAAGACACTATTTCAAAGATCAAATGCATGCGAACGACCAATAAGAAAGATGTATTTTCTAAGATAAAATGCAAATGGATGAACCGGTAGAATACTACGAAACATGCTATGGTTTACAGATACATGTACGAACATCCAATAAGATACCATTTTTAATTTCAAACAAAAATGAATGAACGGAGATTAATACTAAGCTACGAGGTATGGTTTACAGATAGGTCTACAGGTGCAAACGATCAATAAGAAATAGGAACTGACGACTGTACTAGCAATTACTTATATACAGTGTTCAAAAAGTATGCAACGTCTTAAATTTTAATTTTACCAAAAAAAAAAAAACCGGTTTTATACAAAAGCTGTTGGAGAAAAACATATAATATGATACCAGTGTTCGAAAAAAGTTAGTTATTCAGACATACAGTGTGTATAGCTCGCGCAAGGAACGATTACCGAAAAGCAATGGTGACGTTGCTGTCTGTTTTGACGTGTGTATGTAGGCACGCCGTGGGAGCGAGAGGTACGGGCCGATGGAAATACTGTCTCTTCCAAGAAGATGAACAAATGAGGACATCGTTGCAGAAATAAAGAACGTAGCAAGAGAAAAATTCGAAGCTAATTAAACGCGCAACATTTGTTTACGAATGAAACAATAATACCGTGCGATACAGGACACGTAGGCCTATTCACATGCAATGGAACAATGTGCTAGTAGGCACTGATGATGCGCTCCTGTAGTGCTTGTACATCACACACCTAAGCCTTCAAGTGTCCCCGCAACCAAAAAATCCAAGGGACTAAGGTAAGGGGAATGAGCAGGCCAAAGTACTGGACCTCCCCGACCAATTCAACGCCCATTAAATGTATTTGTTAGATGTTCTCAGAGATTTCCGTGAAAACGGGCTGATATCCCATCCCCCATGAACTACATCTCTAGCCTGAAGGTGTGGTACTTCCTCCAGCAAGACAGACAATTTATTTGCTATGAAATGATGATACATTGTACCATTCAATCTGTTTGGTAGTATGTAAGGTCCTATGGACTCTTGCAGGCTTTGGTGTATGACGTACAAATGCTACAGGATCGCGTCATCAATGTCTGCCAGTACATCCGAGACCAACCAGAAGTGTTTCAAAGGGTGCGTGATCCCCTGACGTAGGGCAGTAATATATTTTTTTAACTGTGATGAACATAACATGGTAATTAACATTAACATGGTTCGCCCTTTCAAACACACCATGTATTTGTATGAACAATTTTTAAGAGACACCTGGGGAGGGGGGAGGATAGATTTACAATCAAGTGGCTAAGGTCAAAAACGGAGCATGTCATTAATTTTGGGGTATCTGAGTTAAGAGTGCTCTCATATTATATGAGCGACCCTTCACTGTCACTTGCTTGGAATATTGCAGAATTCTAGCATTAAGTTGAAAAATTGTACACGTCAAATTACTATTCTTTCTAACAAAGTGTTTCACGAGCTTCGAGATTCAGTGTTAAACAACATGGCCCAATTGAATAGTGTGTTACTGAAGTTTATAAATACAATTTCATGCTTTTTAACGTTTATATAACAATAGTAACTAATACCAAAACTGATTACCATTTTAATTTACTTAGGCTACTATTTTTTTATGGAAGTCTGTTTCTTTAGACCAAAAAGTCACCAGTTTTCAAACCCATTTTTCTACATGATCCGTTTTCTAAAAAACATATGTATGTATGTATGTATGTATGTATGTATGTATGTATGTATGTATGTATGTATGTATGTATGTATTGTATGTATCATATAATATTTTATATGGTGCCTACAAATCATTTACATATATTACTAATTTTTCCAAGCTCACATTCTCATTTCTGTCCCGTTGCTGCTTGCATCTCATTCCATTCCTTATAGTTATTCGCTTCCATTCCTACGCCCGCAGCTTGAGACTCATCTCATGCTTCGTGATATGTCAGTGATTACAACTAACATTTAACCCGATAAAATCATGACGATGTATTGGTAATACTCAGGGCTAACGGTATGAGGGGTGAGATCTTAAATAACATCTATGCCAAGGAAATGTTATACGAGAGCCAAGCCTTTTTGTTTTCAACTTTCTAATATGCTTCTCACAATGTTTTACGTAGTCAGTCTCGATCTCAACTGTAATAATAATAATAATAATAATAATAATAATAATAATAATAATAATAATAATAATAATAATAATAATAATAAAGAAATTACAAGGTTAACTCTGGAAAAAATACTATCATTTGAAGTTACCTTATGCAGACATCCACGCACACGACTGCATTGATTATAACAAACGGAAATACCGCGCTATTGCTTCTAACTGAAAGAGATAGTATCCAACACAGGGTGTAGTGTGTGTTGTGCTGAATGTCATCTTCATTTATTTCTAATGTCAATTATCAACTTCGTATTCTTCAACAACCAAATTAATCTTACGTTCCATGTCACATTGCTTAAAGAAGTGGGAAATGTGCATACAAATATCAAGCGTGGTGTCGACCACATCTTAGTTATGGTGCAAAGATCATGAAAGCATGGCGTTCTACCTCCATCCTCCCATGCACCTTCATGATAAGGAATGACTATATTTTATACAGTAGTAGTAGTATCAATAATTAGTATTGATGTTGAACTGAGCCATCTATCCTATTTTGTCCACGTACGTGCTATGCTTGAACACAATTTTAGGCACTCAAAAATGACGAGATTTTCAATGGATAGCACTGTTCAAGATAACCGCTAATAAAAACTAAAAACAGGCTACTCTGTATCTACCACGTTCCTGTGGTAGGAAAAGATAAAAAAAAAAATAGAATAAAATTGGAATGTACTTGTTGGTTTGCTCGATAGTTGTTCTGTTCGCACGTATTAAAACAATACAAAACAATATTTTACCTAGCTTCTCAAAACATGACAATCAGAATAAAACATAAATTCACTCATTTAATTCCAATGGATTACTTTTTGGTTATTTAACGACACTGTATCAACTACTAGGTTATTTAGAGTCGATGAGATTGGTGATAGCGAGATGGTATTTGGCGAGATGAGACCGAGGATTCGCCATAGTTTACCTTGCATTCATATTACAGTTGGAGAAAACCTCGGAAAAAACCCAACCAGGTAATCAGCCCAAGCGGGGATCGAACCCGCGCCCGCAAGCAACTTCAGACCGGCAGACAAGCGCCTTAACCGACTAAGCCATGCCGGTGGCTGGGATTATTTTTTTCTTTGATATATAAAAAAGAGTAACTCAAGTTATAAAAATTAAAATTATGGTTTATTTAACAACGCTCGCAACTGCCGAGGTTATATCAGCGTCGCCTGTGTGCCGGAATTTTGTTTCGCAGGAATTATTTTACATGCCAGTAAACCTATTGACATGAGCCTGTCGCATTTAAGCACACTTAAATGCCATCGACCTAGGCCGGGATCGAACCCGCAACCTCGAGCACAGAAGGCCAGTGCTATACCGACTGTGCTACCGAGGCCGACTCTCAAGTTACAATATACAGTACTAACTTGCGTATCGAATTACAGTTAATAGCAATTATGTCAATGGTTTTATACGTGAAGAATGGCCATTAAACAATACACACTAGACTGACCAACTCGAAAAAAGTCAAACTAAATTTACTAGTGGTGTGGCAAATGATTGCGCACAAACGAAATGGCCTTGTAGTAATTATTCATGCATACAAATACCATCTGGGAAACACACAGTCTTCAGTCTTTAACAAAGACAGACTGCAACTTTCGTATTTTGTTGCCATCTTGGAGAACTGAGAGGACTGTGAGGATCTCCCTTCTTTTATCTATTTCAGTATTTACGTCTAGAAAGTCTTGCAAAATCAGGAAACGACCCTGAAAATATTCTCGACACGTTGAATGAAGTGCGTTTAAAACTACCTTTCCATACACAATACTCGACGTAACCACATGCTAAAATTGTGACATTTGACATTTGATATTGCTTAACAGCAGTGGCCTCCTTCATACATGAATAAGAATGGTTTGCTCTACACAGATCTCACGTTAACTGTAGGAACAAAGAGTGGAAATCATGACTAGGAACACCAACATCACCACCTTCTTCAGCAAAGCCAAGTATTCCATCTTGATTTCGGAATGTCATGAAGATGACACATACTTTCTCTATATACGTTTTGCGCGTTTCTCTGCATTTCGTTTTCATCATGCTACTACGGTAATAATATTCTTGTTTGTAGTTCATTTTCATTATAAGCCTAATTTAGACGGTATTAAAAATAGAGGTCTAACAATTGCCTGTATGCATCTGAAGTCTGATTAATATAATATGTAGCTAATCGGCGATTTATGTAAAGGAACTGGCCACTCTACCCTATTATCTCCTGGCCCACTTGCCTCATATAGGTCGCGCAAGGAACGATTATCGAAAAGCAATGGTGGCGTTGCTGTCTGTTTTGATGTGTGTATGTATTGAAGGATGCACTGGAAAGAATGATGGACGGGAGAAGAGTTCGTGGCAGAAGAAGATATCAGATGATAGACAACATTAAGATATATGGAGCATATGCGGAGACAAAGAGGAAGGCTGGAGAATGCTGGGTTTGCAGTGAAAGACCTGCCCTTGGGCAGAACATTATGAATGAATTAAAGATACCGACAATGCTTTATTTCCAAGGAAACCTTGAAATATAGTTTTATAGCATCACAAATCTTGCAAAGTATATTATTCAAGTTTCTTTCATACTGTATCTATAGTCCGCAAAACTAATTAAAAATGTTATTTTTTTAATTGGGTTATTTTACGACGCTGTATCAACATCTAGGTTATTTAGCGTCTGAATGATATGAAGGTGATAATGCCGGTGAAATGAGTCCGGGGTCCAGCACCGAAAGTTACCCAGCATTTGCTCGTATTGGGTTGAGGGAAACCCCCGGAAAAAACCTCAACCAGGTAACTTGCCCCGACCGGGAATCGAACCCGGGCCACCTGGTTTCGCAGCCAGACGCGCTGACCGTTACTCCACAGGTGTGGACTAAAAATGTTAATATATTGGGGATTATGCACAATAAGCCTTTTAGACTAATCTAACATATTGGGGTTGACCGTTAAAATGCATTTCTGCGAAAGTGACCTTCAAACTTAAGCGAGATTGACACAACTAGACTTCTTGTCATTCAGAAATATCTCTGGTTCAATCACTGTGACTAGGCCAAGATATTATCTTTGACATTATTTTCTCATACTATTCTTAATTTTTTCACTACATTAAAGATTAAGACTTATCATAGGTAAAGACTTTGGATGAAGAAAAGGAAATTTGTTTGTTGTGACAACTGTTTGTAGTACTACGTTGTAAAAAAAAAAGTTACAAAATTTCGTATTTACATTCATTCCTGCATACCTACTACTTAAAGAGTTTTATAACTAAAACATGGACACAAAATGAACAGTAAACAGGCGACGCAGCCGAAAAATAGTTTGGACATCCCTCGCCTGCTGCTTTCTATCTTCGCTAGTGAGGCCGTGTTTTTACGCACGGACCGTAAAACGGCCAGAGCAACGAAACCAAGCCATTCACTAGGAACTAAAATTCTCGCAACCGACTAAGAAGTTAAGTGGAGTTCTTCATACGCCAGAGTTATCTGGTCCACAACTGTTCTATCATAAATATTGAAAATGGCTGAAGAGGATGAAAAACATACAACCAACATGAAGCATAAATAATAATTCTAAGAGCATTTGAATGTGATAAAAAATGTCAGTAACAGAGCTTTAACTTGCTCGATTTTCTGTGATTTCTCTTATATAAATCCACCTCAATATTTCATACGAAACCATTAAGTTCTAAAACCCAATGTTACAAAACTCCTTAGGTATCTATTAATTGCTTCATTTATAAACATTTTTACTTTATCTGACATTCTTCCATTTCTTCGTAAATCATTACCACTCTCTTCAGTCACCAGTGCCAAGAATGTAAAGGACTGTATCATTACAAAACCCCGAAACACAGGATGAAATAGTCTCACAGACAAGTAATCAATGACAATACGTGAAAATGAAAACAGCGCTAGTAATTTGATTGGGCAGAAATAAGAGATATATGAGTAACGGCTAGCACGTCTGGCCGCGAAACCAGATGGCCCGAGTTCGATTCCCGGTCGGGACAAGTTACCTGGTTAAGGTTTTTTCCGGGGTTTTCTCTCAACCCAATATGAGCAAATGCTGGGTAACTTTCGGTGCTGGACCTCGGACTCATTTCACCGGCATTATCACCTTCATCTCATTCAGACGCTAAATAACCTAAGATGTTGATAAAGTGTCGTAAAATAACCTACTAAAAAAAAAGAGAGGTACTGAAGTTTTGGTTCAATAGCGTTTTTTATACCTGACTGAACGTCATTCACCCAAGAAAGATACCGAAGTAATTATATCTACTAGACCCCTACAGTCAATTGATGAAAAACAAAATCTAAGGGCACCGATTGTTTGAGTTGAGACTATGATCCACATAAACAAACATGAGCTATACATAAATATAGTGTATTATAAATTATAATGTAATCATAAATATACGCCAAAACAACAAGTTTTGCAACGAACTAGAAAAACAATTATTCAAATGACCCCTCAAGTAAAATGTAAACTGAAATCAACAATACATTGTATTACTTTACAATGACATTAACGAATTTTTTTCTTCTTTCGATGAAAATTACGTAGTACGTCAACAGGTAATAGCCCAATGGGCGAGAGATGTATGATAAAGTTTTCCTGGAATCCCAACAATTAGGGATAAAGTTCATTTTATGGACTTCCAGACTTCAGATGTCCTTCAGAAGGGTAACATAACATTTTTAAAGTCATCGGTCGGATTTAAAACCACGAACCTCGAATCTAAAGTTAAACTCCTCCTCTGCCAACATTTTATAGTTGAAAAGTTTTATTTCATTATAGTTTGCTGGAACGAAAAGTTACAGAATATTCGTCTATGCCACCGTAACTGATTTGTTAACAGTTTCACACATACTAGCTCCCTTCAGCAGCCAAATCACCAGGAGTTAAGAGCTAGACAAGAATTCGATTTCTCTCCGGGATCAATATTGGCAGTTTTAACGACGCTTTCAACTACAGAGGTTATTCAGCCTCCAAATTCAACGTGGGAGAGAAATGACAAATTTTTCCTGGAGCTCTCTACCAGGGACAGAGTTATTTTACATACAGTAAATTTACAATGGACCACAATTTTACTTCCTTCCAGAAACAAAAGATGACCAGAATTTTATCGCCTTCTGCCGAAGTTGCGAATCTCTTATGCAAAGGCCTGCATAGTAACTGCAAAACAAACTAGGGTGACAAACACACTGAGAATCTTCAAAGATGCTTTTAGCGGTTTCCACAAGGTGTTCCCGCTTTTCCTGTGCTGTCCCACCATTTCTCGATTCACTATTACACCATAAAATTAAAATACAGGTGAAGTCATACTTCATACTATCATTATTAGTGTTCTGCAATGTTCGGACATGAGAGAGGCAACCAAGACATTAAAAACTTCGACTTATTTCATATGAAAAACTAATCGCAAGATCAGTGCTAAAATTCTCAAGCGATTAATACATGAGTGGAGGACAGCGAATTTTTTATAACAATTGGTACAAACACAATGTTCTGCAGAGCGAACATCGGCGAATATTGAACTTCACAATACTCGAGAAACTTCAACCGAATATAGCGCCTGTAATGCACGGCACAAATCAGTCACTATACTCTGCACACATCGCAAACGCAATTACGTATCCATGCGGGAATACACGCGGGTTTGGTCCAGTGACGTCCGATGTTACAACGAACACCATTACACTAAGAAACGATTGTGAAGTGAACGCATTTTCTCCCTTTTTATGTTTTGTGCCAAAAAGTTTTAAATACAGTAAAACCTTGCTAAAACATACCCTCTATAAAAAGGAAACCTGCAAAAACGAAAAATAAATTTGGGAACGGAATGATTTCCTATATAAAATAATACTTTAAAACGGAAAACTGCCTAACGCCAAAACAGAATCATTTTTGGGCACCATTAAGGTTTAAAAAAAAAAAAAAAAAAAAAAAAAACCTGACTGAAACGGATAATTTTAAGCTGTTGGGTTGCTAAATTCTATCAAACCATTTTTAATTTTGAGATAATACTACACGAAGCACGACATAATTTTTTTGTGTGACTGTACATGCAATGATCTGGAAGACTTTTGCTATTCTTTGTCAGGGGTTGGGGGTGAAGCTTCTCTAACCATGTCACTCTTCTGTGTTTATTGTCAAGGACTCAGCCAGATTACTGACCTCCTGTACCGTTACTTCTTCCAACCCTCTTGCATTTTCGTTCATTTATTCTCAGTTTTGTGCTAACAAGCCAATACAGTGATAAAGGACAGTGCTAGTAGAATAAAACTGTGAATAAATGCAGTGTAGTGTCAATTTAGTTTCAAATTTTCGTTTATTTATCTGAGTTTTGTGTTAATATGCCAATGCAGTATTAAATAATAGTGTGAATAGAGTAAAACTGTGCGATTTAATAAAAAAAAGTCTAGGGACCGTAGGCCCTATTCACAGACATTTCGCAGCACGCGCTACGAGCGTACTAAGCTAGCTACGGCTATCCACTGGTTACTTGTACAGAATTCAAATCATATCCTATCGCTAACACTGGTTTATGAATACGAAAAACGCTGATCATCCACCGGAAGCCCGCGCTAAAAATGTCTATGAATACGGCTCTAGATTACCAGTTCTATCATGGAAGAGTGGCTTCATTCTTTTAATGGAGCAATGAAACGTCAAGGTCGTAAGGTCATACTGTTTTTAGACAATGCTACCTGCCATCCAAGAATTGATTTCTCTAACGTTAAGTTAATCTATTTTCCACCAAACACAACTTCGGTTACACAACCTATGAATCAGGGCGCAATTTACACTCTGAATTGATGCAGGACGCGAAAGTAATTCTACACCGTTCCCTTAAAAAAAAATGTCGAGGGGATGCAATTTAAAAGAAATGTGGGACCCAAGAAACTAGGGCGCAGAGAGAGGGAAAGAGAGAGACTGCAATTACGTAAGTTAATAATTATGAAAATAAAATTCACTTTGCATGTACTGTAGTAACTTTTATTTCAATTTATTTCTTCATTGTGTTCTTCCTACAGTGAGCATATTACAGTAGTCTATTCTTAGTTTTGCTAAAACTCAACCCTTTGTAAAACGAAAACCTGTGAAACGTGAAAAAAAAAAAAAAATCGTTTTAGGGAGGTTTCACTATAGAACATTCTAAATTCAATTATCTGGTACAAATTATCTACAATGCATTACATTTTGCATGAACTGGTGATCAAATCAAGGTTTTTATATTCCTCTGACTTCCATGCACCCATTGGTATTAGATTGTTCAATCTTAACACGGTCCGTTGTGTGCTCAGAAGACAAAAGAACGCTACACCTGATCTCCCCACGCGCCATTGTTACTGCACAAAACCCTAAAGCACCTGCCGAAGTTCTTATTCCCATCCCTACCACTCAAGTCATTTCAAGCTACAGCACAGCCCATAGGGGAAGTGCAAATTCCACCGTCCCCCCTCGCCCAAGGTTTTATTTAGAGATCCTTAGCTTCCACCTGTCCAAAACACATATTAGACACATGTGAAAACTCGGCAATAATACACTCACAATTATTTCTAGCACGACTAAGTTTATTTTCGAAATTCTTTTATCCAATATTAAAATCGCACTAACTTAAAATTGTACAGTATTTACTCATTTCCTGTGACTTCATTCCTACTAACTCTAACGCGCACGAAACAAAAATGAAAGCACTAGCACTAAAAAAAAAATTAAAACGACACGAATTTGTGTAGTTGCACTGCAGATCAATTTACCTCACTAATTATGGACCATTCCGCGACGTTTTCGCTATAAACGTCTGCCGACCATTGGTTCGAATCCCACCTAGAGCAAAATCATTTGTCCATTGTAAATTGATGTTTGTATTGTCTTGGATTGAGGCCCGTGTTTACTCCATGGCAGTGAAGTAAAGTATATACACAATTTAGGCCAAGTTGTATTAAATTCGGGCCATTTAATGATAATTTTAAGCAATTTTTGGATCATTAAAACATGGTAGGCCTAATAATATTGGCAGAATATCAATGAAGAAATTTATCCGAATGCACTAATGTAAACTTGTTGTGCTGTGTATCAAATGATGTAGCCTATTCGTTTAAAGTGATTTGTGTAAATATTAATTAACTTCAGCACTAATGTAAACTTCTTGTGCTGTGTATCAAATGATGTAGCCTATTGTTTTAAAGTGATTTGTGTAAATATTTAAGTAACTTCAGCACTAATGTAAACTTGTTGAGTTGTGTATCAAATGATGTAGCCTATTTGTTTAAAGTGATTTGTGTAAATATTTTCAATTTGAAGCATTTGTACACAAACGTTTTCATGTAAGCATCATTTGAGTATTTTATCTACTCCCTTTTATTAATAGGAGTTTTAAAAAATTATTTTTTCGAATTAATATTAATTAATTAATTACAAATGACTTCCAATTCACTGCGAGCTAAAGTAAGGAAATGCACTATCACCTTCGCTTTTTTAACTTTGTTCTAGAATAGGTACGCAATTAGGAATGTCCAGGATAACAGAGAGGGTTTGGAATTGAACGGGTTACACCAGCTGCTTGTCTATGCAGATGACGTGAATATGTTCGGAGAAGATCCACAAACTACTAGGGAAAACACGGAAATTTTACTTGAAGCAAGTAAAGAGATAGGTTTGGAAGTAAATCCCTAAAGGACAAAGTATATAAGTATATGATTATGTCTCGTGACCAGAACATAATACGAAATGGAAATATAAAAATTGGAAATGTATCCTTCGAAGAGGTGGAAAAATTCAAACATCTTGGAACAACACTAATAAATATAAATGACACTAGGGAGGAAATTAAACGCAGAATAAATATGGAAAATGATTGTTATTTAGTTGAAAAGCTTTTGTCATTCAGTCTGCTCTCAAAGCTGAAAGTTATAATTTAAAAACAGTTATATTACCGGTTGTTCTGTATGGTTGTGAAACTTGGACTCTCACTTTGAGAGAGGAACATAGGTTAAGGGTGTTCGAGAATAAAGTTCTTAGGAAAATATTTGGGGTTTAAGAAGGATGACGTTACAAGATAATGGAGAAAGTTCCACAACGCAGAACTGCACGCATTGTATTCATCTGATATAATTAGGAACATTAAATCCAGACGTTCGACATGGGCAGGGCATGTAGCACGTATGGCCGAATCCAGAAATGCATATAGTTAGTTGGGAGGCTGGAGGGAAAAAGACCTTTGGGGAGGCGAGACGTAGGTGGGAGAATAAGATTAAAATAGATTTGAGGGAGATGGGATATGATGGTAGGGAAAGGATTAATCTTGCTCAGGATAGGGACCGATGGCGAGCTTATGTGAGGGCTGCAATGAATCTCCGGGTTATCTAAAAGCCGTAAGTAAATACTGCTAACACATGCTCGTATATATATCTAGGTATAGTAATAGTTCATGAATTAAACAGACTCTGCAGTATTAAATACGAACAAAATCCATTACATAGGTTAAGGCAAGAAAGCTAAAATCAATCCCTTTTTCGTAATTTTGGGTGCTGAAATGTTTATTTTTATAGAACCTTACACTGTCCTCTGTTTCACTGGGCACAACAGGTGTATATTGGATATTGGCATGCTGACCTGAATACCAAGAGGTTTCAGCTTCAATTGCAAAACCCTCCGATGAACCTATTGTCGTTTATCAATCAGGTGTGTAGTCACTGTTTTATCTCTTGACTGAACATCGGCCTCTAACAGGTACCAACTCCGAGGGCCATCAGAAACACGTTAGCTATGCACTGTTCATTAGCAATGTCTGAGTCAAATTATTAGACGGCGTAACAATAATTTAGCATAATAAAAGAGTTCAAAATTTGGAATGACGTTCAATATTATGAACTAAAACCTTGAAGAAATAGGGAGTTTCCAAATTCCCACAATGTATTTTCAAATACGTACGGTTACGGAATTAAAATTTGGAGTGAGTCTTGATGGGAATCCACCTAGCTGGGACTAGCTTCTCTTACCCGCGGAAAACGCAGTGCACCATGGTGCACTGCGTAGCTGCTAGCGGGTATGCTCGCTATCTCTCCCTACTGCACGACGGTGCACACGGGACGGCACCGCGTACCCGTTGCACATTTCAGCGAGTGCTGACGACCACTGACCTATAACAATTTCGCACTACTGCCCATAAATAGCATATATACAGGGGGCTCTTGTTTATTACACATGCGCAGTTTGTTGTAAGCGAAACATTCAATAAAAGAGGTCCAAATTTTATTTTCGTACCTAAACAGTTTAGACACCAAAAATTTCCGATCTCCTGTAGCGTGAATTTATCTAGACTTAAGTCCACCTTCGGGCAGCGAATGGTTGACAAGACTAGGGAAAGGATGTTCATTTTGTACCTAATTTATGCCTTGAATATATATATATATATATATATATATATATATATATATATATATATATATATATATATATATATATATATATATTTGTAGATATAGACTATGACAACATAAGTCATTTCAGATTCCTATAGGGAGCAAAACAGGTCAACCGGCTCATGCCATGATATTAATATAGGTTATAGGCTATTTGTTATGGATTATTTATAACACTTGATCTATAAATAGACATAAAAAGCAACAAACAAAACAAAGGGAAAACAGAGCGGAGTCTTACATAAGGAATTCGTTCACGTGTAAACCGAAGCTCTCACGGAATCAACAGAAGTTTTCCGAAGGGAACTTTACAGAGTATAGCACCCGGTCATTTTTGTTGCCTAACCTAGTACAGCAGCAGCCAATTCCTTCCTTATAAAATAATTATCTATAGTAATGTATGAGAGATCTGAGATTCCCCGATATCTGTAGTAATCTCAGTCCTCGAGTGACATTTAATAGGACTATTTCGTGAATAAAATAAAAATTTAAGTAATATATATCTCAAATTCGCTCATAAAATATTAATAATTGTACACTTATGAATACTTAACCTATTCAGGCATTAAAGTTGAAATAGATGAATATCGATTACTGCAATGAGGAAATTGGAGTTAATCAATAATGACAATTGAGAAAAGCGAAATACAGGTTTAACAATCTTAGTTACATGTGTTGTACTTTTCTCTTGTTATTATAACAAATACATTTTGCTTATCTGCTGAAATAATAATTGAATTTAAACATTTTATAATATAATTACAAATAACCTGATTAATAGCTACATTAATTAAATGAACAGTTGTTATGGAAAGAGAGTCATTTTCTTTAGATACGATGGACATGGAATATTAGAAGATGAAAATGCAGATGTAGATGTGGAAGTAGGATTTCGCACTTATTTAGTACAATGGATTCATGCTCATCGATTTACGGGGAAACAGTTGGCGACACTGATTAAACAAAAGAACGACCATGCGATAAATTGATAATGATAAATTGAGCTGCAAAAATTATCGCCATGTATGACTGTGATTGGTTGGAATTCAAAATTTCATTACACTTCATTGGTCGAAAATGGAATGACATCATATAAATGAAATAGTCACAATACATACTTCCTCAATATATCTTTTACGGCATTAGACCTATACATTTAAAAGTGATGTATCTAAACAATAAACATCAATGGTGTGTGAAGTTTTTAACATAGTATTTTCGCTACATCTTTGTAGCAATAATTTCTCTTAAAGCCAGTTCTACAAACACGGAATGAAGTCCTCTTAAAATTAATTCATGTACGCGAGGAATGTGTTGTACGAACTGGGAATAGTCCACTATCCGGAGGATCTTCCGAATAAGCTATTCCATGCTTTCAGTCGTTGTTAAACTGTTATCTAGATTCTACATTCAGTAGATTCTAGAGAATAAATTATAAAATGGCAGCAGCATTAGACATTACCTCTCATACTGATTGTGAATTACTATAATATCTTTGTGAAAGAAAATAAGACATTATGGATATAATTCATGAAATGAGTATGACGAAGAATTTCTGATAAGATTTAGATTAAAAATGGGCACTGTTTAAGAGTACTGGAATTAATCAATGATGCTTTGGAATACATGACAGACTGGTAAAAATAATTCTCATTAGGCCTATTATCATTATAAAGAAATGCAATTTCTTTTTAAACAATTAAAATTAAATTTTAGACAAATTTATCAGGTAATATGACCTATCTACAACTCCCATGCTCTTGCCTTTTGATAGATGTTATCACTAATGACATCATTTTTTTTTCTAGCACCTTATATAGTCATTCACTATCTCAATTAGCTTAAATGTATCTTCTATGTTATAGTTTCGATTTCTAATTCCTTTTGATTCATTCATTTCTTTGTAATAAACTCCGTAGACAAAATAGTAGTAATATGTTCAGAAATATACACCATCTAAAGTACTGCCAACATCTCTTCCCATTCTGTTAACTATGGAATAGATAATCTTGAAATAAACATAAAACGGAGCTCCATTTATTCTATAGCTGGGCTATTTCAAGATTTATTCTGCGATTGTACAACTGGACCTTATTGAAATTAGCCAACGCATAAAAAATATGGTTTACCCCTAGTGACCGTTAATGGTTGAAGACAGAGGAGCCCTTCCTTACCTGTATAGTCTGCTTAGAGGGGATAAAAACCATCAAAATATCAAAGAAAAGTACAAGTAATTCTACATATGTATGTACAATAAATTAATCTGTCAATTTATTACACATACAAAAAACATGAAAAAAAAATCATTTGAATTTATTTGAATTAAATAGCCAACGATTTTTATTTAGGAGGAATCGTACATATAAAGGTGGTATGCCCAAAACCACTTTTTTTTTTCGATATCCGAGATACTGAAAAGAGTATTTCAATGAAAATCTGAATATACAGGTAAGATAGGAGGCATGGAAGTAAACATTTTTACCTCAGCATCAGACGATTAAGCACAGTCCCAGAAAAACCTAATGGGTCGAGTCTTGATGGCACGTATCCTGTATGTAGGCAACAAGTTTTGCAAAATTGCCCATAAGTAGCGTATATACAGGCACTCTTGTTTACTGCACATGCGTAATACGTTGTATGTGGAATTTAGTAAAATGTATTTTTTCTGAAACTGTATGTATGTATGTATGTATGTATGTATGTATGTATGTATGTATGTAAGCTTAATTTAATTGATAGTTGGAGATTGTAAACAGTCACGTAAGGTCATATAAACTTTATCTCATAGTGTGGTTGATCCGTAGGATGAGGAAGGTTAAAGCGTGTTTACATTGTCCATTGCGCTGGCTGTACTACTGTACACAGGCTATGTTGTTAGTTCAAGACCTAACATTCTAAATGTACCAATTTTTTCAAATTTGATTCAATCTAACGGAGGAACATCCATGTCTTTGCCGTAGCTCAACTGTGAGTGACTCATTAATGCACCAAAGAACAGTGTTGTAGGTATCTCAACATGCATTGCGCACATTAGGTCCTCAATTGTCCGAAGACCTCGGAAGTGACGCTATCAGAAGCAGAATGTTCCAGATTTCATGAGGGAAATAATGAAAATGTTATATATAGGTGACATTAAAATAATCGTTAGAAGCAGAGATGGCTTTGTCCGTAGAGCGACTATGGACTGGAAGGGTCCAATTTCATGTCTAGATGATGACATTTTTCACCTTGTCTAGCTTACCAATGACTTTATAGTCAGTTCTATTTGCTATAAAACTGAGAACCGAATTTTCACTAGACTGGTCACTTGAGCCCATTCTAACGTTGAATCCAAAAAGTATAGCAGAGCGCTCACATGTCTCGATGACGTAATTTGGCCTAATAATAACAGTTGTAAGGTGGCCCGGGTTCGATTCCCGGTCGGGACAAGTTACCTGGTTGAGGTTTTTTCCGGGGTTTTCCCTCAACCCAATATGAGCAAATGCTGGGTAACTTACTGTGTTGGACCCCGGACTCATTTCACCGACATTATCACCTCCATCTCATTCAGACGCTAAATAACCAAAGCTGTTGATAAAGCGTCGTAAAATAACCTACTTAAAAAAACAGTTGTACCATTTTAACTGCGTACCTTTTTGAGTAGAGGTTGCCATACTCAAATTTAATATGGAAGCTACTTCTGAAAAAAAAATTGTAAGATGGACTATACAGCCTATTATAAAGTATTTCTCATTTCAATGCACACACATACAGACATGAGGCAAAAAAATGATATATATATATATATATATATATATATATAATATTGTTGTAATAGCGGATTCTGACAATTGACCGTTAACTGTTTTTTTATTGGTTACTTCACGACGCTTTTTCCACTGCTATGGTCAGGCATATATAGCGTCTGAATGAAATGGTGATAATGCCGGCGAAATGAATCCAGAGTCCAATTCTGAAACTTACCCAGCATTGCTCTTATTGGCTTGAGGGAAAACCCAGGAAAAAACCTCAACCAGGTAATTTGTTCCAACCAGGATTTGAACCCGGGCCACTCGTTTTACGGTTAGGCATGCTAACCGTTACTCCACAACGTGGACAAAGTTAACTGTCTTACCTTGTCCTTTCTTATGGACATAATTATTTAGAAGGAAATCTCTCTCTGCTGTTGCGTTGTTTTACGTATAAGAAAAAACAAGGTTTCTCCTACGAAGGTTTGTATAGTCTAGTAACCGTTATGGCACTGCTTGAGCATTCATGTATCTTCAGAATTGTAAATTAACCCACTGAAGTTGTCATCTCATTTTCCTTACAGAGTAGGTATTATACACTGTAGACAGTAAGCTTGCAGTGTGCCGATGTACATCTGTCCGTCCACTCCGCAATCCGTTATTTTGTAATTTGTTACTATTACCCGGTACGATTATTTACTCATCTTTCGTACAACCACTAACAATGTTATCACCAAGCTTGAGTTGTGAGGGTGCTAGGAACAATAGACTGTGTCGGTACTATTTCGCACTGTCTGTAATGAGGCGATATTGGCGATCCTAGTGGTTAGCAACTATCTATGGATGCATATTTACTACGTATTGAGCTTCGTGACTGTATATACTATATTATGGTACTCCTCTATCATTCCACTGTAGCCTCATTTCATCTATCATCTATCAACAGTATATACAGAGTGTTTCCGGGCTGGTGTTACAAACTTCCAGGGATGGGGAAGGGCACATGTATCAATTTGAGATAAGGAACCCTGGTCCGGAAATGACCGAGTCGAAAGTTACAAGTAAAAATAGTTGTGTGGAAATGAAATAATTTTATTCCTCTGTACACCTTATTTATGTGTATTTATCTGTACATCTTACACATACTGTATTCATCTGACGTTGCTTATGTTGTCCACTTACAATATTCCATTCAGTGCGCTGTCTGAGGGGTGGTGACAGGAAACTACACTAAAGCAATGCAGATGGCGTAATGTGTAACGGACATGGTCGGTCCTTATATGCACATCTGTAGACAGCAATGTATGTGTACAAGTTGCAGTGTCCAGTCGATCAGTCCTAGTGAAATGGAGGAGTACAGACTATGCAGACATGATTTTCGAATACGGATGAGCCAATGGGAACAGTAGACAAGCTCACAGATTGTATCGGGCCAAGTGTCCACGTAGGAGACATCCGGCCCATACCATCTTTCCATGACTGTTCTAAAGGTTAAGGGAAGGAGGGAACGTGATGCCAAATTACAATTTCATTTCCACACAACTATTTTTGCTTATAACTTTCGACTCAGTCATTTCCGGACCAGGGTTCTTATCTCATATTGATACATGTGCCCTTCCCCATCATCCCTGAAAATTTGTAACACCAGCCCGGAAACACCCTGTATAACACGCACAAAGATCCAATGTAAGCCGTAAGCCTAAATGCAACGATCCGTCTCGAGTCGAGCCCTCGAATCAAGCCAAAGGTGGTTACTTTTATTTATTTTTTTCTGTGGTGTTAGCGTACTAATAGTATGTACAGAGACAATGAAAGGAAATCCTCCTTCATGCAGACAATAGTCGGTCAATTACAGAACTAGTGACATATCAAAATGAGATTGAAGCATTTGCGTATGGTCACCAGATCTGTCAATGACGGAAATTAAGTAGTATAAATTTGAAATAATGCCCTGGCTTCCTAACCATGACTAATTCTGACAACAGGTTCCTTTTTATCTCTGTTCCAATCAAGTAGGCCTATTTCCGTCAAGATATAAGGTGATCTTTAGGAAGTGATTCAATCTCTCTGGAACACAACAGCAGGCCTACCTACACCCCTCGGACATTTCACCCATCTATGGAGTTTGTATTTGTAACTTATCGATTAAGGTTTACATGTAGGACTTCCGTCCGTCGCCTCTGTATATAATACCACTACTGCTACTGCTATTATCACAACCAGCTATACTGACAATAATGGTGACAGGGCGATTTTGCAGAGTACACAAGAAAGTTGGAATACCAAACGGAGAATAAATACGAAGGACTTATCAGAATGGCGAAAACTTCAGTAAGGCCAAGGCTTTATAACTAAAATACTACTACCATGTGACACGTAAGTCAGTTGACAAATGGGAAACATTACTCTATAGTGTGTTCACTATTGTAAATATTCAAAATGTACTCTATTTATTTAAATAGAGTGCCTCAAACACGATCCTGACATGCTTCTGTCACCCTTAAGAGTCTTGCAGGAGGGATGTGCTGGATGACATGTATGACCCTTTGTTTCAAGTCATCTATAGATGTAAGCTCTGTCTGAAAAACGTGGTTTGACAAATACCCATTGAAAGAAATCAAGGTGAGGTCTGGTGACCGTGGAGGCCATGACAGGTCCATCTCGTCGAACCCAGTGCACAACGAACATCTCATTTACTTTCTGGCGAACTGTTAGAGCATAATGTGGCGTGGACCCATTCTGTTGAAATCATATTCTTATTCGTTCCTTCAGTGGTAAATCATACATAACTTCATTACAGTGCTGTCCAGCAATTTTATTTTATTTTAAATCCACCGACAGAAGCAAGCTTCCAATTATAGGTGGCTTACATGGATACATATACAAAATAAATAAGAAAAAACAAAAACAACAAAAACGAAAGAAAATGCATACCGATAATAGATGCTAGAATATAATATTGCAGTTAATATAGTGCGCAAATGTCAATATAATAATGTAAAATTATTTAAAAACTAGAGTAAAAAACATAATATATTTCTTCATAATTTAAAAATCTAAGGAAATACAATTCTTTTTAATATTGTATGAAATTTTTCAACTGTTAAACTGAAATCTAATTGAGAATCACAGTTTAAAGACAGAGAGTTGTAAGTATTACACATAACAAACAACGGAGAGTTCTTGAAGAAAAGAGTTCTAGGAATTGGAATAACAAAAGGTTGCCTATGACGTAATTATGTTCTTTTTACATTGAACTGAAGGAATTTAAGAAAATCACAATTATTCAATATACCATTAACAGTCTTATAGAGTAAAATTTGGCTATTTATTAATCGTCGAGATTTTAAAGTTTTATAATTAAATTAAAAAAGTAACTGATTATATGAAATTTACTTTTCATAAGACGACACGTGATGTTTTTTTTTTTTAAATATAAATAACGTAAAAATCTTTTCTGTATCCTTTCTATTTGCATCTGATGGGACTGGAACTGAGGTGACCATGTTACAGACGCACACTCTAGCTTACTCCTAACTAGAGTTTTATATAGAGTATCAATAGTATTTATATTTTTTAATTCTTTTGTATTTTTGGTTATAAATCCTAATTTTCTATATGCATCAATTACCACGTAATTTAAGTGCATTTTAAAACATACGTTTTGTGTAAAATAAATACCCAAATCCTTAAATGATTCTACTCTAAGTAATTTCACACAATTTCTCCATGTGTGTGTTGGTTTACATTTCCATCAAAGAAATATGGTCCCACAGCCATATCACCTAGTATTCCACACTACATCATAACTTTTGGAGCACCAGGGTCGTTAGCTTGACTTTTTTTTTTTTACCACTATCGTGCATTTTGTGTGTGAGTGTGCCCATCCAGAAAGAGTAAGCAGTCGTCACTGTACAGAACATGCTGAAGGAAAGATCGATCAGTACGCCAGCTCTGTGTGATCCAGTTGCAGTAAGTTCGCCTCTTGAGTGGATCCTCTTCTTGCACTGTATGTAAATGCTGTAATTGTAGGGGTAAAAACGTGCAGATTTCTATATTCCGCGAACAGACTCTACTGATACCACTTTCTCAAACCACATAGCGCACTGAAGTTTTAGGGCTGGCTGTCATCTTCGCAATCACGTCTATTGAATGCAGTACGTCAGTAGCAGATTTGGGACGAAAGGTGGAGAATTCTAGCGGTAAAGAAGGGAAATACTGTATGAAAAAAAATCACTCAGATTACGGATATCTTGGAGGGAACACGACATTATGTTACTTTGTAACTGACTTCTGTGTCACACGTCATTACGAATAGCAGTATCTTAACTATCCTTGTAGTAGTAGTAGCAAGACTTTTCGAAGAAATTAACTATCAAAAATGTTCTTAGTATGAGTTACCGGGATTTTGACCTAATTTTGTCTAACTTAAGCCCACAATAAAAATCGAAGGAATCGAGTATGTGTGAACAATAGATACAGTAGGCTATATACATAAGGTTTCGCCAATATCGAATCATACATAATGAAGTTATTAGAAGGGACTGACAAATATAAACATGTCTGAAATCGGGAGGCTCAAGGCAAAGGGCTGCAGCTACAGCCGCAGTCGACCCACCAACTGCAAATTTTGTATCTTCTTTATTAACGTTAAATGTTCAAATACACGCTTTACTGTTCTTTACTAACATTAAATATTTAAATACACGCTTTTCATCACAAGCATTTCCCTCCCCCAGAGAGTGCCAGTCCCGAGATATACCACCGTACAATGACTTAGTACCTTCTTCCATCTAACTCCTTAAGTATCACATAAGACGGACTGCGACTCTTTCAGACTGTGTACTTTTTAAATTATAGTGTGAAATTCCTTCACACTCTACCAACGTTCACCAAAACTATTGCGTTGTAAATTAAATATTAAATATGTCTGCAAACATTAGCTAGCAACGAACAGGAAAGAGTACAGAAGATGCTGTAGCTGCTGATACCAACGTTTGAAGGGGAACAAAGAGTTAAAAGAAATTAGCATTTATAGTAAATTATTATTTCATAATAGTATTGTTTTACTTTAAAGACAATAAATAGAATAAAAAGTTCTAAATTTCTACAGAACGTTTCTATTTTCAAATCTTCGTCACTGTGTCACTGTTGTCATAGTGGACAAAAATCTGTATTGTTACTCACATTCTTATTCTCTGTTTGTGCGTTATAGTTAGTAGACGTGCAAATATGAATCGGCTTGGTGCATTCTCTTGTGGAAAATTGAGTTCAATTAGCTAAGGAAAAGTTTATTTCTGAATATGAGCAGCAGCAAGACATAATACCTGAAGTAGAAGTTGAATGTAAACATTATGAAAGCAGTCCATGCGCTCCTCCTTGGATCCAATGGCCATTAATAGAACGAACGAATATTTTTCGAATGAGAATGATTTTGATGATACACAGGTAAGTGGCAATATTTGTAAAAAGTTCACCTAGTCAGTGGGTATCAGTTGTGAAACTCCTTAAGAAAACACGAAAATCTTACAGAGTAAAATGGGGATTAACAACTTAGATGAACTGAAAAAGTAATCAGAAGAAGAACTGGATAAAAACTTCACAGTAAATTCAAGAGTGAAGAGGTGAAGTGGACTGAAATAAAGATGTTGAAAGTGAACAAAGACTATCCTGGGTCTTTTTATTCAAAACAGAGTTGTTGATGATGATAGCTACGAGAAAATTCGTATCTACGAGTACTATAGTCAAAAGAATAAAGACCTGGTAGAGCTTTATGTTTGAAATCTGAAACCTTCACAGTACCGGTACCATTATCACTATATAAAAATTCGCCAAAAGCAAATAGTCCACGCACAACTGGTAGTGATTCGGAGTAGGATGATTTGCAGTTGCTTCATGATAAGCTTATTAGAATTTTTCATATAGACACTTTGAGTGTGTAATTTTGTCAAAAAGTGTGCTTTCTTAAGATTACTTTCTTTCCTTTGATGATAAACCCTTTGTATTAATAAATTCTTGAATTTGTATAATTTATTGTTATATAGTCTATTTTATTAAAATTGGGAATTTTTTCAATAAATTCAACAACAAAAAAGCAGTAATATAAAGGTAATAATTCACTGAACCCAGTACAAAACTATCGTAAGTATAGAAGCGTTATATTTCCGAGAATTGTTACGTAATTATTGCTTTTGTTCCAGTAGAAAATTGTCGTAAGTAGAAAAAAATGCAATTTTCAATACTTTTAAAATATTATTTCAAGTGAAAGTCTTATAAATAATATGACTAAATTCATATTCTTTCCAAGGAAAAATAAATTCTTTTAAAATCGCATTCTCTAATTTGATAAGCAGTTTTAAACCTTTAAAACGCTCTCCTGAAAAGTTGGCATTTTTTAGTTACGACACTTTTCTTCTGGGGTTGCGAACTTATAAATCATGTAGGACGCTGATACACATCGTGAAGATACACGACATGTTTCAAAGAATTCGTAAAGTCTGTCATCGTCATAACAATCATGATGAAGACTGTGATCTGCTTCCTCCTGCTGAAGAGAGAACAGGAAGAAGCTAGCACCGTGTGGTTGGAAGCAGACAACACTACTTTCACATTCGCCCCACCAAAGTTCACGATGGCCGGAATACATTTGCAATTGTTACAAAACACGGCACGAACTGCATAAATGTCGGGGGCTTCCCCACCTAACAGCACAACACGCGCGCGCCCTGTTCCCTCGCTACTGCCATGTTGCCCATTCTCTATAAAAGGTGAAGCAGAACAAAATACGTTTTGTTGTTTGTTGCTTTCTCATTACGTCTGGATTCAGAAACGAGATAGCCTCCACACTCTCTCTACCTTCTCAGAGCTTGCCATCCACATTTGCAACAGAACATATCCTCCTCACCACTTCACATCTCTCATCCTCCCATTTAGCTTTTTCACAAGCGACCGAGAAAGCTTCCACGCGAGAGATCAGTATTTATACGCCGCCAAACGTCACACCTACATCATGAGATTTATCGAGGATCCAGTGCCTAGTTCGGTTTTGTTATACGCGCAGGTTTCACCTTCTAGTAAGTAAGGGCCTCTTAAAACTTACATCCCAATCCCTCATGCCCATCCATGAAGTTTCGAATTCTAACAAATTCTGCAAATATTTTCTCACATATTGAAAGTAATGATTACAAACATCAGTTTTATGGAAATTGGTATTAAATTCTTCAATGAGATATGACTCAGATCTTGATCGAATTATTAGTAAGATTAAATTGGAATTTTCCGAATGGATGGAAAACTTTACATTAATTGTACGTACTTCGTCAATCTATAATACGCTCGTCCTCGGAAGGATTGTCACAATTTTTTGTCTAAGATTAATTCTGAATAGATTAAGAAGTAATTCACACATTGGGATTAATTATTATTCCAGTAACATTTGATTAATCCCACCATGACATTACTTTGAAAGATTTTTAGGTTCAAACTCAGCCGTGAATTGGACGTATATTTACCACACGTAATAGAATCCAGTCCCTGGATGACAGTTTTACGCATATTTACCAGTCACTCTTTACCTGAGTCAAAATTAAACACATGTAACTCGCTTTGGTAGCACAGTTTGCAAAGGACTGGCTATACAACAGAGGACCGGAGTTCAAATTTCGGTGATGGTTGTGATGTTTTTTTCTTTCGGAATTCTCCACCAATAATCTCTAAAAATATGGCACAATTTGGTTTGCGTGACATCGAATCAAATATTCGCCACTGTGGATATTCGTAATTTGTCCAAAGACTGGTAGAGAGCTGTTGTGTTGGATATGACGAAGACCTCAAGTTTATCCCTACCAGACGGGGTCATCACGACTCATGCAGATCTATGAGGTACGGCAGACACCACCAAATGTATGATATACGGATCTGATGACTGTAGATGAGTAGATGAATGCGTGGTATGGCGAATAGTGGAGCCGGCTTACACTGGCGGCACACAACTCATTTCATGACGCATGTACAAAAAGCCTACTTGAGCCAATGCTTTGGGATGTCGATAAGCACCTCTCTATAAACTGATCTACAACTTCAGTATACGAATACATTCCACTATTACACTTTTTTCACCTGCACACATTTTCACAGCAAAATTCATGATTTTATGCATAAAATAATACAGTAGAACCCCGATTATCCGTCTGTCTCTCTCTATCTTTTTTTTTCTACAGAAACATATGAAGTACTACTGTACGTTATATTAGTACGTATTTTTTGCTATTACAAATTGTGTAAGTGTAAAGGGTTACACTTACACAATTTGGTCTACTGTTCGAGGTGCCGTACTGCACAACTTCAAGATAAAATGGATTCCATAAGTGTCAAAAGAAAACGTGTTGGTGCCAAGTACCGAAAAAGTGCAAATAATTGAGTGGTTTGGGGAAAGAGAAACTGTGGCTCATCTCGCACAGAATAGGAGATTGATGTTACAACTGTGCGCGATTTCATAAAAATTAAGGATAAAGTGTATAGAGTATGTAAATCTACAACATGAGACCTCTACTATTTCTATTTTTCCGCTAACGGCCATTACAAGGAGTTTCCTTGAGCCTTAAAAACACGTCGTTAACAACCGAACTTAAATTAGTGATCTTCTGATTCACTACTTAGCGTGTTGAATACAAGACCACGGAGGAAATCAAGAAAGTTCAAGTATTTTAATTTATTAAAATATATTATCGTACGGATTATCCGATGTTTTCGATTAACCATTCATTTCACCCCCTTCTTTATCACGGAAAGTAGAGGTTCTACTGTATGTTCTCCGATGTAGCCAAATGGTAAGTTTGTGAGTGTATTATCTAGCCTAGACATACAGTACATTGACTTTAGGCACTGAAAGTGGTTTCTTCAAATTCTCTGTATTACCTGAAGCACATGTGTGCTGCTAACCACATAACTAATGCGTTGCTACTCGTGAAGTATAGCTTTGGCTGTAGACATGGAACCTTACCAAACAAAAGCGATCTCGTGCACCGCTGTGGAGTAAAGGCTGGTCCACAATAAACCGGGAACGGAAACGACAACGAGAACGGAAATATTGTATTTAAATGTGAGCATTCACAATAAAACTTTAACGTTTCCGTTCCCGGGCTCCGGCAAGCTTCTCGTTAATTGTGAATGCTCACATTTAAATATATTTATTTTAACAATATTTCCGTTCTCGTTCTCGTCGTTTCCGTTCCCGGTTTATTGTGGACCAGTCTTTACGGTTAGCAAGTCTGATTGTGAAACGAGAGCCCGGGTTGTTCAAACTTTGGTTGGGGTTTTCTCCTAGGTTTTCCCTCAACCAATTAAAGCATAATAATTGGTGGGTAACTTACGGGCTCATTTCGCAATCATTTCTTCACATGTCATCAAATTTCTGCATATGCCTATATTTAAAAGATACAACTAAATTTTATTTATTTCAATAATTTATTATCATACTGCTCTCTTAAATTGACTGGGCATATTGAGAATTTCCCAAAATACGCTAAAAATGTTTCATATAAAACAATTTTTTATCTCGGAAAGGAAGCAAAGCGAGAAAAATTGTATTACATTTCTTGTTTGAAATATCTCAAAGAATAACCCCCTGAAATTAATTACATTACTTATGATTCACCCTGTATATACTGTTGCATACTATCCAGATTAAGTAGTCACCATTAATTAATCATTTCGAACATCTTGCTTAAACATTGAGCTGTTGTTATCTATATTAGAAACCTAGAAACGCAATGAATATTCATTTTTTGAAGCTTATTTGTAGATTTTCAGTTAATAACAAGATAAAGCGTACTGATCACTAATTTTATCCTGAAGATGATTTGATTTCATCTTACACTAAAACTGAAGCAAACTAGATTATAATTACATGACAATTATTTTCTCTAAACATGTTAGTGATATCAGCTTTATTAACGATACAAATTTCGCGAAAAAAAAAAAACGAGGTTTAGATATCTTCATCAGCCAAGTGCCGGAGGTCAAGATTTCGCACGACGCGATAAAAGGTACGATAATGTAACAAGATCAATGCCCAATTACAAAAAATTGGAGTCAATAAAATTAATACTGACCATGCTTTAATTAATTACAGCCATGAAATATCGTTTGTCACTAAACCTAGCATATATTGAAGTTCGGGTGTCCGATGTTTAACGTCCAAAATTAAAGAAAAATGATCAACATCTGGTCACAAGACTGCATGGATTTCTTCCTGGACAGATTATGAAGGTTGAACTTGGATGTTGCTTTAACTAACATGGAACTCGGTGTCAAATTAATTAATTCTAGTTGAATAAAAGTCGGTAAAAAATGCACCTGCTCTTGACTTCGATCTTTATATGTCTTAACAAAATATTATTAATTTTTCCCTACTGTGTGAGCCGAGCTTCTAATATGAAAAGGAGCATCTTCTGTGGACCTTTGAAAAAATAACTAAGGAAGATACTAGTGAAGTGCTTTGCATGGAGGCAGAAACATGGACATTAAAACGACGTGAAGAGAAGCGAATAGAAGCATTTGAAATGTGGATATGGAGAAGAATGGAACGTGAACATTGGACAGACAATAAGGAATGAAGCTGTGTTGGCAAGCGCAGGTGAAGAAAGAATGATGCTGAAACTGATTAGGAAGAGGAACTGGAATTGGATGGGTCACTTACTGAGAAGAAACTGCCTATTAAAGGATGCACTGGAAGGAATGGTGAACGGGAGAAGAGTTCGGGGCAGAAGAAGATATCAGATGATAGGCGACATTAAGATATGTGGATCACATGCGGAGACAAAGAGGAAGGCAGAAAATAGGAAAGATTGAAGAAAGCGGGTTTGCAGCGAAAGACTGCGCTCGGGCAGAACACTATGAATGAATGAATGAATGAATGAACGGACTAAGCACATTGGGAATTCAGCCAACGGCTTTCTCAAAACACACTATGAAATATTCCACATTTATTTATTTAATTTTTATCTCAAAAAGCAAAAACGAGCAAAATTGTATTGAACTTTTTTGTTTGAAATATCTCAAAGAAAACACTCTGAAATTGATGATATTTCTTACGGTTCACTCTGAGTTGTGTGTGTGTGTGTATGTATGTATGTATGTATGTATGTATGTATGTATGTATGTCTTCCAGAAGTAGTCTACAGGTAGCTATTGCTCTCATCTTTTTGCCAATGGATGGAATGCATAAAGTTGTAGTACCTATTACCTTTTGCTTTAACTTTAGAAGATACTTGAAGTAGAAGTATGTACTTCGTTTTGTATGCATAAACCTACCACTACCACTACCACCACTACTACTACTACTACTACTACTACTACTACTACTACTACGAAGTATGTACTACGCGGCAGTAGTATAACCTATCAAGAGCATTCGATTATATCGATTATCGACAGTTCTTCGGGTTTATTCGCTAAGATTGGTTAGTTTTCGCCTTCCATGTATTTATGTTAATTTCTTGGTGGGAAAACCTTAGCAATAGCATTTACTTCAACTTTATGCATACCAGCCACTATTTTTCCGCATATAAGATGGTTTCTAACAGTGGCTTCGGTTTATAACTCAAAGTAAATATCTTATTATTGTTTGACCGTATCAACTTGCTGGACTACTACTACTACTACTACTACTACTACTACTACTACTACTATTCACTTGGTACATTATATAGGCTAAATCTCGAGGATAAACATACGTGGAAAATGTGAGAATCAAAGACAATATTTTACTTTAGATTAACAATAACAATAATAATATTTTATATGCAAAAATAACATAAAAGTTATTTTACGAACATTAAATCACAGTTAGACTATATTATTCA
Organism: Periplaneta americana; assembly: GCF_040183065.1. NCBI lineage: Eukaryota > Metazoa > Arthropoda > Insecta > Blattodea > Blattidae > Periplaneta > Periplaneta americana. The sequence goes on from NC_091121.1 coordinate 152,550,281, forward strand.
AAATGACATGCATTAGATCTTTTGAAGCTCTACAAATTAATCTGCATTAAGTAACTCTTTACCACCATTATATGTCATACCGTATGTTTTAAGACTTCAGTAAATGAACAAATCTGTTAAAACTGTGGTACCTGCTTTCACAGTCTAACGCAACAAACGTCCATATACAAGCAAAAACTCACGTTCCTCACAAATATAAATGAGTGATTGAATTTTCCATGAAATATATTCGCCCATTAATCAAAACTTACGATGAAGAAGTTATAAAAGCAACACGGGAATGTTTAAGTGTTCTACATCGTTCAGGCAATTTCGAATCAAGCCGAATAATTTCTTACTGTTAGAAGATTAAGGGCATGCGCTGCTGCAGGTAAACAGTTACGGCAAGTCTCCTACGCGATGTCTGCCCCGATCATGAAGAGACGAGTATAAACGAATCAGACAAGAGCATTTAACGAGGACAAGTTTCCATCCCGCTCCCTCCCCTGCGAACTGGTTTGTTTGGCGCTGCACCATTTCCTTCCAAGATGAATGCCGGTTACTTCTCAACAGAAAATTAATGTCTGTTAATAGTAGTACATGTATCTATTTCCGGGAATGGGATGTGAAGTTTAATTTTTAAAGAAACATTGAAAGAGAAAGAAATCTATCAGTTACCTAATCCAAATATAATTTCGGTACAATCCCGATATTTTTAGGTAATACGGAAAAATACGAAATACAAAGTTCCTCTCTATAAGTAGACCTCGGACTTTAGATTTTATTCCTATTTTTTCCTGAAGGAATAAATAAAAGCCAATGATGTAGGTACACGTTTCATGAAAAGTTATACTACCTGGCAGTGTTTAACCGTGCCTAAAAATGCCTATTTTACCCATTAGTACCTATTTCGTGTTTCTGAGCCTAAAATTGCCCAAATTAAATATTTCCAGAGATGTTAAATTTTTTTAATTTCCCGGAAAATTACGACGTTAAGTTGTAATCTCAGAACTTTTTATGAAATTATTCTTTAAACAAAAACCAATCTCTGACATACGAGATGTGATAAAATAATATCGAACCTTCCGTCAACAAAAATACATTCATTCATACACAATACATTACTCTAATCTCCTTCAGTGTAGTCCCCTTGGTAATGCACACACTTCTCCCAGCGGTCCCGCCATTTTTGGAAGCACTTTTGGAACTTAACTTTTGGAATGGTGTTCAGCTAGGCCGTCGCGTTCTGCAAATATTTCTAGATTTAAATATGCATCTATTTCTTCGCCATCATTAAGAAGAAATTTCTTCGCTTATAAAATGTTCCTACGAAAAGGCAAAGTTTCACAACAGAAAATTAGTGAAAAACGTTGTTATGTATTGCAATGCCAATTATGAAGAACGTGTTAATTGTAAATTCATTGGTAAATTAATTTATTTGTAATATGAGCACTTACGTACTAGCAGCCTTAGAGTGATGAAGTGATGAGATGAATTCATTAAAACTTACGTAACGGTGTTCATAATTTAAGACTTAACAAAGATAAAATTTCTAACAGCATTTTTTTTTTACTGTTTTTGTCATTGTATACCGTAATGCTTAATATTCACCAATTACTTGCATTTTTATAGCTACTGTAGTTTGTGTGGATAGAAACTACATTTTAGCAGCTTGAAATTATATTTATACGTACCTAAATATAAGTTTTTAGTGCCTATTTTAGGCGCCTAAAAGTTAGTTTTTAAGGGTGCTATGCATAGACATTTCGCTAGTCTGCGCTACGAGCGAGCTAAACTAGCCCCGGCTATCGAGTGATTACTTGTACAGGATTCATATCATAACATATCTCTAACACTGGTTTATGAAAACGAAAAACGTTAGTTCACTGATCATCCACCGGAAGCCCGCGCTAAGAATGTATATGAATATGGCCCTAAGTGCCTAAAACCCCGAGGTCTAATGATAAGAAAGAACATCTCTCTCGGAACAAATCTTACGTTTCCAATTTATGGCTAAACTGAAGATATCTATCTGCATTTTATACTTAAGGACGGCGTATAAGCATTCAAACAGATACACATCCACCATATTCCTGTAGAATGTAGAACAACGATCATGTAAATACCCGCAGCGTCCTAAAATTTATCACACAATAATTTTCTGAGAGTCAAAATTATGTAGTAATACATAGCGCTTAACGTAGATTAATTTGTGAAACGCTAAGGGTGCTATTCATAGACATTTCGCTAGCCCGGGCTACGAGCGTGCTAAACAGGATTCATATCATATCATATCATATCATATCATATCATATCATATCATATCATATCATCATATCATACCATATCATCAGTGACACTGGTTTATGAATACGAAAAACGTTACTTCGCTGATCATCCACCGAAAGCCCGCGCTAAGAATGTCTATGAATACGGTCCTACGATTTTATGCGAAATGACTAAAATGTATGTAATAAAAGAAACAACGAAACAAAGTATTTAAGCGTAACATATTTCGTACTCATTGATGTCATATTCACTTTGGTAAAGAAAATTAGATCATCTACACGAACGCAAAATGAAAAAAGGAGTAAATATATGACGTTTTCAAAAACAATTAAAATTTTTTCTTGGTTTACACTAGCGACGTTCCTTTTGCACATAACAATGTCCATAGCGTTGCAAAACTCTTGACGCTGTTTATGCTTCGTAAAGTATACGGAGCAAAGTACACAAAATAAGTTCAATAAACAATTCATATAGCATGGCGACTGGAAAACTCCAAGGACGGCTTCGAAGTTATAAAGGTAGCGGGCGCTTCGTTAGAATATCTCGTGTTATGGATAAAGACGCAAATGATTTTGCACCTATGTATTACTATATAATAAGGTAATGGCCAATTTGGTAGGCAGTCTGCCTTTACACATAGATACTTCTAAGTCTTGGTTCTTGAATACAAACGGAAGTGGCAACACAGCCATGAACTCCCTCGCGTATATCCACAGCGTTGTCATGCCTACATACTCACGTAGCATCGGCTTGAACACGTAGAGGAAGACTGGGTGAGTACAGTCACAACCAAATGTTCACACTCTCAATGCAGAGTGCTCAATCGCTTGTACTAGGCCTATAAATAAATCAGAAGCGAATGAGTAAAGGAAAATCTTCCCTTTTTCAACAAGTTTCATATGGATTTCTTACTTGTAATGAAATTATAACATAATAGTAACCCCATCAAGCCGGTCTTGGTGCAGAAGTCAGGTGTCGTACTGACCCTATAATGGAAATTACGTCGTATGTATCCATCTGATGCAGAGGTAGGATGAACATCGATGCACAGAATTTGTGTATGGAAGACCTGCGTTCGATCCCAGACAGGAACAGTAGCATTTACAGTATCTATCCCCAACAGGAACAATGCATATGGTCCACACCTGTGAAGTAAAGGTTAGCGCGTCTGGGATAGAAACCAGTGGCCCGGGTTCGATTTCCGGTCGGGGCAAATTATCTGGTTGAGGTTTTCTACGGGGTTTTCCCTCAACCCAATGAGCAAATGCTGGGTAACCCCGGACTCATTTCACCGGCATTATCACCTTCGTCTCAATCAGACGCTAAATAACCTAAGTTGTTGATAAAGCGTCGTAAAATAACCTACAAAATAAAAAATAATGCATATGTATCCCCTCTGTTTTCTTAACCTATGTTCTTGCACCGTGCTGACCATGTGACAAGAAAATCAAGCAAAAGTGAGAAAGAAACTGACCATCGCATCGGACGCAATCCTTAACAGCAAAGATAAAACACAAAATCGTACTCCATACAACATTTATCTGTCCACACCTGTGGAGTAACGGCTAGCGCGTCTGGCCGCGAAACCAGGTGGCCCGGGTTCGATTCCCGGCTGGGGCAAGTTACCTGGTTGAGGTTTTTCAGGGGTTTTCCCTCAACCCAATATGAGCAAATGCTGGGTAAATATCGGTGCTGGACCCAGGACTCATTTCACCAGCACTATCACCTTCATCTCATTCAGACGCTAAATAACCTTAAATGTTGATAAAGCGTCGTAAAATAACCTACTAAAAACATCCATATTTAATCTTAGTACACAAGAGTACGATACTACAGGATAAATATAATTTCATATGCGTAGGATTAATCGTAGCTCAAAACTTACCACTGATAAATAATGCAGGAAGCATCTTCACAAAATGATTTATAATAATTATGAACGAAGATAGAATAAATGATAACGACTAACATTTTACAACTAGTGTCGTAAAAAATGTCAACGCAGGGCAGCCGGTCTTGTCATTCAGACAGTGATACTTTAAACATGAGACTCTTCGGCCATGAACTCCTTTACATGGTGCATAATCATAAATGCTGAGAATGTCCACATGCCATAAATACAAGTTGTGTCAGCGGGAAACAAACCAACAAGGAAACAACGTGGCAGGTTTTAAATGAGTACAACACACAAATCTAGGCAAAATCAAAAGTTGGTATTGAACCGGAATATTAGTAGCATGACGAAACCAGTTGTCTTCGTTTGATAGTCACGGAGAATAATACATAATACAAAAAGTATTTTCATTTAGAGACCACAACAAACATACACATAAGTAAGTTTTCCTCAAAGCGAAAGGTTAAGAATGTGCATAATTCATCAAAACGTCAGTATTGACGTGTTTCCAAATATGTCAATCGCTAAAATCACTGACGGGTTTAATTTAATCCATGTTTCATATTAAGCTACAACAAATAGCTTCTTAAGTTTTCGACTCTGTCGTTCTTAAACAGATTAAATTATTTCAAATATACTTTGTCCCATAGTTATATTGCCGGTTGCTCTTATGGTTGTGAAACTTGGAATCTCACTTTGAGAGAGGAACAGAGATTAAGGTGTTTGAGAATAAGGTTCTTAGGAAAATATTTGGGGCTAAGAGGGATGAAGTTACAAGAGAATGAAGAAAGTTACACAACGCAGAACTGCACGCATTGTATTCTTCACCTGACATAATTAGGAACATTAAATCCAGAGGTTTGAGATGAGTAGGGCATGTAGCACGTATGGGCGAATCCAGAAATGCATATAGAGTGTTAGCTGGGAGACTGGAGGGAAAAAAGACCTTTGAGGAGACCGAGACATAGATGGGAGGATATTAAAATGGATTTGAGGGAGGTGGGATATGATGATAGAGACTGGATTGATCTTGCACAGGATAAAGACCGATGGCGGGTTATGTGAGGGCGGCAATGAACCTGCCGGTTCCTTAAAAGCCTTTTGTAAGTAAGTATATTGTGCCCCATAGATTGGTTAAAAAACATACGCTGGCTTACATAACCTTATAACGAGGACAATTGTTGACACATACCCACGAGCACTGATAATTAACATTATCTTGGAATGGTTGCTTGATAAGAGTTTTCAGTTATGTCCTATTATTAACTTCAACATAATAAACTTTAAAGTAAATAGCGCGCACTGTCAAATACATATTTGCGATTCCCAATAGGAAAACAAGCAGAATGACTTCGAACAATCTATTTTATGAACAAAACAATGACGAAACGTTCAATTACATGTATTTGAAAATAAAATGGTCAATATCTATACCTGTTTTTCTTTTCTTTTCTTGCTATGAACGCAATCTAGTAGACACAAAGCGTGATTGGTTGTAATAAAGGCCTGAGGTTTCCCTCGTCAACTTCTCGCGGGGGGGGGGGGGAAGAAGGAAGATATATGCACGAAAAATGTTATAAAAAATATGCATTTATATGTGCATCAAATGCTTGTAAAATTGTCGATTCAGGCAATATTTAAAAAATATCAATATTCATTACAATAGGATATATATATATATATATATATATATATATATATATATATATATATATATATATATAAATCCGAACCCTATTCATTACGCTTGCATTAAAAGCATTTGTGTTCCGATTTGGAGGGATTTACTATTTCAGGCAGTTCTTACACAGATACAAATATATTAAAAACTCGTAAATGAAAGCCATCATTTAGGATAAAAGACAGAAAGCATGAGTAAAACCTCTTCCCCTAACCGATATCCCAAACTTAGAACTTTAGCTCTCTTATTATATCATAACGGATATTTTTAACATCACTTGTTCTTCATACTGTGATAAAACAAAAACTGTAGTACGAGTTTCTATTCTTAGGATTAAACCTTACCGTATCTTACGAAAAATAAAGTATAATGTGATTTTAGTTATCACATACCGGAACGAATATATTTTATCAATTTATTATATACTCGTAAGATTTTAATATTCAGTAAGAACAACATACGAAGAAAAACAACTTGTCTTCTGATCATAAGAAAACTAATTAGTTGAAATTGTAGTTACACGAAAGACTTCGTACACACTGCACTTGAGGCAAATTAGTTGCAAGCAGCAGGAAATAGTTACTTTTACAACTTGCACTTCCAAGAACTGCTGTCTTTGACCTAGACAAAACTTGGTTTAAAAGCACACAGCTACAACGAAACGATTGCAAATTCCCAAGAAAAGACTTCAATCTGCCGTTATTGTGAAGTGTGAAGTCGCGCTGGTATATTTTGAAACCTCATGTTTTATTGTTAGCAATTTGGTTTGATTCCTTACTACAATTGTACCTACAGTGCATTATAATACGAAATAGGCTTCTCATTTTCTGCAGAACCCATACTTCCAACAACATTACTTTAAAGCACGCTGAAGCGGAATTCTCTATGAATGAAGAGGAACTTTATGTATAATATGAACACATTCCCTCACAGAATATTTTTTATGGATTTTCAATCACAAAATTGCAAAATGTTTGCAGTAAGTATCAAATGTTATAGTCAAATTCACATATTTTACTTCTTCGGACGAAATGTCTCCAAAATATTAACTGTTAATACTTACTTGCTTGCTTACTTACTGGCTTTTAAGGAACCCGGAGGTTCAGTGCCGTCCTCACATAAGCCCGCCATTGGTCCCTATCCTGAGCAAGATTAATCCATTCTCTATCATCATACCCCACCTTCCTCAAATCCATTTTAAAGGCTGGTTCACAACAAACCGGGAACGAGAACCAGAGTGAAAACGAGAATCAGCGAACGTGAATATGAAAATTTTTGATTCACAATAAACCGACAACGTAGACGACTATGCATATCGATATGCATGTCAATAACGATATGTAAAGTCGATATTACGCATTCTGATGTTATTAGTGTATAATTGACCAATGGCGTTCTCTCATGAGTACAAGGCAACCAACATAAACACAGGTTAACAAACTTCAAAATTTCAACGGTACAATAAATATGCTCATGCATCTTTATTATCACAACCTATTTTAAGTCTACCATAACGTAAAATAATTAGAGAAGAAACATTTGTAATAGAACAAAAATGAACACAACAGTAGTTATTGAACTGAAGCATGAATATGTAATGTGTAATACAACCAATACAGTAATAAAATATGATTCACTTACGATCGGTGTTCAAAGATGCAACTATTGAAAGCCACGTATTCTCTTTCATTTTCTCATCTTTATACGAGGTGCGCTGCTTATCGTAAACGTGAGAATTTTCCTTAACACTCAATATTAGAATCTCATCAAATAAAACTTGCTCCATGATGCACAGCACAGAACAAAATAATGCATATGTCATGTCACGGTCTTCTTGCTACAAAATATACGACGACAAAATAGCTTTTAGATGGCAATAGAATGAATCTAGTGGGCTGTGATCGGAAACGTGAACGCCAAAGTTGAAACTTGGCCAACTCTCCTTTCTCGATCCCGGGCTCCGACAAGCTTTTCGTTAATTGTGAATGCTCACATTTGAATGTACACATTTTAATAAATTTACCGTTTTCGTTTTCGTTCCGATTCTCGTTTCCGGTTTATTGTGAACCAGCCTTTAATATAATCTTCCCATCTACGTCTCGGCCTCCCTAAAGGTCTTTTTCCCTCCGGCCTCCCAACTAACACTCTATATGCATTTCTGGATTCGCCCATATGTGCTACATGCCCTGCCCATCTCAAACGTCTGGATTTAATGTTCCTAATTATGTCAGGTGAAGAATACAATGCGTGCAGTTCTGTGTTGTGTAACTTTCTCCATTCTCCTGTAACTTCATCCCAATTGGTCTAATATTGTGTATATTCATGTAAAATGCGTATTACATAAAAACGACAGCAACAAGTTCGTCCTTTCTGTAAGTGGGCTAAGAAGAAAATCAATTTTCGAGGAGGAGAACCACAAATTTTGAGAAGGAGAGGTGAGTAGCAATCTTTTCCAGTAGTCCCAAATAGACTATTTCCTTTTCCGTTTAGTCTACAATCAAGAACCTTTATTGTAAATCGCTTTATAATCATTCTTTCTAAGAGTTCCAGCCATTGCTTTCTTCGCTCGCCTTCTTTATCAAAATATTTTTAGTTAAGAGGGACGTACACCATTGGCCTGCAACAATTTAGTGAAATTCATTTTTTTATATCTGTCACGTACTATAAAAGCTAAATACACGAAACTTTTAGTGTTTCATATACATACATTACACTTCGTAAAACAATGTTCAGAATATTAAAATAGCTAATAATAATACCTGTAGAAATAATATCAATTTTGCATTTTTTTTTACAATCGTAAAGCATTTACATAATAAAGTATACAATTAATTAAATGTCTGCATGATTCTTTTACTGGAATGTTTTAAAGATCTGCATCAACAACATAGTCTAGGATCTTTTACCTATTCCTTCAAGAATTTTTTTTTTCTTAATCGTTACCTTCAACATTAAATTTACTAAAAATGTTTTATTAAGAAAAAAATGTTTTCTGAAAGAATAGGTAAAGGATCCTAGACTATCTTGTAACAAAATAACTTCAAGCAAAGGACAACAGGACGTGATGAACGCAAAGGACAACAGGACAACGCGTGGAAATTGCGGTCATGTGTTTGAATCGTGCCTACTGTATGGATCTTTGTCGATTGTCAATGCGTTGGCCTATACTGAATTAGGGCCAGTTCCACGATCTTCTCGCTGAATGTTGGACTGAAAATATAACTCTGAAGAGGTTAAGTGGAACCTCGATACTAAACGAATCTATATGAAAAAAAAGGTAACAATCAACTACAGATATTATCATTCTGAATTTATTATTACTGTCGTCATCGTCATCTTATGGCTATTAACATAAAACAGTAAAACGAATTTCAAAATATAGTTTAAGAAGTGTTTGTAGGAAGTATGTGTTTAATTCGTTGCCTGACGTAGGAAAACTGTAATTCGATAAACGTATTTTCTTCCGAGCACTGCATCCTGGAGCCATTCAATAACTTATCTTGTATCTTATCCACTTACTATCGCAATAAATCATAATTACAATTAATCCAAAAAGATAATAATAAATCCCATTAAAATATATAGGGCCTACTCATTCTGCAAATTCTATTTGCGTAGCTTAATTAAATAATAATAATAATAATAATAATAATAATAATAATAATAATAATAATAAATTTCACAGTTCTCACCGGTAACCCTTAAACGAAGGACTTTCAAGGGTAGCAATGGCATGAGGAAACTGTTTTGCGTGCGACGTTTCTGCGGTCTTTATACTCAGCAAGATGGCCAAGTAAAACAAGAAATTTGTTTATTTTTCAGCAAACAAGCTCCATATCGAAAACCCGTCCAAGTGGGAGAAGCTGCACTGCTAGAACGAGAACACCAAACAAAACCAGTTCTACCACCAGGCAAAACAAAAGCTCACCCAAGAGGCGTCTTCCAGGCATAACAAACCTATCATTATTCGCGTACTGCATGGTGTGTGTGGTGGAATTAATGATTACCGTTCCACCATTTTCTTCTGCTAAACTTCCTTTCAGAATCACAAGAAATAAAACATTTTGTCTTATTTCTCAAATAGCTTACCATTCGCTTGTAAGAGTAAACACCTCGATAAACTACCAGTCAAAACCTTCGTTGTTAAAGTTGAACCATTCACCCATCCGACACTGTATACGTAAATTTCGCAAAGAAAAATCGCAACGTTTAAAGTCAGCAAATAACAGCTGAGGTCAGGAATGTGCGTCTCTTCTCTCTTATTATGAGTTAATACATATTCGTCTTTATAAGGCGGTTACCTTACAAGCAAATATTCTGATGGAGGCAGAAAAAAGTTAAACTTTTTTCTTTCATCATGTTAATAATGTCAAAAGAAGTGCTTACACAAATTTTGACCACTCGACCGCAATTACGAGGGCAGTAAAAAAATATGATCGTTAGGGGCCGTTAACTGAAAGAAAACACAATTTCATTGGCAAAAGAGATACCTTTATCTTATCTTTGTATAAATAAGTTGTTATATTGGAAAATAACCAAAAATAATGGAATTGTACAGCGTGCAATTCGGCTTATAATTTCAAGCTCTTTGATGTGGTTGTCTGTGTGACTTGGTACACAATGCGCAAAACAATACAGTATTATTATATAATACCACAGTCTACTATATACAGTCACGAAGCTTGAGTTTTGAGGGTGGTAGAAACAATAGACTGTGACGGTACTATTTTGCATTGCCTGTAATGAGGCGATATTAGCGATCCTAGTGGTGAGCAACTATCTAATGTTTGCATATTTACTACGTATTGAGCTTCGCGACTGTATATACTAGACTGTGATAATACTAAATAGGGAATTACGTTCTCTATGCTCAATTATATTTTTATTATACCAAAAACAGTTCCTACATCTCTAACACAAATATCTCCTGTTATTTCAGGCAATTTTTATTAATCCCACTTATATTCCATGTGACAGCTGTCTAAAATTCCTAAAGAGTTAATCTATTGTTGTGTTCAGTGTCATCAATGTCATTAGCAGCCTATTTATTTCATTTCCAATTAGCCTTCACAAGATTTTTCTACGGATGGAATGACAAATGGATTGGCAAAAATGCCTAAGAAGAATTTTCTGAAGATGTCTAATATCATAAACGTCATATATATCGCCAAACGAGGACATGGAAAGACAACTCGAAACGGGACAGCAATGACCCATTCTTGACTCAGAAGTAGTACATAAACTATTTCCTCTATTGTAGTGCTGCATTTAATATTTCAGAGTATTTCAACCGAAAATCTTTTCATCTTAAACTGATATCAATCTTGAAAAATTTAACATTTAATTTATCTAAATTTCATACAATTATCGTGACTTACGCTTATCTTCATTGCAACATGACTACTAACAGCTCTCACGGATAATCATTGGTGCACCTGACATGGATCCATAACTAGGTGCATCGTGTAACAATATGACTTTGCTCATTTACAACTTTTTGTGAAGAACACTGAGCGACAAAATGACGGCAAAGAACAAGATTGTCCGTAAGAAAAAAGTCCCAACGCCATCTTTTAACTTAACTCGAATTTCGAAAGTAAAAAGTCGTAGTTCTAACAGTTTGACTAACGGTACGTCATTTCGTGGAAATAGGTTGCCTGTATAAAGAACAGTCTAGAACTCTGCAATGAAATGTCTGAACATTACCTCATACACAAACATAAGCATGTTTGTCTTACATTAATTCTACAGTTATAATCTAACACAAAAATACTTTGAAGAGGTAGCACTATGTCGACAAACCGAGAAATGTATTACGGACGTTTTATCTCCGCCATATTTCCATAAGGGATATTCTGAATGAAATCTGGGGTTGTCTCCAAGGAATGCTAGGCCTGTAACTAAGTAAGAACCACTCATTAGTTAGTTACTTTAAAGAACAGCTTTTTTGTACTTTAGATAAAGGTTCTTGTGCTGTCGTTTTATTCAGTATTGATAGGAAGCCTACTGACAGCGAAGAAATGTTCAGGGTTCATTCAGACAGTCATAAGCATGTTTTTATAGTGATAAATGCAGATAAATTGAATTGCAGCACGGCACTAGCTCTCTTTCATGGTGACGTATCCAACTGTCTTTCCACTTAACATGAGAACTAGAACTGGGTTCTTTGTAAATTATTACACCGGAGAAGTGACGATGTGACAGTCGACAACGCAGACAACTAGTATGTCACAGATGGCACCTTCTGCACACGTGATTTACTATACCGCTTCCGTTAGGCTATAATATAAAAAAAAAGAAACTATTTTACTTGTAAGACATAATTGACTGTACATTGATACATCACATAACATCTAAAAATAACGAATGGGATCATATAAGTCATTCAGTAATAGAACAAATTCGTGGTCCCTTAGATATATGCCATACTTTATATGTGTTTTAGGTTAAACCTTAGCACTTCAGCCTCAAATGGCATTTATTAATACCATCCAATTGTGTCTACCTTTGTGATATTCGTAACACCGTTAACTCAGATCCGTTCGTCGTCCAAACCTGGCTCATGACCACGGATTTTGAAGGGCGTTACGATCACCAGCATGGCTTCCTTCGTAAAGTAAAGCAAGTAAAATAACTGTCCCTTAGGGAAAGGGCTTGGGATAAAATTACCTGGACATTTATCGCCTATGTCAAACTTTGAAAGTGGTGGGGATTGCACTAAGTATAATCCTTACCCAGGGTCGTTTTTTACATTAGAATAATACACACACATACGCGCGTGTATTAATAATATTCATTCTTAAGCGCTTTGTATACGATCAAATTTTTCTTCCAATTCAATACTTTATAAGAAAACTTGTCAAAGATTGATCAATACTGAAAATATGTATCAAACACTGTTTCATATTGCAGAAGATTTGATAATATTTCAAACCATGTCCTTCAAGTTCATTTTAACCTACGTAAGCCTACCTACTAAGAAGCCAGGGCTGGGCACCAAGAGCGAATTCTACTCTCTCACGGGGAGCCGTATGACCTCTGTTCAACTCCTTTCTTTCCCGCCGAACACCGAGCAGCGATGATGCCGTAATGGATGAATATTAATATTCCCCGTTTAGAGTCTGGCTGGATTTGCTCCCTGTGCCCAGTCCCGTATTAAACACCGCAAAAATATAAATACAGTAATATCCCACAACTATGGTACACGATACAATCATTCAAATTTTGCACTATTTAACGTTGTAACTCGTTTAGACATATTTTTTGCTGTACTGAAATTTGAAGTGAAGTCATTGCAGCTATCAATGAATGCTTTTATTTCAGTAGGTTATTTTACGACAGCTTAGGTTATTTAGCGTCTGAATGAGATGAAGGTGATAATGCCGGTGAAATGAGTCCGAGGTCCAGCACCGAAAGTTACCCAGCATTTGCTCATATTGGGTTGAGGGAAAACCCCGGAAAAAACCTCAACCAGGTAACTTGCCCCGACCGGGAATCGAACCCGGGCCACCTGGTTTCACGGCCAGACGTGCTAACCGTTACTCCACAGGTGTGGACTCAATGATACTTCTACAATGTTCTTTGAATGGATGTATCTTGGACCATAGTTGTGTTCCAGGACAATAGTAGTGGGAAATTACGGTACCATAAATTCTTTACACAGTAACTAACCTATACAAAACGATGTGTTACTTAGCTGTGTAGTACCATAAATCGAATATTTTGATTGCATATTGTTTTAAACATATTTACGACTAGTATTTGCCTAGGTTATAGGTTAGAAACTTCTTTATTCAAAAAATACATATACTGATACTTAACTTGAAATATCTGTTTTACAATTTCCTTATACAGATTATTTTCCATTTTACTATGATATTCCATAGAACATACGGCGTATAGGCATGGCTTTAATTCATATAAATGATTATTAAACCATTTGTTTAAAGCTAGTAACACACACACACACACACACACAAAAACACACACACAGAGTGATTCAGTGACTACGTTACAAACTCTTAGTGATGATGAGGGATACAATTATGGACAACTTTCTTGTAGTTCGGTAGTTACAAGCCTAGATATGTTAGTCAGTGTAACCAGCTAGAATCGAACTCAAGACTATCCTTCTAAAGTTTTGTTGCAGACAACCCGTTCCGTTGGTGATTTCTCATAAACATGGTATAAGGTAGTTGGCATCATAAATGATATTTTGACTGATTAAATCTTACAACTTTGCTCGCAACTTGCTGATACCTATGCATTTCATTTATGGAAGAGAAAAAGGCAATGCAAGTTGCAAGTTTTAATCAGTCACAATATCATTTACAATGCCAAATAGGTTATACCATGTTTATGAGAAATCACCAACGTTTGCAGGAACAGGTTGTCTGCTACAAAACTTCAAAAGGATGGCCTTGAGTTCGATTCTAGCTGGTTGCACTGACTAATATATCTAGGCTTGTAACTACCAAACGGAATGTTTCTGAACGTAGGTTCCTATATAAAAGTTGTTCATAATTGTCTCCTCTATCATCCCTAAGAGTTTGTAACATAGTCTCTGAATCACCCTGTGTAATATTTGATGTCAACATTTACATCCACGTAATGTGGACCTCACAATTTTCATATAAATGAATAAACTCGCAAAAAACTTTTTTCGGCCATAATGCCATGTTTTTGTGGTTCTTGGTGTCATAATATTTCCGAATCCCACTAGTCAAATCCTTCAAAGAATTGTCAAGTCTTCCTATTTACTTTCAAGCAAAGTATTCCAAGTGATTTGAACATAAAGCCTGTAAAGTACTGGCAAGTCTTGAAAAGTCTTGTGTGAAGCCATGATTATAAAGAAAATTTGTGTGCAAGCAACTTCAAAAATGCATCGTCTTATATGGTTCAACATGAATGAATGCCGAGAACAAGGACCAACCATTGCAATCGCTGGTCCGCTAACGACTGTTTTTGCAGTGGTGATAGAAATATGTATGGAACCCAGCAAGAAGAAAGGTAGCAACACTGACTGCAAGCTTCGTGGAGAATGAGAGAAATCATCCCATGTTCTCATTTTGCACAGCCATCTTCACTCTCAATATAAAGCCTACACGCCACCTTGCATCGGTTGCGTATTCAGACAAAAGAGTTATCACAATGCTGAGTTGATATACTGTATGTATATACGAAGAAATATTATTATTTAACATAGTTAATGCTATGCATATTTCGGCTGTAGAATCCAATGATTGTACGAGACTGCACTTTCAGGCTGATGCGTTAGAATATTACGCAATGTTCACAAAGATTCCATTAATTTATAAATAAAGTACACTAATGCAGAAAATCCTGATCACTGAAGTTCTCTATTATTAAACCGCTGTAGTGCAAAGTCAAACTTTGATCCAAGCACTAAAACGGCCCACCAAATTCTTTGAGTGATCCGTCCTAGTATCATAAAAACAAAATTAACGTAGTAAATTACAAGCGACTTGATGGAACAGACTTCTAGAGTTACTATGCAATATCAGTTGAAATTATCAGTTTTTTTTTTAAGAAAAAGATCGTGCGTGTCACATGTTGAATGACAGTAATTGGTTATGCTGCCTACCAGCTCTTATCGGTATCACAAAAAATGTGAATGACTCGAATATTGTATTGCAAGGCAAAAATAAACTGATAAATTATGCAGTCCACACCTGTGGAGTAACGGTTAGCGCGTCTGGCCGCGAAGCCAGGTGGCCCGGGTTCGAATCCCGGTCGGGGCAAGTTACCTGCTTGAGGTTTTTCCGGGGTTTTCCCTCAACCCAATTTGAGCAAATGCTGGGTAACTTTCGCTGCTGGACTCCGGCATTATCACCATCTCATTCAGACGCTAAATAACCTATGCAAACAATGGAATGAAATAATTTCAATTAAAGATGAAAGTATTCCATTAATAAGTTTCTACGAAGAACTGGGGATATATTTATTTTCTACTATAAACAATTTCTTAAATATATTTAAGAAATCAGTCCTTTGTATACGTTATGAAGGTAGCTAGGAATGTGTTTGTTTTCATGAATATTCTAATTAATCAAGCACCACAACCAATCCTATGAGAATAATAGTAGTCAAAATGCAATGATACGAGCAATTTGATGGCATCCTACGCGTATTAATATAAGTCGTCGTTGCAGTGATAAAAAACCACTGTCTGTATGTTTCCCCCAACCTAAGTATGTGGATAGACATTTTAGAAAATAAACTGTTATTTTCGGGCATTATCTTTAGTGGCGCACAGAAAATTTCACTGTAGTCAACGGTCATTCGTATGAAAAAAGTTTTCATGCCTGTGCTAGTGCTTACGTACACCATACCACTAAATTTAATATTTCAAGTGACTACTGATGAGCTCGAACCCAGAGCCCCAAAGATCATCGGAAACCCATACTATCCCCAGACATCACCCCAGTCTATTTTTACTATTACAGACTATAGATACAATGAGGGAGAAGTGGAAAGAGTTGGTGGAAAGAAAGAGTGAAACGGGAGTGCAATGTCCCTTCGAATTTTTATTCAGGATGTTTGTAACTTAATGAACAATATTGCAGGGGCGTATTCATTGAGCTATTCTACAGTGATATAACCCAATATACCCCTATACTGAATCAAACAGTTAAGAAGGTAACAGCGTGTGAATGGTTGGCTCTTCTTGCGGCGCCAAGCACTGTAACATTCCAATACATCACTCGCTCAGCTTAAAGTATGTATAGAAGGGGCATAATACTGAAAGGGTGATCACTATGGATGTAAATACAACACAGCACGTTCTGGGACAACTGACTAAGTATTTCATTGTTGTCTAATCATGAAAATCCCATTCGTATACTACCATCAAGGCTACTTTGATTTTGTGTTCGTGTACGGTTTGTGCAACGGTAATACTGGAACTGCTATGCGGGAATATCAAACGATTTCCAGATCGTAGACAAATCATGTCTAGGACACGTTTTCTGTTTGTTGTATTAATCTATCTTATTGCTTTTGGGAATGACATCGAAATGCAATGCAATTCGATTCGGTAACGTGTTATCATGCTAAACTGTAATCCTGCAGCTCGAAATACATCTATGACAAATTTCATGACGACAGTCATCTAAAACGTAAATTAGCACAAATTAACTCCTGTAAGTGATCAATTGAAGACTGGACACTAAAAAGACTAAGTGCCAAAGAGACAAATCCTACAAAACAGAGCTTTCTTGTGAGACTAGTAATGTAATATACGTTTTGCACATCTACTGGAGAAGCTAGGCTCTAAATAAAATTACAATGGGACTGATTGTCATTTCTCTCAGTGGTTTGAGCTAGGGACATACTTTTTTTTTTTGGAAAAACTAATCTTAAAGATATTGGCACTCAGTCTTTTTTTTATGTCCACCTTCAATTGTTATTCCATTTGATAAAGTATCAATCCACATGGAGTAGAATGGTTTAAATGACTAAGGCTACAAACCGCAACCCCTTTACTTATACGAAATATGAAGAGTAGAATACAAGAGAGAGTCTAAAATTCTTTGCAGAAGTAGCATATTGTATACTAATGTACTAACTTTGATCCTTAAATATAACTAAGGTTAGTACCAGGCAAAATATTCCAAACCAGTCCTGTTAGCGGTATGGAACAAGAATTTTCACGATTATCGATGCGCAGAATGCAAAAATTTCATATTTCATGTTTTCGTAAAATGGTCATATTTCATTAACATCTTCATGGGGCTTTCATCGTACAAAACAATATTAGCAGTATTAACAGAGAAAAGGTATATATCTTTGCCAGAAAATATAGAAAATTTACTTGTGCTGTATTGTAACCAGCGTTCACTCCAGCCAACGTAAGAAATTGATATTATGATGCTGAAGAAATGTCCAATTATGCAAATTTATTGTATTTTAAACTATTAATCTTAAAAAGATTATTTTGTAAATAATTATATAAACCTACCTCAAATAGTTTAGGGACAAATATATATTTAGCACTGAAAAATTAATTTCGTATTTTTATATTTGGCCAGAATGAATGCCATATTTTGGCAACATTTTCTTCTTAGTATGCCGGTTTCTAAGATTCATGCACAAAATAAAAGCAATTTAAATGTATGGAAATATGTGGTGTCATATTATAGTCAAATGTTAAAAATTCTTCACGCAGTGACATTCAATGAGGAACATAGACATCTCTATCCTATGTAACCTAGAATTTATGCTATATTATTGAAACACAAGGAAGAACAAGCATTCTAGCACGCGTTGATTCTTTCCATTATGAAAAGTAGCACACGAGGCTAAAATTGGAATAAAAATAGGAAGATGTTTCATCGCACGATAGACTTCCTTAAATCCAAAATCAGCCAAGTTAAAAAAATCAAATAAAGGTTCTCTCTCGCTGCATTAAAGGTCTTCAGTTGCATCGGCAATCAAACAGTATAATGACTTCCACGCAGAATACTCGGGTTTCGAAAGTCAGCGAGTGTTAAGTGGGACTTGGGGTACAAAGGTAAGCGGGAAGCATTTCTCTTGAATCACTTCCGTTCTCCTACGAAGTTATCCGAACTATGATAAAAACGTATGATGAAAGCATAAACAAGTCCTCGTCGTTGCGTCCTCGTTGGGGTGCTAGGGACAGCGAGCGACACTCGTGCTGCGAGGTTGCGCTCGGCGAAGGTTGGAATCCTGCTTGCACTGATTCCTGGATGTATTTTTCCCTCAAGATTTTCCTCATCTCTAAATAAATGTCTTTCTTACTGTGACGGAAATCTTGTCTTCTCTTCTTATTAACAACCTTCGTTCAGAAGAATTGACAGGCTCCCCTCAAATCCACGTGGAGGCAGAGTTGTCGCATTCTTTCCGAATTCCAAGAATCCCGTCAGTCTGACTTCGATGGTCACCAGGATTGTGGCAACTGTGCAATCTTGGGACGAGGGGACAGGATGGAATTGTCAGAGGTGTTTGTGTAGGAAGTCATAAATCTGTAAGTGGGTGTTCAAAGGAGCCACCGAACTGCACTCCTTGAAATAAAATAAGGTATAGTTGGCACAGCATCGCCAAATAACCGATAAAAGTCATCGTGCTCCAATGATGGGCCTTTTGGGGCGTTATGTCCCCAATTTTGTGGAGATTTTGAGCCACCATTAGACACGTACATTTCTCCTGGTTTTGTGGTTGGAAAGCACAATATCGCTTAAGATTACAATGGCAAACACAAGATAAATGAGACACCCCGTCGGAAACAGATACGAATCCACGAATTTGCTGCCGGAAATGCTATCGCTTGAATCAGAGTGAAGGACTACAGTATTAAAATTAAAAAAAAAAGTTAAAGGTTATGAAAGAGAATTAAGGCATCTGCCTTACCCATGATCGTTGTATACTGTCCTGAATGTTGATAATTACATTACAACAAGCAGAGAGCATTTCCATGTGACATACAGATGAATCATAAAACCGTTTGGAGATTGTTGCGAAAACGAAATGCTTTTTTCCTTCCAGCGCACAAACCAACATCCTTCTACCACTATTATATAGCGTGCTATTATCTGTGCATTTCGAACTGGCGACTCAAGGTCAAGCAATGGACTGCATTTGCCACGAGTGTTTACGCCTATCCTGGACCATCTCCTCAACTAAAGGCACCTGGGACAACCGGTTTTACCAGTACTTCAGTTCACAGTTTTCGGTTCAGTGACTTATGCGTGGTTTGTACTTTTGTACGTGACCTTGATCCGCCAGTTCGAAATGCACAGATAATAGATTTTTCGCTAGCAGTTATGGTGGTAGAATAAATCAATGGTAACAGTACACATGTCCCGCGCTGTGGCGTCGTGCTCTAAGGCATTCTGCCTAGGACTCGCGCTACGGAATGCGCGCTGGTTCGTATCCCCATGGGGGGAAGAAATTTTCTCATGAAATTTCGGCCAGTGTATGGGACCAGTGCCCACCCAGCACCGTGATGCACTTGGGGAGCTACGATAGGTAGCGAAAATCCGATTTCGCAAACCAGCTATAACGGCTGCGGGGGGGGATCATCGTTCTAACCACACGATACCTCCATTCTAGTTGGATGATCGTCCACCTCTGTTTCGGCATGTGGATGCGAGGCCAGCAGCCGGCTGGTCGGTCTTGGCTCTTCAAAGTGCTGTAGCGCCATGGATTTACTTTTTTTTTTTTTTACACATCTACAGTATTGCACAAGACGAACTCATCTGTGATACAATGCAGTACAGTTAAATCTTCGAATTTATATTATAATTTTAGCTATACACTGGTAAGAAGCAGAGGTGGTTCCGTCAGTTTAGAAACGCCTAGATTCAAATTCCAAACGTAGGTGAATTTTCCATGCAGTTACACTATTGTTCAAACAAAAACATAGCTGCAGCTGAGTGGGAAACAAGTAGAGACAGTTACGTCAATGGTGTCTATAGTGAATGGTGGAGTGTGGGATAATCCACGCTTACTTCATTCACATGGGTTCATTGTGCTACTTCCAGAACTGAATTTTGACGTGGACTACGAATGGCTGGTAAATTTGGCTTAAAGCAGGCCAGAGTTCTGTTAGTACTATCCGAAGGAAATAGTTCTGCTGTCCTTAACAATCCATAACCTAGGCCGGATTTGAAGTTCGGATCGAAGTAACAGAACACAGAGGGAAGTGTCCTTAGCACACGGCATAGCAATCCAATTCGTTTAGAATGTTCAATCTTTCCTGGTTATAAAATAATGTTGAAGCGTGATGTATAACCTGCTTCTAATATCGTGATTAAGAAAGCTTGGCAGCTCTTGTGCGTATCAATGGAGTGTACAGACATAACTTACACCTATACGATGCTCCTACGTGTGACTTATTAAATACTGTACTTGCAGCCCGTATGAGATAACAATTTAACATAATGATCAAGATCTCATAACAAGAGTTCTACGTCTGGTTACTTGGTCTCCAAACAACCCGCAACAGTACAGGTACAGTAGAACCCCTATTATGCGTGGTATTGAAGGGGGTTTACTGAACGGTTAATCGAAAAAATCGGACAATCCGTACCATAATAGTACATTATGCAACGAGCCTATAACGGTAGTAATTAAGACGCGAGTATGTTTGTTTATGAAACGAGCGCAAGAGAGTTTCATAATTTTCATACGAGCGTCTTAATTACCATTATAGGCAAGTTTCATACGACTTTTTATGCTCGACCATATTTCTAACTTGAAATTATTCATAAGTATTCATGTTATGGTTATGTGAGGAGCGGAACTGACCTGAATTGTGAGATGTGCGCAGACGCGAAAGTATTGATTTTTTCCGAGGCACGAATGTCATTGACCTTGATATAATCTAGAGAATAACATGAATATTAGTCTTGATATAACCTAGAAATTGATTTAGAATTGAAAAACGAGATGACAAATTGAATTTATTTGAATATTATTTACAATTAACGCTAATTATTGTAGTAACAGAACATAACCTTCTGCGACAGTATTGGATTTCCAGCCTCCGTGACTTTTCGCTAATTGTCTTTCGATTGCATATCCGAGAATAATCGATACTTGCGGTTTTATAATGGTACAATGGTGATTTCTCATTGGCTGAACAACTGAATTATAATGAATAGGTGTACTTTAATGAGGTGCATTAAAGGGCTACTACCAGATGTATAATTACTACATTTCGGCATGGTCGAGCATAAAATATTTTGTTAAATTATGTAAACTTTCGTCATTTTCTCCGTTGTCTCATGTTTAATACGTTTGGTAGTGAATCAGAAGTTCATCAATTTAAGTCGGTTGTTAACGACGTGCTTTTAAGGGGTAAGAAAACTCCTTTTAATGGCTGTCATCGGAAAGATAGGAATAGTAGAGGTCTCATGCCGTAGATTTCCACACTGTATACGCTTTATCTCTTTGATTTTTATTAAATCAATCTTGCATTGTGATGCCAGATGACCCACAGTTTCTCTTTCTCCAAACCACTTAACTATATGCATTTTGTTAGTTACTTAGCACAGCATGTTTTCTTTTGACACTCATGGAATACATTTTATCTCGAAGTTGTACAGTACGGCAACTAGAACAGTAGAAACTGTGTAAGTATAAATGCTTGTAATAACACTCTCAAGAAAAAATGCATATATTAATATAACTTACAATAGTATCTACTCCATATGTTTCTGTATAAAAAAATAATAATAAAATAAAGGGAGAGAAAAACAGTCGGATAATCCGCCAATCGATTAATAGGATGACGGATAATTGGGGTTCTACTGTATATAATATGCAGTATAGCTGTGCGGCATTTACTTACACAGTTTAGGTCTGCTGTTCAGTGAACATAAAAAATCGAAACAAAGCTGGGCGCTTGGAAAGTAATGCTCTAGAAGAATTTGGTAGCTAACACTTTATTAGGAAAGAATAAAATCTACAGGGTGAACCCTAAGTAATGTCAATTTCAGGGGGTTATTTTTTTTAGATATTTAAAATAAAACAGTTCAAAACAATTTTGCTCGTTTTTCCTTCCTTTTTGGGATAAAAACTGTTTTATATGAAACATTTAATAGCTTGTTTTGGGAAAGCCATTGGTTGAACTCCAAATATGCTCAGTGTATTATAATAATAAATGATTGAAATAATTTTAGTTTTGTCCTTTAAATGTTTCATCAGCAGAAATGACACTTCTTAGATTCATAGCTGGATATACAAAAGTAAATAAAAAAAATGGAACACGGACATTCGACAAGAATTACAATCAGAAGAACTGAATGAAATAATTAATAAATATAGGAAAGACTGACGACAAGTAGATAGAATGACAGACAATAGATTTCCTAATATGGCCTTGAAATATCAATCTAGAGGGAAAAGAAGTACTGGGAGACCTAGAAGAGATGGTCTGAACAAAGGAGCCGGAACGGATTGAAAGTCCAAACCATGAAGTAGAAAAAGAAGAAGTCCTTTAAATGTGCAGAAATATGATCCGAACAAATGTAACATTGAAAAATTCCTTTGCAGGACGAAAAGTTACATATGACAAAACTAAAATTATTTCAATCATTTAATATCATAATACACTGTTCTCTTAAATTGACTTTGTATATTGGGAATTAAATCAATGACCTTCCGAAATCACGCTATGAAATGTTTCATATAAAATAATTTTTATCTTGAAAAAGAAGCAAAAATGAGCAAACTTGTATTAAAATTATTTGTCTGAAATATCTCATGAAATTAGTAACATTAGTTACGGGTCCACGCCTGTGGAGTAACGGTCAGCGTGTCTGGCCGCAAAACCAGACCGGACCGGGTTCGAATCCCGGTCGGGGCAAGTTACCTGGTTGAGGTTTTTTTCCGGGGTTTTCCCTCAACCCAATACGAGCAAATGCTGGGTAACTTTCGGTGCTGGATCCTGGACTCATTTCACCGGCATTATCACCTTCATTTCATTCAGACGCTAAATAACCTGAGAAGTTGATACAGCGTCGTAAAATAACACAATAAAAAAACATTACTTACGGTTCACATACATAGGCCTACATCCCTGCACAACTTCTGGTGGATTTCAGCGAAATAAAAAACAAAAAGGCTAATCTTTTATTGCGTAGTTTAGGTTAATTCTTCAAGTATGACTTCTTAAATTAGTATCAGCGGAAATACAACCAGTCTCCGTGAACAACACGCCCAAGGAAACTGAACATACTGGTTCTATAAAAGTGTTTAAAAAAAGTTCGGCTTTCCGCCGCGCCTACATTGTATATGTATACATCATGCTCGTACAAAAAAAAAATATCGACCTGGATGGCCGTGTCCGCTCTACAGCCGAGTCAACTTCATGACAGCAAGCGAACAAAACGGCCGTCTCTATGTATTTTCCAGAGTCACGAGTTAAACTTCTCTGTTTGTACGTCGATGAAGCAACTTGCATGTGTGATTAGCAGATTGGCAACCAACACACCAAACCCCTCGTCTGTAGCTAGCTACTGCAGGTTTGTGCGAAGTAAGCGCGCAAATACAGTACAACCTTACTTATTACGGATACAGGAACGTTCTATACATATATTCTTTATCGGAGCATTAGCATGTTTGTGTGGCCTATGAAGACGTTTCAGATCTGTATTCTGTAAACGTAAGACATGGACCCTTCCGGCTTGTATCTCGAGAATTCCCTGTTCCGATCAGGTAGAAGGGGTGCAATGTTTACTTTTTTCTAAAAGATTATAGACAATACTTATTGAAACGCCTGTCTCCATGGTCTTGGTAGAGAATTTCGCATTTAATTCCTACATTTAAAGTTACTTTCGCTGAATTTATAGTGAGGGTCACATAAGAGCAGTTTCTAAACAGCAAATACTGCCGTCTTGTCAGTGTTGCCAACTGTTATCACATATCATACGATCCTACGTACTAAATAATTTATTTACTTACCGTAGTTTATGTTGGAAGATTATTCTAAATAATTCAATAATTTGTAACATATTTTCGTAGGCAAACTATACGAGAAAGGATCAACATGTCAAGTCTTTTGTCTGGCAATACGAAATTCATTGGTTTGACTAAACAATTGACTCACGAGACCTAAACTAAAAATGTATTTTGTTTGGACACATGAAATTATTAGTACTAACTCCGAAAACTTACCTGACTATAATCTTGAATTATAACCACAAAGCAACACATAAAATAACTATTATGTATTAATATTAATAATGATATTAATGAATTATTAATATGTTCAAATTTCACTAGCTTCCAGTAACCGGCTCAGAAATCTATACAATTTTAATTTCATGGAACTCCAGTATCGACAAATATTGTCGATATTTATCTCAGCTGCCAACATACCAGTTACAAAATCACTACCATTTGTAGTATTTGTTTAATATCGAAATTCGAAACGAAGTTGGCAAAAGAAAATTCAACCTGCAAACTAGAAAATCACCACAATCCACTAGCATATGTAGTAATGGGGGAAAAATGGTTAGGTTTCACCCTTAGGGTATGAAGTAAGCTGACCCGGACTATACCTTTGACTGTCGGCCTGGGTAGCGCAGTAGGTATAGCGTTGGCCTTATGTGCTCGAGGTTGTGGATTTTATCCCGGCTCAGGTCGATGGCATTTAAGTGTGCGACAGGATCATGTCAGTAGATTTACTGGCATGTAAAAGAACTCTTGCGGGACAAAATTCCGGCACACCGACGACGCTGATATAACCTCGGCAGTTGCGAGCGTCGTTAAATAAATCATAATTTGACTTTTTTTTACCTCTGATTGAGGTTCTGGCTGATACGTCTATTATTCGGCATTACATCTTGACGATATGTGTCAGAGGAAGAACAATAATTGTTGTGTACATCTCAAGTCTGATTAGTGAACTATGTTACTAGTCGAGATGTATAGTAATGGAGAGGGAAAGGAACTGGCCCCCCTATTCTATTATATTCTGGTTTAATTACCTCATGCGTGATGCCTCACTGTATCACTTAGAGGTTCCAAACTGTTTTCGGACTGCTGAAATTCGTTAAATTGGTCGAAACGTTCTCGCTCTATGTAAAGTTACATGAACCATAACGAGATTTATTTATATTTATGACTTTGACTATGCTTCCCTACTTTAGTTGTGTTGATAACTTTGCCTCATCTAGTGAACAGAGTAATAGTGTGTTCAGGAATACTAAACTTTCACTAACTGTGCACTATTGGGACTGCATTAGAAATTATACCTACTGTAGACGTGCAAGAGTTCGCATTTGGCTTAGGGCTGGTTCACAATAAACCAGGAACGGAAACAACGAGAACGGAAATATTGTTAAAATGTACTTAAATGTGAGCATTCACAATTACCGAGAATGCTTGCTGCAGCCCGGGAACGGAAACGTGAAAATTAACTGTGAATGCTCACATTTAAATATTTATTTTAACAATGTTCTCGTCATTTCCGTTCCCGGTTTATCCAGCCTTTATTGTTCACCTGAAAAATAAACAATGACTGGAAAGTATCAAAAATACCTGATCTATCTCAGACGTGAACGCAACCTATTTATTTCTATTGTACTTTCCTCGATCTCCATGGCGACCTTAGAAACGAGAAGAACGTGGAGTTGTGAATGTGGCTTCACCCACATGTCTGACATCTTCATTTCTGCGAAATCTGTGCGCGTCGAAAAGGTAACGTGCGATTATATACAGTAGCTGCAGAAATAAGCTCCGTGTCTTTACTACGTCCGGAAGAGAAATGTGCGCCTTTTAAGTACTGTTATATCTTAAAACTTTAAGTATTGTTATATTTTAAAACAATCATGTATTGTAGTTTTAATTCGGAACATAGGATCTCGCGTCATGTCATGGTACTTAATAAATTTATTTCATAACCTCTTTCCATTTCATACTTCATTTCGCATTATAATTTTATAGAATTAGTACTTAAACCTTTTGTACAAATGAGCAAATGGCATTATTAATTTTAAATCGCATGAAATATATTGCAACTAGTTGGACCGCATATCTACTGTATGTGAAATCATGGCTGGCGTGTCGTTGAGGTAGTTTAAGTGGTATGGAAATATACTCAAACCACATACCACGAATCGGCACCTTGTATTTGGGCCGTCCAAGAGTAAAGCTATTACCACAGTCTAGTATATACAGTCACGAAGCTCAATACGTAGTAAATTTGCATCCATAGATAGTTGCTAATCACTAGGATCGCTAATATCGCCTCATTACAGACAAGGCGAAATAGTACCGACACAGTCTATTGTTCCTAGTACCCTCACAACTCAAGCTTCGTGACTGTATATACTAGACTGTGCTATTACTATATGTGACATTAGGCCAGACGTTCGCGGGTTCTATTTCCGCCGAGATCAATGGCTTTTACGAATGATAAAAATCCTTAACTTCAAAAGGGAAATGAAGCTGGGAGATTCGTGACATACTGCAGATTAAGGTAGCAGAAAAAAAAAAAAACTTTTCCTAAATGTAAAGGCTCCGGACAAAATTTATCAGCCATTTTCTTTCTCATGTCAGAATTCAATTGTCAGTCATGATTTTCTCTTATGGGGAAAATGAATTCCCCTTTAAGGCGCTCTCCACCTCAGAAATTGAATTGTTCACATTGTTAGACAAACATATTATGTCTTCGTCTAACATATCGACCCTCACAAGTATTAACATTGTAACTCACTTTCTTCCATTTTTCAGGAGAAGGAAATGAAGTTTTAAAATGATCATATAAATCAGTGTACACACAGAGTAACAATAAGATTTTACATACGATTGGGAAGGTTTAGAGCTACAATGATAGTACTGGAAGAAAAAGAAACAATTTAAGGCCATATTAACTAGCATAACTGAAAACCATAAAAAATTGAGTTACAATGTTAGTATTTGGGAGGGTCGATATCTGTATCAACAACTAATCAAACTTCAATAGAATGATTGAAGTACCTTCAAATGTGATAGTCCAATCCTTTAATACAACACTAGCTAATCGAACACAAAATAGCTATAGCGACATAAGATTTTCTTGTTTCCTTCCCATTTACGTCTTGTTAAATCGAACTATTAAAATATGAAGCGGCCTTCATATAAACGATCACGAAACACAAACATGTCAGTGAAAATTATTCACCCCTCCACCACGCTGGCGATACATAGCCCTTCGCATTACAGCCGTACACGAGTGTGCGAAAAGAAGAAAGCTCTGGAAAACGTAGGAATCAATTTTTATTCCAGCAGTAGCAGCTCGCTGCCTGGCAGGCAGGCAGCTCGGTCCGGGGAGCTGCCGACTTGGTCCCCCAGGGGCAGCCATCGATCCCCGGCCGGCACCGCACGAGCGGGTGGCGGGCGGGAGAGGCGGCGTTGCAAACTCTAGCAACTGCGTTGCGTTAGTTGCGGTACCCATTACTACACACATGCGTCAGAGGGACGACTCCAATAATGACAACACCCACCCCTATTCTCCCTTATACATCGCGTCGAATCGATTTTTATGTTTCGAAAGGAATAAAAAGCTTAATGTATATGTGCGCATACAGAACAGGAAACTAGACATAAAACGCATGGTGCTCCCTTTAGAGAGTTTCTTAATAATTATACACCTAAAAAAATGATATTGCTACTTTTAAGTCTCATAATACAATGTGAATTTCTTAATTAGTGACAGGTGGTTAGTGCTCGGTTCGAACAAATGCCGAGTACGATACTTCACGACTAAGGCATTAACTCTTTTCGGCTAAATTGTCTGTTGCTTTCAATTTGTGCTAGTACATCGGTCAGATCGAAGTCGAAAACTCCGGCTTTCACGATGAAAGGATTAGGAAAAAATTAGTTTTTCTTTTAGTCCTGTGGTGAAAACAAGTAGTTTGGACATGCGAAGTACAAAACGAGTTTTATGACAAAAACTGTCAGCAAAACGTCAGAGATATTAATTAAGCCTCAACATATACCATCCACACCTGTGGAGTAACGGTTAGCGCGTCTGGCCGCGAAACCAGGTGGCCCGGTTTCGATTCCCGGTTGGGGCAAGTTACCTGGTTGAGGTTTTTCTGGGGTTTTCCCTCAACCCAATATGAGCAAATGCTGGATAACTTTCGGTGCTGGACCCGGGACTTATTTCACCGGCAATATTACCTTCATCT
Organism: Periplaneta americana; assembly: GCF_040183065.1. Taxonomy (NCBI): domain Eukaryota; kingdom Metazoa; phylum Arthropoda; class Insecta; order Blattodea; family Blattidae; genus Periplaneta; species Periplaneta americana. Next base: position 152,578,785 of record NC_091121.1, read on the forward strand.
CATTCAGACGCTAAATAACCTAAGATGTTGATAAAGCGTCGTAAAACAACCTACTAAAATAAAATAAAAATCAATATATACCTGAAAAAAACCATCCTATTACCCAACAGTTCTCAATTATTAGCACTTCTTTCAGTTTCGAGGCCTATATTACTTCTATATTCGTCTACGAACAATTACTGTATTGGATTCTTGTCGTTTACATGCTCAGAATTACTTTAATAAAGTTTAATTACATGGAATAACCAATCTCACTGTATGCAAAAACAACCGAGTGTTATTGATTTATAATAATAATAATAATAATAATAATAATAACAATAATAATAATAATAATAATAATAATATCACCCTTTTGTTCTTGTCGCTTATCTAAATGTTGTATTTTTAACTGCCCCCCATTGAGGGTAGCCCTTACGGACTCTACATCCTAAAAAAAATAAATATACATATGTAAACATAGATACATACTACGAAAACTACAAAAATGAAAGCTGTAACAATTACATAAACATTATTTCATTTGCATATGTATTTTCCTTCCCATGCATTGAGAAGTTCAATATTTGGATATAAATAAAAAAACTATAAATTGCATATTTTACATGTAATATTGTTTATAAAATCGAATTACGAAACAGATGTAGATGAACATAAACAACTGTACTCCACACTTCACTGAAAATATGCGTAACGGGAAATAAACTAACACCATTCTCCCACGGAGAAGATAGCGCCAGATATTTCATTTTCCCGCTTACTTGACCGTCTGGTATCCATACTGGGAACCTGAGTTCAAATCTTGGCAAGTTCAAGTAGAACCTGTCGGGAGAAAGAGTGACTGAGAAGATCTTCTCGAAGAACTTCCGTTTATGATGTCATCGTTTTATTTATTCGTTATTCTCATGTCTGCAGTAGCAATAAGAGAAACTAAACACACCATATCACCTTCTACAAAACGCCAATCCCATAGGCTTCATAAAGTCGATGTTCTACAGTGCCAGTAACTACGAGAGTCCCTGAATTTGGCGTCGACGCCTGGGTATTCGGATATGAGACCTCTTTAATGATACGTGATAACTTTTGCTGATGGAGATGCTGGTGTCACTTTGAAGGCAATCCATATTTGTTTTAATACATTATATGGGATACTTCAAACACGTAAAGATCTTTAGGGTAAATTGTACAGTTGAGGATAGCTTTGCAAACCGTCAAGAATGATAATGAGATGGATCACATCTTTTCCTCACAATGTCATAAGTTATAGATGTGTTGAGAAGCCGAGATATAAACTGTACTTTGGAAAAGAAAGAATTTTTCTCATTATCATCCAGAGGATGGACAATCGAAGAGTTTTTTAAAACCGTAATCCAAAAACACACATTTTCTGGAGAAAGAAAAAACTATCTGGCATGGGTGTTGCTGATACTTCAAGTATGAAATTCATCATGCCATTTCTTAAGATGTTGTAGAAACTTCGGAAAACTGAAGTACCCGGTACCTACATTTATAACTTAAATTGCCTCATGGAAATTGTAACTGTGGACAATGGTTGTTTTAAGAAAAAATTCTCTGTTGTGGCTCAAGTGTGCCTCTCCTTTAATCTTCATTTTCTTTATTATATATTGTTTCTGCTCCTTTCGTTGCTTACGTTTCGTCAATGAGATACTTCTGCACGTAAAGATGACTCCATAACTAATACAACAATTCTAATGTCCTGGACAATGGCTGTGTTCACAAAAAAAAAAGTCTTTGGACTATATTTGTTTTATGAAAACCACTAAAAATTTCCAATCCTATAACAATGACAACTAATTCACTAGATGGCTGCTGCAATAATCTCATCGCATGCTTAATATCTCAAATTTGCATTTTTTGGACTATGGTTCTTTTTTTTAACTTCAATTGAGGGGCTTAGAACAAAAAGCACGTAAGTGACAGAAACCTAGTTTTGAGGAAATTACAGTTGAAGTTCTACATGCAATGAAATATTATACACTAGTTTGGTGAAATGATGCCTATATAGCAGCATTGCACAGTGTGATCACTTACCTGATTTTATCCCAAAGAAACATCCTTTTGGGCTATCATAACACGCACTTATCTAATTTTTTTTTAATAATGTCACTTACCTGCTTTTTATTCTAAGCCCCTCAATTGTTTGTATACATCTTAGTCTGGTTAGCGTAATACAGTATGTAACTAGTCAGCGATGTATGCAATGGAGGAGGAAAGGAACTGGCCACTCTAACCCGTGATCTCCTGGCTTAGTTACCTCATGAGTGATGCATTATTGGTGTCACTTATGACGTTCCAACCTGCCTTCGAATAGTTGACTAAACAACAACATCTAACTGAAAACTTACAAGCATATCATTCTAAATTTAACCTCTACAAAAAGCCATGCTTAAGAAATTTATTTTGTGCAACACTAGCGGCTAACGTGAAATGAAGCAACATCGGGTAACTATAGCAATCATGTTGACATTTTCTAATATTCTTGCACCAAGAATCAGTTCTTTTATCTACAATTCACTCATATTTATCTGTACACACCAAATACACTTCAAATATTCACGTTTGCTTTATATGTGTCACATTCTTTACTGTGAACATCGTCAAAGAACATCTATTTACTGATACGTGTTAAAATAGAAACAAAAAGAGAATGTGAGAAACCTTAAAAAAAATAGCTTATTTTAATAGTTGGCTATTTAACGACGCTGTACCAAATAGCGCTGATGGAATTGGTGATAGATGGTATTTGGCGAGATGGGGCCGAGGATTTCCCATAGATTACCTGACATTCGTCTTAAGCTGAGGAAAACCTCGGGAAAAACCTAACCAGATAATCAGCCTGAGCGGGAATCGAATCCACACCCGAGCGCAGCTCTGTATCAGAAGGAAAATGCCTCTGTCGACTGCGTGGCTGAAAAGCAGCTTAGAAAATAATAATAATAATAATAATAATAATAATAATAATAATAATAATCCATTCGAATAATCTCTTCGCTGGCGCTGGTATATCGCTATATTAATAAACTGTAAATAGTTGGAAATAAATACTTGACCAAAGTAAAAAACACACACACACAACAAAAAAATCGACCTAAATTCGAAAAATTTTAAGCACACATAAACAATTTCCTCATTCACAACAGCGAGAGATAAGAGCGTAAAAAATAAATAGTTTTACCGGCAATAAATCTAAATTGATAAAGATTCTTCCGTAACGCATCTGTTGAAGCAACAACAGCATATTTTACTCATTACTTCAATGTTCATTTAGTAGAAATGTATAGGCCTAGTTACATTATGTACTTTTTTTATTTACTTTTCCCATTCTTTCAAGAAAATAAATGAAATAACTACAGTATATTTCTTGCACGAATTTTTATGACCCAAAAAACCCTAAAAACGACCGAGAAAATGACCTTAAAAAAAAAAAAAAAAAAAAAAAGAGCAAAAAATAAACAATTCTATATATTAGTTAAAATCCTACCTTAAATTAACAGCTCTCCAGACTGTCTACTATGTATTCCCATACAAAAGTACAACATTTTCCCACACGATCACAAATTTTCCCACAACTTACAGTATGAGCTACAATTAATAATTAATTAGGCTATAATTAAATGTTTACAATAAAAAAAAAAGGATAAACGTATCACTCACCAAATCTCCTCCATATCTAGCATAGTACCTGTATCTCAAAGGAGGATACTAAAATGGACGTTCGTGACTTCAAAGGAGCTGCAGTTCAATTCTTTTGTTTGGAAGGCAGAGCGTACAACTGAGCCGAGAGCTTCATCTCCTATTCTATTTCTCTTTTTTCTTTTGACATCACTTACTATCGAGAAAATCATTTCAGATTTCTTATTTGAATGGGGTAGTCTCAGTACTAAATTTGAGAGTTGTCGTTGAAGTCTTTGGCTTAAATGACTAAAATTTAAAAGATGGCCAAAAAAAAGCCCTTAAAATTAAAAAAAATGACTTACAAGATTAAAACACCGAAAAAATGACCAAAAAATAGCGTAAAAACTCCACGTTCCTGTACCCAGCAGCTTGTATCCAGGATTTATATATTTACGGGCGTTGGAAAGGTTGCAAAGAAAAAAAAAGATGACGTCATCAAAATCCGCGCCCTGGTGACCACAAAACTCGCCTCCTTATTCAGGAAATAGCATCAGAAAGAGAATTCTGAATGGGTCCACAGAAAATAACAGTTCTGCATGTAATGGGGATCCACAGAGTTCGCAAGCTTGAGAAGCTTGTTTGGTAACAACGAATTCACCTAAGAGACCAAAATTCTGCCTTCAAGTTCGGCGATAGAGAACAAGAATTACGAAGTGGCAAAATGTTTGATAACTTAACATTCTGAATTTAAGTTATTTTCATTGTTCAGGAGCATGTAGCCTGTAAGGTAATTATTTTTATAGAAAGCTACGTAGATAAGTGTATAATTTTTCATATTAGCTGTAATAAAATAATGTGTCCATTTAAACTATTCCTTTCTCCGAAATCGAGAAAGATGTACAACAGGCAACTCACCATATTACTAAATTCAACATGGGAACGATTTCGACACAGCAGAATGCGTTGTACACACAGAAACCACAAGCGTAACGTTCACAGATTTTTTTCTATACTGTGTTAAAAACGGCTTTTGTTCTCTAACAAAATTAATTTCGAAGCGCTCTAATTCACACAACTTTGAAATGTGGTGTAAATTGGCAATATGGTTCAATTTGTAAAAGGCTGTTCCCTGAACGTGTTCTGAAGGCAACAAGAAGCTAATAGTGACATAAGATTCATAATACTTTTAAAGAAATCTTTCGTGACACAAAAAACACACATTCGCGCAAAGTTTCACTGCTCTAGAGTACATTTCCCTCTTCCTGGCGGATGAACAAAGGAAGAAATGCCTGCTTCGATACAAGTTACTACGAACACTGCATTGACTGCAAGAGAAAGAGAGATTCTCTCACTCAGGGACATTAGTAACGGGAGTCTCAATTGCAGAGATCGATTCTTACTGCTAGTGTGTGTTATATAGTATAATTCAATGCAACACAACTACGTACGCATCAGTAGGTGTCGTTAAGTCCGGTAAGAAAATGGAATATCTAAAATAGCTGTATGACTATTTAGAATTACGAGAACTGAGTTGCCAAAAGGGAAAACATAATCACGAAGACGAGAGAAGGAAATGTGTCGAAACTTTTAAATCATCATAAAAGTTGAATGCATGAATAATCAAATCGTTTATTGTAAAAACACCACAACCAACATTTTTTATTTTTTACAAAATGCGTTTTTTGTGGATTTTGATTGCCAGCATGAATGCGCATCTTTTGATATAAAAACCTTATATCTAGCATGACTGTAACATGTAAAAAATTGGACAAGAAATATACATTTATTGTAAAAACCCCACAACTAACATCACATATGGTGTTTTTCAAATAAACTAATTTGCCACACTAGCTGACAGCATCACTGTCGCACCCAACAGCTGATTTCAGTCACAGTCTTCTGTCTATTGCTGATTAAGTGTTGCCCTTTCTATTATTATCTGTTTTGAGTATTTTGTTACAAGATGATTAGTTCAAGTGATGAAAATGTTGCTAATGAGGATTATTGAGAATTCGTCTAAGTTCAAGGTAAAACGAGTCACAGCTAATGATGTGGTTAACTTCAAAGCTTGGTGGCGAAAATGTTATAAGCTATCTAGCATGTCTCATTCATCTTATGGCCGTGGTGTACCAAAGGATAAAAAGGTAAATTTTAAAAGTTCGCAGGTAAAATTTCACTGCAATGAACAAACAGGTAAAGTTCTTTGTAAAGAGTTCATTGACAACATTGCACCGGCAGAAGTATTCACCATTCGAATTCCTGAGAAAATGTTTGTGCTGAAAATTTACCGTTTGATCTACCAACAGAACTAGCTTATAACAGCTCGACGCTACCAATCAATGTTTAAAAAATGGAGGTCCTTAACAAGATTTTGCAGTACATACCGGACAGGGGCGGATGCAAGGGGGGCGGGATTAAGGGGATATATCCCCTCCCGAAATTTTGAGCAAAATACGAAACAAGAAACAAAAATAATATTAATTTTAATTCGTGATTGTACATAGAAATTAGAGAGTTTTCCACGTAAATTCTCTTTGCTAAAATGTTAAATTTCAAGAACTGCTGGAAGACAAACACATCATTCTTACTTCAGGACAGAGAGTCATGAAGAGTATTTTAGGCTTTTAAATTTCCTTCTCTTCTTAGACTATTTCATTAGTCAGCTCAAGGACAGGTTTTTAAATCATAAGGGAATTCTAAAGTCCATACAAACTTTGCTGCCTAAAAACATAGTGCGAGCATCAGATGAAGATTTAGAAACTGCTGTTGAGGCTATAGTAAATCAGTGGCCCAATGATGTTGATGCATCACCGGAACCTTTCTTCAATGAATTGAAGACGTGGAGAAGAAATTTTCTTGATCAGAAAAATCTTCACCTAATACCTACTGATTTTATATCATCTTTGAACAGGTGCAATGAAATTATTTTTCCCTGCACTCGCAAGTCGCTGAAACTTTTCTGCACGTTGCCTGTAACTACAGCAACACCAGAACGGTCATTCTCAACTTTGCGGTATTTGAAGACTTACTTGAGGAGCACGATGGGAGCAGACAGATTAAATGTACTGGCCTTGATGTATATACATAAAAATGTAGAAGTAAAAGCTCATGAAGTACTGGATGAAATATCTAAGAAGCCTCGTCGCCTTCTTCTGTAATTGTCATTCTGTCATTGTTTTTGTATTACAGTCATTGTAAGTGTTAAAATTAAAAAATTATGGTTTATTTAACAACGCTCACAATTGCCGAGGTTATATCAGCGTCGCCGGTGTGCCGGAATTTTGTCCCTCAGGACTTCTTTTACATGCCAGTAAATCGACTGATATGAGGCCTTAAGCACACTTAAATGCCATCGAGCTGAGCTGGGGTAGAACCCGCAACTTCGAGTACAGAAGACTATACCGACTACGTTACTCAGGCCAACTTGTAAATGTTTGTGACTCGGAAACAAATTGTGAGTATATAAACTTATTTCTCATTACTCCATTTTTACTATCTCCTCAAATTCCTCCCCGAAAAAAAATCCTGCGTCCGCCCCTGATACCGGATGAACTGAAAGAATTCTAAACATAACTGTGCACATGGCCTACCACCAACAAAGATAGTAATGACAGTGGAGGAGAAGACTAGAAAAATAATAAGTTTTAATTTTTTATGATTTTATACTGTAGTTTTTACACAGATTATAAAGTTTGTTCATACTTACTTTCATTCACTCTGATACTTAGAAAAAGTCAATGCTTTGCTTAGTTTCAGTTTGTTCGTTGGAAAAACCCCATAACATCCTAGTTTATTTAATTTTTTGGGAGGCTTTATATACATATTATAAAACACAACTAATGGTGAATAAACCTCATATTTAGCAACTAATATCACTTGTTAAATACATTTTGACAATAAAAATAAAAGTAATGAAACTAAACAGTTTTTATTGGTTTCCCAAAAGTTTTGTTTTTGTCACTTGTGGGGTTTCAGAAATAAACGATTCACTTATAACTAAGAGATGCTGTCTCACGTGACTATTTCACATCCAAAAATTCGGCGTTCCATCTACGAATAAGTAACGTTTAGGCTACTATAGATTTCGTATTCTTTCTCGACCTTTTAGATCAAAGGATTAGGCAGTTCCAGGAATTAACTTCCTGAAATATCTCAAACGAAAAAAAAAAAAAAAACAGTAAATAAGATAGTACATTGATATTATTCCCTTGCTGTCCCGCTAACAACAGTTCCCGCGCGACAGGGGATTCCTATTCGCACCAGCACATTGTTAACACCTTGATGTAAAGTTGTTAACACTGTGAAATACACAACGGTAAACAGATGCAATCTCCTTCCTAAAATAACTATTAATTTCTCGAATATGTGGGAATTACTCTTGTAAATTCCCTTCTAATGGCCAACAAAAATTACAAAGAATCTGATCAGAAAAGCGCGGTGGCCATAATCTAAAATTAATAATATTATACTGAACACAGTTTTATTGCTGAATTAGAATTTAACGCTAATGCAAAAGAAGCACTTAAGAAAATTATGCCTAACACCCGTGTTATAGATTAATAGCCTCTACGAGTTGCAGGACTAAAGAACACATGAACAAAAGAGCAGTTTTGTGAGTCCTATTTTCATATTAACCGTTTATTTCTAAAACCCCACAAGTGACAAAAACAAAACTTTTGGAAAACCAATAAAAACTTTAGTTTCATCACTTAAGATTTTGATTAATTCCATCACGACATATTTTATGAAATAAATTATTAACAAATTTACAATTTATATTGGCTCATGTTGTCATTATTTCTAACAAAAGTTTTCAGGAATACTGACTGATTCCAACCCTTTTTTTTATTTTGGGACAATTAAATCCAATTTCATATAAAATTATTTTTGTCAAGATGTATTTAACAAGTGATATTGGTTGCTAAATATGAGGTTTATTCACCATTAAATGTGTTTTATAATACATATAAAGTCCCAAAAAAAATTTAATTAATTAGGATGTTACGGGGTTTTTCCAATATACTTAGTTTCAGTTAACTAAGCAAAGCATTGCCTTTCTTCTAGTATGAACAAACTTTATAATCTACGTAAAAACTACAGTATAAAATCACAAAAAATTGAAGTTTTTTTCTGTTGCAACAGACATTTTTTTCTTATCAGAACTTACTATTTTTCTAGTCTTCGCTTCCACTGTCATTACTATCTTTGTTGGTGGTAAGCCATGTGTACAGTTCTGTTTAGAATTCTTTCAGTTCATCCGGTATGTACTGCAAAATCTTGTTAAGGTCCTCCATTTTTTAAACATTGATTGGTAGCGTCGAGCTGTTATAAGCTAGATCTGTTGGTAGATCAAACGGTAAATTTTCAGCACAAACATTTTCTCAGAAATTCGAATGGTGAATACTTCTGCCGGTGCAATGTTGTCAATGAACTCTTTACAAAGAACTTTACCTGTTTGTTCATTGCAGTGAAATTTTACCTGCGAAATTTTAAAATTTACCTTTTTATCCTTTGGTACACCACGGCCATAAGATGAATGAGACATGCTAGATAGCTTATAACATTTTCGCCACCAAGCTTTGAAGTTAACCACATCATTAGCTGTCACTCGTTTTACCTTGAACTTAGACGAGTTTTCAATAATCCTCATTAGCAACATTTTCATTACTTGAATTAACTATCTTGTAACAAAATACTCAAAATAGATAACAATAGTAAGGGCAACACTTAATCAGCAATAGAGAGAATAAAATACTGATCCGGCTGTGACTGAAATCAGCTGTTGGGTGCGACAGTGCTGCTGTCAGCTGTGTGGCAGACTAGTTTATTTGAAAAAAAAAAAAAAAACACGATATGTGATGTTAGTTGTGGGGTTTTTACAATAAATGCATATTTCTTGTCCAATTTTTTTTACATGTTACAGTCATGCTAGATATAAGGTTTTTATATCTAAAGATGCGCATTCATGCTGGCAATCAAAATCCACAAAAAACCGAATTTTTTTTAATGTCGGTTGTGGTGGTTTTACAATAAACGATTCATATGTAAGTAAACGCTCTCCATCCCTAATAATCCGGTTTTCTTGACTACCGTTCTCTGAAATGCAACTTACCTTGCAGTAAACAGTTGGTTGCAGGACAGTAAGAAATAACCTCACAGTGTAAGTGACAGCACGCACAAATTATCGGCAAAAAAGTATAGTGACTGGCGCACTTATGTTTCTCATTGTATTTTCACTTACAAGTTAGAAAAAGTACGAAGTGACGTTTTGCTGAAGTCGGTTTCAACACCGGAAACAGGCGGATCATATTTAGTCAGTTAAAGTGCAATTTTTGGTTGGTGAGACAAAGACGTCCACCGCTGTGAAGTAACGGTTAGTATGCCTGACCGTGAACGAGCGGGCGCGGGTTCAAATCCTTGTTGGGACAAGTTACCTACTTGAGATTTTTTCCTCAACCAATTAAGAGCAAATGCTGGATAACTTTCGGCGTTGGACCCTGGACTCATTTCGTTGACATTACCACCTTCATATCATTCACACGCTAGATAACCGCAGCAGTTGATAAAGTGTCGTAAAATAGCCCACTAAGAAGAGAAGACAAGACGGTCTTGAAACTGATTTCCTGTGAGTAAGACTACTGCCGTATTCTCAGCCATCGTTCCACCACAAGAAATACTCGTCGATCTAAGAATAAATCACGCAAGACAAGTTACGCAACGTAACACAAACCTGCTAAAAACAGTTCATGTTGTGATAAATAATTACACATAGTTCTATTATAATAAGTTAAATCACGTAAAAACATATTCTGTGCCTGAATATGGGTAGTAAGCCTAAATTTCGTGTCCTTTGGACCAACAGAACTTCAACGAATGGTGAAGAATAGGAAAACAAAAAAAAGACAACTTCTTTCCGGATTGAGCATTGTCATTCATTTTAACACTCTTCAGTAAGAAATGTCATACTGCTGTAACACTGTTCACTATGCTATTATGCTCGCTCTACTCCAGTAAAGTCAGTGAGGCACTGCAAATACAATATATTATCAACCAATCTCTACTTTCTTACATAAATGCAGACGAAAAAATCCTTCGTTGTGGCTTAAAACAGTACCATTTCTAGCTATTAATCCAACCGACTCTGGTTCAATTTTCGGTAGAGAAGGAATAGTGATGTATTCTTATATTGTGTTTGTCCTGTGTTACATTTAGTGATGTTCTTGCACCAATCAACTTTAATTACATTTTCTGTAATTGTTTTTATTGAACGGGAAAATGGGCAAGACTCCATATAGGCCTACTGTATAACGCAAATTTGTCAGATCTAATTTCCACAGAAACTATACTTCGGAAAAACATTTAGCAAATGGTAGTCGTAGTATACTTTTGCATGTACAATATCGAACCAAGGTCTACCTACCTACAGCACTGCTTTTGGTATGTGCAATATGAGACGATTATACAGATCGTCTAAAAATAAACGGATAAAATTTTTTGAAATGACAAAAAAAAAAAAAAAAAATGCAAAAGCAAAAGTTAACAGTATCCTAACTCGATAAACATGAAGTTGTGTTGGAAAGAGTGGGTGAAGAAAGAATGACGCTGAAATTGGTTGAGTCATTGGCTGAGAAGAAACTGCCTATTCAAGAATGCACTGGGAGGAATGGTGAACAGGAGAAGAGTTAGGGGCAGAAGAAGATAATGACATGATGATAGACGACATTAAGATATATGGATCATATGCGGAGACTAAGAGGGAGGCAGAAAATAGGAAAGATTGGAGAATGCTGAGTTTGCAGTGAAAAATCAGCCCTTGAGCAGAACACTTATGTATGTATGTATGTATGTATGTATGTATGTATGTATGTATGTATGTATGTATGTATGTATGTATGTATGTATGTACGTACGCATGCAAATAAACATGATTTGTGATTAGGCAGTGTGTTGATGTACATCATACGTAAAACTCTCCATACACTGCCTAATCACTTGAGTCAGGATGAATTTGCATAATTTTACCTATTAAAAAATGGAAAACGTTTGAGTGAAAAGAAACAAAACATCAGAAATGTCTTTCCTACAAGGAAACAAAACATCACTGAATGTCTTTCCTACAAATAATATATGAATATATCCTTGATGGTGAAATTCCATTGCTTCAAAATGTTTAAATAAAATTGTATTAAATACAACTGTATAACAACATTCCGATATATACAATAAATTAATAAAGAAATCTGCCATCAGTAAATTCACAGAATGATACTTGGAAAAAAATAAAATATAGCACCGTGGCGTTTTCACTAATGTATTATTTCTTTTCTCTGTGGTTACTAACACAATTAATTTGTCGGTCTATTTTTGACACTACTTATAAATGCCCAGGTAAACAAAATCTGAGGCCGAATAATGTGGACAATTCAATTTTCCTCTACTGTCTTAATTTTTATCATCACTCCTTAATCGTTTCTTTTACAGTATCGCCTTTCCGCAATTTTTTCATATTAAAAATTTCACTCACACACACACACAAACGGAATTAGTAATAAGTTAGCAGTTTTTACTTCTACTGGAATTTATTAGTTTCGATTTTTTCATACCGCAGAAATTTGGGCATTAAGAACTTTTGTAAACCAAGCATTTCGTCATGAAATATAATACCACTGACTTAATGTTTATATATAAATAACTTTTCTGCAGACTTCCGAGTAAGACGAGGAGCATCGTTGCTATTCCATGCTATCGTATACATTCAACACTTCGTGCAATGGTATATGGAAGTTCAGTCGAAGTGCTTTGCCTTTAAAATCACACAATAAATAACTGCATTCTGACTGCAATTAAACATTTTTACTGCAATAAAACGTTATTTAACAATGTGATAATTAAACTTCGGATTTTTAGACTCATTTAGTGCAGGCTGAAACATACGTTCTTTATTCCACCCAGTTTTAGGCAATATTATCTTTCGAGATTTTCTCGTGTTGCATACATTTAGGGATTTTTACATAAAAATGTTGCAACCTATCCTATTCGAACCTAAAAATCCGAGGTCTAGACTGATAATTGTAACATGATCATACTGGTGCAACTGTAACAAACGTTTACTTGCGCATTTTTACATCTTGAGTCTAACACAATATATTTCCTTGCGTGGAAAGATGACAAACAAATCAAAAGAACTGGTGCTAACTGTACTAATGCTACGAGTAATGAATCCATTTCAGATGACAAATCCATTTTCACTATTAACCGTGTTTTAATATTTAACCAAAAATGTTTTATGTATATAATTCGTTCCATCAATATCATTCCTATTCGTAGTATGAGGTTTATGATTTGCACTTGTAATTATGCATTTTCGCAATACCAAACTGAAAGAGCTTATGTCGGAAAAGGTAGGTCTACAAAGAAATATGTGACCGCGACTGCTTTAACAGAAATCACGTGACTGGAAAGCTATCGTCAAGACCATGCCGCTTGCAGTACAGATAGGCCCCATAAAGGGTTCGACCGTAACCACTATGTTCACTGACTCTGGAACAAAATAGAGGTCCACACCTGTGGAGTAACGGCTAGCGCGTCTGGCCGCGAAACCAGGTGGCCTGGGTTCGATTTCCGGTCGGGGCAAGTTACCTGGTAGAGGTATTTTCCGGGATTTTCCCTCAACCCAATATGAGCAAATTCTCGGTAACTTTCGGTGCTGGACCCCGGACTCATTTCACTGGCATTATCACCTTCATCTCATTCAGACGCTAAATAAATTAAGATCTTGATAAAGCGTCGTAAAATAACCTACTAAAAAATTAAAATAGACATTCTTTCAAGAATACCGCAGAATCAAAAATTGTGTATTCTAACAAGAAATAGGCTACGTGCTCTTTTGTTCTGAACAAGCAATCTCTAATTACAGGTAAAATTAATATTTCCCGTCAGTCAAACACAGCCTTCTTTCTATGTACCCATAGACTATATGAAGTAAGTAATTATTCCCACGCATTTTCTCCATATATTAATTTCAATATTATTCATACCATCTTTCTCGGTGGTCGAATGGTTACTACACGTTATTACCATCTGTTCAAATCAAGACAGGAACACTTTTCAAAAGTAATATTAGGAGGCTCGTAGCATATATTTTTATAGCACGTAAACTGTTATAAAATGAGCGCTTCGCACAAAATTGACTAACAATTTCTTGCTTACGACAAAATTAAATTGCGATAATCATCTTCGTCATTTATCATGCTAACATATCGAGTAAAGAACTCAACCATTTATAATAAACTGAATTCGTCATAATGCCTACAAGAATCCAGGAGAGCCTTTGATTGGTAGTGCTATTAAGTATAACCAATTCGAATCGAACAACAATGAGTAGCTTAGGAGACAGATGGGACACAACGTGTAGCCTTCCACATGAAAACTACTACAATGAGGTCATAATGGAAACAGGCCCCCTAAACAATATCAATGGAAATGATTATTCTATTTTCTACAATATTCATACTGCCTCTCATAGTTCCAGCAAATATCGTGACAATACCAACTCTCTTGTAATGAAAATGAGAATGTAGGGAAATAATGTCATATTGTGTAAATGCCACGATTCATAGATAATACGAGACATTTCGAGATTTTTCTTTATAACTTTGGTACCACCTGGATAGTCACTTGACAGCTGCGATTTGTCTCAAATAAGGATCGAAACCACCTACTAACTCTATTAATTGGGCTAACTGGCTTCATGTAATTTAGACTGTAGGATTCTAGATTTCGTGATTTCAGAATATTTTAACATGAAATACATTATTATGCTCACAGTAACAACCAATGAATTTATTATAGAAGACAAAGAAGTTAAAAAAAAAGTAAAGACATTCAAATACTTGAGATTTCTTTTGGACAATGATAGGTCAACCAGATCTGAAACTGAAAAAAAAAAAAAAAGAAGAGTGATTGGTATGCTAAATTCGGCGCTCGGGAACAAAAACATTCTCTACAGACAAAAAGACATATTTACCAAGCCTTCGTCCAGAGCATTCTTCTATGGAGACAAACATAGACAAATAATTTCCAACAGACGAGAAACTATTAGCCACTGAGATAGACTTTTGGAGAAGGGCATCGAGAAACTCAAGACGGGTAAGATTCAGAACAGAGTTATACGGGAAATGTTAGAAGTTAAAAGTATAGGTGGTATAAGAGAGAAGATTGAGATGGTATGGACTAGAGATGAACAACGATCGAGAAAGCAAGACTAACAGCGCCCGCAAAGCCGAAAGCCGCACGACAATATTCTATATGTCGCGTCGTTGACGTAAAGGCTGCTTGTAAGTGTTCTGATCACTCCTGAAGTCCCGAACGTCAATCAGCCTTGAATCGCCACAGTTGTTTATACCTGACTGAACTTTTATCTACTTTGGCAACTGTTACATAAGTATAAACAATCAAGTAACCTATTTGTAACATCATCTATACCTTTCAGTGTATAATAATCCGTTCCCCAATCTTTATTTAATTACTAGACCCTTATTTAAAGGCTAGGAACTTTCTTTTCATATGTTTGAGATCAAGTGTGCAATCTCAAGTAAAAAGAAAACGTTACGTTTTATGTTTCTTAGAAATGCAAATTTATTTGAGAATTATTTTCTTCTATTTATATAACCATAGGTAAAATACAATAGAACTAGAACATTTTGATAAGTAAGATACTGTTATTGCAATGATGTCTGTTATTCAAAGTTACGAAATTTTTCCACGCCGACAAAATGCTATTTCGAGAATGATGAGCAAGACTCGAAGCGCACAAGAATGACGAGACTCGAAAGACAAATACAACGAACACAGCGAGCGAGAGCGGCAGTTAGTTCTGTTCATCTCTAGTATGGGCATGTTACGAGAATGTCGAAAGAGAGAATACCGCAGAAAATGTTTAACCGGCATTCAAAAGGCAACAGACGAAAAGGAAGAGGAAAAGAAAAATTGATTAACGGAGTAAGGAGAAGCATGCACAGGCTTACAGAGGAAGATACGGCAGGAAGAGATTTATTGAGAAATAAAAGTAAGACTGGATGAAGAAAAACAATTATTTATGGAAAATTCCTGTTAAAAAAATTGTAACAACGTTTTTTTTTTTTTCGATACGAGTGACCTTATAATCAGCAAGGCAACATTAATTAAATATTGCTATGTATGTATACCACTTAGTCTAAAAAAGAATCTTATTCAGACGCTTGTAATGCCCCATTTTGATTATTGCGATTCCTTGCTAACTAATGTAAGTTCACTCTTAGCTGAGAGACTACAACGTGTTCATAATGTGTGCATACGATTTATCTGCAATAGGCCTACTCGTAAATTTGACCATATAACACCTTTCCTCCAGTTACTTTCATGGGTGCGTCTGAAGAAACGAAGAACAATACATTCACTGTCTCTTCTGTTTAGAATCATGCATACTTCTACTCCGAATTATCTGTTATCGCGCTTTCAATTTCTTACAACTCTTCGAAACCGACATCAAGCACTTCTTTCTATCCCTCATCATAGAACGTCTCTATACTCATCTTCCTATACTGTAGAAATACCTCGCCTCTGGAATTCGTTACCTAATGACGTCAGGGACTGCCGGACTTTATCACAATTCAAAATTAAATTGGAAAATTTTGTCTTAGTTAATGTTTTTAGGTATTGCTAGAAGTATTGATTTGTGTTTCTTTTTCTTTTTCTTTTTTAATCTAGATTAAAATTCCAAGTTTCTTGTTTATGTTAGTTAATTAGTTAGGATACAATTAATTATGATACTTAATCACTCATAAGTTTGTGTGACTGCAACCTGTGTATATTTTTGTGTGGCTTTACTTTGTTTATAGCATATCTCTCTCTCTCTCTCTCTCTCTCTCTCTCTCTCTCTCTCTCTCTATTTCTTGTGTAGCTTTACTTTATAGTGTTTTTTCTCTGTTTATTTCTATTATTGTATTGTATTCCTGGTGTTGTGGAAGAGAAGGCCTGATGGCCTTAACTACACCAGAATAAATAAATAAATATGTACGTATGTATGTTATGTATATACATGTATGTACTGTAGGTAGGCCATATTGTATGGTCTGCGAGAGCTGTAGACAATATGTCATTTAATCGCTGTAATTTTACAATTTATGTTACTGTACATGCGATATTAACTTAGATAATAACCGAAGAAGTTTGTTACACAAACAGCTCGCTATAGTGCCTGTCTGTAATGCTGCGTGGAAGTCAGTGTGAATGTCGTGCGTGTGTGTGTATGCACAGTTCTATTATTGTTACTTTTACGTTGCAAACCAATCAATGACCAAAATTCTCATAATTATACAGAGCAAAAACTGCTCGATAATCTTGTGCAGAATACTGATTATCACAAAGAGTAAGATGGTTGATGTGACTATGATGATGTAGGCCTATATAAAATAAATGTATTTTTGAGAGTTCAAAATTAGTAGAAATCTGTACTTTTGTCTGAGAGTTTTGTCCGTTTCACAGAGATAACATACTTAATGTATGATTTATTAGATGACAAAAGCTTAAAGCTTAAGTAATGGATAATTCAGTAGCCATCAAGAAAAATGAAGTAGAAAAATCATATCCAAACCGAAAGATCAAATTCTAACTGAGTACAATTCCGAAGAAAATAAAACATCTCACAAAAGAAACAAGGCACCGAAAAACTCCATGTTTACTGCTTAAGGCTGGTTCACAATAAACCGGAAACCAGAGTCGGAACGAAAACGAAAACGGTAAAATTGTTAAAATGTGTACATTTAAATGTGAGCATTCACAATTAACGAAAAGCTTGCCGGAGCCCGGGATCGGGAACGGAGAGTTGGTCAAGTTTCAACTTTGGCGTTCACGTTTCCGATCACAGCCCACTAGATTTATTCTACTGCCATCTAAAAGCTATTTTGTCGTCGTATATTTTGTAGAAAGAAGATCGTGACATAACCTATGCATTATTTTGTTCTGTGCTGTGCATCATGGAGCAAGTTTTATTTGATGAGATTCTAATTTTGAGTGTTGAGGAAAATCCTCACGTTTACGATAAGCGGTGCGCCTCGTGTAAAGATGAGAAAATGAAGGGGAATACGTGGCTTTCAATAGCTGCATCTTTGAACACCGATCATATTTTATTACTGTATTGGTTGTATTACACACTACATATTCATGCTTCAATTCAACAACTATTGTGTTCATTTTTGTTCTATTACAAATGTATCTTCTCTAATTATTTTACATTGTGGTAGACTTAAAATAGGTTGTGATAATGAAGATGCATGGGCATATTTATAGTACCGTACATAATGAAATGTTTCAGTTGAAATTTCGAAGTTGGTTAACCTGTGTTTATGTTGGCTGTCTTGTACTCATGAGAGAATGCCATTGGTCAATTATACACAAATAACATCAGAATGCGTAATATAGACTTTACATATCGTTATTGACATGCATATCGATGCATAGTCGTCTACGTTCTCGGGTTTATGTGAATCAAAATTTTTCATATTCACGTCCTCTGCTTCTCGTTTTCATTCTGGTTCTCGTTCCCGGTTTATTGTGAACCAGCCTTTACAGTTTTCTTGTGCCTGCAGGTTCTGAAATGCGGGAAAAGTCAAAGATCCTAGTAACTTCAATTCAGCATTTTATTCAATACTGTGACCATTTAAGTCGGTTATTTAACGTCGTTGTATCAACTATTAGATTATTTAGCGTTGATGGAACTGGTGAAAGCGAGATGGTTTATGGCGAGATATGGCCGAGGATTCGCCTGGCAGTCGCCTTACAGTTGTGAAAAATCTCGGAAAACCCGACCAAATAATCAGCACAAGAGGGAATCCGATCCCACACCCGAGAGTAGCACCGTCTGCCTGAACTACTCGGGTAACTTTG
Organism: Periplaneta americana; assembly: GCF_040183065.1. Classification (NCBI taxonomy): domain Eukaryota; kingdom Metazoa; phylum Arthropoda; class Insecta; order Blattodea; family Blattidae; genus Periplaneta; species Periplaneta americana. Next base: position 152,597,346 of record NC_091121.1, read on the forward strand.
GAAATGTTAAGTCCTGCTCATGGCACATGGCCATGCTTTATAAAGGGCAAACATGTGTAAAACTGTGGCCGAGCCATGTCGGTTATCTGTGATCATGTATCAGTACGTACTTGATTCGGAGCATCCGGATGTGTAGTGACAAGAATTTGAACAAAAATCTTCGAAGTACATATCGACGGAATAGTTCAAAAGGGAAAGAACTCAAAATTTAAAATTTCAACAAAACTGAATTTTAAACCTACATGTTGCTGTGAAAAATCCAGTTAACAGTTTCTAATTTGAAACTTACTATACAGTAAAACCCCGATTATCCGTCACCCTATTAACCGATTGATGGATTATCCGACTGTCTTTCTCTCTCGCAAAAAAAAATGAAGTACTATACATTAAATTAGCACGAATTTTTTCTACAGAGTGTGTTTTACAAACCTTTATCCTTACGCTTTATGGTCTACTATTCGAGTGGCCGTACTGTTCAACTTCTATGCAAAACGTTTTCTACGGAAAAAAGTGCAAGTAGGTTTTAAGTGCAAGTAATTGAGTGGTTTGGGAAAGAGAAAATGTGGTTCATCTCACATCACAATACGAGAAAGGAATTACAACTGTGCATGATTTAGGGTAATGAAAAACGAAATATAAAGTGTATAAAATTAATAAATCTACAACATGAGACCTCTACTATTCCTATCTTTCCACAGACGGTCGTCATATGGAGTTTCCTTGAGCATTAAAAACCAGTCGTTGAAAACCAGACTTAAGTACAATAAATAATGGTTTAATAACTGACACCGGAAAATCAAACTTGAATTGCTAAAAAAAGATTTAAATTAGTAAACTTCTGATCCACTAGTTATCGTATTAAAAGAGATCATGGAGGAAATTACGAAAATATTATGTAGCTACTTAGTTTATGAAAACTTTTGTGATACGGATTATCCGATTTTTTTATTAATCGTTCACTCCACCCACTTCATTACCACGGATAATAGAGGTTCTACTGTATATATAAAACATCACTAACAGAATCTGGAGTATTTTCAATGATCCTTGGATTTTGCACAGCAACATGAAGCTTTAAAATGCAGGTTTATCAAAACTTTAAATTTTGAGTTGTTTTCCTTTTGAACTGACCAGTCAATTTACCCTCGAGGAAATGCGCACCATTCGATATGTGAAAGTGGTGTTGAAATATATTATCACGGACATTTCAGCAAGCATGATTTAAACTTGTAACACGGAACTTAAGAGTTCATAAATGTCACGTAGTTTACAAAGCGTTCTTTTTGTCAAGTTATGACGTATCAAAACAATTATCGTTTACGTGTAACTAACTATTCAAGTTGTCTCTGGATACAGGTAGGAGATCTACTTAGTGCTAGAAAGCAGGATTAATTCGGGGAGATGGGTTCAATAAGTAAGTATGTATGTATTTTTTTTTTTGTTTTAGTAGGTTATTTTACGACGCTTTATCATCTTAAGTTATTTAGCATCTGAATGAGATGAAGGTGATAATGCCGGTGAAATAAGTCCGGAGTCCAGCACCGATAGTTAGCCAACATTTGCTCATATTGGGTTGAGGGAAAAACCCCGGAAAAACGTCAAACAGGTAACTTGTCCCGACGGGAATCGAACCCGCGCCACCTTGTTTCGCGGCCAGACGCGCTAACCGTTATTCCACAGGTGTGCACTGTATGTATGTATGTATGTATGTATGTATGTATGTACGTACATATGTATGCGTAATCTGGTAACCGTTAGGAAACTACCCGAGACTATGGGCAATAAATGTTAATGTTATGTTTTATTTAACGACGCTCGCAACTGCAGAGGTTATATCAGCGTCGCCGGATGTGCCGGAATTTTGTCCCGCAGGAGTTCTTTTACATGCCAGTAAATCTACTGACATGAGCCTGTCGCATTTAAGCACACTTCAATTCCATCGACCTGGCCCGGAATCGAACCCGCAACCTTGGGCATAGAAGGCCAGCAGGGCAATAAATCCGTGCATAACAATCTATTATCTCATCTCTTTCTTCAATATAGAGATTACATACGAGGGAGAATCATAAAGTAACTTTAATAAGGTAAAAAGGTAAAGGTATCCCCGTAACATGCCATGAAGGCACTTGGGGGGAATAGAGGTAGAGCCCCATGCTTTCCATGACCTCGGCACTAGAATGAGGTGGTGTGGTCGGCACCACGCTCTGACCGCCTTTTACCCCCGGGAAAGACCCGGTACTCAATTTTTTAGGAGGCTGAGTGAACCTCGGGGCCGTTCTGAAAGTTTGGCAACGAGAAAAAATCCTGTCACCACCTGGGATCGAACCCGGGACCTTCCAGTCCGTAGCCAGCTGCTCTACCAACTGAGCTAAGCCTTTCATTAATTGAATATGTAGGCCTACAATTAGATTACAAACACTTTATCACTTTTCAACATAGTCCCAACTACGTTCAGTGCAAGTGCTCCTGTTATACTATGTTAAAAGTGATGCGGTGTTTGTAGTCTTATTGTACATATGCGATTAATAAAACAATTATTAAGGTTACGTTTTGACTCTCCCTCGTAAATTAAGTTAACATTCAACCTCAGAAAAAATTTGAACTCTTCTCGGTTCTATATTCTGTATTAATACTTCCTTACTGCAAACTAGACTACAATGTACAAACCCATATAAATTGTTACTATAAAGAGGACAAGAACGCTACCTTTCCTCACGACTCAAGGCAACCTTCGTTTCAATTCTATAATTTTGATTTGAATAGTCAATAAGCAGAGTATCCTCGTCTGTTCTGTTTTCCTGTATAATTGACAAACTTTATTCAATATCAAAGTTGTTAAGAATGAGAAAGCTGAATAACTGTAAATTAGGAACTTACAAAAGAATCTCATAGCCCATGTATCCCACATACTGTACATATAACAGGAATTTTTATTGTAATGGCTCAAACGAAATACTTTATTACGCCCTACCTATTACTTTGTGATAAGCTGTGATCTTACGAAGTGCAATTTGTTATAACTTGGTCAAATTTCTTCCGAGTCTTTATAGCCCTCTAACAGAATTATCACTTCGTTTTTAAAGTTGTTGAAAGAAAATAGTGAAGTACCAATAAATTTAACCTCTGATTAAGCCAACTTAATTATAAAACTATATTTTGTCTCGAATACACACAGTTTCCAGACACAGCGTGCAAGAAAGCATATTGTTTTAGTGCTAGAAGCTACTGTACACTGTACAATTTTGCTAATTTCGTCACTCATCCTTCTTCGCTTTCCACCCGACTCTTAATACAAACAGTCTGTAAAATATAATGATGTTTGCTGCCTAAGCTCTAGATACGCTACAGCTGGTACGGATGACAGTCACAACGTTGTACATAAGACAGCGTGACATTTAACGGGTCATGCATGACCTTTGACCCAGGATGAAAATGTCAAATCCATGAAGTACTGAATAATAAAACAGGAGAAACTATGCGTCCTAGTAAGTCTGATACACAGCATCTCCAAAAACAAAACCTTTTCAAATAAAACGGCATTGGACATTTTTAATCCCGAAAGGAGCCTTGGTGTTTTCATCCGAGAGCAAAGGATAGTGCGTATCAAGCAACGACCCAAAACATCGATCCACAAAGCCGCTTTACTCCGCCATTGCATCACTGCTGGGAGGGAACAGAGAGTCTCTCTTTCTCTCTTGCTCCGGCGTTGCCAGCTCTACTTTCGGTACAGACTACCTCCATCAAATAGAAACATCAGAAACTCGAGATTGAACGTTGTAAATTTTTAACAAAGAAAATTATACGTTTTTTTTTTCTGTTGAACCTAATACGGAAGAAACACTATTAACACTTTTTAACAATGATAGTCCTGAACGTGCACACAACTTCTCCCTTTTAAAGATAGAAAGTCATTAATTTTCAATGCTGAAAATTGTATGTTTCTTTCTTGAACTTACTCCCTGCTTAATGCACGAAGAATATAAACACTGGCATGGCTTCAAACTAATTTTGTTACTGACAGAGACATTTCATTCAATTGGTGTACGTTAATTTTTAATTTGAACGCAGCTGCTATATTTGACACAAACCAGGTACCATAACATGTCCTTAAAGACAACGGAAATCAACTGTCTAAAGGCATTTCCTTGTTACTGCCAGGTGTACGAATAGTATCGTTAAGAAAACGTTATTCCAGCTAAAACGAACGCTAAACAGTTTGGAAATTGTTCATATCTCTTAACATGCTATTCGCGCAACTTTACACAGTATTTCGAAACGTAACGATAAACGACAGAAGTTACACAGTTAACATTCGAGAGATGATGCGAGTGACTAGAAGTTGCCCTGTCTATTCACTGTTTTAATGAATTCGACGGTAATATTCACTGAGATTAGGAAGCTCTCACAAAAGAAATGGGAAAGCAGTGTGTAGAGTTCTCTACCCCTGTGAACGCCAATGAAATAAGAAGGAAGTTATGTCCAAGGCGTCTCATGTGAAACTTTCCCAACACACGGAAGTACATACTTGCTTAGATTCTTATATCACCATGAAGCTCTCGGGACGATAAACCACTGTTGTCCTGCTCTCAATTTACTTATAAGCAGGGGAAGGAAGTTCATGCCCTAAAAACGTGAAGAATATGTATGCATTTATGCCGTAAAAATAGATAGATATGCTACAAAATATGCATTATCAGTCTGAGATTATTTCAACAAAATAATAAGGTATAGGTTAACTTACGTTTAGTCTATGGATTTTGAAGTGCTTGCCTCATTGCTGAATGCTCCATTTATGCTGTTACAGTTCACAACTAAGCAGTGACGTATGTTTTCTGTTGTCATTCTACGCCTGTTGTCTCTCAGCATAGCTTTGTAGCGCGAAAAACTTCGTTCTACGTCACAAAAAGTAAGAGGAGCTTGCACAAAATCTGTGAGCTGTTCTATAGAAAATTTTGTTGGTTTTTGGGGTGTTTTTCCTTCGAGAATATCTTGAATTTCTTTAAGTTGATAATAGCCAGGGTTTTTGAAAAGAATATTTGCTGTTTTCTTTTTCACTTTATCTCCTACATTTCCTAGAACTGATGTTGAACTAGATATTGTTCTATCGAAATCTGCTAAAAGCAAAGACTGCAGTAAAGGAACACCAATTGCTAACTTGAGAGGCTCCTTATGAGGGCGTCATCGTTACGTTCAAAATTCATAAACATAAATTAGTCGTGTTTACGAGGTTACACACTTTTAAAAATGAGGGAAAGACAAAGAAATATACATAACATGCAGTTTCCCTGCATAAATGTTAAAATATTATGCTTTTATAAATAAAGGCAAAATTTGCACTTTTATGCACAATAAAAATAATATAATTGTATTAAAAAATTTGTGATTTATGTAGATAATCTTTCAACATATTCACACAACGATAGAGAACAAATATGCAAAAGCATGAATTTCCTTTCCCTACTTATAAGGTAATCTGAGTCAAACGTAATACTTGCATTTCTAAAACTCTTAGGCCCAGTTTTTAATCGCAGAATAAATCTTGGAATAGCAATTCGTGGAATAGTCTAACTATAGAATAAATGGAGTATCGTGTTGTATGACGTTATCTATTCCACAATTAGCCGAATTGGAACAGAAGTTGGCAATATTTTAGATGGTGTTTTGTTTATAAAGTACATTCAGAATACTAGTAATACTGTTGAAATTTATTTTCTGAACATATCACTATTTTGTCTACGAATTTTATTATAAAGAAATGAGTAAATCAAAATAAATTAGAAATCAAAACCATAAGATACAAGATGCACTGTAAAGCTAGTAAAGTGATAGTGAATCACTATAAGAACGCGCTAGAAAACAAAAACTGATGTCATAGCTAGAACGTAATACTGATATAATATAATATTGCCCTATGAATTTGCTTAAAAATTAATTTTAATTATTAAAAAAATAACATTTCTTTACAATAATGAAATTCTGAACTATTTTTACCTGTCTGTCATATGTTCCAAACCACCATGGAATAATTCCAGTACGCTTTAAGCAGAGTCTAGACTGAATCTTGCCAGAAATTCTTCATCGCCATATTCACTTAATAGATAAAGCCTATGCCTTATTTTCTTTTGTTTTCGCACTTTCAAAAATATATTATATGGTAATACACCATCACTATCAGAGATTCATGTCTAACGCTGCTGCCATTTTATATTTTATTCTCTAGATAAAAGTTTAACTACTGAAAGCATGGAATAGTTTATTTAGAAGATATCCTCCGAATAATGCACTATTCCGTGTTCGTACAACACTTTTCTTGCATAACCATGGAATAAATTTTAACAGGACTTTATTCCATGTTCGTACAGCATAGCACGTTGACATAGCACGTACTTGACGGACACAAGGTCTCAGTTGCAGTTTTTCTCGGGGTTCTCCCGTTTCCCAATATTACGCATCAACATTATTCTACCATATTTCCATTTCATTATCATTCCATGTAAAATGTATTCTTTTTACAGCATCACTAGCGGTAGGACTACGATCAGGGTCGTAATACAGTCCAATATAATCTAAACTCTTTACCAAAAGGAGTGTAAAATAAAATACTTATTCGACATCGTTTACTAGGAATAATTCTATGGCCGGAAATTCGACAGAGAATTTCTTCTGGAATTCAGAGAACGTAACTCGCAGCAATGCATAATTCATTTCCAACCCGTGTACAGTTCTCATACGATCTTATCTCTCCTACAGTAGAATGACTGAGTGTCACTGATCAGAAGGCCAACTAGATACATAGCAGAAAGAAGTCTAACACTACACTTCTCACTGTGCATGACGACTTTCCAGGTAATACTGTATGTACTGTCCCTGAATTTTACTGAGATAAGCAATTGTTTATGAAACCGCTAGCTAGCTCAGCTTTTCAATTATTTTTTTGGCTTTTTATTTATAATTTTATTTTACGATCTGTCTGAAGCTGATTTCAATATTCTACGAGATAAATACAAATTACTAATCTCTTATTATTCAATGATATCGAACGAGTGTGTAAAGATATCTACAGTCGAGATAATCAACTAAACTCTTAAAATTATCGCGAAGCAGTAGTGATATAAAGGGTTCTCAAACTGTATCTATTTCATATTGGCTTGGATAATAAAACATACATAATGTTCTGTCCAAGGGCAGGTCTTTCACTGCAAACCCAGCTTTTTCCAACCTTTCCTATTTTCTGCCTTCCTCTTAGTCTCCGCATATGATCCATACATCTTAATGTCTGTCATGTGACATCTTATTCTGCCCCGAAATCTTCTCTCGTTCACCATTCCTTCAGTAGGAAGTTTCTTCTCACTCAACTAATTCCTTTTTCTCTTCAATGAATGAATAAATATTTCTTTTATAATCAACACATAACAAAACACTCAAATATTATATCTCTGCTCGACAGAATTCTAATTAAAACAAATATTCATCATGAGAGCCTGGACTTATAACCAAAATATGCATTATAATATTCCTTCGCATATGCAAGTCAAAGGCTGTTCTTTTATTATGTGTTGTCAACGAATTTACACACAATTTACTGTGCATGATGCATATTTCGATTCATAAATTATTTTGCAAGCACATATTTGTAATGTTAAGGGAAAACGCATAGTTTTACATATATTTATTTTATCTTTTGTAAAGCTCTTACATATGTATTAATAAAGCGGCATTTAATTTACTTAACGCTTAAGTGAATTTTGTACAGTATTATATGATGCAATATCATTATCACCCAACGAACTAATTAATTGTAACAGTGTTCTTACAATGTATTTTAGTAAATTCTGTACTTATTCGCAAGTGTTATTTCAGAGTTTATTCATGATTATTTGTCTATGCGGCTACGTTACTTTTCCAAATAGCATACTATACATAAAACACTGTGGCATTATTGTTGTTTAGTCAACTGTCCGAAGACAGGTTTGAACCTCACAAGTGATACCAACAAGACACCACTTATGAGGCAAGTAGGCCAAGATATAATGGGGTAGAATGGCCAGTTCCTTTCCCTCTCCATTGCATACATCGCCGATTGGCTATATATTAGGCCTACGCTAATCACACTTCAGATGCATACAAACAATTCTGTGTTCTTTGGGTAAAGCGAGATGTCATAAAAATCAGTTTGGAGATAAATGAAAATTAAACTTCGGACCCTTATTGAAAATAATTTTCTACACAAATAATTTGTGTGTTCTTCTAGGGAACAAAATTCCATCTGCACAAAAATGACTTATCTCCCTTTACCTGAACACCACAGAATTGTTCTTCCTCTAACACATAGCGTAAAAAAATTAGGTTGTTTAGATATATTTTAAATGCAAAGAATTAGTTTTTTAGGTATAATTTTTATTTACTATTATTATTTTACACAGTCATTACTTTATTTTTCCATTAACACTTATATCTAGGTAATTGTCATTGTCTCAATGTAACACGTGCTGTGCTGATCATACTAATTCTACTATTCCTTTAGTAATGAGATTATATTCATATTCTTTTTTTTTAAGTTAATAACTAGATGTATTTTCCTGTTTGTGATTATGTATTTAGTCTTTTTTTATTATATATATATATATATATATATATATATATATATATATTTTAATTATTGTTATTTTAAACTTAATACTGATTGTGTATATGTATTCAATCTCTCTTTTTTACTTAATTATGTTTATTATTATTTTTAAGTTAATATTTGTATACCGGTATGTATTTTTTTGTATGTGATTTGATCCTGGTTGAGTGGAAGAGAAGGCCTGATGGCCTTAACTCTGCCAGGGAAATAAAACTATTATTATTATTATTATTATTATTAATATTATTATTATTATTATTATTATTACTATTATTATTATTAAAGTGAGATGTACTGTCTGATAATAGATGTAGAGACCCAAAAACAAAACTTGGGCAACCTGAATTTTCCAAGTTCCAGTTATAACATATTGCGCTTACTCAGTAGTGGTCCAAATTTTGTTTCTGGGTCTGTGCATATCAGCCAGATCCCATTATATTGGGAGAAATTAACGTATCAGTACAAGACAGAATATTACTCTACGGGTATACTCTCGATGATGAACTGATATCAGTTTTACCGAACTGATACTCGTAACAGGGAGAACATCCAGTCTTTATGGACGAGTGAAGAGAGATGAGCAATGGTATTTCGCACGAATGAATGCAAAAATGAACGAGTACATAAAATGGAATAAACTAATGACAACCACAAATGCTGGTCCAGCTTGCAGACGTACTACTGTCTGCAACACAAAAGAAACCTCTTTTCTTCCACGGACAATGTTTATGGTTTGAAATAATTGTGGACACTGAAGGCCGACATAATTGTAGATACAGATGCAGATTCTGCCTCGATTTTTATAGTTAGGATTTGCAACAATGGAGACAGTAGAACTTTTTTCTAAGATTATAATAACCACATTTGATGGCTCTAGTTGCAAATTGTAAAGCAGATAAAAACGCTTATGAATACAAGGGAGTCCATTTATACGGGGAGTTTGCCATTCACCTCGGTCGGGTTATTGTTCAGATACAGGGCGACGCAATTTGAATTCAAATGGCAAAAGCCAGAAGGCTGATAATCGTTTTTTTCCTCCATCGTAAACCCGGTGGGTGCATCTGGTAACAATGACAGAGAGATGCTCAACAGCTGGAGTTCAAAATGGCGACTTTTGGTTGGAACTATCGCACCGTTAAAAATTTGTAACAGGACAATGATGACCGCCATGACTGTGCCCTTTCGCGACCGACACTAGTGCCCAGCTCTCAATTACGTGACCGGAAATTATATATAGCCAGCATGTCAAGCGCGGGCATTTCTAGCCTTTAAACGAGGTGTAACAGTGACGCAAAATCTCTTTTAAACACATTATATGCCTGATGCGATTCTGCAAGCGGAAGGCCTCTAGACTCTCTGTCAGAGGGTACAATATGCATGCGTTTGGCATTCCTGCATATAGCAAAGAGAGGAAAAGCGCTCCAGGATAACGTTTATAATCCCATAATAAATCTAATTCAACGTGTATCGCCTAAATTCACTACACAGGTCAATATTAAAGCAAGCGTTATTATTTAACATAACATTATTTGTTGATAATGATGGCGGCGGCGGCGGTGGTGGTGGTGGTGGTGGTGGTGGTGATCAGGTACCACTTTCACATTATCTTGGTATGAAATGAAGTCACAATTGTTGCCACTTTTTCAAAATGAAACGTCAGCCTACATCCTGCTTAAGAGATACCAGAACGTGAATCTCTCCATTCTCTCTAATTCTTCGCACAATAAATCCCTCTTTCACATATCACGAAGAATAACAACTTGCCCTCGCTTCTCTCGAGATATTCATTCATCCAGAAATAGGAATTAAAGTCTAGTGTGAAAATGTCTCGGTTGGTGTCGCTTGGCTTTTGATGGGCAGACGATGGTAATGGTGGTGGTGGTGGTGGTGATCAGATACCACTTTCATATTATGTTGGTATGAAATAAAGTCACAATTCTTGCCACTTCTTCAAAATGAAACGTCAGCCTACATCCTGCTTAAGATATACCAGAAAGTGAATCTCTCCATTCTTTCTAATCCTTCACAGAATCAATTCCCCTTTCACATATCACGAAGAATAACAACTTGTCCTCGCTTCTCTATCGATATTCATTCGTCCAGAAATAGGAATTAAAATCTAATATGAAAATGTCTGCTGGTGTCGCTTGGCTATTGAAGGCCAGGACCCGGGACGGATCCTTGCACTTGCGCTTGTTTTGTCTGCAGCTGTTAGAAACGAACCTAGTTATGTTTTCATTACAATAAATGCATGATGTAACATATCCATACTTGAGTCTATAATTTATAGTCTATCCTCATTACATAAACCCTTCTGAGGAGAAGAAAACATGCTAGACCTATATCTTATATTAACTGTAGTCGGCCTGGTTGGTGCAGTTGGTAAAGTGCTGGCCTTCTATGTCCAAGGTTGCAGGTTCGATCCCGGGCTAGGTCGATGGCATTTAAGTGTGCTTAAATGCGACAGGCTCATGTCAGTAGATTTAATGACATTGTAAAAGAACTCCTGAGGGACAAAATTCCGGCACACCGGCGACGCTGATATAAACTCAGCAGTTGCGAGCGTCGTTAAATAAAACATAAAATTAACATTATTAACTGTATGTAAAACAACAATAAATGAGAAAGTAGAAATGAAATCGTTGGCCATTACTCTCCGATTTAAAAAAAAATCACCTCAAATATCGATCATTTCAGACGGTAGGAAGGTCTTAGCTGACTGATATCAAGGAATTATAAACCATTCGAGTGCCTCCAATATCCATGTCGTATAATCCGTGCCATTTAGGAAGAGATGAAACGAACGAAAGCGCTGATTTCTCCTCGAGAACGCTTTGGAACACGTACAGGTCTTACTTACTTACAAATGGCTTTTAAGGAACCCGCAGGTTCATTGCCGCCCTCACTTAAGTCCGCTATCGGTCCCTATCCTATGCAAGATTAATCCAGTCTCTATCATCATATCCCACCTCCCTCAAATCTATTTTAATATTATACTCCCATCTAAATCTCGGTCTCCCCAAAGGTCTTTTTCCCTCCGGCCTCCCAACTAACACTCTATATCCATTTCTGGATTCGCCCATAAGTACTAAATGCACTGCCCGTCTCAAACGTCTGGATTTAATGTTCCTAATTATGTCAGGTGAAGAATACGTTCTGCGTTGTGTAACTTTCTCCATTCTCCTGTAACTTCATCCCTCTTAGCCCCAAATAATTTCCTAAGAACCTTATTCTCAAAGACCAAACACCCTTAATCTTTGTTCCTCCCAAAGTGAGGATCCAAGTTTCACAACCATACAAGTACATGTCACCTCAAATATTTCATGTCGCTCGATGCATGGGAGTCTGAGTAACTCTGTGATTGGTCAGACCAAAGTACTGCTTTTAAGATTCTGCGATGAAGACTAGATTTACTACCGTGTGACACAGAAACTACTTGGCAAATGGAAAAAAAAAAATAAAATGACAAATGTAGGACTATGGCTAAGAAAGTAAGGACCATAACAAAGATCACGATAAAGATGATATGGACCATGACACGAATCACGATCATAAGGACCATGATAATGATCACTAAAAGGACCACGACCACAACAAGAACCATGATGAAGCCAACAAAAACCACGATAAGGATACGGCCCACCGTAAGGATCATTACAAGGACCACGACCACGAGAGCGACCACAATAAGGTTCAGGACAAAGACAAGGGCCAAAGTAGGGATAACGACAAAGACCACGATAAGGATCAAAACATGGACCATGCTGCTTGTCGTAGTCCATGTCCTGATCCTTATCGTGAACCTTATTGTCTTTGCTGTGGCCCTTGTCCTTATCATGGTCCTACATTTGTCATTTTAAAATAATATTGTTTTCCGCATTTGGTGAATTCCGTATGCTGGTAAATAGAGACCTATATTAGTGGATTGCGAAATATGGACTAAATTACATTGTCAAAACTACCACTAAAGAACTCATATTAGACAAAAATGTTCTTGATATTTCCTCTCACACACATACACAATTATTACAGGTCCATTGAAAATGAAACGCCGATTCACACAGCCAGATGCAGTCTGACTGACGGAGTTACGGTCAGCACTGATTAATTTATATCCTCAATAACGCTAATCTCGATAAGAACGAATTTCATGAAACTAAGATATTGCAGATGGAAGACGAGCAACGTGTATGCCACACTTCTAATACTAAAAGGGCGGTGGTACTATAAAATTAGGACAGCGTTTTCATCGAAGTACGAAATAGCCTATACGTCCATTACGAAACTGTTAGACTGAAAAATAACAATGATGCTACATGACAGTCACCGAGCCCACACTCTCTACTACGAAGATTATTTGGGGAACGGGGCTGAACTCCATGTATTATCGACCTACGTACGAGAGAGAACTACGTGACCGCTTTGCTCCCAGCAACCTTGCAGGGAGAGGCTGCAGAGAGGAAAAGCTATCCCTTGTGACGAAGCACCACGCCACGGAGAGTCAGAAGGTACAAAAATGCCATCAGAAATTTTAGAACAAAAACGAGACTCAAAATGTGACTGTCTTAAGAAAAACATACTGATTATACGTATTAGTTCCACTTTCGTTTACAATTTTAAATGTATCGGTTTTAATCTATGTTTATTTATACGACTATATACAGCTTCCTCATATGTTATCTTCCTATGAGGGGGTAAAAAATAGTATAATCAAAAGTATTCCAACAATTTAGGTCATTCTGCACATGGACAAATAATGTCCATTAGGCCTATATGAAGACTTACGAGCAATCCTTCAAATTTAACCCTAAATTCCTAAACTGCAATGAAACAAGCAGAAAAATGCATGATAGATATCCAGTTTTCAAATTCACACTACTGAGATCATGAGGTGGCTCAGTAGTAACGTATTGAACTTGCATTCGAGAGATTCCAAGTTCAAACCTAACGGCCGGCCAATCTAAGGTGTTTCGTGATTTCCCTCAGTCACAAAGGCAAATGCCGGATTGGAAATTTGCATACCACAAATTCATCACCGCCTTAATCATCATTATCATAATAGTTAATGAAAATGAAATCAGTTACAATTAATACACGCAATAAATAACATATTACGATAATAGAAACAGAATCACAACAGTCTACGGCTTATAATAATAATAATAATAATAATAATAATAATGTTTTATTTTCGCTGGCAGAGTTAAGGCCATAAGGCCTTCTCTTCCACTCAACCAGCCTTAATCAATACAATACATAAATTTAAATTACAAATATTTTCACTACACTTAAAAGGTTCTCCAGCAATAATCTTCACTACACATTTATTTAAATTTAGATAAATCTATAAGGTAAAGTAGTAACTTAATTTATGAGCTAATTTAATTCAATGATAGGCCTATACCCGAAGATCCTAGATGTTAAAGCGTGTATAAATAAACCTTAAAAATATTAAGATCAATACTGGAGACTGCCAAATTAGCCCTGTGGTAGCGCGTCTGCCTCCAGACTAGCCGGCTCGGGTTCGATTCCAGGCGGGGTCAGAAATTTTCATATAAAATTTTTACCTCGGGACTAGAGAGATGGCGGTGCACAACTTCTAATCACTAAATTGTGCACCAATATGCCTGGGTTAAATCCCAAATCTCTCCGCAGTGCATATGAAGAGAAGGCATATGTCACTGTTGATAGTGATTCGTCCGTTGGATGGGACGTTAAGTCTGGCGGCCCCCTTGGTGCTATTCGATAGGAGTTGGCTATGTGCCGGCACCGGGTTTCCCCTTATCCCTTCAACATCATCATCCTCACCCATTCCTACACTAAGCTTATACATACACTCACCCGACGATGTACCCGATGTACACGACATAGGCCCTATTCTCCAACCAGGAGATTAACCGTGAAAGGAATGTGCTTAATATTACGTCATCTATTGTAGGAAGTAGATTGATAATATTACCGTTATAACGTCAGTTTAAAATACCTGCTCTCTCCTGCATATGTTATTTCTTGTATGGAGGGATTAAGGTCCATATTCATAGACATTCTTAGCGCGGGCTTCCGGTGGATGATCAGCGAACTAACGTTTTTCGTATTCATAAACCGGTGTTAGCGATATGATATGAATTCTGCACAAGTAATCAGTCGATAGCCGGGGCTAGTTTAGCACGCTCGTAGCGCGGGCTAGCGACATGTCTATGGATAGCACCCAAAAAGACCAGGAAATTAACAGTGATCTAATTTTGTAACTAGGATAGTATAAATATGTGTGTATCAGTGTTATCGTTTGTGCTCTGAGAGTTAGCCAATGAAGATGCGTGTACCCACGTGTTTGACCTTATGACATCAACAGTCATTCATAGCATTACCCCTGAGACTTTCTCCTGGTTGGAGTACAGTATTATTCACAGATACACATCATGTACAGCGTATCTTGCCGAAGTGGTGTACACATTGAAAATGGATCACAGTCCTGCCATCTATCCGCAATATGCGGATCCCGAATCACGCAAGTGAAATGGGTAGGCATTAAATACACACACAGATATATAACATGAAACACTGAATGAAGACAAATGTTGAACAATACAAACTGACTGGTACTATGTGAACAGAATGTCCACCAAGTTAATTACTGCATAAAGATATGAAGGTTCCACGATATAGGCTAGAATCATGAAACATAGGAGAAGAACCTTTACTCAAAGCCAGATTTGGTCCTATTTACGTGATATTTAAAAGAACGCATACTGTGACTCTCATATGAGGTCGTAGGATTTCCATGAAAGACAACACAGGACATTATACTTACAACAAGAAACATCCTTAAGCGGAAATCGAACACAAGGTCAAAGGTACATCTTAAAACGTAGCTTATTCCAGGACTAGCAACTGCAATTTACGATTTCGAATTATGTAAATTACAAAACCTTAAATCATTATAAAACAATATAAAATGGTACATAAAATAATCAAACACGTATGAAGTAGTACTCTTCAGGCACAACTTGTTAATTTTCACAGACAATTTCATAACTTCCACAAATGTCAGTTGTTTGTTGAGTCCGACTTACAATTATTTATTAGCTAGCTGTCCTTCATCTAGAATTGTATACTTTTTTACTTGGCTACTTAACGACGCTGTATCAACTATTAGATTATTTAGCGTGGATGGGATTGGTGATAGCGAGATGGTATTTGGCGAGAGGATTCGCCAGAATTGTGTATTTATTCATTCTTGGTCAAAAGAGTCGGCTAAACGTCATCTGCTTTTACGCAAAGGCGGCAGTGCTGCAAATCGAAATAGAAATAAGTAATAGTATAACTTGGAATTTATTCATGCACAAGTTTAGAGCAATTCGTTGAAATGAATAAGCAAATGCAAACAGTTCCACGTTCTTCTGGGACATAAATTTAACATTACCGGTAGGCCTACCAGATATTATCTGCAATGCAAACAACGCCCAATAAAACGACTGCATAAGACTTCAAAATATTGAAGATATTCATTCATTCATTCATACATTCATTGTTCTGCCCAAGGGCAGATCTTTTACTGCAAACCCAGCTTTCTCCAATTTTTTTCTATTTTCTACCTTCCTATTTGTTTCCTTATATGATCCATTTATCTTAATGTCGTCTATCATCTGACATCATCTTCTACCTTGAACTCTTTTCCCGTTCACCATTCCTTTCAGTAGGCAGTTTCTTCTCAGCCAGTGACCCAACCAATTCTTTTTCCTCTTCCTGATTAGTTTCAGCATCATTCTTTCTTCACCTACTCTTTCCAACAGAAACTCATTTCTTATTCTGTTTGTCCACTTCACACGTTCCATTCTTCTCCATATCCATATTTCAAATGCTTCTCTTCACTTCGTCGTAAAGTCCATGTTTCTGCCCCATGCAATGCCACACTCCATACAAAGCACTTTACGTCTCTTCCAGTTCTTCTTCCAGAGGTCCATAGAAGATACTCTTTTTTCTATTAAAAGCTTCCTTGGCCATTGCTATCCTCCTCCTAACTTCCTGGCAGCCGCTCATGTTACTGCTTATAGTACACCCTAAGTATTTGAAACTGTCCACTTGCTTTACAATATGCAACATATAGGTTTCAAATCACTCCAAATTACAATTGCTGCCTTGTAAAATATTGGTCCCGTTGTTTTCGTGTGATACGAAAATCGTGTATAGTACGGTAGAAATCGTCGGTAATTTGGTAGCATTAGTCAAAAAGAAACCTGAAAGCATGTAGGCTATGGAAATCGAAGTTTATTTTTTTTATTAAGGATTAAAAAATAACATAAAAACTGCGAAATGATTTCGTAAAATACTTGAATAGAGCACCAAGCTGGTTATGAAGTTCTATATTGCTGTGAATGGTGATTTGGACCTGTATGTAAGACATGTAATACGTATTTAGAAGTTCCAGACGTGTGGAAAGAATGTGTTACTTTTCTGAAACCATCACAGACATTTTACTATCAATAATGTGGTGCTTTCGAAGCCATTCGTTTGACATTGTGGACACATTATTCACTTAAGATGTTTATCTCATACGGCTGGCTACTGCATTATGGTAAATCGATCCGCACTATGTATTTGCATTTGGCTTCCTTCTTTTTGTTCATGATTCTTGCATCACAGTTTCCACACTTCACACCTAGGAAGAATTGAGGACTTTTATTTGAACACTGCGATGTTCCTGTCAACTGAAACCCTTTAAATACACTCACTTAACTGCTAAATCTTTATGAATTCCAGAAACAACGTACACTAGGAAAATATACTGTATGTACAATTGCTCACGTATCTTCAGGAACTTTACGAGAATCGAACCCGGGATCTCATGATTTGTAATAAAAATGCTGACTGCCAGAACACGAAGCCATATGTTATAGAATATGACTATTTTGTTTAGTTGGTTATTTAACGACGCTGTATCAACTACTCTGTTATTTGGCGTCTATGGCATTGGTGATAGCGAGATGGTATCTGACGAGATGAGGCCGAGGATTCGCCATTGCCTTACGGTTGGGGAACCTCGGAAAAAATCCAACCAGGTAACCAGCCCAAGTGAGAATCGAACCTACGTCCGAGCGCAACTCCGGATCGGCAGGCAAACGTGTCAGCCGTCCAAGCTTATATGGTTATTATATAGTAGGCTAATTTTTATAGCACTGATAGATAACATCGCCTATTGTATGTATATGCAATTAACAGAACCTTGGTATACCTAAGATGGCATTATATTCTACGAAAGCTACTAGAAAAACTGCCGCATTCTACACTGCCATTTCGTATTGTGGTAGGTAGTCCACCGCAGCTTATACCTCCAACCAACTGATTTCTTTTGCCTCGTAAGTTCAATCTGTGTGCAATTTCGTTTTCTGTTTGTGAAACTGTGACAGCCTTCGTTTTTGCAAGAATTACTCTTGCTCTGAGCGATTTTAGCATCAGGGATCTCGGAATTGGATTTTACAAGTTCTATCATATGTTTAAGGACAGCCTTTCGAAAGAGATGTTTCACTCCTGTCCTTATACAGTGCGTTCGTAGCTCGGCCGGACCACTAAAACATTCAAATTTGAAAATTGCACTTTCAATAATAATTGTTGCTTTTAAAATTATGCATGTTTATTTTTTATTCCATCATCCTTAATTAAAAGTTTTATTCTTTATTTCATCATCCCTAATTAAAACTTTTCTAACACTTGTTTATATTATTTAGGTTATGTTATAATGGTCCGGCCGAGCTACGAACGCACTGTATTTATGTGAAATCCTCTGATGTTTCTAAGGGACCAAACGCCTGTGACAAATGAAGTTTTTTTTTTTTTTTACTGCAAATCTAATCTGTCTTTCAAACTACGGATTATATAAATTAATTACTCCAGAATGGATATATTTAAATCAATCAATTTTGAAACAGAAGTAGAAATATCTGAAAGGCTTCTTGTGCAAATATTACTTTTTGTTTAAATAAATTGTGACACTTCGTTCACGTATTAAAATCCAGATTTTTTCATTTCCTTTAGGAAAAATTGTCATTTTCTAAAATTCTCTTGAGTTTGAAATTCGCAGCAAATTGACCCGGGACCGCCACTACCACTTACATCATAACATTGGGTGTTATTAATACTGGTCAATCAGCTTATTCCCTCCATTTTTAGTGAACAGTTGTGGAGTTTGCTACAAGTGTGGAAAGGTTATATTTCTTCCTTGAAATAAAAAAAAAGTGAAAATGGGTCGAAATTCAGTGAGTGTGAACGTTAAATGGCAAATTATTGGGATGTGGAAGAATGACTTGAGATAATATCTAATTCTATCCCAAAATTCATTGATCTAAATACATTCATTCTGGAGTAATTATTTTTTCCTACAAAAAATGAAAATTTTCAGCAAGACTTCATAACAGAAAAATTGTTACATAATCCACAGTTTGAAAGATAGATTGGAATTGCAGTAAAAAAAAAAAAAAAAAAAAAAAAAAAAAAAAAAAAAAAAAAAAAAAACTTAATTTTTCATAGGCATTTCGTCCCTTTATAAACATCAGGGAATTTCACTTAAGTCTAAGGGCAGGAGTGAAACATCTATTTCGAAGGGGTGTCCTTAAACTTCTGGTAGAACCTGTATACTGTATAAAGAAAGATAGATCATACTCGTGTGATACTCGTCTGAACAAGAAAACGTGAGTCAAATACCAGATATCAGGATAAAAGACAAAAACCTATATATTTACATCATCAAAAGGACAAAAAATGGCATCATTCTCTACAATCGTTTGTACGTTACATGGTATTTTCTCAAACACTAATTATATAAATATAATAATAATAATAATAATAATAATAATATTAATAATATAATAATAATAATAATAATAATAATAATAATGAGTTACAAAATATAGAAATCTAAGATTTTCAGCACAAACATTACAGTGTATTGCAAAACACCTTTTTAAATAACTCTGTTTAATTTAACGCGATTAAGTAATTCAGTGGTACACTGTCTTGTTTCTTATGTCAGCTCATTTCAAAATCAATGATTTTACGCAAGTATGCTTAAACAACTTATTCATTTACCGAAATTTAACACAATACTTTATTTCTTTTAATTATTCCCAAGT
Source organism: Periplaneta americana (assembly GCF_040183065.1). Taxonomy (NCBI): domain Eukaryota; kingdom Metazoa; phylum Arthropoda; class Insecta; order Blattodea; family Blattidae; genus Periplaneta; species Periplaneta americana. The sequence continues at coordinate 152,617,101 of NC_091121.1, forward strand.
CTAATTATTACATTATCTGGTACTTTTGCAAATGCATTTAGAACAATAGAACGAAAGATCTAATTAATCTCACAATTTATTTTTCAATTGTCACAATAAAAAAACTCACTATTTTATCGTGCTCAACAGCTGTGGCAGCGACACTTTGCATGTTCTTCTATTTGTTGTTTTTAAAAGCTTTAAATATACATATTGTTGTTCAATCGACTGTACGAAGACAGATTTGAACCTCATAAGTGACATCAATATGGCATCAGTCATGAGGCAACCAAGCCAGGAGATAATGGGTTAAGGTGGTCAGTTCCTTTCCCCCTCCATTTCATACATCACTGGCTAGTAACATATATACACTAATCAGACTTCATATGTATACAAACAAATATCTGACTCATGAAATGAAGTGTGATTAGCACATTACAGTATTCACTTGCATTTACTTGACTGCCGTCGTTAATTTGTAAAATATTGGCAATAGACTTCAAGCAATAATAAAGTAACGATAAAAGCATGAAATTATTGCACAAGAACTAGATATCTATCAAAAGCTGATAAAAACTGAATCATCGCGTGGCAAATGCCTCATTACGTCATTAGTTAATGCCATGCAAAAAAAAAAAAAAACCTTTTGAATCTGCTCTTCGCATAGCTGAGTTGGAAAGATGTGAGTAGGTCTATACCTTAATTACCACCCATTCAATATCTATGGCTAATACATCAAAATATGGTAGAAAGCATTATTATCAAGATGGACAGAACAGACTGTCTTATGTACAGTAATTTATCAATGCTTTCTTTAACTGTGTAGATGCTGAGTGATTTCGGCCAAAATTTCAATTTTATTACCAGCACAAAATACTTATATGAAAGATTATGTTTCGTTAGAAACAGTCTGTATGCTTGTAAATTCTGGTCTCATGAATATGGCTCGAAGTTGAGGAAAAATACTTTTTTCTTCGAGTGTCCGAAGACAAGGACCAACATAATATACGTTCAATTTGGGTTATTGTAGGCCAGAAAATGATGAGTTTTGTTCGTCTTTTTTGCCTTTTTCGACGTTTTTGGCTCATTCGTCCTTTTTTTTTTAGCCATTTTTAGGCTTAATGGCTTTTTTTTTTTGCAATTTACCTTCTTTCGACTACATTTTTACTGCCATTTTAACAATTTAAGAATCCACCAAGAGATCTCACTTGCTTCAAGTATGCACCAATGACATCCATTGATGTGGAGAGAAGTTTCTCGATGTTTCGCAACGTGCTGTCAGAAAACCGACGATCCTTTACACCTAAGAACCTAGAGATGACTATTTTGATGTACGGTACTGCAATGCCAACTGAGGTAAGGTTTCTGAAGTTCAATTTCTGTAACAGTAGTGTGGTTAAGCCAAACATGACTCTAGTTATACTAATTTCAATTTATTTCTGTAGGATGCCCATTGCGGATTCGCTGAACTCATTCTAGATGGCAAAAATCGTTCATTCTAAATTCTTCAAGTATTTTTTTAATAAACAAGGAATTCCTTATTCAAATTATGTTAATCTAAAAACAAATAAGATTGAAAGAAGAAGCATTTCTTTCATATAGTTTTTTTTATAGTTGCATACCACCAGAATTTTGTATTTTTGAAACATATTCACTAAATGTGTAACTGAACCTGAAATTATTAATTAATTTGGATCACCTTCTTACGTCCCTTTTTCCAGTCTTTAGGTCCTCTTTAGGATATCTTCAGGTCTTTTTAGGCAATTTATAGGTCTTAAACTTACGGACCCTACTTATGAGATTCTTCCATAAAATCAATCAGTTTCTTTCTTTACCGTTGTCTTATAAAAAGTACTATACACTCACTGGGTGGAATTTTGTCTTCCCTTTACTACATGTATCTTTACATACTGAGAAAAACGGTACATTACTGCGATCCACAATGACCTGATTCGAAGCTGACTATGCTAAAGCGTTTTTACTCGTGTTCTGTCTTTACTTTTACCACATGTCATTTTTGTAGGAATTCTGGTCATCAAATAAATAATGAGCCAATTTGTTCCCACAATCCCAACAGTTGTGAGGCTGGTTATGATTTACAGTGATTGATACACTTGAACTTCTGCCAGTGGAATATGAAAACAAACGAGTTCTACATGTTTAAAAATTGAATAGATGACACTAAAATTATGAAGATACCCCCACAATTTTTTTTCTACTATAGTACACGCTATTATCATTCTCATCATTAATGAATATGTTAAATCTGGCAGATAGTATTGCTAGTGTTGCCGATGGGTGACAAAAAGGCTTAACAACAATTATTGCCTTAACTTTACTGGCACTTTAAAGAACCTCTGCAGGGAAAAATGTTACATTCTTAAATAACTAAGCAGCAGGGGACGCTGGATGTGTTAAGAACATACTTTTATTTATTTTAGTTCGTTATTTATCGACAATGTATCAACTACTACAATAGAGTCTCCTTAATCCGAACTACGCTAATCCGAAAATCTGGTTAGTCCGAACAAAATTATTTTAAGAGAAAACTAAATTTATTGTAATAGTACAAAGTAGAGAAAAGAAAATATGTATCAATTCACGCATTTCTTTTACTTAAAAAAAATATGAAAATAGCGCATTCAAGGGTCCTTACAACAATTAGTGTTTTCTGTACATAATTTACAAATGTCATGTACATAAAATCAAGCAGACAGGCAAGCAATCAGTGATTCTAAAAATAGCAACAGGGTACTCCCACCAACGTCTCTCAGCGCTAGTGAATAGCATGCATTGTATTACAGGAAATGTTTCGGTTAATCCGAAAATCTTGTAATCCGAATAGGTCTTGGTCCCAATTAGTTCGGATTAACGAGACTCTACTGTATGTTATTTAGTATCGAAAGAATTGGTGATAGAGAGATAATAGTTGGCGACATAAGGTCGAGGATTCACAATGAGATTACCCGACATTCGCCTTAAGTTGAGAAAACCTCGGGGAAAAAATTCGAGAAAGCTAATCAGCCCAAGCGGGAATCGCACACACGATTGAGTGCAGCTCCAAATCGGCAGGCAAATGTGTCAAACGTCTAAGCTACGCCGATGGGTTTAGACTTTTGTTAACAGTCATCAATGCAAGCTGTTACTATTAGTAGTAACGACAGTAACGTGAAATTTAACCCAATTTATTTAAACCGGGTTAAAGGGTTAGGTACAGCTTACAGCAGTAAAATTTTGGAAATATTCAACATTTTTTTCCTCCATTACTGTATCTTGTACAACAATGAAAATTTGTATGTGTGAAACACTGTCCTTCTGCTATATGAAAAAATATATATTTTTATTATTAAAAAAATATTTATATATATTTTTTTAATTCAAAATGGTGGCAGTTCACTGTGCAGTGATGTTCTCTCTCTTTTATTTTATTGCTGAAACTCATGTTTACAATATCATGCTCTTTCAACTACATTCCTTCAACTTAATTCCTTTTGTGTTAGAAGAAAATACTGATATTTGACTGGCCATTGTCTTAAATTAATTTATTTTTTATCAGACAATCTATTAAAGGTAGAGAAGTGATCTTGCATCATATTGTAGATATGACATGCATAAATATACACAAAAAATTTCATCACAGAATGTTGGATAGTATTTTACTTATATGGGAAATACTTCATTACTGCACAGTGAACGGAAATTTGAGGGAAAAAAATGTAAATAATTTTTTTAATCGTAAAAAGATTTTTTTTCATATAGCAGGACAGTGTTTTACACATACTAATTTCCATTATTGTACAAGATACAGTAATAGAGAAAACAAATGTTGCATATTTCCAAAATGTTACTGCTGTAAGCTGTATATAACTCCTTAAAGGAACCAGGAATAGCTCAAATAAGTAAAAACGTTCTAAGTAGATACTTCTCTTCTTCGTAAGTATCGTACGTATTTAATTTTACAAAGCACTTATTTATTGACGCTGCAGAATTTATATAAATTTTGTTGGGTTTGTAGTCCGCTTCTCGACTATGTTGTAATACATCACTTCGTCTCCCATGAGCAATCGAAAATTCTTTATTACAGTATGTTACATATTGCTTTATTTTTATTTTGACTTTCCTTCATCCAATCACTTCTTGCAACAGCCATTGCTGTCGAAACACACGCACTCTTTAGATTTTTTGGTATCGTTCTCTGTTCTCGTATAACGAAGTCCACCACATCTGAACACCACAACACAATAAAACTGAGAAACATACAAGTAAGATGTGGAATGGAGCATTGCAAGTGCTATTACTTGTAATGAGGAGGACTCATCGTTATCCAAGTCATGAACTGTTACGAGTATGGTTGTATATGTTTTCTGTAAATGTGTAAATTTCAAATAATATACAAAAACATCATGTTACAATTGAAGGGGTCAGCGCAACAGTGGTCTAAGCCACTTTTTTAATGTAGAAAAAGCAAGTTATATATAATATCAAGGAAAAAAGGACCGGGTATCGATCCCGGGACCCTTCGCTTAGAGGGCGAACGCTATTCCGACTGATCTACCCCAGGAACTATACACGACACTGCCACAATTTTTCCTTTGTATCCACACGACTCAAATGAGATGACAAGACGCCAAAGCTCAACTATGAGTGCACACAAATACTTTTGTGACTTAAATTGTGGCTTTCTGTTAACGTACCTCCAGTAACGAATGTATTATACAAATCTGGCTTTCAGGTAGTAGCTCTCTGTAAAGCGAAGGGTCCCGTGATCGATACCCAGCCCCGAAACAATTTTTCCTTGAAATTATTCAAACCTGCTTTACAGGGAGCTACTACCTGAAAGCACGATTTGTACAAGTTACATATATACATATATATATATATATAATGTGATATTTTAGGGGAAAAATTACGTGCTTCCTAACAAGCTATATATTGGTGGATTGGTCTATTCCACTTCGTAGGAAGATAGTTCATGTCAAAATCAACAGAAGACTCAATATTTAATTTTTCGCATTGAGGAGGGTTAGACCATTGTTGCGCTGACCCCCTCAATTTATACTTTAACCCTAGGATGCATAACGGGAATCCCCGGGACCCTTAGTAACTTACTTTTCAATCGATTTTAATTTACATGTTAAACGATATCTGTTTGCAATTTTTAATATGTTCTCAGATGTCTTTTGGGTTTGTATGAACTTCAAATAAATTTTCCAAAGAACTTAAATTAGTGTAGCGACAAGGCATTTTTATCATATAATATTAATTTATTAATATATTTATCGTTTCATTTTGGGCTAGATATTATTTAATAAATATGTGTTGACTATTTTAAGTTTTTCATAGTTCCAATAGAATAACATTCATATTTACTCCAATAATTACACAAGGGGTCTTAGAGACCCCCATTGTGCATTATTGTATACTCCAACTTTCACGCATCCTAGGGTTTCAAATATTATTTTCACTGTTGCCAAACACTGCTGCAGTAGTGTTTTTACAAATCGAAATCAAAGCCACGTGATTTTCGTTTTACGAAAGTCGGGATGATGATGATGATGATGGTGATGATAATGGTGATGATGATGATAATGGTGATGATGATGATAATGGTGATGATGATGATGATAATTAGAGTGACTCACTAACGGAAGATATCAAGTCTTCCCACCCCATCTGAAATCATACTATACCATTGTTTGAAGACTTTTTAAAATCGCTTTCTTACACAATTCGAATGGAGATGAGAAGGAAAAGGTATATTTTCGGTTTTTAAAATACGGGAAAATCAGCTCCCTTAAGTAACTTATAAGAGACGGAGAAAGTTTTTCTTAGATACAGGGCGGTTCCTTATCCAATTCCTTTTAAATATAAGACACAGTTCAAAGTGGAACAATGGTGGAATGGAAATACTGGGAGAATCGAAGTATGTAAAAACCTGCTCTCCACCTCCTTTTTTGTATACTTAAAATCCCACGTAAATTGTCCGGGTGCGAATCCCGATGGTTCCACGGCTAAAACCACGACACAGTATACCGAATTATTAAAATAAGCAAAAAATATTTGGCTGAAATAGAAACCTGCGCAAGCCACTTAAATTGTGCTGTTACAGCCTGAGATCATTACCCTACATATGTGTTGCAGTACCAGACAAGTATTTGGCCAACCTCCCATCACCACATTCGTTCGGGAGCACTGTCTTGCAGAAGTATGTTGTGAAATATGCCTGAGGGGGGAGAAGATTTTGTACATGCTTTGGAAAGCGTCCAATCTTTTCACCTTCGTTAATTTTGAAGTCTTACGAGCTTATCTAAGAAAAGCTTCTTCCTTTAAGTCATAGTAAGCCGAGGACCTACAAAATTTATCGTCACTCTTGACCTTAAAAATTAGAATTACCAAAAAACACTTTTATGTAATAGACAAAACAACATTAATTCTAAACGTCTATTACTCATAAAATATTTAAAACAACCACTAATACCCTTAATAACCTCACTCCAGTTTAAAGTAATACAAAATACACGGAAATGTTCTTGTAACATTAAATGTGAAAATATTAATTACATAGATTGATAATCTTCCTATTATTAGGTTTTTTATAAAATACAGTAACAATCCTTCACCGAAAGAAATTTTCCTACTCCACAAATCTCTATCCTCAGCATCTTCTTCTAGTCATACTACTCCTGACGCAATTCATCAATTGTTCACTTGGTTTTCCTCTTTCTCACTTTCCCTGCACAGTTCACTCCAGCATCATCTTCGGTATTCTTTCATTCTTCACGTGTTCAAATCAGGATTTAAGCTAGAAAATAAATAATTGTCGCAAAAATGCACAAATGAAAAATTATATTTGTTCAAATTGCGGAAAGATTGTGCAATATTCTAAATAATTGTACAAAAAAAAAAAGATATAATTAGTAAGGATGGCAGAAACAAAAAGTTATGTAATTTGTTTCTTGGCGTTTTATTACTTTCAATCCATCTTACCACACTCTAGATACGTTTATGTAAGTAAATCGTTAGACGTAGGTATGTTTAGAATCAATTACTGCTGAATTTACATCACATTAAAATACGTTATTTTATGAGCACTCTAAACATTGAAATTCTTTACGAGTAGCCCCTTCAAGGTTTATTGTTAGACGAGTGCTAACTCTTTTTACTGAGAGACGGTTTCTAATTACAATTTTTACAAGATTCATGCAACTAAATCCCAGCTCACAATTTACAGTATGCGATGGAATTATATAAATCAATTACCAAGAAATTGTTCACTTAACATGTTAACTTGCATGAACTATACCAACTCTTTGAAATCCATTCCTGAATAACTACTTAAACATTAACCATGCCATTAGCATTTCTTTTAAATTCAGATTTTCCAGAACTGATTAGTTCATACACATCTCTAGTTTCATTTTCTCCATTACCATCTTCGTTTCTGAAGTCCCATGTGATTGTCGCATTTTTGCACACTTGCATTGAAAGTTTGTTGCATTTTTAGAAGTCGAGTAGTAAAATGCGACAAATGCGACTGTGGTTTAAACCCTGGTCCAAACCATTTCAATCTTCTTTCTTCAATTATTTCAACAACGTTCTTTTCCACCTCCATAATTTCTCTAATTCTCTGATTTCTAATTTTTTCCATTCCTGATTTTCTTGCTGCTCTCGCCTGAAGTTCATTTCATTAGTCAATAATTGGTTTTCATAACGGTAACAATAATAATAATATTCTCATACTATGACCTGAACAATGAACATAGACTGCAGTTTATAACTCGTTGGTCACATGACCATAGAGTCCTGACTAATTATGAAATTGTTAATTCATAATAAATCTAGCAAGTGGTGATAGAATGGTACAAAATGACCACTGCATGAAGGTAGATGAAGGTGATGCACATGCCATTAAGCCTATGCAATTTCACTAACTTATTACGTGCAGACTAATTGCATAAAATACGTTTCCAAAATGTCATTAAACACATATTCGAACATATAATACATACTCATTTTCGCTATGTGTACGAGTAATATCCGCCCCTTGTAAAATGACCGGTGTTGATTTCACGAACTAGCAGAGTGCCCCATACCCCTCAATGCCCCACGCTCCTCCGTAAACGCTTACGATGTCTTGTATACAACGACAGTGGCGACATCAGCGATCAGAGGCCATGTTAACATGGGACGCGTAGTATGAAAGTCAAGGCGTCACACCTCAGAAGTAAAATTCATCACAATGACAGATTAAAAGTACACAAATATCTTATTCGATATTTGGAGGAGATATTAAGTTAATACTTACAAATTTAAAACTTTTCCAAAGGCAAGGCTAGCATTATTCGTAGATACAAATCTGTTAATGATAAAACTACAGTCAACAAAAAAAAAAATAAATAAAATAAAATAAAACAAGTTAAAATAAATTGCTCTACAATATTCAATAAATGATACATGTATGTAGTATTAAAATATGTGCTACATCAGTGGTCATCAGCACAGTGCACCCTCGTGCTAGCGTTTCGTAGCCGCGGATAAGACATTGCACTATCGTGCATCCGTGACTGCTGGCGGGTATGCTTTCTATCTCTCTCTCTTTTGCACGACGGTGCTTATTCTGATATACTGCTTACCCTTTACCCATTTCAGAGCATGCTGACGACCACTGTGCTAAAGAATGATGATACAAAGGATAACGAATTTCTCCGGTTATAATATACTTAAAGAAAGTGACTTAGATTACGATTATGATAACAAAATTTGATTAAATTACATTAAATGCCTTCCTAATAAGGAGATGCCCTAAAGGCAAGGTATAAGTAAGAGCAAATTCGTATAGGCCTATTTTTCAATATAAAAACATATCCCCTTAGAGTTGCAACTGCAATATCACGTAATAGTTTGCGTTACGATCACGGCTGGCACATTTTCTTTTTTTCATTGGTTTCTCTTGTTCTTGCCATTAACCCAATGACAGTAATAGAGTTAGACCACATTTTTGTCTAACATCCTGAGTCCTGAGACATTTGTGGTTTTATTTTTAAAGTTGAATATAATTTTACGCTTCAAAAAATCAGTGACATGAGGAAAAATGCTGAAAAATTCTGCAGATTAGTTAGGGCACGAATGCAAGTACATTATGCTATACGTCAGGTTTCTGCACATACAGTTTATATCATAATCATGTATGAAGTATAGTATAGTATATTATACTCTCTTGTTCATAAATGGTTCTTTCCTCAGCATTCACCTCCTCAGATTGTTGTTCACTGAGTCTCAAAACTTTAGGATCTACGATAACTCCACATTCAGATAGTTTGAAAGCTGCATCAACTACTGAACATGTCGATTACTTTCGAAAAAATACCAGAGTATAACAAAAATGAGCGATAACAGTAGTAACAATTTAACAATATTATTCCATTTTCCATGAGTGTCCTGAAAATGTCCACAGAGAGAGGGGGGGAGGGGGGGAGAGTAGAAATACTGCAGATTTAATATTCCTACTTTCGTGACATAGCTATTATTAAATTACACCATGATATCTACTTAGCCACAGTACAAAGGTAAAAATCGAGAATCTGTACAGATACGCAGAGAGCCAGTAGTGTAGTGACGTTGCAGAGATAATAAACTGAATTGCGCAATGGCAGAGCTATCCGTCGCAGACAAAAATAACTGAAGATCATCGTTAAATAAATGCCAACTCCAATTTCCAATTCTAAGAAACACCATGATATTTATGAAGTCAAAGATACGTTCTCTCAATGCCGCATATTCAAAACAATGCAATGATATCCTATCCTAGTTGGTTATTTGACGACGCTGTATAAACTACTAGGTTATTTAGCGTCGATAGAATTGATAATAGCGAAATGAGGCGGAGGATTCGCCATAGATTACCTGACATTGCCTTACAGTTGTGGAAAACTTCGGAAAACCCCCAACCAGGTAATCAGTCCAAGCGGGAATCGAACCCGCGTCCGAGCGCAACACCGGATCGGGAGACAAGCGCCTCAGCCAACTGAGCTACGCCGGTGGCTTTGCAATTATGTCACACAATAAGATTTTTTGTAATACATTAGACCAGTGCCTTGAACTTTTTAGCCCTACGACTTCCCCCCCCCCAAAAAAATAAAAAAAAAATAAAAAATAAATAAATAAATAAAAAATAAATAAAAAATAAAAAATAAATAAAAATTAACACTTTGCAAAAACTCAATTATGAGCGACAAGTTCATACTATTTACTGCTGCCTTGATGGCGACTTATTTAAGCGACATGTTTGATCACGTCAATGTGTACGAGTTTCGCACCAGCACGTCTCGACATGTTTTAAATGTTATTGATATTTCTTAATCACGGTATTTTCCTTGTTGATTGAAATCTGTCAGCCGCAGTAACTCTGAAATAACATACGCACTGCCCATCAAACAGTCCGTGGATCGATTCCCGGCGTGGTCAATGGAAGAAATGTATCTTCCCGTCTACAAAACCGCCTAGTTGTCAGTTGTCTTGTAATTGTCCTATGATGTCTCTGCGGTGGCCATGCGTTGTGCTAATCCCATATCCAGAGCGGTCCGAAATGTGTGGATATATTAGGCCTATGTCTACTGTCGATTCATACAAACAATACTCTCTCCTCTCATGCACCGCATATACTTGTAAAAAAATATTTAAATTTCATTTTCCTACGATTTCTTATGAAATTCTCGTAATGACGTCCAACTCATTAAATCCGGTCTTTTCAATCTGGTTGTTTGGCCACCACAAGACAAGCCCTAGAAAAGTGACATACAGTTCCTATGAAAGACAAATGTCGCCATTTCCATCTGGAATCCGGATCCGCTAGACTACTAATTTATAATACAATGTTCATTTAGAGCCTACAGTTAATTATACGCATTCTCTTTCTTGCCTCTTAATATTACATTTTTTTTTTTTACAAATCACTACTGTGGAGTAACGGTGAGCATAACTAACAGCGAAACGTGCAGGCCCAGATTCAAATCCTGGTTAGGACAAGTTACCTGATTGAGATTTTTTCCGGAGTTTGCCCCTCAACCCGTAAGAGCAAATGCTGAATAACTTTCGGCGCTGTACCCTGAACTCATTTCGCTGGCATTATCACCTTCATTTAATTGAAACGTTATATAACCATAGCAGTTGATAAAACGTTGTAAAATAAACCAATTAAAAAACAAATCATGCTTATTGGTATATGCATATACCTATCTATCTATCTATCTATCTATCTATCTATCTATCTATCTATCTATCTATCTATCTATCTATCTATAGACATAATTTGAACTGGTAATGACAATTACGGTAAAACGGCTGAACGGATTTTAATAAATGACCCCTCATTTTGAAGCTTGAAACCCAAAGTTTTTCAGAAAAATAGTAGTTTTCAGTGAAATGTTAATTTTCCTATATCATTTTCCTATTTTCCAAAACCCAGTTTTGAAAAATAATGGCTTTTCAGAATAAAACAAAACACAAATACCGGTACATTAGATAAACAATAGGCTATTACACGAAGGCCATGACCTGCAGGACTGCTGACAGTTCAAATTCAATTATTGGTTATTAATAACTTCAAGATTTACTAAAATAATTTACAGGTGTGTAATTTTCGGAGTACAGCTGTGTATTGGATATTAAAATCTACAAAACTTCAGGTGGTTTGATGGCATTACTATCATTAGAAATGAAATATTATTATAGTTAATACCGTGAAGTGACAATTTTTCAGTAATTATACATATAAATGCTTATATTGATGATATGAAAGTGAAATGTTTTGGGGTTATGTAAGTAGATGTAGAGAATATCTTAAATTATATCTTCATTTCTATAATTTACAGTGGCGGCTATGTTATATATAAACTACAAAACTTACGTAACATAATATTGTTATTAAAAATAAAATATTTTTAGTTATTAATCAAGTGGGGTTGGGTTTTTTTTTCATATACTTAATGGCGGTGTGGTGTAGATATTTATATGCGTCATTCTCTTCAGTATTGGCTCGGAAGTTTCACCTACAATCCATGATGACCTGAAATAGCTACCGGTATTGCTTTACTCCCACATGAAAAACCCACTGATCGTCCTGACATTGGTACTTGGGTTTTCGCGTTCAAACTCAAAAACTGATGGTGGATAAGTTCAAGAAAAAGTATTTGGCATAAAAAAAACCATTCAGAGGGAGTAAATTTCATTATTATAGAAGCAAATAACTTTCAAAATGTCTGGTATTCTTAATTGAAAATCAATCTGAAAAGTTTTTATTTGAACGTCTAATGGACTTAGTTTGCAGCATTTGCTGCACAAGCAACTAGTAGTATTATAAAATCGAAGCGCAAATTCTATCTTCAGATTTTACAGCAACTCGCTATTAAATCAGCTGATTTGTTTATAAATAAGTCGTACTATTTCATTACCACACTATTTCTTACTATAGAACTTAGTTTGCAGCATTTGCTGCACAAGCAACTATTAGTATTATAAAATCGAAGCACAAATTCTATCTTCAGATTTTACAGCAACTCGCTATAAATTCAGCTGATTGGTTTATAAATAAGTCGTACTATTTCATTACCACACTATTTCTTACTGTAGAACTGCAGTGCGTTCACCTTTCTTAAACAATAGCATACATTCATTACATTTCCCTTTTTATACATTATTCCACGTCCGTGTCTTTCTCTCTCTTTTTTACTTGTACGAGTGAATTCAATACAATTTCACTCACTGGTCACGGAGATTGCTGGAAATAATTGTTGGTACATTGTCGGAACTGTCTGTTTTTATATTTTCTCCATTCCTTTTTTATATTTACCCGCATCTGAATCGAGATATCCACCCTAATAACTACCTACATTTGAAACAGAGTCGCCCGTAGGTTATACGTTTGGACGGAGTCAAAAGAAAACGAAACTTAGGCCTATGCAGTCGGGAGTTAGCCTAAAGTTTTTCATATTAAAATATAACTTACATAATTATGCACCACTCCTTTAAGGGTTACTGTGATAGGAACAAGAATTGCATACATGCTTTTTAATTTTGCCCCCTCTGAAAGCAACAATATGAATTCCCACATAAGAACACATCTATCGAAGGTCCTCATATCCCTAGAATAATTTACTGTTAGTTCACATTTCGGGATTTTTCGTCCGACATCACACGAACGGGAGGAGTACGTCAAGGATATGCTTTATCATCTATTCTGTCCAACATCTACTTGGAGAATTTAGTGAAGAACTGTTTTCAGAATATGGGAGAAATGATAGTAGGGGGAAGAATAAAATGCATAATATTTGCTAATGATTTTGTATTTTAGTTCGTTATTTAACGACGCTGTATCAATTACTAGGTTATTTAGCTTCGATGAGATAGGTGATAGCGAGATGGTATTTGGCGAGATGAGGCCGAAGATTCGCCATAGATTACCTTGCATTCACATTACGGATGGGGAAAACCTCGGAAAAAACTCAACCAGATAAGCAGCCCAAGCGGGGATCTAACCCGTGCCCGAACGCAACTTCAGACCGGCAGGCAAGTGCCTTAACCGACTGAGCCACGCCGGTGGCTTTTGCTGATGATATGGCGTTGTTAACAGAAGAGGAGATGATACTAAGGAATATGCTACTGAAGCTAAATGACAGCTGTGAGCAGTATGGGATGAAAATAAATGCAAACAAGACGAAGACCATGACCATAAGAAGAAAAGTAACGAAGGCAAGTTGTTAATTCTAAATGAGGCAGTAGAGTAAGTGGACAGCTTCAAATACTTGGCTCAGAAGAAAGTGCCTACTGAAAGGAATGGTGAACGGGAGAAGAGTTCGGAGCAGAAGAGTTCGGGGCAGAAGAAGATATTAGATGACAGACGACATTGGATCGTATGAGGAGACTAAGAGGAAGGCAGGAAATAGGAAAGATTGGAGAATGCTGGTTTGCAGTAAAAAACCTGCCCTTGGGCAGAACACTATGAATGAAATGAATCATAGAACAGCTCGCGCGGCTGTGACGTAGTGTCACAAGACGACAAAAATAATACAAAACCATCACATTTACAATGCAAAAAATATTAATTCCCGAGCGGGAATCAATCTCTAGTCTAAGATAATGGATTATACGCAAAAGTTAAAGCTATGTGCTTAGTTTGGGAATTAAATCAATGGTTTTCCCAAAATACGCTATGAAATGTTTCATTTAAAACAATTATCTCGGGAAGAAAGCAAAAAATGAACAAAATTGTATTAAACTTTTTGTTTAAAATATCTCAAAGAATAGCCCCCTGAAATTAATGACATTACTTATGGTTCTGCCTGTATACTTTGAGTGGAAGTTATGTAACTATGCAGACCGAAGGGATCAAAAGCAGAATTATTAAAATAAATAAAGTAATTTGTAATTAAGAGCATGGTTAATTAGAAAACTAGACAATGTCTGCGTAGTTTGGCAACAGCTCTCACTTACGAATACACACACAAAACAGTTTGCAAGAAAACCGTACATTTTATTTTAAAACTGCAAAGGAAAATAATTTCTTATCAGTTTCTTTAATAACCAGCGTAAAAATCAGAATCAAACGGATAATACGTATCGAGTAAAATAGTGTTAACATTCAGGGAAATTATTTTTTCCGAGAAAAGTATTCACTTGGAACTAATATCTATATATATATATATATATATATATATATATATAATTTGAATTGGTAATGGAAATTACGGGAAAACGGCTGGACGGATTTTAATAAAGACCCCTCATTTTGAAGCTTAGAACTCAAAGTGTTTCGAAAAAACAGTAGTTTTCAGTGAAATGTCAATTTTTAAACATAATTTTCCTATTTTCCAAAATCCATCTGTCGTCAGTTTTGAGAACTAGCTAATAGCATTCACGGCCGACTTGATATTCCCTTCGCTTTTTTGTAAAGGAGAAGCGAAGCGAGCACCAAATCGGCCGTGTTGAATTTCAGAATAAAACAAAACACATACTACAGTAAGCAATATTACACGAAGGCCATGATCTGCAAGAATGCTGACATATTTAGAGCTCAAATTAAATTGGTCATTAAAAACTTAACTTACTAAAAATAACTTACAGGTTCGATTCTGTGGTGTGTAATTTTCTGGGTACAGCTGTGTATTGGATATTAAAAACTACAAAACTTGATGGTTTGATGACATTATTACCATTAGAAATGAAATATTATTGTAGATAATGCCATGATGTGACTATTTTTCATTAATTATACATATTAATCCTATATTGATGATATGACAGTGAAACGTTTTGGGGTTATAGTAGATGTAGAGAATAACTTAATTTAGATTTTGATTTCTATATTTTACTGAGCGGAGGCTATATAGTATATATATAGTAGGCTATATGTTACTGAAAGCTATAAAACTTACGTACGATAATAATATTATTAAAAATCAAATATTTTTATAATTATTAATCAAGTGGAGTTGGGTCTTTTTCATATATTTAATGGCAGTGTGGTGTAAATATTTATATGCGTGGTTCTCTTCAGTATTGGCTCGAGAGAGATTATCTTTCATTGTTATGGAAGCAAATAACTTTCCGAATGTCTGGTATTCTTCATTGAAAATAAATCTGAAAAATGTTTATTTGAACGTCTAATGAACTTAATTTGCAGCATTTGCTGCACAAGCCACTAGTAGTATTAGAATTATTTGTGTTGTACTATTCTATCCAAGGAATAAATTGTTAAAATCTGCAGAGTTACATAAACTTCCATCCTGGATAACAAAAACATTCAGGAACATTAAACTCTGCAGATGTAATGCCTACATAGGCCATTACGTTATCACCGGCACCTTCCAATTCACATAACAGTTTAAATTCAGTATGGAGGCCAAGTCAACAAGGTCTAAAGAACTTGACCAGGACTGCGGCCTCATTGAGGTTCATCATCCATATCAGTGTTTGTTTAGATAAATGGATGACTTGCTGTTCAAATTGCAGAGTCTAGATAACGCTGTCCCGACATCTGATACGTAATTCCAACAACGCTCATCCTACCAACGCCCGTGTCTGTGTATCTCTCGGGACCGTGGGAAGACTGGTCACATTTTTCTCGCAGGACTAACCTAAAAAAACCTTTCTGCACGGGTTCCCAGGCACACCAATGCGAGCAACACAATCTGAAAAGCACACAACTTCGGCTAACAACGCAGAAATTTAACTCAATCGTACACAATAATAATAATAATAATAATAATAATAATAATAATAATAATAATAATAATAATAATGCAGAAATTTAACTCAATCATACACAATAATAATAATAATAATAATAATAAGTCATACTATCAATTAGAAATACGGCAGTGAAAAATAATAAAAGTCGAAATACATAAGTAGAGCCCGGATTTTCATTCGCAATGCATTTTTAGCAGGTTATTTAACGACGCTGTAATAACTACTAATTATTTAGCGTCGATGGAATTGGTGATGGCGAGATTAGGCACAGAAATCGCCGTAGATTACATGACATTCACCTTACGGTTGGGGAAAACCTCGGAAAAAAGCCAACCAGGTAATCAGCCCAAGCCACGCACGAGCGCAGCTCCGGATCAGCAGACAAGCGCCTTTGCCAACTGAGCTACGCCAGTGGCCAATACATGTTGTATTAATAGTAATTATTAGGATATTATGTCTTAATCAAGATTTTAGATGTAGCTATGTTGTATGTGTACAAACACAATTTTTTACTTCATGTAAACGGAAAGCAAAATTTCTTACAGCAGCTCAGAAAGTATACTTGTTTTACGACAGCAGCAATTAAAAATAAAACGTGTTTCATGCTTATGTTAAGTTGCAACACTATTGTTTACCGTATCTAAAATATGCGTACATTATTTCGGTATTGCAGAATAGAAACATCATTTCCATTATACAAAGTTAGCCGCTTAGATGCACTGATTTTTAGCAAATATGCTGAAACTTGAGAAAAAACAAATCAACGATAATATTGTGTCACGAACTTTTCTATGACAAAACCAATGACGATTATGGAGCCATTTAAGCGTTTTTTTTTCATGAATTAGGCTTAACGAAGAAATTCTCAATGTTTTCTATAAACGTCCATGTCGTAGTGATGGAGCCCTAACATCACACGTCACAATTAACATCTCACAATAAATGGCTATTAATATTTTATAACCTTACATTGTATATGTACAATATATACATACAATGTACACATACATACAGTATAGCACACACACATTCAACACACACATACACTGCTTACTGAAGGATTCAATGAAAGGAATGATGAACGGGAGAAAAGTTCGTGGCAGACGAAGATATCAAAAAATGATAAACGACATTAAGATATATGGATCATTATGCGAGACTAAGAGGAAGGCAGAAAACAATGAATGAAGGAATGAATACACATACATACATACATACATACATACATACATACAAACAGTACAGCAATTTCACGCATTAAGCATTGTAAATCCTTTTCAAATTTCTTAAATAAAACATAGACAAACCATGAGGCCTAACTTCGTTTCTCAATAGGATTGTAGTCTTCATCTCTCTCCCTAGAGTTTATCCTATATTGTCTTCAGTTTAGTCGTAACCCTCCGCCGTGCTGACCATACGACAAAAAGTCCTGCTATTTGTGAATATCTAGCGTCGATTCATAAATCTTCAAATAATGACAAAGGAATGCTCAAAAAAATTAAACAAATTTGATAAGTATTATTATTATTATTATTATTGTTATATTATTTACAAGTAGGTGATTAAGCTGGAACATAAAAAATCTCCTTATAGTTACTGTTCGCTAAAATATACACATTTCATTATAGGTGAAATCAGTGGTTTTCAAAGTAAATTTTAGAAATCATTTCGTGGCGGAAGTACGCGTATCAGATAAAGTACTTCTGCTTTGCGAAGTCGTCTCTGGCCTCAACCTTGGCCAGTATCCAATTATATCACATTAATCCGCATGCCTCATAGAAAACTCTTGCAAGACGCATGTCTTTGTTTCAATTTCCTTTTCAGTCACAGTTTCACATTCCGTAACATCTAAGCATGTATTATTCCAGCTACGTACAATTTTTTTTTTAATTCCACACGTACAGTATATGCCTATATAGAAGATGGTTAACACATCCAGATTTTGTCAAGTAAGACCTTCTTGAACACAGACCTGATGCACAGTATGTGTGAGGTATGGCAGACAAATTTTTCCTGGAACCCTCTCATTCAGGGCCAGTTTCCTTTACGACTTTACGTACTGTGGATCTACAACACGGGCTTCTTATCGAAAGGAGGCATGCTAAGATATTTTAACTTCATTAAAAATGCATCTTCCTCGACCGGATTTGAATACGGTCATCCTGTAACTAATAAAAGCATAGTAATAACAATTTGCCGACTCTCTTCAAAAGTGAAACCGAGCGTTAATAAAAACAATCGAAAAGTTAATTAAAGTGGACACACATATTCAAAACATGTCTTCATAATCCGCACACATACCTCCTCGACTGAATTTTATGAAACAGTTAAATTTCAGGGACGACCTCGAGATATGGATGCTAGCTGGGAATATATTGAATAAATAGTCGAGGACAGTTGATAAGGGGTGGTCCTCCAGCTTGGAGGTTGTTGCGGAAACCCAATATAAGCGCAGAATAAATATGGAAATGCCTGTTATTATTCGGTTGAGAAGCTTTTATCATCCACTTTGCTCTCGAAAAAGCTGAAAATTGGAATTTATAAAACAGTTATATTACCAGTTGTTCTGTGTGGTTGTTATACCTGAACTTTCACTTTGAGAAATGAACAGACGTTAAGGGTGTTCGAGAATAAAGTGCTTAGGAAAATATTGATTGTTCAGATTTGTTACAGATATTTGGTAGCAAATGACAATAAAATAAATTGGACTAGCACTTTAAAAATGAACTTGACAAGATTGGACTGGGACAAATGTGGAGAGAAAATCATGAAAGTCAAAATAATGTTTTGAATATTATAAGACAAAGGTGTAACGATATAGAAAACCAAGAAATGTTTAGTTACATGAATGACAAAACTTCACTACAAAATTACACGAAAGTTAAAATTGTATGGAGTCAAGAACCATATATAACTTCGATAGAAACAGCTAGAATTAGTTTTGCATGGATTAAGTTGGAAGTGTGGAAATTGAGAGGTTTTAGAGGTAATATAGGAAATGACAGATGCATATTATGTGGCGAAATAGAAACTATAAGGTATATATTGTTAACATCTGTCGAGATAGATTGGCGTGAACGCAGTTTTATGAAAAGAGAGTGGCTAAATTTTAGTAACGAAATTGTTTTAGCCAAACTATCAAGAATTACAAATGAACAGATAATAAAATCGTTAGGAACATACCTTTGGAAAGTGAGAGAAAAACGAATGAGGGAAATAAATAATACATCTTGATTACACAACTTTTAACACTTTATCACTTCGGAATATGTATTATATGTCTTTCTCGTGTTAAATTCTATCGTACCTGGTTAACATGTTTCGGCCTGTTAACCAAGTACGATAGAATTTAACACGAGAAAGACATATAATACATATTCTGAAGAAATAAGTTAAAAGACATGTAAAATAAATTTTGAAATGTGTGTGTGCATATAATGTAACAAGGTCTACCTATGTAGCTTATATATACAAAATGTATGTAGATAAGTGAGTGATAGCTAGAGACCGGATTTTTATGTAATAACATATTATATTCCTTTCAACCTAACCGTATATAAGTAACAAATCTTTGCGAATCTTGTAATTACCATTAATATATTAAAATTTGATACTACATATTTTTACATATTTACCCCACATTACATATTATGGCTTGATATTACATAAATCTACATATTTAAGGATTTTATTCATTTTTACTTCTCTAAATGGGGTGGGGGGGAACTTCCGCTGGGGAAGTTTACAATTTAAAATACACAGATTTAAAAAGCCTTTTTACCAACCCAAGAAAGGATATATTTCGGACGAAACATAATATTCTTAGTTCCAGGAAGTAATGAAGGCATTCACCCAATGTGAGTTTATCTACTGTTTTTAACTAACTAAAATGGCTCCTGTATCTTCAACCCTAACGACAAAAATAAAATCATGGATTGCGATGGACGAAGCTTTCACTACAGATGGAAAAATAGTAATGTGTCAAGTGTGCGGTAAAAATAAATGTCGGGTGCTCTGTGAAATCACAACTGGAGAGTCTTAACTCTGCTATACCTGCCAGATATCGATATTAAATATTTTCATGATTTTACGTATTTTGGTACATATTCAGCTTATTTTTCTTACATAAATATGTATATATTTCACACCTTGATATTACATAAAAATCCGGTCCCTAGTGATAGCTATAGGACCGGAGGTCAATGCTGTCATTCAACATTGTAACGCACTGCAACCAAATGAACAATAGTAATATGCGTTACAAGAGCGGTATGTTGAAGTTTTCATGTTCCAGCAAAAGTCTGAAAAAGCGAAACGTAGTTGAGCTTTTTTAATTTCCGAGAATTGAAAGAAAACATACCGCTCGTCTGTCTTTCCCCCCCCCCCCCCCAGTCCATGATGAGTCTGGAATCTTGTTGATTTTTTCACGGCTTCCTTAATGTTACTTGCATCACGAATGCAGTAACTTTAGTGGAGTTGTAGAGTTTACTTAATTTTTGCAAATATTTAAAAACAATAATTAACAGTGCAATTTAGGTGAAATTGCAGCGGTAAGTTTCCAATTTATAATTATTACTATATTGAACGTCTCTAAAAATAATATGTTAAAATTAAAAGCCTAAAGCAGTAAAATCAATGTCACTTAAGCGGTAAGAAGAGGGAAATTGTTATGTGTGTTAGGTTGGGAATACTGAATGTGGAATTTTAGACTTTCCGCGGATTGGTTTTGTGCGGAAACCAAGCAAATACGCACGATCTCGCACAAAAGCCATTTGTAAGTTGTAAGTTAAATTTCAGGAAATTGGAACAACAGCCGATATTAATTTTTCATGTATGCATATCAAACGGCGATTGCTCTTTCAGTATTCTCTTATATTCTTACAAGGAGTAACTTCAAGCATTACTACGGAGCAATGTCTTGTACTGAGCTTGCTATTCTTGAGTAGAACAGACTCAGGATGGGTACACTTGGCGCGCGAGACTGAAGGTTTCGACGTAGAGGACGGTCGGTCATACGCCAGTCGGCTGCACCCGTGGGCTGTTCGCCTGGTTGGCTGCTTGGTGAAAGTTGCTCCGCGTTCTTGAGACTAGTATAGAGGCGTTTCTTACCACATTGCCCTGCATGAAAAAAGAACTATCGCACAGTACAAGTTCGAGTGCCCTAATATAGCAACTTGATGAGAGATTCAGTGATCGCCTGCCTCGAGATAGGCTGGAAAATAATTAGTAAACTGCAATTCTTGTTTGTTCGGTCAGATTTTTAGTCCCTTTGAAACTTTAAATATTATTAAGGTCCCGGTAGTAGAACATTAGTTCGTTGATTGCGAACGGATCCAGATATGCTTATTTAGACCTTCTTGGAATATGCCGGTGGCGGACGTGATATCTTTTCAACTCTGTAAAATCAACATTCAGTTCAAGTGACTACGACTTCCCCGTTAGAATGTATCACTTGTAACATAACTGGAGCCTGACAGGAATTTTGGTTGATATAGCAACTGTAGACATAGTTTTCCTTCAAGTGTTTCCTTTTCTCGTATCATTATACAGGGACATCATTTTATTTTTACTTCAACTTTCATTGTACCTGAGTTTTTTAATGTACTTCACTCCCACCCCTTCTACTAACGAAGTTCCAACTGTCCTCCACACAGAACCAAGGCCGCAGTACTAAGTTAGTGAGTATAGTACGTTTCAGAAATATGTTCGCGTTTTCCAGTGACGAAAACTTCCAATATTGAATCATATTTTCGCACAGGTACTGTCGTCCGTTTGCCTACGTAGCATCCCGATTTCCCCCACCTACTTCTACTCGTTCCACTGTAATGGCTGGGCTTTCTTAGCTCTTTTCTGAAAACAATTTCTGTTAGGAATTAATTGGACGTCTACGTAATATTATGCAACTGTTTAAAATAACTTAAATAAAAGGGCCTTGTTAAGTAATTAACTATCACGTTATTCCCGCTCTGTCTACGATCCTGCGACATAACCACTTGGACGGACAGTAGATAGCATGTCTGAGTAATTTTATCTGTGCGGGTCGGTCAGAAATGAAGACTGATTTACAGTACGTAAGGTACTCTTTTATAGAGTAGGTACAGAATTATTTCAACATGGATTACTAAGTATGAAGGACGAAACTGGTAATTGGAATTAGATGCAATAGTTTATAGTGCGATAATAGGCACAAAAGAACTGAAGACTGTATCGAAATGAACGGTCACCATTTTAAAAAATGTGTTTAAATATCCATATTATGATTATTTTTCATTTTAACTTCATTTTCTACATTGTACGCTAATGTGCTGTAAACAGTATAATGTACACTGCATAATGAATACGTTCGCATGGCTAGCTCAGTTCGTGAGTAAAAATACTTATTGTTAACAATGTACTGTATTTTGATTAAACAAAACCTAATGAAAACTATCAAAATCAAAATCGCTATATTTCCTACTTTACGTAAATGGATTAACTACTTTTCTTTCCTCCTTATACCTAGTAAAGTGATTTGTTTCTATATTACGCCAGTACCATCGAGCTCCAGTTGTGGTAGGAGGTATAGCCAGGTTAATATTAAAAATGTTAGTAAAAATAAAATGATGTCCCTGTACATACGATTGCTACAATATCGTCTGTCACTACTCACCAATTCTGCACCGCTCTATGACTCGATGTTTTTAATTTATCATGTAGCAGACTTGAAGGCGCTCAACTTGCTTGCGCCAAGGTCTATATTAACAAGGAAGTGTTGTTGAGAAGCCTTCTCCTGTATTCAGTAACGTTTAAACTCACTGCGTCTTGAAAAACTCTAGTGCAGAAAGCGCCGCGCCACATTGAAGCTGTAGCTCGACGTAATGCTGGCCGTTACTGGCACGGTTCGCCATTTTATGAAAAGACAGACAGCACTGCAGCACATACATAAATCTCTCTTTAAAGTCCTGTACCACATGCTGAAGTAATCAATAGATTTAAAAAGTATTTCATTTATGAATAGTATGGATTAATAGAGGTGTGTATACTCATTGCAGAAAAAAAAATGTTCCGTCAAAACAAATCTGTATTAGAGTTACCATGAGAAGAAATTGTAGTCTATAGGACATGGAATCTATACTAATAATAAATCTGTAGCCAATATTTTTCTGGTAATTTTCGATTTTCCAAAAATAATTGGTGTTAACATGTATAATTAACCATCCTGAAACCAAAAATCGCTTTTTTGAAATTTTTGTTTGTATGTCTGTCTGTCTGGATGTTTGTTACCTTTTCACGCGATAATGGCTGAACCGATTTATATGAAAATTGGAATATACATTAAGTTCGTTGTAACTAAGATTTTAGGCTATATGGCATTCAAAATACTTTATTTAAAGTATTTAAAAGGGGATTATAAGGGGGCCTGAATTAAATCGAAATATCTCGCTTATTATTGATTTTCATGAAAAATATTATATAACAAAAGTTTCTTTAAAAATAATTTCCGATAAGTTTTATTCTATACAAAAGTTTGATAGGACTGATATTTAATGAAATAAATGAGTTTTAAAATTACAATAACAACGCCATCTAAGGCGCTGTACTGAAATAAAAACAAATGACTTCGTCTATAAGGGGCCTTGGACAACAACAATCGAAAGCTATTAAACATAACCTAAGAGAATGTTTCTGTGTTTGTATGAAGTAATATCGGAAGCTAATTAATTGTTTAATTATTATTTCACCATTGGAAAGTGTAGTTTCTCTAGATGGACATAATGCTACAATGTTATTACAGTAACTTCTGAAACATATAGCAAGTAATATAAAGTATACGCATTAAAACTAAATAATATATCAATCTTCATTAAACTATGGTTGCATGTAATAACAATTAAGAAACATGTTGAAGGAATTGTCATTGCACCAAATGATTGCTGTCTGGACCAAAATGACAGCATTTTAATTATTTAAATACAATTTAAATTAAGTAACATATTAAACGATTTATCCTTCTATCAAACACAAATGTTTCCTGGATCAAATGTCCTATTTTAATTATGCAATTACTTTATATTTATTTCTAACAGATGCAGCAGAGCGCACGGGTACGGCTAGTCTATAATAAAAAGACATTGCTGAAAAAAGCAGGCCTTTTTAAAAACTGGTATGAACAAAATTAACAATAAAAACAATGGCTCACCTTAGTTTTCTCACTAGTTACTGGATCAATATTACTTCTGTACCTACTTATCGGTGGAGCCCACTTTGTGCACAAGAGCCTGAAGAGACAAATTTCTATCTTGTTACAAATAACTATGGAAATGTTCACAGAGCATGTCCTTGAAATTATATTTCACTATGATGATACCTCTGACTGTCTCCGTTAGCATGCGATTTCGTTCTTTTGTGCACTCAGCAGATATTAGGGAAAATACTCTCTCTGGACTTCCATTGTGACTTGGGATAAATAAATAGAACTGACACATTTTTAAAGTTCTGAGAAAGTTTCACTGCTCGCAGAACTATTGGAATTGAAGAATTTGCACCATTGTTTATCTAAACTTAAATCTTTGTCCAAATTAACTTGATTGGCATATCTTTGTACATTGAAGAATAAATTTGATAAAATAACTTAGTATCACGAAATATAAGAATTCAATGCATGTCAACAGGTCATGATATTTTATGTTTTTTATGTGCTCCGACTTCAACCATTGAAAGCAGTTAAATTCTTTCATAGGTTTTCACCATTTGTTTATATACTCTATGTATAATATCGCACATTATTCAATATTCATATTAATTCTAGTTGAAATGCGAAATGCCGGACATTTCAATTTTTTTAATGCCTGCCGGACAGGATAAAATGATTAAAAAAGAGAACATGTCCTCCTTTTGCCGGACGGATGGTAACCCTAATCTGTATCGAGTTGATAAAACCAGAGTGGAGAAATTGTAACAAAACATAATAAGAGAGAGGGGAAATTCTAAAACTTAACAGGCAGCAACACTATGGTTCACGATGAGAAATGCCGAGATCGACTACAGAATCCAAAAATGTTATATCTCTTTCACGTTAACAGTTTCAACAAAAGGCATGCTATATCACTGGTACTACGTACCTCTCCACAAACAGTTTCATCAATATGCAGTAAGTATAAAATGTATTTTAATTCCTTTAATTGCCTCCTGAAAAGTCTCGTAATTTGAATGAAACATATTTCGAAATTACCTAATAATGATGATATCAAAATGCTTCGAATTCAGTCTTAAGTAAAATGGGGGGGGGGGGGGAGAGCCACGTCGTGCAAATAATCACGACTTAAACGACAATCGTCACTTATAAACTTCAACATCTATAAAAGATACTTTTGTGACAATGTCGTATTAGTTAGTACGTCGCATAATTTTCAGAATGTGAAATTTTCCGGTTTTTCTGTCAGAAAATTGTACCGTTTCTACCTACTCTCGTAAACTGTTGGCGATTTATATTAATGGAACCAGTACATATATTCGTATTTCCTTGTCTAAAACAACACACTTAATAAATTCCTATGTTATAATCTGTTATTTAACAACGCTGTACCAACTTATTTAGCGTCAATGGGATTGATAACTACGAGATGAGTTCGACTTTACCATGAAATTACCTGACAATCGACTTAAAGCTGGAGAAAACCTCGAAAAAAACGCAACTAGGCAATCGACCCAAGCGGGAATCGAACTCACGCCAAAGCATCTACGGATTAGAAGGCAAACACCCCACCGCCCAAGCTTACGTCGGTAGCTATATTTTACCGAGTAACACTTTCTAATGATAAGTTTCACAGGTAAGCATACGAACAGACCATGTTAGTGTCAATAAGTGCATCTCCTTCCAGAAACGTCGAAACATACTCCACACGTCTCACAATGGAAAACACGTCACAGCGCACATTATACCGCTTCAATTCACGATTATAATCGAAGCTATAACATAGAAGGAGCTCTATTATTATTATTATTATTATTATTATTATTATTATCATCATCATTTGTTATTGGCTAGGAATGCAGGGCATGTGCACATATGGACGAATCCAGAAAAGCATATAGAGTGTTAGCTGGGAGACCGGAGGGGAAAAGACCTTTGGGGAGTCCGAGACGTAGACGTGAGGAAATTAAAATGGATTTGAGGGAGGTGGGATATGATGATAGAAAATGAATTAATCTTGCACAGGGTAGAGACCGATGGCGGGCTTATGTGAGCGCGGCAATGAACCTGTGGGTTCCTTAAATCCATTTGTAAGTAAGTTGTAAGTACTGGCTGGGAATACGATACAAGGGCCACCAGCATAGTCTCGGGTTAACCAGTGAAAACAGTAGACTGATGTTGCGTTAGGACGTAGGTTCGAATTCTGCTTGGGCCAATTACCTGGTTGAGTTTTATTGATGTTGATGTTTTCCTCAACTATAAGACGAATATCACATAATCTCATGGCGAATACTCAACCTGATTTTCCCCAAAACCATTTCGCTATCACCATTCCCATCAGAGGCGCTTAACAACATCGTAGTCGATACAGAGTCGTTCAGGAGGCTAACTTTCAGCAAAAATACACAAAGCTTTGAAACGTGCAGCTTGAACAGCGTGGAATCCACGGCCTTGGATTCGAATCGTTCGCAGGGCATGGATTTTGTTCGCTGTGATTATTTTGTGTTCATTTCCATGCTGGCCTTGGTATGCTAAGTTAAAGGAGACCTACCACTTGTCTTTGCGGGGCGTAAGCTTGAAAGTGCCTGAAGAAAGTAAAATGTCAAATACATATGTTCCAAAAAAATATAAAAAAATGGTTTACTTGCACATTGGTACAGTGAAGACGAAATATTGGATGGAATTAAAATGATAATACTTTGTGATCAGTCATCAGGAATCAAGTCGCCATTTACATAAAATCTGTCATGGAAAACAGAACGTATAACTTTGTGGTAGGAGGTTTATAAAAACAAAGACAAATAACACAACTACCAGAAGTATCATAATTAGGGCTAAGATTCTGATGAAACTGCATCTTTTTTCTATTAAGCCAGAAACTTTGCTGCTCTAGTATTTATATGTTATGTGATAAACTGAGTGTTTTAAGACACATTTGGTAGGGCATTTTTTTTCGCATTTTTTGCCTGTTTCAGCTCATAAGAGCATTTTTTGTTTTATTCGGTCATTTTTGAGGCATTTTCATTTAATTTTGGCCATAAATCCCCATTATTAATGAAAAATAATGTTTATTTCCTTTGATATTTTCTCTACATAGGCTATTTTGTCCATTAATACCCATTATTTTGTATAATATTTTAATCGTTTTTCTACACAAATATTGGCATTTTAACGTAGTACACCCCATGTAATGGATCAGTCCAACGACCCCTTCAATATAGACTCCTCTATGCCTGCTAGTTCCGGATAAAAGTGGCCTTGTGGTGGACTACATGGAAACTACATCAGGTAAAATAATTAATTAAAGTGTACTACTTAGAAAAAATTGTGTAAAATTAAATAAACATAATAAATGTTAGTACTAGAATTTAATTTAATTACTAGTCTAAATATTAAGTAGTACAAAACCTCTTTTCCTACTAAGCCAATTATGTAACATCAATTTTTAGGGCATTTTTGAAAGATATTTAGGTCATAAATGCATTGTTTTAGGACATTTTTTCATAATTTATAGGACACCAAAATCCTAGCCCTAATCATAATACTTCAGATGGCAGTCCATAGGAATATAATGAACTTCTAGCAAATCTTTTAAGACAGTTAACAACGTTATATAAACTTCAAGTGCAACTATAATTCATACATAATGGACTAACGGTAATTTAAATTAAATAGAATAAAAGAGTCGAAGGTAATCTATTCTGAATATCTCGGCCTTGGGATTTCAAAATACAGCTCGAACAACTGTACTTCATCTCAGAGTGCAGAGACGTTCAAGATTCCAGCTCAGCGTAGTTGATTGGCTCCTGCTTCAGACTACTTCGTTGATCATTTATAGTAATCACCATGGCGACATGTAAGAGATCCGGTTTCGACTCCTGCGAGGTCATCTCCTTCACACTACTTACAAACAGGCAGGAAATGAACGTAACACGCCTAGAATTCTTGCAATTATGACCAAGGTGTCAGTCAAGAAAAGAGGCCGGGGGGGGGGGGGGAACCTGGCACGCAGAAATAAAAAAAAAACCTGTACTGCAGTAGGCGAAAGACAGAAATGACAAAAGCAGGCCTAGGCGTCTATAGCACACGACGTGAATTACAACTGGGTTTACTCACGGTTATATTTAGGGAGCGGTCAAATGTAAACGAATTCAGATACTGTCCAAAGTATGATCCTGTTTCTACATCCTCGGAAATAAAATACCTCGAATAATCAAAACCACAATTGGAAGCCATAATCGTAGATTCGAATCTTCCTTGAGCATGCATATTTGCCCGTTGTCAATGTGATGCTAATAACGTCTTCTTGAAGTTCAACAAATGTAGTTATAATGTCAATAAAATCAGATTAAAAACTGACCGGTATTGTAACTGAATAAAGTAAGAATAAACAACGGAAAAACTAGCAAATACTTTTCCTAATTTTTATTTATCATCTTTATATTCATTTCGATTTCGTGCTACTTTTTATAATTCTTTCTTTGTAATTACTTTTAATTTACTGTTGAACATTTTGAATTTAAATCAAGAAGCCTGTAATATACATTTAATAATCCAACATTCAATCGTAAGTAAGCAATTTTATGGTGCAAACATATTAATGACTTAAGTAATTAATGAAATACTGTTAATAATTGTTTTGAAATATGCAAAACTAAAATGTCTTCGTGTGACGATAAGAATCACGATTCAAATTAGCATTAAACTTTTATTTCTATTGTGTTTCCATCCACGTCAGACCGAAAAACCCTTTAAAAAATGAGTTTCGGATAGAAATATCGATCCACACATGCAATGCGATACCACTTTCGTAACGCTGCAACCATCAATTGATATAGTCACTGAAGAAGTACAAACAGGCATTCTATAGAATTTTTAATAGTTTCCTGATTTATATATGTGTGAAAACGACTCTATCTAATAACTGGTAAATAAATTGCAACATAAATACAGAAAATCGTCAATGATTCAGCTATGTGGACGTATGTACTCGTATTTCAGCGAATCTGATAATTCCATTTCTCACAAATGTTAATCACGCTCATTCAAAACATTATGTTTTATTCGACGAGAGAACGTAGCATTTCCATGCCTCTTAGAGAAAGGAAACCGTATATACGATTCTGATTTCACAGCATTTTATCGCATTCGTGTTCGAGACGTGAACCTTCTCTTGTATGGCAACGCTGTACGCCGTTACATAACCTCGACTGGGAGCGTTACGTCACTTGGCAACCAGGATTTGTGTACAATCCGGAGTCAAATATACTAGAGCCATACTAAGCGATCACACAAGAGCAGCAACGAACACAAGGATGTGGTGCAGACTTGCGTTGTATACGTTATCCTGGTAAAGTGAAAGAAGTAGTTTTAATACCCGCTAGTAACGCTCGGAGTGCGTTATTACTTATTAATGATGTGAAATAACTGAAGTTTACTTTAACAACATATTTAATGAATAGAAATTCGAAACTCTCAATCCAAATTATTCACAGTCCATAAGTTGTTTTAAAAGATAGTTGACAGAAACCTTCTGTTATGAGTTTCTTAATGTATTATATTATGTTCTTAGAATTTGGCTCCGTTAAATCAGTGGATTTCACCGTCTTCAAGACTCTGTGTACGCCCTATGTTATGTGATAAGCTAAAACGATACAAATTTTTAAGGACCATAACAATATGTCAAATATAACGAGATCGATAAGGTAATGAATTCTGTTTTACGAGTTACGATGGCAAGGATCTTACATAAGTACCAGCGCAGTTGCGCGTTTGTCTGCCGATCAGAAGCGCTGCACTCGGGCGTGGGTTCGATTCCCGCTTGAGCTGATTACTTGGTAGGATTTCTTCCGACTTTTCTACAACCGTAAGACGAATGTTATATCATCTATGGCGAATCCTCGGCCCCCTCTCGCTATCACTAATTACATCTATACTAAATAAGCTAGTAACTGATATAGCGATGTTAAATAACCAACTAAAAATGAAATAGATACAGTCATTGTCATCGGTTCCTCCTCAGGATATTTATCGTATTTCAGACTGGAAACAATTTACCTCTACAAACGTATGCCTACGCAACATTTTATTAGAATTGAGTGACGCTGATTCTTGAACTATTAAACATGACATGGTCGAATTTAAGGGGAGAGGTACAGCACTGGCCTGCAAAAATTTTGTGAAATTCGTTTTTTTTTTAATCTCAGCTACTATAAAAGCTAAAGGAACAAAACTTTTCAGGCTTACTATACATACATTACACTTTATAAAACACTACTCAGAATATTAAAATAGCTAATAATTACCTGTAAAAATAATATCAAATTTGCATAATTTCTTTTACAACCGTAAATATACAATTAATTAAATATCTGCACGATTCTTTTACTGAAATGTTTTAAAGACCTGCAACAACGACATAGACTAGGACCTTTTACCTATTCTTTCAATATTATATTTTCTAAAATGTAATATTAAGAAAAATATATTTCTTGGAGGAATAGGTAAAAGATTCTAAACTGAGGTGAGTAATGTAGGTCTTTAGAATATTTCTGTAAAAGAATCATGCAGATATTGAATTAACTGTAGCTTTTATTATGTAAATGATTTATGATTGTAAAAATTGTGCAAATTTGATATTATTTTTGCAGGTAATTATTAGCTATTTTAATATTCTGAATATCGTCGTTGTTTCTGCAATGACTCCTATGTGCAAAATATACCTAAAAGTTTTCAGTAGAAAGAAAAAACACATTTATTCATGCTATGGCAGCCGTACATAGGACACTGAATTCTTACATTTTCGAAACAAATATAATTACATATAGGAGATTTTATTATTATTTGCCGTATCACGATTTAAGTTATTTAATAGAGCAAAAATCTGAAAATTAATATGACACATAGGAGTTATTGCAGGAACGATAAGGATATGTATGTTAAGCAGGAAAAGTTCTGTTCATTTAGCTTTTATAGTAGTTGAGATATAAGAAAAATGAATTTCACTAAATTTTTGTAGGCCAATGGTGTACCTCGCCCTTAGGGGTGGAAATAAAATGAAACAGGCACTCTGTAAGTCTCGAGAAATAGTTATTTAACTGTTTTAACTGAGAGTTCTTCGCAAGAGCATATCTCTGCACATCGTCCTGATTAAACACAGCGAAAATATTTCTAGAAAGCTGGCCATACCTTTCATACGAGACTCGCTTCAGAAACCTCACTTGCTATTGGTCGTATGCCTCAACTTCCCACGAACGAAACAGGTTCCGAACAACACAGAACTATAAACACTTCCAGGTCTCCGTATTCATTATTTATAAGAAAGGAGCATGTAACGGCCGAGATTCGAACCAGACATCCGAGGCGAAGAATCAACTCTTCTCACTGTAACCTACATGTCGAAAATAATGTGCCGTCGGTAACTATTAGCCATGGTAATTATTGAGAAGTCTTCCTAAAGCCTCGTTCAC
Organism: Periplaneta americana; assembly: GCF_040183065.1. Classification (NCBI taxonomy): domain Eukaryota; kingdom Metazoa; phylum Arthropoda; class Insecta; order Blattodea; family Blattidae; genus Periplaneta; species Periplaneta americana. The sequence goes on from NC_091121.1 coordinate 152,648,967, forward strand.
ACCTGAATTCAAGTCGGAGTTCAGACATAATTCAAGTTCTTATGTTTTCAAGTAGGATAAAATGGAGTCGATGGAAGTTGTGCAAATAGGAATTTCTGTAGTAGCAAGCCTCTCTACCAGCGAACTGAAATATATTGAAGAAATGAAAGAAGCGCTGTTCAGTATGGGTTAGAAATTGGATTAGTAAGAGAAATACACGATCATTCACCATTACATATAGAATAAGTGAAATCTTCAAGCAAAGATTTAATAATTCTTAATGTAATAAAATAAGCAGGTCTAATTTACCATAATTGAAAATGATTTTCTTGAAGCTGTTACAGTTCCCAAAAAAGGTATCAGCCACATTGGATCATGCCAGTTTCGGCCGATAACTATCTCTTCAAGCAACACTCTTCTTAATCCTTCCTATCTTCCACACTTCTTCTCTATCTAAGTTTAAGGTGTTAGGTACAGCTTACAGCAGTAAAATTTTGGAAATATGCAACGTTTTTTTCCTCCATTACTGTATTGTACAATAATGAAAATTAGTATGTGTAAAACACCGTCTTTCTGCTATATGAAAAAAATATTTTACGATTTAAAAAAATTATTTACATTTTTTTTCTTTCAAAATTCATTTCACTGTGCAGTGATGAAGCGTTTTCCACTTAACTCAAAAACTATCCAACATTCTGTGATGAAATTTTTTGTGTGTATTTATGCATGTCATATCTACAATGTGATACAAGATCACTTCTTTACCTTTGATAGGTTGTCTGATAAAAAATAAATTCATTTAAAAAAAGGGTCAAATATCAGTATTTTCTTCTAACACAAAATAAAAAATATATATTATTTATTAAGAATATAGTTGAAAGAGCATGATATTGTAAACATGAGTTTCAGCAATAATATGAGAGAGAGAACATGAACAAGTTAACAAGTTTATGAGTTTTGAGGGAAACGCTTCATCACTGCACAGTGAACTGTTACCATTTTGAATTTTGAAGAAAAAAAATATATATATATTTTTTTATCGTAAAAATATTTTTTCATATAGCAGGTCAGTGTTTTACACATGCCAATTTTCATTATTGTACAAGATACAGTAATGGAGGAAAAAAATGTTCAATATTTCTAAAACTTTTACTGCTGTAAGCTGTACCTAACCTCTTAATAGTTTTCAATTTCCTGTCGAACCTCATCTGTGTCCACGTTAAAATCTCTGCTGTTCAATTCCTCAATGAACTCTTCCTTGGCAGCTTCCTTTGCATTTTTGTCACGATACTTGGCAGTTTTGTTCCACAGGCCTTCGTGAGTATTATACAACTCTTCTTCTTCTTCTTTCTCTTAGTTTAACCTCTCCCTTTTAGGTGCATTTATACGACCCACGCCACCCGGGCCTTACAGGGCCGCGACCTGTCGGGAGAGGAATTAATCTATGGATCACATAGGTTCTACATACTTTTTTGACCACATAAGGACTTGGAGGGCCTCCCCGGATGAGGGTATTATACAACTCCAGAAACTTAAATATTTGGTCTTTATTAAACTTACTATTGTTTCCTATTATTTTTACTTTCCCAGAACAACAAAAAACAATCAGTTGTTAATTTAACGCGCTTAAAACAGCTATTAATTTAAATTCTCGCGGTTTCCTCCCTTGAATTGAAGTAATCAAGTGACGTTCACACTTTTCAAGTTGTTTCAAGTGCCCTTTCAAGTCAAGTAAAAAGTAGAAACGGATTCAACTTCACTTGAAACTTGAATTCAAGCTGCTACTTCACTTTAAGTCAACTTGAAACATAGTTCGTCGAATCAAATGACTTGAATTCAAGTTACTTGAAAATGTGAAAGAGGCTTAACGCCACGCTACGATACAGACTTTCCTTCGTCGCTTAATTGCGACAGTTCATACCGCGTGTAAACCACATGTGCGCTGTATTAGAAGGGAAAGGCTCTATGGACACCAGACACCAGGTGACCTGACCCCACTCGCGGTTTCTTGTTGGACATAACATGTGAAGGGTATTTATTAATGAACACCAACGCTGCTTGCAAGCGAGATCGTACAAGACAAAGCACACTTTACTCCGCATATAAGTCGAAATTAGTCGCTCTACACACATCTAGTTAACAAAGTACTATAGCTTTGAACACGAAAGAGAGTCGACTTCAGATTAATAGCTAATTTCTATTTTATAACGGTACAACGTTCAATACCGTTTAATGTAATGGAAACCTTCAGTTCCATACTTACGGTTGTACACGTTACGCACGTATACTGCAAATCGGTTAAATCTGAACATTGAGTTTTAGCGTTCTCGATATACATCTAATCCAATCCGCAGTAAAGAGTATGCTTGCATTTCAGCTAAAACTGAACAATATGCATCAATGTATCTTTCAACATAGAATTCTTACGAAGGTATAGTTGTCACCAGAAGCCACATTTCTTGAATGTTTCAATTTATAAGTTGAGAATTGAATGAGATACTTACTTACTTGCTGGCTTTCAAGGAACCCGGAGGTTCATTGCCGCCCTCACATAAGCCTGCCATTGGTCCATATCCTGAGCAAGTTTAATCCATTCTCTATCATATCCCACCTCCCTCAAATCCATTTTAATATTATCTTCCCATCTACGTCTCGGCCTCCCTAAAGGTCTTTTCCCCTCCGGCCTCCCAACTAACACTCTATATTCAAAACCTTATTCCTTTGCTGTGGTTGTGCCAGAGAATCAGTCCCATTCCGAGGCTTATTTGAAGGATTCGTAACAAGCTGTTTTTTTACGGTGATGGGTTGTTAGCCCTTCGCCCAACCCCAAGCTGGAGGACCACCCCTCTTCGAATGTCCGCGACTGCTTATTCAATATATTCGCAGCTACCCTCCATATCTGGAGGCCGTCTCCTCGATCCGCAACCTGAGGACGCTCCATGACGTGGTGATAGGGACCCACAATACATGGAAATGAGATACTACAGTAAGAAATTCTTACATATCGTCGTTGTTCCTGCAATAACTCCTATGTGACATAGTTATCGATTTTCAGATTTTTACTTTATTAAATAACTTAAATAGTGATACAGCAAATAATAAAATCTCCTACATGTAATTATATTTCTTTGTTTCGAAAATGTAAGAATTCACAGTCTCCTATGTACGGCTGCCATAGGATGAATAAATGTGTTTTTTCTTCCTGCTGACAAGATTGCAGGAACAATGACGATATAAATTCATTATTCGACAAACAGTTTTACAGTATTAAAAAGAATTTGTTCGTCCGCACTTATATCTAGAACAAAGTTCTTGGTCATTCAGACTTTTTTCAACAACGCGTAGAACATATCTACAGCAAATACTTCAAAATAAGTTTTCTCTGTTTTTCTCAGAGGACACGTTCGCACTAAAGTTTCTTGAAGTATTCGTTAATGATGTATCAACTACAATAGTAGAAACTTTGACAACAAAACCAATAAGAATACAATAACAACGAACTGAGAGAGAGAGAGATAAATACAACCAAATAAAATATATTTCAGATGTACGTAGAATTAGGAAACAACCTTGTAGCCTAGCTAGCATAAAATTAAGCAGAATGTTTTTTTTATTTATTTACATGAACGAAAATCTGTACTTATGCACTTTCTGGTTAGTTTCTCCCACCCACGCAACTGGTATATTTCGCACCCTGGCTGCTTAAAATTTTGTAGTGCTCGGGAAAAGTGACACAAGTCAAAAATTTCAATTTCACAGGAGAAGGGAAAAAACTGTCTTCGCACTGGTTTATGTGGATTTGATTTTCTTCTGTATGAATTATTGTAATGGGAGAAATACTTATGTCTCTTTTCTCAAGCGAGCAGACGTTTCGTATGTTGTCAATAAATTAATAAAAAATGTTTGTGGAAACTGACTTTTGCCACTTTTCCCAAGCATTGCAGAATTGTCTTATCGAGACTCTTTCGCAAAGAATAGGGATGTAACTAAAAGAATGCATTAATACTGAAACAACATAGCACAAACACAGAACAAAGGACACAACTCCTATCTCTATGTATGTAATTTCCACATTCATGCAGTGAACCAAACAAAATCCGCCGGATGACCAAATTTATGAGTCACAACGGAGACTCGGTACCGAAAACGAGGGCAAATAAAATTATATTAATATTTATTAGATTAATGGTCACCGGTATTTGAGGCGCTGTATCTTCTGACATCGTAATGTATTCAGTTTATGTAGCTATTGTAAACAAGCACTGAAGATATTCCATAATTTTTATATGTATCATACTTACTTACTGGCTTTTAAGGAACACGGAGGTTCATTGCCGCCCTCACATAAGCCCGCCATTGGTCCCTATCCTGAGCAAGATTAATCCATTCTCTATCATATTCCACCTCCCTCAAATCCATTTTAATATTATCTTCCCATCTACGTCTCGGCCTCCCTAAAGGTATTTTTCCCTCCGGCCTCCCAACTAACACTCTATATGCATTTCTGGATTCGCCCATACGTGCTACATGCCCTGCCCATCTCAAACGTCTGGATTTAATGTTCTTAATTATGTCAGGTGAAGAATACAATGCGTGCAGTTCTGTGTTGTGTAACTTTCTCTATTCTCCTGTAACTTCATCCCTCCTAGCCCCAAATATTTTCCTAAGCACCTTATTCTCAAACACCCTTAACCTATGTTCCTCTCTTAAAGTGAGAGTCCAAGATTCACAACCATAAAGAACAACCGGTAATATAACTGTTTTATAAATTCTAACTTTCACATTTTTTGACAGCAGAAAGGATGATAAAAGCTTCTCAACCGAATAATAACAGGCATTTCCCATATTTATTCTGTGTTTAATCTCCTCCCGAATATCATTTATATTTGTTACTGTTGCTTCAAGATATTTGAACTTCTCCACCTCTTCAAAAGATGAATTTCCAATTTTTATATTTCCATTTCGTACAATATTCTAGTCACGAGACATAATCATATACTTTGTATTTTCGGGATTTACTTCCAAACCTATCTCTTTACTTGCTTCCAGTACAATTCCCGTGTTTTCCCTAATCGTTTCTGGATTTTCTCCTAACATATTCACGTTTATATGTATCATAACTTTGATCAAACCCCCACAGGCTCATGATATTGGATGAGGTGTACAAAATTTCTGCGACTATTTGTAGAAGTTAATAGAACTCCGAAGTACGAGTAACAAAACCCATATATGTTTAAATTACTAATTAACGAACAATATGAAAATTAAAACATATATTTTGGATCGAGTTACGAGGGTCATTTCATAAATAATGCACAGGTTGGTAGAACTGTGAAGTGGATGACCCAACACCAATGAAAATTACGTCAGTTGTAGTTGAAGGCTTGAGGTACAAGCACGTTTAGGCAACGAGAGCTAGAAATGGAGCCTACACGTGTCTAGGGTATTGTGACAATTGAAGATTAAAGATTGAATCTTTGCATGGCGCTTTGAGTACAGCTTGTGGTGACTTACAACGGATTGTAGTACAGTTTCTCGTTGGGTTACTCGTTTTCATGATGGTCGTGTCAGCATAGACCAGGAAGGCCGAAAAAACATTAACAGGTGGACAAAGTGTGATAATTGTACGCTCTTGAACAAGATCGTCGAGGGATATATGAAGAACATACAGAAGCTAAGGGGATTCTACCAACTTCATAATTCAGTATTTTGACAAATGATTTGAAGAAGAGACAAATTTCTGCGGGAATGATCCCTCACTGTTTGACTGCTGAACAGAAAGAGAAGAGCCTGAACAATGCAAACTTCCGGCAACAAAGATTCGACGTTGAAGGTCAAGCAATTTTTTTTTATTGATGAAACGTGAATTACACACTTCGAACCGGAGATGAAATCACAGTCAAATGAGTTTTTGCCACGTAAAGATACGATCTTCATGTACGATCTTTGATCTTCAATCGTCACAGTGCCCGAAGCCACTCCACTTCTAACTCTCGTTACCCAAACACAGAGTATGCTATAGAAGTAACGAACACAAGTCCTTCTTTCTTAACCCTTCAACTGCAACTGACGTAATTTTCATTGGTGTTGCGTCATCCACTTCACAGTTCTGCCAACCTGTGCATTATTTATGAAATGACCCTCGTATGTGGTATCGTTATTGTTCGTACACAAGATGTTTCAGGATTTTGAGATTTAACCTTCAAGAAATATAACATATTGACATACCAAGAAAGTGATGTCACAGTTGGTAGACTGTTTCCAAATTACATTTCAAGATAAGAATATTTAAACACTGCTAGAGGATAATACAAACAGCATTTCAAAGCCACTGCGTAAAAAAAAAACCTAAAATAAAGGAATTGATATAAAGGCCTACATACTGGAGTTACAAATGGTTATTAGTTTACTTTAAGTTGTATATGAAATAAACAATTTGCACTTGTGCAGATAACATCTGCAAATGACCATTCTGTGTATTTAACAAAAGATGCTAAGATAAAGTCTGACACGCATAAATACTTGTTAAAACGCCTAACAACAGCAAGTGACTGCTAATACATCTTTTATTCCCTACAATCAGACTGAAACAAATTTAGCTAAACAAAAAAGAAGTGAATTATAGGAGACTTTTTTAAATCTATACAGTTACTAGTCAGTGATGTATGCAATGGAGAGGGAAAGGAAATGCCCTCCCTTCCCCATCATCTCCTGGCTTAGTTGCCACATGAGTGAGTCCTACTGTGTCACTTCAAAACTGTCTTCAGACAGCTGACTGAACAACTGTACTAAGAAATTGGAACGTGGACCGTAACACAAATCATCAATAATAATCTAGATATATCAGAAATAAGAAGTATCAAGAATGAATGGAGCAATACAAGAAGATAGATCCAGGTGTTTTAAATAAACACAATTACTAAAAGATCTAAATGATATCAAGTTCGGATATGAGCAGGCTGTCTCCAAAGAATGAAAGTAGAAAAAATCCTTTTCGTTCTGCAAAGAAATTTTTCAATGTTACATTTGTTCGGATTTAATTTCTGCACATTTAAAGAACAAAACTAAAATTATTTCAACATTCATTATCATAATATACAGCTTTCTTAAACTGACTAAGCATATTGGGAATTCTGTCAATGGCTTTCCCAAAACACGCTATGAAATGTTCCATATAAAATAAATTTTTAACTATAAAAGGAAGCAAAAACGAGCAACGAGCAAATGCTAGGTAACTTTCGGTGCTGGACCCCGGACTCATTTCACCGGCATTATCACCTTCATATCATTCAGACGCTAAATAACCTAGATGTTGATACAGCATCGTAAAATAACCCAATAAAATATAAAAAAGAGCAAAATTGTATAACATCTTTTGGTTTGAAATCTCAAAGAATAACCTCTGAAATTAATAGCATTACTTACTGTTCACCTTGTATAGCTCAAATTTAAATCAGAGCATGTTTATATTCTAACAAAAAATACTATTTTCGAATACATAAACAGCTAAAAACGAGATGCCGAAAATGACACAAATTTTTCCACTATGCGTTTTATACATTCCGCAATAAATAATTCAGTTCTTTAATCATAGCCTATTGCCAATGATATTAACGTACACAGTTTATTTTGTTAAACTGTTATTCAAATGATAGGCATATACAGTAAAGATATCATTTACTTAAATAAGATCAACTTTCCTTTCTGGGTCGTATAAAGGACTATATGCTTATAACGCCAAAAAGTAAAGCATTTAACTTCATTTCATGATACGTTTTATACTGTACGGTTTAAGTAGCTATACAATTGATTTTGCACTAAGATAAAAAATATACTCATATATTGTGATCATGTTCATATTATTTTACTTGCAAAAATCGGCATTTAAAAGTACATAGCATCATCAGAGGTTTACAATGATATTCTAAGCACACTACTTTCTCTTAAAATTGAGCAACTTTGTCATTCTGACCGTTTAAAACGAACTGTTTCTTTGTAAATCACCAACGTCTAACGGGAAGAGGAGTGGAGTTATAACGACTTCTACTACTGTACTTCAAAGGAGAGAATTATTTTCCCCAGCTGTGTAGTCATTTGTCCGGAGGGATAAAAACTTATTATTAGAGGAAAATAGCAACGAAGAAATACATAAAGTACTGTAAATAATTTCGTCTGATTTGAATTAAACTGTCGTTTTTTTTTTCATTTCAAATACAGGACCATTAATTTTTTAGTATTACATTAATTTCTTACCCATCTTTCCCTGATAAAATGGCTTGAATATTTAAAAATCTGTCCAATAGTTAGGAAGATATTTCTGTACACAAAGATTTAATCAAATGTCATGCCCAAAAGTATTTATTTACTCGGCATCAGGAATACCGAGAATGCGTAATTCCTTGATGATTTTGAATTCGACTATATGTCTTTCATCACAGTGATACTTTCTCTTTAATACTTAGTATAATAGAAAACAAAAACAAAGTGCTTCGAATATGCATACATATAGTGCGAACTGACAAGACACAAACATATTATATGTAAGGTTGTTTTAATTCGGGCTATCTCGAAACACGTGAGTCGTAAACTATTCAGTGTGATGTATCTTGTCTCACTGTGAAAAGAGAGAGAAAGGAGATATGTCTTACTTCGTCTGTATTGTTATGGCGATGGGAGAGTGGAGCGAGGCTGTTCATCCATCCAGTGGCGGAAGGGACTAGTTGATACATTCTGTAGTGCAAAATAAAATAACAAAATATCTCTCTTCGTACTGTGTAGTTCCGTCACTGAGCTTGTCTTTCAAGAAACTGAGTTCCGGCAGCCTGTACAATAACAAGGTTTTGAAAGGAATCCTGAAAATTTACAACCCTCCTATAATCTCCACCCTCATTTTTGAAGGGACTTGGTTTTATTGCTACTGAAACAAGATAAACCATACCAGGTATAGCCATCTAAACAGAGCAGCAGAATTTGAGAACACACATAATTTAAAAATAAAAGAGAGAGAGAGAGAGAGAGAGAGAGAGAGAGAGGGATAGTAAGTGGAGAACAATGTAATCATATAATATAAAAAAATGAGGTCATGCAGCTATGTCCAGCTCGAAAGCCAACGATTGAGGACCGGAGTTCAGATCTCGGCAATGACGAAAATCTATTTGTGGTGGACAAGGCTAAGGTTGTGACGGTTTTACACCTACATGTCCACACTTGTGGAGTAACGGTCAGCGCGTCTGGCCGCGAAACCAGGTGGCCCAGGTTCGATTCCCGGTCGGGGAAAGTTACCTGGTTGAGGTTTTTTCCGGGGTTTTCCCTCAACCCAATATGAGCAAATGCTGGGTAACTTTCGGTGCTGGACCCCGGACTCATTTCACCGGCATTATCACCTTCATCTCATTCAGACGCTAAATAACCAAAGATGTTGATAAAGCTTCGAAAAATAACCTACTAAAAAAATACACCTACATCAGAGTCCTTCAGAATCTCATCCTGATAGGGACATGGCGATTCATAAGATCTGTGAGGTACGAAAGACCACCATCACAGGTATGCTTTTGATTTGATGGCTCAAGAGAAATGCCTACTGTGGCGAATAATATACTTGGCTTAGCAGGGCAACAAAATCAGCACACAACTCATTCCATCATGGGTGCACAAAAAATCTATTTAGATAAAAGTAGGCCTATTTATGTCCAGCACATCTTTCTGAAAATTTCATGTTACGCAGTAAATTTTTTCAATGTCACTGAAAATGTGCCAAGATGCGTTCGGATGTGGGATCGAATACCACTTAAACTTATCACGATTTTTCAAGGATTATCCCAAACAGCAAAGCGAATCATCTCGCCAAAATACTGTACCATTTCGCTAACAAGTCAACCGAACTAGATAACGGCTTAGTTAAACAGCGTTGTTAAATAAGAGATTAAAAACTTCACACAACTGTGTTACAAATACAATTCTCCTAAAGCTAGTTCGAAATTTCACATAAGCACGCGCAAGAATGTGTACCACACTAACGAGGGCAAGAATGACATGAATTGAACAAGATGGTCGATGGACTGAAAATGATAAGTTTATCATGAAAATGTTCATGATATCATAAAAGTCTGCGTAGCAACGAAGTAATTATCATCTTGTAGATAATGAAACTGTTAATCGTTATGGTGTCCTAGCAACGAGTGGATGTTTATCTACCACAGACCACACCTCACTTGAAAGTACTGAGAATATGAATGTGTGGTTCACGAACGTACGTATAGTTACAGAATAAAAAATGGCCCGAGTCTTAATGAGAGTTCTTCTATATGTAGGCAAAAATTTTCGCACGACTGTCCACAAGTAGCATATCGTCGTTGTTCCTGCAATAACTCCTATGTGCAAAATACAAAGGTTTTCCAGTATGAAGAAAAAACACATTAATTATCCTATGGCAGCCGTACATAGGAGACTGTAAATTCTTAAATTTTCGAAACAAAGAAATATAATTACATATAGGAGATTTTATTATTTGCAGTATAAGTTATTTAATAGCCACCGGCGTGGCTCAGTCGGTTAAGGCGCTTGCCTGCCGGTCTGAAGTTGCGTCCGGGCGCGGGTTCGATTCCCGGGTTGGGTTTATTTCCGAGGTTTCCCCCAACCGTAATGAGAATGCAAGGTAATCTATGGCGAATCCTCGGCCTCATCTCGCCTAATATCATCCCGTTATCACCAATCTCATCGACGCTAAATAACCTAGTAGTTGATACAGCGTCGTTAAATAACCAATTAAAAAAAGTTATTTAATGGAGCAAAAATCTGAATATCGATAAATATGTCACATAGGAGTTATTGAAGGAACGACGATATAAAGAGGCTCTTGTTTACTGCACATGCGCAGTGTGTTGTAAGCGAAATTTATACAATAAGGAAGCTCCAAACTTTATTTGCGTATCTGCACATAACATGGTAATGTACATGAAAAAACTGTACTAAGAAGCATAGTTTCTCATATGTTGCATTTTGCGATAATTTTGTTCTTTTATCATGTTGTAAATTATATTACTCCCTACAGTTTAATTTCGTGAACTATTACGACATATATACTATTTACTAAACTACGATAAAATTTCATATTTTGAACTGCGTACAAAATACAGTCTTTATAATCCCAGAAAGGTATACATTTGACTTCATAAATTGTTTCGCTGAAGCAGGCATATTTAATCATGCACAATATATTGTAGTGAATGTGAAGAAATTAAAGCCAGTAATAAATACGGATACTCGATGTGGTTTCGGGTTCGATTCCCGACTCTGTTAGGAATGGTTCCTTATGGCCTGGGTTTTTATTTTGTCCTTAGGTTTTAAGTCAGATTTAGAGATAGGTAAGTTATATGATAAGAGAGGACTGGCGTACCCTATCAAAAAATCCTCTGTGAATACCCCTTCCGTAATTACCAGGGGTCGCTGGCGATTTAGACTTACAGCAGAGCATCGATTATCCGAAACAATTGGGGACAGGTGATGTTCGGATAATTGATTTTTCGGATAACCGATCATTTACGAAAACAAATTGTGCCAGTAATATAGGAGCAGTATGAAACAAAGAAACACTGATATTAAACACAAAACTGTACATACGGTATATATTTTGTATCACACGTCTTATAAAATAACACAGAAAACTGACTAGCCTAGTTTGACAAGTTCAAAACGGCCATTAAAGTAGGTCTACAGTTTAGGAAAAGAAGTCCAAACTTTTTTTTTTTTTGCTTCAGAACTGAGATATTCTTTTTGCCCCTGAATCTCGCAAACAGCGCTAGCGAAACTTCTACATGGCGCGCGCGCAAATTCAAATTTTCCGACTGGAACGCTTTCGGTTAATCGATATTCGGATAATCGATGCTCTACTGTACACCACTCGACGTGGAAAGCCGATTCACTAGCCATTCACTTTTCTGTTGAAAATAACTACTCCCTCTTTATTGTCGTTCATTATCTGAACTTGTACAATAAATGTATTGCCAAAGAAAATTTCCACTGTGTAGGCACTGATTAGAGCGCTAACTTCTATGTCCGCTGTATCGATTTCTATCGTAATATAGCTACTGTACACGTAGATCTGGAAAACTAAAATCTAAAATCCTAACTCTATCGCGACCACAGCTTCCACATTCCCTCACACTGTTCGAACATGGGCGATCACTACATTGTTATGCGAACGATGGATTAAACTCGTGGAGTTGGGTGTTCTTAAATGAAGAAATGACAATATTCACTTTTTCTACAGAAAATGTCTGTTATGAAAACGTACGTACACTTCCAGACAAAGATAACGTTCTACAAGATATGACTTCTATTGGCTTTCTGAATAAATAATTCGGAGAGTAAAGAAGTGTACTACTTTTCTGCTTGGGATCTCATTTGTTCCGTTACATCTTATGTCACAAAAGGTGTTAACAATCAGTATTTTTACACATGAGTAAATACAATATATTGAACGTGAAAACGACGACGGCGGAAATAAACGCATTATTAGCGTCATGCATTATAAATCAGTACTAAGATTTCACAAACGTTAAGTTGGTAACACAACAATCCGGAAATACATGCTTTACAAACAACAGACAATCCGTGTTGTATTATTGACACAAAGCTTGTGGAAACTCCACACAAAGAACATGGTTCGTCCGAGTTCAACAACCCTAGCATGTTCATAGCCCTCCCTGGCTGCGAGTGAATCAGGCAATTTGACTGGCCTCATGCCTACCCAACCGCTATAGTCGGCTTTCCCTCAGCATTACCATACATTAAAACCACTGTCGTCTGTTAAACTTTTTCTCAACTATATAGGACCGTATGAACAAAGAATTGCACATCGCTGTGAAGATGTTTCTTGCCCAGAAAAGTAGATTCCGATCCTCAAAGCTTTCGGTTGAGCAAGAAATGAACTTTTCCACTGATATTTCTATAAGTTGTGTTCTTCACTTACGGTAACCGAATACATTCAATCATTTTATACTTTAGTCTTCCTCTATGGCTCACATACTAGCATTTACGACTAGAAATCACCGGGGTTCAACTCGAACAGAAAGTGGAGATTTCTTTTTCTACAGGAACTGTAAGTCTTGTCCCTCGATTTGTTTTTTTCGTACTGTCTCGCGATGTTTACACGTCATATTAAGCACATGGCCAAAAAGTCTGACTAAGATGCGAACACCTAAAAGTGGTTCAATAATCCGGTAGTAGCGTACTATTATCACAGTCTACTATATACAGTCACGAAGCTTGAGTTTTGAGGGTGCTAGAAACAACAGACTATGACGGTGCTATTTTGCATTGCCTGTAATGAGGCGATATTAGCGATCCTAGTGGTGAGCAACTATCTAATATTTGCATATTTACTACGTATTGAGCTTCGCGACTGTATATACTAGACTGCTATTATCGAGCTGGAAATACTAAAAAAAACCGCATTATTCTTTCACTAATGATATTATAAGGACCATACAAATAATTCAGTTTCATATCTATATACAATTAGCTGTTGTACAGTAAAAGATATTTCGGCAAAATGTTAGAAGACGACATAAACTCTATAATACTATTTATGTATTAAATTGTAAACGTAAAAACATGTCAGTGTTCTTGTATAATGCCATATTTTCTGCGTTTCGTATAAACATAATACTGAAACACGAATGGTACTTTTCTTTTAGTTGGTTATTTAACAACGCTTTATCAACTACTAGATTATTATTTAGCGTCAATGAAATTAGTAATAGGGAGATGGTATTTGACGAAATGAGGCCGAGGATTCGTCATGCAATTGCTTGACATTCGCCTTACAATTGGGGAAACGACCGGAAAAAATCAAACCACATAATCAGCCCAAGTAGGAATCGAACCCTTGCACGAATAGAACTCCAAAACAGCAGGCAAATGCGCCTAGCGCCTATCCTACGCCGATGGTTAAATGGTATTCTCGTTGCAGTATTTAATAACAATGACAGGAAACTGTCCAATTCGTTAGCAGATATAGAATGATAAAATTTAATAGACACATTACAGAAACTGTAATAAATCTAACCTGACACAAGAATACTAACTAAAGATGATGTACGACACAATATTCTGCATATACTGCTTCAAATTACACTTTCTGTTTAAGGGGTACAAAATGAGTTCAGATTTGTTTAAAATCAGGTTCACTGCAGTTCTCTTCAAGCTATAATACTAAAAGGTAAAGGTAAAGGTATCCCCGTAACATGCCATGAAGGCACTTGTGGGGTATGGAGGTAGAGCCCCATGCTTTCCATGACCTCGGCACTAGAATGAGGTGGTGTGGTCGGCACCACGCTCTGACCGCCTTTTACCCCCGGGAAAGACCCGGTACTCAATTTTATAGGATGCTGAGTGAACCTCGGGGCCGTTCTGAAATTTGGCAACGAGAAAAAATCCTGTCACAACCTGGGATCGAATCCCGGACTTTCCAGTCCGTAGCCAGCTACTCTACCAACTGAGCTACCCGGCCGCCCAAGCTATAATACTATGTCTAATAAATAATTTCCTGAAATAGGTGATAACTTTATCTTTTTCGCGATTTGTGGTCATCATTAACAATATAATACATGACAATGTTGAGTTTACAACAATGAAATTCAGTTATGAAAATCACAATATTCATATTCATTATTTGCCTGAAGGTACAAGAATACAAGAGGCCTCGTCAATGTGATAATATAAAGAAACAATGTGTCAATATTTAAAATATTAAAAGAGTAAAAATAATAAAATTTAACTAAAATACTACATCATTTTCAAAAAATTCATTCATTTTATAAAAGGGATTATTTTGTAGCCATCTCTTAATCCTAAATTTAAATTGTGTTTCATTAAGTACCTTTATATTTGTAGGTATCTTATTATATACTTTTATTGCAGTAATTACATAGCTTGATTGTGTTTTTTTTGCAACCTGATATGTGGTACATTTAATTGATCATTATTTCTTGTTTCATAGCGATGCAGATCTACTATACTTGTATACTTAGTAATATTCTTATTTACATACATTAAAAGTTCAAAAATATATAGATTGTAGACTGTCATAATCTTTTCATTTTTGAAAAGAGATCTACATGATAGTCTGGGTGGTGACATTGTTATAATACGAACTGCCTTTTTCTGCAGTAACAGAATGTTTGGAAGGTCAGAACTATTTCCATATAAAAGTAATCCATATCTAATAACACTTTCAAATAGTGCATAGTAAACTTGTTTTAAATAATGTTTGGGAATCTTGTACATGATACTTCTCAAGAGATAAATTACTCTAGAAATTATTTTACATGCATAACTGACATGGCTATTCCACGTTAATTTAGGATCCAAATACATAGGTAGATTCATTTATCACATTATTTTGGGTTTGTTTCAAACTTAGAGTTAACACATGAGTTTTTTCATCATTAACAACAAATCCATTAATTGAAAACCACTTTCTTATTTCAGGAAATACAGCTTGCTTCATAAAATCTAACTCAGCAGTATTATTATGTGTGATAACAAAAGTTGTATCGTCAGCATACATTATAGTTTTTAGCCGACACATTGTATGGCAAGTCATTTATCATAATAAGAAACAAGAATGTACCAAGAATAGAGCCCTGAGGACCATCACATTTAACTGGAGCTACAGCACTTCTCTTTCCATTTACATCAACAATACGGGAGCACATCCGTATAATATAGCCCTTTAAAATCCAAATCAATCACCCTCGACCTGGATTGAACCATGAATCTTGGATCTAACGGCTAAATGTATGTACAGTCTTACAAAAGAAGTTTTGTCTCACAGATATTTTATGTCCCAGAAAGAAGGGCAGTGCGCATGATCAGACATACAACGAAACGAAACTAATTTTATTACCTCAACTAGTCCTCTTGTGAACCAGGTCGCACGTCCACTGATCTTGCGCACTGCCTCCTTTATGGGATTTATAAAGCATCTGTGCGACAAAACTTTTTTCTTAGACTGTATAGAATGTATTTCAAATAAGTAAATAAAGTTAATTGCGCTATACGACTACAGTATAAGCGCTGTCGCATTTTACATTCATATGAAGCAAGATGTCGTTCTATCTCCAGCATAAAAATAATTTCACAAGGTCCATGTAGTTCACTTAATCATAAAAAGGCCAGCAATCTCCCTTTTCCCAAATCTAGCTGAGAAACATGGCCTCCTATTGCTGCGGCCACGTTATAGCACAAAACGGTGAGTTCTCCAAATAACTGGAAGTTGTCGGAAGGTGGTAGACTACGTCAGGCACAGAGATAACGGTCCATACCAACACGTCATTACTGCAGACTAGCATAAAGAAAAGCTCGTGCCCCAGGATAACTCAATGTGACCCGATTTCCTCAAGCCGTGTACGATTAAAACCAGTGAAATTGTAAAAGTTTCTTGCAGTTATGTTGTAATCTTGGAGTGTTAAGTTTTATGAACGGGCCGACATATGGAATAAATAACAAGAAAGATTAAGTTAAACAGAATTTACAGGAAGCAGTAAACGAGAAAACACAAAAAATGTATAATAATTCTAGTATCATTACAAGGAACCAAAAAATGATAACAATAGAACATTAATCTGAACACAGTCGAACAAAAAACCGTCACGCCAAAAAAAAAAAAAATATATCAAAAGAAATACTCTACGTAGAGAGAAATGCTACAAATATAATAACGGGATTAGAAATTAATTTAAAAACAAAGCGTCGCAAAAGGAAACAAACACAAAGAAACGTTTCAATGAGAGATATATTGTGTAATTATAGAATTCGAAACGTACTTAGCAATTAAATTTACGCCTAAAACTTTTACAAATTTATGGAGAAACTAACATTGACGCTCTTACAAAAAAAAATGAAATAAAATTAAAAACGCGTAACTTGTAGGCCCTAAGTTAAACATTCCAACATTTTATAATCGCTTACATTTCTTATTACAATATTGATATTGTAAAAAGTTCTGGATTAAGTAGAGTACTAAGAAATACTTACTGGCTTTTAAGGACCCTGAAGGTTCATTGCCGCCCCCACATAAGTCCGCCATTCTTCCCTATCCTGAGCAAGATTAATCCAGTCTCAATCATCATATCCCACCTCCCTCAAATCCATTTGTATATTATCCTCCCATCTACATCTCGGCCTCCCCAAAGGTCTTTTCCCTCCGGTCTCTCAACTAACACTCTATAATCATATGCATTTCTGGATTCTTCCATACGTGCTACATGCCCTGCCCCTCTCAAACGTCTGGATTTAATGTTCCTAATTATGTCAGGTGAAGAATACAATGCGTGCAGTTCTGTATTTTGTAACTTTCTCCATTCTCCTGTAACTTCATCCCTCTTAGTCCCAAATATTTTCCTAAGCACCTTATTCTCAAACACCCTTAACCTATGTTCCTCTCTCAAAGTGAGAGTCCAAGTTTCACAACCATAAAGAACAACCGGTATTATAACTGTTTTATAAATTCTAACTTTCAGAGAGTAGGAGAAATAGTTGCACATATTAGAAAAAATTCATTAAGTCCAAAAAGTATTCATAAAATTGTGTTAGAAACAAAGCATGTAGGGGATTACAAAGTTCCATTATAGGAATGAAAATAAAATCTAAAACCTGTCGTAAACAGTCATTTTTTATTCCATTTACTGTATTTCAAAGATCTTACATTAGCACCGAAGCTTTAAGATGTGAAACTTCTTACACAATTCTTTTGCCGAGATAAGGTGAGTTTCACAGAATATGTAAATAGGCCTACACAAAACATCTCCTAAGCAGGTGTTGACAATTTACGACATCTTTGAAAGAATATGGATAATTAAAGTCCCAACTGAACTGCACAGGAAATGTAGTTATCTTTGGTATAAAGTGTCATTGTTTTATATTCAGTTTTGTTTCAGAGTTTGTTCAGTAGCAAATGTGGGTACCATACCATTATGGCTGTATAAATCGACGATTCAGAGATGTACTGGATGTTAAGAACTTCACACTAAGCCTAATAAAGAGGGTATAGGGTAATAATGAACATTAACACACAGAAGTTTCGACTTGTAACAGCTTCCATGGGCATATGTGCATGTAAGCTGTCTTGATAGCTCAGTTGCTAGAGCAATGGTTCAAGAAATTGCGGACTCAAATTCAGATCTCGGTGATACAATTGTATTTGTGGACCAAAAAAAAAAAATGTTGTGATGGCTTTCTCGAAGTTGTCATTCCACGAACACTCTTCACAATTCCTCTTTCATTATCAACTCCGTATCGAAGAGGGCACCACTTGTGTTTGCGTGACGCCGAATCGATTATCCGCCACGGTACGTGGTGTTCCTCGCAGAGCATTCCTCTGTAAAATAATGACGTTCTGCAATAAACAAAGTAATCTGCGAGCTTTTTTATCGCATTTTGGCTGTTTGCAATTAAAGAACCAAACACGGGATCCGTCAGTAAAAATTAGAAAACAGTGATAAAAATTTCACTAAACTATGGCTATAATTATATTGTACTTTTTTATTACACAACTTTTAACATTATATCACTTTGAAAAACGTATTATATGTCTTTCGCGTGTTAAATTTTATGTTATCTTGTTTACATGTTTCGGCCTGCTATTGGCCAACATCGGAACTGGTTGTTGCTGTCTTGGCGTCTTTTGTTTTGTTTCCTGTGGGGGTGTGTTTGTGTAGTGTAATGTGGAGTCAAAGAGTGTGTGTGTTCTGAAATTGAGTTCTGTGTTGAAAATTTCATTTAGATGTGTTTTTGTGTGTTTGTATATTTCATATTGTTCTAGTGTGTTTAGTTTCTGGTTTTTGGTTGAATATGTAGAATTTCCATGTCTGTGTTGATGTCTCTGTATGTGTGGTTAGCATTTGTGATGTGTTCCGCATATGTGGAAGTGTTTTGTAATTTTGTTATGGCTGTGATGTGTTCTTTGTAACGTGTTTGAAATGATCTGCCTGGCTGTCCTATGTAGAAGTTGTTGCAGGTGTTACATTTGAGTTTGTATATGCCTGTGTGGTTGTGTTATTTGTGTGTTGAGATGGTTTTGTAGATATTATTTGTTCTGTATGCGATGTTGTAATTTAATTTCTTGACAAACTCTTTGACTCTACATTACACTACACAAATACACCCCCACAGGAAACAAAACAAAAGGCGCCAAGACCAGCGACAACCAGTTCTGATGATGGCCAATAGCAGGCCGAAACATGTTAACATGGTAACATAAAATTTAACACGCGAAAGACATAATATGTTTTCCAAAATTATATTGTATAAAAACTGAAGTAAAATTTTTAAAACTCTGGCTTACACTTACATTAAATAGGGAACGTCGTACAATCCAAAGTGGGATGGGAGAAGGAGTGTTCTATACCCTAACTGGTGGGTAACCGGATGTCTAGCTCAGAGAGCAGTTCACAAAACCGGAGACCTGCTGGACGAGGTAGTTGTGGATTCTCTCTGAATCGGAAACTAAAAGATAAAGCGTAAAATGAATAATCTCCAGGATGTGTCTGGAGTTTCACACCATATGAGCACAAGACGTCGCCGAACCACCCACTCCTGCAGTAGAGACTTTATTCAGAAAGCCCATGCAGCGAATCGTATCTCTGTATTGCATAGAATCTAAAATTCGTAGTTTTGAATTTATTTGCTGAGTCATAAATATAAGAACCATAAACAAGTGTTGATGGATAAGTACATTATAAATACGATACTGTGCGATGTGTATCCTGAAAAACTCCCGACGAAAGGAGTACGATATTTTAAGATTTTTTAAATCTTAATGGGTTAGGTACAACTTACACCAGTAAAATTTTTGGAAATATTCAACATTTTTTCCTCCATTACTGTATCTTGTAGCCTACAATAATGAAATTTGGCGAACGGAGTATTCAGCAGGTACATTGCTACGCATGCTACAGTAGTGACTGGCGAACGGATTATTCAGCAGGTACACTGTTACGATAGCGACTGGCGAACGGAGTATTCAGCAGGTACACTGTTACGATAGTGACTGGCGAACGGAGTATTCAGCAGGTACACTGTTACGATAGTGACTGGCGAACGGATTATTCAGCAGGTACACTGTTACGATAGCGACTGGCGAACGGAGTATTCAGCAGGTACACTGTTACGATAGCGACTGGCGGAGTATTCAGCAGGTACACTGTTACGATAGTGACTGGCGAACGGATTATTCAGCAGGTACACTGTTACGATAGCGACTGGCGAACGGAGTATTCAGCAGGTACACTGTTACGATAGTGACTGGCGAACGGAGTATTCAGCAGGTACACTGTTACGATAGTGACTGGCGAACGGAGTATTCAGCAGGTACACTCTTACGATAGTGACTGGCGAACGGAGTATTCAGCAGGTACACTGTTACTCATGTTACGATAGCGACTGGTGAACGGAGTATTCAGCAGGTACACTGTTACGCATGTTACGATAGTGACTGGCGAACGGAGTATTCAGCAGGTACTCTGTTACGATAGTGACTGGCGGAGTTTCAGCAGGTACTCTGTTACGCATGTTACGATAGTGACTGATGAACGGAGTATTCAGCAGGTACACTGTTACGCATGCTAGAATACTGACTGTGAATGGATAGTCAACTTGAAACCACCGTAATGCACCCTATCGGTCCCCAACATTACAAGCCTAATTA
This sequence comes from Periplaneta americana, assembly GCF_040183065.1. NCBI lineage: Eukaryota > Metazoa > Arthropoda > Insecta > Blattodea > Blattidae > Periplaneta > Periplaneta americana. The sequence continues at coordinate 152,669,656 of NC_091121.1, forward strand.
TTTTAAATTTAAGGGTGCTTAAGACAGTGGTAGTGATAGTGATAACATTAGTAATACTGATGACGGTGATGGCAGTAGTGGTAGTGAGAGCAGTGACACTGCACCTGAATGTGATGCTGACATGACTTGCTCAATAGCTTCCTCTGTGACGTAGGAATAGAACACAATTTTTAGACAGCTGGTAGCAGGCTAGCATTACTAATAGAGGTCACTATCGCGAACCGTAGGGTCGCGTCGCATTCCTGTCAGGTTCCAAGATTAGTCTTCAACAGTAGATAGATAATATTACCGTTATAACGTCAGTTTAAAAAACATGCGCTCTCCTGCATATGTTATTTCCTGTATGGAGAGATTAAAAGACCTAGGAAATAACTAGGGTAGTATAAATATGTATCAGTGTTATCGTTTGTGCTTTGAGAGTTAGCCAATGGAGATGCGTCTCCTCACGTGTGTGACCTTATGACATCTTATGACGTCAACATTCATTCACAGCATAACCCCGCTGCGTCTCATTCGCCTGAGACTTTTTCCTGGAGTACAGTATACGTGTATGTAGCTGAAGAGTCCAGACAACTGCAAGTCGGGTAGGACGTTATATTATTCCTCTACGAATGACTCACCTTCGTAGATAACACAGGTCAGTGTGTATTGTTTTTAGTATACTCGCCGCGCTAATCACTATTGTTTACTCAAGACATGGCAGCAGTATATCAATTCGAAGAAGAGCGGTGAACATAAACTCTCGGCTAGTGATGGGAAACATTGAAATGTTTTAATTAAATATATTGCTAATTTATATAGTCCATATTGCTAAAGACGATTAATTCAGAAAAATTTAACAATTTAACGCTCCTTACTTATTTTTATAAAATCTCAAATAATCGAATTTTATGGAATAATGTGAAAGAGAAGATTCAACACATCACTAGTCACCAGTTAGAAGTAAAGTCTGGGTCTCAAAACGAAGATTTGTGTTCGGTACATTATGCCTTTTGATTGTAATGTTTAGATTGATTCCGGTTTTGTTCCGATATACATAACCCTTGCAGAGAACAGTTAGATTGCTTAATTTTGTAAAATGACCATGAATTGAAGACTTGAAGAACCCAGAAAAGCTGGGATTTGCAGCAATTAGAAACTTCTACATTACGACTGATGATGGCATTACCATTGAAATGTGGCATGTATTGCCTGCCACCATCTTTAATGAATGCCAGGGCGTTACAACATTCGCAATCATTCAAACACAAAAATCACACTGTGACAAAATCGCTATTATCACAGAGATTTTTCCGGAGCTGTGACAACAAAACGCTGTCACATCTCACCTCTACTTATCAATTTTCAGTAGGTTATTTTACGACGCTTTATCAACAGCTTAGGTTATTTAGCGTCTGAATGAGATGAAGGTGATAATGCCGGTGAAATGAGTCCGGGGTCCAGCACCGAAAGTTACCCAGCATTTGCTCATATTGGGTTGAGGGAAAACCCCGGAAAAAACCTCAACCAGGTAACTTGCCCCGACCGGGAATCGAACCCGGGCCACCTGGCTTCGCGGGCAGACGTGCTAACCGTTATTCCACAGGTGTGGACCTCTACTTATCAATGTATATTATATAATCTCGAAAAATGAGTGTTTTGGCAGATATACATTGGGGACAAACTAGCAAGTTTGTCGTAAGAATAATTACCATGGATGAATATATAATAGGATGCGAAACTTACCGAGTTTTCCGTAACACATGCTAGAAGCGCTAATGTAGAAAAAAAATCTTGCTGGCATCTGTTGGACGGAGAAGTTATTACATTTAGCAGCGCATAAAGTGGCGAAAACAAAAACTAATTACTCCATGCATTTAGCAGCGCACCTGGTGGCGAAAATGTTAAATTATGCAGAAAATATTCCTTCCCTCCCACCCTCATCGATATTCCCAACTTAATTTAAAATAAAACGTATACATTTTTATTTCTCACACAATCTTCCACTGAAAATTCTTATGGGAGCCAACAGGAAGATTAAAGGGACAATCTATTTTACACTGCCCAATTAAAATATAACCAAACAGAGACAGAAAATAATGCAAAAGGATAATTGGGATTGTATTCTTTGGGTATTTAGTGTACAGCGCATTGGAAAAGTCTGCAAAAACTATTTAGATAGTTCAATTTATTATATTACTATTACTTCACAATACATTCAACAACACTATTTTTACAACGTCCATAAACATCACTGTTTAACATAGACTGCTTATACACACACTTAATATCACTTTATGTCCACTCATTAGCAAGTTTCTGGCTGCCATCTTGTCTTCTCGAGCATCGTCTGTTCGTCTCGAACGAACGGATAAATAGAGGACTCTGGGTAATCTACCTAACACGTAATTCTAATGTTCACCACCGGGCGCTGATCATTTTATTTGAACCCCCTTCCGTCAGATGGTGCTGACCGCAGTTCCGCATCCTATTACATTCATCCATGTAACTACTATAGTTCAGTGTATCGTCTGTGGACACAGTCCACATTCCATTGCATTACTGTCAAAAATATAAAAACTAGATTTTCTTTCCCTCTTTGAATACAACCCCTCCTGGATACGTTTAACCTTAGAATGCTCATTGTCTCCCGATCGGGAACGAGATTTGTCTTCAGATAAGAGCGTTCTGCGTCGTGGCTATCTCCCCGACCTACAATCGCTTGTGATGCTACTCCTGAGGTCTTCGGAAAGATCTTTTGTTAAGGACGTCTCTCATTCAAGTCCTCTAACAAGCCATATCTACACATATGAAGAGTTCGCGGGAAAAACGATGAATGTCACATTTCTGTTCAGGATTAGATAATGATCTAATTGAGTCTATAACTGCAAGATGTAGTGCTGTTTCTATAGAAAATAAAGGAAAGGATTACTGTATTCGTGGTGATAATAAATTCTCCTTTTTGCCATTTTTCATAAGAACATTAAATTTCGCAGTGATCCATTGAATTAGGTAATGACATCAACCTTAAGAAAACTGTGACATTCATCGTTTTTCCCGCGAACTCTTCATATGTTTATGTAGGATTTCCAGATGCTATTGAGATGTAAGAGTCAGATAGATCATCGCACAATTTATTCCTTCTCTCAATAAATGTGATGCCTGTTACCATACAATTCCTGGTTGTACTTCGCACACACGATTTTGTTGGTGCATCGTTTTCGAGTATGGCCGAACCACTGCCACTGAGTTTGGACGGGAACATACTAATAGCCAACCAAGATATATTCCGGGAGGCAACCAACTTCAAAATGATAGGAACGTCTGTCCATCCTGCTTACCAGTTAATCGGTAAGCCCAAATAGTGAAGTCGGCGAGTTGCAACATACCATTCAGCGCATCCCACGTAAGATACTCCTAGTGGAGAGTGCTCTTTCAACATTAATGGGTCAGGACCTCAAAAGCTTAGCCTCTAAAAGTTTCAATTTGCTCAATGAACAGTTTTCGCAAAGAGACTACCATTTCTCAGGCCTAAGGAGCTTCTTTAAATTACTACGTCGCACATAAAGGGAACTCATGTTTTTCATAGTCTTCATAGTCCTATCTAAAGTTATGCTTGTGTATTCCGCAAGCAACATCTTTATTTTGGTATTCTCACGGTCCAATTACATACCACCACGTTTATCAAATTTATCACGAATCTTGGTGTCAGGTAAGGAATGGGAAGAGAGCGGTAACAATGATACTACTCCTTACAGAACAGTCGACCACCGAGTGAAATTATTCACGAGATCTGTGATGGTCTTGTGGACCTCCCTACCATCCGAACCCAAGGAACATATCAAAAGTCTACTCCACGAACGAGCCGCAATTTTATGTCCCTATCGCAGGAATAAACAATTTGTGTCTCTCTACTCTACATCGGGTAATCCAACGACTATCCCGCTTCAGGAAACTTGTGGCTGATTACAACTGCGGCTTCCTTTAGTCAGCAGTAACACATCAGAGATATACATCCGTACCGGCGAGCACTAGGTGGGTGTACAGAACCTTAAATTTGGGAGCAACACCTGGATCTTATAGGGGCAGTGGAAATGGTTCATTTTCACTTCGTTGCTGAACACCCCAAAGGGCACACAAATCAGACGCAGCGCTGGATACTGTGGAACGGGGACACGAAGATAGAGAATATGTTTGCTGGCGAGGTGAATGTTCATAAAACCAGAAACTTAATAACAAGAGTAAATAGCTAGACAAAGAATAGAGGTTTGCTTCTAAATCAAGAAAATGGCAAAAATCGTCTTTTTAAAGAACGGGTGTGAATGAAATGGGTGATAATTACAGTGATCTGAACATTAAGGAAAGGAAGTCAGCATGCAGCGAGAAACTTAAGGGATCTCCATGTAATGATAAAGCCTTCCGTACAAATTTTCCAAATTCATTTTAAAAATTTCCTTTATAGTAGGCCTACTTAGTCTTTGAACAAAATACATTGTTAGCCATACAAAGAAATTGTTATACTTAGAGGTGTGATTTTTTGGTATTAACGATATACGCGAAATGTGTTAAAAGCTTAATGTATGCATGGAAAATGCAAATTCCTTAATGCAAGTCAAAGATTACACGAAATTACTTAATAATCACGACATTTTCAACAAAATATAGGTTTTATGAGGAATTTGCAAGAAAAATTACTCTTTTCCTCCAAATAAAACATGAAAATGTCCTTCGTTATAAAATATACATGAACATTTTCACATATATGATCGTTCAGCATTACATGTGTGTGGCATCTGGCAAAGATGTGCGCATAGTTTCAGAGAGCAGCGCAAGTAGGTAACGGTCATTTCTCTTTCCCGCAAAAACTGCCTTCGTGAGATCAAGAATGCAGTGTCGTCACCCTCTCACAGTCCAATGAAATTGAATTATGAATTTAATTAATGGTTATCTGTTAGTTTCAAAGAGATTGTTTCAATAATGATTTTTCAAATTATTCTATTATTTTTTTAGGTTCTTTACTATGTGAAATATGCGGAAATTTCTTGTTATTTTTACGAAATATTCACCGAATTTAAACCATTTTAATCACAGAAATCAGGGTAAAAGAATAATCACAAAATTACACTAGTTACACTGTAAAATTCGTTACAAAGCATTTTTTCGAAAAGACTACAAGAAACACTTAGACAAGCACGATCAGACTTCCTTATTTTATCCATTTCTTCCCCAAATCATTTCGAATTCAAGTAAATATGTCCTTTTACTAAAGCCGAACTTATTTCATTGATACAGAGCTCCCAAATGGTGTACCAAATAGTCAATTAGTAGAAACAGACAAACTATTACGATTCACATAGTGAAATACACCAGTCGTCATTGTCGATCCGAGGTAGTAGCACCTGATATAATTACCTTGTCTATTAATGTTTGTATTCTAACTCACTAGAGTCATACATACATTTTCTTGCTGTGCCCTCTGCCCACACCTCGGTTTTAGCCGTGTTGAGACGATGCAATATCATTCTCGGGGGAACTTGGTGTGAAGAGATTTGTACAATCATTCATTATAACGGCTGACGAGAATTTCAATTTTGGTTAGAGTGGTTCAACTAAAAGCGGTCACGACACGATGAAATTCGAATTTATTATGTGTAAAGTAAGTACTATCGATATACATGAGAATCACATCAAATATATCTAATTATGCCACTCAAATATCTTACGTCACGCTAATCACAAGACTAACAATATCTGCAATTCGTAAATACTTGGCGTTTGTGAACAATATCAAAGACAGAGCGACAGAACATGAAATGACTCGTTACTGAAATATATATCGCAAGTTCGATACACTCCAAACACATCAGCAATGAGTAAATACATAGCTTACGCTTATCAAATAAGGTCACTGCGCGAAGGACAGGAAATTGAAGATAAACGTAGAAAACTCAGACATGTCTTTATACACAGACAAAAAAGTCTTGTGAACGAATTTCAACCAATCAGAATGTCATATAGTAACGACTTTAATAAGAATTTTGCCAAAGTTTATAATTTCTAACACCTTTCCTCAGTGGAAAAATGTTTATTTCCTACGTTTACCATTAGATCCGAGACACACGAACACAACTTAAGCACATGAGATAAAAACTGTTTTACATAGTTTTCTTCGTAAGATCAGTATACCGAGTATACGAGACGTAAAAAAAAAACCTCTCTTTTTGTTTGGTTATTTAAGGACACTATATTAACTACTGGGTTATTTAGCGACAATTAAATTGGGAACAGCGAAATGGTGTTTGGCAAGATAAGGCAAAGGATTGACCATAGGATTACCTGACATTCACTTTACGGTTGGGGAAAACTTCGGAAAAAACCCAACCAGGTAATCAGCCCAAGCGCCGGGATCTTGTCACTGAATGATATGAGAAGTGAAATTTACCGGTCACTTCTCGTCAGCGTCAAAATTAATAGTTTTCATTTATCATCTTATCTCAGAGTTTCAGCTTACAGGTTACCACGCCTTACAAATAACATTTTACACACTGCAAGAATAAAAGAAGAGTCCAGGAGATCTCAATGAAGATATCTTGAGGTTGTTGTTTAGTAACTGTCCGAAGACAAGTCTATTAGAATGAAACACAACGAACTACAATGCGAAACACTGGTGTCGGGAAGATGGGCCATACTATGTCACTATACTACGTTTTGTGTCGTGTGCAACGATTTAGTTCTGTATCCTGTTACCAATGACATTCCTGTTTCCAGTTTACTTTCTCGAACTACCATTCATGACAACTAACTGTATTTTTGCAATTCCAAAATGTAAAAATTTTGACTTCAAAATTGAATGGTTTAAGTACAAGAAATTAATTCTGCACAAAATCCCATGCTCCGGTTCTTCGTCGTCGTTTAAGGACTTCTCGTATTATCTTGCTTTTTATGAAAATCGGCATAAAATTGATGGATATTAAAAGGTATTCGGTGTTTATAACGAGATTTCAACTATATTATTTATACTACAAGCAAAACTATCACAAAAGTTAAAAATAATAGGCTAGTATGACATCAGAATATTCAAGCAGAAATTTTTTTTAATCGAAATTCGCCTGCGAACACAAATGTGGTCTTTGCAACAATGTGGAAAGCAGATAAATAATAAAGGAGCCAATTGGAATGCTGTCGTATGCTTTTGCCCGACTTTTTGTTCTATTTTCCTGTTAGTTGCGTTACGTCAATATTATACATCCTAATCTTGTGTTTCAATTGGGGACACAATTTTATAGATATTAGTATTTTACACAAAAATAAATTTATCTATTTCGGTACTTTGTAAAGAAACAAAATTAGTACCAAAAACTTAGGAAGAAAAAAAACAGTAGCTTCTGATGTGTAAGAGGACCTAAAAAGCTACTAACAATCTACAACGCCAATAACGGCTGTATGTGCAAGCAGGATGTCCCGGTTATTTCGTGCCAATTTCTATTCATTTGTTGCAAGTCCAAAAATTTCAGTCGCCTTGGCAACCCGTTGCCCCGGGACTTACAGCTAGATCGATCCTGTAGTAAAGTCGTTTCTTTTACTTTGGGGGTCCAGTTCCCTCATAAAATTCGCACCAATGATCTTATGTTCTCAATTCTCGGTATAATAAGATCCCTGCACAAATTCAGAGAAATGAATTGTATCTACAAGAAGTAACAATCATAATCAAACATCCCAATGTATTGGGTACTGCACGGAATAGCAAACACGTTAACATTTAAAAATGACAAACACAAACCTTAAGCAGTTCAATTTCCTAAATTGCGAAAGTAAACTACATTCTGTAAAACCATTTATTTGGGAAAAAATGGAATTCACAATGACTGAACATAAATATAGATATAAAAACATCAAAATCAATGTCTAGGGTCTGATTTATACTTAATTCTTGCAAGTTGATAGAATAAGAAAGAACAAAGAAACTTCCGGAATGATTTCTAGTTCTGAAGAAAGGAGGGAAAGAGAAGAAATTATGATCTTTTTTTACTTGAGATATTGAAGAAAATAGTCACTCGAATACACTGGAAGCGTTATTTTGTTCAAATCATGATTCCGGAACATAGCATCATATTAATTATCTCGCATTTCTTCGTCCACCACTTTTGTTCAATAATCTATTCTAGCTGTATATTCGCATATTCCCACATCAATTCAGGTTGGGTACACACTCAGGACAAAGAACGCCGAGAACCCTCGACCATTTACATGCGAGTAAATCTACTGACATGAGCCTATCGCACATTTAAATGCCATCGAACTGTGCAGAGTTGAAACCGCAACCTCGACCACATAAGGCCAGCGCTATACCGACTTATGGGTTGAAGTTAGATAGTAAAACAATTATATCCTAATTTTCTAAAAAGTACGGATTTACTTAAAAATAAAGCAATTTTTTGCACAGACTTAAAATAGACTTTCCTAACATTCGCGTGTTAATACGCATACTTTCGACAGACATAGACCTACGTCTTACGTTCAAATATCCCACATTTAATTCAAATAGCATTTATTATTAAATCTCTACATGTGACCAACATTATTGATACTGACAGCATTCAGCTTGAAATCAACTTCTTGGCATGTTCTTTCCAACATGTTCACTGCTACTACAGCAATTAAAACACAGATGAGTGCTCGCAATCTTGGGAGACCACGCAAATGAACTCCTATGCACGGTCCTTGAGTCCACAAAAATAAATCAGGAGAGTGATCGGGAGAACGTGGTGGCCGTGAAATGGATCCATTGTCAGATCCAGCAACATTGAAAACTCGAACATACAGATTTCATTGCGGGAAAGGAAAACATCCTATTGAAAGAATACGTTGGGTAGAACAAATACAGGGTTCGCCAGAGTAACCGATCATTTAAGCAGCATTGATCTATGAATGTAGGCCAATATCACATAGACCTCTAATTACGCAAATATCTCGAAATACTTAAGACTCAGACTTTCGTAACAAAATTGCTAACATATAGTTTATTATTATTATTATTATTATTATTATTATTATTATTATTATTATTATTATTATTATTATTATTGGACTATGAAATTATACAGAACGATATTATACAAATAAAGTATTAGATATTACACACAATTCAAGTAAATACAATACTGACAAGCACGAAATTATGTAGGGTAGACCAGGGTAAATTGTAAATACTTTTCACTGATTTCAAATAGGCCTATATTTCAATATTACACACACAACCCTCAGTAACGGTAAGCATGACAAAGAAACATTGTGTTATTTTTAGATCTTTCTTTTCCCTGAAAATGGGTTTAAAATAATAAGGTCGACTTTTTTTCATCTTTTAATTGCTAGTTCACATTGACCCCACCTGTTTATATTTACCCCTTTGAGAGGAGGTAATTGTACAGTAAACATCAATTTTCCCACGGGCTATCAGATAATGAACATTTTTTCTTCTGTTTCAGAAGAAAGAGCTGTACTTCTTCCAACTCCAATTTTAGTCACTGGTACATTTCGTCCTTTTCACCTATTATATAATGATATAGGAACTCAGTACTCTCCTGAGCTTCACGATAACTGTAGTTACTATTTTTCACATCTGTGACAACCTTCTCTAAATCCTCTACAGTGTAGTTGGGTGGGAGTCTCTTTCTAACATAATTTCTTGGCATTTTGATTACTGAAAAGTACGAAATGTAACCATAGTAAAACATGTTTACAATTACCCCCAAGCAATTAAAACTATGGGGCAAATGTAAACACGTCGTAATTTAATGGACTGAGGTTATGGGAGATCTCAAAACCATGTAATAAATGTTAACTACTATACATTACTCATAAAAACAACATAGGCCTATTCTTTAAAAATAGCACTGTACATTTACTTACAATGCCAAAAATGAAGGTGAAGCAAAATTCTTTCTCAACTTTTTTGTAGACTCTTACAAAACATTCGTTCACAACTAAGCAGTTACTCCTATTTGGCGCCAAACTGCTTTGTAGGTTAGCCAACACGTTAATTTAAATATTTCTCACAGCATTTGTTTACAATTACCCCCTGTTTATAATTACCCTCGTCTACCCTATAATAATTAAATATGGGAGTCAAATTTTCACTTCACATATGCTACATCCTTTTTTTACTAATCATAAATATCGTTTATTTACTGAAAGCTACTCATAGTCATTTATACCAAAGCAAACGAAATGCTATTCGATAACAGGCATGGAAAAACTCGTACAATTAGACAATAGGCACAGAGTAGCAGTAGGAATGTCAATCCTACGTGCTGGCCGCTTCTGCTCCCAACAAAATAACCTAGTACTCGTTTCTGTTAGAGGATTTGTGAACCCAAGGGCCTTGTGCAGCCGGAAGGATTAGATCAATGGGAAAAAATCCATGAACCCTAGAGAATCGAACCTGCGACCTTCCGTATTGCAGTACAACGCTTAGACCGCGAATCTACAGTACGTCCTTCATATACAGATATAAGGAATAAAATTTGGCGTATTTATTTTAAAAGTCATTCCCATTTTAATCTGTGAAATTTTTATAAAAACATTTCACCTAATGCGAGTATTTTTAATAATCGTTAATTCCGACTGGAGTGTGTCGTAATTATCCAAAACATATGTCCATCTTGCATCTGCTGTTTCTTTATCATTCACCGTTTCTTTCGTCTGTTAGAAAATTTTTTTTGTGTTGTTTACAAGAAAACATACTTCCTAGCTCTATCTGGAATTACCAATGGCATCATAATTTCCGTGACGTTACGGTTAATTTTACACAAATTCCAAAGTATAAAACCATGCATTGGAGTATTCCGTCTTATTACTATACAAAATGGAAAAGAAAACGATGGTAAACAAAAAAACAAACAAGGTGGCCACGAAGTTTTCAATCAGTTCCTTAATGGCCTTGCTGACGTAACAATCAAGTACTATAGCCTACATATCTGTCCAAAGGTGCAGAAATATTATTCAAAACATACAATAGCGTGTCTTAGAATGTACATGGATGGCATTTTCATTATCAGAAGGGAAGGTTAATACAGTAACTACGAAATCAGTATAACAAAATACAGAGTGTTCTGAAAAAAGATTACAATATTTCGAGAGGAGGTAGTATGCATCAAAACAAGAAATAAAAGTCCTTTAAACATGAGTCCTAAAATGAATATATTCTGAGTAATGAGCAAATGTTTACCATCACTGTAAGAGCAGCATATCTTCCACTGTGAGCTCTTTGGCAAGAGGGAACAGAATGCAACCGTTGTCACTACGTATTAAGGCTGGTTCACAATAAACCGGAAACGAGAACCAGAACGAGAACGGAAAAATTGTTAAAATGTATATATTTAAATGTGAGCATTCACAATTAACGAGAAGCTTGCCGGAGCCCGGGAACGGGAACGTGAGTTTGCCCAAGTTTCAACTTTGCCGTTCTCGTTTCCGATTATAGCCTACTATTTTTTTTTCTAGATTCATTCTGTTGCCATGATAAAAGCTATTTGATCATCGTGTATTTTGTCACGACAATTTACTCATGCATGGTTTCTAACTAACTCGAAAATTCAGTAGAATCGCTTTCATTATATGCTAACGTGTATATGTGACCAGATTACCACGTGAATTGAATTCTTAAATATTCTGTGTCATAAATTCTGAAGTTGGTTAACCAGTGTTTATGTTGACTGGTTTGTTCTCACGAGAGAACGTCAATGGACAATTATACACATATAACCTCAGATTGCGTAATATCGACTTTACATATCGATAAGCATAGCAGTTTCCGTTCTTGGTTTATTGTGAATCAAAAATCTTCACTTTCACGTCCTCCATTTCCATTTCTCGTTCTAGTTCTCGTTTCCGGTTTATTGTGAACCAGCCTTTACACAGCATAGTCTACCTTCGTTTGTGTTTGTATCAAGAGAAAACTTTAGTAAACGGCAGTACGTTAGAGTTCGTAATCGTACTACTGCAGTAGTATTACTGTACCAATCAGGTGAGTACATGTTGAATAGGAGCATGTTTTATTTCTTTCCCAAGAGCTCACAGTACGTAAAAGATAAGCTGGTCTTACAGTGATAACATGCTTTTATTCAACAGATACGAAAATAACTTATCTGACTGGTACACTAATAGTACTGCAGTAGTACTCTAACGTACTGCCGTCTACTTAAGCGTCATCTTGATACAATCACAAAGGTGTGCTGTGCAATGCGTAGTGAACAAGTGACAAACGGTTGCATTGTTTCCTCTTGCCAAAGAACTCACAGTGGAAGATATGCTGCTCTTACAGTGATGGTGAACATTTGCTCATTTCTCAGAAGATATTAGTTTTAGAGCCCATGTTTATAGGACTTTTATTTCTTGTTTTGATGCATACTATCGCCTCTATAAATATTGGAACCTATGCTCTATATAGGATAATATACCCGTACTCGTAGGTAGGTAGTTTGTAATTAAATGCAAAATATTATTCACAATCTGGCCTTCAGAACAGCATCAATAACCAACTGCGTCTATAAACTGCCAGTGTGGTATGCAAGAACACAGAAATGAACATTACAACGTAATTAACCATTTTTATAAGTCTCAAAAGCACTGATCTCAAATTCCGTGCTATGTCGTTATTGCAAAATGTGAGCGGTAACCTTTCCAGTTATAAATTCAGCGAATCCAGAAAGGCAGTGAATATTAATCTCATGTATAGTGGAGTAGACCTATGACACAGAGCTAGAGCATGGTTTTCCAACCAAGCGGCCCGGGTGTGGTTGTGATGAATTTATTTGTGGTGGACAAAGCAGATGTTGCAAAGGGGTTTTCTAGAACACTCCCGTTTCCCTCTTTCATTCCACCAACACTTTCTATTTCACCCTCATCTCATCTTCCATCTGCAATAGTTAAAAATTATTGGCCGGAAGTAGTAGGGTCTCCGATGCTGATACACGATTGAAGAACTTGGATCTCTGAGCATTTCATTCCACCAACTTTCTACCTCTTCCTCATTTCATCTATTATATGTAGCAGTTAAAAATTATTGGGTCTCCGATGCTAATATAGGATTTAAGCTCTTACGTATCCAGGCCTTGGAGTTATCAGGTACTCGCATAGGGACGGGACCTGAGTCTAGTGAATGATGAGGTTGGATCGCCCGCCTGTCAGAGTCAGATTCACGAATGTCACCCAAGTTCCTATCGGACTTAAATAATCATCGCACTTAGAGAACACAAAGAGTCATTGTGAGCAAAAGTGCATGAATCCATTCCCGGTCGAGTCCTCGAAGTGCTAGTCAATATTGCTATCTTAACCCCTTCAAACCCGAATTTATATTTTAAAAAAACGGGTCACATAATCATTCTGGGGATCCAAAATTCCCAAATCAAGTCTTCACAGAAAATAAAAATTTGGAGACAATTTTGACCCCTGGGGCCCCAAAATGTTAAATTTTATTTTTAATTCAGGTATAGAAATGTTTCAAAAATAATATTCTCTATTTCTATCACATTGAATTTGTCAAAATATTTAAAAGTATCGAAGACATTCCAAGAAAGAAAAAAAAGAAACAATGTACACTATAATGTACATCAGGTCTGAAGGGGTTAAAGCTGTCACCATACATTCTGATCATAATGGCAGGGCATCTAGCTATTTGTGTCTAACGCTGACTTAAAATTCTTATAACAGTGAAAGTGGAATGGACCAAAACTAATGATTTCAATACGCTACTTAACGATGCTGTTATCAAATACAAGATTATCTAACGTCGATGGAATCAGTGATAAGATGGTGTCTGACGAGATAAGGTCTAAGATTCGCCATGGGAATACATGACATTTACCTTATAAATTGTAGGAGCTTTGGAAATCAAATTTTCGGCCCTATACGGTTTTGAACCTACACCTCAGCGCAGCCCCGGATCACGAGCCCAACTCGTTGCCGTCCGAGCTACTACGCCGGTTGCCGGTAGCAGTGGTGATCTTCAATCTTCTCACTGCTGAAGGTGTGATATTATTAATCTATTGCATTAACGCTGACAAGATAATGGCAACTGCTTAATCGTCTCAATTGAGCACATCATTCATCACTACACAAATACCGATGTGTTTATGTGGGAGGAAGGCCTGAATGAATATGCATATTACAAATCCCCATGTCTTCCACAAGAGGTATCACAACAGTAACTATTAGACATTCCAAACAGTAACAACGGAGAAGATCTATAAATTCATTACAGTTACCGGTACCTAATAGCCTATAAGACAAGTTTCTAAATGTTCATTTAAATTTTCTAAAAGAATAAATGGTAGTTCAGGCAATATAAGTTACATGTGGAGAAAATTTAAACATATTTGACGCAGGCACAATCAACACTGTCTTCTTTGTCTGGCCGTTCAAGATCAGATACAGCACAGACGACCTGAAACTGGTAGTAACAATTAAACGACGTCCTTCAGATTCGGATAGTTTTGTATTCTATACCCTCTTTACATCCGTGGGCAAATTATTAGACTAAAACGTTTTTCTTGGAAACATAATATAATTCGTCATATCAATTATCAGTATAATTCACAGAGTCTCTACTTTTGTAAATATAATTGTTTACATCTTCTGGTATATTTTTCCAGTGGTTAAGTATATTTTTTCTGGTTATGTTGGTACTATTGGTGTTTCAATTATATATTGCAGAAGACATTTCTCCCATGGCCTGCAAGAAGACCGGACATGAACGAAATTGAAAATCTGTGGTCTATACTGAAGAAAGTGAACAAAAAGAGGCTTACAACAAAACATGGATTCATTTAAGCATTGTCTGATATCTGGCTAAATTATGCTGATATTTAAAGAAAGTGTCAAACTTTGGTTTCCAGCATCCCTGATAAAAATCAACGTGTTAATAAAGAATAAGAGAATGTTCACAAAATATTAGTAACCTCAAGACTCAATTTTCTGTTCATTATATCTGTGCAAAATACATTTTTTGTTCATTATTTCTACCGATAAATACAGCTTCGTTGCACATATAATTAATTTTGTCTAATAATTTGTCCACGTCTGTATATGCTCTGAAGTTTTTCAAGTCACGAAATAGGTATATTGTAGCTACATTTTCATGTCTGTCATTATTCCTTCTCCAGAAAGAGAACATTTCAGCCTTCAACCAAACTCAAAATGCAGATTTTATAGCAAAATTAGCAGTCTTCATCAATGAGAAACAGTGAAAACACAGTGAAAAACAAAGGCTTACTTAAGAAAGTACATATTATGCAATTCAGTCGAAGAGGCAAGTTGAAGATGAATACCAAACATGCGTGTACACATTACATCAGTAACTGACCAGAGTCTGAACAGAAGATTCCTCAAAAACGAATTACGTTATCTAATAAATAAGTACACTACTTTCCTGTCTAGTATGTTTCATGTAACTCTTGGACAACGTTTAGTTTATTTCATACATATAAAAACATCAATCTCTCGAGTTCACTATTCTTAACACTTATTTATCTTAGTGTGAATTACAAGCTCCTTCCATTGAAGTTTGAACTATTTAAAATTGAAATACCTATCTTTACAGGTTAGTAAACAAACTGAAGTTAAAAAATGATATGCGTTCCAGGAACATTCGCTATTCACGTCTATCTGTTGTTTATTCCAAATTGCTCCAAAAACGAGAAAAAAATGAAAGAACTAAATTCCGATGACAGGATTATTATTATTATTATTATTATTATTATTACTACATTGTTTCCTAGACAAGAAAATTAACATCTTGGTTAGATTTCATCAATTTTTTCACAAAGCTAGCAAGAAAAATTGAATTTCCAACAACTGGAAATCAAACTGTCAACTACAAAGTGTCACCCATTGCCAAGCAAAGCAAACTGCAATGGTCAATGACTTTAATTATGTAGGTGCATCTGAAAATTTGGAGTCTGCGAGAAATTAAGCCGATGTAAATAAGCAATTTTGGAGATTTTAAATTGTCACACTCTAGATCACTCTCACACTGAATCACTGTTGTTCTCATAGTGAAGGCTGGCACTTTTTGTACTATCATAATATGAATGAAACTGAAATACGAGTAGGCCTACCTCTCTCGGATAGGCTATTATTAAATGAAAATTTGGAAGTTCTCTTCGGAAGGTAATCAAAGTGAAAAGACACGCACGAGATGAAAGATCGTGAATTCCTTCACTTAAGAGCAACAAACTCCATTTTAAAAACATGAGATGCATTGTCAATGCGGTGATTTTTATTTGCACATCAATCACAAATGAATTTTGAGCACAAACTACGACTAAAATGGTGAATTACGCTCTATACTACATAATGATAGAAATGTTTCAAAAATAATATTCTCTATTCCTATCACATTGAATTTTTCAAAATATTTAAAAGTATCGAAGACATTCCAAAAAAGAAAAAAAAGAAACAATGTATACTATAATGTACATCAGGCCTGAAGGGGTTAAAAATGTCACCATACATTCTGATCATAATGGCCAGGACATCTAGCTATTTGTGTCTAACGCTGACTTAAAATTCTTATAACAATGAAAGTGGAATGGACCAAAACTAATTATTTCAATACGTTATTTAACGATGCTGTTATCAAATACAAGATTATCTAACGTCGATGGAATCAGTGATAAGATGGTGTCTAACTATTGATAGCTTCAATTTTCTAAGTATTCCCGTGAAGAAGTATCATCATCCCACAACAATAAGATCCTTTATAGAAGTATTTCCTACCGTCAACAAACTTCAGACTTTTTCTAAAGAATCCTTCAGAACTCAATATTAGGGAATTTTGAACAGCTGAGAATGATACTTCAGCCTCAGTTTCTTAGTACCTACAGCCGGTAGATATATCTCATACAATTGAACCACATTTAAACTTAACATTTAAAAAATGTTTGGATGATGTTACATTCTAAAATGAGATACAGTATCAGGAATTTGGTACATTAATAACGAAATTGTAATAACAAACTGCACGACTTATCGATAGTGTTGAAAATATACAATTTTACAGGAGAACTAAAAAAAAAAAATTTTAATATCTTGATAACCAACAAATATCTGACATAGGAGAGTATTTAAATATCTTCTTGTAAACTTCGTATCAATGCCTGGCCATAATGTCTTTGCAGAAGATTCAGAAAGACTTTTTTATATGGATAAAGTGATTTTTTTACGTAACGAGGTTGCTGTTCAACACCATAGTTATGCTCATAAAATTTTAAACAGGTCCAAATATTATTTTACTCTTAAATACCGGTACATATGTTTAAGCATTTAATTATTTTCGCATAAAAATTGGTAACATTCATAACATTAAATCTCATGCCATTCAGTAAACAATCCTTAGAGGTAGCTAATATAGCCTATTTCCATCCCAGTCCAATCATGTGTAAACAGTTCGATGTCTTAAATAATATTTCACCTAACTGAAAGAAATACAGTAGAACCCCTATTATGCGTGGTAACGAAGGGGGTTGACTGAACGGTTAATCGTAAAAATCGGATAATCCGTAACAAAATATTTTCATAAATTATGTGAACTTTCGTCATTTTCTCCGTGGTCTTGTGTTTAATACGTTTGGCAGTGAATCAGAAGTTCATCAATTTAAGTTCGGTTGTTAACGACGTGTTTTTAAGGGGTAAGAAAACTCCTTTTAATGGCTGTCATCGGAAAGATAGGAATAGTAGAGGTCTCATGCCGTAGATTTCCATACTGTATACGCTTTATCTCTTTGATTTTTATTAAATCAATCTCGCATTGTGATGCCAGATGACCCACAGTTTCTCTTTCTCCAAACCACTTAATTATATGCATTTTGTTAGATACTTAGCACAACATGTTTTCTTTGGACACTCATGGAATACATTTTATCTCGAAGTTGCACAGTACGGCAACTCGAAGAGTTGAAACTGTGTAAGTGTAAATGCATGTAATAACATTTTCTCAAGAAAAAATGCGTATACTAATATAACGTACAATAGTATCTACTCCACATGTTTCTGTAGCAATAAAAAATAAAAAATAAAATAAAGGGAGAGAAAGACAGTCGGATACTCCGCCAATCGATTAATAGGATGACGGATAATCGAGGTTCTACTGTACATGGTTAAGTCTTTCAATCCCATCCTGTTCCCTTGTTCAAATTCACTCGGGAAAATTATCAGGGCGTTTTCACGATATTTAAAAAATGTACAATTCCAATTAAATATGAAAAATGTTATTTTTCATAATTACAGCACTTTCTCCATATTATTTAATATTAAATTTTGGTATTCTGTAAGTGTACGACTCAGAGGTTATCATTGTGTGCTACACAATTTTTTGTGATAAAGGCCTGTTTAACATAGGGATAGAAAGTAGTAGAGTGGTACAGTGCTTGCTTACTATCCCGATTATTAGTTTAATAGTGTAAACAGCCTGGGACAGTAGCAGTCGAGTACTAAAGATAGCCGGTAGGGTAAAGTGGACAGCACAGGTGGTATAATACAGCTCTACTACCCATCCCCCCACCACAATGTTCACTCTACCGATGTAAACAGTAGTTTTAATTAATTTATTTTATTTGTTCAATTATTTATTCTGGCAGAGTTAAAGCCATCAGGCCTTCTCTTCCACATCACCAGAAGTGATGGTAATATCTGCAGCAGAGTAGAGTAGTTGGGCACGAAAAGTATATCGTTTTGTTTCTAGAAGTACGGAGATTATTGTGGTTGTTAAATTGTCATCGGCTTTTTTTTTATGTTATAAGTTAAAATATTACAAAAAATGAAGTGTATGGAAACTGAGTAAACTAAGAAGTTAGTGGAGTTATATAAAGAATATCAAAGTAGGCCTAAATAGGGCATTACCATAGAAACAAACAAATGGGAGTAACAGCATGTGAAGATATAGGCCTAGTCATAAAAGATGAGAGACTTGATGTTTCTGAACTGAAGCAGAAATAATCTTGAGACGCACTTATAACAGACAGGTTTTAGAAATAAAAAAAGTTCCAGAAGTCCGGGAGTGGTTCGACCGTGTACACTCCCAATATGAAGTGATATGCAATGACAAATTAAATACACACGACAATACAGCAGCACGACGTTCATTGTTAAATTTCCCTCTGCCAAACCATTAACTTCGCGTGAACGGTTACCAAAAGTGGTGAAGTACTAGTCTGGAGAAAAAGTTTGCTAGTCTACTTTACCACTTACTATCCTAATGTAATGTGGCCTTCAAATACAAATACATATTAATACTGTCACATCACTATTTAATTTTACGAATTTCGACAACTCAGCTCCTGCATCGGTATTCTAAACCTGCAATACATAGTTACAGTAGGCCTATACCCTTCCAAACAAAACTTAGAAGTGTAATGTTTACTTTAAACGTCATATGACCTGAATATTAACTATAATAAATACAAATTGAGAAATCTGCATCTAGTAGGTTTAATGTAAAAGTCTATCGATGAATTATAGGAATGTACTGTACATGCAAGAAAGAACTAAACATCCGTCAATAAACCAATTTCCTGCTGATAAGCTGTCAATAATCTGGCCTGAAAGAAATGTCGAGAAAAAACTTTTAACATAGTTTCTTCAACTATTAAGTTATAGACCAAGTCAATAACACTGAATCTCCAATCTTCATGGCTCGGGATGAAACCCGCAAAAACTCAAGAGGATATTCAAATCGAGACTCCCCCCGGGGGGTCCGCAACGATACATACAGTATGATGGTCAACTATACGTTGCCTCAACCTTCAGTATTCGACCGACCAGAATAAATCAAGAACCCTCCCCTCTTCGTATCTGACCAGACAGTCTTTACTAAACGGCACTACCAACCTTTACATAACATCTGATAAAAATTACGGGCATAAACAAACGCTCAACTAACCCCCCCCCCCTTTCAATCCTGACGACAGAATCAAGCACGTGTGGTCAAATGTCACTAGTCAACAATGACGTCACAAATTCCTAATTTCTATAAAAACAATTTAATAGTTCATAATAGTTCCCAAAATGGCGTCATGAACCATTCATGACCTTGCATGTAAATTGCTTACCAACCTGCAATGTCAAAGATAAAAGCTATAACATTATGTAATACATTTCAGTAATACTCTATTAAATTGTTAATGTGGTCAGCTCTTTTCAAACGCTGTCTCTTACCATACTGCTTCGTCCCATTAGTAATTCTTGTACCATTGTAACTCCAATCGTACAGAAGCCTGTGTGAAACATGAATATAACTTGAAAGACATACACAATACAAGAAGCAGGCAAAATTAAACGTTATATACTATAATAAATAGTACATATTATGTAATATATATGCAGTGTTTGGTTGCTATGGACTCACGCCGTCCCGTTCCATGGTAGCTAGCAGGCTGGCGGGCAGGCGGGAGGGCGGTGAGATGCCTGTCAGGAAATCCGTATGCCTAAAGAAAACTTGGCACAGAACACTTTATAAACACTGGCACCTCAATAACCAACACATTCACAACACCACCACGACAACCAAAAAACACCTAAAACAACGACACTTCGGAGCACCAGCAACATTCTTATTCCCTTGGCAGTAGTAGCACCAACATACCGTTTGAAATGTTCTCGAATCCGATCCTCGCGGATATTCTCCGGCAAATTACCAACCCAAAGGTGACGAGTCTCTCTAACCATCTTGCTCCGAACTCTTCATGGGGGACGCTTTACGTAGCTTCCATCGACAAATTTACGTACGCACACAACATAATAAATCCCTCCGTACCCGCACAAAACATTACTCCTCTGCTTCAACAACTACTCTACAGAGTGTGAAGTGTGACGTCACCGTGGCGGGATCAGAACGACATAAGAACCGAAAAAGACTCGCCAACTGGGCAGCCACGCTGCTGGAATGAAACTGAGTATCTCGGGCGCGAGTTGGTACGTGATCGGACGAGTCCATTTTTACTGAATTCAAGTGGAGGGGTGTTAGGTGCTAATGAGGGGCTGGGAACGGGTCGAAGCATGCAGCCACTCTTGACAAGCAAAAATCTAAAAAGGTTTCGAGTGGATGGGTTGGGTAGCAGCCAGAGGGGATGCTGTGTTTTCTTTCCATTTCAAACAGACACGAGTGTCTGCGTGTTGAAAGAGACTCGAGCAGAGATAACAAGTGCAGTCCCACCCAATCCTACTACTGCTAAGAGATGATCGAAACATTTTGTGAACTTTGTTTCAGGTGGTTAATATTCCAGAGCTGTATAGCATATAACCGCACTTTTAACGGAATATAAAAGACATTTATCTGTTGGGTATTTCAAAATATACAATTATTTCTTGTCGAAGTTCTATGTATTGAAATGCATGACAAATCTAATTATATAAATTTAGTAATTTTGGTCTTGTTTCATTCATTTAGTTTTGGTGTTCGTAGTGTTTGTGAGTGGAAAATTCACTAAATCTATATTTAGGCTATTCTTGAATACACATTGTACCTTTTTTTAATAGCTCCAGCAATATAACTTGAATGTTGCATTTAATTTAATTTTATGGTAACTTATGTGTTTAATATAAAATCACTGTTGCTACATTAAACATTTGTCTAATTTGTCTAAGCTCAAACAGATGGAAACAAAATATAAAAAAAAACATAAGACTAAGTTTAATGTTTCAAAGTAGAATGTGAACTGGATGGTAAAGTCACCTTTAAAATATAAATCTAGGATAGTTGTTGTTTAGTCAACTGTTCGAAGACAGGTCTGAATCTCACAAGTGATATCAACAAGGCACCACTTATGAGGCAACTAGCCAGGAGATAATGGGATAGGGTGGCCAGTTCCTTTCCCCCTCCATTGCATAAATTGCTGATTAGCTACATATTACACTAGTCACATTTTAAAAATTATTTATATACAAAAGTTACCATTAAATTCATTCTACACCTCAATCACGTCTGGTAAAAGGTATTGGTAGGCTACTGAGTTGCATAATAGAAGTATTATTAAAATGTGGTGTTGTGTGTATACTATTTTCAGTTGAGACTATTATTTTGTATGAAATATGTATCAAACATTTTCTGATTTTTTAATATATTATATTACAATTACTATAAAATATTCGATATTCTGACAAAATGTTTTCAATATTCAGAGTTGAATTACTGTGTTCGTGCTTGAAGCAAGAATGAATGAATTCGTACTTTAACCTTATTCAGGAGGAGTTCCCTGAGAGTGAATTAAATTGATTTCAACACGTAGTGATTGAGATGGTTTCTTATGAAATTACAGTATTAATGTCCTGCATCAGCTGAATTTATGACGCAATTTACTGTAAGCTCATCATATCTTGCTATTGTCATTATCATGAACCTAACCACTCCAGTTGACAATAATTGCCACAGATTATTGCAGACTACTACTGTGTTAAAAATGGACATATCTTTGTTGACATCTCTGACTGCGTAGGTCCACAAAGTCAATAACGACTGTTTTACAGACTAGTGCTACAACGGCTACCACTGAAAACTTATTTGTTAACAATGTTTGAACAAGCGTTAAGATCAATAATTGGGTTTTGTATGTCTGGCAAATGCCAGCTTTTAAGCTTTCGAAATCTAATCTCGGATATAACATTTAAGTTATATTGAAGTTAAAGAATAGATACCTACTATCTTGCAACCTGTAGATGTATTAGGATCAAAGTTTTCTTTTTACTCCATAATAATATGTACTACAAACTCGAAATGACATAGAGGAGATATGAAAATTATCCCCTGAAACTTCGGTTTATTAACTATTCTGACTTTTAATTTTACATTGAGTATTGTTAATAGTTTCCGCATATCTTAAATCAAACTAAGAAAATATAACTGTACTGTAGAATAGTAGGTACATTCTGTATTTTATCCTTTTAAACTTTTATTTTATAATTCGCAAATACTAAATAAAATTTTAAATATTATTTCAGTAATATTTGAACTTTACTTATAATTATGCTTATGACGAAGAATATTTGCACAGTTTTCAATTACGTTAACACAAATACACAGTACGTTTTCCATGTTACGACTATGTATAAAATATATTATAATTTACGTCATAAGCTGGTGAACCCATCCACTTCTAGAGCGTGCGGACCACAGATTGAAACCAGTGTTGCCAACACGATTGTTGAAAACCCGCTATGAAACAATGCAGAATTAGAAATGTAAATGTAGAGTATTTAGCCGCTGTAGGGTTTAAAAATCTGCTGAATCTGTATATCAACAATAAATTATATTTATTAAATATTACCTGCTAAACACAAATAAATCAATTCTGGCGGGAAAATCGCTGTGTTGGCAGCCCTGATTAAAACGAAATTGGACAATGAGAACGCGTAGTTCCAAATTCTCCCAGTAGGGGTAGAACAATGCAGTCAGAATTTTCCAATATAATTTGGACAGTTTCCTACAGAGCGCAGCATAATGCAACGTAGCTGCTGGTGAAGTTTCCAAGGCATGAAAACTGTCACTTTGCACAATATGCTGATGATACAGTCATATTTACATCAGATATAGACATCAAAAATGCATATACGAAATTCAAAATTATGTGAATAAAATAGAGATCTGGAAAATAAAAATAAACCCTACAAAAACATATCAATAATATTCACAAGAAGACATCCTCAAGAACCATTTTAAATTAAAACTTCTTTATTATTTATTTATTTATTCCAAGGAAAACAGAAACAATGTACCTATATGGGAGTTAGCCTAGATCACAGGCTATCTTTTAAACGTCATATAACTATAACTGCAACCAAAACATATGCAAAATTTCTGAAACTATAGGTATCCTCTATTCACGTCACCATTCCTGAGTATCTGGAGCAAAAAGACTTTCTACATAATGTTAATTAGCGCCAGTATATTACAGTATATGGATATCCAGCCTGGTCATCTCACAGTGAATTTCTGTTAAGTAAATTGCGTGGTGTACAGAGATCAGGTCTATGTTCAATTCAGGGGCGTATTTTGCGGGCTACCGGCGGTAGCCCAAGGAAATTACAAAAGAAAAAGTTTATAATATAACATAATGTAATAATTTTGTATTATTAGTTTTACCATAGTAATTAAAATGAAAGTAATTGTTAGATATATTTTGTGTAATAATAGGGTCAGCAGTAGCCCAAACCCTTTAACCAGTATACGCCACTGGTTCAATTACTGGAGCAGATTATAGAACAACAAATAAGTTTTTACATCCTCTACTAAATATCAAAACCATAAAAGAACTCTCCCACAAAATTCAACAACAATTTACAGAATCAAGCAAGAATCATCCAAATCCATTACTTTATAAAATTACAATTTAGGCACAAGCAGGGGCGTATTTTGCGGACTACCCGGGCTACCGGCGGTAGCCCAAGGAAATTACAAAAGAAAAAGTTTATAATATAACATAATGTAATAATTTTGTATTATTAGTTTTACCATAGTAATTAAAATTAAAGTAATTGTTAGATATATTTTGTGTAATTATAGGGTCAGTGGTAGCCCAAACCCTTTAACCAGTATACGCCACTGGGCACAAGCAGTCAAGAAACGAAAACCAGCGGCATCTTTTCATTTCATATTTTCAAGGGAAAACGTCAAATAGAAGAGGGAAACATATTTATAACACCAATGAAGATAATCAAGTAGGAGTTAAAAGCAAAATATTGCTTCATCTCCCCAGAAATACAGCTTCAGTGACACATGATGTTGGTGACTTGGTAACCATTTTTAGTGTCAAACTACACGAAAGATTAGAAAAACAGTCACTTTAATTAAAGTAATCCGTTATAAAAAAAAATAATTACAAAACTTACGGCCAAGCCGTCAAATTCGCGCATTAAAGGTCCAGGGAAAATACTTTCTCGTTAGAATGTAAAGAAGCTGACAATATGCAAATCATACTTACTTACTTATGGCTTTTAAGGAATATGGAGGTTCATTGCCGCCCTCACATAAGCCTGCCGTCAGTTCCTATCCTGTGCAAGATTAATCCAGTCTTTATCATCATATCCCACATCTCTTAAAAATCTATTTTAATATTATCCTCTCATCTACGTCTCGGCCCCCCTAAAGGTCTTTTTCCCCTCTGGCCTCCCAACTGTATGTATTTCTGGATTCGCCTCTATGTGCTACATGCCCTGCCCATCTCAAACGTCTGGATTTAATGTTCCTAATTATAAGTGAGGGAAGTGGGGAAAAAACCAGAGGTGGTATGCTACCCCAAGATTTTCCTTTCGCATACCTCGATTTAAAAAAGTATACCCCCTTCTTACAACATACACGTACATGATACAGTATATACAACAAATTGTTTCGTGCAGTCAGTAACGCGAATCTTTGAAGATTACGCAAAACATTAAATTTCTTGTAGGCTGGGAGTTGGCCTGGGTAGTGTAGTCGGTATAGCACTGGCCTTCTGTGTTCGGGGTTGCGGGTTTGATCCCGGCCCAGGTCGATGGCATTTAAGTGTGTTTAAATGCGACAGGGTCATGTCAGTAGGTTTACTGGCATGTAAAAGAACTCCTGTGGAACAAGATTCTGGCACACCGATATAACCTCTGCAGTTGCGAGCGTCGTTAAATAAACCATAATAAAATTTCTTGTAGGCTGGATTCATTGAGCCTAATCCGATCATCACTAACACAATCACTTTTGTGTCACTGAAGTTTCTCCTTACTCCTGTTATGACAAATGTAGCCATTATTATTATATTACAAACACCACTACACTAGTAATAACAAAGAATGAGAAGTACGTACTAGATTTGAACGTCTATGTTAACTGTTAATGACGTCGCATACTGAAGCAGTAAAGCTCAAAATTCAAACCCGAACCAAACATTGCCAATACTGCTTTATGGAAAATCGCTAAACAGCAGTGCAGAATTAA
Organism: Periplaneta americana; assembly: GCF_040183065.1. Lineage (NCBI taxonomy): Eukaryota > Metazoa > Arthropoda > Insecta > Blattodea > Blattidae > Periplaneta > Periplaneta americana. The sequence continues at coordinate 152,695,586 of NC_091121.1, forward strand.
TTTACTTTCTCTAGTGTTAAGGATTAAAACTTTATTTATATCACTAACGAGTACTTAAAATAGTATATAAAAAAGTAAATCTGTGATGCTACAGCCCATGAAGGTCAAGACCGATCAGCCGGCTGCTGGCCTCACGTCCACATGCCAGAGCAGAGGTGGACGATCATCCAACCAGAATGATGGTATTGTGTGGTTAGCACGATGATCCCCCAGCTGTTATAGCTGGTTTTCGAAACCGGATTTTCGCTACTTATCGTAGCTTCCCAAGTGCATCACAATGCTTGGTGGGCACGGGTCCCATACACTGGCCGAAATTTCATGAGAAATTTCTTACCCCATGAAGAATCGAACCAGCGTGCATTCTGTAATGCGAGTCCCAAGCAGGATGCCTTAGACCACGACGCCACGGCGCAGGACAAAATAGCATGTAACCCTATTTAAATAATAGATAAGTAAAGATATCTGTCACTGACAAATATTTTAAAAGAATGAAATCTGATGATATGGTCACTAAATTGGCGACAGTGGCCACCACAAGCTACAGATCGCAGCCTTCTATACTTGAAACGCTACCATTGTAAGCATTCCAGAGGTTGACTTATCAAATAATCGTGTCTAAATACACGTTAAATAGTTCCAGGAGACTGTGGTTTAGATCTACGAAGCAAACAGATAGTACACTTTGCTGTGAAAAATATATAAACAAATTTTTACGGATCATATTTTTCAGTGACGGTATGTCATGTTTCATTAATGGTATGCTTTCTGGCCATAGAAACCACGGGTGGTATTTCATACAGGCACATACTGTCTCACTTCCCTCACTGCTAATGTCAGGTTAAGATTACAATGCGTACAGTTCTGCATTGTGTAATTTTCTCCATTCTCCTGTAACTACATCCCTCTCAGCTTCAAATATTTTCCTAAGAACCTTATTCTCAAACACCCTTAGTCTCTGTTCCTCTCTCAAAGTGAGAGTCCAAGTTTCACAACCATACAGAGCAACCGGTAATATAACTGTTTTGTAAATTCTAACTTTCAGATTTTTTGACAGCAGACTAGATGACAAAAACTGCTCAACCGAATAATAAAAGGCATTTCCCATGTTTATTCTCCGTTTAATTTCCTCCCGAGTGTCATTTATATTTGTTACTGTTGCTTCAAGATATTTAAATTTTTCCAACTCTTCGAAGGATAAATTTCCAAATTTTATATTTCCATTTCGTAGGATATTCTGATCACGAGACATAATCATATACTTTGTCTTTTTGGGATTTACTTCCAAACCTATCACTTTACTTGTTTCAAGTAAAATTCTCTCATCGTTTGTGGATTTTCTCCTAACATATTCACGTCATCCGCATAGACAAGAAGTTGATATAACCCGTTCAATTCCAAACTCTCTCTGTTATCCTGAACTTTCCTAATGGCATATTCTAGAGCGAAGTTAAAAAGTAAAGGTGATGGTCCATCTCCTTGCTTTAGCTCGCAGTGAATTAGAAAATCATCCGACAGAAACTGGCCTATGTGGAATGCATATCATAAGATTGAAAATTTAATTTAAATATATATATATATATATATATATATATATATATATATATATATATATATATATATATATTTGGTAATGCATAGGCACCGACTTTTAATTTTTTAAATGGGTGCTCACACTCTGGCACTCGCTTGAGGAACATCATGGGTATTTGGTGGCCAAAGATATAACTAATAAGGAACTCTGGAGAAGAGCAGATCAGCACGAAATCAAATTCAGAAAATGGAAGTGGATTGGGCATGTACTAAGGAGAGAAAATGATAACAATACTAAAATGACTCTGGACTGAACAGACGAAGAGGAAGACCTAAAATAACATGGAGCAACACAATTAGAGATGAGGCTAAACAGGCAGGGAAAAGCAGGAAAGAAATTAAAGCATTGGCGAACAATAGAGTACGATGGCATGCATTCATCAAGACCCTATACTTCCCTGCGGAGTGACCAGGATTACTACTACTACTATACTCTGGCACTGAAATAAATCAATAAAAGTAAATTATTACCACCTTTTTTCTTCAGCTTATTACTAGATATAAAAGCTGTGACATTAACAACTTTTTCAACAAAGGAATATGCCATGACATATGACCTAAGCAAGAATCTCTTTAGTGCAATCTTTAATCTTCAATCATTTAATAGCTTTATTGCAAGAAGAATTCCTTCTGTAACAAACGCCTTTAATGTTCTTTCGTCCGCAACAGGAAAGTTGCAAATTTTGGATTAGTTTCTAGAGCAATCTGTAAGAGGGCAGCTAAGGTGTAAATAATAATAATAATAGTAATAATAATAATAATAATAATAATAATAATAATAATAATGGCTTTATTTAACCTTGAAGAGTTAAGGCCGTAAGGCCTTCTCTTACACTCAACCAGGATTAAAACTTGCTTACATAGTTGAACATAAAACTGGATCGGAATTACTGATACAATTTAGGTACATAATGAGATCAAAAGAGGTAAATACCAGTGGCGTAGCATGACATTTTGAGCAGGGGAAGCTAACTCAAGATGTCTTTCATGTACATATGAGAAAACGTATTACAAAAATATAGTCTTAAAATAAATAGTAGTCAATGTCAAGTCAGCAGTCCGAAGATTGGTTGGAACCTCGTAAGTAACACCAATAAGGCATGACCTCAAATGGTAAAATATGATTTCATGGTTTACACATATCTCTAACAAATAGACACGGTCATTTGCCTTTTAAATCGCACTTTTGTTCGTAAGTCAGTCTTGATAATAGAATTGTCCTAAAAATTCAAGTAAATTGGTGTCAGGAACTGTTATTTCACTCATTATTTATTATATCAGCAGCAATGCACACTAACCTTCAACTGAACACAACTCACGAAAGGGATAACTCGGAAACTTTCAATGTAAAAGCTAGCTTCTTCCGTGCCTTGCAACCAGGGTAGGTTAGTTAGAAAGGGATGGAAAATCTGCGGGGTGGATTATACAGAAGAACGAGTGTGAGAAACCAGTCTGCTTGGAAGCTGGTGTGTGCAGGCTTCTTGTTTACTGCTGCATCTCAAATCATCCTGAGCTGCCACATCACAATATTAAACGCATAAATATAAACTCTATTAAAATTAATAAATAATTTTGTTCATAAACTGCAGGTTTATTATGAAATTATTATTAACTGGGGAAGCTGAGCTTTTTAGCTTACATTGATGCTACGCCACTGGTAAATACTGGGTAGACTGAAAAAATCTGCTTACCTTATTATCTTTTTATACAGCAGATGTTTCTCGGCTTTTCTATCAAAATTTTTGTGACACAGACCCCCAGAGAAGATGATGACCTCATGACTATTAATTTTCACTCCCAAACAGAATACAGGCATAACGATGTAACTTATTTGTCTCAGAGCACTCTGTAAGCCAAAATATTTCTTATACCGGTACTATGAAAATTGAAAATTTCTATTTTGACTTCCTCCATCCGCTATTTTAATATGTAAATGTGGTGTCCATCTCCTATCTTTGTAAGCACATTTTGATTCATACGTCCAACTTGAAAACTCTTTCTAGCATAATTCCAGAAACTTGTGAGATGAAGTGAGGCGATATTTATCAATGAAGGATTAGCTTTTTAAGGTAAACATTATTCATTCTTGAATGCACTCTTTTTAACACACATAATCACTGATGAACTATTAAGTTATAACGACTTCACTGTGTTAACATTTTAAAATGTTAAAACAGTGAAATCATTATAATTTAATAGTTACATAGTTTAAAATGTTAACACAGTGAAAAGTTATAACTTAATACCGGTAGTTCATCAGTGGTAAGAATTAATTTAATTTAATTTTTAAAATAACATTGAAATAATATTATAGCAATTCATTCCTTTACACCAGCCATTTTCAACATGTATGCCTCAGCACACTACTGTGCCACGAGAAAATTAAAATAGTAAAAGTTGTCATAGCAAAAATTATAAAAATAAATATGAAAAGAGTAAGTTAGTAAAAAAAAGTGAATCCACAAGAGACAACATTTAGTAAACACAGTGTATGTTTCAGTGGCGGCTCGTGAGATTTTGGCTTGGTAGAGCTGCACTAAAATTTTCAATATGCAACATTATTACGCTTTATATAGGCCTACAATAGCGAAAATTAATTATAATAATAAATTTTACCTGTATTGAAGCTGAAGCCATAATGAACCACTGATCCAGTCCTTTTTGGTTCTGCTGTTGTTGTCGTTGATATTTATGTTTATTTATAATTAAAGTTTTGAAACACTATACATTATAAAATTTAATTTAAAAATACTGTATTGTTTTGTGTTATTAATTTTATTGGAGATAAGTTAACATTTCTCTGTTCGATTCACAATTTTATTTGAACACGAAGTCTAGCTTTTTTTTTTGCGGCTAGAAAATATATTAATATCACTTTAGCATTGAAATTAACAATATTTTCAATTATCACTTTTTCTATGCTTAACATTGCCAAAGCAGTAAGGCAGTCTTCTGTCATTGTACTTCTTAGAAAAATCTTCACTCTTTCCAGTGTATGAAAACATCTCTCAGGCTGAGCTGTAGTCATGGTAATAGTAAGAATTATTTTGATGAGAGTGAATACTTCTGTGCAGGAATATCCGAAAAATAATAACCTGCTGCGCATGACCTGACACATAAGTTGTATCATCTGTCATGACTGACAAAATTTTAGGTTGTTGTATTTCAGCAGATATTTTATCATGACACACCTCCAAAATGCAGTCAAGAAATTCATTCTAGATTGTCTTGGAAGTTCCTGTAAACACTTTTGAGTTCAAAAAATGATTTTAAGGGACTCATTTAGTGCTGTCATGGGGGCCATACAGCATATGGGAACCTACAATTTTTTAAAGAATCATATGGGGAAGAAAAATTTCTGCCTATATGGAGCCATATATGTATGCGTGCCTACGTTTTGTAGACCTACAGGGAGATCTATATTTTTACATGGAAATCTGTACTGATCTTAGATTCTCACTTATTGTTCCTAGTATAAATCTTACTTGATGTTTATGATCATAAAAGGTTCATCGCTACAGTGCTGGAATCCAGAACCATAATTATATGATTAAAAAACACCAAAGTGCTGTAGATACAAGCTCCAAGATTCAAGACACGTGTGCATCTACTGTGAGGGCTTCATGGGATTCTTCAAATCACGCTTATTTTGTAATTATGAAAATGTAAATGAAAACAATAATTCTTTACTTCCTTTTATATTAAAAGATTATAAGTAACGATTAGCAAGTCTGACTGTGAAACAAGTGGAACCAGGTTCAACTCCTATTTGGGATAAGTTACCTGGTTGAGGTTTCTTCTGGGGTTTTTCCACAAACCCATTAACAGCAAATGCAACCATCGCAGTTGATGAAGCGTCGTAAAATATATATTAAAAGAACCATTAAATGACGATCGGAGAGATAGAGATAGAGGAAATTAAAATATATTTCAAGGGAGAAAAGTAAAGTGTGTGGCGTATGCTCAAGAAAAAAATTACCATGACAGCACTGGATTCATCTAACTTTCCAGCAAATTCCAATAATCCTCGAAACACGCCAGGCTTCGATGACTGTAAAGGTTTCGTCATGTCCACGCAATGGAAGTTCAAATTTCCCGCAAAACTTTATTCAGTCTATAATTTTCGAGAGAATTTCTCGATTTTGTCTCACTTTCTCATTATGTCTGTTTGCTGCCTGTAAGCGTCATTTAACTGATTTATAATGTGTACTTCCCTAACATAGCCAAATCAGTGACATACTTAGTATGTTTTGCAGAATCTTCGTGTTTTTCAGCTTTCTCGGCTAAATGTTTTACATCATTTAACCTCTGCTTTTGTCGAGGTAGCATCACCTCCGAACATTAAACACGGAAAGCAAAAAACGAATTTCTTCAGAACAGCCACAAACCATTTATGCTTATAATAAATACAAGAATTTAATTTCCTGGAGTAAGTCTGATTTCTGCTTGATGATATCTGAGAAATGACTAGGGTCAGGAGTGTCACGACCTACAGTAAAACCACAGTCTAGTATATACTGTCACGAAGGTTGAGTTTATGAGGGTACTAGGAACAATAGACTGTGCAGGTACTATTTCGCATAGGCTATAGTAGCGATCCTAGTGGTTGGCAACTATCTATGGATGCATATTTACTACGTATTGAGCTTCGTGACTGTATATACTAGACTGTGGTAAAAATCATTACCAGTATTTCACGCTTCTCTGCAAACAACAGCGATGAAAAACGGATGTTTTGCAAATATTTAACACTGTTCTTTTTCATAATCGTCTTAAAACTGAAGCAGATTAAACAACCGCACTGTACAGTTTTAAAAATAGGCTACAATAATATGACAGTACATTCATTGAGAAGTAATGCTCTTGTCACAATGAAAAGAAAACAACACACCATGAAAAAATGTGAAATCGCTGTGTTGCGTTGCCTTGGTCTGCATTGCCTCCAGTCCGAAGCTGTTGCTATGCACAACACCAATAACCTCACCCCACTGCTCTCAAACAGGAGTCAGCCTACAAGCACAGTCTAGTTTATACAGTCACGAAGCTTGAGTTGTGAGGGTGCTAGGAACAATAGACTGTGCCGGTACTGTTTCGCATTGTCTGTAATGAGGCGATATTAGCGATCCTAGTGGCTAGCAACTATCTATGGATGCATATTTACTACGTATTGAGCTTCGTGACTGTATATACTAGACTGTGCGTCATGAGGGCACAGCCCGAGCTGCTAAGTATAGCTTGACAAAAGTATCTACCTGCGTTTTACTGAAGACAAAGGCAATAAAAATAAATAATATATTCAATACATAAGTATATCTTTCAGGAATGGCTTACTATTAGGTAGGATTGCAGCCCTTATGGACGCACCGCCACTGATACGTTTACTTAAGTATGCGATCGGCAGAGAAGAGAATGACTGACGCGCAGGTAGGTTTGCAGATCGGTAAAGTTAGAATATCACATCAACCTTGAATGGAATGGAATTGAATTTGAATTTAAAGGAGGATGCACCTACGATCCATCGCTGCGATCTTATTCTAATAGCTATTGCACTGACCCTCAAGCTAAGCACATTCCCGACCCACACTGGCTGACTACACTAAGGTTCGCTGTGTACCCAGGTTTCGGATAGGCAATCCTACTCATTCTTAGGCCAGCTCCCTCCATGCATCTCCAGCTGGCGTTTGGGGAATGATGACGGAATGGAGAAATATTGACGGAATATATGTAAGATGCCTAATATGGGAAAATGGAAGAACCTCGAGCAAAGCCGCAACTGCAATCGTTTCCGTCTCAAGTGTCACTATGAAAAAACCTTAAAAAATATCGTATTTTACAAGTTTTAAATGAAAAAATCTCCCCTAGTTATGAACCATTGGTTTAGATTATGTTAGTGTGCCGCGGAATTTTAAATTAAAACTTTAGTGTGGCACATGTCTCACTTTGAGAGAGGAACAGAGATTAAGGGTGTTTGAGAATAAGGTTCTTAGGAAAATATTTGGGGCTAAAAGGAATGAAGTTACAGGAGAATGGAGAAAGCTGCACAATGCAGAACTGCACGCATTGTATTCTTCACCTGACATAATTAGGAACATTAAATCCAGATGTTTGAGATGGGAGGCCGGAGGGAAAAAGACCTTTGGGGAGGCCGAGACGTATATGGGAGGATAATATTAAAATGGATTTGAGGGAGGTGGGATATGATGATAGAGACTGGATTAATCTTGCACAGGATAGGGACCGATGGATTTATGTGAAGGTGGCAATGAACCTCCGGGTTCCTTAAAAGCCATTTGTAAGTAAGTAAGTAAGTGTGGCACATGTTGAAAAAGGTTGAAAAACGCTGTTTTATACAATACAATCAATTAATACTTCCTTGTTCAAATACAGTATTGTTACATTTTCAGTATTTAAAATAGTTTTTTTTAATCCAATGCCACCAGGTTGTCTTTTCGACATTTCTGGTCTTCTCTCCTGGCCGTGGCTTAGTTGTAACTCACTTCTGAGGTTGGGGCGCCTGGAAGGCGGAGTTACATTACCCCGATGATGTGATAGGATGATTATGATAATGTGGTGCCAGGAGAGGTCTTAAATCTAAACTTAACTTAAATTCCAGACCATGGACGAACACAGGAATAATCCCCGTATTTAAAATAGTATGCAGCATTTGAAATGCGCGTGTGTGTGTGTGTGTGTGTATCTAATGCCAACCCATTTCACTTGCGTGATTCAGGTTCCGCATATTGCGGATCGATGGCAGCACTGTGGCCCATTGTCCATTTGTACACCAATTGGGCGGACCACACTGTAAATGATGTATTTGTGAAGAGTCGTGTGATGTACTAGGGTGAGTGAATGTGTAAGTGTAGTGTAGGGAATGGATGATGATGGTGATGATGATGATGGGAGAAGAGAAAACCCGGTGCCAGCATGTAGCCTACTTCTGTCAAATAGCACACCAAGGGGGTCACCAGGCTTAACATCCCCATCCAATGGACGAATCACTATCAACAGTGGCATATGCCTTCTTTTCATATGCACTGCAGAGAGATTTGGGATTTAACCCAGGCATATTGGTGCACAATCTAGTGATTAGAAGTTGTGCACCACCATTTCTCCTAGCACCGAGGTAGATATTTTACATGAAAATCTCTGACCCTGCCGGGAATTGAACTCGGGCTGGCTAGTCTGAAGGCAGGGATGCTACCACAAAGCTAATTTGGAGGACACATTTGAAATGCCTGAGCAGTAGAGATGAACAAATTTAGCTGCTGCTTTCGCTCACTATGTTCATTGCATTTGTCTTTCAAGTCTCGTCTCGTAACTCTTGTGTGTTTCAGTCTTGCTCATCATTCTCGAAATAGCATTTGGTCGGTGTGGGAAGATTTTGTAAGTTTGAATAACATACATCATTGAAATAAATAACATTAGAGATGTTTAATTGATGCAAAAAGACAAAAAATGTTCTGGTTCTATTATCAGATATTACCTATGGCTATATAAATAGAAAAAAATTCTCAAATAAATTTGCATTCCTAAGAAACATAAAACATAACGTTAAATAAAGTGTTAATATTTTTTTACTTGAGATTGTACACTCGATCTCAAACATATGAAAAAAATTCTAGACTTTTAATAAGAGCCTACTGTAGTAATTAAATAATGATTGAAAACGGATTATTATACACTTAAAGGTAGAGATGATGTTTCAAATAGGCTAACTGATTGTTTATACATATATAACAGTTGCCAAATCAGATAAAAGTTCAGCCTGGTATAAACAACTGTGACAATTCAATGCTGCTTGATGTTCGAGAATTTACCACTCCCAATGTCTTGAACGTTCACTTGATTCACTCATAAGCAGTCAACGATGTAGGCAATATTGTCATATGGGTTTTCGGCTTTGTGGGCACTCTTATTCTTGTTGTCTTATCATTGTTTACCTCTACTGAGCAGTAATATTGTGCACTGATCCATCAAATACCTGTACAGAATGGCCAGTTCACCAAAAACTTGATGATGATCCACTTGGCATTGATATCTGAGAATCAATAATATCCCATGCATCCTGTTGAATTTTTCGTTTAGTCTGCCTCGATATAAAGTCATTACTAGGAGCATGAATATCATGCATTTCACTACAGCTTGTCCAAGTCAAGTCTGCGAGTGGGGATATCGGGATGGAATGTAGAGGCAAAACACAGTTGCCACATAGGTCACTTGACGCTCAGATTCCAACGTGTGCACATCGTTTAAAATACACTACAGAGCGCACGCATTTTTTGTCCTTGTCTTCAGATAAAGGCAACAGTTACACTGCCTCCCCCCTCATGCAACTTTCTCTCCTACGCCCACGCTTGCCAATCAGAACGCCAAACCTCACTGTCAAGCAGAAGTAGAAGTACAGTCTATTTCAAAGCGTCTTAAAGTGTTACCGCTCTATGAACTAAAGCGCAGTAGGAAAACTTTGCTGTCATATGAGACTGTACTGGTCTCCTCTCGTTACCGCCTCCTTTCACTACAGAACTGCCTCCAACTTCCCCTCTCGGCTCGCAGATTTAACTTGGTCGAGCTGTAATAATAAATTTCACAAAATTGCTTGTGTTATTTTAGATTCAAGTAAATTTTGTTTTGCAAGCTTTGGCATTTCAAATATTGCTGAGGTTGTCTGCTGTAACAATGAGATGTTTGTGTTTAGATCTTTTAACCTTCGGTGTGATTGTTTGGTGCTCCTCAGTTCGACATAAGTACACATACAATTTGTCTTTATGTTCGAGTCAACAGGCAAAACTTTAACAGTTTGCACTCCTTTCTTTCCTCAAACACGCGCAAATAAATTGACAGTTAGTCTTCACTCTATGGCGCCAAGTTTAGATGTTTAGTTGTTAAAACATGTTTACAGTTGAAGTGTTTGCATATGCAGCTATTGTGTGTGTATCACAAAAAAAAAAAAAATTAAACTAGAAAACGTAAATGCAAGTTATGGGCAAAACAGTGCGATGGTTAGAAAGAAGAAATTTCACATACATTGATTTGCTTCAAGAACTTACAGGTAACTGTTTTCCAAAAGAATGGGAAAACCTCCTATGTATGGATACTTACTTACAAATGGCTTTTAAGGAACCCGCAGGTTCATTGCCGCCCTCACATAAGCCCATCATCGGTCCCTATCCTGTACAAGATTAATCCAGTCTCTATCATCATATCCCACCTCCCTCAAATCTATTTTAATATTATCCTCCCATCTACGTCTCGACCTTCCCAAAGGTCTTTTTCCCTCCGGTCTCTCAACTAACACTCTATATGCATTTCTGGATTCGCCCATACATGCTACATGCCCTGCCCATCTCAAACGTCTGGATTTAATGTTCCTAATTATGTCAGATGAAGAAAACACGCACATGCGTGCATATGGATAAAAGCACTTGAGTGAACTGTTAAGCATTGTTATGCCATACATAAAAAATGGAATGTTCATCTCGAGATTTGAAAGTGGTTATACTTTGACTCTGCAATGTTAGAGAAAGAGTAGATAATCAAAAGAACACAATTGTTGTGGCACTTCTCAGACTTTGTCAAGAAGAAAATGTTATACATCTTGATTACACAACTTTTAACACTATATCACATAGTCATATTAAGCAGTGTGCAGCGATCACCATCTATTTGAAGATGACACTCATTGGGAAGACACGTTGTATGAAGCTTCCATCAGCGACAGTGCTGTTAAACTGAGGCAACTCTTTTCAATCATGTTGGTTTCAAATGCTCTTGAATTATGGATGAAGTAAAAAGAAAATTTTTCTGAGGACTTGATATGGGACGTGAGATGTGAACATCGACAATCAAAGCACCGACATAGAAAAGTGTTGCCTTTTACAGTAGCGTGCAAATTAATCCGAACACGACATATTTTTACATTTTCTGTCATTGTTGGCCTCACAGCTGCTCATACCGCTTTAATTGACATCTGTAGTACGTGTAATTCCATTGTTGAAGGTCTGTCGTTATTTTATTTTTTTTATAATATGTGACATTTTGCCTGTCGTTTTGTACTTATAAGCATTTCAGTTGTGTTGAAGACTTAATACTGCAATCCTGTGTACATTCTGTCGTCTTCACAAATGGATACAACTCCACGAAAACGGTCTAAAATTATAACATTAGCAGAGCATTCTTCTATGACAACAGAGGCAAATTGCTGCAGAATGTCACATCGGTTTGGCTACTGTTAATTCGATCATAAAACGATACAGGGAGACTGGATCCATCACACCCCAGAAAAAAGGAAACTGTGGCCGGAAAAGGAAGACTTCACCTGCAGATGATCGTTTAATTGTCAGGAAAAGTAAATTAAATCCTAGACTAACTGCTGTCGACTTAACCCGCGAGTTAATGGCTACCACTAGGGCGAATATTCACGTCACAACAGTGCGGCATAGGCTTTTGGAAGCTGGACGAAGGGCTCGTAAGCCTATTAAGAAGCAACTGCTAACCCCTGTTATGTGCAAAAAACGCTTAATGTGGGCAAAATTACATCAACACTGGACAGTGAATGACTGGAAGAATGTACTTTTTTCCGATGAGTCTCATTTCGAGGTCCACGGCCACAGTATTTCTTACGTACGGAAAGGATCCGTAAAAGTAACAGCAGCTCATCTCCAACAAGCACCCAAATACCCCCCTAAAGTAATGTTTTGGGGTTGTTTTACACATGAAGGGCCTGGAGCATTAATACCTATCAAAGGAATAATGAATTCTGACAAATATATTCACTTATTGGAAACCAGAATCGTACCCCAGCTGCAAAAATCATTTCCGGATGGCAGAGGTGTGTTCCAACAAGACCTGGCACCATGCCATACGTCTCGAAAAACTACAGAATTCTTCAACAAGAAGAATATTCAGGCACTCCCCTGGCCAGGCAACTCACCCAACATCAATCCCATTGAGAACTTGTGGTCAATTTGCAAAAGAAGAATGCAAAAAATGGATTATTCTACAAAGGAGAAGATGATTTCTGCCCTCATTGGTGTATGGTTTCGCGATGAAGAAATGAAGAATATTTGTGGGAAATTAGTGGAATCCATGCCAAATCGTCTCAAAGCTGTTATTAGGAACAAGGGAGGCCACATAGATTACTGAAGTATGTCTTATATCTTTTTTTTTTATCCCGTTTGAGTGTTTTTGCATAAGTAATTACGTTGTTCGGATTAATTTGCACGCTACTGTACAGCTACAAGACTGTGTTTTCACAATTCACGGCAACCCCCTGGTGATATGAATCAAAGGTTTCAAGATGTAAGAAATAGTAATAGAGTGATGGACGAAGTGACATTCCTATTCTTTAGGGACTTTCATCAGACTCTGTCATCACTTGAGGCACAAGAGCCGATGGGGTCAATTCCTGCCTTAAGCATTCGGTGCTCTGGTCTCGTGTGAAAAACTCTCATTGACAGTCAATAGGAGAGATCAACTGGGAAGTAATTCACTCACACAAGAATTTGCAAATATTTTGTTGAAAAGAGGAGGAGCTTTCTCCTCCAATTTTGAAAATTGTTCCATCTGTCTTTGATGCTAATGAGAAGTTTACTTCGATATGAAGAACATTTCCGCGAGAGACAACTCTTGCTTTTACGAGAGACTGATCTTGACACCAAAAAATGATCAAAGAACATCCATTAACAAGACCATTTTGAATATGTTTCAGGCTTCCGAAATGACACAGCATGGCGGTGGACTCACAACTGATTTCATATTGGTCTTTGTGTGATAACCATATGTCACACTGGCATCTAGTGATGCGACCACATACTTTGGATGTCATACGATACACAATGTATGACATCTCATGTCACCATACTATATACTATCACCTTTACTTTTTAACTTTGCTCTAGAATATGCCATTAGGTAAGTCCAGGAAAACAGAGAGGGTTTGGAATTGAACGGATTACATCAGCTGCTTTTATGCGGATGACGTGAATATTAGGGAAAACACGGGAATTTTACTTGAAGCAAGTAAAGCGATAGGTTTGGAAGTAAATCCCAAAAAATTAAGTATATGATTATGTCTCGTGACCAGAATATTGTACGAAATGGAAATATAAAAATTGGAAATTTATTCTTTGGAAAGGTGGAAAAATTGAAATATCTTTGAGCAACAATAACAAATATAAATAACATTCGAGAGGAAATTGAACATAGAATAAATATGGAAATGCCTGCTATTATTCGGTTGAGCAGTGGCGATTCCTCCATGAAGGATATGAGGATGATCCTACAGTTTAACTTCGTGCCTCTGAGAATAGAAAACATTTTAATTACATATTTTGATTTTCAATGCGTCCTGACGTAATAATTTCCTTTAAGCTTCCACTTTCTGTCGTGAGTTGTCGCCACTGCACAGCGCAGAAATAATTTCCAAGAAACCATCCAAATATCTTACAGCAAACGGTTTTTTCTAGCTATGAAATTAGGGGACAGGGGAGAGTGCGGTGGAAGGGGTATGGCTTGAGTTTAACCGTGTTTGAGGATATGACCGCATATCCTAATACCAGTGGCGTAGCATGAAGTTTTGAGCAGGGGAAGCTAATTCAAGTTGTCTTTCATGCAATATGAGAAAACGTATTACAAAAATATAATCTTAAAATAAATAGTAGTCAATGTCAAGTCAGCAGTCGAAGATTGGTTGGAACCTCGTAAGTAACACCAATAAGGCATGACCTCAAATGGTAAGTAGTGAAATTTAATTTCACAGTTTACACAACAAATAGACACGTATAGTGTAACACTAGCTCACTCCCTGTCATACTTAGAGAAATCACAATATTAACGGCCAATAGATACAGTGTCAGTATCATTACGTAAGTATGCGTCTGTCTTTGGGTTGTGCCCTTCATTGACAGCAAGGGAGTTGGTCATTTGTTTTTTAGATCACACTTTTGTTCGTAAGTCAGTCTTGATAATAGAATTGTCCTAAAAATTCAAGTAAATTGGTGTCAGGAACTGTTATTTCACTCATTATTTATTATATCAGCCACAATGCACACTGACACTTCAACTGAACACAACTGACGAAAAGGGATAACTCGGAAACTACTTATTTTCAATGTCAAAGCTAGCTTCCTGCAAGCATTGCGACCAGGGTAGTTTAGTTAGAAAGGGATGGAAAATCTGCGGGGTGGGTTACACAGAAGAATGAGTGTAAGAAACCAGTCTGCTTGGAAGCTGGTGTGTGCAGGCTTCTTGTTTACTGCTGCATCACAAATCATCCTGAGCTGCCGCATCACAATATTTAACGCGTAAATATAAATTCTATTAAAATTAATAAATAATTTTGTCCATAGACTACAGGTTTATTATGAAATTATTAACTGGGGAAGCTGAGCTTTTTAGCTTACATTGACGCTACGCCACTGCCTAATACTACAACCCTTTTTTCCGGGTGATGGAGACCCTCTCAGAGACCACAATAAGAATTTTCAAGTACCCTCGTAGCCTTCTTAAATGCAATTCATTGGTCATTTTAAAAGAATAGAATAAAATAAATAATTTAAAATTATATAATATAAAAAAATAAAATGAATAAAAAAAAAACAAAATTACATAAAGATAAATAAAATAAGCCATAATAAATACAAGAATTAACATGACTTTCAGATGACAGGGCAGCCGAAAAATATCTGAAGTTGTATTTGATCATTTAGAAGAATTTAACTGTGGCATGAAATTAATTGCGCAAACGTACGACGGAGCATTGGTAAATATTAGGCAGTACAATGGCTTAGGAGCCATCTTCGCAACTAAAAAGGGGAGGAGAATCGAACTTCACTACAAATAAATTGCCAGTTCCAGACTGGTGAGTAAAAGACTAACATAGGCCTACTTGTTTTGATTTTGCATGCTCTATTATTTATTATTATTATTATTATTATTATTATTATTAATAGTATTATTATTACTAATATTATATTATTATTAATATTAGTTTTTGTCTTGGTCATCAGTCAATCTCATATCCTACATATAAAAAATATCAGAAGTCACCACTGCGGTTGAGAAGCTTTTGTCAACCAGTCTGCTTTCAAAAAAACTGAAAGTTAGAATTTATAAAACAGTTATATTACTGGTTGCTCTGTATGGTTGTGGAACTTGGACTCTCACTTTGAGAGAGGAACAGAGACTACGGGTGTTTGAGAATAAGATTCTTAGGAAAATATTTGGGGCTAAGAGGGATGAAGTTACAGGAGAATGGAGAAAGTTACACAACACAGAACTGCACGCATTGTGTTCTTCACCTGACATAATTAGGAACATTAAATCCAGACGTTTGAGATGGGCAGGGCATGTAGCACGTATGGGCGAATCCAGAAATGCATATAGAGTGTTAGTTGGGAGGCCTGAGGGAAAAAGACCTTTAGGGAGGCCGAGACGTAGATGGGAAGATAATATTAAAATGGATTTGAGGGACTGATTAATCTTGCACAGGATAGGGACTGATGTCAGGGGTTATGTGAGGGAGGCAACGAACTTCCGAATTCTTTAAAAGCCATTTGTAAGGAAGTAAAAAATATGATTCAGAAAGCTTATTGTAATCAATTTTAGGATAAAATATAAACATATCTATCAATAGTGGTAAAAATACAGTGACTTACCTCTGTTCCTTAGCTCATTTTGTAAATATTACTATGATGTACCGAAATACATATGGAGTTTTAGTGCGTTTCCATATGGTAAAGAATCGGTAGAATGGAGAAAAATTCTCTCTGATACCAGGTCTCGAATCCACATTTCCAGCTTTACATACTGTGACACAGTACACGAGGGTAGGCCAACAAAAAGGAACACAGCAGGTAGAACTTAAAAATGAGAGGGATTCAATCCAGCATCGAGACTTGAATCCTGTGTAGGTAAGTGGATAAAGTGTCAGCACGTAGAGCTGTAAACCCGGGTTCGAGTCCCGGTGCCGGAGAGAATTTTTCTCCATTCTATCGATTCTCCATCATTTTGTAAATTTCGTTAAATTTTACAAATTACAGTAATAAGATTGCATTGTGAAGCACGGTTCACAAGCATTTGTAATCTTTTACTTGCGATTTGTAATTATTAACTCGTAATTTGTGAGTATTGTGAAATGGACCCCTGGATCACGGGCTTGCTCAACTCAAGTTATAAATCGGGAGTACAACAGGGATTGAACCCGAATCCATAGGATTATAATCAGCGGCGGTTCCTCTATATGAGCACAGGAGCACGTGAACACCTTAAAAACCAACAATAATCATACATATTACTGTATTAATATTATTACAGGTAAATCTATTACTTTCCAATGTGCAATGACGTTCCTACATTTTTTGTCTCGAGAGAATGTCCCATTCGTGTGACGTGTGTCTTTAAATCTCCATTGGACACGTTAACAGCAGCTCGCACAATTTTTCTCTAGCAGGGTGAAATAGCCTGAGGCGAGAATATTTTCTGGTTTGTTACAATGCTTACAATAGCTCTGGCTCGCACAAGTCTTAACGTGCTAGTGACAGAGAAAGAGATATGCTCCATCTCTCTTGGATCTGGCATCGTGTTCCTTTTTCCATCTTTCCTCGTTTTCTCTCTTTACTCTTTCTTTTCAAAATACCGTTACACACGGGGGCTGATTCTGTTGTCTTTTGTTCAGCAAAGTAAGGAAAATACAAGCTCCATTGGTGCATATTGAAAGTTGAAACAGTAATACTTGAAGTTTGGAGACGGACGTGTGTGAAATTGTGAGTGTATTAAATGAAAAGAGAATTAAAACATTCCTCCGTAACACCATGACAGAAGACCGATTAAGTACATTGACTATGTTGGCAGTGGAAAAAAAAAAAAAAAAGCTTGTTAACAACATTAGAAACTTCAGTAATAGTTGCTCAAAACTAGGCGAATGGAGTTTCTCTACAAATAAATCCAGATCTTCAACACCATCCTATGAATTAGTTTTACTCTACTCTTGTTTAATGGTTTTAATTTTGATTTTATATGCGTAGATTTGGTGCATGCATAATAGAACTCGTTTATCTCTGTCTGTGACTCAGCTATACGAGAATATATGTTCATTACTCATATTTTTTTGTGAACACCCATCCAAGAAAGGCACGAGGCGCCACTGATTATAATAAGTACAGTATTCTAGTCACTAGATCACTGTGATGGGACAAGCTACAATTTAACTTTTCTAGATTAAACGTAAGAAAATTGGTAGATTGAAAATGTCTATTTCAAGCATAAGTTCATGTTCAGTGCTCAATAGAGTGAGAATGTTCAACTTGTCTTAGTGCATGGTGCTCCTTAGTTTATTATTCATTTTTTCAGTTTTGAAAAGAGTGTTCTCCACTGCAGTTGGTAACCATGAGGGACAAATAGATGTGCAAAAGATCTCCTTTGTGTGCCAAGGATGACTGAGACTGGGATCGGGGCTTGTTGTCGCTGCGGTCCACACCGGTGCCCACAGTGTTCTAATTGGCTACCATCATGTTCGGCTGAGAAAAAAGGGTTTGATACGTGTATTTCGCAGGATCGTTACCATGCTTTGTTGACTTTTAGGCCTTCTTCCTTAAGGTACGATCACACGTCGCTACTTTTGCAGCGCTGCAGTACAAAAAACTGCGCAACTCTTGTACTGCGACGTGTGGCGGCTGCCGAACCTGCTGCCTGCTACTTTTCCATGCTGCGCGCAACTTAAAAGTAGCGACGTGTGAACAGGGTTCTCAGGGTTGCAGCCGCAGCATTTTTGATATCGGTTTTGTTGAAACTTTTGCTGTGGTTGCAACCAGTGTTACCACCCAAATGTGTCAATGATACTTTTATTGTTTGGATATATTTTAATGTTAAATGTGATGAAAATAAATTATTTGTAAGTTATTAAATACACAACACAATCTGAGCATAATTGGTGACGATATAATTCATTTTTTAAATTTTCCGTAGCGTAGTTCCAAACAGGAGAGTTGCCAACATTGATTACGTGAATATACTGTTGGTTATCATTTAAGTGTATAGGCGTTTTTTTTTTTTTTTTTTTAGGCGTTTTTAAAAGCTTTATAGTAAAAATAATGTCAATTTCTGAATACTAGATACGACAGAAAAGCAAATAATAGATAAGGAAGCTTTCGCATGAGTTTATTAATAATGCGAACATAACCACAAAATGTATATTGAGAAGTCAACACAGAGATGAAAACCTGCAGCATGACTGCGGCTGCAAAAGTAGCGCCTTGTGTGTGAACAGACTCGCAACCTCCAGTTGCAACTTTTGCAGCACTCGGGTTGCGCAGCACGAAAAGTAGCATGCAGCTCGCTACTTTTGCTTAAGTGTGAACACGACACGCAATTTTTGCAGCTGCAGTATAAAAGTAGCGCTGCAAAAGTAGCGACGTGTGACTGTACCTTTACACTTGAAGAAATATTTGTGCTCCCATGTGCCTCACCACTGATGATGTCTACCGCAGTAGTAGACAAAATGTCTGGTAACAATAGTTCCAGCAGATCATGGCTCTTTAGCCCTCTAAGATGAAAATATTTTGTTAACCAACTGTTTTTGATATCACAAATTGGTCTCTAATTTAGTTTTTTTTTATACATCTTGATTACACAACTTTGAACACTATATCACTTTGGAAAAGTATTATATGTCTTTCACGTGTTAAATTTTATGTTACCTTGTTAACATGCAATAGCAGGCCGAAACATGTTAACAAGGTAACAAAATTTAACACGTGAAAGACATATAATACGTTTTCCAAAGTTAGTTTTTTTCCTTTGTTTTACATTTTGTACTTGCAAAAGCATAATGACATCCAATATCTCTGACCCTATTACTTATTAAATTGTAGACTGCAGGCTGCAATGAAAAAATCGATGAAATACTATGCATTTAAAGAATGTAAGTTATTTTATGTAATAAACTCTCTGGAACTGTGAACGAAAATTATAAAATATCATTACACCTACTATCTTTAATAAAATGTACATAGTATTAAAATATTACATATTAAAAAACACTTAAATAGTTAAAATTCGTGATAGCTACACATGTTTCAGGACTTTGCTGTCCTATCTTCAGTAGCTTTCTGAAATAGGAAAATGAAAAAACTATTGTAATATAAATGTCTTGAACTAATACTAAGATATTAATGAAATATCTTATAATGTTGAATTAACAAGTTGTATATATAGGGGAGACTGTTGTACCTTCAGCATAGTGTACCTTTGAACATTTTTTTTTTTTTTTTTTCAACTTTTGCTGCTACCTAGAGAACTCAAACTGGAGTAGATTGAAGAGAAAGCCGCTAAGTAGCTCTGGTCGTAGATTCGGTTTGATTTATTGCAAAGTGTGAGTTCTGTAGAGAAAGCAATTTTTTTTAGTACCAAAAGTAAACATTTCGTTCATTGATATATGTTTTCTAACACAAAACCAAATTGTATTTGTTACTATCAATCAAGTAGAGTGTGTTCCTTATCATCTGGTGAGTAATAATTTATTTTAATTTCCATGATTTATTCGAATTCTAGTTTATTTAAACATGCATCCTCTTGTACCTTTGAACACAAAACATCTTGTACTATGGAACATGTTCCAAGGTACATGACACTATCGGTTTTTGTTGTTCTTTTATTTTAAGATCATGTTACGAAGTAAGTCTGGAGTTAAGAAGCTCCCAATTGATCCGGATGCCTTGAAAAAAGCTGTTGAAGCAGTTATTGCTCTTCCAGGAGATAAAATCTAAATCGGAGAAGGCTGCTCTGGTTTATGATGGCAAATACATTTTAAATATGATTGTCAGTTTTTACAGCTATATTTCTACCTATATTCCATGTGTTCCAATTTCCAAGAGGGTATGTTCCAAATTACACGAACCTGTTGTACCTTCGAACACATTACATATCCCTTCATTTTATTTTTCCATCCTTAATAGATTTGTAAAACAGGAAAATACATACAGGAAGTTGTAAAGGAATCTTCAATAATTATTTCAAGCATTTTTTCGTTTAAAAAATTTCATGTCCCAAAATTAAAAAAAAATAAAATGTGAAAAGTGTTTCAAGGTAAAACAGTCTCCCCTATAATATACATAAGGTGAAAATCGACATCATACAGAGTACTTACTGAGCCAGATCAGCCGATCTCGTGCCGATATATTTCTTAATAATTTAGAAAATATGTTCATTGAATGCAATAAACAACATATTACAAAATGGGTAAGATATGTAGATGATGCATTGATCATATATCATGATAACATTAATAAAATTAATTCCAAAGTCTCATTCACAAAAGAAGATGATACAAATAATAAGATACATTTTCTTGATATCACAATAGAGGAAAGTAGTAATACATTTCAGTTTAAAATTGACAGAAAACCAACCCAGACCACGCATTTGATCCCCTCATGTTCCAACCACCCAGCCCAACACAAAATAGGCAGTCTTAATAGTTTAATAAATAGACTTATCAATATTCCCATGAATGAAAACGACTACAAAAACGAATTAGAAATCATATACAAGATTTATTGCTTTTGAAAATGGACATA
Organism: Periplaneta americana; assembly: GCF_040183065.1. NCBI lineage: Eukaryota > Metazoa > Arthropoda > Insecta > Blattodea > Blattidae > Periplaneta > Periplaneta americana. The sequence continues at coordinate 152,716,750 of NC_091121.1, forward strand.
AAAGATCATTAGTTGACAATATAATAAAACGTATAAATCAAAGAAAATTAATTAATGAGACTACTAAACTATCCCAGATTACAGAAAATAAAAAGTTATTTACTTTTTTCACATTTTTCAATAACTTCACATATCTAATTACCAAAATTTTCGGAAAGTTTAAATACGAATAGTATAAACAATAGATTACAAAAAAAGTTATTCAATAATTTAGACTCAAATCACAAAAAATTTAATTCTTCAATGAGTTTACAAATTAGAATGTAAATTTCCTAATTGAAATTCCACATACATAGGTCAGACTTTCAACACAAGATATAAAAAACACAGACAAATTTCGCACAACAATAATTTAAAATCAGCCTTCAATGAACATATTTATAATAACCAACATTTCTTCACAAATATTGAATCAGATATTACACTTGCAAAATAAAGGTCAAGCACTTAACATTTTAGAATCCACAGAAATATATAAAGATAAATTAAAAAGTAATAATAACCTAAATGATAAAGCCTCAGTTGACAAATATTCTCATAGATTTACACACCAGTTCATATTTGACTAATGTAGTTCAAACATACATATGCAGTTCCAAACTTACGCGCTTCAGTCAGTTGGCAATATACATCAGCATGAACAACAGCTCATCCGGCTCAGTAAGTACTCATTCTGTGCGATACGATGTCCATTTTCACCTTTCACGCATGCACGCACACACAAAGCTTGTTAATTCAACATTATAAGATATTTCATTAATATCTCAGTATTAATTCAAGACCAGGGGCGGATGCAAGGAGGGGGGGGGGATTAAAGGGATATATCCCCTCCCGAAATTTTGAGAAAAATACGAAACAAGAAACAAAAATAATATTAATTTTAATTCGTGAATGTACATAAGAATTAGAAAGTTTTCCACGTAAATTCTCTTTGCTAAAATGTTAAATTCCAAGAACTGCAGAAAGACAAACACAGCGTTCTTACTTCAAGACAGAGAGTCATGAAGAGTATTTTAGGCTTTTAATTTTCCTTCTCTTCTTAGACTATTTCATTAGTCAGCTCAAGGACAGGTTTTTAAATCATAAGGGAATCCTAAAGTCCATACAAACTTTGCTGCCTAAAAACATAGTGCGAGCATCAGATGAAGATTTATAAACTGCTGTTGAGGCTATAGTAAATCAGTGGCCCAATGATGTTGATGTATCACCAGAGTCTTTCTTCAATGAATTGAGGATGCGGAGAAGAAATTTCCTTGATCAGAAAAATCTTCACCTAATACCTACTGATTTTATACCATCTTTGAACAGGTGCAATGAAATTATTTTTCCCTGCACTCGCAAGGTGCTGAAACTTTTCTGCACGTTGCCTGTAATTACAGCAACACCAGAACGGTCGTTCTCAACTTTGCGGTATTTGAAGACTTACTTGAGGAGCACGATGGGAGCAGACAGATTAAATAGACTGGCCTTGATGTATATACATAAAAATGTAGAAGTAAAAGCTCATGAAGTACTGGATGAAATGTCTAAGAAGCCTCGTCTCCTTCTTCTGTAAATGTCATGCTCTCATTGTTTTTGTATTGCAGTCATTGTAAATGTTAAAATTAAAAAATTATGGTTTATTTAACAATGCTCGCAATTGCCAAAGTTATATCAGCGTCGCCGGTGTGCCAGAATTTTTTCCCCTCAGGACTTCTTTTACATGCCAGTAAATCAACTGATATGAGGCCTGTCGCATTTAAACACACTTGAATGCCATCGAGCTGGGTTGGGGTAGAACCAGCAACTTCGAGCACAGAAGGCTATACCGACTACGCTACTCAGGCCAACTTGTAAATGTTTGTGACTCGGAAACAAATTGTGAGTATATAAACTTATTTCTCATTACTCCATTTTTACTATCTACTCAAATCCCTCCCCGAAAAAAAATCCTGCGTCCGCCCCTGTTCAAGACATATATATTACAATAGTTTTTTCATTTTCCTATTTTAGAAAGCCACTGAAGATAGGACAGCAAAGTCCTCAAACATGTCTAGCTAATACGAATTTTAGCTATTTAAGTGTTTTTTAATACTGTAATATTTTAATACTATGTACATTTTAATGACTGAATGAAAAACACTGTTGAATACCTAATTACTAATAATATAAACATGTCTAGGCCTACTACTATCTTTACTTTAGAAAAATGTACTTACTTATGGCTTTTAAGGAACCTGGAGATTCATTGTCGCCCTCACATAAGGCTGCCATTGGTCCCTATCCTGAGCAAGATTAATCCAGTCTCTATCATAATATCCCACCTCCCTCAAATGCATTTCAATATTATCCTCCTATCTACGTCTCTGCCTCCCCAAAGGTCTTTTTCCCCTCCGGCCTCCCAACTAACACTCTACATGCATTTCTGGATTCACCCTTATGTGCTACATGCCCTGCCCATCTCAAACGCCTGGATTTAATGTTTATAATTATTACAAAAATGTAGATTGCTTCTTAAAGGTGTCCACTCTAATAACAACAGCAAAATATAAACTTTATGATTGTCTGATTGATCGATTTAAAGTGGAAACAGTAATAATAATTAAGTTTCGTTAACATGCTTGACTGAAAAAAAAACACATTACTGACAGACTGCAAAACAGCTTCAACGTTAGCACTATTTGGACCCAATTGGAAACAATATTTGGAGCCCCATATTCCCAGAAAAGGTGTCCAGAATCTATATCGGCAAATATAGTTTGTTACTCAAATTCCTTTCTCTTAATTCAGTATCTGAATATTATTTCATTTTTGTTTCATAATACTGTTCATTTTCCAGCAGAAGGGGAGATGATACTAAGGGATATACTATGAGCAGTATGGGATGAAGATAAATGCAAATAAGACGAAGACCATGGTCACAGAAAAAAAAAAAAAAGAATGTAGAAGTACGAATACTAAATGAGGCAGTAGAGCAAGTGGACAGCTTCAAATACTTGGATGTACTATATGCACTAAGATAAGCTGCTGCCAGGAAGTCAAAAGGAGAATAGCAATGGCCAAGGAAGCTTTTAATAGTAAAAGAAGCATCTTCTGCAGATCTCTGGAAAAAAAAAACTAAGGAAGAGACTAGTGAATTGCTTTATGTGAAGTTTAGCACTGTATGGGGCAGAAACATGGATATTACGACGAAATGAAGAGAAGCGAATAGAAGCATTTGAAATGTGGATATGGAGAAGAATGGAGCGTGTGAAGTGGATAGACAGAATAAGAAACGAAGCTGTGTTGGAAAGAGTGGGTGAAGAAAAACTGACGCTGAAACTGATCAGGAAGAGGAAAAGGAATTGGTTGGGTCATTGGGTGAGAAGAAACTGCCTACCGAAGGAGAACTGGAAGGAATGGTGAATGGGAGAAGAGTTCAGGGCAGAAGAAGATATCAAATAATAGAAGACATTAAAATATATGGATCTTAATACAGATACTAAGAGGAAGGCAGAAATAGGAAAGACCTGGAGAATGCTGGGTTTGCAGTGAAAGACCTACCCTTGGGCAGAACACTATGAATGAATGAATGAATGAATGAATACTCCATGTTGAATCTTTCGTACACTACTTTTAACACTTGAATATAAATAATTGATTAATTGGCAATCTTACTCGTGTTAATTATGTAAGCAAGTGTGGCTTACACCTGTTTCAGTGCTACTTGACACCATCCTCAGAGCCTACTAGATCTCGGCGCTATGTCAACTTCGCTACCTGTTGTGTGGGTGCGTTCGTGTGATGAAGAGTTGTGTCAAATAGTGTGTGTGTTCTGAAATTGATCTGTGTGTTGAGAATTTGATTAGGGTGTGTTTTAGTGTGTCTGTATATTTCATATTGTTCTAGTGTGTTGAGTTTTTGGTTTTTGGGTTGTATGTGTAGGATTTCCATGTCTGTATTTATGTTATTGTATGTGTGGTTAGCATTAGTTATGTGTTCGGCATATGTAGATGTATTGTGTCCTCTGGTTATTACTTTAATGTGTTCTTTGTATCGAGTTTGGAATGATCTGCCTGTCTGTCCAATGTAGAAACTGTCGCAACTATTGCATGTGAGTTTGTATACGCCTGTGTGGTTGTATTTATTTGTTTGTGTTGTTTGTATGTTGAGATGTCTTTGTAGTGTGTTTTCTGTTCTGTATGCTATGTTGTATTTCTGTTTTCTGAATGAAGATGCGATCTTGTGTGTGTTTTTGTGTATGTTGAGTTTTTGTTTTGTCTTCCTTATGATGTTGTCTATTATGTTTGGGTTGTAACCATTTTCTTGTGCTATGTATTTGATTGTGTTCATATGACATTGTGTTCACTGTTCATATGACATTTTATGCTCATAAATAGGCCTACGGTTTTTCTGTGCGTAACAGGCAAGTGGGCGAAAGAGTTTTCAATTTTTGTCATAAAGCCAGCTAGCTACCCAATCATTCAGAAGAATAGGAGTGGTAAGCCCAATAAGCCTCGGGCTGCAGTGTAAATCTTCGGGTTCCTCCTCCATACAAGGAAAAAAAAAATTGCTACGTTATCATTTCCCAAGTAATTGACACTGTAAAGTGTACATGGTAGAAAGGCATGATAATAATAATAATAATAATAATAATAATAATAATAATACCAACGTGCAACATTACTACATAATTTAATCTTTCTTATTTACATGTGCAATTTACAATTAAACTAAGCCAAGTAGTTACTTTTAAATTACACTATATGAATGAGAAAATGCAGACATGTTTCAACCCTTCATAAAATTTCAAGGACTTAAAACTGATGAAACATCATTCATAAAATATAACCTCTTTTTTCTCTTCTAAATTGCGAGAGTACTTTTCTTAAAGAGTGTTTCAATGAGACTCCAGAATGGCCGACAATTATTTAATATGCAAATATTCTATACAAAAAAATCTGCAGTATCATGTCAAAACTGAATTAAACGAATGTAAGTTCGGATACTATTTCTTGAAAGTGATACCAAAATGTCTCACATTACTTTCCTTTTCAATTTTATGAAGCTATTGATGTCATAATTAACAAGGAATAGAAAATAATTATGAAAATATTTATCTTAGAGCAACAATGATATTAATTTATAGTTATAGACACGATTACACTGTATACTGTTAAGATTGGCGTAACTTCATACATATCGTTACTTTAAAACTTCGCTGCTATTAAAAGTACGAAAAATTTGTATAATTTTCAACCTTCCAAGTAAGAAATTCAGTGTACAATATTTAGTGGTCTCACGATAGTTCCTGGTTGAATGGGATACCAAATCATAATTGTTTATTTTCAAATACTTTCTGTATTCTAAGACTGGTGTTAGTTTCCGTGATGTTGGAAGAGATGATTTGAAAATCTCATTGTTAATGGCTCAAATATCTCTCAGTAAATATAACTATAGGGACTCAGGGAATTATTGAGACACCAAGGTGAGTTTAACTTTGAACTGAGAATTTTTGTTTAAAACCAGAAAGTTGTCTTTTTAATGTCAAACTGTTTTCTTCCTAAAATTCAAAATAGAGGCGAATAAAATATTTCAAATGCAAATTAAACATTACATGACTAAGCTTTGGACAATGAAGCACAAGACTTCGAAACTAGACAAGGAAGGGGTAAATCCTAAATATTAACACGGTAAAGAAGTTGAAAGTTTAATCAGTATTACACGTCAGTTTACCACTCATTCCGTTCCGTAAAACTGTGTGTTAATTTAGACAGAGAAAGTGAACAGTGCAATCAATACCATTTTCTCTCTCCTATTTGTCAATCGAAGAGTTTTTACTGTATTTCTGTTGCCCTAAATTAAATAGATTCAACAAGCAATTATTTCAATCCTTTCATTATTGCTCACTTAGCACGTCATGAAATTAGGAGAGAAAAGAATAACATATATTTATATGAAAAGAGCTCGTTAAGCATGTAAACTAAAAGCAAAACTTTTACCAGAATTCTGTAACAATAAATATAATTTCCTTAATTTTTCTTATCATTTATATGCTCTTTTCTTAATATTGATGTTCTATTTAATTTACATTTTTTTTTTTCAGGTTTCAATGTTTAATTTTGTACAATTTTTGGTACACGTTAAAATGTCAACCTTCTTAAGGACTGAACTCATTTCTCACTCTGGTTAATAATTCTATTATTTACACACGATAAGCGAGATTGTGTATATATTATTATCATTATTATATAATTCTACGTTGTGCTGACTCGAGGAATGTTAGCTTTGGTACACAGTTTTTTTTTTTTAAATCACTGGTAGACATGGATGTATAACATCATCTATTTGTATGATTGTTCTTAGTCTCCATCCATCCTGTAATGTGTCTCTCCAGCAGCTAGTTTAGTGCCAACTCGTCAATCCAATCTGTGATGTATTACCATAACACATTATCAACTATGGAGAATTGAGGGCCATACTGTTCACGCGTAAGTTGGTTAACATTCAGTGACTTGTGTAAGATAAATAAGAAATACCTACTGTATAAACAATATGGGCATTTGTGAACTACTGAGGATACATTTTTCCTACAAGTTAAAGGATAATGAGAATTAAAAGTGAAAGAAAACAAACTTCCTGAATGATCACAGCTGGCACTTTTTTACCACATCATTTCACTCGTGTTCTTCTTCTCCTTCTCCTCAAATAATTGCTTCACAAGCCCTTGATCTCCGTTTTTCATGTTCTGATATGCTCATCAGGGAGTCCTGAAGTGGACATGAATGGATGGAATTTTAACCCTCTTGTAGTTCACCCACTAAAACACATTTTTGGCGTTAGACGTGCATTTTTTTCTCTTTTACACTGCGTACATTTTTTAGGTAACCTATATAAGTAATTTGCTAAACGTTAACTTTGGCATAGTTGTCTGAAGCCTTTAGATTTCAATTTAACTGTGAAAATGAACAAACTCATGTTCTATGTCACGTAACCAAGATAATCTAACTGTAACAGGACCATTACAGGAGAAATGCATTTCGAAGCCATAGTTTATATGACTTTTTCCCATTATACTCAACAATATAATTTACATCTTCTAAATGTTGCCAGCCACAGCAATCACATTCTAACCTTTCTATCTGACCTGTGGTAGATAAAACTCATTCCATTACAGGTACAATAATTCTTTTCGTGACCTAGTCTACCTATCATGTTCCCCCAACTGCAATTATGCTTGTGTTGACTTCTGTCTCTGCTTAAAGAACTGACCATTCACAGCACAGAAACAGTTATAAATGGCAACTAATTAAAACATGTTCACAATAAGGTATACCACAGAAGTTAATCTTAATTTAACACAGTGTTGACAACAATCAAACAACTTTTTATGAATGGGGGAAAATAACTAACAAAGTTTATCTGTGAATATGACAATTCCTCAAGAATACAACTTGGCTGTTCTTAACAAACCAAGATGATGAACCTCTACCCACAGAGACTTAACACTGAAGCAAGTGATGCAACTTAATCATTCATTCTGTAGCTAACCTTCACTAAGAATGGCATTCAACTACAAACAAGCAGGACGCAGTTTGTACATAAGAGAAAGCTTTAAAACAATTATATCATCTTACAATATGAGATCTCACAATATTCTTTACAAGTACTATTATCTCTCATCATACACTGCGACAGCAAGAATCTGTAATTGAATGCAACACACTTAGCAACATTCCAACTTCTTTCTTAAATATAATTACACATACACACAACAACACATACACACAAAATAGTTCCAGCTGACAAGAGATGAATATTGGAGATGTTCAAAAACTTCGTAACAGAAATTTCTCTCGTGATACACAATAGCACAGATAATTTCGTATCCTTCAAAGGTCCTGAACTACAATTTTCTCAATTTTAAATCTGAGACGAGGAAAGATTGTCGATTAAAATGTCCCAATTTGCTATCGCTATTGTGATGACACAGGAGATAATATTGTAAGCTATTTCATTAATATTGGGCCTCCTGTTAGAATCCCGTTATATAGTCAGCTGGTTTAATATTTTAGATATTAGGAGAACAGATTGATAGGAGACAAGGATTGATCTCATTGATCTACACAGGTGAACTCTCGCCTCCACTGCTGTAATCCTTAAGTAGCTCTCTGAGGCGCAGAATCTCTTTGGAAGCTGCTGCTAGATCTGACTGCAACTGTAGCTCCTTTTCTCTCAATCGTTTGATGTCCCGTTGGCAATTCTGTAAAATTTAAAAAAAAAAGGAAAGAAAGATCAAGTAGGTAAATTGAAAATCTTCAAATTTATATGTCTTAAAAGAGGATGCACATTTGAAAAGAATATCGAATACTTTGATAAGCACATTCTAGAAATATACGTGATATTAGCCGAGTCCCACGAAAGAGTAGAAGAAATGAGCTTTGTGAATCATCATCAGTATCAAGTAGTTAATATTAAACAATTCCTCATCCAGCAGGAACATAGGCGGAGAGAGAACCATTTCCTTGGGGAGGGCAAAGCAAAACCATAGGATCCCGATATAATAACGATAATAATAATAATAATAATAATAATAATAATGATTTATTTAACCTGGCAGGGTTAAGGCCATACGGCATTCTCTAACACTCAACCAGGAGTAAAACTTCGTTACAAAAAACACTAGAAATTTATAAAGTACACTACAATTTTACACACAAAACTCAATAAGATAATAATAATAAAATGTAAACAACAAGTAAGTAGAAATCAGACATAATAAATAACATACAGAAAGAAAGAAAAAAAGCATAATAAAATGTGAACAGCAGGTCAAAATAAATGAGACATACAAAGTACCGGTATAAAAAAATAAGACAATTATTGATAATAATAATAATAATAATAATAATAATAATAATAATGATAAAATAAGAATGGTAATAATAATAATAATAATAATAATAATAATAGTAGTAATAAAATAGTGCAGTACAAAGCGTACAATGAATACAATATTTTTAAGTACATACAGTAAGGAAAATTCTGATTATATATAGCTCAACTTATCACATTATAGATATACCATTATCGGAAAATATGAAAACAAAAATATAAAACAAGCCATCACTAGAACATAAAAAAAATGTGAATACGTGGAAACATGCAATACAACACTTGTCATAATAGTAAGTTAGTATGGCAACTCGTCATAAGATAACTTTCTAACTTGGCTTTGAAAGATTTCAATGTTCAGCAGCCCTTGACATCAGGTGGCAGAGAGTTCCAGTGACGAGAGGTAGCAACAGTGAAAGATTAGGAATACAGAGATGATATGTGAAGTGGAATTTCTAGCGTGTTATCGCGTTGTGATCGATATAACGAGATTATGGGATACATCATTTATCTCCTCCCCCGTTATAGCTTGACTTTGGTACAGTATATCAGTATATCGGAATATGATCATTTAATAAAGGTATTGTAAAATAAAGTAAAATTGTAACAAAATATACAGACAATTTCGCTTTTTTTCCCTCTTCCACGAGGAGGGTTCTGAAGGATTGCACTGCAGCCTGAGGCTTATTGTGCTTACCACTCCTATTCTGTAAAAGAACAACCGCGCTCTTGTACAAGTACAGCACGCTGCACCGTGAACTTAACCAAGGCTATTATGGATGATATGTGAATTAATGATGGCGAAATGAGTCCGAGGTCCAACACGAAAATTACCCAGCAATTCTGCTTCAATTGGTTGTGGAAAAACCCCAACCAAGTAACTTGTCCCAACCAGGATTTGAACCTGGGCCTGCTCGTTTCATGGCCAGATGTGCTAACCATTACTCCACAGCAGTGAACCAATTTTACATTTACTTTACCTGTTTATTTAAAAAAACAAGATATCATTATGAAATGTAAATTCTAATAATTTTATTTATTTTAAACTCGTCTTTATGTTTACACATTATACCAGGATCACTTTTCTTTTTTCTGCATTGTTGTGCAGTATGTTATTCATATTTCTCCAAGTGGCTGCTTGAATACCTGCAGCGTTTTAACACATCAGTACACGCTGATACAAAAAACATTACAGTGCTTCCATTCCTCAAATGGTGTAGAAATTTTTATACATTCAGAAATCTTAATATATAAAATTGAATGTGGGTATGTATGTATGTATGTATGTATGTATGTATGTATGTGTGTGTGTGTGTGTGTGTGTGTGTGTGTGTGTGTGTGTGTGTATGTTCTCTATACAAATCTACACACTTTGACTGATATGTGCCAAAGTTTGCACATTTAATCTTCATAACCAGGAGAAGAACATAGGCTACATTAAAATTGTGCAAATGGAAGTTAAATTCATTAAAATTATAAAAAATAAAAATAAATAGATCAAATCTTCATGTATAATATTAAAACGCAAAATCTTCTACAGTCAATTGTTTTTTATTATTGTCTGTTATATTCAACATCGACTTTCACGAGGCCATGGAAATTTTAACACGAAATTAAATTACATTGTTGTTACAGATCATGAAGGCTAAAACTAGATAATTCATACAATAAGTATCTTTACGCAGTCCAGGACCGTATTATGAATTCCTCGATGCAGTTTTGTAGATAGTGAGCAAACTGTTTTATACAACTGAATTCTAGAATTCTTTGAAACTACAAGGATTGCTATCACATAATTTACTTAATATTGAATAATCATTATAGTACTATTGCGAAATATTGACCCACCAAAATTATGCACGAATAAGAATTGGTGTGAAAAACTCATACGAAACGTAATAGAATTGGCAATATTAACTGCAAAAATAAAAGGAGATGTTTTTATTCCACGTATTGCTAGGATACTCATTCAACTGCAATTTCAATGCCACAAGCATTTGTAATGGCCATATTAAAATGAAGCTCAAGGACAGTTGCTCAAAGTTGCAGACATTAACTTAAAAACTGCGTGTTTCTCACATCCTCAACTATATTTTATACAAGAAGTGAAAAAAAAAAAGATTTTATACATATCAATAAGCAATTCAATGATACTTTTGTCATGTTGCTAATGTGGTATGTGACTGTACATAAGCCTACTGAAAATAACATTGTATTAATTCTCAAAATATTGTTGTTCACGTTGCAAATTTAGTATGTTAAGCATTGTGGAAATAAAAATCTCTTAATTTCTAAAATACCGGTAGGCCTATACGTTTCTCAGAATATTAGTCTTTATGTTAAAAATGACTTATTGCGAGTTTATATTGTATCTGTATTCTGTGTGTAAAATTAGAATTAATATAGGCCTAATATGTTCTGAATTTATGAGATATAGTTTCAAGTTATATTAAAAAAAAACTGGGTATGATATAAGTGGATGTACAGCGTTCAAGAGGTAAAAAAAAATCTTCCAATATAAATTAAATTGTATATGTATATATTGATTCAATGCTGAAACTGATCAGAAAGAGGCGAAGGAATTATATTTTCGTTGGGTTTTACTTTGTTTACAGTTTGATTTTTCTATTACTTTATTTGTATTTCTGGTGGTGCGGAAGAGAAGGCCTAATGGCCTTAACTACACCAGAATAAATAAATAAAATAAATAAATAAACAAATAAATAAAAACAAATAAATAAATAAATAAATTTAAAACAACAGTTTAACGTCAGGCACATGATGAAATGTTTTCTTTTCGGTGCCTGATTTACAACTGTTTTAAATTGAGTTAACCCTGGCAGGCTTTTGGCTAAGGAGTTCATTAATTCATGTAAGTGACGTTAAGTAAAGAATCATCTTTTTGGGCGAGGAAAGCTTAGTAAAGACAATTCGTTTTGGTTGTGTATATTTAGGTTTCCGAGATTTCCGAAAATTTAATAACCAGTTTAATTAAAAATAGAAGCAGAAAGGAAAACCCAGGCAACGCCGGGTACTTTCAGCTAGTTTAAAATAAATATTATAGTCCAGACACATGGTCTGAAGACATTAATTCGTCAATTTAAGCACAGAAAGCTAGAAAAATTTTTTTAAATTCAATATTTTCTAACATTAATAGAAAAAAAAAAAAAAAAAAGAGTTCGGCCAAGTTTGGGGGGTAGTGCCCCACATCCCCCCCCCCATAACTCCACCTATGAGCAGGAATATAAAAGAAATTCGAAATATATTCAAATACTCGTTATTGTAAGTAAAATTACGACTTACCAAAGTACCCTATCCACAGTGGAATTTACAAATTTGAGGGCAAAAAAATTCACCAAAAGTAATTGAATCGCTTGGTGCAGAAACCCTTTATGTCCATTTTTTGCAGAGTTTGAGATTCGTTGTTCATACGATACTATTCCAGCTATGCAGTGGACACATTTCCTGAGAGACAATCCACCTTTCATCTTGCATGATAATGCTGAATTGCTACAGAGATGGGATCGTGAAGTATTGGAACATCCTCCGTATTGCCCTGACATGGGTCCTTGTCACTACGACTTGTTTCCACGGTTGGAAGAACCACTTAGAGGCAAGAGGTTTCCAGATATTGCATCAGTGCTTCATGCAGTAGAGCAGTCCATCAGAGAGATCAACAGAAACATCCTTGCTAACGGAATTCAACGATTACCACAAATTTGGCAAAAGATACAGGAACACATGGTGATTGATTATAATGAAGGGATGTAAATGTATTTTTCATGTCAGTTCAATAATATGTTCGTACTGTCTATGTAGCCACTACTTTATTTACAACCCTCGTAAATATAAGAATACATGAGTCCACACCTGTGGAGTAACGGTCAGCACGTCTGGCAGCAAAAGCAGGTGGCCCGGGTTCGAATCCCGGTTGGGGCAAGTTACCTGATTGAGGTTTTTTCCGGGGTTTTCCCTCAACCCAATATGAGCAAATGCTGGGTAACTTTCGGTGCTGGACCCCGGACTCATTTCACCGCCATTATCACCTTCATTTCATTCAGACGCTAAATAACCTAGATGTTGATACAGCGTCGTAAAATAACCCGATAAAAAAAAAAAAGAATACACGAAGAGAAAGAATTTTTCTGGAGAGTCACTGAAAATCTCCTGAAATTTTGTTTCCTTCTGAAACCTAAACATTTCAATACATTGAATATTTTTTATATACAGTACTGGTCTATTGCAAAGGTGATAAATATTTTGCAGTTTATGTACCGTATTATTTTACATAATTTCTAAATGAAATTGAACCAATTGCATAAATAAAAAAGCATTTTACTACTGAACATGCAGTGGAAATTCTCATTAAGGGGTAACAGTGACATATGCAGAATTTTGTCATTATTAAAATTGTTTACAATTTACATTATTGGCATTTTAAATTTTGTGTATTATTATTATTATTATTATTATTATTATTATTATTATTATTATGTTAAAGCAGTATATTTATCAATATTACGATTATGGAGAAAAAATACTAAAATCTAAATATGGCTTTTTTAAGTTCAAAAAGGGGGGGGGGAGATTTTCAAACCCGGTAAACCCCCTCCCCCCTGCATAAGCTTCTGAGATGTAGCAGATTACAGCAGACCTCTGTAATTCTGTGCTCATGTAAGCGTTTAATTCATTGATGACTATTTTCTTGCTGAACTTCTGTATAGTTAAATGTAATATATATTTCTTTGATTTCAGCAGTTTTTGAAGTTGAAAAGCAAAGGAAAGTATACGACCTAAAATTTGCCTCTATTCAGATCCATTTACTCACCACATTCTGGCGAAGCAAGTCAAGTTTGTCGCATTTCAGACGTGTTACTTCTTGTCTCAGTGCTTCAGTTTGTCTTCCACCTGCCTCTCCGGTGTCCAGGCAGAGGCTGCAGGCCTTGTGAGGTGTTTCTGCACTGGACATGCTTTCCAAGCCAGTGTCGCTATCCACATAAACAGCAGCATCCAAGTCCACACTGTTCAGCGATGAGTCATCACTCTCTGACAATGCTGGTCTGAAATGCCCAATAAGTATAATATACATGTGCGTCAGTTTCTTTTCGTAATAATTTACTTAATTTTAAAAAATGGCACAAAATGAAAGTACCTACAGAATTTTTGTCTGTTAATGCACAGAAATACATATAGCTAGATGAACCTGTGCCACAGACCACTTATCGGTACTACACAGCATGCATTGGTAAGGATCAGTTGTGTTCCATAACAGATTGTCTCGCATTGTGTACATTTTACACAGTACTGTCACAGTATACTATATATAGTCACGAAGCTTAATACTTACTAAATATGCAAACATAGACAGTTGAAATATGCATCCATAGATAGTTGCTCACTACCAGGATCGCTACTATCGCCTCATCACAGACTTTCCCTAGCAGATGATAAAATGTATTGTACTTTCGATATCGTGTTCTTTTGAAAAAATTAACACCTTCCTTCCACTATTGAAATATGAAATACATAAGGTTTATATATTATTTTCATAAAATATATATTATATTCTATAAACTCACCTTCCTGGATCTTTCAGAAGAAGGATAACTATAACCTATTTTTCTTATAATTTATAGTACTACGTCTCCTTGTCCCATATTATTACTCAAATTATTGTATTTTAGCCATTTACAGTTATTACAACCGATAACGAACATTTCACAGTTTACATAGCTTTTCACAAAAATTCGAAATACGGCACAGTCAATACTTTTTCGATCTAGACCAGGCAGTAATGTTTGTTCGGGTTTTCTATTTCAGTGTATGGAGCTCAGTGAAATATTATATTATAATTTTATAGCTTACCATTGCTAAGCTTTATTTAGTGTAATTTGCCCATAAGTTCAGTTTACTTCTTGTTGCATAATATGTTGCAGAAATAATTACAAAACTGTGTTATTTTAATGTGAAGAGAATTTTACATGTTAACATAATCTGTTCGCGTCAACATTTCAAGTTTAGAATGGAAACTATTTTGAGGTTCAATAAAAACGAATTTATATTGTGATTTTAATTTATACATCTACCTTCCTTAATTGTAGACAGAAAATTTACCATGCCACTCCTATGAAATTAGTGTACATACGATTGTGTTACTTTGTCTCTTAGGTAGTAGATAAATACAATAATTCAGTACTCAATTGCAGTATTAAAATACAGACAAATAGAATGTGACAGGTGTCATACATGACATTATGTTTAATTATAATGTATAATTGCGAATATAGGAATATAAGTTAAATATAGTAAACATAACCTATAATATCCATATGACATAACATACATACGTAGTGACAGGGCATTGGAGACCAATAAATTAGACACAAAGGGGCAACTGGTACAGTAAACATAACCTATAATTTAAACATATCTAAATATTCGTGCGGTGCAACTGAAAATTATTAAATAGTGCATAAATGAATGTACAAGAATTTCGCAATATTTAATCGAAATAAAGGTAGGTATTACACATACGAACAACATAATTTTCACACCAAAAATAATATTACACCTTAATTCGCAAGGAATTATGTCTGAAGTGTCCCCTAATCATTGTTTTAAATTTTATTAATGCAATTACACTACATTATAGAGAAATATATGTTACTCTTTATGCATTACAATTAATTTATATGGTTGAAATGCCGCCCTTCATGATCAGGTTAAGCGAGTCACATGGCCTGCCTTACGGCCTGTATTACATCATGATGGCAGTGACACAGTCTATTGTTCCTAGTGCTCACAGCACTCCAAGCGGCTAGCAACTATCGCAAGACATGCAACTCGTTGGCAAAAAATCATCCCAAGCTTCGTGACTGTATATAGTAGACTGTGGTACTGTATCTTGTGATGGAATATTTATAAATTACAGGCTTAAGCTCAGTTTTCCATTTCCTATTAATTTACCCCTTATCCATCTTCGTATCTGTTTAGTATTTTCAATTGCCTATTTCCTTTGGACATCTTCATCTTATACAACTTTTTTTGTAATAATTAATTTCTTTTCATTGGTTTAAAATTTCCTTTTAACTTTTTTTTAAATCTAATTCTGAAAATGTTTTATTTCAATATCACATTGAGCTACAAGTTACAGTTATAATTGTTCTTACAACCAACTTTTTTATAAAGAAAAAAAAAAAGGCAAGGAATTATAAAAGTAAAAGTTTATTAATAAGGTTCTCAAACTCTAGAAACTGGAATTCATTATGTGTGGCAAGATATACAATATGAGGTAAACTAGATATCTTTCCATTTCTTTGAGTCTCACACCATTTGAACATCACCTAGGGAGAGACTATTCTCGGACCTTCCTCATGGTTTAATTCCCAATCATAGACCGCATTCTTAACCCTCAAGCACAGAGGTGCGGTCTCTGAGACCATTCCAAAATTTTTAATGTGGAAATGAGCCAGTTCCCACCACTTTATGAATGTGAACGATTGTGTACTTCCTGGTGGGAAGCTGGTGGCACATTCACTTAGTGGTATTCAATCATTTCGTGTAGTACTGGAGATATTACACATACAGTAGTATACTGCTAGCAGTCTTGTAGACCGCGCATCTGTGTAACTGGACTGTTTTTCTCTGTTCTCGCAATGGATTCTACATAAGGCCCTTTACAAAAAGTTGTGTTAGTGATGAAAACTTTGACGAGACAGTGCTTGAGTGGACGGAGGATGAGGATGATGGGGTTGACTCTACAAGTGAACAAGATTTTTCGTCCTTGAGAGTGATCAACAACAATTGTCTATTGAAAGTGTAGGCCTACTGTATATAAAATAGGTAGTATTTTGAACATTCTTATTTTTCGCTTTAAACACATATTATTTCAGTTTTTATTTCATTTAATCATTATTCTGTTAATTTCATTCAAAACTGAACATTAAAACATACTGAGTTTTGATAGTCGCGTCGCGAGGGAAAGAAGACAGAGGATGGACACTGGAAAGTTTTCTTTTCTCAATCGTACTATCAGGGACTGGAATGCTTTACCTGCAGACTTACTAAAGGATTTACCAACAACCAAAAACGTATTTAAAAATAGGCTTAAGGACTTTACTAATAGACGGTAATTATACGCAGTGTTTAAAGGGTGTAAATGATGTTTTGTTATTGAAGTGTTGTATCAGTGAAGAATTATGTTGTGTCAGTGAAGTGTGTTGTGTAAGTGAAACGTGTTCCTGTCAGAGAAGCTTTATAGTTTATAGTGGCAGTGCAAAGTATTTGAACAGTGAAATGTTTTTGAAGTGTTAGTGAAATCAGGATAGAATCAGTGAAATGTGTCGTAGTTCCAGTGCAGTGAGTGAGTTGACAGTGAAATGAGTGTAATTGTTGAAAGGTACTTGTGCAGATATGAACTTATCATACTCGTGGGTTTTAGTTCGAACCTAGGTTTAAGGTACAAATTAGATTTATTTTAAATGTTATTTTAAGTGATCATGCTTCATTTAATTTAGGATATTCCCTATCATCATCATCATCATCATCATCATCATCATTATAAATTATTGTTAGTATTAATTATTAGTATTATTATTGATTGTATTTTTAATTAATAAGTTTATTATTGTCATTATTGAGTGTAATTAGTTACCACTGCCACCGGGTATATACCCATTGCAGTGTGAATAAATACATACATATGTCTACTGAATGTACGCAGTAGTTGTCACGACATTGAGCATTTATAAAAGACTTTATCTACTTAAGAAGGAGCCTCACCTGGCTGTTCGATGACTCTGCATGTCTGGACTGGACACTGGCGATGATGGTGTGCTTTTCTTTCCTCCCCCGCTGCTCTTTGATAAAGATCTTCCACTCTAAAAAACATCAAGAGTTAATTGTTACGATTAGGTACACTAAGTACTGTCACTGTGAAAATCTATGTTAAAAACACAAAAAACTTCCGAAATGTGCGTAAAATTACTCTGGTTTTCTCAATGTCGCAATATACAAATGTATATTGATATACAATTAATTGTCCCTTACTCAATTGTTTAATTTCATTTCAAAATTTAATTAAAGTTTATTTTGTATATTCGGAAAATGTAAACAAAGTAATAAAAAGTAAATAATTTTGGATATTAATTAGTCTTGGACTTCAGTTATAAACAAAAGTAAAAGTGGTTGCCATGGAAAAAGGTTTACGAAGAAGTGCACTGCTTGGCTGAGAATGGGTCAACGAGAAGAGCAGACATTATAGCCATTGATCGCCGGAATCAAAGAAGCCTCATTCTTGACCCCAATGTCCGTTTTGAGAAGGATGATCAACAAGCCAATAACGTTAACAATGAAAAGAAGTCTATTTATAACCCATGTATTCCTCACTTCAGTGAGAGATACAAAATGAATATTAATACATGGGAAGTGAAAGGACTTCTTTTTGGCGCTAGGGGAACTTCATTTAAGTTAACCAAAACCATTCTCCTTTCTCTTAAATTTTCTAATGAGGACATTAACAAAATTTGTCTAATGGTATTGAGAGATTCATTATCCATTTTACACAATCACTTGTATAATACTGTACTATGTAATTTTTTTTTCACTTCACTTCTTTACTCTTCAATGTATTTTCATCTCATGTTTCTCCGAAATCAAATTGTACTTTATTTTTAAATTTATCATTGTTCCGTATTCTCTCTGCAATCATATTGTATTTTTAATTTAACTTCTGCTTTGTATTCTGGATTTCGGCCAGGTGTCCCAAATTGTGAAATTTGTGTTGATAAGTAATGTTTGATGATAAAAGTTTACTTCGGAATATAAAGTATATACAGGGAGGCCACAAAGTCCCGTTACCTCCTATAATAACCAACATAAACCCCTAAACTTAAAGAAATAAAATGAATAACAGTTCTTTAGAGGAGTTTTCTTGAGATATGAACCATTACTTGTCCAAAGGATCAGTCTGTGTACCGTCATTCTCATGGCAATGGATAATACGCCGCCAGGTTCTGTGCGACATTTTTTGGAGCATTGCTGGTGTAACTTGAGTGGAAGCTTGTCTCACAGCATCTTTCAGTTCGTCAGTGGTATTGTAACGGTTTTGTGAAATGATACCCTTTAAGATATATAGGTCCACACCTGTGGAGTAATGGTTAGCACATCTGGCCACGAAACCAGGTGGCCTGGGTTCGATTCCCAGTCGGGGCAAGTTACCTGGTTGAGGTTTTTTCCGGGGTTTTCCCTCAACCCAATATGAGCAAATGCTGGGTAACTTTCGGTGCTGGACCCCGGACTCATTTCACCAGCATTTACTTTTAGGAAAATAATGTCGAATACAATCCTCATAATTCCCAAACTCAGGCCACTTGCCTGTAACAGTACTGTCGGTATCGTGCAATAGAAATTTAGTTGTCGCAAACACGTAAAAACAATGGAAAATGAAATTCTTCATTTGCTGTCAGAAGGAAATTCGGCTATAAAGTAGGCCTATAACTTCTTGTAGATTATATATTTATTTTATTTATTTATTTATTTAACCTGTAGAGATAAGGCCATCAGGCCTTCTCTTCCCCTCTAACAGGGGATTACAACTACAAAATTAAGAATACAATTACAATTATAATTACAATTAATATTAAATTTACAAATACAATAAAAATCAAAGTACTAAAAGATTAACTGATTAATAAAAGCTAGACAGTTAATTGTAAAAGTTAAGAAGAGAGAAGCATTTCTTTTATTGATTAAGTAAAAATTAAACCTACTCTACGCAGTAAGAAAATGCTTAATAAGTTTGCTTTTGAACGCTACTAAATTCCGACAGTCTCTGATGTCACTGGGTAGGGTATTCCACAAGTGCGAGAGCGAGATTGTGTATGATGATGAATACGATAATGTCTTATGTGTTGATATGGCTAGTATGCGGCTATTTTGTGTGCGTGTGAAGAGATTATGATATGATGACAGGTAACTGAAACGGGAGGCAAGGTAGGTAGTTGTAGAAGTGTGAAGGACTTGGAAAAGAAGAACAAGAGAATGAAAATTTCTACGTTTGTTAAGCCTAGCCAGTTTAGAGTTTGGAAGGATGGGGTAATGTGGTCAGCGCGACAGACATCGCAGACGAAGCAAACACAAGAATTATGAACATGTTGTAATTTTTGCGACTGGTTGACATTGAGGTCAGTCAGTAGAAAATCACAATAATCGAAGTGGGGCATTACTAGTGTTTCCACTAGGGTGAACTGTAAGTAATGTCATTAATTTTAGGGGGAATATTCTTTGAGATATTTCAAACACAAAAGTTTAATACAATTTTGTTCGTTTTTGCTTCCTTTTCGAGATAAAAATTGTTTTATATGAAACATTTTTATAGCGTGTTTTGGGAAAGCCATTGAAAGCCAGTCAATTTAACAGAGCAAGGTAATATAATAATAACTGATTTAAAGGACAAACTAAAATTCCATCAATGTGCAGAAATTTGATCTGAACAAATGTAACTTTTTGTTCGGAAAAGGAATTTTAAAATGTTTCATTAGTTCAGATCAAATTTCTTCACATTTAAGGGACAAGATTAAAATTCTTTCAATCATTTATTATTACAATACACTGCTTTGTCAAATTGGCTGAACATATTAGGGAATTGAGTAGCTTTCCCAAAATACACTATGAAATGTTTCATATAAAATAATTTTTTTTTTTTCAAAAAGGAAGCAAAACAGAGCACAATTGTATTAAACCATTTTGTTTAAAATATCATAAAGAATAACCTCTTGAAATTAATGACATTACTTACTTACTTACTGGCTTTTAAGGAACCCAGAGGTTCATTGCCGCCCTCACATAAGCCCGCCACTGGTCCCTATCCTGAGCAAAATTAATCCATTCTCTATCATCATATCCCACCTCCCTCAAATCCATTTTAATATTATCTTCCCATCTACGTCTCGGCCTCCCTAAAGGTCTTTTCCCTCCGGCCTCCCAACTAACACTCTATATGCATTTCTGGATTCGCCCATACGTGCTACATGCCCTGCCCATCTCAAACGTCTGGATTTAATGTTCCTAATTATGTCAGGTGAAGAATACAATGCGTGCAGTTCTGTGTTGTATAACTTTCTCCATTCTCCTGTAACTTCATCCCTCTTAGCCCCAAATATTTTCCTAAGCACCTTATTCTCAAACACCCTTAACCTATGTTCCTCTCTCAAAGTGAGAGTCTAAGTTTCACAATCATACAGAACAACCGGTAATATAACTGTTTTATAAATTCTAACTTTCAGATTTTTCGACAGCAAACTGGATGATAAAAGTTTCTCAACCGAATAATAACAGGCATTTCCCATATTTATTCTGTGTTTAATTTCCTCCCGAGTATCATTTATATTTGTTACTGTTGCTCCCAGATATTTGAACTTCTCCACCTCTTCAAAAGATAAATTTCCAATTTTTATATTTCCATTTCGTACAATATTCTGGTCACGAGACATAATCATATACTTTGTCTTTTCGGGATTTACTTGTAAAATTCCCGTGTTTTCCCTAATCGTTTGTGGATTTTCTCCTAACATATTCACGTCATCCGCATAGACAAGCAACTGATGTAACCCGTTCAATTCCAAACCCTCTCTGTTAATGACATTACTTTTATTTTTATTATCCAATTTAATAAACCCTATTTCACCCTGAGGTATATTAGGGTTATATTTGGCATCAAAATACATATTTTATAACCAATAAACAATAGTAAAGTGATAACATAAAATAGTGGTCACAGTTACAATTAACATGAATTATGTAGAAGCATGCACATTAGTGAAAGAATGGCTCTTGTTAAAGATTAATGAGATGTTTGAGGAATAATCAATATAAAAGGTAGGCCTATACAAGAATGTCTAACCGTTTCAGAGTAAATCACGATCTTAAAAAGATAATCAATAGTAGATTAATAAAACAAAGTTTCACTTTCACTTTCAAATTAATGCTTAATTCATGAACAATGAAACAGTTAAGAGTAATAAAGAGATATTACAACCAATGATTTACAGTTACAAGTTACATACATGATTCAGGAACAATTACAATAATTAAAATATAACACAGGTAATGACTTACAACTAAAGAATACCGAAATTCTTGAAGGACAATATATAATGGTAGGGGCAATACAAAAGATTTAAAAACAAATGTAAACAGTACAATAAAGGAATAGTAGAAAAAATGAATTAAGATAATGACATTACTTGCGGTTCACTCTATATATATATAAACTTTACTATTCAGAAACAATTTTGATGGAGAACCCAAAACGTAACTTCTTTACAACTCCTAAGAGCAACTTGTACGGTAGAGTGATGATATACTCACTGAAGGAGTTGCTGTTTCAGGTATGGCTGGTTGTACAGGTGGCTGTGTTGAAACTGGCTTCTTGAAAGTCTGTCCACTACTTGTGCTGTTTACCAGGTTGTTGTCCACGCTCACACTTCGTACTCGTGCTATCAGGGCTTTACGTACTGTATCGATGAAACGGTTACCAGCACCACTGCTGCCTCCATCTGATTTCGGTGTGTCGGGGGCTGACTGTGGTGACTCCGTACCTCCTAAGAAATCTCTCGATTTCTCCCTAAGCTCGTCCGTCAGGGACTGCAGCAATGACGTTCGTGTTCGCAGCTGTAAGGGGAAAAAATTGCTTACTGCTATCAAGCATTCATGAAAATTTCATATGATAGATAAGACTGTGAAATTAGTGATATGGTTATACAATATCTACAAAAAATTATATAAAACACGAACTGATTATTTATTTACTTACAAATAACTTTTAAGGAACCCGGAGGTTCACTGACAACCTCACATAAGCCCGCCATCGGTTCCTATCCTGAGCAAGATTAATCCAGTCTCTACTATCATGTCCTACCTCCGTCAAATCTATTTTATATTATCCTCCCATCTACATCTCGACCTCTCCAAATGTCTTTTTCCCTCAGGTCTTCCAACTAATTACGTTGGGGTTTCGTAACAAGGGGTTGTTAGCCCTTCGTCCAATCCCCAAGCTGGAGGACCACCCCCTTATCAGCTATCTACGACTGCTTATTCAATATAAATTCGCAGCTACTCTCCATATCTGGACGCAGTCTTCTCTATCTGCACGTACTAGTACCTATTTAAAATCTTCTGCCAAATGAAATATACAGTAACATATCTGTATATTTTATTCACTTTCGCAGGTTTCGTATTTGTGAACATTTCCTTGGAAAACATTTTAAATTATGAATTTCCTTAAAAATTATAACAAATTCTATACTTTTTAAGAATCATTTATTACATCATGTAATTTTATATGGAAGTCTTTCTATCTGAAATTGGAAGACAAGAATTTTGAATCAGCAAAGATTACATTGCTGAAATTACCTTCTTCACTCTGGTTTTCTATATAATATTTCATCATGTATTATTCCCAAGGAATTGTTTCAGAGAGAAAAAAAAAACTAACATTAACCATAAGAGATGGTAGCAGGTAGTGGACAGTTCTGAAGAAGCAAGTGAGCAGTGGCGATTCCTCCATGAAGTATATGAGGATGATCCTACAGTTTAATTTCGTGCCTCTGAGGATAGAAAACATTTTAATTACAGATTTTATTTTTAATGCATCCCGATGTAATAATTTTCTTCAAACATCCACTTTCTGTCGTGAGTTGTCGCCACTGCACATCTCAGACTTTCCGAGAAACCAACTAAATATCTTACAGCAAACCGTTTGAGGACATGACTGTGTATCCTAATACTACGATCCTTCTTTCTGGGTGGTGGTGTGGAAACCCTGTCAGAGACTACAATACGAATTTTCAAGTACCCTTGTAGCCTCCTTAAATGTAGTTCATTGGTCATTTTAAAAGAACAGAATAAACGAAATAATAAATAATTTAAAATGATATAATATAAAAAATAAAATGAATAACAACCAAAATTACATAAAAATAAATAAAATAATAAAACATAAGAATTAACAGCTATTCTAGCATAAAAAAAATATTATAAATCTACAAAATGTAATGTTAAGACGCAGTAGAGACATGAGTAGGTACTGGATATAACTTAATATATTGCAAGATTGTTAAGTAACCGTTTCTAAGACTGTTATTTTGTTGTTGTTTTGAAGCACTTTCTTACAGGTACGTTGTATAAAATTGTGTTGTGAAGGTGGTGATGACGTCATGGAATACTAGTTGCTAGGTAACCTTTTCGGGCACCAGTGCCAGAATTAGGCCAACTGTGCACGATTTATACCGTCTTAACAGCGCGTTTTAATGCTAGGATTGCCTAAATAGAATTTTCAACATTTTAGACATAACCAAATATTTTTTGTTAAGAATTGATTTTAGTTTTGATCATAAAGTTTTGTAATACTTCTGCTTGTTGCGATGCAGAGTGCAGAAATACTAGCATTGGTATAGATAGGGGAATGAGTACAAGTACATAGATATCTACATTATTTCAGCATTCTTTGAAAGATGATCAAAGATCTTTGGGACACCTCATAAGACTTTTCAAACTTACAACCAGATTGAAACAAACCATGAATAAGTATAATTGTGTTTTTGCCTCATTAAGCACTCCAAATGGAAAATATCTATCTTAAAGTGGTTTTACAGGGTGAGAAGGTGACATATTTATGTTTAAAAATTTGAAATAACTCAAATATATGAGGAATTCCAAACTGTGACTATAACTGTTTTTTTACTATCGCAATGCATTACAAAAACAGTTTCTATTAGAGGAATTAAGTGCATCTATAATATCTTGTACAGTACAATATAATCAGAACACACTTCACAACATGTGCTCGGTAATCAATAAAGCAAAAGATAGTAAGTTATCAATTTTGCCTCTGCTTATGATTTATATCTAAAACATGTTTGGAATATAGATATATGCAGTGGTGCCAACTTTTGAAAAACATTGGGTGGGCTCAAACACTATTGAGGTGCAAGTTTAAATAAATCTCAAAAGTAATAATGACGATGATGATGATGATGATGATAATAATAATAACACGACAAATTATTAGTTGGGCTTGGGCCCCACATACTGTAGTTGGCGCCACTGGACATATGGTAGTATCATAGTCTCACCTCAAGTTTTGCGAACTTTTCTGCTTTGTAGCAAGCGTTTTCGGCATTAATCAGTTTAGTAAGAAGGAACTCCTTGAATTCTGGACCCTTTTTGAATACAGCTGGAGATGGGAGTGTTGGCCCGAAGAATGGAACATCATCACGAGCAGTAACACTCACTTTGTACCTGTTGAAATGTTTAATTTTGTGTTAATTAAGTTAGAACAAGGTTGCAGCCTAGATCATATATGTAACAGATAACTCCTTGCTATGTTAAAATCGGCAGCAC
Source organism: Periplaneta americana (assembly GCF_040183065.1). NCBI lineage: Eukaryota > Metazoa > Arthropoda > Insecta > Blattodea > Blattidae > Periplaneta > Periplaneta americana. Next base: position 152,742,004 of record NC_091121.1, read on the forward strand.
TTTGAAGAGAACAACCGCCAGGATCGCCACCCGTCCGCCATAAACGAACACGAGATGGCAGAGCAGTCGCTAATGCAATTCAAATGGGTATTATGACGTGACTCCTTATGTAACAACTAGATGGCAGCGTAGTAAACCTGACAAAAGTTGTTAACCTCAAAGCCTATAACCCCGACATATCTGTTACATATATGATCTAGGGTTGCAGTTAATGAATACGTTGTAATAAAGGAAAAACTATCTCGGATGTATGTATGAAAAGTATTTATTACTTGACCGAGGCCAGTGGAGTCCTGCAGCTTGGAGCGCCACTTGTACTGCTCCTGCTTTCGTAATATGTCATCGCAATAGTTCACATTATGCCTGTGGCTCCACTTGCCTCGGTCGAGTAATACACAGACAGTGAATCACACAAACCCTTAATATTACAGAATAAAGAACCTTGAATACTAGAGTTCCAAAAACTGTGACATGATTCTAGACGAGTAAGTTTTAATTTAAATGATCTTAAGGCACAAAAATGTAGGAAGCTCCCGAAATGTTTTATATCAAATACAGTTTTGTCATAAATATCGTCGCGAAATGCTGAGATATTCTTTGAAGTCGAGATTACAAGAAAACTAACTACAGTATGTTACATTTTGAGTAATATTTTATAGACATTTTACTGATAATGTCATTTATTGAAAGAATTACAATTCTCATTGTTTATAGAAATAGAGATTTATATACCAACAAATAAGTTTTAGATTCATGTTCACAGAAATCTAGAAACCAGTTAAAAATCTGTATCTGCGGTTTCAGTTATCCGTGCTTAGCCTTGGCAAAATTCTTTTAACATATTTTAGCGCCTAGTGTCTGAATGTGAAGAGTTTTATGGAAACTCTACAATTTAGTCACATCCTTTATTCACAGACTGTGGTTAATATCAGTCACCAACACTGTCATTACCTCCATTGTTTACTTCTCAATGTCTTGACTTGGGCTGCAGTAGCAACCTACCAATGGGATAGTTATAGGGTGTGATATTTTGCGTATCAGCAGAAGGTTTCAAAATGTATCCCTGCGAATACGAGGGGATTACTGTACAGTGAAAAGTTAATATATACAATTTTAAGATTTGCGTATTAATGTTTATTACAGAAATAAAACATAATAACTGAGAAATGCAAAAACTGTCTTATTGCAATGAAAGTACAAGGGGAAATCAATAAGTTTCCGGACTGCCCTGAATGTAGACAACACACAAGACATAAGAAACGGAAGAGTTATCAAGAACCAGGGAAATGTTTGGAATCTATACTAAATGTATCACTTGAAAGGCAAAGAAGAAGAATAGTTATAAGGTGTACGGTATATGGAGAGAATCCAGAAAAAATCGTAATAGGTCCTCGATATGTTTGCACAAAATCACGTGTAGAAGCTCAGTTTTTAAAGATAATTTGATGTTGTCTGATGGACTGACTCAACAGGAATGGAAGCAATGATCTTCAGTGAAATGAGCATGTATGTTCAAGGGTACAATAAATATAAGTGCAGTTCGGATATGTTTTGAATGCACCTTGTAAATTTTCACAATGGTCACATTTTTCCTGCTATTATTTCTATAATTTTAAATAAAAGTGATCAATAATTAATTTCTTACCTTGTGTTGGGGCTGTTGGGATCCAAAACTTGCACCACGATAAAAGCATGAAGGAAGTGTGATGCAATCATGTCAGGTGAGAACGGAGTGTTTGACTCTTGGAATACTATCGCCACAATGTCATTGCCTGAAGAAAACAATATACATATTTATTAAATACCTATTTCTAAGTAACGAATCAAACTTTTCGTAACACTTCTTTGAACTGTGTAGTATATAGTATTAAAAACGTATGCATAAATAAAAATGTATAATAATAATAATAATAATAATAATAATAATAATAATAATAATAATAATAAACATGGAATTAATTTTTTTGTTCAAATAAATCTTCCAAGATAATGTATTCGAAATTAAAACTTAAAAAATTAAAGAAAATATAACTGAATGAACGTATAAATAAACCTCAATCTTAATTTCATATTATGGTACATCACTTTTTATTACAATTATTACAAGACATAATGATTATGATAAATTGCACTTTAAGTAACCATTAATTTCTTTCCAATTGTATAAATTATCCTACATGTCATTTTTGACAATTATACAGTTACTCATTGATTTGTACAGAGTCATTCGAAAGTTTCCTTTATAACATTAAAACTATTTAGTAATCTGTCTGTCAGTTTCAGAATATGGAAATGTACAAGGCAAAACGAGAGAACAGGCAAACTTAAACGATATACCTAACACTTCTTGTTGAATGTTTGAAATAAATTTATGCATTTTATTTATATTTGAAATGCAGTAACAATCAAAACTAATAATATTGAGTTATTATCCAAGAAATTCTTTTGCTGTTAGCTATTATATTGGAGGTCACAGGCAGTTTAAAGTGCTGCATATCGGTAAGGAATACACACTTTCATCTATAATAATTTATGTCTACACGTTTTACTGGTTCTTTTAATGTCTTCCATATTCAAATATTGTAGTCTATATTAAACAGCAAGTAGAAAGTAGTATTTCAATTAGATAAAACATTTTGAATGCACTAACGAAACCTAATCTGTCATGCAGCATTACATACATAACTTTTCTACAGCCTACCAATATGCCTTTTCCTTTGCAGCTGTTGGGGGTCACTGTCTCTATAGGGCAACAATGTTGAGACATGGAATATTATTTCTCTGTCCTTAAACACTTCATAAACTGCTTCATCTCCTGTATGGCCAAACTGGGTGTCCAAACCTCCTCGGTATCTGAAAAAAAAAAAAGTCAATCAAAAACATTATAGATAATACAGTACGTGTTCTGACTGAATCTCAAACAAAACACGTATATATACATGCCTTCCAAAATTATAGATAGGTCTAATGCTAATTTTAATGTATTATGGTATATATGTAATAATTTTCGCGAGAAAAGAAGAAAAACGTGACATAAAAATTATATACAGTACCGGTATACAGTTATATTAAAGTAGATGATCACAAAATAGAAAGAGTGGACTATTTTAATTATCTGGGAATGATAATTAACAATAGAAACGATGAAAATCAGGAAATACAAAACAGAATACTTAAAGCTAATCGTTCTTATTATAATCTTTTACTCATGTCCAAATCTAAACAAATTCACCCAAATACCAAAATGAGGCTTTACAAGACAATGATATGCCTGGTATTAATTTATGGATGCGAAACATGGGTTATGACCAAAAAAACAGAAAGCATAATCAATAGTTTTGAAAGAAAAGTGTTAAGAAGAATTCTCGAACCCGTTAGAGGTAATGGGATCTGGAGAATAAGATATAACAAAGAAATTTACAATAAATACAAAGATTTGGAGATTTCAGGAATAGTGAAACTCAAAAATTTGGAATGGGCTGGACATGTTCTGAGAATGGACAATTCAAGTATACCGAAGATGGCTATACAGGATCAGATATATGGCAAAAGACCTATTGGAAAATCTAGGAAAAGATGGAAGGACTCAATTAAGGAAGATTGCCAGCAGCTATTGAAGTGTAGGAATTGGGAAGTGAGAGCCCGGAATAGAGAAGTTTGGAGGCAGATAATCAAGAAGGCCAGGGCCCGTTTTGGGCTGTAGCGCCGATGATGATAATGATGATGATGATGATGACGATGATGATAAATTTTGTATTTTGTGGTATGTGTGTGTATCCAATGCCTACCCCCTTCACTTACGTGATTCGGGTTCAGCATTTTGCGGATAGATGGCAGGACTGTGACCCATTTTCAAGTTGCACACCACTTCGGTGTGCCACACTATGCATGATTTGTTGTATCTGTGGAGAGTTACGTCACGTACTAGGATGAATGTATGTGTAAGTGTTGTGTAGGGAATGGGTAAGGATCATATCGTGTATTCTTCAAGAAACTGTAGTGGTCTTATATAAAGGGAACTGTCCTGTAAGAACTAAAAGACATAGTAAAGGAAATTTTAGTTGAGACTCTGAATTGGAGGCCTGGAATAGGAATGTGAGACAGCTCTTTAACAGAGCTAGAAAGATCAACAGGCCTCTTTGCTGGGAACTCCTCAAAGAGGAACAATGGAAGTATAAAAGGGATTTAACGAGGATTTCCAGACATAAATGGAGGAACTTCTAGCTCTCTAATGATCAACCAGGAATGGCTAGATTACATAAAACATCCATACAGGTTTCTGAACTCAAAGTGAGTTCAATGAGGACTTCCTCTATTGTTATTATACAGAGGGAAATGTTTTTTGAGTACACATTTTTCGGTTCAATATTGGAGAAGAGAAATATGTCGATAACAAGTCTTGGCAATACCCTAACACTGAAATATAATTTGAAAAGTTCTTGCATAGAAATGCTGCTTTCAGATGATGTTTTCCTGAAAATAGATTTATATTTTAAGCTTTTCTGAAAAGCACATGAAGTATTACACAAATATTTTGTTATCTTCTACCCATTAGATAGTAGGCAATGAGACTTAGTCTATTACTGTGTTCTGTTTTTTTTTTTTTCTGGAAAAAATAAGGTCAACTACTTTTAACTGATACATATCGAGAATATAAGCGGGCTCTCCAAAATTTAGAACGTATTTTTGTGTTCATCTTTTCATCTGGAAAATGGATGTTATAACAAATTACATACCGGTAAGATACTATTGATTATACAAAACAAACATCACATTCTCAGACTAAAACGAATGTTTCAATCCATAAGAAGCACCACCACTCTCAACTGGGAGCAAAAGGAAAAATCACTACTGTAAGCTGAAATCATGTTCATTTGGAGGCAAGACCCTGCCTTTGGAAATGACGTCATGTTACCATGACAACGAAAGCTACGAGTGCAGACTTCTTAGCCTTTTTTATGTTCTTGTTCACTTCTCTCTCCACTTCTCATTCTGAAACCCTGTAAAAGATGGTACCAAGGTCACACTCTTGCAGCAAACAACAAATTCTCAATGCACCCACTAGGATACCAGATATATGGTATTCCGAAAGATAAAAATAGTAATTACAGTAGAACTCCAATTATCCGGATCGATTTGGGGGAAAATACAAAAATTAAAATTGATATTGTACAATAATACTGCTTACTGTCAAGCGCCTGAGGAATCTTGTGGCATGGAAATGAGTGACTTCTTCAAAGCAATGTACGCTATTCGAGATGTTCCAAGTAAAATAAACACTATACAGAATTATGTCTTCTTCTTATTCTTCCCTTCAAGTATTAGGCCATATGGCCTGTTACAATCTCACAGTTGAATTTTCAATCCAGCATTTCTTTGGATGAGAGAGATCTCTTCCTGTTTAGACGATAGTGGAGCATGACTTTTGGGATTCTATCTCTACGCATGCGATGCAGATGATTTATCCAGTTGTTAAATATGATTATTGAAAATAAGGAGACAAAAATGAATGAGGCTGATTGGAATATATGAGAAATAATTTATAGAATTAAATAATATGAATGTCATCATCATCATATCCCTCACGTATTAGACCCTACAGGATCTGTTACGGTCTCATGCCAGCGCTTTCGTGGTCTTCCCAATTTCCTCTTTCCTCTTGGTACATAAGTAAGAATCTGTTTAGGCCATCTAGTGCGATCCATCCTTTCGACATGTTTTTTCCACTGAAGTCGATATTGTTGAACAAAATTAACTATAGGATCCATTTTGAGTTCCTGCAATATGTCCACATTTTTACGGTGTTCCAGCAAAGAGCATCCCGCTGTTCGTCTCATGAACCTCATTTCCGCTGTCGTCAGCCTTTGCTCATAAGCTTTTCTGATTGTCCATGCCTCGCTACCGTAAGTGAGGACCGGTCGAGCTAGTGTTTTATATACCTTTAGCCGTGTATGTTTCTGAACATGGGAGGATTTGAAGACGGCGTTAATGACGCCAGTGATTTTTATAAATTTAGATATTTTGTTTGACATATCTTCATCAGTGATGTAAGAGAGGTTATAACCTAAATAGTTAAATGAGTTAACACGTTCAATTAAAGTATTATTTATCATGATCTTACTTGGAATTGGGTTCTCTCCCGAAAATGCCATGACTTTTGTTTTCTCTTTTGAGATTTCCATATTGAAATCAGAGGCGATTATTTGCAAATTATAAATGGCTCCTTGTAAAGCATCCTCTGTTTTAGCGATAATAACCTGATCGTCGGCAAACATTAGTGTATCGAGAACTGTGTTTCGATTAATTTGAATTCCAGCATGATGACTTTGCCTCCAAATGTATAAAATATGGTTCATATATATAATAAACAACAGAGGGGAAAGACCGCACCCTTGTCTAACACCTTGGTTGATGGAAGTTCAGCTAGTAGTTCCGAGTTCAGTTCTTATGGCAATTTCATTTTGTTGATATAAATTATAAATGGAGAGAATGATTTGGTTTGGCACATTATCATAGCGTAAAATCTCTAAAAGTTTATTTCTATCAACTCTATCAAAAGCTTTTATGAAATCAATAAAATGAATGTAATAGAGAAAAATATAAATAATATTAACAATGTTATCACTAAAAGAACCATACATCCTTGGAGATACGATAATGTTTTACGTGATTAATTACAGGTTTTAGTTGTAATTTTTCCATTACATCTTCATTGCGTTTGTGATCCCATTTCGTATATCCCGCTGTGTATCTCATAAATTTCATTTCATTAGCCGTTATTCTGCTTTCGTCTTTCTTCCTCAATGTCCATGCCTCACTGCCGTAACAAAGTACAGGTCTCGCCAAGGTCTTGTATAGGCGAATTCTAGTATGCCTTTGTACTAGGGAAGGTTTCATGATGTTAATTATTCCCACTTTTTTGTTGTATTTAGAAATTTTCTGTGAAATGTCTGTTTCATCGAAAAAAGATAATGGCGTATCCGAGATATGTAAAATAATTTACTTTTTATAATATTTTTGAATCTAAACATATTTTGCTAGCCACAGAGTATTTTCCACAGAAGGCCATGATTTTAGTTTTTTTTCTTTATTGATTTTCATACTTACTTACAAATGGCTTTTAAGGAACCTGCAGGTTCATTGCCGCCCTCACGTAAGCCTGCCATAAGTCCCTATCCTATGCAAGATTAATCCAGTCTCTTTCATCATATCCCATCTTCCTTAAATCCATTTTAATTGATTTCCATATCATATTTAATTCCAATTTTGTTAAAATTAAAAATTGAACGTTATAATTCATCTTGTATACAATACCGTATGTAAATGTTTAGTTTATTTTAACTTACAATTTTAATAGTACAGTGCAGTACATACATACCTAAGTTTACTTAGTTTTTATCAATAAAAATTGGGTAAAAATTTTGTCAGACATCGTTTTTTTCTTAATTATTCCTGAGTTGTATCCAATTGAAGGGTTCAGAACCATAGTGGGCCAAGCACCATTTACTAAAACCGTAGAAAACAAGGGTTAAAATGAAGTTATTACCATAATTCAATGGAAACATAAAGCAGGTAATATAAAGTATACACATTAAAACTAAATAATATGTCAATCTTCATTAAACTATGGTATTCACTTAACTTTAACCCTTGCTTTCTCCCTTTTTAATATATGGCACTTCGCCCACTATGGCTCTGAACCCTTCAATTATCCGAATTTCTGCATATCCAGATCAGTCCGGTCCCCAATTAGTCCGTATAATTGGAATTCTACTGTACATAAAAACATATATTTAAACATAATGTTTTTAAATTTATTTTTAACTCTCCAGCATCTCTTAATCTTTATGTCTGTGGTCACTGATGGCGTTACTTGTCAACAATGCGACTTGAAACCTGAGTTAGGTTTCTGTACAGTTGGAGTCCCGTTATATTGTATTTTTATTTGAAAATTGGTTAATTAATAGCTCGGCACATGCGGACTCATACAAATTTCCAAATACTAGACACACAGAGAAATTTTATTCTTCAAGGAAAATTCTGCCAGAACAAGTCCAGGAATCGAACCCTGAATCTACAGAAATAGAAACCAGCATGCTGACCACCAGACCACGGAGGAAATCATATTGGTTTATGGTTTAAAATTGAGGTGAAATACTGCCTCTGTCGTTGACAAACAGTCTTAGAGACAATAAAGTACTAACAATAATGACAACTCACCCCTTGTGATCTTTAAGTTGAATGCGCTGTCCGAGTAGTTCCAAGAACTCGTCTAATGCTGCACTGGAATGAACATTTCCGAACAGTTCCTCTTCTGTGGTCTGCCCAAATCGTTGGTAGAGTACTCCGAACTTGAAGTTAGAAACCAGGACATGTTCATCATAAGCTGCGATGAGCTGTGATGCTCGCGGATACAGAACTGGAGTGAACTGATCCACGCTCAGCTGCTCATTTAACAGCTGTAGGAGGAAAAACAACTGTGATTTACTGTATATTCACAGTCTAGAATATACAGTCACGAAGCTTGAGTTCTGAGGGTACTAGGAACAATAGACTGTGCCGGTACTATTTCGCATTGTCTGTAATGAGGCGATAGTAGCGATCCTAGTGGTCAGCAACTATCTATGGATGCATATTTACTAGTATTGAGCTTCGTGACTGTATATACTAGACTATGGTATATTGTTATTATTCGGAATCCATATACGTATTACTGAAGATAGTGTATTGAAAATTTTTAAAATATTCGCATGGAAATTGTTTGTAAGGAAATGAATTAACAAAGCAACTACTGTTACATCATAAGCAAAAGATACGTGCACATGTGTTGTAAAAATGTCAGCTCTATAGCTTCAGCAGATTTCGAGAAAATAATTTAATATTCTGATGATAGGAAGTTGCTCACAAATATCACCTTAAAAGCATAATGCGATAAGAGTTTTGTTATGTAATATTAGTTACACTTAAAACAGATACAGTACCTAGGTAACTTTGCTTTGTACTGTAATATTGTTTTGATTAGTTTATTGATTACTTTTGTAAGGCTAAAGATACCATCAATATAAATTCCAACTTATCATGTCATACTCAATCTCTTTCTTTGGAATATCACTTTCTTTATGAATGATGTGTTTCATCCACTTAATACAGTATAATATTATACTACTATGGAATTTAAGTGAATATTCCTTCTTAACTCTCTATTATGCTATTAAGATTTAAAACACAAGTGCAATATTAAGAAATCAGTGTTAGTAATTTTGTTTTACAGACAATATAGACAATATTAAACAGAAAGAAGCCATATAAAAATAACGACATAAAATTTCACGTTCCGTTTGAAGTTTGTGCACCACTGTTTTCTTAAATCCAACAGGTTGCTTATTCATATACACAACCCTTCCTCTTTCCATACTTAGTCAGAAAAGTGCGCTTGCTTTGACATCAGTATATACAGTCACGAAGCTCAGTACGTAGGGAATACGCATGCTAACCACTAGGATCGCTACTATCGCCTCATCACAGACAATGTGAAATAGTACCGGCACAGTCTATTGTTCCTAGTACCCTCAACAACTCAAGCTTCATGACTGTATAAGTAGCAGTGGTCGTCAGCACTCGCTGAAATGGTAAAGGGTAAGCAGAGCCGTCCCGTGTGCCCCGTCGTGCAGCAGGAAGAGGTAAAGAGCATACCCGCTAGCAGCTACGAGTGCACCATAGTGCAGTGTGTTCTCCGCGGGTAAGAAACGCTAGCCCCAGGGTGCTCTGTGCTGATGACCACTGTACTAGAATGTGGTTCCACTATTACAAGAGCGACAATACAGCAGTGGTAAAGTCTGGGGAATTGTTTCTATATCAGCACGAACGAAAAGCCGTGTAAAAAGTAGTGTACGACGAACATGTTAAAAATTATTTTATTTCGTTCTTAGAATTGCTTCACTCGGTCTGAGGCCTTGTTTCACAAATATCCATGCCCACAAACAAAATAGTACATTATGCAACGAGCCTATAATGGTAGTAATTAAGACGCGAGTATGTTTACGAAACGAGCGCAAGCGAGTTTCATAATTTTCATACGAGAATAATCGATACTTGCGCTTTCATATTGCTACAATGGTGTTTTCTGATTGGTGGAACACCTGAACTTTAATGAATAGGTGTACTTTAATGAGGTCCATTAAAGGGCTTCTACCAGGTGTATAATGGTCGAGCATAAAAGTCATTTTTAACACTTACATCGTAAATAAGAATTAGCGCCCTTGAAAATACATTGCCCTCGTCTAGGATCGAGCCTGAGAATCTCGAAACTAAGCAGAAGCTTAGTTAGTAGTTAGTAGTAGTAAAAGGTATCCCCGTAACATGCCATGAAGGCACTTGAGGGGCATGGAGGTAGAGCCCCATGCTTTCCATGACCTCGGCACTAGAATGAGGTGGTGTGGTCGGCACCACGCTCTGACCGCCTTTTACCCCCGAGTGAACCTCGGGGCCGTTCTGAAAGTTTGGCAACGAGAAAAAATCCTGTCACCACCTGGGATCGAACCCCGGACCTTCCAGTCCGTAGCCAACTGCTCTACCAACTGAGCTACCCAGCCGCCAGTTAGTAGTAGTAGTTAGTAATATACGTACGTACCGAGAGTCCATTAATTTTATACGATGAAACTTACAGAAGAGTAAATAACTTCTTATAATACATAATTATGTTTTACAGTAAACATTTAAAGTAGTCCAGTCTTTATTGAACTATTAAGTAGGCTACCGGTATGCTTATGGTAATGATGCGCCCCCTTTTTCATATCCGAGAAATAGGAGTCCACCAAAACCAACTAATATAGGTTCGAATGATATTTCTCACTACGTAACGTAATCCGTACTAAGACATTATAGGTTATGTCTCAGAGGTATTTGGATGAATCACGACCAGTTTTTACGCATGATGCAGTAATGCAACCCGCCCAAGTAACTTTCTAACAATGCCAATTAGCCGGCTTCCAAACCTCGCTACAAATGTAAAATGAACGAACTCCTTATTATCCTATAAAACAGCTTTCTAGCTCCCTATTCTCTCAATGAACAGACTTACAGGTTGTGTTTGGTTTAAATGTAGATTAGGGATTGGCAACTATGGCCAAAGGCTTGACGGTGACCTACAACACAGATCTTGCCTCTATTCCAAACGAACGTAAAACAGGTCACCTACAGAAACCTCTAAATTTTATCCATCTATTAATCCCTATTTAGGTATAATTTTTATACATCTTGATTACATAACTTTTAACACTGTATCACTTCGGAATATGTATGATAAGAACTTTCTTGTGTTAAATATTAACGTACCTTGTTAACATGTTTCGACCTATTTTCGGTCATCTTCGGAACTGGTCGTTGTTGGTCTTGGTGCCTCTTGTTTCCTGTGTGGGTGCGTTCGTAGTGTAGAGTCAAAGAGTGTATGTGTTTTGAAATTGAATTCTGTGTTGAGAATATCGTTGGGGTGTGTTTTCGGGTGTCTGTATATTTCATATTGTTCTAGTGTGTTGAGTTTCTGGCTTTTTGGTTGGATGTGCAGTATTTCCATGTCTGTGTTGATGTCTCTGTAGGCGTGGTTGGCATTTGTGATGTGTTCTGCATATGTGGAGGTGTTTTGTAATTTTAGTGAGAAATATTTTGAAAACAAAAACACACATAAAATTGCAACCTCATTCAAGAAATTAAACTACAACATCGCATACAGAACAAATAACACTCTACAAAAACATCTCAACACACAAACAAACAAATACAACCACACAGGCGTATACAAACTCAAATGTAACACCTGCAACAACTTCTACATAGGGCAGACAGGCAGATCATTTCAAACACGTTACAAAGAACACATCACAGCCATAACAAAATTACAAAACACCTCCACATATGCAGAACACGTCACAAATGCCAACCACACCTACAGAGACATCAACACAGACATGGAAATACTGCACATCCAACCAAAAAGCCAGAAACTCAACACACCAGAACAATATGAAATAAGTTATACAGACACACGAAAACATACCCCAACGATATTCTCAACACACAACTCAATTTCAAAACACATACACTCTTTGACTCTACACTACGAACGTACCCACACAAGAAACGAGAGGCACCAAGACCAACAACGACCAGTTCCGAAGATGACCGAAAATAGGTCGAAACATGTTAACAAAGCACGTTAATATTTAACACAAGAAAGTTCTTATCATACATATTCCGAAGTAATAATTTTTATAACAGAGTTTTAAAACACCCTTCCCCCCTTAAGACGTGCAAGAAGGAATTTTCAAATGGAACTAATTAACTTAATAAAAGCGAAACCAATAAATTAGCTCGTTTTTTATTGTTTAGTAATTAATACAGGAAAATACAGTTATTTCTATCGATTTAAGTTTTTTGTATATTAAATGTCAGTAACTCCACAATATGGTACTTTTAAGAGTTGTTTTATTACCTTTGCCATCCTGGCAGGAGAAGGCGAGGGAGAGAGGCAGGACGTGGGCACCAGCTCGTGCATTGTGCCCGTCTTCAGTCGCAACAATATCCTTGTATGCTCCTGTGACGCCACATTTTCCGTCTTGATTGATAGACAAACAGGACCCAAAGTTTCGTCTGTACCTAACAAATTCAGGTGTTCCTGCAAGAGAAAAACAAATATCTGAAAAAATTCACTACGAACACTTGTAGAAGCAGAAGTTTTAATATCACGCGGGTATTATTTTTCTATAAACTTACTTCTTAACCCTTAACTTCACAAAGTATTCTATAGGATATAACAGGTTAATAGGCTATATGCTATAATCTTAATAGAACAATAGATAAATACTGGTAGGAAAATTAAATTTAACCAAAATATCACAATATTATAACATTGTACAACATATATGGACATTGCGATAGTTGTTTTCTTTACAGTCCGACACGGTTTATTAAACTAGTGTGAGAAATGAAGTTTTGCCAATTTAAGGGTTAACAAATTTTTGTTATGACATGAGGGGCCTAGAACAAAAAGCAGGTAACTGACATTATTAAAGAAATGAGTTAAGTGCGTGTTGTGATAGCCCAAAAGGATGTTTCTTTGGGATAAAATCAGGTAAGTGATCACTGTGCAGTGCTGCTATATGGGCATCATTTCACCAAACTAGTGTATAATATTTCATTGCATGTAGAACTTTAACTGTAATTTCCTCAAAACTAGGTTTCCGTCACTTACCTGCCTTTTGTTCTAAGCCCCTCATATATGAGCCGTTCAGAGCAAAAGTGGTGTAAGTAAAAATGGGTATTGAGGGTTAAAGTAAACATTCTGTAAAATACAGCGCAAAGTAGCAATTAATATTCAATTTATTTAAACTATTAGTAGTCAGTGGATAGCAAACTATTAGTAGTCAGTGGATATATTAATTGCTACTTTGCTCTGTATTTTACAGAATGTTTACTTTAAACCTCATTACCCAACTTTGACTTACACCACTTTTGCTCTGAACGGCTCATATAAACAGCACTCAACAAGACAGATGTTCTTCTACAAGTAATTCAATTCTTTAAAGAAATTTCCTTGTATAATATTATGATTTAATTGTAAAATTTATACTGTTCATATACTTTGTTTATTAATTTTTTGTTTATTTATTTTTTTTACCTCTAGATACATTGTAATATATTGTGTACTTTGTTTGCAATCATCACTGCTTGTCTTGTATTGTTCTGTATATGAATACTGTGGTCGCAAAAAGACCCAGCAGTTATGCGACCTAAAATAAATCTTAAAAAAAAAAAAATAGGATCTTTAAATTATTTCGTGACTTTTGAATAATTATACACATCAGAACATTTTAACCAAATACCTTACTATAATACCGGACAGCTGTATACTAGCAGCATTGACGTGACGAAATATCGCGGACCTAACATATAGCGGAGCGGCGTGGTATTACGTCCACATAGCGGGATTCGGACTATTGTTTAAGACGTGAATTACTAATGTGGAATAATATATGAAACACTTAAGAAATGTTGAATAATATTTAATGTAAAATTATTATCTTATAATTATCAAAGCTGCATATTATGATAAATATTGCATACTTCATATTACTTTCCGTAATTAATTGTTACATATTTTTTCTTTGGTTTAGTGAGACGAAATCAATTCTGATATTAGGAATGAATTTACAATAATGCTTTATATACGCATTGCTAACAACTCCAAAGATAAAAATGGTAGTAATCTGATGCTTGTAATAATTAGTAAAGCCATGTGGGCAACAATAAAACTTAATTTGATAAAACCTTAAAATTTCCGATACATTTTAACTTCTATTCATTTATTAGATCTAAATAAAAAAGCTAATTTGTATTTTTCTATCAACACAAAGACGAAGGAAGGCCTACTAAAGAATGTTGTTGACTCAAGTTTTATGATCCCTCGGAAATCGAAAGTACGATTTGGAGCAATTTGTAATGCTGTAATTTTGTAGCAGTTATAAACAGCACATATACACCCTGCCATTTTAACACAGCACTAATTAATAAAACTATTAAATAGCCCAGCAACAATATACATTGCAGTTGATTACAGCTTGTTTCGCGAGTATCACCACACCGGCCGCCTAGGTAGCAGCACCAGCGTCGTTCGCGCGCAGAACTGCTAGCTGTCCGGTATTATTATAGTAAGGTATTTGTTTTAACTGTATGCCTGTATTTTTTAAATTAACCCTTAAATTAATCCTTCCTTTCACTCGTATTTGCAATGATTCCCCTACCATGAGGATTGGGAGAAACAGGTTGGTTAAAGGTAATCGTAAACTAGGATGGTTTTTCCATCCGAATAGTGTTGAGGTAGGAGAACTGCTTCAGAGAAGAAATTTTTTCCAACATTCTGCTTACCGTTATTCTTTTTTTATCGCACCGATTAACCTGTCGCAGTTGTGATTTTTGCATCAAAGTCTACGCCCCAATAACCTGTGCTGATAGTGCATCCTGGTTAGTATAAAATACTCTTTAGTTTCCTGTCAGGACACGGTACTGCGGATGATGACACACTTTTGTTCAGGTAACACAACGAGCCTTCCTCCCCAGACCGGATGTCTTTGATTGCCAGTGATATCTAAGCATAACACGTATACCATGCCTACAAGGTTCGATACGGTTTATTTTCTTCACTCAATTTCTACCAAACAACCGAACTTCCGATCTACGGCTTTCACCGTTCATGTTTCTGTTGCCTAAAATTGACGTTACTGGGCTAACTAACGAACTAAGCTATAGATATAGATAGATAGATAGATAGATAGATAGATATATAGATAGATAGATAGATAGGTACAGAGCCAGACATAGATAGATAGATAGATAGATAGATAGATAGATAGATAGGTACAGAGACAGACAGACATAGATAGATAGATAGATAGATAGATAGATAGATAGATAGATAGAAGATATATAGATAGAATTCTTACTGACGCGCAACAGGTTATGGATAAGATAAGAACAAAATGAAATCGATATGTTACCTCTAGAGTCACGAGGATGTCTCACATGATAGTCACGCCAGCAAATTATAACAGTAATTCTGAGAGACTGTCCTAAGTTGAGTCCATTTCGACGATTTGATTTGAAGAAAAGGCTTACAAGAAATTTAGTTTGATGTAACCGATAGGAAGTTTCAAATAATAATGCCACATTACATTTAATGTCAACATTTTGTGCTGAAAACTCTATAAATAATATTTTTACAATAGTACGGAGTTAATATGAATTGAGGACACGAAGGAAATTGCAGATATTTATTCATAGCAACTACCTTATAGTGTGTTAGTTGGGAGACTTGAGGGGAAAAAGACGTTTGGGGAGGCCGAGATGTAGATGGGAGGATAATATCAAAATTTATTTGAGAGAGATGGGATATAATGGTACAGACTGGATTAATCTTACTCAGGGTAGGGATCTGTGGCGAGCTTATGTGAGGACGGCAATGAACCTTCGGGTTGTCTAAAAGCCATTTGTAAGTAAATAAACTTGTCTCATCGTAGATTGTCAGTAGTTACGGTTTCCGTTGTATTTTTAAAATTTAAAAAAGAAATACCTGTTTGTTTCTGTTATCAGTGGCACTTCCTGTAACATGAGTCAATGACCTTTTATTCGTGTGTGAATTTACCACAAACGTGCGTCTCCATAGTAACGTTTGATCAATAACTCTCAATTAAGACTATTTTAGTCCCGTGAAAAATGTAACGATGGTGATAATGAATCGTTAAGATACAAATAGAATGTTCATAGTCAGACAAATTAATTAAAATAATGATTTTTACTTGTTATAATGTACTAAGAAAACTTCCTTCTTGAGAAGGTTTTTCAGTTCTAGTAAATGTTCCTTCACTCTGTATTCACAAAATATTGTAATGAGAACTCTAATACACTTAATATTTTTAATAATACAGAAAGATTTCTTCCAGCTTCTCTCAAAGGCTGGCGAAAGGACAAAGCATACTAAATTATTGGTATTAATATAAGTTTTAATTCTGAGGATGATAATATGAAAGTAAATTGTAAAAGTTACAAGATAACCAAAGGATAGATATTATATACAGTATTATACGGAATGATGATTTTTTAAATTGACACGGACCCTTAAGAACTGTTTTCACTATAATCGTGATGAAGTTTTTGTCGAAATTAATTGGCGACAAATCTGCAAAAATAATGATTGAATTGTGCCCTTAAAATCATTCATCATTCCCATTATTTTGATGCTGAAAAGATCATTTATAAAGATGAATGTCCAATATAGGGTAAAGGTTGCTAATATTGTGATAGTTCTTTTTGAGAATTTATTATAATTTTACTGAACGAGAGAAGGACTGGTTTTGTGCAGAAACTTGTCCACGAACATCCCCTTAAAATGTTGATGAAAAAAAAATCGATCTTTCTCTCGCTCAGTAAAAAAAAAAAAAAAAAAAAAAAAAAAAAAAAAAAAAAAAAACTATTACAATATTACTTACTCCTATATCACAAAATTACCAACATTTACCCTACACTCATGATAATGTGAAGGCCGTACATTTTGTCGATAGCACGGCACATTATGTGCTATAAATATTAGAATATCAATTAATAAAATGACACACATTAATCAGCAAAGTTTGCGTCCAAATCATTGTGTAATTTACGGCATGAATGCAATGTGCTTTTCATGAGAATTTTGTTTTCTTATTAATTTTCTGAACTTATAGTTTTGTACTCCCACTTAATGTAACGACTTATCGAAATCGTAACGTTACTACGCGTGTAGGAGTTGAAAAACATGAATGGATTTAAAGTGGCACACGTTTTTTTAATCCTGGACAATCAAATGACAAGATAATATAATATTTCGTTTATACAAAGTAGTGTTAAATAATTTGTAAATGGGACATAAGTCTGAATGCGTAATTTAGGCCTATTAGATATGGAATTATATTTTAATTCGTTTAGCTGAAATATGAATTATAAATTAATTATTTTTACATGAATATCAAAATGGTACTACTACGTAAAGAATTATTGTGAATGTTAAATCCCAGACCACATATAGATTGCTCTTTCCTATGTTAAAATCGGTTGCACTTTGAAGAGAACAACCGCCAGGATCACCACCCGTCCGCCGTAAACGAACACGAGATGGCAGTACAGTCGCTAATGCAATTCAAATGGGAGTTATGACTCACTCCTTATGTAACAACTAGATGGCAGCATAGTAAACCTGACAAAAGTTGTTACCGTCAAAACCTATAACGCCGAGTAATCTGGGTATATATGATCTAGGATTAAATCATTCCAAAATGGCAATATCTAACAGCTAAAGACTATATTACACTGTTAAAGAGATTAGATTAATACGAACAAACTGACTTTAAGATACACGAGTTGCGTAAAGAATTGTTGGGAATGTTAAATCATTCCAAAATGGCAACACATAACAGCTGAAGACAGTATTACACTGTTAAGAGAAAATATTAATAAGAAAAACTGACTTTAAGATAGAGGGGTTATTTTGTATTGATAATTCAAGTAGTTATCCAATTGCAAAATCACAAAACAACATAAAATTAAGAAGGAATTAAGACAAGGATTGAAGATCGTGAGATCTTTATTTGTAAAAATTATATGAATTTTGGTGATAAAAAAAATGTGAGAAGATATTGCTCGACAACGACAAAAAAAAATGTGAGAAGATATTGCTCGACAACGACACATTTTTTTCCATCGACGTTATAGTAAAACTTTTCTCTTAATTTGTTCCCCGAAGTTATTAGCAAATTTCAGTGCTAAATAAAACAACTCTGTGCATATGGAAATTATGACAAACATTTATTTAGCTTCTGTTTTGACGCTAAATTAGTGCAATGAGTTAGAAATTAGTCCTTCGCTAGAGCTCAAAAAGCAGTGTTTCTGGCTGAAAATTCAGTTAACCCTATTTCGATTCTCGGCAGGAAAATCGATATTTTTCTCCCAAGGGAACAGAGTGTGTTGCTTGTCTCCTCCTTGTGCTGCGTCGTCTTAAGCGGTGTGGCCTTGCGTCACGCTGACCGTATGATCTGCAATTGGTGAAACTGGTGGTTCTAACGCCTGTTACAATCAATTAAGAACGAAATAGCCTGAGCACCCAGATTCTGGAATAAAATGGTAACTATTTATTAACGGAAAAAAAAAAAACATTCCGAACCCAGGGATGGAACCCAGGACCCCCCCAGTTCTACGCACTGGGTGCTCTACCACTGAGCTACGCCGAGGCTCAATACATGGTACCGGGTCGAACACTTCTTCTTTAGTATTTTGCCTTTTTTGGCCTACTCCGTGTTTCACATATATTATGTCATACAGGAGCGCACTCTTATGAGTGATTTGGGCGGCAAGGAACCAAAGTTATACACTGTGTATATACAGGGACATCATTTTATTTTTACTTCAATTTTTATTGTACCTGAGTTTTTGAATGTACTTCACTCCCACCTCTTCTACTAACGAAGTTCAACCGACCTCCACACCGCATATACAGTCATAGTAGCCTTACGGTCATAGTAAACAGTACGTTCCAAAAATATGTTCGCGTTTTCCAGTGACGAAAGAGCTTTCAATATTGAATCATTTTCGCACAGGTACTGTTGTACATTTGCCTACGTTGTATCCCGGTTTCCCCCACCAGCTTTTATTCGCCAGCTAGTGGCTGGGCTGTTTTAGCTCCTTTCTCAGAACATTAATTTCTGTTAGGAATTGGACGTCTACGTAACATTATACAAATGTTTAAAATAACTTAAATAAAAGGGCTTCGTTAAGTAATTAACTGTCAAGTGATTTCCCTCCTTTCTACGACCCTACGAAATAACCACTTGGACGGACAGTGGATAGTATGTCTGAGTAATTTTATCTTTTCGGATCGGACAAAAGTAAATATTGAATTACGGTACGTGAGGTACTCTTCTATAGAGCAGGTACAGAATGATTTCAACATGAGTAACTAGTACGAAGAAGGAAACTGGTAATTGGAATTAAGTACAATAGTCTATAGTGCGATAATGTGCACATTAGAACTGAAGCCTGTATCGAAATGAACGGCCACCATTTAAAAAAAAAATGTGTTTAAATATCCATACTATGATTATTTTTCAATTTAACTTCATTCTCCATATTGTACGTTAATGTGGTGTAGGCAGTATAGTATACACTGCATAATGAATATGTCCACATGGACAGCTCAGTTCGTGAGTAAAAACACTCATTGTTAATACTGTACTGTATTTTGATTAAACAAAATCCTAATGAAAATGATTAAACTCAAAAGCGCAATATTTCCTAGTTTACGTAAATGGATGAACTACTTTTCTTCCCTCCTATACCTAGTGAAGTGATTTGTTTGTATATTACGCCAGTATCATCGAACTTCAGTCGTGGAAGGGGGAAGCAAACGGCGTTGATCCAGAGGTATAGGCAAGTTAATATTAAAAATGTTAGTAAAAATAAAATGATGTCCCTGTATATATGTGTGTGTGTGTGTGTGTATATATATATATATATATATATATATATATATATATATATATATATATATACACGAACAATCTCTAAGATGATATTATTGATTTTTGATCATAAAGAATTCTCTGTTGTGGTTACTATTTATTAATAACGGAGAAAAATTCGCTTGGTTTCTACAAAAAAATTGGAAAAGCTGAGCTGTCAGCCTTATAAATGAGATTTCTTGGATCATAGAAATTACCTCCTATTCTGAATTTTGTCTATGAATTAGGGATAAATAAAGTAAAATTATTTCTTCGACCCGACCAATATGCATTATGATTTATAGTTAAAAATCGTCCGTTTCACCGTCTGAGCTACGATTCATAAGTGACAGCAGCTTCTTTGTCTCTCTCTCTCTCTCTCTCTTTTTTTTTTTTTCAGAATACCCAGTTCAGAAGATATTGAACATATGATTTGCTTCTGGCTATATTTTTAATTTTTATACAGAGTGTATCACGAGGTTTTCTCCCGGTTTATAGAGGTGATTCCTGGTGTTATTTGGAACAAAAAATGTAAATACAGTAATGAGGTGTCATTCATAATTAAGGAGTTACAACAGATTTTCGAAACACGCCATGGTGTCTGCAACGCTAGACATGTTTGCGCAGGACTAACGATGTGTGGTGGGGGGGGGGAGGACTGTAACGACCAAACAGTAAGCAGTAGATAAGCGAAGCGAGTGGTACGTTCCCATAACAATAAGCACGTTGTTGATAATGCAGTCGCTGTTTACATGTGAAGTTACGAAATGCTACACGCGCGGTTCACACCAGAGCGAATCTTTGCCTTCAGATGCTGGGAGGAAATTTTGAATATTTGCTTTAAATCCACTCTACATGCCAGAGACTGATACAAAATGAAACACTTGTTTGCATTCTAACTATGGTTTCTATTTTTGTCAGTGACATCCTCAAATACATTTTTCTGCTTTTTTTTTTTTTCAAATTGCCATAACTTCTTAATTATGAATGTCACCACATTACTGTGTTTACATTTTTTTGTTCCAAATAACACCAGGAATCACCTCAATAAACCGGGGAAAAACCTCGTGATACACCCTGTATATGATTTATTTAACGACGCCATTCTCAAGCTGGCATGTTCTGACAATTACATTGGTTTGATTATTCAAACAGGAATGCATTTAAGTTATTCGGAACAAATTATAAAAACAGATCGTTGAAAAATAAAATAACTACTGTAATGGGTAGACCTATATATGCCAATGTAAGATTCGTATAGGTTTATTAATAATGGATGTTGCAAGTTACCAATGAAAGTCTACTATTATAATATCCATGAAAGATAGGTGCGAAGATAGTTAACACAATTTTAAACGACGACGACGAGGATGATGATGATGAAGAAGAAATTAACTACTGTATTTCTATTGACGCCAAATTGTGATTGGTTTTTGCACAAATATTTGCTCATATAAAAAGTTACATGAAGCTTTGTTTCCAAAATTGGTTATTTGTGACGTAGAATGGAAGCCGTAGGGGAGACATCCACCCATGCGTGTCAACCACCAGCTACGCAGCGACAAGCCACGATTTTCATTTGTGTATTGTGTGAAAGTCACCATTGTACACATTTCCGCAAGGTGGTAAAGGTTCCTGCCCTTCGATTTAGAATAATCACTGAAACGCTGCATTGCAGCTGACGTTCTCTCTTCTGATCGACATTGTTCAACCCAAATGTCAATAATAGCCCGATCTTATTAAAAATGGAGCGTAAGTAAGTACGAAATTCGTAACACACGGTTGAATGTACTTCTGATTGTGATAGACGACAATGCGTAAGTACTACGGCATACTGAAACCACGTGCAAGTGTAAAGAAATGTTCATAGAAAGCCTAGTGTTAATAGAAATTTCTCTGTTGAGCATCGTCCCTCTGTTAGCGGTTTGAATGCTGTGCGCGGTGATTTTTAACTTATAATTTTATCTAATGATATCAATTTTTGATCTTGCAGAATTCTCTGTTGTGGTTACTATTTATTAATAACGGAGAAAAATTCACTCCAGAGCCAGGGATCGAACCTACGACAGCTTCGATGTAGCTCAGTGATAGCGCACCCAGTGCGTAGAACTGGGGGTTCTGAGTTCGATCCCTGGTGCCAGAGCGAATGGCTATATAACCTAATTTTATATATGAAATACGAGTGTGTTCAATCAATAGAAATGACTACAGACTAGAAGGACGGGATTCCATATCGGACCGAGAAAACTGTTTTTTTTTATCGCTCTTCTTCTCAGAAGAGCTCCAGGAGCACATCCATTCTTCTACAAAATGGTTATAAGATAAGAAATTCTTTAAGAAATTTTTTCGCTAGGAGTAAAATCTGGCCGTAACTAGACTAGAGCTGACCATCAAGTATTTTCAGTGCGTTTGTCAAGGAAACATGAACTACGCCTTCATACGTATGATGGAACCACTTTTATCTTTACTAATTATGAATTGGTGGGGGTCAATACATGTTACAGTATTAAAACATGTTCAACAAACACCACCTTCCGAGGACACAGCGAACCTACCAACAAAGCTAAGTACACTTCCGAAAAAAAAAAAAAAACCGATTCTGATGGCTAAATATCTGGAATTTTTCCTTCCATTATTATAATATTATTTTATGATAATTATGTCCTTGAGTCTTAAAAATGACAATATATAATTAAGCCATTATGCATGTACACTGTACAGTCTTAGAAAAAAGTTTTGTCGCACAGATATTTTATAAGTCCCAGAAAGGAGGTAATGCGCATGATCAGACATACAACGAAACAAAACTAATTTTATTACCTTAACTAGTCACACTCTTTGAACATTTGAGTTGGAATAAAAACTTTAACAATAATAATCTTTCAAGATAGTGATCGGTTTAACAAACAGATTTAGGGTAAAGGTTGGTAATATTGTGATAGTTATTTTTGAGAGTTTATTACAATTTTACTGAGCAAGAGAAGGACCGGTTTTGTGCATAAACTTGTCCACGAATATTCCCTTAATATGTTGACACAAAAAATCAATCTTCCTCTCGCTTAGTAAAATTGTAATAAATTCTCAAAAAGAAATATCACAATATTACCAATCTTTACCCTATATACTTACAAGAAGAATACAAAGGCAGTAGCTTTCGTGTTTTATGACAGCTCAGTCACTTACTGCTACCTACTACATGACACTGTCACGTGTTCTATATATACTATTCCCTTCATCAAGAACTTTTTATTCTTTTTTACATTCCAAACTAAGTGGAGTGGACATTGTAGTTTTCTTTCATATAAAAGCAACAAAATAGCAATCAATATAAACTATTTTGGAACTATAATCGTCGAATATTAGTGTAATAATTACATTTAACATATTTATTGCATTTTTTTAATCAACGAACATATTTGAACATCTGCTTAGAGCCCTAGAATAACATTACAGGCCAGTCTATGACGTCGATGTTGAACAGGCTATGTGGTTGCTCTAATTCGATTCGTGTCTCGACCAACGAGACTGACAAGAGACGCGAAATTTCTCTGGGTACAATACTAATCATGCCGGCTAAGATAGTCTTTGCAAAGAATATTTTATATTACCTCCTATTCTGAATTTGTCTATGAATTAAGGCTCATTCACAATGAAAATTAAACATAACGTAAGCGTTAATTTAACGTTACAGTCAAATCAAGAAGTCATACTATCATTCACGATGGGAACATAAACATAACAGCAAACATACTTGGTAACCACGGAAACATAACAACGACGCCATTTCCTCATATTCTGTCGTATACTTCAGCGCTCCACAATTGTGTTCTGTTTGAAAATCACGTAAGCATAAGCATGAAAGTTTGGAGTTTGCAAACTTTCATGTTAACGTCTTACGGTAATGTTTATGTCAATGCTTATGTGAATCATTGTGAATGATCTCATTTGGTAGCCTGGGCGCAAACTTCTGTGTTTATGTTACGGTTATGTTTAATTTTCATTGTGAATGGACCTTTAGAAATAAATAAAATAAAATAATTTCTTCGACCCGACTAATATGCGTTATGTTTTATAGTTAAAAATCGTCCGCTTTACCGTCTGAGCTACGATTCATGAGTGACAGCAGCTCCTTTGTTTCTTTTTTCAGAATGCCCAGTTCAGAAGATATCGGATACTTGATTTGCTTCTGGCTATATTGTTGTTGTTTAGTTAACACTACCGAAGACAGGTCTGAACTTCACCACTTATGAGGGAACTAGCCTAGGAGATAATGGGGTAGGGTGGCCAGTTCCTTTTCACCTTCCGACTATATTAATACAAAGAAAAGAAGGATGTAACAAGTAGAACATGCCACTTTTCCGAGTTTTGTATTATGAGAGAAGCTGGGAAGATGAGATGTTTACTTATAAACAGCATAATAATGGCTATTTTTTTGTTCCCGTGACTGTACATGCACATCTACAGTAAGTCAACGTTAGCTGCACAGGAGGAACCAACATACGGAAGTGTCATGACGCTGAAGACAAAACTAGAGCATCATTTGACAGCTTTGTTTCTAAAGCAAGCATTGTGTAAAAAGCGTCGGCTCCTGTACACGCTCAATTCGTGTGCACAAAAAATAGGAAACGTGAGAATGGCTCCACTTTGCCAAACAATACACCATAATTCCCAACATTACCACTGTTACAGATGCTCATCTAAACGGCGGAATGCTTATAAATCACAACGCTCGTAATGTCTCTGAAATATACAGTAATATTTAAAAAAAATCATAATATAACCTTAGAAAAAATAAATTCAAATCACCGCACTGTGTAGGCCTAATTTTATTACTTCCACTCAATCTATACTAATAATAAATCTGTAGCCAAAATTTTTCTGGTAATTTTCGATTTTCCAAAAATAATTGGTGTTAACATGTATAATTAACCATCCTGAAACCGAAAATCGCTTTTTTTTTAAATTTTTGTTTGTATGTCTGTCTGTCTGTCTGTCTGTCTGTATGTTTGTTACCTTTTCACGCGATAATGGCTGAATGGATTTCGATGAAAATTGGAATATAAATTAAGTTCGTTGTAACTTAGATTTTAGGATATATGGAATTCAAAATACTTTATTTAAAAGGGGAGTTATAAGGGGGCCTGAATTAAATAAACCGAAATATCTCGCTTATTATTGATTTTTATGAAAAATGTTGCATAACAAAAGTTTCTTTAAAAATGGTTTTCGATACGCTTCATTCCAAGCAAAATTTTGATGATATCCAAATTGCACCAAAAACGGATGTTCTCTGAACCAAATGATCATATTTTAATTATTTGCATGTAATAACAATTAAGAAACATGTGAAAGGAATTGTCATTGCACCATGAGTGGTCTCTGGACCAAAATAATCGCATTTTAATTATTTCAATACAATTTAAATTAAGTGACATATTAAACGATTTATCCTTCTATCAAACACGGATGTTCCCTGGACCAGATGTCCTATTTTAACTATGTAATTATTTTATATTTATTTCTAACAAGTGCAGCGGAGTGCACGGGTACAGCTAGTAATGTAATCTGAATATGAGTTTCTCGACGTATTTCTTTCTCTAAAATAATTTGCGATAAACTACTATTATACACTCTGACGTATTTACAGTTACAATTGTATCAAAGTTAGGCACGGCATTGAAGATTCGTTATCACAATAGTCGTCATTATCTGTTCTCTAGGTTTGTTTATTTCATCCTTATACGTATGAGGAATTTGAACGAATGGCAGCCTTTCTCTAGTTGTGTAACTTCAGAGAGACATGGTCAGGAAGACGCAAGACCACAAGACAGACACTTCGGATGGAGAAAAGTCTCCAGTTCTGTCGGAAATCAAACTCGAGTCCGAAGGATTTGTAACCAGAAACGCTATCGCTTAAACCACGAGGAGAACAATGTTGGTGATCATCTTACATACCAATTCTTAAGATGCTGCTAAATGTTACTATTTGGTCAGATAACACTGGACAACAAATTTAAACTTTGTTTCTGTCCTTTAGATAAAATTATGTAATTTTAACTAAATGAGAAATGCTGAGTTCATTTCTAAAAACCAAAATTTTCTAACAAATACCATTATTATAGTACACGCACTTCACTTATTTACACAAATTTGTTACACTAGCACATAAAGCAACCTTTGTTTGGCCAGAATTCACAAATTAAAATGTCTTTTTTGATCTTTTACGTTTCTGCAATCTCTCTGATGAGTGGCCAACAATATTCAGCCAGCATACTTGCATTACACCTTCCACTGAAGCGCTTTTCGAAGGTTGATATTTCTGGATGAAATCTCTCCCCGTGTTCATCGCTTACAGCACCAAGGTTTTTTGGAAAGAAGTCCAGGTGGTTGTCAGGAAAGTGTACTTTCAATGACATGTTGCATCCCGTAAGATGAAAGTAGTACAACATTTCACTAACATTAAATAACCTCTTATTTTGGAGAAACAGTACGTGCTGGACAAAAACTAACTGCAGATTCGTTTTTGCCACCACAAAATACTTCGCATACACATATTTTTATAAAAAGGACAAATTTCATGTTGTACAGCGTAATATATTTGGGCATGACATCATTTCACATTATAGAAAATTTTAATTTGCTTTTTCTACAAATAATACGTCATGTGTGGAGATTAACCACAGTCACCAAGGTACCAAGATAAATCGATTTCATGCTGTTGTTTGGCAATGGAAGTTCAATAAATACGATAAAGCCGAATAAGAAAGAAAGTTCACTGTCCCTATTTGGAAGCTTTATTCTACACGATTTTGATCCACAATATTTTCGGTCGAACTTTCGATAGAAAGCTAGAGAGATTTCGTAGCAGTCCGGAATTCATGGGATGTTTCATGTTTATTTTTCATTCCTAATGGAAGTGTCTCTGCCATAAAGTTATTTTGAGGACAACTACTACTATACTACTATACTATTAATACTATCTATTCACTATCAGGTTTGAGACTGGCTGATGAAGTGGATAAAGAGAAGAAGTCAATCTGTGAGCCCTGCATCCCTTATCTGGCATTGAAATATAATCTTTCAGAAGGCAATTGGACGTTATTGGCTTATTATTGGTTGATGAGGAGGAATTTCTAAATTATCATGGAAATTTCTAAAAAATCTTAAAGTTCCTCTCAACTGGTTGTATGAAACTTCCGTTTCAATAATTAGGGACTCTTTGAAGATTCTTCACCATCATTTATATTTTAACCAACCCAACAGTAATCGAATTATTAATTATTCTCTTTTTTTGACTTTATAATCCAGTCAAAACTATTTAGTACAAATCCATATTATTTAATTCTATATTATTTGTTCAAGAGATTTATTCTTTTTTAAAATCACTTTGTAAATAGTTTTCTGTAATTCAGGATCCCTGTGGTTACCGATATTCTTCGGCTGCCATTGTGATCAAATACAGGGACATCATTTTATTTTTACTTCAATTTTTACTGTACCTGAGTTTTTGAATGTACTTCACTCCCACCCCTTCTACTAATGAAGTTCAACCGTCCTCCACACAGATCCAAGACCGCATATACAGTCATAGTAGCCTTACGGTCATAGTAAACAGTACGTTCCAAAAATATGTTCGCGTTTTTCAGTGACGAAAGAGCTTTCAATATTGCATCATTTTCAATTTGCCTACGTCGCATCCCGGTTTCCCCCACCTGCTTCTATTCGCCTCTCTGTAAATGCTAGTGGCTGGGCTGTCTTAGCTCTTTTCTGAGAACATTAATTTCTGTTAGGAATTGGACGTCTATATAATATTATACCCATACAATTGTTTAAAATAACTTAAATATAAGGGCCTCGTTAAGTAATTAACTGTCACGTGATTTCCTCCCTTTCTACGACGCTGCGACGTAACCACTTGGACGGACAGTAGATAGCATGTCTGAGTAATTTTATCTTTTCGGATCGGGCAGAAGTGAAGATTGAATTTACAGTACGTAAGGTCTCTTTTATAGAGTAGGTACAGAATTATTTCAACATGAGTTACTGACACGAGTTCGAACCTGGTAATTGGAATTACGTACAATAGTCTATAGTGCGATAATATGCACATTAGAACTGAAGCCTGTATCGAAATGAACGGCCACCATTTTAAAAAATGTGTTTAAATATCCATATTATGATTATTTTTCAATTTAACTTCATTCTCTATAGTGTATGCTAATGTGCTGTAGACAGTATGATATACACTGCATAATGAATACGTCCGCATGGAAAGCTCAGTTCGTGAGTAAAAATACTCATTGTTAATAGACCTACTGTACTGTATTTTGATTAAACAAAAACCTAATGAAAATTATCAAACTCAAAATCGCGATATTTCCTATTTTACGTAAATGGATGAACTACTTTTCTTCCCTCCTATACCTAGTAAAGTGATTTGTTTGTATATTACGCCAGTATCATCGAACTCCAGTCGTGGAAGGGGGTAGCAAACTGTGTTTCCGGTTCTTAATCGTTGAACCAAAGGTATAGCCAGGTTAATATTAAAAATGTTAGTAAAAATAAAATGACGTCCCTGTATATGATAACTGCACTCCTGTAAACTATGGTTCAACTCTCTATTGTTGAACAAGGAAGGCCCTACCCTTAGTATTATATTTTCGTTTGTAAGACTTCGATAGCAGACGTGTGGAGAAGTGGATCGAGGCACAAGTCGACTTTAGTCTGTCAAGTTTAAGCGATAGTTAGACCTATAAAGGGAACTCTGAATATAATACAAAATTGGACTAGAAGAGACTGAAGTTTAGATTTCTGAAAATGTTATTTCATACAAATTACCTTAAGTATAATTTTTCATTCTACCGATTCGGAGTTGAACCGGATCTCCGAGGTAGATGAACTCTTGCACGGGACCAAAGCACGGCCTCATTTTCAGACGAAGCCGGCGTTGTTGTGCTCTCCATGCATATAAAGAAGTACTTGTTGAAGGTAACCCAGACGTAGTTTAGCCATGCAATTAGACTGCACAGGACACCAGATCTCGCTGGTAACACAAGAAGAATTAATGGAGTACATTGTTCTGTGAGGCTCGTGAGAATGGTCCCACACATAGCGCGGGATGTGGGTGGGTACGAGGTCGACCATTCTCTCCGCTAGACTTCGATTAGAAAGATATAAAGGCATGTCTAGCGTTCCGTCAGCTACACATGTGAGTTGTGGAGAAATGCTAATGCGAGATCCTGTACACGTCACTTCTCGTATGGTGCTATCGCTGAAAATATGCTATGTTGAATGCGATACGTCACTCAGGATGTAATTTTAATGATTTTATATTCGGCATTAGAAGAATGCCATGATGTCAGCACCACGCTTAGGCCGCTTTCACCTCTGGGTAAGGCCCGATATATTCAATTTTAGAGGAGACGAAACTATTATGACGAGATGAAAAATTGCAGGCTCTCTCAGTTCTTACTTCATCGCTATACCTCAGTTCTCCAATCTGATATAACTAATCTAATTGCTTCACTTGTCGTTCATTACGTCCGCGGACACATTACAGTAGATGCTGTCTGTAACTTCATTGTGCTGGTGAGATGAGAGTAGACACGGGCGTACCTCTAGAAAACCTTTCGAAATTATTATTAGTTTTTTATTTTAGTAGGTTATTGCTTTATCAACATCTCAGGTTATTTAGCGTTTGAATGAGATGAAGGTGATAATGCCGGTGAAATGAGTCCGGGGTCTAGCACCTGAAGTTACCCAGCATTTGCTCATATTTGGGTTGAGGGAAAACCCCGGAAAAACCTCAACCAGGTAACTTGCCCCGACCGGGAAACGAACCCGGGCCACCTGGTTTCGCGGCCAGACGCGCTAACCGTTACTCCACAGGTGTGGACACCTTTCGAAATGCTTGATTAATTGCAAATTCCGCCTGAGACTTGCCAAGACATAAACATCCCTTTGGTGAAAAACCTAGAATTTATGACCTGACTAATGATTAGGGACCTAAAAATTTGCATTTGCGAAATCCGAAAATTTTTAATTTGTAGGATAGAAAGTATTTCTCTTTATCTGTAAAGTGAAAGTGCGAAAAATACTAATTTTCCAGCAAATTGCGAAATCACGAGAAAAATGCTATTTAATAGCGATTTATCAGTAAAATGCTATTTTTCAAGCGAAAAACACATTTTATACAGGGTAAAGGTTGATAATATTGTGACAATAATAATAATTATTATGTTAGTTCTTTTTGAAAATTTTTTTACAATTTTACTGAGCGAGTTGAAGATCGGTTTTTTGCATCAACGTATTAAGGCAATGTTCGTGGACAAGTTTCTGCACAAAACCGGTCCTTCTCTCGCTCAGTAAAATTGTAAAAGATTCTCAAAAAGTACTATAATAATATTGTTAGTATCACAAATTACCAACCTTTACCCTACAACAATTAAAGGCGCTTTTTAAATACTCAAAACATATCGATCGATTATCTCTCTATCAATTATTGTCCGCTCGATTCGATAAATTTCATATATTGATAATGAAGGTTGGATGATTAATAAACATATCGATTATCAAGTTCTAGGCCTATATTCTATTTGGGCTTGGCTAAAATGTGTCGCTTCGATTTACTCGGGCATTTGCTTTTGACATCGCAGCAGAACTGGATAAGCCTAGGTTGAATTGGCAGAGTTGGTTGAATTTGTGAGATACGTACTCCTTCGTAAAATGAGGCGAACAACTATAACTGCTCATGAAAGAGCCCGGCAGTATTCGACTCATGGACTCTATGCTTCAGACTTTAAGACAGTTTTCTGTAAATTCTGCAATTGCTGTGTCAGACATACATGTAATTTGAAGAAGGAACACGCTGAACTGTGCACAATGTTATCTCTTGAGAAATGAAAGGTAGAATGCACAAAGTTTCCTTTGGAAAAAAATATATGCTAATTTGAAAAAAAAAAAAGTAGATGCTAATTTGGGAAAAAAGTAGATGCTAATTTCAGAAAAATAGATGCTAATTTTGAGAAAAATATATGCAAATTTTGATGAAAATAGACGCTAGAAATCCAGGTCCCTACTAATGATTCACGTATTTCGGAAAATAAATGTTTATATTTCAAGAACTTGAGAAATTACCAAAGTGTCTTATATTGTTATAGAATGTATATTTTACTAGAAAATATACGAGATTATTCGAATTTCAGGATGCTTATGATATCGCTAAATCTTTCTTGCAAATAACATTCACATGAAACAGAAATAATATTCACAAAAGAATGGACCTTAACGTCACAATCCTTTATTTTTAATTGTCTTATATCTGTTGTATTGGAAGTGTTTATTTCTGATTGTAGAGCCCAGATGTTACAAAAATGTCGGCTTTCGATGTGATTCAAAAGTGTTCGATCGATATAAACTCTGTCGATTTCTACCTTCAAAGAAATATTTTCCTCTGCTGCTCTTCTGATAATGAAGAACTGAAAGATTCATATATTAAAACTTCCTATTTTTTTCTATAACATTTTATTGCATATCTATATCATTTTCAGTTTGCGGTAAACAAGACAATATATTTTCATAATACATAAACTTATGATTCTAACTATCTTGTCTTTATCGATAGTGTTACCTTCATTCGTTTATGGACTATTCCGTCACGTTTATTTATATTGCAGTAATTCGAAACTGATTGATAAATAGCCCATTAATTTAAAAAAAAAAATTACATAACACACATAATCTCTATATTCGGTTATGTATGGATATATTCTGTTTTTCTTTCTTTCTAAATTTGAATAACTGACAAGCAAACATGCTGAGGGGAGCAGATAAAAAGTTAATTTCTTTTTCTTCCACTATGTTAATAATGTCAAAACAAATGCTTACACAAATTTTGGCCACTCGACCGCAATTAAGAAGCCGTCAAGAAAGTGATTTTCCCTGGGGCCGTTTACAGAAAAAAGCACAATTGCATGGAAAGATTTATTGAAACAGATACAGCAGTTGTTACGCACTGGAATTGAGACATTTGTCACACCATGGGATCAATTTTTGTATCTTGTGTCGTAGAAGTGAGCCGCCTGGGATCGGAATCGGCGTTTGATAGCCGTCTGCACCTGTCGATCCCATGTTATGACAAATGTCTCAATTCCAGTGGGGAATATGTTGAAAAATAGTTCAACAATTGCTGTGTCTGTTTCAATAAATGTTTCCAATGAAATTGTGTTTTCTTTCTGTTAATGGCCCCTGGCGAACTTATTTTTTACGGCCCTTGTAATTGCGGTCGAATGGCCAAAATTTTTATAAGCACTTCTTTTGACATTATTAGAACTAACATGATGAAAGAAAAAAATTACCTTTTTTTAACTGCTCCCATCAGAATGTTTGCTTATGAGCAGAAAAACCTTACAAACACCAAATTGAAATTTTACACGGACAGAAAAAAAAAAAACTTGATGCTCAGCATTGTAACATTTTCTCACATCTCCTAGGTTCTACAGTCTAAATTTAATGTTTTACTTTCATTTTCAACCTACAGAGTTCACTAAAATATAAAACAGAGTACGTGCAACGTGATTAAGCCTATATTAAAACATTGCAAGGGGAAGTAAAATGTCGTTTGCAACGTTTTTCCGCTCAGCTATTCATTTGTAAATATGTTTTCGTTTTGAATTAGTTATAATTGCAAAGAATATTAAAAAAATGGGTATGTTACAACCTGAACTTCCATAACGCTGTTTTTTTACTATAATTATTTTACTTGATTATTTAACGACGCTGTATCAGCTACTGGTTATTTAAAGTAGATGGGATTGGTGATAGCGAGATGAGGCCGAGAATTCACCACAGATTACCTGACATTTACGTTACGGTTGGGGAAAACCTCAGAAAAAACTCAACCAGGTAATCAGCCCAAGTGGGAATTAAACCCGCGCTTGAGAGCAACTTCGAATCGGAAGGCGAGCGCCTTAGCCGACTGGGCTACGTCGGTGGCACTAATTTGTTAATGTCTTCATAACCTTCGGAACTGCAGGTACTGCATTATTAGTCTCTATGGTAAATGATGCCTGCGGCGCCACAATGCCTATCCTCCATAACGGATTTGCGTTGCATTTTTACTGCATAAGATGTTTTCATTGAAAAACTGCCTAAATGTTGACTAAACCTCATTTAATTAATTAATTAATTTGTTTATTATGCTTGATAGGCTACGAACAATTGGCGAAAGATACTTAGAGAAGAATAAAGAAGTGTATATAGTATTTGTGAACTTAGAAAAGGCGTTTGACAGAGTGGATTCGAATAAACTGAGGGGGATCCTCAAGAAAATTGGCGTGGATTGGAAAGAGAGGAGGTAATTCAGTAACCCTTATATGAAACAACGAGTCAAAGTCAGGATAGGAGAAGAAATGTCAGAAGGATGATAGAGGAGTACGTCAAGGATGCCCTTTATCACCTACCCTGTTCAACATCTACTTGGAGGATTTAGTGAAGAACTGTTTTCAGGACATGGGAGGGGTGATAGTAGAAGGAAGAAGATAAATGCAAATAAGACGAAGACCATGGTCATAGAAAGAAAAGTAAAGAAGGTATATTTGCGGATTCTTAGTGGGGTTTAAAAAGGGCGTGTCAACTACTATGGCTATTTTCGTCCTTTTGCGGATTCTAAATGAGGCAGTAGAACAAGTGGACAGATTCAAATACTTAGGGTATACTACATATAAGCAATGAAATGAGCTGCTACCAGGAAATCAAAAGGAGGATAGCAATGGCCAAGGAAGCTTTTAATAGAAAAAGGAGCATCTTCTGCGGACCTTTGGAAAAAGAACTCAGGAAGTGATTAGTGAAGTGCTTTGTGTGGATTGTAGCGTCACCTCCTCTCACTACATCTCGCCAAAAAATTGTAAAAAATTTAAATTGAAATTGTAAAAAAATTGTAAAAATTGTAATTGTAATTTTGTAAAACTTTGACTTGTTCCACATCTTAAAGCTTCATTGCTAATGTAAGATCTATGGAATACAATAAATGAAATAAAAAAAAAAACAAATGAAATGTATGAGGTAGAAACATGGACATTACGGCGAAGTGAAAAGAAGCGACTAGAAGCACTTAAAATGTGGATATGGAGAAGAATGGAGCGTGTGTAATGGGCAGAGAGAATAAAAAACGAAGCTGTGTTGGAAAGAGTGGGTGAAGAAAGAATAATGCTGAAACTGATCAGGAAGAGAAAGAGAAATTGGTTGGGTCACTAGCTGAGAAGAAACTGCGTACAGAAGGATGCACTGAAAGGAATGGTGAACGGGAGAAGAGTTCGGGGTAGAAGAAGATATCAGATGATAGACGACATTAAGATATATGGATCATTTGCGGAAACTAAGAGAAAGGCATAAAATAGGAAAGACTGGAGAATGCTGGGTTTGCATTGAGAAACCTGCCCTTGTCCAGAACACTATGAATGAATGCTTGATAGAGGAATAGCTTCCAATTTCATAAATTTTTCAATAGACTGAACGACGCAAAGGCAGTTGAATTTGTTTCACTATGAGTGCAACTGAACCGAACGCAGTAGGCCTACACGTAAGTTCAAAACAGAACTGCATGGCTGCATTTAGCAGGAGCAGTGCACCCTAACGGCTGAAATGCCGTCTCCTTGTTATTTTCCATGTATGTAATTGCCTTAATGTCGAGTGAATCATGCATTGTCAAGACAGCACAATAAGGACCCGATCTGATATGATTACTAAAGCAACAAAGAGTTCCTATTTTCTTGGCCATTTCTTTTGTATTCTCTGCTACACAATGACTGCATTTCCACTCGGGTTTCAAGGCCTCACACGGTCAGGGTTATGAACAGGTGAATCATCGTCTTGGCTGGAGGGGAGAAAAGTCGGGGGGAAAGTCGACAGCGGAAGCTAAGAAATAAAGTGACTGGAGTGCGATTTTTCGTGGTTTCATAAATTCAGACCGTACACAATACAGTCTATTGGCTTACAGTACTGCCCTTATAATATTTTGCTTTGCTTCCCTTAAGAGAATCTTCAGTCTCAATCCATATGCAAAATATGTTCACCTAGTTCTGTTTAAGATTTTATTAACGAAAGGCTGATTACCTAGTTCGTTTTTTCTGAGATATTAATTTCCTACTTTTAAGTATGTAATCTCATGACTAGATTTGTAATGTTTGGGACAGATAGGGTGCGTTACAGTGGTTTCAAGTTTAATATCCGTTCACCAATCACTACTGTAGCATGCGTAAACAGTGTATCTGCTGAATAATAATGCCGAAGTTTAAGGTTCTCAGGCGCATATTTTTGCAGCGGAATTTGGTGAGTGATTTGAAGTGAATGTGAGTGAATTCTATGATAATTCTTCTGCAAATAACGAAAGGTACGTAAATATATAGGTTTGTAATGCTATGTAGCTTATATTTACTTTTAGAGCTGTCCAGATTTGTTTATGTTCACCTTGTTATTCCCGTAATCGATCGCAGAACCGAGTCAATGTCCTCGCACTAGTTCATGTCGCCAGCCTATGTACCATGCTGCAGCTACAATACAGGCCTATTCATAACGAATCGGAAACGTATTTCATGGAAGACTTCAAATTTGTGGGAATGATAATTTCAATTAAATAACAATATTCCAAGCAACTCAGATTGAATACTGAGAATATATTATTATTATTATTATTATTATTATTATTTTCGAGTTAATTAATATTTTAAAACTATCCTTGTTTACATAATATTTAATATTATTATATACTGTCTACATGTCTTTTTCAGGAATTCAAAAAGTTTCATATATCTTAATTTATTATTATAATTGTTAAATTCATAATTTGCAAGAGTGGCGTGATTTTAACAATTGTGATAAATGCGTAACAAAATGTAATTTTGTAGTTAAAAATCGAAAAAAAAGTTCTGTACGAAGGAACTATGGAATTAATTAATATTTTAAAACCATTCCTGTTTACATAATATTTAATATTATTCCATATTATTTATACGTCTTTTTCAGGAATTCAAAAAGTTTTATATATCTTAATTTATTATTATAATTGTTAAATCCATAATTTACAAAAGTGGCGTGAGTTTAACAATTGTGATAAATGCGTAATTTTGTAGGTAAAAATCGAAAAAAAACAGCTTTGTACGAAGCAACTATGGAATTAATTAATATTTTAAAACTATTCCTGTTTACATAATATTTAATATTATTCCATATTGTTTATACGTCTTTTTTCAGAAATTCAAAGAGTTTCATATATATCTTAATTTATTATTATAATTGTTAAATTCATCATATACGTCATTCTTACGCACTTATCACAAAAATTGTTACAAATCATATGACTTTAGGAACTTGATTCTTTTCAGTGTAATTATACATCCTAATATACAGTCTTGAATAATAATTAACCGCTGTAAATTCATTTGTATTCTGGACCTTCGCAGATGAAAATTATTAAATTTTATTAGTAGTTACTGTTATTTTGGCCATTACATTTTAATATCCTAAGTCTAATTTCTTAGATCGTATGGAGGAAGAATTGCCTTGTTTCATTATTGATCTTCTGTTGTAAGTTAAGGGTGATGGACTTCAATTTCGTTACATGGAACTATGAAGTCATTTTAGATTTTCAGACACAACGAATAAGATTTAAGATGGTATTATTTCAATTAATAAATAAGCATCAGAGAGATAACTGAAATACATCAACTGTTAAGAAACAGTCAACTTACTTGAGTTATTATGACTAGGCCGAGATAATGATAGGCTGTCTTTTTAAATGTGGAACCTGAATTAAAGAAGGGCAAACAACGTACAAAGAAGGAATTAAATTACAATTGAGGCCCTGGCAGCAAGAAGGGGAAGCTCCATTTTTCTCAACTTTAACAGAGTATAAAAACATTCCCCCAACCGCAATGTAATATGTTTACATATGAATGTCAGCAGCTTTTCAGCTGTACTTTCTTACATGAATGATGGGAGACTTGTTACAAAGTTGGAGCTACCCCCCTGCACCACATTATGAGGGAACAAGTACAAAACCTGTTATAACTTTTAACTTATTCTCGTAAAATGTGCCTCCTTGTATCAATTCATTCATAACTTTTTTATTTGAATGGAATTCACACATGCATTTGTGTTGCAATGAAATTTAACCTACTTTAAAACACGGGAGGGTGTAATGGTTGCTTCCATACATGTATAGAACAATGGTTAAGGAACTTAAATTAAATTGTGATATATATACAGGGACCTAATTTTATTTTTACTTCAGTTTTTATTGTACGTGAGATTTTTAATGTACTTCACTCCCACCCCTTTCTACTAATGAAGTTCAACCGTCCTGCACACAGATCCAAGATCGCATATACAGTCATAGTAGCCTTACGGTCATAGTAAACAGTACGTTCCAAAAATATGTTCGCGTTTTTCAGTGAAGAAAGAGCTTTCAAATTGAATCATTTTCGCACAGGTACTGTCGTCCATTTGCCTAGGTAGTATCCCGGTTTCCCCACCTGCTTTTATTCGCCAGCTAGTGGCTAGGCTGTCGTCTTAGCTCTTTTGTGAGAACATTAATTTCTGTTAGGAATTGGACGTCTACGTAATATTATACAACTGTTTAAAATAACTTAAATAAAAGGGCTTCGTTAAGTAATTAACTGTCAAGTGATTTCCTCCCTTTCTACGACCCTACGACATAACCACTTGGACGGACAGTAGATAGTATGTCTGAGTAATTTTATCTTTTCGGATCGGGCAGAAGTGAAGATTGAATTTACAGTACGTAAGGTACTCTTTTATAGAGTAGGTACGGAATTATTTCAACATGAGTTACTAGTTACGAAGGACGAAACTGGTAATTGGGATTAGGTACAATAGTCTATAGTGCGATAATATGCACATTAGAACTGAAGCCTGTATCGAAATGAACGGCCACCATTTTCAAAAATGTGTTTAAGTATCCATATTATGATTATTTTTCAATTTAACTTCATTCTCTATATTGTACGCTATTGTGCTGTAGGCAGTATAATATACACAGCATAATGAATACGTCCACATGGACAGCTCAGTTCATGAGTAAAAACACTCATTATTAATATTATACTGTATTTTGATTAAACAAAAACCCAATGAAAATGATCAAACTCAGAATCGCGATATTTCCTAGTTTACGTAAATGGATGAACTATTTTTCTTGTTTGTATATTACGCCAGTATAATCGAACTCCAGTTGTGGAAGGGGGGTAGCAAACGGCGTTGATCCAAAGGTATAGCCAGGTTAATATTAAAAATGTTAGTAAAAATAAAATGATGTCCCTGTATAATAAAAATTTACTCTAATTTTAAAGCGTCAATTCTGCGCTTAATTTGGGCTGTTTTTCATAAACAATACGAAGGTAATTTACAACCGAGGTTAAAGAATTCCTAAGTGTAAACATCTCGACCTCTGTAAAGGACTGCAATAAAAAAACAGTAATTTCTCGACCCACAGAAGTCACGAAACGCTACACGATCCCACACAGTGCAAACAGAACAAAATATCCGAACTAAACACAACTGTTGATTCTCAGTTTGGCTTACCAATGTGCCGAATTGACGTGCTGTAAACGTGCTGTGACCAAAAGCAATGTATGACGTGGAGATTAATTAATTAATTCACACATTTCAAAATACAATAGAACTTCGTTAATGGACTAATTGGGAAGACAAGTTGTCCGAATTAACTGAAATAACTTGAAAGAAGGTTGAATGTGCATTGATACTCCGTTTATAGCAACAAAATACGCCTATTTTACATTTAAGGGCTAATATACATAAAATATAAAGCAATACAATACAGCACATACGTCATAATTATAATATGCGGACGTACCTCGCTCTACATAATTCGAAACGCTTGCTGTAGTAATTGGTTGAAAATTCTTACATATAGCTATGTGATCAATGCGAGCGTAGACTTCCAGCTACTTTCATAACCTCGCATTCCCCATTTTTTACGCAAGTTCTTTTTGCTATCAGGATTAAGCGAAGTCCGGATTATCGAGGTTTCACTGTATGTAAATTTGGTTTATTTTTTCTGTTTAAAACAATAATAATAAGTGAAGCTGAGAAGAATAAAAGTGTCAATCTTGACAGTGAATTAATATAACCGATATGCATTTTAATGTACAGTGTTCGTCTGGAAACAAGTTTCGCTCAGACAAATGCCGTCTGCATTTTACTGTTATGAATCGAACGCGACTGCCGGGGAAACAGTGTGTACTTATCCCCTGGATCGCGCGTAGAAAAGTTTAGTGTTGCGTAGTATGAACAGATAACATAGGCTGAAGGGATGTTAAGGTTAGAGCATTAGTATACAGCTTACTTTCATTCAGTGCTGTTTAGTTCACTTCGTTACAATGCAGTACACATTAGAACAGTGAATCTTCATTTATGATATGTACAAAGAAATCGCACAGAAAGTGTCGTGCTATGTTTTTACGGAAATATCGTAGCGTTCAACACCATCCAACCATTCAACAATCTAAAATTTGGTGAAAGAAGGAGAGAGAAATCGGCCCAGTTTTAAATATAAAAGAAGTCGTATAAATCACGGTTTAACAAAAGAAAAACTCGATGACATATACAATAGGTTAAAACAGTCCCCCACGAAATCGTTAAGAAAGTTGGCTCAGCAGGCAAGAGATAAGTTCGGAAAATGAAGAGATTTTAAAACTAAACCCTTATAAGACAAGCCGTTCATAAATTGAATGAAACGGACCGTGTGCCTAGGGTTCAATTCAGCGTGTCTAGAAATCTGTTTAAAATATGTGAAATGTGCATTAGAGAGAATGATGAACAATTTCATCACTTATTATAAGGTAAGCCAATAAATTATGTCTATAATGTAAGTACTAGTCGCGATATTTAATTGCCGGAAGATGACGTGCTGAATCGCCATTCAGGGGGCCGTTACTTGTCCATTACACTTTTTGAATAGAGCCATACTAAGCGAAACACGTTAGTATCAATATATAAAAGAACAGTGAACAATTCTGCCAAGAATGACAACACTTACACGCTAATTAGGATTTGTTAATTTAATAATATTGCTAACTATAGATTATTTCATTCTGAATATAAGTGCTTCGAGTCCTAGATTATTTCGTTTTGAATACAAGTGCTTCGAGTCTTAGATTATTTCGTTTTGAATACAAGTGCTTCGAGTCCTAGATTATTTCGTTTTGAATACAAGTGCTTCGAGTCTTAGATTATTTCGTTTTGAATACAAGTGCTTCGAGTCCTAGATTATTTCGTTTTGAATACAAGTGCTTCGAGTCCTAGATTATTTCGTTTTGAATACAAGTGCTTCGAGTCTTAGATTATTTCGTTTTGAATACAAGTGCTTCGAGTCCTAGATTATTTCGTTTTGAATACAAGTGCTTCGAGTCCTAGATTATTTCGTTTTGAATACAAGTGCTTCGAGTCCTAGATAATTTCGTTTTGAATACAAGTGCTTCGAGTCTTAGATTATTTCGTTTTGAATACAAGTGCTTCGAGTCCTAGATTATTTCGTTTTGAATACAAGTGCTTCGAGTCCTAGATTATTTCGTTTTGAATACAAGTGCTTCGAGTCCTAGATTATTTCGTTTTGAATACAAGTGCTTCGAGTCTTAGATTATTTCGTTTTGAATACAAGTGCTTCGAGTCCTAGATTATTTCGTTTTGAATACAAGTGCTTCGAGTCTTAGATTATTTCGTTTTGAATACAAGTGCTTCGAGTCCTAGATTATTTCGTTTTGAATACAAGTGCTTCGAGTCCTAGATTATTTCGTTTTGAATACAAGTGCTTCGAGTCCTAGATTATTTCGTTTTGAATACAAGTGCTTCGAGTCCTAGATTATTTCGTTTTGAATACAAGTGCTTCGAGTCCTAGATTATTTCGTTTCGGGCTAGCGGCGTGGTAGAGGGCTGGCCTTGCATTCGGGAAGTCCGGGGTTCGATCCCAGGGGCCGGCAATCCTAACTGAGGTTTTTCATGGTTTCCTCAGTTATTTCCAGGCAAATGCCGGGATTGTACCTCTTGAAAGTCCGGCCATGGACGGCGATCCTTCCCTTAATCCTTTCATATGTGTGAGTGAATGATGTGTAATGTCTTAAATGTTTGTGTTGTATCGGAGGTGGCCCTGGCACTGAGCTGATCCCTCATCCGGGGAGGCCCTCCATGTCCTTGTGTGGTCAAAAAAGTATGTATGTGATCCAATAGCTTAATTCCTCTCTCGACAGGTCGCGGTCCTGTAAGGTCCGGGTGGCG
The DNA here is from genome assembly GCF_040183065.1 of Periplaneta americana. Classification (NCBI taxonomy): domain Eukaryota; kingdom Metazoa; phylum Arthropoda; class Insecta; order Blattodea; family Blattidae; genus Periplaneta; species Periplaneta americana. The sequence continues at coordinate 152,783,385 of NC_091121.1, forward strand.
TGGGTCGTGTAAATGAACCTAAAAAGGGAGAGGTTAAACTAAGGTACAGAGAGAGAGAGAGAGAGAGAGAGAGAGAGAGATAGAGAGAGAGAGAATACAAGTGATTCGAGTCGATTTTGAATAAATCGGTTCATGAACTATTTTCATGTGACAAATTATACCTCACATAAACGCATAATGAATCAATAGACTCATGAATAGTCAGTCTCTTTATGAAATTCACAATAATTTACATCGCCTAGTACAGCGCCGTGCTCTGTCGGCAACTTCTCCGACATCACTGTAAAGTGAGTCAATACTAAGTTTGCAGGAGTTGTGACCTTGCAAACTGGATTGTTTCGATATGTGGCCAATTAGGCCTACACATTTTCCTATGTGATTAATACTTTTATTTTTCACCTATTGCAAAAGTGTATACCACAATATTATGAAGATATTAATTTCAATAAATTAGAGAATTTTTTTTTTTTTTTTTTGAACAAAAGTCTTTGAAGGAAGGAAAAAAAATATTGCGCACATAATAAATACTGTACTCTATATTGTAATCTCATTCTTCTCCCAAGCTAAATAGGGGAGCCTATATTTCCGTCCAGGTTTGTTTACATAACAAAGTTTCGGATATATTCAACTAATGCATCTTTATTGTATTAGTGTTTGGTGATAACTGGAGCCTACATACTTTCGTATAAAATATATCTGTATGAAAATATATAATTTGCACTATATTACCTATGGAGATTGTGAACGTAAACCCTATATTTCTAACGTTAGAGCCAAAAAGTTCAAATGTGGGGTGAGAATAAAAACTCGCTAGATAGATAAACACTGATAGACACAAACAAAACCCGCAAAACTAATATATCAATACAACACCTCATTTAAATAAGTTTACACTCCACTTCATACATTTTTGAGAGCAGTATTTCTTCTTCCTATTGATGTTGAGGAATTTCTCATGTGAAAGAATGGTTTCTAACACTCCTACCCCCGACTTCTATGCAGTAAATAATGTTCTTCTAGAAACGAAGTTCATGGTGTGTCATTTGTTTCGTTCTTAACCCTGGTCACATCATAATTCCACTGTTTACAGGAATTGCAACTAATTAGGCTTTTCAGTTAGTTTACAAGTGAATTTTGTCACACAACATGCTTCTAAGTCCAATACAAACCGCAAGCGTATTTTTATTTTTTCGTGAAATGTGGACGAAGTATATGTTACGTTGGTTGGGCCAATACTTTTATCGTCCAAGAAATATGAGAAATTATATTTTCTCCAGAAAACTTTGAACAGGCATCATCATAAGAGAAATATCCGTCAGACTATCAGTGTCACTATATGACTGCTACAGAAGCACGAAATGGTTTTGTGTCTGTGAGAATATTCTTTTTTTAACAAATACTCAAACACAATACACACATATACACATACTACATATTATAAGTCTATATATACAGGGTGGTTCACGAGGATTTACTGTCAGTTACGAAGTTTATTTCCAAAGACATTCTGAGCAAAAAAAAAAAAAAGTCATATAAGCATGTGTCCTAAACTCAATATTTTCAGAGTTACACTAATTTGAAGTTGTTAGTAAAATATTCTTTTTCTTTAGTTTTAAGGGTAAAAGAATATTACAAATAGAGAATGAACTATTCATAAGTATTATTTTTTTAAATTGGATAGTGTTCTGAAGCTAAAAATGTGTTGTTAATAGCTTTGTACAGATTTTGTTTTTCAATTTTTAACTAAAAATTACATCATTCTCAAGCACTTATCAAAAAAATTGTTACAAATCTTACGACTTTAGGAACTTTATTCTTTTCAGTTTAATTATACATCCTAATGAACAGTCTTAAATAATTTACAAGCGTGGCGTGATTTGTAACAATTGTTGTGATAAATTCGTAACAAAAATGTAATTTTGTAGTTATAAATCGAAAAAAAAATCTGTACGAAACAACTATGGAATTCACAACACATTTTTAGCGTTAGAATACTAGCTAATTAAAGAAATGATATTCCTGAATAGTTCATTCTTTATCTGTAATATACTTTTACCCTTAAAATTAAAGAATAATGGTATTTTACAAATAATTTCAAATTTGTGTAACTCTGAAAATATTGATATTAGGACACATGTTTATACAACATTTTTTGGTCAGAATGTCTTCGGAAATAAGCTCCGTAAGGGACGGTAAATCCTCGTGAATCACCCTGTGTTCATATATATATATATATATATATATATATATATATATATATATCAGGCGTTCAGAGCTAAAGTGGATCAAGTCACAAATTTTCATAAATTGAGTTTAATTCATTTTCTGATTATCTGAAGTTGGATCTTTTCCGAGCAATAATGGATCAAGTCTTAATTCCAAGCATTCGCCGGTAGGTGACACCAGTCACTTTTGGCTCAGATTATTTGTTCACGATGTTCTGAGCCATAGTGGTTCAAGTCACCAAAGAGTTGCATCAATTAACATCACAATTGTTTATATTTTATAAATCTAGAATTGAGACTGGAGCAATAAAATTATTGCTAGTGAAATTAGATAATTCACTAGAACAAGGTAACTTTAAGTCCTATTACCTCAAAACTACGTCTCATGGACTTGATCGACTTCAGTTCTGAACGCCTCATATATAAATGAAAACTCGATAAGTTACATTTCAATATTTAAATCACACATGTAAGGTCAATTAAACAGTGTTCATGGGTTAGATAAGAAACATACAATATATATGTATTCCACAGTTGTATGAACACTTTAAAAATGAAGATAATTAAAATTGGTAAAATTCAAACATGTTTCGGAGGCTGCCCCTCCATCCTCAGTGACATTACCACGCTACATCGCTGTCAAACACCTGAACCAGCGTCGTGGTAATGTCACTGAGGATGGAGGAGCAGACTCCGAAACATGTTTGAATTTTACCAATTTTAATGATCTTCATTTTTAAGTCTCCTTTAAGCCACGCTACATCGCGGTCGAACACCTGAACCAGCGTCGTGATAATGTCACTGAAGATGGAGGGGCAGCCTCCGAAACATGTTTGAATTTTACCAATTTTAATGATCTTCATTTTTAAGTCTCCTTTAAGCCACGCTACATCGCGGTCGAACACCTGAACCAGCGTCGTGGTAATGTCACTGAGGATGGAGGGGCAGCCTCCGAAACATGTTTGAATTTTACCAATTTTAATTATCTTCATTTTTAAGTCTCCTTTAAGCCACGCTACATCGCGGTCGAACACCTGAACCAGCGTCGTGGTAATGTCACTGAGGATGGAGGGGCAGCCTCCGAAACATGTTTGAATTTTACCAATTTTAATTATCTTCAAGCCACGCTACATCGCGGTCCAACACCTGAACCAGCGTCGTGGTAATGTCATTGAGGATGGAGGGGCAGCCTCCGAAACATTTCTGAATTTTACCAATTTTAATTATCTTCATTTTTAAAGTGTTCAACAACTGTGGAATATATATTGTATGTTTCTTACATTTCAACGTTACACACAAGATACAGGAAAACATGAGTTTGGCATATATTTAATGTTACAGGGAATATTATTAGAACATTATTTGAATTTCGTTAAAAGCTGCTATTCAATACTAACGTTCTGACACAAAAACGACGTTTAGGACAACCATTATGATACTAGTGAGCTTGTGAATTATGTATTGTTTGCCAATAATTCTAACAAAAAGGTCATGGAATGTTAGAACAGCTTGCTGGTCAAAACACCTGGTTTAAATCATGTACCTGCCTCTGTATCACCGTCTATATATGCAAATTCCGAAGTTAGTAACGACATTAGTGCCAAACGTCAGTGCTGTGCTGGATAAACATCCGCCCAGCGAGTAGGCACACAATGATGTGATGGGCGGATTCTAGTGTAGAGAAACAGCACAAATCGAGTGACATTCTTCACGGATATTGGGGAATTACGTCATCTGCTACTCGAAACTGCCAGAGGGTGGGGCGTAAACACAAAGCAGCCAAAGCTTAGTGGCATTATATTGCTGTACTAGCTAGTGTGAGTGGTTTTCCTGACAGGTTAAACGGATAGGCGATTGTTTTATTCCCTGATCCAACGTCTCACGCCTTCGTATAGAGTGACTATACAATGTAATTATTCGTTTGGGGACTGATAAGATGCTGGAATTGTTTTACAATAGACGTCTTCTAATATTAAAATAGTGGGTTAAATAAAGTAGATATATGAGCAATGGCAGAAAGTTACGGAACTGAACAATATAGTTCAAAGTCTTGCGGTCCCAATGTGGGATGCGTAAGTTTTCTCGAGTAGTAAGGGAGGCTGTGGAAAAATCCTTTATATGGTTAAAATAAATGATGTCAACAGTGATCTCCTTGTCTTTTTTATTGAATTCTGCTATCACGTGGAAAGATTAGAAAATAGGAAAGGGACGGAATTTTGCCTGACATAATAGATAGAATAATCATTATCAATATGGATTCTGGCAGTGATTGTGGGGGATTTACAATTATCTCATAGATAGGAAACAAAGTAGAAATCAATACAACTATAAAATCTACCTCGACATGGGGAACTATTATTAATGGAATTCCTCAAGGATCAATATTAGGTCCACTATTTTTCTAGTGTTCATAAATGATCTTGCCCCCTCTAATAAAAGATGTAGGTTATCCCATATTATTTGCAGATGGCACAAGTGTAGTAATTACAGCCAATAACTCCAACACATTCCAATTTTCAACAGAGGAAATTCTCTTCAAAATATGTGACTGGTTCTCAGTCAAATTAGTATTAAATTGTAAGAAAACTAATATAATTTAATTTAAATCCTGTCCAAATTCAACCTTGCAAATTTCAAGCGCAATAATTAACAACAGATCCCTATTAGAAACAACCACCAAATTTCTTAGCTTAAAAATCGATAATGTGTTAAATTGGAAAAATCATATTAAAGAAATTACCCCCAAACTAAATTCAGCATGTTTTGCTATTAGATCTATGCAAAAGATAGTAAATATCAATACCTTAAAAACAATATACTTTGCATACTTCCACTCGGTAATGAGTTTTGGAATAATATTCTGGGGAAATTCTACAGATAGTAACAGTATATTCCTATTACAAAAAAGAGTAATTAGAATAATAGTAGGTGCCAAATCTAGGGAATCTTGTAGGACTATTTTCAGAAAACTACAAATAATGCCCATGTCTTGTCAGTATATCTTTTGATTAATAGTCTTCCCCGTATGTAATCGTGAAAACTTTGTAACTAACTCAACAGTTCATAGCATAAATACACCCAAACAATTACTTTCATATTCCATCGGCAAGTCTATCGTGCTATCAAAAAGGAGTGCGTTATATGGCAGTAAAATTTTTTAATAGCCTCCCTATCGATATAAATAATTAAACTCAAAACATAAGATTATTTAGGGCCAAATTAAAGAAGTACCTAATTTCTCACGCCTTCTATTCTGTAGATGAATTCATGACATTCAATAACACTTCATGAAATTAATAATAAAACTTTGTGTGGCACTATTAGATTATATTGTAAACCTCGTCGGTATATATTTCATCTAGACTGTGACTATAAATTAAGCCTTTATAATAGTATTAAGTTTTTTGACTTGTTCCATATTCTAGCTGTGAAGCAATGTATGAATACCATGGAATGTTAATAAATATAATACAATACAATGACGCTTCATCGGAAAATATAGAATAGAGAGAATGCACTGACAGTAAATGGGAGGACTCTCTTCCATACTCTGCCATTCATCCCTACTGTTTGCCATCTTCTTGGTACTACCTAAAGCCATGAATAAGTTGGGAGTTAATCTGCGCTTGTTTCTTGATATTGCATATAGTTTCCAGAACGGGTCAAAAGCCAGGAACCTCCTCTTTGCATTTGATAATATTAAAGATGATGGAGCGACAAAGTGACACATGTGCATTGACTTGGCCACAAATGCAATGACGAAATTAATTTAATATTAGCCCCGTGTATATGTATGTATGTATATATATATATATATATATATATATAGATACATACATATATACATACATACATACATACAGAGTGTCCCAAATTGATGTATACATATTTTGAAACACTATTTCTCAGCAACGAGATGAGACAGAATTACGATTTTTGCAGTTTTGTATTCCAGTCCGTACATGTTCAAAATGGCCCCTTCAGCCACAGTACACTTCCAACAACGACGTACAACAGAGCGACATACCAACTGGATTGTTGCTAATGAAATATCATTACAGGCATGTTCAATCTGAACTCTCAGTTCCTCCAGTGTTTGTGATTTTGTGGCGTACACTGTGTCCTTTAGAGCTCCCCACAGGTAGTCTGGAGGGGTTAAATCCGGATATCGAGGCGGGAACTCAGCAGCACTTCCTCTTCCTTCTATCCATCTCTGGGTCGTCCTCATTTAGTCTCGGAATGTAAGACTTCCATTTTTGAGCTCCCAAATTTGATGAACACTGGATTTGCTGATACCAATCTCACGAGAACATTGCTTCATTGACTTCTTTGGGGATTGTGCAAAAGCCTGCATGACTGCATCAATACTCTTGTTATCGGTAGAACTTCTCTTTCTTCCGCACCGCCCTTTCAACACATCTTGCACCGTTCCTCGACTTCAAACTTGTCTCGGATTCTTGTGATGATTAATCTTGTTGGTGGTTGTGTTCCAAATTCAACCCTCCAACGTCGTTGAACCTCAACAACATTCTCCACTTCCCAATAACATTTCAGTATCCACTTATGGTCATCGAACGATAATTGCACCGCCATGTTTACTTATAAATAGATGAACATGTTTCCATGTTTTCCACTGCCTTCTGAATCATAAACAGCAAAAATCGTATTTTATCTCATTTGTTTGCTATGAAATAGTATTTCAAAGAGTGTGTACATCAATTTGGGACACTCTGTATGCATGTATGTATGTGTGTGTGTGTGTGTGTGTGTGTGTATATATATATATATATATATATATATATATATTCAAATGACTTTTGACATGTCGTACTTTATTTCATTCAAGATTATTTGTAACCGTTCTTTGGGTTTGCAAGATATTACCATTTTCCAAGTGTAGAACGACAGAACTTAAAGAAAAGATGCAATTTTCCCTTTTACAGTTATCCTAAATTTTGTAATTTTTCTACCGTATAAAAATGACTTTTGACATGTCGTACTTTATTTCATTCAAGATTATTTGTAACCGTTCTTTGGGTTTGCAAGATATTACCATTTTCCAAGTGTAGAACGACAGAACTTAAAGAAAAGATGCAATTTTCCCTTTTACAGTTATCCTAAATTTTGTAATTTTTCTACCATATAAAAATGATTTTGAGCCAACAATAATATTATGTTTAAATGTTCTTAACAGTACATTAGAACATGTGTAACTATGAAGATCAAAGGTAAGACATATCACGGTTGCATGAAAAAGGCAATCTTAAAATACTGACAGCATTCACTGCGTTTGCGGTATTGGAATCGTAAGAGTTTTCTCACGAAAACGCAAAATGAGCCGTAAAATTTTCCTTTATTTAAACTTCAATAATGGTAACAATCTCAAGGAGACTCAAACAGTTTAACTTTATACATAATTTGTAGATCAATTCTTCTGTAATTGCTGTTACATTATCATTATCTGAATGCAACAGCAGAACACTAGACTGTTAAGTAATAAAGTTAGGAAACTTCGGTTTAAAGTCCATAAAGCTAGAGGAAGATTTAGAACTGTACCAGTTTGTTAGGTTTTTTTCTTGTAGATATCAAAACGCAGCTGCCAAGTTTTTGTATAGTATTGAATTGTTTTACAAGGTCGCGAAGCAAAGAGAAGAAATAGATACGGGCCTCTGATTCCGTGGGCCGTTGTTTGCCTACTTGTGGTACAGGGGGTGAGGAGGAGAGCTATCCTTCTACCTTTGTGTAGGAAGAAGCTTCACATCCGCTCACGCCACATTTCACAGTTGTGTCCAAATAATTGTGACATGAACATACCTGGCCCGCCAGGGGTGGAACGTGGACGGGCTGGTGAGACCCATTGTTCTCTACCACAACCTCGTTGTGTCAATTTGCAAAATTGTGTAAAAGTGAATTCTTCATGCGTATACTTTGCAGTCAGTACCTGTGTAATGGAAATGTAATAGTCGATTTTTATTTTTATTTAAGTAGGTTATTTTACGACGATGTATCAACATCTTAGGTTATTTAGCGTCTGAATGAGATGAAGGTGATAATGCCGGTGAAATGAGTCCGGGGTCCAGCACCGAAAGTTACCCAGCATTTGCTCAAATTGGGTTGAGGGAAAACCCCGGAAAAACCTCAACCAGGTAACTTGCCCCGACCGGGATTCGAACCCGGGCCACCTGGTTTCGCGGCCAGACGCGCTAACCGTTACTCCACAGGTGTGGACGTAATAGTCGATTTCTGTTATTTTATTGAAATTAAAGTTTTAGTAATATCCAAATATCTATTACAGATAACAGCAGCTTAACGTATGCCATACCTATATTAGGTCTTTTGTTGACATGTGGCGAAAATCGAGTTTAGCGAGCGCAAATAAGTCTATCAGCAATTTCTGTAGTCTAATTTCTGCGCCGATCATACTGCAGTGTTTCCCTAACAACTGTCAAAATGTAATGCACGTGCGAAGTAGAAGATAAGGTAACTTCCTGTTTTTATTATCTGTTCTTTCAATCTCATCTTCCATCCATGATAACGCCCCAAAATTACACATTTGCACAGTCAGCAATGCATTTAATTCGATGGTGTTCGGGTAAAGAGGATTAAGTAATTTTTTTGTGCAAATGAAGTTTTGTACCCCAGTTAAATTCTACAAGTAAGTGTCCAAAAAACAAAATAATACTAGCATTTGACATGCTTTATTTATGTAGAAAATTATTTGTAATAAGGGTCCGATGTTTAATTTTCACTTATCTCAAAACTCATTTTTATGACTTATCTCCCTTTACCCGAGGCCGGAGGGAGTAAGACCTTTGGGGAGGCCGAGACGTAGAGGGGAAGATAATATTAAAATGGATTTGAGGAAGGTGGGATATGACTAGATTAATCTTGTTCAGGATAGGAACCGATGGCGGGCTTTTGTGAGGACGGCAATGAAACTCCGGGTTCCTTAAAAATCATGAGTAAGTACCTCCCTTTACCCAAACACCATCGAATTATGGAGAGCTTTGTTGATTGCCGCGGAATTGTCACAATGATTCGCTGACAACAATGCACTGTCTGTATGTTGTCAGATTGCCACAAATATAATATTCTATGTCTTATGCATTTCATTTTTCCGATTTTCCGTATTTTTAATCTTCATTTAAACACCAGATTGCTAAAAAAGTAACTAAATATGCTTTTTTATGAACTAAAAATTGAAATATACGTTAACCCTATAAATAAATAAATAAAAATAAATAAATAATAAATAAGTATATATATGCACTATAAAATCTTCACCTTTATACTTATAGTATAGTATAACAGTCTTATTAATAAACCGTGTATAGTTTTTATACGAGACTTATGCAGAGTTGAGACAGAAAACGTTACTAATAAACCGTGAATAAGCTATGGACGTATAAGCAGGCTGTAACTATACATGGGAATTGCTTTGCAGTAGTTATATACACGAAACCCCTTGTTTAAGCGTTGTATATAGGGAAAAAATGGCTGCCCCTCTAACAGCTGTTCGTATCGACTGTCATTTTATGATGATGGTTACCTTGTAACCACAGAAGAACAAACCAAAGATCATAGAATTATTAGAATAATATTGCTGTAGCTTGTACTCTTTGACCAAAATGTAGTGTGGTAATCGATTAGAGCCAGTTGTACTATCGATATTTAACACGCCACACTAGAGCGCTCTACCGGATGCAGTAGAGAATCTCAGATATTCTACCACCTTTCGTAACGAAGTAATGACGAAACTATGACGTAGCTGTGTAACAATTATACTGTTATACACGACGTATGTAGTGATTATTAGTAAGGAATTTACACACGACTTATAAACGAGCTGCTCATTGTGTAAGTATAAGACAGTTAAACGTCTGTATATAGAGTTTTTATTAGTAAGACCGCAAGTGTATTAACGGAGCATAGCGAAATTCCGGCTGGAAAGATTGGAGTCTCCGCGAAAACCTTTCAAGAAACACAGTTGTTGACCACTACAGATTCCACTTAGGCTTGCCGAAATCTGAACTAGATTCTTTGGTGTGGATAAGCGGCGATCTATCAGTTCTGCTAACGATACGCAGCTCAACTGAAATTTGTAGACAGATTCGTTTAATTATCTGCAACTCAAATAATGTCTGATGGGACCAAAAAAAGACGAAGTTTATTTTGCGTTTTTAGATCTGCATCGGTAGAGATTGAGTGTGTGTTCTTTATTTTCTGTTTGTCCTGTGTCATCTTCAGCGCTGGTATTGCACATGTCCAAGAAGCTCTGGTAGAGGAGAGAAGACATCGGTTTCGATCAGATCATGGTGGCGATGGTGATATTAAAACTTTAACTATCACCAGTCGGCAATATAAAGGGAAGCGAGTACATTGTATCGAATCCTATGACTCAGCACTTCATAAATATTAACAAATGAAAATCCAGTGTCAACAGAAGTCCGGAACTACACATCGATCTTGATAAAGAATAAATATCCATTTGGCCATTCGTTTTTGCTATAATTTTTATTCGCATGTTAATAAATGAGCGGCACTCCACTGTAACCACTTCAAAACAAGGCAACCACGCACAAGTCACACATTTATGGAGTCGTGCTTTTTACAAACAAACGGAGGTTTGGACACTCCTGTAGCCTGGAGTCGTATGCACACTACTGGTCCCGACCGCAAGTAAACACAAGGGAATTACTGCTGACCACAGCCGGGATGTGGTGCATATATGGAATTTGGCGAGGGCCACTATAATGCTCCACATGTCACTGATGCAAGAAAGCGCACTGAACTGGTGTTGCTCAGTACTCTGAAATACAACAAGCCCTTTTGTAAGAATGTTTGGCGTTTCTTTAAACAATCGCTGTAAAGTATCTTAAAAGTGAGTGTCATTCATGTTCTGAATTATATATATTTTTTTCGAGAGAATAAACGAAAAGGAACTATAAAGGCTGGTTCACAATAAACCGGGAACGGAAACAACGATAACGAGAACGGAAATACATTTATTTTAACATTATCTCCGTTCTCGTTTCCGTTCCCGGTTTATTGTGAACGGAAACGACAACGAGAACGGAAAAAAGGTTAAAATAGATGTATTTAAATGTGAGCATTCACAATTAACTTACATTTAAATACATTTATTTTAATATTATTTCCGCTCTCGTTTCCGTTCCCAGTTTATTGTGAACTAGCCTATACTCCTGATACTCATTTTCATTAGAGGCCGAGTAAACCCCAAAGCCACAGTTCAGGCGGAAAGATTAGATCAATGAACAAAATCCATGACCCCTTCGGGAAACGAAACCACGGCCTTCAGTTTGCAACGTTACGCCTTAACCGCGATGCTAACAAGCGCCTGAATTACATCAGTATGATTACAAAACTTTACAAAATCAATAAACTAAGAAAACTCCTTAATAAAGGGAAAATTTTCATCACAACTGAGGCTAGAATAGATAATGAACGGTGTTTGAAAGCCACTCACCTCGACACCGAATACAGAAACTGAAGCCAAAGCTTTTGTGATTTTTTATCAGAAGCAGGAAAACTGTCGCATCATCGAAGCACTTGATGCAGTAACTGTGACAGCTGCGACCTGAGTAGGAAGACTGGAGTGCAGAAGCGTATTTAATAGGAGGCTAATATATTTTTACAAACTTATATTATTCGAGAAAGTCATTAGGGTACATTAATGATTTCTTACACAGGTGAATTCTCACAGTACAATGCTTCCATGGCAAAAGATTACGAGTCCGTTATCAAGGCTGTCTCTTGCAACAGGCAATTTATCATTTAAATTCTGACGTACGAAAATTGTTGTGAGCGGTACACGCAACGAACAAGATACAGATTTAATGTTGCGTGGAAGCCAAGTTGTAGGTTTAAATCTCACCCGCCATCGTATCGACCTCAAATCAAGGGAGTCTCACCATCATATTTCGTGTCAGAGTACAGTAAACAAAACTGGCTTCGGTTAAACTTCGACCAGGACAGGAAAATCAGACAGAATTAAAGAATGCGCGAGATGAATCTATAGCTCAACTTGGCACAAAACTGAAATCTGCAAATTCTGCGGAGATCTGAAGTGTGAGCAATATATAGCGACAAATTTCTGATTACGGATTGAAATTGATGTCGCTATCAATACAATATCGGTCTTACTAATAAACCGTGTATAGTTTTTATACGAGACTTATGCAGAGTTGAGACAGAAAACGTTACTAATAAACCACGCATAAGCGAAGGATGTAACTATACAATATACACGAAACCCCTTGTTTACGCGTTGTTTATGGAGAAAAAATGGCCGCCCCTCCAACAGCTGTTCGTATCGACTGGCATTTTATGATGATGGTTGCCTTGTAATCACAGAAGAACAAACCAAAGAGCACAGAATAATCAGAATAATATTGCTGTAGCTTGTACTCTTTGACAAAAATATAGTGTGGTAATCGATCAGAGTCAGTTGTACTATCGATACTTAACACGGCATACTAGAGCACTCTACCGGATGCAATAGAGAACCTCAGACATTTTATTACCTTTCGTAATGAAATAATGACGAAATTATGACGTAGCTGTGTAACAGTTATATTGTTATACACGACGTATGTAGTGATTATTATTAGTAAGGAATTTACACACCACTTATAAACGAGCTACTCATTGTATAAGTATATAACACAGTTAAACGTCTGCATATAGAGTTTTTATTAGTAAGACCGTTAGGCTATAACTGCTTGGGTGCCGGAAACCGGGGGAATGCAGTAAAAAGTACTGTAGTCGTATATATAGACAGTAGTTTGCAGGGTCTCCACTCCTAGTACTTTTAAAAAAATTTTAATTCGCTTGTACTTAATTAGAAAATATAGTCCTTTTTTCCTTACTTATTTTTAAAATCCCGCCAAATATTCTATCTTCAGATGCCTTTATACAACCTGGCAGAATGTTTCCATGTGATATACGCGGTCTCGGGAATCCCAACTGTCACATGAGACCAGACAGTTCAGTGACAGTTTCCCACTCACAATGGCACAGTTATTGCGTCTTGTAACTGACGGCTGGGTTCATAGTCTTTTACCATTATAAGTATCCTATTGCTTGTGAAAATTATGGATAGTGAATTGAATTACATAGAACGAACTATTAAAATAATCGGTAAAAATATAAATTCAAGATTCAGTTACAAATAAGTTACTATTTAGCATTTGGCACGTTTTATTATATTTTATTTGTATTAGTTGTGAACCTGTGTCGATATCTGAATAATACAGAATGAACAGCTAAAACAGCTGATTAAGCTATGGCAAGTGCCTACTTTTAGTGTTTTATATTTTAATAACGCGCCGGTATCTGTAAAGCAATTCTGGATAAGTGGAAAGAGAAACTCGGTACATTCAAGTATTACATAATAGACAAAATAAGGAGGAAAGATATGGTAAAATTGGGAGATAAATGAATCTATACTTTGTTCCATAATGTCTGACAGGAGAAGTGGACATTGCCGACAGAGAAAAAGAGAAGTATAATTGCTTTTCAACCAATGACAAGGGTCGCATTTCATGCTAATCTTGAAGTTGGGCGGAGGAAGAACGCTTCAAGCCGCCCAACTTCAAGACAAGCGTGGAGTGAGACCTCTGTCATTGGTTGAATAGCAATTATACTTCTCTTCTTCTCTGCCGGCAATGTTTACAGTTCCTGTCAGACATTACGGAACAAAGTATAGTACTTTTCTTCCAGATCTAGTATTTTTCTTTCTCCAAGTTTGGTACGTTTTATTTTTCACTGATGGAGACCCTGGTAGTTTGTCGGAAAGCGTGCAATAAAGTGCAAGTAAACTATAAGAGGGACATTCGTCAATAATTATATCTTGGCAGAAGTTATATGCATTGTCTAGTTTATCTGAAGACTTGCATACAAATGGCTTTTAAGGAACCCGAAGGTTCATTGCCGCCCTCACATAAGCCCGCCACTGGTCCCTATCCTGTGCAAGATTAATCCATTCCCTACCATCATATCCCACCTCCCTCATATTCATTTTAATATTATCCTCCCATTTACGACTCGGCCTCCCCAAAGGTTTATTTCCCTCCGGTCTCCCAACTAACACTCTATATGCATTTCTGGATTCGCCCATATGTGCTACATGTCCTGCCCATCTCAAACGTCTGGATTTAATATTCCTAATTATGTCAGGTGAAGAATACAATGCGTGCAGTTCTGCGTTGTGTAACTTTCTCTATTCTCCTGTAACTTCATCCCTCTTAGTCCCAAATGTTTTCCTAAGAACGTTATTCTCAAACACCCTTAATCTCTGTTCCTCTCTCAAAGTGAGAGTCCAAGTTTCACAACCATACAGAACAACCGGTAATATAACTGTTTTATAAATTCTGACTTTCAGATTTTTTAACAGCAGACTAGATGACAAAAGCTTCTCAACCGAATAATAACACGCATTTCCCATATTTATTCTGCGTTTAATTTCCTCCCGAGTGTCATTTATATTTGTTACTGTTGCTCCAAGATATTTGAATTTTTCCACCTCTTCGAAGGATAAATCTCCAATTTTTATATTTCCATTTCGTACAATATTCTGGTCACGAGACATAATCATATACTTTGTCTTTTCCGGATTTACTTCCAAACCTATCGCTTTACTTGCTTCAAGTAAATTTCCCGTGTTTTCCCTAATCGTTTGTGGATTTTCTCGTAACATATTCACGTCATCCGCATAGACAAGAAGCTTATGTAACCCGTTCAATTCTAAACCCTGTCTGTTATCCTGAACTTTCCTAATGGCATATTCTAAAGCGAAGTTAAAAAGTAAAGGTGATAGTGCATCTCCTTGGTTTAGCCCGCAGTAAATTGGAAAAGCATCAGATAGAAAATGGCCTATACGGACTCTACTGTGAGTTTCATTGAGACACATTTTGATTAATCGAACTAGTTTCTTGGGAATACCAAATTCAATAAGAATATCATATAATACTTCTCTCTTAACCGAGTCATACGCCTTTTTGAAATCTATGGATCAAAGATAATTTCTTTCTACAGACCGCACCGACATGGCAATTGGAAAATGAATGGTCGGTGCTGCACTTTTCCCCATTGCAAGGGAGAAATAAAATTCTGTCGTTGTAAGGGGTCGAGCTAATGGTTTCCTGGGACAAGGCAGGTGTGCTAGGAACAAGTAACGGCACCGATGCTGGGCAGCGATATGCTGGCTAATCACTTGCTACTCGGTGGGAAGAGGAGGGGGAGAATAAAACTCGTGCCATATTGCCGGCAGGGCGATATCTTATCAACGGTAGTTCCCACTCCCCACCTCCCTTCATATTATCTTTACTGACCGAGCTACCCTTCATAAAACGAATACTAGCACCACATGGGAACGGTAATGAAGTCAAGCCACAGAGGAGTAAGTGAAGTAAAATTTATGCTTTGGACATCTCTTTTAATATTTTACTGGATGTTCACTTCCATAGGCGGAGACCTGTGCGGTAACTGTGCCCCTCATAAATCTATAATAACAAACTGAAACATATTCAATTTTTCCCCTTCAGATGAAATATTTAGTAAATGAAATATGGTCTTCCTCTACGAATATTGTACTTGTAAGCGAGCGAACATTCTTCAAAAGAGAGCGCTAGAAGCACCAATTCCAGCAAATGGTCCAGGGCGAAAGTGGCTCCCTGCCCTGCGTACATATTACTTCCATCACGGGAAATGGAAGTCCTGCAGACACAGCGGCACTCCTCATTTTTACCTATAAGTTAGTTCTTGCGTTTGCAACAACCCAGACTTCGTACAGAATGGCATCCCGTTTTAATTAAGAATAACAGGATAATCACAATAAGGCAGAAGATTTACTTACGGAATTCGGACACCTTCTTATATACAAGATAAGGAAACGTGATGTTCAAATTTAATACAATTACCGTAACTTGCCAGGAAGCCTACTTCTACGTGAGAATATTTAACACAATTAAAACGCAAAGAAAACAACAGGCATACGATGTTATTATCACAAGTGTTACAAATGATGATGATGATGATGATGATGATGATGATAATGATAATAATAATAATAATAATAATAATAATAATAATATCATTATCATCATCATCGTCATAACATATCTTTCCGGCAACATATGTAGGAAACTCGGTTCGATTCCCGGTTAGGGAAGTGGACATTTTTTACCTATATTCCTCCCATAGTGACTTATCTCTTTTTCCACGGTGCTTTAAGTACTGGGTGTTCAGTTCAAAGTGTGTCATGGCTCGCTGTATGCCGTCATATGGCTACCCGATGAGCCTAGAGAATTCAATCTTCCTACACTTCCGCAGAGGCGTATTACCTATGTGCCAGAGAAGTTGCCTAGAAAGTACGGCGTTCAATCTGTAGAGTACTTACCGATACGTACGGTAACTCCAGTAGTGGCAGGAATGTGAACTGTTTGGAAACACGTACTGGGGTGAGTATTTGTCTTACTGTCGGGATATGGGAGAGGGTTAAGACGATTACTTAATACGGTATTTGTTGACATTAACTTCGACTGTCAACATGGACACGGAGCATTTGATTTGTGTTGTGGAATGTTGCCGTACGCAACCGATGATAACAAATATCCTGCGTACGACTTTTCCGCGCAAAACACAGTTCGAAAGAGGTTATGGTAGCACACAGACCGTACACACCGCCATCTGTTGCTACGACGTTCAAGTTATACCGTACACGTTCTCAAGTTCAGATTGAACGCCTTGATTAATAGGCAACTTCTCTGACATAAAAGCTGAAACTCGCTTCAAATCGCTGACTCACAACAGTGACGTCATGACACACTTTGAAATGAACACCCAGTATTGTTATTTAAAGACTCTTTAGCAATTACTACGTCATTTAAAGTCGATGGAACTGGCGATAGCGAGACGATATTTGGCGAGATGAGAAAGACAATTAGCCATATTATTATCTGAAATTCGCCTTACAGTGGAGAAAACCTCTCAAAATATCCAACCAGATAATCAGCCAAAACAGGAATCAAATCCATTTCCGAGCTCAGCTCCGGATCTGCAGGCAAATATGCCTACCGCCTGAACTACCCTGGCAGCTGTCTCGTGTCCATCCTGTCTTACTTGGTTATTTAACGACGCAATATCAACTACTAGGTTATTTAGCGTCGTTGGAATTGATATAGGCGAGATATTTAGGAAGATGAGACGAAGGATTCGGTATGATTACTTGACATTCGCCTCACGGTTAGAAAAAATCTCGGAAAAAACCCAACCAGGTAATGAGCACAAGCGGGAATCGAACCCACACAAGCAGACAAATGCGTTATCACCTGAGCTATGTCGGTGGCTTGGATCAACCTTACAGCAAGATGATTAATTCAGAAATGGAGGAGTTCTGGCATATATTGAGAGAAAACATGCCCAAAACATGTTTTTGACTGTCTCAAATAGATCTACAGCTGGTCCAGCCAGGAATTGAACCCGTGTCTCAAGGGTGAAAACCGACGGTTGAGGAATTCGACTATGGCACATATGTGTGTTTTAAACAGATTTCCAATATCACCATGAGGTTGTGGAAAATGTAGGGCTGCAAATATATTCTATGATTCAATTTTGATTTTGATGATGATGATGATGATGATGACAACGACGATGATCATGATCATGACGACAATAATAAAATTATAATATTAATTGGTTGGTAGGCCTACATTACAGCTTTCAATCTTGTACTCTCATTGTCTATAAACTGCCATGATTATTTTCAACTAAATCTCCATTCTCATCGCCTACACGTGTGCAACAGCCTGTACAAACTTCGACGGCGTGTGAAAAGGCTGAAGTATATAGGAAAGCATATAGCAGGGTAACTGTGTTGATAAAGCAAGCATGTGGCGAGCAGGATTCACTATCTTACTGATATATTTAACCTTCAGTTATCGCAGTTCAAACGAAAGTAATAAAGACGAATTGAACCAAATTCCAAATTCTGCAGAAAGGATCCATATTTTGAACAAAGTTACTTCGTATAATACGCTTTTGGTTAAATAAATAAGTATGTAGTTATATTTACTTGTGAATTTATCACTCACGTTTAACTTTAAAGCACATTTTTCTCAGTTTAGACATAATGTAGGTTGGTTCCTTTCTGAAAAATTTGTTCCAATTAGATTCATGTTGTGTGTACTAACTCGACAGCAAAGTTTATTGAAAATAATGATTCAGAAAATATAGTTGCGTTGCGTTTTGTAAGTTTCATGAACTCACAGCTGCAGAGAATCTGAATACCTCGAAGGTTATATCGTTGGTTTCTTGGTAAAAGTGACCTAGTCCAAAATGCAAAATTGTTGGGAAAAGGCATTTAAAGGTTTAATGATCCATCCAAAGACAACTGTACTTCTTTAGATGTTAGTAATTAGTTATTTTGAAGATAAATGTGTCATATTATTAGTTTTCAATATAAAATTATGTCCTACATTTTCATAATGCTTGGAAGCCTGCAATGTGACTTGGTCACTTTTGCCAAGAAACTGACGATATACATACTTACTTACTTGTCACAGCAGCTATTAAGTGAAAATGATTAATATTTGCTAGTATGTAGAATTTGGCAGAAATTATTCATATTACGATATTGTGCGGTCACGATTTACTTTTCCAGAGAATTTGAATACAGAATTCCCCAAAAATATGTTATTCCAAATAACAAAAAAATTTGTACAAGTTCTTTCCTCTGCCGATATATTGTATGTATGACATTGTAGGCCTACTGAAGAGATCTCGTATTTTAGCTCTGTCTCTGTGCAACGTCACATTTTGCAGTGAGTGGGCAGAGAGATAACAACAGATTGTATAGACCCAGAAATAATTGATCTAAATACATTCATTCTTCAGTAATTAATTTTTTCCTACAGAAAATGTAATTTTTCAGTAAGTTTTCATACCAGAAAAATTGTTTATAATCCGCAGTTTGAAAGATATAGAGATTGGATTTGCAGTAGAAAACTTTTTTTTCCACAGACATTTAGTTCCTTTATAAACATCAGGGGATTTCACATAAGTATAAGCACAGGAATACAACATCTCTTTCCTTGAACTTCTGGTAGAACCTGTATTTTAATGAAAATCTACTTACTTACTTACTGGCTTTTAAGGAACCCGGAGTTCATTGCCGCCCTCACATAAGCCTGCCATTGGTCCCTATCCTAAGCACGATTAATCTAGTCTCTATCTTCATATCCCACCTCCCTCAAATCCATTTTAATATTGTCTCTCCAAAGGTCTTTTTCCCTCCGGCCTCCCAACTAACACTCTATATGCATTTCTGGATTCGCCCATACGTACTACATGCCCTGCCCATCTCAAACGTATGGATTTAATGTTCCTAATTATGTCAGGTGAGGAATACAATGCGTGCAGTTCTGTGTGGTGTAACTTTCTCCATTTTCCTGTAACTTCATCCCTCTTAGCCCCAAATATTTTTCTAAGCACCTTATTCTCAAACACCCTTAACCTATGTTCCTCTCTCAAAGTGAGAGTCCAAGTCTCAGAACCATAAAGAACAACCGATAATATATCTGTTTTATAAATTCTAACTTTCAGATTTCTTGACAGCAGACTGGATGATAAAAGCTTCTCAACCGAATAATAACAGGCATTTCCCATATTTATTCTGTGTTTAATTTCCTCCCGAGTATCATTTATATTTGTTACTGTATTTGAATTTTTCCACCTCTTCAAATGAAAATATACTCTTAAGAAAATCATAGTTTTCTACAAATTCCTTTTCCAGTAAACCTATGGAAAATTATTCTACTGTAGCTTTTAAAAATCCTTACTCGTAAGACAGCGTAACCGTGCCCTGAGCCGACAACACTACGTATACATTTTGAATACAATAATTTTTATTGTATCACTGAAATAATTATATTGACGGGGAATCTTTCTCGTACTATTGATATGTTGTTACGTTTAATGCTCTATCACTTTACTGCTGAAGTAACCTACGTTAATTGCTAATTATCGGAGAGAGCGAAAACTCATTAATCTTGATGAATTACCGGGAAGACTTCGAGGAAAATAGTACTTTCTTAATGATTGCTAGCATTACAAGGATTCATTGCAGCAGAGAAGAAAGTCTTTATTGTGAATCTCATTATTTACCACTCAGCGAGAACTTGAGAAATGCAGAGAAATAAAGCTTTAATATTTATAGCACTTAGAATGTACACAATCCAAGAGGAAAACAGTACAGCGATTCTGCTTTCTAACCTGCAATACAAGTCGTCCCACCTTAAAACAGAACAGCTACAATACGACTAATTAACAGTTTCAACGGAAGCGGAAATGAAACCAGAGCCTCCCACTGTCTCTCATCAATTTGTTACGATTTGAAACGCCGTGCACTCCACAGATGTGCACTACTGAAAGAGAGTGCTTTGATATTTCCGTTTCGTAAGCAGTAATTTACGTGTTGCCTATGACGTAGGATCCTGTATTGTACAACGTACGTGCATATAGAGTGGAATTAAAGTTTAACATTTCCCCAGCGTACATGAGTGTACGGCCATTGCGCTTCTACTCTACAGGCGTGTCTAAGAAATGGAATCAACGACCAAGGCAAGTGGGAGGAAAGCTAACATTCTCACTTACTGGAATACCAATTACTCAACTTACTCCAGAGGGTTATAGATTTGATGAAAGCATTTTTATCAATTAGTAACGTTTACAAGATATCAATATACGCTAGACGTACATGGGCATGTCGTCGCACGAATAGGATTAAATTGGTAACTCGTACGTACAAAGACTTCATTTTGTTCTCTCAGGTGCATGGGAAGAAGAATACAGGCAGAAATTATAGCGAGGACGAGGAACTTGGCATGCAGTTCATTCACGTTCATTATTCCACCAACGCGCCTGCCTATCCCTGCACTGTTCAGGAAGTCTCAGTCATGTTGTTTCTTGATTGCAATAATAATAACAATGAACTTTACTCAACTTAGTGGTCTATAATTCAATGGCAAACGTAGCATTTATAAGAATCCTTTAACTCTAATTAGTAGTGTTGTGGAATTTAAATCGAATAATCGAGTAGATCAAAATTAATCGGTTGTAGTTCATATTAATTATTATTTTGTTAATACAAACTCGTACTAAAAATTCAGACAATATTTATCTCTCTGAAATTGCTTACTTATAAGCGCCAATAGTACTGTTATTTTCTAACTATAAACCAGGTAACGTAGGGAAAATCTTTGCATAAACACTTCAGAAAGAGATGGAGATATGAGGACAGTGACCTAGTCTACCTCTATTGAAATTTGAAACACAAGCGAACCCTTATTAAGTTTTATGGTTTTCCAAGAAAATTTCTACCTCGTTGTCAGCTCATCTTGATAGCATATGAAAGATATACTTTTCTGGGATTTGTCTTCCTCATACCTTATAAAAATAGCCATGTCTACACTGTATGCAAGTGAGAGCGTAACTATCTTATTTTCTTTCTAAAATCTGGTAATTTGATTACAATAGGGGCCAGTCTTCTGTTTCTACCTCTGTAATTTTGCAATTGCAGTTTCTGTACTGAGTTTGTATATGAAAGTTGTGAGAAAAGAAAAAAAAAATCAGTTTTCTGCGGTCTGTGAAAAGTGTAAACTCCATTGTGTCATATGAGAATTTGCGAGGTAAATTCGGTTAACGTTTGGATTTAAATTTAACGATCGTGAAGTGCTTGACAGAAGAACAGTTTTTTCGTGTTTAGTGATGCAGGAAACATTGTTACTAAACGTAGAGCGGCACTTAATTCGGAGCATGTGAATGCACTCACATGTTTAAAATCATGGATGAAGCAGTATTAACTAGGTGAGTCTTCATACTTTTTGTTATTTATGTTTGTCTCAAAAATTCCCGGAGAAATTGACACAAATTATAAGGCTCATAGTAAATATGTTAGTAAGTAATTAAAATATTTGTTTTCTAATAACATTTAATTCTTATGCTTATCACCGAAGACAAGATAAGTTTAACAATCGATTAAATTCAAATAGTTAATCGATCGATTAAATATTTTGATCGATCAACAGCACTACTAATTAGACGTCGGTTTATATCGGTTCTTAGTTGCAGCTCAAGTGATAGGATTTTCAATCCAGCGTAGCTGAGTTCGATCCGGAAAAGAAAGATATTTGTCTCCGTTCAATAGAGATTCTGTTTCCCTTGCCTTGTATTTGTCTGGAGTTATCTGTGTTCTCTCAAGCAGTGGCCCTGCGACATGCTTATCGAATGACCGAAAAGTCCTGCTACTGGCGGACGACAATGGGTCGAAATCCTCAGAAGTTTGACAAAAGTACTGATGTTATTCATTTCTTAAAGGTTTGTGATGATGATCTGTCTAAATCACATTATCTCTACGTTCCTGATTAATGAAGATTTCAATATACGTTTTTATTTCCTGTTATTTTTTAACTGTTTTGTACTACCGTATTTTGAGAACCGGTCGTAATACAACTAAAAGGTGGCCTGTCTGCCTGTAATTACAATATGTAATGAAGAAACTATATGTTGCAAGTAAATATTTCTGAAGTATACAGTATGTCAGTAAGCAAGATATTTAACAGAGTGGGTTGAAGACTTATAATGTCAATAAGACCAGGAGAGATATTTCATTAAGATGAACAATTAAAACGCGCTAAATAACTAATTATAAAGTAGAATGTAACTGATAACCCGTGGTGTATGTACTTAGAAAATATAAACTTCTATGACACCATAAGCGAGAATATGAGCCCAGAGAGTTGTCAATGTTTTAGCTTTTATTATTAAATAAACTATGTTTTAATATTTCCCTACTGTTACAGGCATTACGTAACAGTGTTGTATGGATAGACTGTCATAAGCCAGTTTTCCAGGTCTGGTTATGCACATTATTGTTGTTGTTTTTTTTTTTGTTGTTCATTAAGAGTATACTGTATTTAATTATCTCTATTTTCTCATATACAGGGTGATTCACGAGGAGTTACCGCCTCTTACGGAGCTCATTTCCGAAGACAGTTTGAGCAAAAGATGTCACGTAAGCACGGGTCCTATTCTCAATATTTACAGAGTTATACTAATTTGAAGTTGTTTGTAAAATGCCTTTTTTATTTAATTTTAAAGGCAAAAGAATATTACAGATGAAGAATGAACTATTCAGAAGTATCATTTCTTTAATTGGCTAGTATTCTGAACCTAAAAATGTGTTACGAATTCCATAGTTGCTTCATGAAGATTTTTTTTAACTACAAAATTACATTTTTCTTGCGCACTTATCACAATTGTTACAAATCACGTCATCTATGTAAACTATTTAAGATTGTACATTAGAATGCAAAATTGAACTGTAAAAAATCAAGTTGCTAGAAGTCGTGTGATATGTGTAACATTTTAAAATTCCTTTTGAGAACGAAAATTTACATTTGTTCGGATCAAATTTAAAGGACAAAACAAAATTCTTTTAATCTTAATACGTTTATCTCTTAAGGGGTTAGGTACAGCTTACAGCAGTAAAATTTTGGAAATATTCGACATTTTTTTCTCCATTACTGTATCTTGTACAACAATGAAAATTGGTATGTTTAAAACGCTGTCCTTCTGCATATGAAAAAAAAAATATTTTTACTATTTAAAAAATATTTACATTTTCCCCCCCCCCCAAAATTCAGTTCACTGTGCAGTGATGAAGCGTTTCTCACATAACTCAAAAACTATCCAACATTCTGTGATGAAATATTTTGTGTGTATTTATGCATGTCATATCTACAATATGATGCAAGATCACTTCTCTACCTTTGGTAGATTGTCTGATAAAAAATAAATTCATTTAAAAATGGTCAAATATCAGTATTTTCTTCTAACACCTAATAAAAAATACTAGTTATTAAGGAATGTAGTTGAAAGAGCATGATATTGTAAACATGAGTTTTAGCAATAAAATAAAAGAGAGAGAACATGAAAAAGTTAACAAGGTTATAAGTTATGAGGGAAACGCTTCATCACTGCACAGTGAACTGCCATCATTTTTAATTTTGAAAATATATATATATATATATATATATATATATATATATATATATAAGTAATTTTTTTTAAATCGTAAAAATATTTTTTTCATATAGCAGAAGGACAGTGTTTTACACATACCAATTTTCATTATTGTACAGTATACAGTAATGGAGGAAAAATATGTTGAATATTTCCAAAAATTTTACTGCTGTAAGCTGTACATAACTCCTTAAACTGACTGAGAATTTTAGGAATTAAATCAATGGATTTTTCAAAACATGCTATGAAATGTTTCATATAACACAATTTTTATCTCGAAAAGAAAGCAAAAACGATCAAAATTGTATTAAACTTTTTTGTTTGACACATATCACAGAATAACTCCCTGAAATTTATGACATTACTTATAATTCACCGTGTGTGTGTTTTGTTTGTTTGTTTTTGTGTGTGTTTTTTGTTTGTGTGTGTGTCAAATACTACAAAATAAAAACTTGGATGTTCCTGCAGGTAGTTTATTTTGCAGTGTCATTCATAAAGTGCAAAATAATTGATTTGTAGCCTTTCTTAATCGGTTGAGAAGCTTTCGTCATCTAGTCTTCTATCAAAAAAATCTGAAAGTTAGAATTTATAAAACAGTCATATTACCGGTTGTTCTGTATGGTTGTGAAACTTGGACTCTCACTTTGAGAGAGGAACAGAGATTAAGGGTGTTTGAGAATAAGGTTCTTAGGAAAATATTTGGGGCTAAGAGGGATGAAGTTACAGGAGAATGGAGAAAGTTACACAACGCAGAGCTGCACGCATTGTATTCTTCACCTGACATAATTAGGAACATTAAATCCAGACATTTGAGATCGGCAGGACATGTAGCACGTATGGGCGAATCCAGAAATACATATAGAGTGTTAGTTGGGAGGCCGGAGGGAAAAAGACCTTTGGGGAGGCCGAGACGTAGGTGGGAAGATAATATTAAAATGGATATGAGGAAGGTGGGATATGATGATAGAAACTGGATTAATCTTGCTCAGGATAGGGACCAATGGCGGGCTTATGTGAGGGCGGCAATGAACCTCCGGGTTCCTTAAAAGCCAGTAAGTAAGTAGTAAGTAAGCCTTTCTTAATTTACAACGAAATGTTCTCGGGTTCATCCAATAAGTATTATATGATTGGAACTCACTCGTCCGACGAAGAACCTGCGGTAGCACTTCGCCGTGTCGTCCGTCTCGAACTTGGCGCGCCAAGAGGTGTGTGGCAGGATAGGGTTGCCCCTTGTATCGAAAGGGCAATCGTGGTCCTGCCCGTCCAGCCAGTAGCCGCCACCGGGAGGCAGGACGATCATTGGGTAGGGTGCCGCCTTCTGCAGCGTCTCCTCTAGCAGGCGCTGAGACCCGCCACAGGGAGGTGTCGTGGAGACGGCGGTCGGCGCCGTGGTGGAGGAGCGGTTGTCCTCACGGGACGCCTGGAAGCACAAGACAAGAGAATGCAAAGTAGAGTAAACATTGATACTCTGTAAAATCAGGTAGACTTACTGTGTGAATTCTTGCTAAGCCACTAGATTCCAATAAATATCCTTGTAAGGAAGGCCACTGGAGGAAATAAATAAAAGAGCTATTATTTTAAAATATTACAAGATAAAGAAGAACACAACATGTGTGTTTTAAGTCATAACATGTATAAAATAAAAGTGATGAGGGGGAGGTGGAAGGCTCTGTCACGGAGATTACAACATTAAACAATTAATATTTGAGGAGAAAAATTTGCTCCGGCGCCGGGGATCGAACCCGGGTCCTTGGTTCTACGTACCAAGCTCTGTGACCACTGAACTACGTCGAATTCAATCCACAGCACCGGACCGAACTCTCCTCCGTCAATGTTTTCCCTTTGTGGCCTGACTCCAAGTTAGGCATATACTGTATGTTGACGTATGTCCAATGTCAACTGCCATTGTACTAGGAGCGCACTCAGCTGAGT
Organism: Periplaneta americana; assembly: GCF_040183065.1. Taxonomy (NCBI): domain Eukaryota; kingdom Metazoa; phylum Arthropoda; class Insecta; order Blattodea; family Blattidae; genus Periplaneta; species Periplaneta americana. Next base: position 152,809,643 of record NC_091121.1, read on the forward strand.
GACTTGTTTGGCCGAGATTCCGCAGTTACGTGCACAGGAATCTGTACAAATATATAAGCACTACAGCTATGAGAATATTATAGCTCAGTGATCAGAGCGCTTGGTACGTATAACCAAGGATCCGGGTTCGATCCCCGGCGCCGGAGCGAATTTTTCTCCTAAAATATTAATTGTCAATATCAGAGATATTATTCTGTAGGACAAATTAATAACTCTATAATATCATTAAACAAGCATGCCCATTAGCTTAGAAGGGATACAATTTACTATTATTTATAGAACATTGATATATTTATATTCTTGACTACTCGACTTTGTAAATGATACAATAGCATATACAGTATATTTTACCTCTGATCGAGGCTCTGGCCGATATGTTCATCTATTATCAGGCAGTACATCTCACTTGACGATATGTGTCAGAGGAAGAACAATTGTTTGTATGCATCTGAAGTCTGACTAGTGTAATATGTAACTAGTCCGTGATGTATGCAATGAAGGGAGGAAAGGAACTGAGTGATAATAAAGTGGTAAATATTAAGAATTTTACTGTGGATATTTCAACGTTTGATTAATAAATGAAATTTGATGTGATCTAACGACCCTACCTCATTATCTCCTGACTTAGTTGCCTCATAAGTGATGACTTAAAGGTGTCATTTGTGAAGTTCAGACCTGTCTTTGGATAATTGACTAAACAACAACGAGATAAAATCTCCAATAAGCACAATTATGCAAGAATCCTTTCTTTCAACCACTTAAAGGAATGTGGGGGGAACATAAGTAAGGGGTATTTATGTTATAATACAGATAGCAAATACTGTAATGTAATGGAACAGGAGGATATGGCTTAGGTAGAGTATTATAATATATATAGCAGACAGACGACAGACAGACAGATAGGCAGATAAACAGAAAAGAGGCAGACAGAGGGACAGACAAAGACAGACAGACACAAAGAAAGAGAGAGACAGATAGACCGAGATACACAGAGATAGATGGATAGATAGATAGATAGATAGATATAGATAGATAGATAGATAGACAGACAGACAGATAGATAGGCAGATAGACAGATAGTCTAGGTGGTTGATGGAAAGATAAATATAGAACGTAGACAGAAATATCAAGATGTGCATTTACAGACGTGTGCAAATTATTAGACTCAGCACCACATTTTTTACATTTTCATAATATCATGAATTACTGGCCACAAAATAATGCTGTAGGACTCTATGCGACAGGATCACTATAAAAAGTTCTAGAAACCCGAATTTTTCCACAAATGAGGGACTGGTTCCCTGATAGTGAATGCGTCTTCGTGTAGGATGGAGCACCCTGTTACAAAACCAGATCAGTAACTAATTTTCTGGCTGAAAATAATGTAGATGTCCTTCCCTGGCCAGGTAACCGCAAATTCAATTGAAAATCTTTGGTATATCGTGGGGGGGGGGGAACTACGATTACCACCAAGGTGGACCTCATAGAAGCACTTATCCAAATATGGCACAGGGATGAAGACATCAAGAAACAATGTGAAAATCTCATGAACAGCATGCCAAACCGCATAAAATTTATAATAAAAAACGAAGGGTTTCATACTAAATATTAATTGTTGCAAACAGTGTGTAATAAATTAGTTTTGTAGAATAAATGTTATTTGAATCATACATATTATCGTTTGAGTATAATAATTTGCACACGTCTGTACTTGTGAATTATTAAATACATGTAAAATGGCCGAACAAAGCATGTTTCTCAAGGAATGTCAGTTTTACACGCGTTTTGCATGTAAATCCGGGCTCTAGTAATTTACAACAATAATAAGGAGTAGTATGAAAGGAAGACACTTCAAACGCACGGTACTGGTATGTGATCTGTGACAGTAATGGTCGGAATCGTTAATTAGACTGGAGAGAATGTGTGAACTATGGCGAAAGGGGACGCATACCGAGACGTAACAATATTGTGCTTGACCTGGTGGCACAATGCCAGCACAGTTTACAAACTATCTCTAGAGCCAATATGTACACAAACATTACACTAACATTTTAAAGGTAAAGGTAACCTCTTTATACGCCATGAAGGCGAATCAGGGGCATGGAGGTAGAGCTCCATGCTTCTGTGACCTCAGCACTTTAGTGAGTAAATGTGGTCGTACAGTAATTTTATTTAGAATAAACATGCACGGTTTGTTGCATGTTAGTTATTCGTCAGACCAAATGTTCAAAGACTGCCTAACTGGGAATAACAACAGGGGCATTAAGAGCATTCATTTTGTTCAAGTGGTAAACTCTCACGAAGCTATCTATAATCACAAACATATTCTAAATTTTACAACGCAGTAGTCACGCTCTTTCCACGTGGTTCACAAAAGTATACAAGCGCTCGCAATTAGTTTGCACTTTAACGAAAATTAAAAAGACTTCAACATGTTAATTACTCATAAAACTAATACAGTAGGCCTAAACTGTCATCCGTTGTTAAGCGGTAGCGTTTTCAACGGCAAGTTAATGGACCTGAAAGCAACTGGCTACGTACTGGAAGATCTCGAGTTCAATCCCAGGTGGTGGTAGTAGGGTTTTCACAGTTTACTTTTTTTTAGTAGGTTATTTTACGACGCTTTATCAACATCTTAAGTTATTTAGCGTCTGAATGAGATGAAGGTGACAATGCAGGTGAATGAGCCCGGGATCCAGCACCGATAGTTACCCAGCATTGCTCATATTGGGTTGAGGGAAAACCCTGGAAAAACCTCAACCAGGTAACTTGCCCCAACTGGGAATCGAACCCGGGCCACCTGGTTTCGCGGCCAGACGCGCTAACCGTTACTCCACAGGTGTGGACTCACCGTTCGCAAAACTTCCAGAACGGTCTCGAGGTTCACCGAGTCTCTTATCCGGGTCTTTCTCGGAGTAAAAGTCGGTTGAAGCGTGGTGCCGACCACTTCACCTCATTCTAATGTCAGGGTCATGAAAGCATGAAACTGTACTTCCAAACGTCTTCATGATGTTTAGGCCTAATATGTTTAGTGTTGGCTAAAAATCCTCGCAACGGCCCGGAAAGCTTAAAAAAACTCACAATGTAGATGAGAACGACCGTAACAGTGAGAAATCAGTACTGTTTTGCACAAACAATCATCTTTCTGCTTATCTACAGTGCGATTTTTGAATTCCCGTCCACGAGCGTTTACTCATACGGGGGTAAATTCCTTAATTTGTATTTCTGTTTTATGTAAATAATAGTTTCTTAATGAGTCTTTTTAATGTACAGTATAAAAATAAATCGTTCTTTAATTGTTAATGTTAGTTGAATAAAGCTTTATATATAAACTGTGGATCTCCTTGATAATGTGGCCAGATAGTAGATGACCATGATACGTTAAGTCTTAGGAAGATAGAAATTCACAGTACACTACACAGCCGTGTATATGGCTCAAATCCATCGACGTTAGATCATCGTATACGGCGCACATTCTACTCTTCTATCTTACGTCACAGCAGCATCAACGGGCTGGTAATCGAGGGTTGCTGATTTGAGTAAGGTTTGATCGTGTCCTAATAACTAACACTCGGGAAGTAGCTCTCGGCTAGGAGGTTATAGCCAGCGCCTTCATTTAATACCCAGTTGGAAAAGCCTTTGTGTTATATCTTTTTTGCACGCATCAATACTTGCGATGACAAGCGTTGTTGTCACGTTTCCGCTGTAAAGATCGTTCCTAGTTAAATTACCATCCTTCATCATATTAAAGCCTGTGTGATATATCCTGTCTCACTGTGAAAAGAGAGAGAAAAGAGATATGTCTTACTTCGTCTGTATTGTTATGGCGATGGGGGAGTGGAGCGGTGCCGTCCATCCATCCAGTGGCGGAAGGAACTAGTTGATACATTCTATAGCGCAAAATAAAATAACAAAATATCTCTCTTCGTACTGTGTAGTTCCGTCACTGAGCTTAGAACTTAAATTTTAAACTACCATCAAAATATGGCATCATTAAATTTTAACTCTCAACATACACATATCTTATATTTATATTCTTGCAATCATTAAAATCCAAAAGATATATATGCATATGCATCACCTCTTGAATGCATGCTATCATTTTGAATTTTATAAATTGTTTTAATATTTTGATATATAATGATGTTCCTATACTGTTTTATTCATTATGTATGCTTTATGTTTTTATATTTCACTTGTGTTCAATTTGTCTAATTTATTGCTTTTCCACCTGATGATGATTTTCTGTAAAATCGAAAATATTTGTGGATACAACCAAGAATTATAATGTGAATATTGTAACAAAACTTGTTTTTATACCAATCTGATAATAAGTTGTTGACTGAAATTATAATATAATTTTCCTTACCATATAAGTGAAATAGGTCCTTCTCGTGTTTACTGGCCTGGCTCAGACTATTTATTGTAAGAGTAAACCTCTAAATTTCTCAGAAGTCAGTATTCTAGTTTCAATGCAGTACGGTTGAGCACAGTCATGTACGAGTTCTAGAATATTCTGTACTAGATTAATTACCGTTCATTGTTCTAGTTCTCTTTCATTATTTATCTTTAGCTATTATTATTTAGTTGATTATTTAACGACGCTGTATCAACTACTAGGTTATTTAGCGTCGATGGGATCGAGATGAGGCCGAGGATTAGCCATAGGTTACCTGATATTCGCCTTACGGTTGGGGAAAACGTCGGAAAAAACCCAACGAGGTAATCAATCCAAGCGGGGATCGAACCCGCGTCCAAGCGCAATTCCGGATCGGCGACTTATTTATTATTAATCTATTATTGTATTATTATTGTATGATATATATTCATATTTGTTTATATTTATTATCATCAATATATTTATTCATTTATTAACCACTGCGCCATATTGATAAATCCTCACCACCTTTAACATTCTAACAAGGTAGACGTGTCCCAATACGGAATGGCAAGCAGACGGCGTGTCACATTTTGTTACTTCACCTGCCGAAGACGCGATTCACAGTTTGCAAATTTCTCACGTGCACGTATACGAGTTTCGTTCGACCACTGAACTTAATGGAGATGGTGGTGAGCATCAAATTGCGGTTCGGGGCAAGGCCTTCTGAAAGCAGTTTGAAGGACGGCTAGTGGTCCTTCTATCACCATAGATAGATGATGCATAAAATACCGGAAAACTTGCAGTGGTAAAGCTTGTTAGTTGCTCCATCGATAGATTTATCAGTACTTAACGGTATAAATTTTGCCGTTGAAATGTACGTATAAATTAATAAAGAAGAAATGCAAAGTACAATCCTAATTAACACCAACGGAAGGTTATTATATACACAACAACAACAACAGCAGCAGCAGCACCAATCACATTCTTTTCTCTTCAATGTACTGCACTATGGAATTCGTTCGAGAACCACAACCTGATTTTCCCTCGTCTATAATGCAATGAATTTCTTTCGGAACTCCGTATGCATCCATTCTTAACTCATAACCTATCTATTGTTTTCTGTATTGATTTGCTGTCTTATTTAAAGTAAATATTAGATCTTGAAAATTTTATTTCAGCTGTAATTTATCGTCCATGTTTCATTTTAATATGCCATACAGGAAAGTGATAGAAAAGAAACCAAATATAGTTATTATATAACACATTTCAGTGTTTTTTAAGTAATGTTTTATAAAAATATTTTGTATGCGAATATTGGGCCCATAAGGAAAGACCGGTAATAGAATTCTAGTGCCATATTGTGAGACAGAAACTGTAAGTTTTTTTTTCAGAGAATACAAGAGATCCCAAAGTCAATAGAACGGTACGTGGAATACGTTAGGTTCAGCCTAAAACAGACCTAACGCACTTTCAGTAACTTTTAGCGAAAACAATGAGATCACAGGAGTGTGGAAGCTGAGTGTGGAAGTTTATCATGCCGTTTTTCTACCTGATCATGTCTTTCAATATTACAGCTCATAAAATCAGTAACTACTGGTAGTCTTGTGCTTGAGTGGCATAGTGTTTTCAAGTGCCTTGTGTGATTCAGATACTTACTGCATAAGACAATGAATTTTGTAATTTGTTTTATTAAATAACAGTTATATACCTATTTTTGTAAGTTTAAACAGATACATATCTTTATATTTACTCTGTGTTAGTACAATACAATAATCTTTACTTAGTTACAATCTAAGTCTACAAATTGCATTTTAATGTTTCTATATACTCGATTTTAAGATCAGATGCGAATATAAGATCCTCCAAAATTTAAAGACAAAAATGTGGTAAAAAATGGGGGTCTTATTTTGAGTAAGTACGGTATTACTCGTAAATAGTGAATAGAAAGTAAATAAAATTTTGTCATTTTCAGACGAGACAGCCACTGTTTGTTGTCATCCTTGTTATTGGTAGTAGCGATGAAGAGGAGATTCAGAGACGAGTACCTAAATAACTTATGCCCTTTCTAGCTGTGATAATATTTAATTTCGGAGTTTTAACACATATACAGGGTGTTTCACAAATACTCTGGCAAACCTTGGGGGCATGTTCCTCACACCAAAACAAGAAAAAAAATTCATATAAACAGATGTCCGAAAATCCTTAGTTTTTTAGTTATCAATGAAAGAACATACTGAAACATCTGTTAGATATTGTCAGCTTGGTAGCAAGTGTTGCAACGTTAATCAATTCAGAAACTCATAACAAATGTTCAAAATGTTCTCCTCTTGCTTCCACACACGCATGCACTCGTTTGATCATGGACTGTCGCACGTTTTCAAATACGACTTGTATCGATAACATTTTAACAAACTGAATATTATTATCGGTTACAAACTAAAGTTAAGTTGTTGGATTATACCTCGAAACGCGTTGAACGTAAACTTCATTGTTATGAGTTTCTGAATTGATTAAAGTTGCAACACTCGCTACCAAGCTGACAATATCTAACAGATGTTTCATTATGTTTTCATTAATAACTAAAAAACTAAGGATTTTCGGACATGTTTATATGAACTTTTTTTCTTGTCTTGTTGCGAGGAACATGCACCCAAGGTTTGTCAAAGTATTTCTGAAACTCCCTGTAGATCTATACAGATAACACAATTTCATGCAAGTCCGACTTAATTGCGGGCATCTGCTACACTGATCACGTGATCAGTCTTGCTCTAATATAGGTCATTCGTTACCTCGTAAAATCAAATGCTTGTGTGCGCCGTAGCTCATAGCACAGTCTAATATATTAAGTCACGAAGCTCAATACATAGCAAATATGCATCCATAGATAGCTGCTAATCACTAGGATCGCTACTATCGCCTCATTACAAACAATGCGAAATAGTACCTGCACAGTCTATTGTTTCTAGCACCCTCAAAACTCAAGCTTCGTGACTGTATATACTAGACCAGGCATGTCAATTGATACCCACAGGAGCAAGCGCGCGCTTTAGAGCCCAGGAGAGCCTAAGCGCTTTACAGCGGAACGGAAAGAGACAGACGAAAGAGGTGGTATATGCCGCTTGGTCGAGCTATATTCAGGGATGGCCAGCACTGATTCAATAGATAAAGGGAAGAGAACTTATTAAAGCTGTATTCATGTAAATTTTTAGATTTGCCTGAGAAGTATAAGTGCATTATGTATGTATTTATTTACACTGCAAGTGGGCATGCACCCGGTGGCAGTGGTATACACAATATAAACAATACACAATAAAGAAATGATAAGCAATACACAATAAATTTACAATACACAATACAATTATACAATACACAATAGGTCTACAATTTTATACACAATACAATAAGAATACACAATATGATTTAACACAAGAATGTAAGTTTTAATTTTAATGCTCATTTTTCACAATATTGATTTTTTTATTCAAAAGAAATATTTTCTCAACTTTTCGTATAGAAAAGTGAAATTTTCAGGTATAGGCCTATTTATTTAGTAGCCTTACAGAATGTTTTCGTAAATCTAATATACCGTATATACGTATTACTGAAGATAGTGTACTGAAAATTTTGAAAATATTCGCATGGAAATTGTTTGTAAGGAAATGAATTAACAAAGCAACTACTGTTACATCATAAGCAAAATATACGTGTCCATGTGTTGTAAAAATGTCAACTCTATAGTTGCAGCAGATTTCGAGAAAATAATTTAATATTCTGATGGTAGGAAGTTGCTCACAAATATCACCTTAAAAACATAATGCGATAAAAGTTTTTTATGCAATATTAGTTACACTTAAAACAGATACAGTACCTAGGTAACTTTGCTTTGTACTGTAATATTGTTTTGATTAGTTTATTGATTACTTTTGTAAGGCTAAAGATGCCATCAATATAAATTCCAACTTATGTCATACTCAATCTCTTTCTTTGGAATATCACTTTCTTTATGAATGATGTGTTTCATCCACTTAATACAGTATAATACTCGTATTATACTACTATGGAATTTAAATGAATATTCCTTCTTAAGTCTCTATTATGTTATTAAGATTTAAAACACAAGTGCAATATTAAGAAATCAGTGTTAGTACTTTTGTTTTACAGACAATATAGATAATATTAAACAGAAAGAAATCATATAAAAATAACGACATAAAATTTCACGTTCCGTTTGAAGTTTGTGCACCACTGTGTTCTTAATCCAACAGGTTGCTTATTCATATACACAACACTTCCTCTTTCCATACTTAGCGCTTGCTGCCCGCGCACGATGTCAAGGTCAGAAAAATGCGCTTGCTTTGACATCACTGTACTAGACTGTGCTCATAGTAAGAAATTTATGGTGGAGGGAAGCTTCCCAGTCCGCTTTTTCTTTCTCCTTACGCGCAGGTAGGCTAGGTTTCACGAGATACCGAATGGCGCGTATACCACGACGCATTTTACAAACACCGGTAGGTAGCTTTACAATATCAACTTACCAGATGACATCACAATTTCTGTAGAATGCTACTGGAACTTCAAATCAATAGATCACTATTTTAGAGAGTCTCAGAATACACAGGCGTCATTCCAAAACAAGGAATGCTGAAATCACTTCCTCCAACATCACAATGCGTTCTCTTCAATGTCAGCACAAGGGCGCGTGTAGGCCTAGACGCCATTCTTCACATGGATGATTTGTTCACGGGATTACAGGTGCACCGAGCTGACATTTTCTGAATAAAATGGGAGTGACATGCTCCAGGTATCCGTTTCTAGTGACGATATCAACCGGATTTTTACGCTAATTTGAAGACGGATATCAAAGAGATGAACTTTAATCAAAAGCTTTCAAGTCTTTACGCACGACATGAAACAAATGCAGCTTGCGGATACAGGCTGCACAAATTACATCATAGATGTGTCAACGGAGAATTAATCAATGTGTGTGGTGAGGCGCAACGTTAAATTTAATATGAGACTGCAGACATGTGCGTTGTAGATATTGGAAATCTGTCATATGCCGCCTAAGTTATGTTTTTACTGTAATCATATTTTTATTACGTCGTATGCGCTTTCAAATAATTAAACCACATCAGAAAAGTGTGGTAATGTAAACTATGCCCGATGGGAGTTGCAAGTCGTGACCTATCATATGGCGACTGGGAACATTCTATACTCTTGAAATATCTATACCATTAATATCAGAATGTAAACTTACGAATTCTAATGGAGGCAGAAGAACAATTTGGACAACTTCAAATACATGGGGTGTACTATAAGTAGACAGTGGATGCAGGACGACTTATCATTAAATGTAGGTGCACATTTACTATATGTTACATTTTTTTCATTCAGACCATTGGCTCAACAGGTTTTAAACGTAAACAGACGACGTCAACATGCTACTGTATCTCCGTAGTCAGAAGGAAAAGAAAAATGAAGTACTGTAGCACATACCTCGTCATCATTGATGGTATTACTAAACGATGCAGTAAACGATGATATAATACTCGTAAGTTGTCGAAGCTGAATCGTCTTCGCCTATCTCTTAAACAGTTTTTGTATCGAGAGAATTTCTGAAGAAAACCTCTAAAATGGGGATCACTCAATTTCTTTAGAGGAATATTTGCACTGAGAATCATTTTGCACATGTCTTTGCAAAACGTTTCGTTTAGACCCGTACAACTAAATGATTATGATGATGATGATGTAGATGGTTCCTCAGATTTCATTTCAACGCATTTCTTGTGCGATGTACTGTACTGTTACAATGTCTCTCTATAGCCTGAGTTCTTCTGGTTTATATTTCAATTTTACATACATTACACACGATATTGTCTTCGTTAATAAATAAAATGTCACTCCCATACTTCTTAATTGCACTTCGTATCTCTGAGCGAATTGAACGTTTTGCCTTCGACATTATGAATGGATCATCACAGCACTATTCAACGCATACTAAATACTTGAGCAGGATAACACAACTGCACACATTGCGTTGCAATGTTACTATGAACGGACCGGGGTTCCTTCGTTCTGTACGCTGCTGTACTCGCCAAGTACACAAAAGACGGACGACGCGGCACGTGCCATATACTCTGATACGGAACAACTTCACTTTTCCTTAAGCCATCCCGCATCCACTGTCTGACTATAAGCAGTAACATGAGCTGCTGCTAGGAAGTCAAAAGGAGGATAGCAATGGCCAAGGAAGCTTTTAATAGAAAAAGAGGCATCTTCTACTAAGGAAAAGACTAGTGAAGTGCTTTGTGTCGAGTGTAGCACTGTATGAGGCAAGAACATAGACATTACGACGAAGTGAAGAAAAGCAAATAGAAGCATTTGAAATGTGGATATGGAGAAGAATGGAAAGTGTGAAGTGGACAGACGGAATAAAAAATGAAGTTGTGTTGGAAAGAGTGGGTGAAGAAAGAATGATGCTGAAACTGATCAGGAAGAGGAAAAGGAATTTGTTGCGTCACTGGCTGAGAAGAAACTGCCTACTGAAGGATGCACTGGAAGGAATAGTGAACGAGAGAAGAGTTCGGAGCAGAAGAAGATATCAAATGATAGACGACATTAAGGTATATGGATTATATGAGGAGATAAAGAGGAAGACAGAAAAAAGGAAAGATTGGAGAAAGCTGGATTTACAGTGAAAGACTTGCCCTTAGGCAAAACACTGAATGAATGGGCATATAGGCCTCTACTAAAGAGATATAGGTCTAATGACAGTTCTTCTGTAGTCTGTATTAAAAAATGTAAATGCGTGGCGCTACAGCCCGTGAAGAGCTACTGGCCTCACGTCCACTTGCCGAAGCAGAGGAGGTATCATGTGGTTAGCACGATGATCCTCCCCAGCCGTTATAGCTGGTTTGCGAAACCGTATTTTCGCTACCTATCGTAGCTCCCCAAGTGCATCACGATGCTGGGTGGGCACCGGTCCCATACACTGGCCGAAATTTCATGAGAAAATTTCTTCCCCAATGAGGACTCGAACCAGCGCGCATTCCGTGATGCGAGTCCTAGGTAGGATGCCTTAGACCACGACGCCAAGACGCAGGAACTGTAGTCTGTATAACCCATTAAAATTACCATACTAAATCTTCCAAATCGCTCATAAGGGCTTTCGCTCAAAAGAAACATACGAATATTTGGTATCGCTCAGAAGGCATTCCCAGTGATTACCGATTGTGGTTGATGCTGCTACTTTTATATGAATAATTCCTTGTAGACGGGAACACCTAAGAGAACATACATATTTAAAGGCGTATTTGTAGCTTGCGAGATTTTAGGTTTTTACTGTGATTAGGCTGAGATTAATTTCGAAGTATCATTTATTTTTCATTCATAGAATTCTGCCCAAAGGCACGTTTTATACTGCAAACCTAACATTCTCCAATCTTCCCTCTTTTCTGCCTTTAGTCTTCGTATATGATCTATACATATTATCTTAATGTTGTCTATCATCTAATACCACTTCTATTCGGAAGTTTTCTCCCGTTCACCATTCCTTCCAGTGTATCCTTCAGTAGACAGTTTCTTCTTAGCCAGTGACCCAATCAATTTCTTTTTCTCTTCCCGATAAATGACAATTTATTACATGTGCCGTCTATGCTTATCCTTATTTAACAAATATATTGATTATACAATATTTTGTTACATGATATATATTTATTTGAACGTTTTCGGCTCTATGGAGCCATCATCAGAAACAAGTAAGCCCATATGTATGGTGTGAGTACATTATATGTTGCCGTACAAGTAAACTCAATTAATGTTAAAATTAAAGGCATGTTTCTATTTAAAAACAATGATTGTAAGGCAGAAATTACAATATAAATACAAGGCGGCTCTATGGGCCGTGATAAAATGTTACAATTGCTGATGATAAAATTAACTAAAATACTTTAAAATTGTTAAGATCAGAATTAATAGTCGTCCAGTTTGATGGTTATGTAGCTTTCCATATTTGGTGGGAGCTGGGGCGACAGTATGATGAGTGAGGATGTGTTCTTGAGTTCACTGAAGACAGAAAGCAACTGCAGAACGCCCCAGCTCCCACCAAATATGGAAAGCTACATAACCATCAAACTGGACGACTATTAATTCTGATCTTAACAATTTTAAAGTATTTTAGTTAATTTTATCATCAGCAATTTTAACATTTTATCACGGCCCATAGAGCCGCCTTGTATTTATATTGTAATTTCTGCCTTACAATCATTGTTTTTAAATAGAAACATGCCTTTAATTTTAACATTAATTGAGTTTACTTGTACGGCAACATATAATGTACTCACACCATACATATGGGCTTACTTGTTTCTGATGATGGCTCCATAGAGCCGAAAACGTTCAAATAAATATATATCATGTAACAAAATATTGTATAACCAATATATTTGTTAAATAAGGTTAAGCATAGACGGCACATGTAATAAATTGTTATTTATAGTAATTAGCTTATCGGCCCCATCATGCCTCTTAAAGTTCTTCCCGATAAGTTTCAGTATTATTCTTTCTTCGCTCACACTTTCTAGCAAAACAAGAGTGTATTAAAAGTTTGTTTAAATGTAATATATCTGACGTTCGAGGGCCACTTAAGAGTCTACAAACAACATCGTATTACCCTAGACCCATAAGGACTGTCTACTTTCTTTACTTAATTATGGTTGGCTAGCGCAAATAACCGATCTTGAGAGATTCGACTGTAATGGTGGAACCTCCAAGTATTTTCGAAATGTTGAAAAAGATTCAAATATTCTTCACGACTGTAGTTCGTTGGTAGTGCACGGAAAGTACAGTAAAGGAAAGTACAACGGTAACGTACACTCATTCTCTCCGTTGGTAATCTTATCTTGGTCGCTTTGTACCTCCTCGGCCCGTGTAGAGGCCTGCTCGGAACAATAGTGATTATTGATCGAAAATAAAGCGTATCCATCGCTGTAGTCCGGGTAATAGCGCGTGTGACTCAAAATCAGGGTGTTCTTGCAACAAATCCTGAAGCAGAAATGTATTTGCCACCCTTCCAAAGAAATGTGCATCCTTTTCTTGCGTTTCAATGTTATATTACTTATTAATTTAATGTCGAGGCAATTGGTACAATGTTATTTGCCTTCTTATTTTCCAGTACAATGATGTTAAATCCTGAGGACAGTCCTTTAACTTCGCACACTTAAATATATTATCTTTATTTATAACCGAGCCAATTTCACAACACAAAATACACTCTGGAGATGAGAAGATGGAGATCAGATGTAGATGAGCGGCCAGACAATCATGTGCTGTTGATGTTATATTTATAGCAGTAAATTTTCGTCATATTGTCCATATGACGAAGACAATGCAAAACTATCGATAGTGTTACAATGCGTTCCATGATGGTATATGGTAGCCAATTTGATTAGCGATTAAGTTTTTGCTTTGCAATTTTTTCCAACAACGAATGTGAAAGTGATTCGGAAGGTATTTGTATGTATTCAATGGAACTATAATAAATAATCTTCAATGTCCATCGTAGAATGTCCATTACATTAATGTCCAGTCGATATTAGATGCAATGACAAAAATGTCCACATTAAATATAGGTCCAAAGACAAAAATGTCCACTCTAAAAATATGTCCAGTTTTCTTATGCCAAAATATCCACGCAATAATCTCCATCAATGTCCATCTTTTGAACCAATTCGATATTAACATAAAATTATTAGAAAACCAAATTATTTTAATAGCAGTCTTGGCACAAATTTATTATTGAAAATGGCTACTAAATGTTTGCAAGTAAGTGAGGAGTTACAGAATTTACAAGATTTCATCAAATTAAGAAAATTACATAATCAGGAGGAACCGTAATGTTTAATTTTAGGGGGGTATGATATTGCTCTGAGGTAAAGGTTCATATTCCTCTGGTCCTTACATTGCTGACAAGATTGTACTATTTGTAGCACCCTTCGTTGTTTTGTTTCGTATTTCTTGTTTATTGGGCGTCTGACATTCACATGACCGGCCTGTATTTGCAATATCTGATGTTGTTTCATTTTGTTCTTATCTCACGTGATCGAGAAATCGCCAAATACTAACATGGTGGGCAGATACTATTCTCTGGAACCTCGAATGAAGCCCTTCAACTACGTGTTCTTCGTTCGATGGTGGCCATGGAAAGTTGATTCATAAACATTCCAGTCCTCTGGTGGAAATCTAGAATCAACAGCTCTTTATCTACCGCTTACATAAACATGTTTCATATAAGCCACAAGCTCGAGAAGATCCTCATGGATGTCCTCAAACAGGATGTCAAATGTGGCTTGTATGTCTGGAAGAGAAATGAACGACATGGCTAATAGTTCCTGCATTTGCTGTCTGCATGTTATTTTGTCTACTGTTGCAGCAGTTTACTTGGTCACAGTATCATACTGGAATTGCATTGCTACGTGGACATTTTGACCATGTGTACATTTTGGTCTTGTGGACGTTTCCGGCGGTGGACCTTTTGGGTTGGACAATATAATGCAGGACAATATGGTGTAGACATTTTTGTGCATTGGACATTCTACGGTGGACATTATGTCTGCTCATCTATTAAGATGAAAAACTCGTATTATCTGAATACGCCGAGGATTTTAGTCATCCACATGGAATTTAGAAATATTCCGAAAGCTTTTGGCGTTAAGATGAAAACAAACTCGTATTATATATATTATTTTAATGTACCGAAGTACATATGATATTTCCATGCACATATTCTGCGTCATCATACGATGAAAGAGTAATGGAACGGAGAAAAATTCTCTCCGGCACCGGGATTTGAACCCGGGTTTTCAGCTCTACGTGCTGATGCTTTATCCACTAAGCCACACCGGATACCCATCCCGGTGTCGGACAGAATCGTCTCAGTTTAAGTTCCAACTCTTGGGTTCCCTCTAGTGGCCGCCCTCTGCATTACGTCATAGATGTCTATGAACGTAGGACTGAAGTCCACACATGTGCTGAGGTGCACTCGTTATGAGTGACTAGTTGGCCGGGATCCGACGGAATAAACGCCGTCTTATCTGCATGGAAATATCATATGTACTTCGGTACATTAAAATAATATATATGATATGCGTAAATCACTTCGTGATTTAACACGGCGCATATTCCGTCGGATCCCGGCCAACTAGTCACTCATAACGAGTGCATCTCAGCACATGTGTGGACTTCAGTCCTACGTTCATAGACATCTATGACGTAGTGCAGAGGGCGGCCACTAGAGGGAACCCAAGAGTTGGAACTTAAACCGAGACGATTCTGTCCGACATCGGGATGGGTATCCGGTGTGGCTTAGTGGATAAAGCATCAGCACGTAGAGCTGAAAACCCGGGTTCAAATCCCGGTGCCGGAGAGAATTTTTCTCCTCCCAATATTCTTTCATCGTAAAAAAAACTCGTATTATCTGAATACGCTAAGGATTTTAGTTGCCCATATACTGAAGCATCTCACAGTCTTAAATTATTACTAATTAAATATCGAGTTATTTACGTCGAAATTTCTTTGGAATCTTACTCATATGCCCCTAAAATGGTACCCTTTTGAACCGCGGCTTATAAAAAATATTTTCCTTGAAACAACATTCTTAATTACCAATTAAATTTAAAACGTTTTAACACATCTGTAGTTCATAGGCCTATCTTGTTACAGTTCACTTACATAAATTACATTTTTAATAAGCAAACTAAATTAAATTTTACAGATATTTTAATGTATTTTGCGTCATCTAATTGTCCTATTTCCCAACATTCATAAAACATTTTTATCATATTTGTAACTGCTAATCGAAATGAAATTTAAACATATTTTAACGAATTTTGTGACGTCTGTCGTATTCATGTTTGCTATTGTGAAACATCTGTTCATACATCGAGTTCAGTCTTATGGAAGACCCTGTCTAGGTACGTACATGCTAATCGATTCTCACCCTCGTCTGGACGGCAGACACAAGGATAAAAAGTGCTTTTTCTGGAGGCTCGCTGAAGCGGTTACGTCACCGACACGTACGTCAACGAACAATAGAAACGCACATTAGCAATGCCCGTGATATTCAACGAATTCTTTATTATAGAATGCCAAGCAGAAAACAGCAGTTGCTAGTCGTACGGTTACTGATGGAGAGGCGGTCACGTTAATTACAATAGTGGCTGTGGGATATTTATACGTATAATTCAATAAAAATACGTTATTGAAAACGTTTTAGGCCGCGCTAAGATGCACAATTAACAGTCCAGAATTTTACAGTTCCACAAAGCCTACTGTATAGTCCGGGTCAGCTTACTTAATACCCTATTACTACATAAGCTAGTAGATTATGGTGATTTTCTAGCTTGCAGGTTGAATTTTCTTTTGTCAACTTCGTTTCGAATTTTGGTACTGAGAAATATCACAACTGGTAGTGATTTTATAACTCTTATGTTGGCAGCAGTGACACAAGTTTTCGGTAGTTTAAATTCTGAAAATTCAAATTGTTCTAGATTTCTGAGCCAATTACTGGAAGCTAGTGAAATTTGAACATACTAATAATGAATTAATATCAGTATTAATATTAATACATGATACTCGTAGTTATTTTATGTGTTGCTTTGTGTTGTGGTTAGAATTCAAAATTATAATAAGGTAGGCTAAGTGTAAATAAATATAACATATTTCGTGTAATTTACATCCTTGGGTAATCGATAGAAATACCATTACCATTTCACATCTTAATTAATTTCTTTCATGTTTTACAATAATGGCATAAGTATTCTTAAGCATACATTTCAAAGTGGCATTCGTTTTCGAAATTCGTGCTAATCAATTCACGTGATCAAACAAAATACATTTTTAGGTTAGGTCTCGTGAATAGTAAACTGTTTAATCGAAGCAATGAATTTCATGTTGTCAGACAAAATACATTTTAATATTAGATCATACACTAATCTACTAACTACTAACAATGTGCAAGAGGTCCAGAAGGAAAATAATATACCGGTACTCTTTCACACATTTTTGAATCATTTAGCAAACACCTCCCCAACATAAAGATGAGATGTGACAAATAAGCAAGACATCGTCATTGTTAATACATTATTATAGTACATGGCATTGTGATTTTACCCTCTTTTGGTGATATCTGGTATTAGTTGGCAACACTAAAGAGACAGCCAAATTGGTCTTTTAGGAACTGCTCTTACATGATCCTTACTATAAATAATTTTCTTCTGAATAAGAAGTCGTAATTTTTCACTACTTTAACTGCACAAAAACTGTGGGAATAGTAGACCTTTCGCACCTTGAATATATGGCATTTCCATTGCTTTCTTCTTTCAGTAAGGGATATTTTCCGAACGCACTTCAGTTTATACTCCATGGGGCATATTCATAAACAATCTTAGCGCGGGCTTCCGGTGGATGATCAGCGAACTAACGTTTTCCGTATTCATAAACCAATGTTAGCGATATGATATGAATCCTGTACAAGTAACCAGTCGATAGTCGGGGCTAGTTTAGCACGCTCGTAACGCGGGCTAGCGAAATGTCTATGAATAGCACCATGTGTCTTGAGATCCAAAGAAACAAGGCTCATGTCATCTGATAGGCTAAGGTTAACGTATACTGGCAATGACTACAGTTGAAATGATTCATGGCCAGAGTTAGGCAGGATATCGTCCGTGTTGCGTCTTCCCGGGAGAAGCCAAATATATATATTCCTCCACATTAAACTAAAATTTAGCGCCATCTGCGAATTAAATATAATCAAGTTCCAGCTTCTATCTTTGCAGCTCGGGAACGGTTTCAATTCCCACTTGGGAGAATTACTTGGTTCCGTTTCGTCAAAGGCTTTCTTCATGTTATTGACATGTAAAATATTTCATTTAATGCCCGTCTTGCTACATAAATAAATAACATTAATGCACCACATAAAAGGTTAAAATAATTAATATAAAAATCAAAATCTTTGTAACAAGTCTCTTATTACAGATATAATTACTGTAAGGCGAATGCCAGGTAATACCATGGCGAACCCCTCGGACTCCTCTGGCCAAATACCATTTGTCTGTCACCAACTCCAACGACACTAGATAACGCCGTAGTTGACCACAATGTCGTTAAACAATAGATATAAAATGTTCTATCCTTGCGTCGCTATACATTACAAAATAATATGAGAAAACATTAGTCACTTGAACCAAGTTACAAACGGACGAATTTATTTTCGAACACCTTGTGAAACTTCTGACGAGTCCTTAATCTCAACCTAACATTTGGCACAATACCACAGAGAATGGTATATAAAATGGATGTTCGAAGGTTACGCATTTGAAAAACAAAACAAAGACTTGCTAGGATTAACACTGGTTCACAATACTACTTAACATAGCGTATTCATCCATATAAAAGTTTCGAGACACACCAAGTGCTTCATATATATATCGATAGACGAAGTATTTAGTGATGCTATTTATATTTTTTAAGTATGTTCTTTAACGACGCTATATCAACTACCGGGTTACTTGGCGTCTATAGAATTGACGATAGCGAGATGGTATTTAGCGACAGGAGGCGAACGATTCTCCATCGTATTACCTTATATTCGCTTTACGGTTTGGAAAAACCTTGAAGAAATCCACCAGATAATCAGCCCAAGTCCGAGAGCAACTACTGATCAAGAGGCAAACCACGTACTGCCTCAGCTACTCCGGTGGCTTAGTTCTGTATCAAAGCTATTACTTTTGCAAACCAGTTTCACTTTATAACAAAAAAAAAAAATGAAAATGAGAGTTCTATTTTCAAATTAGGTTTTCTTTCTCACGATTATAAGTGACAGAATAACTCTAGAGTACATTCATTCACTCTTGAGTATAGTATTTTTGATTGCAATTATACAGACCGATTATTTAGTCCTGACAGCTCAGCGACGCGAAAGAGGGGAAGTAATAGGAGTAGTGGGGAGAGCTCCGGAGTAGAAGTAAGAGCGAGCGGTCAGTAAAGAAATGGAGTACAGCTTAAGTGTACTGGAAACATCGCTTTACCGCACGCGTTACATCCGATCGCTCTGAATACAAGCGATTGACTAACCCGAACACCCCTTTTTGCGTAACGTAATGGACTAGCCTGACCCAGGCGCACATTTTCGGCGACTGTCAGGATTAAATAATCGTACTGTACTTCTTCGTACATAAAGACATAGCATTCTCGATGTACAGTATTTTTTTTTCCCTTAGATATTAATTTGTGTAACAACCAAATGACTTAATGAAGATGACAATATATAATGGGCTCCGGAAAGGGATAATTAATTTATTGTTGCAATTTTTGTTTATTTTAATTAATCATACTTTCAGAAATAAAACATAAGTGAAGGAAACAACACAACCATATTTCACTACAGTCCTTTGCTAATAATGGTAGATTCTTTATAGCATTTTACTTTCCTTAAAAAGTATAAACAGCAAAGCGAATCAGGAATAGATTCTACCAGTTAAATATTTCATTAACTATTAAAACTTAAAGGAATTATATATGTCACTTATCAGGCCAATTTGGATGTACGGACGTGCAATTTGGAGCTCTGATTCAAACTCCCAGATCAGAAGAATCCAAAAATTACAGAATAACAGAACAGTACTCAGAATATTCGTGGATGCACCTTTATACATCCGTAACATGACCCTTCATTCAGATCTTCAGATACCTTCAGTGGATACGATCCTGCACTCTACTTATTCACAAGTTCACAGATCCTTCATCAGTCATTTCAAAGAACTACTCAGATTCAGATTCCAGCTCAAATGCCACCGCAAAGACCACAACGCATATTGAAAAGGAAGCATCATACATACTTGCTCCAATAAAAAACTTTAATGAGAAATTCCTCTATTTATGAGGACAATCACTGGATTGCAACCTCAATACACGTTTGTAATGTATTATTTAAATATGTTATGTTCATTTGAAAAACTGTAAATATCTTAAGATATAATGAAGTTTTATATAGTTAAAAACAATCGAGAGGAACACAATCTATAGACGATAACAATGACGATACTTTTGGGGAAAACCATTCGTAAGCATGCTATTCTAAAAAATTCTCCAGCCACCCAAATTTGAGTCAATGTGAAAACAATACATGTTAACGTAAATTGCAATGTAAGTTACTAGTTTTCACAAAAGAATCATATTTGCACAAACATTAGGATACAGTTTGTAATTTCGCAGGTGTAATGATAGGATAACTTCATAACATAATTATATGTGGATTTGGGCTTCATCTTCAGAATACTTCTTAGTAACTGCTACGTAAACTTAAATAAAATTTGCAATAAAATAGAAAATAAAAATAAAACGCCAAATATACCTAAAGTGAATACCATGAAATCAATTAACTAAAATATTAAAACGATATTTTAATAAAAAATTAGTGCTTAAACACAGCTTCTTATAAATTAAAACAGACGGAACAAGAACTAAATTTAAAACGCAATGCAAATATTTTAACGGTATTTCCATGCTACTTATTCTAGTTCATGATATTTATAAACGATTTCTGCATTCAATTATCGTTTTAAAATTCTAATAATTGTTAATAATAATCAGATTATATACATTAATACTGACGTTTAAAAAGTGTTACTGAAGTTACTACGGTCCTTATCATACATTATACGATTTTCTGTTCTTTTATTGATCACCCTAATCCTTTTATAAATCAAATTCTTGCACAATTGCCACCTCCAAGCCAAAAGCAAAACTTAAAGTGCTTAAACGTTAGAAACAAATATATCTTAGAAATTTTCCTTAAATAGTCAAGAGTACCTCAACTTAAAGATACCCTGAACACATGCTTCATGTCTATATTATTTATCTGTGCTTTCTGAACTAAAGTTTAACTTGCTACGATCAAGTTTTCGTTCTTAAAATAATAATAATAATAATAATAATAATAATAATAATAATAATAATAATAATAATAAGTAAATCCATGCAACATTGTGCATTTCTCCACATTTACACTACAATAAACAACTTCAATTACGTAACACATTTGGTTTATTTTTTTTATCATAAGCAGACATTTTCTCAAGATCTCTAACTTGTTCACAAAATATCAATCCCATAAATTATGGAAGAGTTTTATTCGCGATAGACTGCAAAGATTTACTGCATAATTACACCCATAATATGAAATAATGGTTGCCTAACCCATAATATGGACTAATGGTTGTCTAATGAAACACAACATGGCGAACACATGAGTGGGTCAGAAGCAAAGGAGTACAAGTGATATTTCTTTAAAAAAAAAAAAAAAAAAAAAAAAAAAAAAAAAAAAAAAAAAAAACCGATTTAAGTGCATCCAGGATAAGCTAAATCATAACAAAATTTATTGGCAAAGGGATATATCTTTTACAGAGATCACACATTAAAATTTAAAATTAAAACTTAAGGGAATTTACGAAAGCTTAAATACTTTTTAAATCAAATTTTCTCAAAAGTAACTAAAGTGTACTTATACTCCTTTGCTTCTGACCTCCTCCCCATTTGAAATTTAAACTGAATGAAATAAATTCCATTGTTTTACTAATATAAGAGTGCATTATTCTGTGGTCTTTCTAACAAGTTAATTCAATTTCAAAATAGAGATTTATTTATAAGTCAATTCGAAAACTTTAACAACCATTCATTCAGAATACAAAGCCAACGATCTGGTTCATTTACTGAGTAGTGTACCGCAGTACTACTCTTACGCCGAATGACTTGTGAACCAGCCCAACCAGTGGGTGTAGCTGTAATACTTGTTTTGACTTGGGAGGTTGACAACTTCCCACTTGGAACGCACGGGCTTGGCGTGATGAGCTGACGTCACAATAGCCACCAAAACAAGACAATGGTGATAACGATTATCTATGTCAGCAACCCCTTTCCATCTGGCAACAGTTTGGCGACTCGAAAACATGTCCACTTCCTTGACTAACGGCCAAGACTTTGAAACTGCATCGTGTATAACCTTCTTTAGCGGAAGAGGAGTCGCGGTTGACTCGCAGGACACGAACATTGGACATATTTTCTTAATGACTCCGCAGGGAACAGGGAGAACGTCTAGGTGCGTGTCGCCTTGCACGAGAGAAGGCGAGGCACGACGCAGCGCCGCGCAGGCCGGCACGAATTATTTATTCAGCGCAGAACACAGGATAGCTATAAATATTATTACATAATAATAATAATAATAATAATAATAATAATAATAATAATAATAATAATAATAATAATAATAATAATAATTACTACGGGCTGTATTCTTCGTAATAGCGATACGCGCGAAATTTTCTACAAAATTATTTTCAACGTTACATTTGCTAATCTAGGCACCAAAACTATCATGTTCAAGAAAAACAAACTAGCAAAGGAACGCGAAATTTGGATCATTGTCCGAAATTTGTCAATAACCACGAAATACACCCCACACCCCCTGTCGCAAGAACTACGAAATATGCACTTTTTTTTTTCTTTTTTTTTTTTACTGTTCCAACGAAACATTTATTAATGTGTAAAGACCTCCATTGATTGGCTAATATGAGAAATTTACATTGATGTATAATTAACTAGACACTGGACAATTTGTAACATGTTGTACATATAATTTCATTGACATGGCTGTTCCTATATTATAACTTACTTTAGTAGAAGAATTACAAGATGTGTATATGATGGAGTTATATAATAGTACATTATGCAACGAGCCTATAATGATAGTAATTAAGAAGCGAGTAAGGATGTTTACGAAACGAGCGCAAGCGAGTTCATAATATTCATACGAGCTTCTTAATTATCATTATAGGCGAGTTTCATACGACTTTTTGTGGTCGACCATATTTCTAACTTGAAATTATTCAGATGTATACATTTTATTTGTATCTGACAAGATCGGAAGTGACCTTGTTCTAGGTCGTGAATTGTGAGATGTTCGCAGACGCGAAAGTATTGATTTTTTCCGAGGAACAATAATGTCATTGACCTTGATGTAATCCCGTTAAACTTGGTATAACCTTGATTATTGAATTCGACACTGAAAAAGAGATGACAAATTGAATTTACTTGAATATTATTTACAATTAACGCTAATTATTATAGTAACAGAACATAACCTTCTGCGACAGTATTGGATTTCCAGCCTCCGTGACTTTTCGCTAATTCTCTTTCGATTGCATATCCGAGAATAATCGATACTTGCGGTTTTATAACGGTACAAAGCTGACTTGTCATTGGCTGAACACCTGTAAGCTGAGTTGTCACTGGCTGAAAACACCTGTACTTTAATGAGTAGGTGAACTTTAATGACATGCATTAAAGGACTGCTACCAGGTGTATAATTACTACATTTCGGCATGGTCGAGCATAAACTAATATACATTGCATTACATATATATAAAACTAAACACAAATACTTACACACAGAATAATAAATTTTACAGGAGAGAGAGTTCGTCCAAAGGGCTGGATTCGGGAAGAGTACCTAAAACGCTCATTGCATTTCCGCGTTGAATAACAATACTTAAGCGTCGACGCAAATAAGTAGTGCAACGACGATCACCAGTAATGGAGATCAGAATCTGGCCGATTTGAGATAACAAAACTTTGGTGTCATGACTCCAAGGACCGAAGGTCTCCACAGCAAAGGGGACAAAGATACAATTGTCTAAAAGATGAGCATATTTATTGACTTTCTTGTTCACGGCTAATTCAGCAGCAGATTGTGCGCGTCTGGAGGTAGTCTATTCGGCAAGTGAGATGGAGCTAGAGTGTCAACGCAAGTGGAGTCCCAAATTAAAGATTTTCCTCTAGACCATGGAATTAAGGTGAGACCATCGGGTCGTTTACCATCCGCGCGACTAATACCTGGTAGTTCCAAAAGAGACGGGATGCCACAAGAAGTCAGAGATCTTTTAATAATATCATTGAGTGATGTATGTCTGAGAATGTGACCCTTGCTCCTCGCACAGCTGAGTGCATGATGGCCGTAAATATCAGCAATTCTTCCGCAAATACATTGGTGTGGGTGGCAGAGTTAAATAGATATTGTTAAATAGAATAAGTTTGTGACTTTTGTTGTTGCAATTTCTCAATCGCTCGGTAGGTTTAACGCTATTATTTCTGTATTTTCTCTAAAAATATTGCGTACACTCACTTTTACGATCTCTATGGCTATCCAGAAAAGATCGATTTCTGTAGTCGAATGTATGTTACATTCTTCAATTTTTGCTACAATTAAGCACCGAAGACTATATTTTGATGCGAAGAGGTTTCGGGAGATTGGCAGAGGATCACAATGAATTTGGTGTGAATTGTTCGCAGGAAGTGTAGTTCCCTACATATAATGTGGGCAGTAGGAGAGGTTGCACACATGAAAATACTCACTGGCTGTCGCACAAATCTTCGTATGAACAATGTGTAAATCATGTTTAATGTTTTGGTAATGCTGATA
Organism: Periplaneta americana; assembly: GCF_040183065.1. Lineage (NCBI taxonomy): Eukaryota > Metazoa > Arthropoda > Insecta > Blattodea > Blattidae > Periplaneta > Periplaneta americana. The sequence continues at coordinate 152,834,554 of NC_091121.1, forward strand.
AGTCGAAATGTATAAACAAAAATAATATTTAAGTTTCATATTAAACGTAACATAGTACATTTAAATGACAATTTATTTCACGAAATAGTAGTAAGTTTAACATTGAAATCACCCACTTTATTTCACCAAGAAACATAGTCCTTAATGATTATTTGTAAACAGGATTATTATTATTATTATTATTATTATTATTATTATTATTAATCTGAAAGTTAGAATTTATAAAACAATTATATTACCGGTTGTTCTTTATGGTTGTGAAACTTGGACTCTCACTTTGAGAGAGGAACACAGGTTAAGGGTGTTTTAGAATAAGGTGCTTAGGAAAATATTTGCGGCTAAGAGGGATGAAGTTACAGGAGAATGGAGAAAGTTACACAACACAGAACTGCACGCATTATATTCTTCACCTGACATAATTAGGAACATTAAATCCAGATGTTTGAGATGGGCAGGGCATGTAGCACGTATGGGCGAATCCAGAAATGCATATAGTAGTAGTAGTAGTAGTAGTAGTAGTAGTGTGTTAGTTGAGAGGCCAGAGGGAAAAAGATCTTTGGGAAGGCCGAGACGTAGATGGGAAGATAATATTAAAATGGATTTGAGGGAGGTGGGATATGATGATAGAGACTGGATTAATCTTGCTCAGGATAGGGACCAATGGCGGGCTTATGTGAGGGCGGCAATGAACATCCGGGTTCCTTAAAAGGCTACTACTACCACTACCACTACCACTACCACTACCACTACTACTACTACTACGTTTGAACCTTCAGATTGTGTCTGGAAATATCTATGATTGATAACAAATCAAGGTATAGTCTTTATACTGTACATACCGAGAATTTAGGGTTGAAAGTAGAATCCTGAATCATGGAAAATAGCAGAAGTTATATCGTTATTTAGGAAAGGAAACCGTGAAGACTGCAGAAATTATAGAGGAATCAGCCTTTTAAATGCTATATACAAGATCTATACAAGAATAGTAAATAAAAGGCTAAGAATAATAACAGAAGTTCTTATGGAGGAGGAACAAAATGGTTTCAGACCCGGACGTTCCACAATTGATAATGTGTTTATCATGCAACAGATGTTTGAGAAGAGGAAGGAATTTAATCTCGAAACTCATGTCGCATTTATAGACTTTGAAAAGGCTTTCGATCGAGTAAACAGAAAAAAGCTATGGTGTATAATGGAAGAACAAGGATACCCTCAGCACTTAATAGATGTAGTGAAAAATATGTATATAAATTCTAAAATAATCATTAACACACGGGATGCCAGAACAGAAGAAATAATAGCAAATAAAGGAGTTAGACAAGGGTGTAGCATGTCGCCAACCCTTTTTAATATTTATATGAATGACATTATTCAAAAATGGAAACTCATTATTAACCCAGGCATAAAAATAGAGAAAGAAAAATAAATATTTTATTATATGCAGATGACGTTGTTTTAATACAGAAAACCGAAAATGACTTACAATATTCTCTCCATATATTAAATCCGATAGCGAAGAACTATAACTTTAAAATCTCGAAAAGTAAGACTAAAATAATGGCCTTCTTGGGAAAAATGCAAATGAGATCAAAAATTATAATTGATGAACAACCCTTGGAGCAGGTGTCCAATTATAAATATTTAGGTTGCGAAATGAGTGTCTACTCAGGAAATTTAAAAGACATAGACACTAAATTGTCCAGATTTAAGATGATCATCCATAAGACATTAAGAAATAAAACAAGAAAAAGAAACTAGAATGAAATTTTATAAAACAATGGCAGTCCCAACGTTATTATATGGAAGTGAAGTCTGGGTAAGATCGAACAGTAGAAAAAGAAAAATTCAAAGTGCAGAAATGTATTTTTTAAGGAGAACCGAAGGTTGCACACTAATGGACAAAGTTAAAAATGAAGAAATTAGAACAGAATTGCAGACAGTTTCTATAAATGAACAAATTGAAAGCTACCGTAATAATTGGTTATATCAATTCGAGCAATTCGAGACTACCAAAATTACTGTATCAATACCGACCGATTGGAAGGAGGGACGTGGGACGACCAAAGAAGAGATGGAGAGATATGCTGTGAGGTCGGAACAGGCAGCTGCTTATACCGTGAAGTGAAGTGAAGAAGAAGAAGAAGAAGAAGTAGAATCAAGGCATTGGGTGCATGATAATAAGGGTATGCGAAATGTAGAGCACCCTATGTTATTTTGAAAAAAAAAAAAAAAAGAAAGAAAGAGAGCAAAGTATACTATTCTCGCAAGTGTAAAAGAGAGAGAGAGAGAGAGAGAGAGAGTATCTCAAAAGTGAAATTAAACTACAGAAATCCTATTTTTACGTTGGAAATATTAGTGGTTACTTTGAGTTAAAATATTGTGTTAACACTTTATTTTGGTAATATTCTAAGATAGTACACGTACAAAAATCAAGACATGCGAGTACGGCATGTTCAGAATAGACTGCATTAAAGTAGTACGGATATATTGGTCAATATCAGTAGGTATTAAAAAAATCAGTTTATTAATCTGGTGGCAACAGATCAAGGAAAATCTAGCCTACTGTATACTACAGTATTAACTCCCATCAACCGTGTAATCTCAAACTGGGGATGTGAAGTGGCTAGTGGCCAAGGGTAAGAGAGGCTGAAAGCATAGGAGTCATAGAAGTAATTTCTTGATGGAGTACTTCTTACGTTTAAAATCGTTTCTCTCTCGCTTGGAATAGATTTCAAATACGGAAGAATATTGAGCCCAGATGGCTGCGGATCTTCACCGATGGATTTTTCTACGAGAGCAAGGAATTGTGCTGGGGCTGAAATCTACAGTAAAGCCTTTAGTTTCTACAAGACGCTAGGGCAGTATCAGTTGCACTTCGATGGCGAATTGGAGGCCATAAATCTTGCCTTAAAGCAATTGCTTGGAAGACCGACTTGCCACAGTCATGTTGTTATTCTCTGTGACTCTCAATCTGCCATTCTGGCAGTGGCATCTCTCCCTCATCCTGTAACATCAAGAGTTGTCGAGATCAGAAAATCCCTTGCCTCACTCAAAGCGTTAGAAGTCGTCGTCGTCGTCGTCGTCGTCCTCCAGTGGATTACCTTCGCATGTTGGTATTTCAGGGAATGAGATGGCGGACTCCCTAGCAAAAAAGGGCACTGAATCCCGCAAAAACTAAATTTTTACAAAGTTTTTCTTCGGGTCGAAAATCGAAACCAATGATAGAAACCGGTGTAGGCATGCGTATTAAACACTTTCTGAAAGAATTAGCACAATCGATTGGAATTTGCATATTTTATTAATGTTTATATAAATCGCATTTTTAGCTCGAGAAACGAAAGATTTTCCCATTACGGACGACCTCCCAACTTCCGTATCACAACTTGAAACGATTAGTTAACCGCTCATTTAAGAATGAGTTTCTCTCAGATCTTAAAATAAAGAGTGATGGCGAGAAATGGGCTGGTCTTGTTGACAAGTCAGAGATACTTCATGATTATCCCCATAAAGAGACTGTAGCTGCCATAAGAATTGTCACAGGACACGACTGCCTGGCGGAATATTTATACAGGGTGTATCTAAATTGGTGTCAAATATTTCGGGGACGTGTTCCTAACATCAAAACAATTTAAAAAGTTAATAAGAACATGGGTCTGAAAACCATTCGTTAGGCAGTTATTAAAGGATCTGTCCCTTCATTGACCGCTGATTGTTTGATGGTTTTTTAATTGCTTGTATTTTGTAGAGCAAAGAAATCAGAAGAAAATGTATCCTGTGAGTGAACAGAAGGAAATGATTTGCATCATTTAATTGATGATGTGCTTCTGGACGTCATCCAACGAATGTGTTTTAACACGGTGCTGCTCCAGCTCATTTCAGTCTGATAGTTCGTAATTTTTTTAATGATCGATTTCCCCAAAGATGTATTGGTCGAAGGGGATTCATTGCATGGCCTGCTCGATCGTCTGATTTGAATCCAATGGATTTCTTCGTCTGGGGACATTTAAAGTCCCTGGTTTATGCGACTCCTGTACTTAATGTTGATATTCTCAGAGCGTATCCAAACTGGATTTCACGAAATACGAAACACTCCAGGAATTTCCAACAGAGTACGCCAGAGCATGTAACGCAGGTTTAGGGGACACATCGAAGCAGAAAGAAGCCACTTCGAACAATTTTTGTAACATTAAATTTTGTTTTGTAACTCTGAAATAAATTATTTTGAGACCAATGTTCATATGAACTTTTTGTAATGTTTTGATGTTAGGAACACATCCCCGAAATATTTGACACCAATTTAGATACACCCTGTATAAACTGGGTATTTTATCCATCACCTCAGTGCGCCGTTTGTAATGAGGAAAATTATATTATGAATTGGGAACATTTAAATGTTTGTAAAAAACTTGTAAATTTTAGGTCCTCTATGGGGACTTTGTACTGGTCTGCCAGAAATCAAATGATGTTGAATCAATCTGGTTGAGCATTACAAACATACATACAATACATACATACATACATACATACATACATACATACATACATACAGCTACCGGCACGGCTCAGTCGGTTAAGGCGCTTGCTTGCCGGTCTGAATTTGCGCTCGGGCGCACGTTCGATTACCTGGTTCGTTTTTTCCGAGGTTTTCCCCAGGCGTAAGGTGAATGCCAGGTAATCTATGGCGAATCCTCGGCCTCATCTCGCCAAATACCATCTCGCTATCACCAATCTCATCGACGCTAAATAATCTTGCAATTGATACAGCGTCATTAAATAACCAACTAAAAAATTACATACATACATACATATATTTAAAAAAAGTTATGTCTTCATCTTCAATTTGACCTGCATTCGAGCAAAGCAGTTGTCCATATCCTGTTCTTGTGATGTTCATGAGACGAGTTCCATAAGGGCGGATGTTTAAACACATTATAAATAATAACCTCATTGGAGAGCTCCATTATGTTTATTACAACAGGAAACCTATCCGTCTTGAGTCTTAAACTGTTTTGAAAGCAGATGTATGCTGGATTTGACGGATTTTCGTGTTGGACATATTCTGTCTGGCTGTACCGTAAGTCGGACGTGCCGCCATTATGCGAAAAACACAACTGATTAAACCATCTACATAAACGAGTATTAGCCACCAGCGTGGCACAGTCGGATAAGGCGCTTGCCTGCCGGTCTGGAGTTGCGCTCGGGCGCGGTTTCGATCCCCGCTTGGACTGATTACCTGGTTGGGTTTTTTCCGAGGTTTTTCCCAACCGTAAGGTGAATTCCAGGTAATCTATGGCGAAGCCTCGGCCTCATCTCGCTAAATACCATCTGGCTATTACCAATCTCACCGACGCTAAATAACCTCGTAGTTGATACAGCGTCGTTAAATAACCAACTAAAATAAAAAAAATATATAAATATACGAGTATTAATACACATGAATCCCCAACGTACTGTATTACAAAAGCTATGTACAGTAGATCAGGTCATACGTTCAAGAAAGCTATAATAGGTCCTCTTGCATACGTCACAATCTTTGTCTCCTAATCCACCGCCGCGCCGGTACAGTCTTAGAAAAAGGTTTTGTCGCACAGATACTTTATAAGTCCCATAAAGGAGGCAGTGCGCATGATCAGACATTCAACAAAACAAAACTAATTTTATTACCTCAACTAGTCCTCTTGTGAATCAGGTCGCTCGTCCTATAATCATGCGCACTGCCTCCTTTCTGAGACTTCAGCGATACAATTTTTTCTAAGACTGTAGAGATACGAAATTAAAATTTGAAGCGAGTCTTGATGGGAGTCCACACAACAATTTCACACAACTGTCCACAAGTAGCATATATACACAGGGGCTCTTATTTACTGTACATGCGCAGTGTGTTGTAAGCGAAACTTACAAATACAGGAGCTGCAACAAACAGTAGTAATTACTTTTAAGGAAGGAGGAAGAGTGCAGACTATATAGAAGAGTAACGAGTAAAGCATTGACACAGTGAGGGAGAGAGAAAGAATTCACTAAGATTTCTGATATGAAATGTTTGCTAGAGTTACATTGGCAACGTGATGTCCGAGACTGTGGAGAAACTTACCTTGCGAAACCACGCGAGTCAAATATAGCTTTGTGAAAGAGAAATCAGGTCGTTTATTGTTAAATTATTAACATTGTTACTGTTAACCCTTCAATTCACAAAGTATCCTATAGGATACAACAGGTTAATACGCTATATGCTATAATTTTAATACAACAATAGAAAAAAAATTGGTAGGAAAATTAAAATTTCACAATACTATAATATTGTACAACATATAAAATATGGATATTGCGATAGTTGTTTTCTTTACAGTCCGACACGGTTTAATAAACTAGTGTGAGAAATGAAGTTTTCCCAATTTAAGGGTTAAATTATATACTAATCTTCTTGCTTTAAGTATATCGGTGACTACCTAAGGAACTAAACAAAACTTTAAATACCGCAGTACTGATTATGAACAGAATCTGAACTGTGAGCAGCCATTTTCGAGTTAGTCATTTCAGAGAATGAAACCAAGTAGCGCGAATGCGTAATAATACGGCTACAGCCAGAACAGAGAGCTAACTGCGACTTAATGCGGTTTTACATGCAGCCACTTAGCATCGTCCTCGAGTGGCGCTGCTGTCTGGCTGAAACGCGTCACAGTTAATTAACTTTATTGACTACTTTGTATCCATCATTTGAAGTTTGCAGCTGTCGCGTCTGTGGCTCAAGCGCGCTAGCGTTGGTCTTTCGATCCCCAGCCAGGTCGTGCTGGCATTTGTGATGGACAAAGCAGACATTGCAAACGATTTCTCGGGGTACTCCCGTTTCCCTCTATCATTCCATTAAGACACTCCACTTAACCTTCACATCATCTGAAATAGTGAAAATAGGCTGATGTGAAGTCTTGGGATAGTAAGGCTTCCTATGTTGATAGGTCTATAGAAAGGGTTTGGGGCGCTTTGTTAATAAAAACCTAAACCAACCAAACCTAACCTTCGTATATGCAAAATGTGTAACCGGATCACGAAGGGAACTTTATTTTATCTGGAATGTAGACGCAAAAATTAATCCAGGTAAGGATCACGGTGGCACTGCATGAGAGGTCTGCGCATGCGCCACAGCCAAACTGTTCCTGTTGCGAGCCCTTCCTCTTTTGTGCTGGTGACGGAATCAGCCATCGTCATAGTGGCTCTGTTGCACTTCTGCCTCCATTTAAATTCATACTCATCGCTATAGTGGTATAGCGATCACGGTCCTATCGTGGTAGCGATGCTAAGAAAAGTCACTGAATGGCTGCGTGTGAAGAGGCTCTTAGGCCCGGTATTATAAATACAGTTAATCTGAAGATTGAGTTAACCTAACCGAGAGTTTAACTCAATGCGCCGTATTACAGAGTCTCGGTTAAGTTAAACTGTAGTGGAATATGATTGGTATTACTGCTAGGAAAGAGAAGAAGATGATCGCTGCTGTTTTATTATGTTATTGCTGCTAAAATGGGCGATGCTCGTGAACAATCTTCATTAAGAAACATATTTGCTCTTCGATAACAGAGAAAATATCATAAAATCTTGTAGAGAACCAATACCGCCTATTTCAGTATGTTTGTCAGACTTAACCTCAAATAGTTTCTTAATACTGGCTACCAACGTTATACTCCCAAACACAATGTAACCAGACTAAGAATAACTTGTCTTCATTACATCTTGATTACACAACTTTTAACACTAATATCACTTTGGAAAACGTATTAAATATCTTTCACGTGTTAAATACACAGACAAACAAAAACACATCCAAACGAAATTCTCAACACACAACTCAATTTCAGAACGTACACACTCTTTGACTCCACATTACAGTACACAAACACAACCCCACAGGAAACAAAACAAAAGGCGCCAAGACCAGCAACGACCAGTTCTGAAGATGAACAATAACAGGTCGAAACATGTTAACAAGTAACATAAAATTTAACATGACTACAGCTTGCTCAGAAACATGCACAATAATTATTCTAATCAAATCGCGTGCACTACAATAAGGAGATACCAAAGCATATAGTTCACGTGTCACAAAAGTGAGATAAAACCAAAACAAAGAAGGGAAGACTATGTGGGGAAGAGAACTATTGATTACGGTCCAGAAAAAAAAAATCGTGATAATATAAAATATGAAGGGAATGTATCAACAGAGGTTCTGGTACAGTTCGTAGTAGGCGTGAAAACAGACCATAGTCAGAATCATACAGGTAATAGCTGCCATGAGTTTTTTTAAGTTCTATAGGGCCATATTCATAGACATTCTTAGCGCGGGCTTCCGGTGGATGATCAGCGAACTAACGTTTTTCGTACCGGTATTCATAAAGCAGTGTTAGCGATATATGATATGAATCCTGTACAAGTAGTCAGTCGATAGCCGGGGCTAGCGGAATGTTTATGAATAGCATCCCTAGTGATTATCGATCTTGTAAATAAATCCTAGATTCACGACTTGAAAACTGGAGGGAATGTTTAGTGGTGATAAAATTATATAGCGTTAGGCTTAACTTCGGAAATGAAGTAAAGCTGATGGTATGAGGTACGTAAAGGAGTCCTATCTCTGAATGAAGGATCCCAAGCAAAAGTTCTTCCGCCTTGCCAAGTGAAACATCTCGTGTTTATACTCGAAGACTCATAGTCATTATCTGCAGTAGAGAAAGACATGAACCCACTTCATGTTTTTATCTAATTGATTTGTGAAGAACCAGATTGATTTCATTTTCGTTACTTACCAAATTCCAAGATCGTGCTGTGATGCTTATGGTTTTCTATTAACACAAACTTACTCGTGCAATTTTTAATGGTCATCCTGTTTTTAAATGCGTGCTACATTTACATGGATTCTATTACAACAGAGTCAGCTAACGGATTCTTGCTAAAGCGAACGAATTTTGATCTGTGGCGTAACATCTGAGATTTGAGTGCACAAATTTTAATAGGAGGTTCTTTGTGTGAAGTACAATCAATACTTCTAATGAAATATTTTTCTACAACGCATAGGTAAACCAATAAAAAATAATTGCGTGAAAAGTTTCGTTACTGATGCTTTGATATCTCTTTAAAAGTATAAAGTTTACTATGAATGTCGCATTAGATATTAAGAAGATTAATAATTTATGTCTTTTGTCTTTCTTGCATAAAGTGAACCGTTTATTCACAAATTAATGCTCACATTTTATATCTGTATGTTCCGTGTAACTAAACCAGCAGTGGCGAGAACGTGACTCGCGATACATTGTGGCTCGCAATGATAGCTGTGCATTTCGCTTGCTTCTAACCTCCGCCAATCACCACCCTCTCACTCACTGGAGTCAAACTCCGTTCCATTTGTATTTGTCTCTGACCTGCGAGTGGCATATGTCTCTCTCGAAACCATGTACGAAAGTTCCAAGTAGGATGGGAGGACGCATTTTTTTGCTATCAATATGATGAGAATATTAAATGTATGATTTGTTCACAAGTATTACGAGGAAACGGTTGTATAACATAAAACGGCATTATACTATATGTTACTGATGAAACATTAAAAGGTTAAGTGTTATTGTTGTCATCATCATCATCATCATCATCTCTGTACGTCGACCCTTTTTCAGCAGATGTACGAATAATGCGGTTAGTTCTTCAATTTGAACTCACTGATTTACAATGTGATGTCAAATGGAAACTAGATGTAAGGACTTGACAAATGTGGAACTTTCAAATCTTTGCCAAAAAATAAATATCCGAAGCTTCGTTCTTTCGGTTGCTCTGTTGAAGCCATGTTCGCTACAACTTACGTTTGTGAAAAATTATTTTCAACAATTAAAATAGTAAAAACCAAATTTAGATCACGACTAACAGACAAATACCTTCGTGATCAACTACGACTGGCAGTACGTGACATAATTCCTGATTTTGAAACTTTGTCGCAGAGACATTCTGAAGACAATTAATTTTAGGTTGTGATATTGTTCATTTATTGTTCATTTCTTTCTTCGTTACACGTACTGAATATTAGTTTGATTAGTTTGCAGCCTTGTACTGTATAAAATTATATTTAAGTGCTTGACGTAAGGAAAATGAAAATCCGTTAATAAGTCACACGCAGAGCTGCACGCATTGTATTCTTCACCTGACATAATTAGGAACATTAAATCCAGACGTTTGAGATGGGCAGGGCATGTGGCACGTATGGGGGAATCCAGGAATGCATATAGAGTGTTAGTTGGGAGGCCGGAGGGAAAAAGACCTTTGGGGAGGCCGAGACTTAGATGGGAAGATAATATTAAAAAGGATTTGAGGGAGGTGGGATAAGATGATGGTACAGTTTGGATTAATCTTGCTCAGGATAGGGACCAATGGCGGGCTTATGTGAGGGCGGAAATGAACCTCCGGGTTCCTTAAAAGCTAGTAAGTAAGTAAGTAAGTAAGTAAGTAAGTAAGTAAGTAAGTAAGTAAGTAAGTAAGTAAGTAAGTAAGTAAGTCAGACAGTTGCTTCATTTCCCCTTCAGGTGTCCGCCTCCCTCCATAGGTGCTATGCACGTTGCAGGTTGTGGTGAACTTTTCAACAGTCCATGAAATTTATATGTACTTCTATAAAATTATCTTTGAATTTAGATTCTAACGAAATTATTACCATTACTATTACTACTAATATTGTGACTGTGATAATCAGATGACGATAATGTTGCCATATTTTAGAAAATAATCTGGAAAAGCTCAGGTGTTTTCTACATAATTATGCAAATATATTTAATTTTGCAAGTTTAATATCTGCAAAATAAAACTACTAAAATACACAGCTGAACCAAGAATGTGCCATCTTTCAGCTTATCAGCGGTAACAAGAATTATGTGAAAATATGGATTCTCTTTCAATTAAGTAGATTCACCTTGCATAAAATAAAGACATAACAATTAAACGATAATCGCCCAACAAAGGCCTGAAACCTATTAGACTCTGTAATGTACAACTGTAATAAGCTTCCTTAAATATTCTGGAAGTTTGGCATACTTTCGCTTCTCTGCCGTTCACTACAATACCACCTTTTCACTTAAATTATATAACAAGAAATACCAGTTTAGTTCGCGGTTTTTAGATAAAAAATGGCACCAACACTAACATCACCGCGATAATTATTCACTTCTAAGGACAGAGGCCATACAGCTTTCGTAAAAATTTTGAAACAACACAAGCCATTTACAGGTAAAGGCTTGTGATGTATCTTGTCTCTCTGTGAAAAGAGTGAGAAAGGAGATATGTCTTACTTCGTCTATGTTGTTATGGCGATGGGGGAGTGGAGCGGTGCCAGTGGCGGAAGGGACTAGTTGATACATTCTGTAGCACAAAATAAAATAACAAAATATCCTCTTCGTACTGTGTAGTTCCGTCACTGAGCTTGTCTTTCAAGAAACTGAGTTCCGGCAGCCTGTACAATAACAAGATTTTGAAAGTAATCCTGAAAATTTACAATCCTCCTATAATCTCCACCCTCATTTGAAGGGACTTGGTTTTATTGCTACTGAGACAAGATAAACCTTATCAGGTTATAGCAGGACGTGTCTAAAGTGTGTCTGAGAACCACCGCTAAAGAAAACGCAATCGAACCTGCGTCCACTGGATTTGTAAGAAACGCAACCACTTCAGATATAGCGGAGGACAATTTAAGAAAAGCAAATTAAGCAGAAATTGGTGCAAAGGATCGTTTGGGCCCCTCGTGTGAAATGTGAAAATGCTTCTACCCTACACGATTGTTTAAGTTATCGACGTCACTTCTGAAACGTGCAGCACATAAAGACTTATGCACTTCTTATTGTGAAATATTTCTTACAGATTAGCCTTTCACAAGAACTGAAACGTTGCTAACGCTCGCCTCAACGACGAAGTTATAGAACTAAATGAGATAATCACAGAACTACTGCATGTAATCACCCGGCAAGACGGGCTGTTTTCTAAGAGAAAAACAATAAGATGGGAAGTTCAGCATTTAATACAAGCGCTGGTGGAGACCTCGGAGAACAATAGAGTCGAGGTAGGCGTTGAAAACGAGCGAAGACAAAGATTATGTATTCTCTTCTTCTATTGTTTTCCAATAGTCGCATATAGCTAAATGTTATGTACTATGAACATTCTGACATAAATTTGAATAAATGAGAAAACTAAATAAAATGAAACTGACAAGAGAAGTAAACGATTCAACATTAGTAATACAAAATAAGGTGCATTACTTCCCGATCACATGACCATTATTCTCTTTCAGTCCAGTTCCACTGTTCTGTCAACTTACTCGTACATACCAAATGAATAAGGAAATATTCGTGTAGAGAACATCTGAATTTTTTGTCTAGTGATTATGAAACATACTGCCTGTGCCATTGATCTCATAATTGTCGTATTTCACATGACCACCACCGCCCTCAACACTATCATCCCTCTCGTCATCAGAACCATCATCTTATTCTTCTTTTCCTCCTTCCTCGTCAAACGAACTACCATCATCCAAACAACCATACTGCTCCACTTTCTCACCACCCAAACCATCTCCCCCTCATCAAAGTCATTTGAACGATCATCATCCTTCTCGTCATTATCCGAATCATAATTCTGAACATCCTTCTCTTCCTCGTCATCCGAACCATCCTTCTCTTCTTGTCATCATTCGAACGATCATCCACCTCCTCGTCAAAAGAACTATAATCATCCTTCTCGTAATCAATCGAACCATAATAATATTTCTCCATGTCAAAAAATTAGCATCCTTCTTGTCATCAATCGAACCATTATCATCCTCCTTGACAAAGACCTATCATCCTTGTCATCAATCTAACCACCATCCTCCTCCTTATCAAAAGAACTATCATCATCCTTCTCGTCATCAATCGAACCATCCTCCTCCTTGATAAAAGACCTATCACCCTTGTCATCAATCTAACCACCACCATCCTCCTTATCAAAGGAACTATCATCATCATCATCAACATCCTTCTCGTCATCAATCGAACCATCATCATCCTCCTTGATAAAAGATCTATCATCCTTCTTCTCGTCATCAATCGAACCATCATCCTCCTCCTTGATAAAAGACCTATCATCCTCGTGATCAATCGAACCATCATCCCTCTTGACAAAAGACCTATCATCATTCTCGTCTTCAATCGAAACATCATCATCCTTATCAAAGGAACTATCATCATCCTTCTCGCCATCAATCGAACCATGATCATCCTCCTTGATAAAATACCTATTATCCTTCTCGTCATCAATCGAACCATCATCCTCCTCCTTATCAAAGGAACTATCATCATCCTTCTCGTCATCAATCGAACCACCATCCTCCTCCTTATCAAAGGAACTATCATCAACCTTCTCATCAATCGAATCATCATCCTCCTCTTTGATAAAGGACCTATCATCCTTGTCATCAATCGAACCATCATCCTCCTTCTTATCAAAGGAACTATCAACATCCTTCTCGTCACCATCGAACCATCATCATCCTTCTTGTCCAAAGAACTATCATCCTTCTTGTCAGCAATCGAATAATCATCATCCTCCTCGTCAAATGAACCATTATTAACATCCTCGTCATCATCTTGAACATCCTTTGCCTGTTACTCATCATCTGAATTATCCTTCTCTTCATCATCACCATCCTTCTCAACATCTTCACTATAAGCGTTCTCCTCAGTATCAGTATCAGTTCCCTTCTTACTCCCATAACCATCATCATACTCAACACCATTTCCATACTGTGTAGATCTGATGTAAATGCTGTAATTAATTCGTGCTTTCACTGTTTATTAAAGTACGAAAATTCCTTGAAATATATTATGCTCATCTGTACAGTACTTTCTGTAAAAACTTCTACCCCTGCCTCTACATACTTTGCAAATAAAAATATTTAATTACGTTGTGCCCTTCCAATTACCTACTGTAAATATATACTTTTCTTATTTTCACTACTGAAGCGATAAGCTGACGTTATTGGTTGTTAATACTGGATTTACTGAAATTATTGTACTAATTACTTCTAACTACACGAAGCTGATGAAAGTGTTTGAAATCATGGACAATAATACGAAAGCAATCTGAAAGCTATAAAAGTAAATGCATATTTTCAGTGTTATCGAAGTTATTTTGACGACGGGCAGGTAGGATGTAGCAGGTGAAAGTTTTTCTTTGCAGCAGCTGCGATGTTCTCTCCTGTACTTTTTCCCACACACATCCACATTCAATGGTGCAGATTACATTGTTTTTGTACTCCCACTCTTTTCAACCGGATCCTCTCACCGCATAGGATTACACCTACACGACGCATTTGTTCGACTGCGAGACTATGAATGACGCACGGGAGTTCAAGACGAAGGGGCTGTTTGTTCTCCGGAGAGGAAATTACCCTCTACTCTCCGTTTCCTGTTTGTAGGGTCCAGCCCTGTTGTGAAATACGCGTTGCGGCAATTAAAAATATCAACCATGAGAGACAAACACGCCGTGATGTACGTAGATCTACTACACGTTTATGGAATGTGCGTATTCATACTTAGTGCTGGTTGTTGTTGAGTAGATAAAACGTAATTTTGCATATTGAGAAGGACAAATGAAACGTCCGCAGAGACATGGAAACACCTATAGGTAAATTGTTCAATAAATACATTGGAGAAATTACTGAACTCACGTGTGGGCGGAAGAACAAGAGCGGAAAGGGCATGGCTTTTTAACAGAGACTACTGACAAAAATTAAGCGGGTATATTGTATTTTTAATCAAATAAGTAAATACGCAAATTAGACCCGTATGAAATAAATGCATTCTTCAGTAGGCAGTTTAACCTCAGCCGACTTCGCCAATTCCTTTTTCCTCTTCCTAATCAGTTTCAGCATCATTCTTTCTTCATTCATTCTTTCTAGAACAGCTTCATTTCTTATTCACACGTTCCATTCTTCCCCATATCCACATTTCAAATGCTTCTAGTCATTTCTCTTCACTTAGTCATAATGCCACATTTCACGCAAGTTCTTTTAGCAGAGGTCCGCAGAAGATGTCCTTTTTTTCTAAAAGTTTCTTTTGCCATTGCTATCCTCCTTTTCACTTCCTGGCAGCAGTTCATGTTACTGCTTATAATACATCCCAAGTATTTTAAGCCGCCCCTTTGTTCTACTGCCTCATTTAGAAGTCGCAAGTTCACCTTTTTCAGTTTTCTTGAGACAACCATGGTCTTCGTCTTGTTTCCATTTATCTTCAGCCCATACTGCTCATAGCTATCATTGAGCTCCAGTAGCATATCCCTTAGTATCATCTCATCTTCTGCTAACAACGCCATATCATCAGCAAATCTTATGCAGTTTTTCTTCTTCTTCCTATTATCACTTCTGAAACCAATTCTTCACTAAGACCTACAAGTAGATGTTAAACAGGGTAGGTGATGAAGGGCATCCTTGTCGTACTCCTCTACCTATTTCACTTTCCTCTACATTCCTTCTAATGCCTACCCACTTCACTTAACGTGATTCGGGTTCCACATACTGCGGATAGATGGCAGGACTGTAACCCATTTTCAAGTTGCACACCACTTCGGCGCGCCACGTTATGCATGATGTGTATCTGTGAAGAGTTATGTCGTGTACTAGATAAGTGTATGTGTAAGTGTTCGTGTAAGTATATTGTAGAGAATGGGCGAGGATGGTGAAGATGGGGAAGGGAGAAGGGGAAAACCCGGTGCCGGCACGTAGCCTACTCCTATCGAATAGCACCAAGGGGGCCGTCAGGCTTAACGTCCCCATCCAACGGACGAATCACTATCAACAGTGACATATGCCTTCTCTTCATATGCACTGCGGAGAGATTTAGGATTTAAACCAGGCATGTAGGTGCACAATCTAGTGATTAGAAGTTGTGCACCGCCATCTCTCCTAGTCCCGAGGTAGAAATTTTACACGGGGGTGGCTGGCCTAGGGACGAGGGGGGATTGCCTCCTCGAAACTTGGGTACACAGCGAACCTTAGTGTAGTCAGCTGGTGTGGATTTCGGAATGCGTCTAGCTTGAGGGTTAGCGCAATAGATCGTAACAGGTCGCAGTACTGGACTATGGTCTCTCCTGTAAATTCCATTCCATTCCATAAACAATCAAGGCGCTTACCGTCGGAGCGACTAATATCACTGGGTTCTAAGATAGTAGGCATAGCAATAGAAGTTAATACTTTTTTATAATAATATAATTTTTTTAATAATGTCTTGAAAATCGTCCTGCACTCATAGGGCGACTTAAAGCATGACGGCCGTAAACATCGGCAACAGCACCACGTACGCATTTATGAGACTGACAGATCTTGCACCAGTCGTAAGCCTACTGCGATTTTGAAGGGGTGTTATCCATAAGTGTGCCAATATTGGCCCGTGAAATAATTGTGGCCGGGAGGAAAAAGGTCTTAAGTAAATTTTTTGTGAAAATGAGATTTTCATATATCCTGAAAGCGGAAACAATTTTCTACAATCTGGTAAAACGGTTAAAGTCAAATAAGACTCCTGACTGGATTTAAAGAGCGTTACCAAATGTCCTAAGTACTTTTTGAATCGAGCACACACAGAATAAAGGACTTGAGAATATTTAATACTTTATTCCTTACAAACTTCAAATGTTTATTTTCCATGCTTCCTTATTAAAAAGATCTAACTTGTATTTTAGCTATTTTATCACATACTGATGCCCTTTTCTTTTAAAACTTTAAGCACTAGGGTAAACAGTCCTATAATTATTAAAGATTTTATTAATTTGTCCTACAGAATAATATCTGTAATATTTACAATTAATATTTGAGGAGAAAAATTCGCTCCGGCGCTGGAAATCGAAACCGGGTCCTTGGTTCTACGTACCAAACGCTCTGAGCACTGAGCTACGCCGAATTCAATCCACAGCACCGGACCGAACTCTCCTCCTTAGATATTTCCCTTTGCGGCCTGACTTCAAGTTAGGCATAGGCTATACGTTGACGTTTTATGTCCAAGTCAACTGCCATTATACAACGAGCGCACTCAACTAAGTGACTGTTTGGCCGGGATTCCGCAGATTGAAATCGGCGTAGCTCAGTGCTCAGAGCGCTTGGTACGTAGAACCAAGGACCCGGGTTCGATCCCTAGCGCCCGATCGAATTTTTCTCTTCAAATATTAATTGTCAATATTACAGATATTATTCTGTAGGACAAATTAATAAAATCTTTAATATTCTCATAGCTAGCAGTGCATATTTCTGTACAGATTACTGTGCACTTAACTGCGAAATCCCGGCCAAACAGTCACTCAGTTGAGTGCGCCCCTTGTATAATGGCAGTTGGCTTGGATATAAAACGTCAACGTATATGCCTAACTTGGGGTCAGACCGCAAAGGGAAACATCGAAGGAGGAGAGTTCGGTCCGGTGCTATGGATTGAATTCGGCGGTGCTCAGTGCTCAGAGCGCTTGGTACGTAGAACCAAGGATCCGGGTTCGTCCCCAGCGCCGGATCGAATTTTTCTCTTCAAATATTAATAGTCCTATAATAGTTTAAGACCCATTTTGCATTCCTAATAATTTACATTTCTCATTTATTTTGACATGGAAATAGGTCTTATGTTTAAATAGTTCTTTCTATTCAGTTTGGGTTCTAGTCTTAAAAAGTGCGGCTATTTTTGGAAATAATCAAGAAAATTGTTAAATGAGAACATTAAGGCCTACTATTTTAGAAGAAATATGTATTTATTTATTTATTTATTTCATCAATCATTGTTCACGTCATGGTGGATTAGATGTATTCCAGTTCTTAATCTGCCATCACTCTCTATACAAATACAACAAAACATTAATACATTTGAACTTATAAGTATCCTCTGTTTACAATAATAATACTACTAATAACAAAAATAATAATAATAATGATAAAGTAATAATAATAATCAACTAATAAGTATACCTCTTTTATTTAAAACTCCTACTCTCTTAAGAATTATTCTATTACTTCATTGACTACTCTTCGTAGTTTCTTATCGTGTAACTACTCAACATTTATAATACCATCTCCGTTAGAGCTTTGACTTTCTCTTCCCATCTAATTTTAATTCTAAACAGAAATTTTCCTAATTTATGCAGATTGCTTGCGTTTAGGTGACCATTCATTTTTTTATAAGCTACTATAGCGTTTATTTGTAGAAATTTTTTATCTGCCCAACTGTTTCTCAAATCATTCGTTGCCTGACACTTTAGCGCAATATGCATTGCGTCTTCAGCTAGTCCACACAAGGGACATTTATCCTTCTCTACGTTCCCTCTCCTATTCTTGAGCCTCCAGAAACCTAATCTCCACCATGCCATTCCCGTTCTCTCTTCCCTTGAATTTAGTCTAATATATTCTTCCTGTTCCCAAAACTGCTTGACCTCCCTATAGTATTTTAGTGATCCTAGGTCTTTCATATTATTAAAAATATCTTGTCTTGAAATTTCGTTTGTCCTCTCTTTTACCATTCTTCCAATAGTTTTCGTGTTTATAGACCCTAGTTCTCTCCATAGCCAATTTAGACCTAATCTGTTTAGAAGAAATATAAACAAATAATATCCAGGAAAAACTTCTTAATTAAAAAAAGTCTATAATTGACACCAATTTCAATCTTTCTACTGCTCTCCTGAAAAGTATAACATTTTTACTGAAAACCCTTTTCCTCCCGCCAACAGAATTATAAATCATCTTTTCTTTGAATTCGAATATTCTTAATGTACGCAATGATCGAAGCATTTTCCAAACAAACGCGTGCCACGAACTTAATGACAGGCGATACGTCCTTGGCAATATCTTGTAAGCAGTCACGAAGCGGCTGCTTGCTTATAAAACAGATCTACTGAGAACTGTCACGTTCCAGTTTTATGGGTGGGAGCACCCCAGAAGTGGGGTATTACCAGCACGGGATGTCAGACCGCAGTGCGATGCTATCGTCTGGTCCTAATAATGGATCAAGAGCAGTTCCCAATACTGAGAACCCTCCTATATTTCATTACGAGAATGATCATTGTGCATTTATAAACGCCATTGTTCACAGTTCGCGCTATGTCTCCCCATCCTCTCCAACTTTTTACATGTGCCACGCCAGACAGCTGACACTGGTATTTTTTAAAATAACCGGATATAACCTCTTCCACTTCTAAGCACTCCCCCAGGATCGACAGCTGCCATGGCAACAGTCTGTCCGTGTGCCAACAATGCCACGGAAGGAAGACGAGACACCTGCCAGCTGGTATACTCCTACCAAATTAAAACAGTAACTATAGCACTGCTTAAATGCACACCTTTTGTTTTGTGTCATGTTGGTTCTTTTCAATGAAGTACGCACATCACTGTAGCTGCTATTAGGTGTACTTTACTAAGACTAGTGATGGTGACCGTTACTGTAGTAGCAGTATGAAATAACTCTAGTGGTGATGTAATTGTAGCAGTAACAACAATAGCAGTGAATAGTTGCAGCATGTTTATCGTTATTATTCTATAATAATAATAATAATAATAATAATAATAATAATAATAATAATTTATTTATTTATTTATGCCTATAACAGGGCAAGCCCCAATTATAATAAACAGTACAGATATTCGTTTACAAAAAAGAAAAAAAAAAAACATAGATAACATGAAAAAAAAAGAGATGAAACAGATACAAGTGTAAATACAAATTAAAATGGAAAATGAGAAAGGGAAAGAAAAAAAAAAGAACAGACAAATAGATGCTACCTAAATAAGAGATACAGATATAGATATAAATAAAAAAATACAAGATAAAATACATGAAAAATAGTTAAATATAGTTAAATATAGATATCATAGCCAAAAATGTAAATTGTAGCTATAATAGGTATATATAGTTAAATATAGATATCATAGCCAAAAATGTAAATTGTAGCTATAATAGGTAAATTAGACCAAGAGCGAAATGGGCGCCGGAACAGGTTCAACATGAACCTAATCCTTGAAGTGAAGAAGAAGAAGAAGAATAGGTAAATTACAGAGTAAAAAATAGCAATATTATATAAAATCAACTACCTTCAGTATATTAATAAGAAAATGTAATAATAATAATAATAATAATAATAATAATAATAATAATAATAATAAATGACACTCGAGAGGAAATTAAACGCAGAATAAATATGGGAAATCCCTGTTATTATTATTCGGTTGAGAAGCTTTTGTCATCTAGTCTACTGTCAAAAAATCTTAAAGTAAGAATTTATAAAACAGTTATATTATCGCTTGTTCTGTATGGTTGTGAAACTTGGACTCTCACTTTGAGAGAGGAATAGAGATTAAGGGTGTTTGAAAATAATAGGCGAATATTTGGGACTAAGAGGGATGAAATTACGGAAGAATGGAGAAAGTTACACAACGCAGAACTGCACGCACTGTATTATTAACCTGACATAATTAGGAACATTAAATCCAGACGTTTGAGATGGGTAGGCCATGTAGCACGTATGGACGAATCCAGAAATGCATATAGAGTGTTGGTTGGGAGGCCGAAGGGAAAAAGACCTTTGGGGAGGCCGAGACGTAGATGGGAGGATAATATTAAAATGGATTTGAAGGAGGTGGGATATGATGGTAGGGATTGGATTAATCTTGCACAGGATAGGGACCGATGGCGGGCTTATATGAGGGCGGCAATGAACCTCCGAGTTCCTTAAAAGCCGTAAGTAATAATAATAATAATAATAATAATAATAATAATAATAATAATAATAATATTACCATTTTGATAGCCTATAAATTATAAGACAATTTCTAAAATTATTACAAGTGCAGTATAAGCACGATCGAGAAATCCTTAAAAAAAAAAAAATCGTAGAAATTATCTTAGTTACATAAACATTGACGTATTTCAAAAGAAAGCTGCTGCAGGCGTATTATTTATGTTCATAGCAAATGCATTATTTAATAGTTATTTGTGCAACAAGTGGATAATCTTGATGATTATGACATGAGTGAATGTTTCACGAGTGTCATAATAAGATTATCCACGAGTTGGATACAACATTTTACGGCATCTTAGCATTATAAATTGTAGGAAATAAATTATGAAAGAAATTCGGGATTCATAGCTGACAAAGTGTCTTCATATGTTCGTATCGATTTGTTGCTCCTGGCATTGACATTGATGGTTATGTCAGAAATGTTCCTTTATTTTGTTAATATAGTTGCTTTGAACCACAGAACTGTTTTATGTGATAGTACAAAAGTGATATAAAATTGTTAAAGACTGGAAATAAATGGTACGTTATCTTGTGTCCTGTATTTTATTTCTTGTTACACGGAACGTAGAAGATATTCAGACGAGTTGCATGCATCCCGATCCAAGCGTTCCGGTATTACGTCAAATAGCGTGCCATAATAAGCCAATTATGAACGACATTCAATGTAGTAACAACCTGTTTATAATACTAGGATGACATAAAAGTATTTTTATAACGATCCTCTTCACTTTTACATGAATGGATTAGGAAATAATGTTAAATTTTCTGTGACATGAGTAGATTACAACGGTGATGTATTTTCTTTAGTATTCAGTAGCACATCGATTGTTTTATTAGTTTAGTTTAATTTCTCAACAGTTACGTACTTGAAATGCAGCTACAACCCACATTTTATGCAAATTTTCAAAAAGAAACAACTACTGTCGGTTAATAGATCCTTGAATATTGAAAAGGTAACATGCAAGGCATTAACATATTTATACTAAATTTGTAAAGGAAAAACTATTAAAATATAAAATTAAATGCAGGTTTTTTTAACGGAAATGAAAAATAATGCATAATATCCCGGAAACTACGAAAGTGACCGAAAATAACTTAAAAATGATGATAAAGGGCTATAAATGTTTTTTAATAAGTGCATAAACATCCTAAAATATCACCATATCCTTCATCATCGTGTTTCAGTGTCATTGCGCAAATTCAACAGTTGGACTTTTTCGTAATACAGATCCAGATGTTAGCCGAATTATCGCATATTAAGAGTTTCTTTAGGAAAAATCGTATTATAACTTGTATTATATTAATTAATTTTCATTTAATCAAAAATGAGATACCAACGTTAAAGATTTAAGTTGTTAGAAATTATGCTTTGGGTAGTCACAAAAGTGTCCGATAATGCGTCAACGTTAGAGTGTATCTTATTTTATTTACAATCTCAGCCATATAATTTGATGTTCAAATTAACTTTATTATAATTTTGAATTTATAGTCCAGCTCTAGTCTGGTTGATTTACTTGCATTTTTGAAGTAATCATTTTAGTGTTCAGTTCCACTGCATTATGATGGTAATCAATGCGCAATATTTGCATTTGGGTCACTTCTTGTTGATAGTTTTTGTATCGTATAGTTCCCATATTTCAGACCTAGAACGCATTTTGAGAACTTTTACTTTCATGCTGAGGTGCTCCTGCCTACAGAAAACCTTTGTGTGTACACTAAACTTCTAGATTTTTACGAGTAAAAATAGCTATTAAAATATAATCTCGTCAAGGAAGAGAATCAAACCCGGGAGCTCATGATTTGTAGTCACGAATGCTGACCTCTAGATCACGAAGTCGTATGTTATAGAATCTACTTATAACGAGTACATCCTCATTTTTAATAGCACTGATAGATAATATCGCCTGTTGTTTATGCAACTAGCACAGTCTTAGTGTATCTAATGCTGCATTGTATTATACAAATGCTACTGGGAAAACTACCGTATTCTACACTGCCATTTCGTATTCTATGGTGTCCTGCAGCAGATTTACAACTCTAATTTATTATTATTATTATTATTATTATTATTATTATTATTATTATTATTATTATTATTTTATTATTATTATCTCACTCAGAGAGGAACATAGGTTAAGGGTGTTTGAGAATAAGGTGCTTAGGAAAATATTTGGGGCTAAGCGGGATGAAGTTACAGGAGAATGGAGAAAGTTACACAACGCAGAATGCACGCATTGTATTCTTCACCTGACACAATTAGGAACATTAAATCCAGACGGTTGAGATGGGCAGGGCATGTAGCACGTATGGGCGAATCCAGAAATGCATATAGAGTGTTAGTTGGGAGACCGGAGGGAAAAAGACCTTTAGGAAGGCCGAGACGTAGATGGGAGGATAATATTAAAATGGATTTGAGGGAGGTGGGGTATGATGATAGAGACTGGATTAATCTTGCACAGGATAGGGATCGCTGACGGGCTTATGTGAGGGCGGCAATGAACCTTCGGGTTCCTTAAAAACCATTTATAAGTATTATTATTATTATTATTATTATTATTATTATTATTATTATTATCACTATTTATAACCATGCAATAAGAATGTTAGGAATAATTCGGTCAATTACTTATTCTTTTTCAACATCTGACTCTCTTTTAATACTATACTATACATTAGTGAGATCGAAACTCGAATATGCATCTGTAGTTTGGAATTCTATTACTAGTACTGATTCGGCAAAACTGGAAAATATTCAAAGGAAATTTATTTAATTATGTTCGTACCGATTCCTGCCTAATAACTCTGAGTATAACTATGATAAAAAATGCGAGCACTTTAAAAGTCGAAGCCTGTATGCCAGACGTCATGATCTCGATTACTTATTCCTATGTAAGGTCCTTAAAGGTGACATTAATTGTCAATCTTTCTTAAACAGTGTCAGCCTTCGTATTCCTATGAAGGACATGAGACATCACAAACTCTTCTATATTAGAAATTCTAAATCTTTCTCGCCGGTCTCCAGATGTAGGCTATTAAACATTCTGACTTACATGTAAGCGATTTCGATCCATTCAATGCATAGAAGTATTAGAATATGGCAATGGCTAATATTATTTGCATAATCCTTATACACAAATTGGTAGTACGAATCAACTCCTTTCCCTAATATTTTATAGTTTTAATTCATGTAAATTAATTATTATAATCTATGTTCTTTATTTTGTTGTTAACTCAAGTATTTAATTTGTACCATAGTTATTCATTTTAATGTATTAATTGTATCACTGTGCTGGACTTTTATTGGCCAATGGCTGTTGTCCAGCACATAAATATCAATAAATAAATAATAATTATTAATTTTTATAAATAAACAATAACGGATAGACGTCTCTGTGAGGGCGCTGTTTAATTCTTATATATTTTATTTGTCGATAATTAAATATTAATAATATTATCATTATGCTACGAGCTCTCTAACTACTTATTCCAGGAGTGACCAAAGCGGGTGTCGTGATTACATCGTGTAACCACAGACATTCAAACGAGTACGAGGAGTTTCCTGTACACTGCTGTGTGTTTCATTCACGTACTGAAAGCGAGCAGTGGCGGTATCATGTCGCTCTACAGACTTTGTCTCTACGAGCAACAAGAGGTAGTTTCGTAAAGAATGAGAACTTTTTTGTTGTTTTTAGTAGATTATTTTACGACGTTTTATCAACAGCTTAGGTTATTTAGCGTCTGAATGAGATGAAGGTGATAATGCCGGTGAAATGAGTCCGGGGTCCAGCACCGAAAGTTACCCAGCATTTGCTCATACTGGGTTGAGGGAAAACCCTGGAAAAAACCTCAACTAGGTAATTTGCCCCGACCGGGAATCGAACCCGGGCCACCTGGTTTCGCGGCCAGACACGCTAACCGTTACTCCACAGGTGTGGACTTTTTTGTTGTTCTGTCAGACAAATTGTAATATGTTTACTTTGCTCAACGGTTCAGTTAGGAGCATATAGAAACATTAATTGGCACGCTGAATAATGTATTATTATTATTATCATTATTATTATTATTATTATTATTATTATTATTACTGACCACTAAGTATGCGTTTCTATAATTCTTCTGTACGTGCATGAATATTGATATTTTTAGATCTTCTCCCTAGAAGGATAAAATTATTAGCTTTTGTCTCAATTTCAATCTTCTTAATCATTATTGAAGAAAACTGATTCAGTATTATGTGCCAAGGAACTGTTAAACGCCAGGGAATGGCATGCCTTAAATCATAGCCAGGAAGAGGAAGATGACATAAATAAATGTAAGGAAGTCAGCTACTTAATGGGGTTTGAAATATCTCGTGCTCTAAAGCTTTTTAATAGAACAGAATTCCTCAAAAGAGTAATGATTGAAATAGCTTAAATAAATTGTCCCATAAGATGTTTTTAATTCTGAAAAACTACAAATTTCTCGACCAAGTATTGAGAAAAGAATTTAGAAAATTCCTAATTATATTCAAGAGGAAAGTTAAAAAAAAGAAGCAAGAAAAATCTTATATTATGCACTGGCTCTTGATGACAGCAGTAACATTACTGATACAGCAAAGCTTGAGATTTTTATCCGCGGGATTGATCAAGATGTTAGTACAGGAACCACCACTGGTTGTAGTTTTCATGCCAAGTATCTTTCCTTCGCCTCTTTACTTCATAGGCTGTCTGCCGCATGTAATCACTGCAGTTCGAGTTTTGGTCACCGCTGACTTACTCTATCAATACTATGCGTAAAATACCTTGCTGTGTGCTGCACTGCTGAGCATCTCTTTCCAGCTGACGTGTCCGTTTAGTTCCAAAAAAAGCCAAGTCTATTCCTTTCCTGGCACACTTGTACTCCACTTCAATCGTGCATGTGGCCACAGTTTCATTGGTAGTGATAGTCTTAATAGTGGAAGTTTATTTATCGACGTAGGTGTTATTCCGCGTAGAAATTCAATATGGGACTCTGTATCAGGGACAGGGTTATTTTACGTGCCGTTACGGCAAGGGTCTCCCAACTTTACTTTTATCCCGGAGGAAGCCATAGCAAGGATTTATAGTCTTTCAAAATACATCGCCCTCGACAGGGATTGAACCTTCTAGTGCCGAAGTCTTGAACGCATGAAGCTCTACCTCCATTCTCCCCATGCACCTGTTACCTTTCCATTTTCTACTTCTTTACCTTTAACGAGCAATTAGGTATCATGCATTGATTCCAAATGAAATTACTCAGCAACCATTGACTACGATCAAAATTTGTCCCGTAGTTACGGAGAAATAGCAATAGGTATGGGAAAACGTGCCATGACCATTGGCGTAACTCAGGAGATTGGCGCGTTTGGTTACTGATGCGGACTGATTATCTTGGAATATTTCGAGGTTTTAACCTATTGCAAGGCAAATGTCAGGTAGCACCATGGCGAATCCTCAGCCTCATCTCGCCAAATACCAATCCCATCGACGCTGAATGACATAGTTTATGCATTTATTTTGCTAATAATTGTAACATAAAATATAATATAAACAGAAAAAACTTTAGCTCACCCCTGATAGAGTAAAAATCGTGTTCAGGGACAGATTCCTGAATTGAAATTAAGAAGTATATAATACAATTTGTCTTATGACTACTACACAATAAGAATATATAAATTTAAATTTACAATTTTTCATTATTTATAAAATCCATACATAATTTTTTTAATTTAATACTATAACTATTAGAATTGACAAGAGTAAGATATTTAAATATAAATTTGTTACATATTCTTGGGCCTAAATTACTACTATGATTAAATACTGTAGCAGCATTGCATTTTGTTGGAACAATCTTAAAGAATTCATATCTTTTTTTTCATAACTATGAGAATACAATTCAAAATTATTTAGATTTTTATGTATGACTTTTATTAATACAATATAATTTATTTTAAGAACATTGAAGTCTAAAAACAATTTTTGAGATGGAAAATCAATAGGTTTATGAAGACACATTTTAATTATTTTATTATATAGTTGATACAGCGTCGTTAAATAAACAGCACTACCTGAACAATCTCACTACACAATGACACGACAGCATGTCTGCAGACGAGTGCCGTCGGTAAGATGAGGTACGAAACGGCGACCGAGCAGCCCACGCATACATGAGCACAGAGTAATTAGATTGGGTGTAGCCTGGTGGGTGGAAGACGCCTCGTGCATTATCTATGAGACTTGTTTGTAGCGATGAAGCAATGCCAAAACATCAGTGGGAACGATGGGCCAAAGTGAGCCAGTCTTTGAAACAAGGCGATGATATTAACTTCGAATTTATTAGCACTTACATAGCTATATATTGTCACAAAATGATGTTCCAAAAAAATTCTCCCACTCAGTTTAATAGAAGAAATATGGTTGATGTTCCAAAATGTGTCTTATCCTCCAAAAGCATGTTCCATAACTTGCCTACTCCATACTCCATAGAAGTGTTGTCAAAAAGGGGCACAATATTTTTGATATTGAGCCTCAAGTTATTCGCAAAGGCAACGTCATTAAGAAAGTAGAATTAAATTATGTTAACAACCTTCTAACAAAACAATTTGGATTATCTTTCTGCATGAACCTCCTGAATACAAATCGTGCTGATGAAACTCAGAATGTTGAATAAGATGTTGACTGTTGCGGTGAACCAGATTTTGAATCAGTTTATTGTGCTTAAGAACATCGAAAACTTTTTTATTATGAGAGTATTCTGAATTCATTTAGTAAGCTGTCAGTTTTTCTTACTAATAATTGACCTTAAACTACTTCATTAACAAGGTATAACTTTTGATTTGAAGTAGACATATTGTAATACAAAATTTAATTTACATTGAAGATTTTTGTGTTTTTCCAAATCCTGCCTTATCCAACTATGTTGTTTCCAAAACTTGCCTTCTCCATTTTTAACATTTAAATAAACACCTTACTGAAGAAAGTAACCTAATGAGCTTCTATTCTTGACCTATATACTATAAAATATGTATTTTAAAGGGTGAAAAAATTCTTATTTTAACATAAATGGGAAAAATATTTTCTTGATTTGTGAAAAAAAAAATAAAATAAAATAACAAGTGGATAAAACACGTTTTGGAACTATAGAACTCATGGTTGACGTCATAACTGATAGATTAACTGCGTAGACTGTGCAGTTCGTATCGGTAATAACGCAGGCCTGAGACCTGCGCTAGTGGAACCACTTTCGCGACGATAAACTCAGTCATCGCAGAGATATGATATGCCTTAATGAAGGTGAAACAGGGACATGATAAACACACGATTATCTCTTATGCAGAAAACTATTATGCCAACATACCATTCACGAAATAAAAATGTTACACGAAGAAAGTACCTTCTGCCTTACTAACGTATCAGCATCCACAGGCTTGAAAAATGCAGCCACAATGTAGCATTTTACCGAATAAGAATGCTCACCGTTATTTGAGCGCCTAAAGAGTAAAATAATTTTCCTGCTAGAAACGCAGAATCACATCCCCGCAAGTCCAAATTGAATTGATGGACAAGGATGATGGTGTGATAGATTTTCTCGAATACTGCTGTTTGCCCTGCCAGGACCAAACAATTTCTCCATTACTATCAGCATTCCAACGTAGCGTAGATCCATTATACAAAGTGCACAACAGGCACGTCGCAAATAGCAAGTAATAATTTGGACACGTTACTCTTACAGAGGGACTCTTGAGGTCAAGTGATCAAAGATCAAAGTACCCGCAAGACAAAGTTTCACAAAAGGAAGAATCTAAAGACTTTGGCTAAACTTCGTGAACATATTATAGAAATTTCCAACTGAAATAACTTACGAATGTCGCCATGCTGTCATTTATAACCGCTGAATCTACCGACTACGTATAGCGCTAAAATAATTTCACATTGTTGCTAATCTAACAATTTAAATGTTTTATTCAGGTCGCTGGATTACTTTAGCAATCTTGCAAACCGAATTCTGAGAATGTTTTTGGGCATGGTAACCTTCATATCAGTAGCGCCCGGTGGTCGAAATCCTCGGTGAGGCCAAATGCAACTAGTTTAAGTGCCTCCGAGAGAAAATCTTTATTCATGATATTAATTATTATTATTATTATTATTATTATTATTATTATTATTATTATTATTATTATTATTAATGAAAAATAATGTCACTCACCAAATAAATTGTTATGCTGTGAATTTCAGTGATTGATTGAGTGCGATGAAGCAACCCATATTATGTGTTGAAATTCTCCTTTCTGTCTTTTCTTTTTTTCCTTTGACAGCAACAAACAAGGCCAACAGAAAGGTTTATTTTGCACCACATTCCCATTTATGTTGCCCATACCAGGATGCAATAGAAACTCGCGTTTTAAGATTATCTGTCAGAAAAATTGTCAGCGAAGTCGTAGGTATCTCGGTAGGCTTTCTCTTTATTTAAATCTTCCTTTCTTTCAATATTATTTCTTCTCGAAAAATGAAACTCTAACAATGAATTAACTACATCATCATTATTTTTCGCATTTGTTTCTGTTTATATTTTCCCGAAACACGCAACAACATTGGCCCAGATTCACTACTGCACTACGAAGTACAATAGTACAACACTCTCCCATAAGTCATTAACTGAGACATAAGAGGAGAGAACAGTGTAGGTCTCTGCCTACCAAAGAGCGGGAATTTTTATGTTATTTATGGCCTGTTTAGGAAGACAAGTTTTCACTGCTATTCCCACTATATTCTGCCTATGGATGGGAGGAGTGATCACTGACCAGGCCACGAGGCCAGACAAATTGTGCCTCAGCTACAGCGTTTCAAGCGCAACCTCAAAGCCCGCGAAAACATACGAAATACAGAAGCCAGATTCGGCACGAGCGATCCTGGCCTCAGGAACAAATTTTACTGCAAAACAGATCTATATGCATTACAAAGTTTTCAAATGCTTCTACAGCGATATATGCTTCATTCAAATAACTAATATATTATATAAAAAAACAAAATTTGATTTCAGTTAAGCCAAGTGACTGAGGCCTCAATCAATCAGCCGCCACTGCTTCATATTCAATGCAGACATTACATCAGCAAACGAAACTGTAACACACACTCCCAAACAAACCAGACGCATACAAATCCTGTACGTAATGACGTAATCGAAACGCATATCTTGTACTTCCTTAGTTCAATACTATAATTAGAGACAAATTTCTGGTTTTCATATTAATCCACATTTCCCTTCGCAGTTATACAAACACAAAGTCATAACCACTATCATAATTCCATGAGCCGACGTATTCATAAACAACGCTATCTTTCATCACCATAATCAATATCAGCAGAGATCTTCTGGACCTTAGTACAACTTCAGTGATTGCTTAAGAATCAATTGAGGGGCTGGATGCAAGAAAAACATTTTAGAGGATGTGCCCTTTTTGAGTAAAAGGCTTTATTGTGTTCTCTGATCTGTTATGCATATGATCACCAAGTTGTAGTTCAATACTGTGGTCATAGAGTTCAGGAATGCCCAAAATGTAAAGTCGTGCATAGATAACATTATTACGGTTTGAATTTTCAACATCAATTTTCTCAAAACCTGCATTTGAGAGAAGTCCTTTCTTGCACCCAATTCCTCAATTCTGGACATTAAAAAAGAAGACAGGTCACCATTAAAGACAACACAAAATGAATATAAAGGGTACGTATAGAGTCTTTAAGATTGATAAATAAGTTTTTGCATTTGTCCGTAGGCAATATGGATCCGCATTAAACAATCTTCAAGTGCGGTATATTTTATTCAAATGCTTTAACATTCCTGTTGGATAAAATAACAGTGACTCTTGGTCCCTTCACTTCTTTGAAACAGTTTGACCTGACCGCGAAGAAAATAACTCGATCTGCTACAACGGAAACAAACCTAGAGTCCCTGTTTTTGTAATGAAGGGGACAGCAATATGATCTTGTTTCAGGCACAGGTTTCCCTGTCGGGGGTCTAATGTGACGTTACTGGAGAAACAGTTTGTCTTCCGCAGCTTTTCAACAGGAGAGACAGAAAAGCGTGTTTAAGGCTCGTGGGTGGCCTTTCGACTTGTCTGGGAAAAAGATCTACACTGCTCCGCCCATTTAGTAGAATGCGTTTGAGTTTAAAGAAAGCAGCGTAACAATACGAGACGAGAATCCAAGCTCCCACATATCCGTAAGGCATCATGTTATAAGCACGTTCACGTCCGAGTATTTCTCACACAGTAAATACAGTATTATTCAAACCTTGAAAACGGCGCAAATATTAAGGATATTACTATAGAGCTTAATCTAACGAATGAAGAGTTTAAGGTGATTATTTCTTTCTTCCTCCTTTTTCCCTTATTTCTTTCGTTCTGTATTTATTTCCTTACGTCTTTATTTATTTCTTAGTTCCTTAATTATTTCCTTAGTTCCTTACTTATTTCCTTAGTTCCTTAATTATTTCCTTAGTTTTTTATTTATTTTCTTAGTTCCCTCATTTATTTACTTAGTTTTTTATTTCTTAGTTCCGTTTCCTTAGTTCCTTATTTATTCCCTTAGTTCTTTATTTATTTCCTTAGTTCTTTATTTATTTTTTAGTTCTTTTTCCTTAGTTCCCCATTTATTTCCTCAGTTCTTTATTTATTTCTTAGTTCCTTATTTATTTCCTTAGTTCTTTATTTCTTAGTTCCTTATTTATTTCCTTAGTTCTTTCTTTATTTCTTAGTTCCTTTTCCTTAGTTCCTTATTTATTTCCTTAGTTATTTATTAATTAGTTCCTTATTTATTTCCTTAGTTCTTTATTTCTTAGTTCCTCACTTATTTCCTTTTATTCCTTAGTTCCTTATTTATTTCCTTAGTTCTTTATTTATTTCTTAGTTCCTTATTTATTTCCTTAGTTCCTCATTTATTTCCTTAGTTCTTTATTTATTTCTTAGTTCCTTATTTATTTCCTTCGTTCTTTATTTCTTAGTTCCTTATTTATTTCCTTAGTTCCTCATTTATTTCTTTTATTCCTTAGTTCCTTATTTATTTCCTTAGTTCTTTATTTATTTCTTAGTTCCTTATTTATTTCCTTAGTTCCTCATTTATTAGGTCCTCATTTATTTCCTTAGTTCTTTATTTATTTCTTAGTTTCTTATTTATTTCCTTCGTTCTTTCTTTATTTCTTAGTTCCTTTTCCTTAGTTCCTTATTTATTTTCTTAGTTATTTATTTATTTCTTAGTTCCTTATTTATTTCCTTAGTCCTTTATTTCTTAGTTCCTTATTTATTTCCTTAGTTCCTCATTTATTAGGTCCTCATTTATTTCCTTAGTTCTTTATTTATTTCTTAGTTTCTTACTTATTTCCTTCGTTCTTTCTTTATTTCTTAGTTCCTTATTTATTTCCTTAGTTCTTTATTTCTTAGTTCCTTATTTATTTCCTTAGTTCCTCATTTATTAGGTCCTCATTTATTTCCTTAGTTCTTTATTTATTTCTTAGTTTCTTATTTATTTCCTTCGTTCTTTCTTTATTTCTTAGTTCCTTTTCCTTAGTTCCTTATTTATTTCCTTAGTTATTTATTTATTTCTTAGTTCCTTATTTATTTCCTTAGTTCTTTATTTCTTAGTTCCTTATTTATTTCCTTAGTTCCTAATTTATTTCCTTAGTTCCTAATTTATTTCCTTAGTTCTTTATTTATTTCCTTAGTTCTTTATTTATTTCTTAATTCCTTTTCCTTAGTTCCTTATTTAGTTCCTTGGTTCCACATTTATTTCCTTAGTTCTTTATTTATTTCTTAGTTCCTTATTTATTTCCTTGGTTCCACATTTATTTCCTTAGTTCTTTATTTATTTCTTAGTTCCTTATTTATTTCCTTAGTTCTTTATTTATTTCTTAGTTCCTTTTCCTTAGTTCCTTATTTATTTCCTTGGTTCCACATTTATTTCCTTAGTTCTTTATTTCTTTCTTAGTTCCTTTTCCTTAGTTCCTTATTTATTTCCTTAGTTCGTTATTTATTTCCTTGGTTCCACATTTATTTCCTTAGTTCTTTATTTCTTTCTTAGTTCCTTTTCCTTAGTTCCTCATTTATTTCCTTAGTTCCTCATTTATTTCCTTAGTTCCTCATTTATTTCCTTAGTTCCTCATTTATTTCCTTAGTTCCTCATTTATTTCCTTAGTTCCTCATTTATTTCCTTAGTTCCTCATTTATTTCCTTAGGTCCTAATTTATTTCCTTAGTTCCTTATTTATTTCCTCAGTTCCTTATTTATTTCCTCAGTTCCTTATTTATTTCCTTAGTTTTTCATTCATTTATTCATTCACTCATTTAATTTATTTATTTACTACTACATGCATTATCGCCAATCTGCGATGTAGGAAGGCCAACATAACAGATTATGTCTTTTACTCCAGTTCTTTGCCGCTGCTCATAACAAGGATTATACAAATAGTGACTTTCTCATGTATAGATACAGGTCTAATGAACGTATACAAATCCTAAAAGAATGAGGAAAGAACAATCGAAAGAAAATGACAGTTGAATAATGCGGTGGTGTGTACCTGGACTCGCCCGCATCGAACTGACTAGGTCGCATCCTTTCAGAACAGTCGTCTCATCTGGTCTGTCGATTTTACACGTCCATGTTCCAGCAGGGTGAAGCACTGATTTACACAGAATGCGGGCACCCTCCGAGGTGGTGACTACAGCAACACCGAATAAACGTACCCGCATTACAACATCCACACGTTTGTCTCTGAACAACACTACAGAACTATTCAATTCCGCTAATATGGCTTCATATCGAAAGCTACTATCCTCATTTTTCACCCACAGTCAAAAAAAGGAGCATCGCTAGTGTGTTACATGGAAACGAGCGGAATGTAACATATTTTCATTTAGTTTTATGTAAACACTAAATTTTGTTGCCGAATGTATGGACGCGAAAATACATGTCGAAAAATAATTTGTCTTTATTTATAATTGTGTTCGCAAGTGTTAATGCCATAAGCGATCACACTATAACTCAGGAACAAGAGGTGATAATAATGCTGATGGCTGCGATGATAGTGATACCACAGTCTAGTATATATAGTCACGAAGCTTGAGTTGTGAGAGTAATAGGAACAATAGACTGTACTGGTACCATTTCGCATTGTCTGTAATGAGGCGATATTAGCGATCCTAGTGGTTAGCAACTATCTATGCATGCATATTTACTACATATTGAGCTTCGTGACTGTATATACTAGACTGTGGTGATACTACAACCGCTGTAGTAAGGACACGGGCGTATCTCAGACGGTAGCACATTTGCCTGTTGATCCGAGGCTGTGCTCGGGTGAACCGGAGTTCATTTCCGCTTGGCTGAGTACGTGGTTAAGTTTATTTGCGAGTGTTTCCGCAACTGTACGGCGAATGTCAGGTAATCTGAGGTATATCCTCGGCCTCAATACCATTTCGCTATCACCAATTCCATCGACGCGTCATTAAATTTTTTAGTCGGTTATTTAACGACGCTGTATCGACTACTAGGTTATTTAGCCTCGACGGGATTGGTAATAACGAAATGGTATTTGGCGAGATGAGACCGAGGATTCGCCATAGATTACCAGACATATGCCTTACGATTAGAGAAAATCTCGTAAAAACCGAACTAGGTAAACAGCCGAAGCGGGAATCGAACCCACGTCCGAGCGCAACACCGGATCGGATCAGCAGGAAAGCGCCTCAGCCGACTGAACTACGCCGGTGGCCTACGCGTCATTAAATAACCGACTAAAAAGTGGTCATTGTTATTTGTTATAATGAGGCTAGAATCATAATTGTATGTATGTATGTATGTATGTATGTATGTATGTATGTGTGTATGTGTGTATGTGTGTATGTATGGTATAAATTGTGTTAGATTGAGAGTTACGAAGTTTATAATTACAAATTATTGTTTTTTATATTGTTCGTTTATTGTTTTCTTGTTCTAAGGCCGTGGGTGATTGGAGCACAAGTTTAGTTGCCGCCCAGTAGGACAATTTTGTCGTTCTGGTTCACTGACATCGAGAGCTGCGCTACTACTTTTCATTCGGTAGAGATACAGTCCAGCTCACACAACTTAACAGTTTCGGTACCAACTTCCTACCTCTTGTGATAACTGATAAGAAGAAGAAGAAGAAGAAGTTTTGATTTTGTTCAGCGGATGTAGCACAAGCAGCAGCACTTCCGATCTGCTTAATAAATGACGTGTACGTTATTCGTATTAGATAATAGAAATAAAGACCTGAAGAAGTCCGGAAACAAAAAATGATTAAAAAACTAACAATGATTCTTGTTATGTGTAGTTTCGAATGCTAAGTAGCAATCTATACTAATAATAAATCTGTAAGCGAAATTCTTCTGGTAATTTTCGCTTTTCCAAAAGTAATTGGTGTTAACATGTATAATTAATCATCCTGAAACCAAAAATCGTTTTTTTGAAATTTTTGTTTGTATGTCTGTCTGTCTGTATGTTTGTTACCTTTTCACGCGATAATGGCTGAACTGATTTCGATGAAAATTGGAATATAAATTGGCATTCAAAATACTTTATTTAAAAGGGGCGTTATAAGGGCCCTGAATAAAATAAACCGAAATATCTCGCTTATTATTGATTTTTGTGAAAAATATTACATAACAAAAATTTCTTTAAAAATGATTTCCGATAAGTTTTATTCCAGGCAAAATTTTGATAGGACTGATATTTAAGTCTGTCTGTCTGTCTGGATATTTGTTACCTTTTCACGCGATAATGGCTGAGCGGATTTCGATGAAAATTGGAATATAAATTAAGTTCGTTGTAACTTAGATTTTAGGCTATATGGCATTCAAAATATTTTATTTAAAAGGGGGGTTATAAGGGGGCCTGAATTAAATAAACCGAAATATTCCGCTTACTATTGATTTTTGTGAAAAATGTTACATAACTAAAGTTTCTTTAAAAATGATTTACGATAAGTTTTATTCCAGGCAAAAGTTTGATAGGACTGTTATTTAAGGATATATAAGAGTTTTAAAATAACAATACAATACATTTCCACCGCCGCCTCAGATTATAGTGCCGTTGTTCCGTAACTGCTATGTGCAAAATATTAAATTTTTTAGTAGGAAGAAAAACAAATTTATTCATTCTATGGCAGTAGTGCATAGGAGATAGTGAATTCTTACATTTTTACACAACCAGCTCTATTAATTTGGAGTGATTTATTAAAGGATGCATTCAAGACTAATTTAGAAAAATGTTAAACGAATTATATTTGCACCAAATGAGTGGTCTCTGGTCCAAAATGATAGCATTTTAATTATTTTAGTACAATTTAAATTAAGTAGCATATTAAACGATTTATTCTTCTATCAAACACGAATGTTCCCTGGACCCAATGTTCTATTTTAATTATGTAATTACTTTATATTTATTTCTAATAAGTGCAGCGGAGCGCACGGGTACGGCTAGTTCAGAATAAATCACAACGCACCGATACTATTAATGGACAATGGCGTACTGAGCTTCTTTAATTTGTAGGAGAGTAGGCCTACATTCTGAACATAACAGGTTTTACGACGGACTTAATAGGAAGTCGCGAACATGGAACTCAAATTGCACTGCAAGTCAACAGATCTGAACAACGAAATGATGTTTGAGGAAACTATACGACTCCTTTGCAAGACAGGTCATAAAGAAAACAACGAAGTTTTTGTGTGCGTTGCACCAAACAAACCAGAAGAGAGTGACGTGGTCAGCGGCCTACCACAAAGCGAAGGGTCTCGAGTCTGTAAAGGAAATGAGCACAATGTGTTCCAAACAGCTACAAGGTTTTCTAAGTATTTCCTCCTCATTGTATGTTCCCTAAAAGACATTTTACGTCATCCTATTGCAGTCGGGAACAGACCCGGAGCTACAGGAGCATAAATATACTGTCAGATGGAGTTACTCGCGACAAGTTATTTTGCTGCTCAAGTTTATCCGGCCACATGAAGAACTACAAACAAGCAAAAATTACGTCATAACAGCACAATTAAGCTTACTGCATAATTTTCAGGTCCCAGAAACAGACCATGTTGCATATAATATTTTGAGACATAAAAGAAATTATGAACTTTCAAGATTATTCCTTACTAAGACCATTTTACATACTGTACATTTGCTGATAGGAAAGATATTTTATGAGAATATTCTTTTACTTACAGTTCATAATAAAATTAATACTTTTCCCGATACTCTTCTTTTCATGCTTAGATAATTTAGCATGTGGCTTACGCAAATTTTTTAATTCCTGTAATATCAGAGTACTGGAAACATCTTACAATGTGTAAGAAATATCTTTATTCTATAAAACATTTTGTGGTGACAGACATACAAGTTTCTTAAAAGAATGACTTAAAGTGATTCATTTTTATTAAATACCACAGTCTAGTATATACAGTCACGAAGCTTGAGTTGATGAGAGTACTAGAAACAATAGACTCTGTCGATACTATTTCACATTGGCTGTGATGAGCCGATAGTA
This sequence comes from Periplaneta americana, assembly GCF_040183065.1. NCBI lineage: Eukaryota > Metazoa > Arthropoda > Insecta > Blattodea > Blattidae > Periplaneta > Periplaneta americana. The sequence continues at coordinate 152,871,891 of NC_091121.1, forward strand.
GCGATCCTAGTGGTTAGCAACTATCTACGGATGCATATTCCCTACGTAGTGAGCTTCGTGACTGTATATACTAGACTGTGTTAAATACTACAGCAGCAAGATTGGGTCACAATTATTGGCATGAAGTCTATTCCTTTAACTGTATATTGTAATTCAATGTATTCTTATTCTTCCTATACGTTCGAAAACTAAATATCTTAATGAGTGTCCATTCATTTTAATTTCGGCGTATGATAACAATCTTCAGAAGTAGCTATGGTCTTCCCACGAGTCTTTTTCGCGCTCTCTCATCTCACTGTCGTCGTCCATTCTGTTTACGTGTTCGTTCCAATTCATTCTTCTTTCACTAATCCAAAGGTCTGTTGTTCGATTATACATTCCTAACAACAGAACTATGAATTTTGTCTGTCGAGGTTACTGTGTGATTTTTTTAAGGCATTCATTTCTGTTCTTTTGTTAATTTGTTCTGTTTATTTTATTATTTTTTATTTTTATTTTTTAGGTCTCTGTTTCTGAAGTGTGACTAGTGTAATATGTAGCCAGTCGGCGATGTATATAACAGAGGGGGAAAGAACTAGCCACCTACCCCATTATCTCTGGCCTAGTTGCCTCATAAGTGGTGCCTTCTTGGTATCAAGTTCGCATTCACAGCCTTAAGTTAATAGTCTACGGACCTTATATATACACCAAAATGTATTAAACAAAGTATTAAATTAGAAAATTAAGCTAAATAAGGGAAATGAGTTCATACCCCATTTATAGAGGAAATCATCTCTTCTCTAATCACCAACAATTCTACAAAAAAACTTTTATTAATTACTCTAATAATAGGTATATTAATTTCAATTTCATCCAATTCATCATCGGGGCTATGAATTGGATTAGAATTTAACTTATTATCATTTATTCCCTCAATATCAACCAACAAAAATATTTATACAACAGAAGCTTCAAAAAAATATTTTATTGTAGACCTACAAGCTTTAGCATCATGATCAACTTTGCCGTTCTTAATTAGGCTAATATAAAATCAATGATTAAAGAACTGCGTATAATATAGACTAATTATTATTTAACATAAATAATTATTAATAGACCTACACCTTCATTGCTAAAAGGTGGCGCAGCTCCTTTCTACTGATGATTTCCAAGTATTATAGGTAGAAGTCTTCAGATTACAAATGTTTCATTTTAATAACTATTAAAAATTGCTCCTATAGATTTATATATTCTTGCTTTTGTTTGTTCAAATTTTTATTTTTCCAAATTGTTTTATAGTTTAGTAGATTCTTACTTATATTTGCATTTATATTCCAGCATTTCTTTCTGTATGCATACTGCATACGGAGTCCACTTATCATACAGTATAACCCCGCTTATCAGAGATACCGGTAATTGGGAACGAGGGCACCTCGGATAGCAAATAACTCGGATAAGACGGAACGTGCAGGAAATCGTGGTTTTAGGTTATAGTCCGGATCACCTTACTTAATACCATAGGGGTGAAACCTAACCATTCTTCCCTTATTACTACATATGCTAATGGTTTTAGTGATTTTCTAGCTCTCAGGTTAAATTTTATTTCACCAACTTAGTTTCGAATTTCCGGTACTGAAAAATATACAACTGGCAGTTATTTTCTAACTGTTATGTTGGCAGCAACACTTTCGGTTTGCAGTAAAGGAAACTGATGAAAATGCAAGCAAGTAAATATATTTTTAGGTTAGATCTCATGAATCGTAAACTGTTTAGTCAAAGCAATGAATTTCATGTTGCCAGACAAAATAGATTTTAATATTAGATCATACTAATCTTAATTACCAACATGACATGCGAGAAGTCCAGGAGGAAAATATACTATATCATAAATTATTGAACCATTTAGGAAACACCGCGCAACATAACGATGAGATGTAGTAAATAAGAAAGATATTGTTATTATTAATACATTATTATTATTATTATTATTATTATTATTATTATTATTATTATTATTATTTTAATCCAATGCCACCAGGTTGTCTTTTCGACATTTCTGGTCTTCTCTCCTGGCCGCGGCTTTGTTGTAACCCACTTCTGAGGTTGGGGCGCCTGGAAGGCGGAGTTACATTACCCCGATGATGTGATAGGATGATTATGATAATGTGGAAGTCTTAAATCTAAACTTAGCCTAAATTCCAGACCATGGACGAACACAGGAATAATCCCCTTTAAGGAAAAATTCCTGTGCTCTAACCGGGAATCGAACACGGGACCTCATGAACTATAGCCAGAAGCTCTGACCACTAGACCATGTGGCTGGTCATTATTATTATTATTATTATTATTATTATTTCAGTACGTAGCATTGTGATTTTACTCTCTTTGGTGATATCTAGTATTAGTTGGCAACACTGAGGAGACGGCCAAATTAGATTTTTAGGAACTACACTCCCGTGATCCTCACTATAGAAATGACGAAATGGTTGCTACTGATGTAATGCAAATTGTATGAAGGCTACAGTATTTAATAGAGTTTTCTCTAATAATCTTTTTAAAATTTCTTTGCAAAAAAATTCTGTATTGTTTGTTGTTTTCTTGCCCCTCTTGCTCGCAGGTATGTTGCGTCGTTTGGAGCGCATTGTTACGAATTTTATCGTTAATTTAATTAATTACGTTAACGAAATAAGTACCTCGGTTAATCGAGTATCGGATAAGCGGGTTTATACTGTATATCATTTAATTGTAATGATTAAATCTTATAACGGAACTTCAATATAGTACATTATGCAACGAGCCTATAATGAAGGTAATTAACAAGCGAGTATGGATATTTATGAAACGAGCGCAAGCGAGTTTCATAATTTTCATACGAGCTTCTTAATTACCATTATAGGCGAGTTTCATACAACTTCTTATGCTCGACCATATTTCTAACTTGATATTATTAATTTTCTTTGTATCTGACCTTGACCAATGTCCCGTACGTTGTGAGATGTGCGCAGACGCGAAAGTATTGATTTTTTCCGAGGAATAGATGTCCACATTGACCTTGCTAGCCCATAAGAACCTACAGAGATAACACTGAAATTAAATTAGACATTGAAAAACGAGATGACAAATTGAATTTATTTGAATATTATTTACAATTAACGCTAATTATTATAGTAACAGAACATAACCTTCTGCGACAGTATTGGATTTCCAGCCTCCGTGACTTTTCGCTAATTCTCTTTCGATTGCATATCCGAGGATAATCGATACTTGCGGTTTTATAACGGTAGAAAGCTGACCTGTGATTGGCTGAACAGTTGTAACCTGAGTCGTCATTGGCTGAAAGACCTGACCTTTAATGAGTAGGTGTACTTTAATGACATGCATTAAAGGTCTGCTACCAGGTGTATAATTACTACATTTCGGCATGGTCGAGCATAAATTAATTTAAAGATTTGCAGTACAATGATAACCATTATCGATAACGAGGCTTAGTGGTTCTTAAGCAGTTAGCATGCATGAAGTTGTCTACACTCAAACCATTACGCCAGTACTAAGAATTCAAACACGGAGGATGTGAGTGACTGACTGGCAAGTAATCAAGTGAACAAGCGGCGAATGGCGTGTACAGTCGAGTTAATAAACATCAGAAAATAGTATTACTATCGACTATACTAAATGACATCACATCTGCACATACTTGGTATGAACTTATTAGCAACATATGCAGTATAAGTTACAGACAATACGTACAATATTTACAATATCAACAGAGTTGCATTATTAATAGACACTATAGTTACAATATGTACAATATGAACAGTGTTGCATTATTAATAGACAATATATTTACAATATGAATACGTACGAGTTTGTATTTTTAGAGAAACACATTTATTCTCAGTTGCTATCATGCATGCATCCATCTATTACAGTGAAGCATAACGTGTCTCATACATTAAAAAGTATTTTTAATAGGCATCTTTTAAATATCTCTCCCATATTGTCGTTTCACTTGGCAAGCTCCTTTTTGTACATCGTCGTTGTTCCTGCAATAATTCCTATGTGATATATTTATCGATTTTCAGATTTTTGCTCTATTAAATAACTTAAATAGTGATACAGCAAATAATAAAATATCCTATATGTAATTATATTTCTTTGTTTCGAAAATGTAAGAATTCACAGTTTCCTATATACGGCTGCCATAGAATTAATAAATGTATTTTTTCGTCGTAATGAAAAATTTTATATTTTGCACATAGGAGTTATTCAGGAACAACGATGATATTTTTCCATGAAACTTTTAAAACATGGATTTTTTGTAATTTATTTAATGGAATATCAGCTCTTACCATAAGAACTTAATGTGGCATAAATCTGCAAAAAATTCGGATTGTGTGCTTGGATTTTCGGTAGAGAGTATCATTCCCTCCCCTTCGTTTGAACCCAACAACTGAATTTGTTCTCTGTTATTTCTGATTTATACAGTTTGCATTCTATCATATCGCCGTTAATAGAGAAGTAATTAGGCTCGAATTCCTCATATATTGCTGTATTGTTTTATATTTTGATTTGTAATTCTGCTTACACATTCGAACTCTCCACTGTCACTAGAGTACGAAAAACTGAAGAACCTTCACTTGAGGACAACAGCACAATGTTGATTGCAAAAGTCAACAGATTGTGCCTGGGGAGGGGGTTGTTTGTATAGTCCGGGTCAGCTTACTTAATACCGTAAGGGTGAAACCTAACCATTATTCCCCTATTACTACATATGCTAGTGGATTATAGTGATTTTATAGCTATCAGGTTGAATTTTCTTTTACCAACTTCGTTTCGAATTTCGGGTACCGGTACTGACAAATATTACAACTGGTAGTTATTTTCTAACTGTTATGTTAGCAGCAATAACTTTGCTTTGCAGTAAAGTAAAATTATAAAAATGCAAGTACCTATGCTCGTGAATTAATAATTAATTAGTGATACCGGTATTAATATTAATACCAATACACAATTCAGTTTTCTTGCATTGTGATTCCAATTCAACTCTATATTCAGGTAAGTGTAATTAAATAAGAAATAGCTTAAAAACCTACTTCGTATGAAACATGCACATAAATATATTTAACATTTTAATGAAATTCTTTCGTGTTTAGATTTTTATTAAAATGTTCAAGAGAGGAAATAGCATGGTAGCGACTTCAAGAAAGAAAGTGCTTGTAAGTGTTTTAAGTAAACCATACATTTTAAAGTGGTGTTCTGTTTTCGAAATTCGTACTAATCATTTCACGTGATCAAACTACATTTTTAGGTTAGGTCTCGTGAAGCGTGAACTGTTTAGTTAAAACAATGAATTTCATATTGCCAGACAAAATAAATTTTAATATTATTAGAATTAGAATTAGCCACGAAATCCCATGAAAGGCAAGGGCCTCCTGACTATGCAGGGTGGCTTGTCAAACAGTTCCCGGTTAGCCACTCCGGGAATGATGGTCACTTTTGTAATGTCATATCTGAAGGGTCCACTGTTCACTAGTCACTGATTAGGTTGCAAGTCACTTTGTGATTAGTTTCCATTATTGTCGGTCTTTCACTGTTCTTGACCATAGATGGCCGAATCTTGCTCTAAGTTCGTCTGCCCATCTTGTCTTCTGTCTTACAGCGTTACGTTTTCCAATCCTTGGGTCCCACGTCGTAAGTATATGTGTCCACCGGTTAAATTAGATCACACTAATTCTAATTACCAACATAATATGCGAGACGTTTAAGAGGAAAATGTACTATTTCATAATTTATTGAACCATTTAGAAAACACCTCACAACATAAAGATGAGATGTGGTAAATAAGTAAGACATTGTTATTAATTACTATATTATTATTATTATTATTATTATTATTATTATTATTATTATTTCAGTACGTAGCATTGTAATTTTTCCCTCTTTGGTGATAACTGGTATTAGTTGGCAACACTGAAGAGACGGCCAAAAATGAACTTTTAGGAACTACACTTACGTGATCCTCAATAGCCTATAGCTTGCGACGTCGCTGTGTATGGTCCAGTAACAACAAAACTTCATATCTTGTCATTCTGCATTTAGTGCTTAAGAACCCCTAAACCAGATGAGAACTTCGTAAAACGATGAAGAGGAACATTTTCATCATATAAATCACCCATACTATTAGTTGTATTTGGATTATTATGGCGATGAAAGTTACATAGTAAAAGTACGTCCGAATATTACGATATAAATGTAATAAATACGAAGTAATTGTGAACAAGCCGTTACATTCAAATTTCAGAAGTTTTCCACATGTTCAGTATAGGCCTACTACGTACACAATAACTTACTACTGCTTATTCTACATGCACGCTGTTTGTATACATAGCGGTAATAGCTATATAGCTGTTGGGAAACACACGATTTGAGGAACAGCCTTGAAGTTGCGAGGAACGCACGCGCAGGTCGAAAAGCAATCCGCAGCTTTCGTAGCTTGGAAATTTATCCAAGACGGAAACAGCGCCACGCTCGCTGCAAATGACGGCAGTCCCACGGGATATTCATTTTTGCATCCATAAATAAAATGGGTGAAGTAAATAGCTCAAGCGGAAATGTAACCCACGCCCCAGCACAGCTTCGCATCAGCAGGCAAACAGCCTTCGGCCTGGTTATGCCGGTGGTTACCAATGCGTTACCTCCGAATTCTGGCGTGGACGAAGAATTGTCAGTAAATTTCGCGTGGAGCGGTCTCGTTCAGGAACAGGATTTTACTGTATACAGCCTCCCAACTTTCACTTCCCTTCCGAAGAAAACCATGCTACGAAATTTTATCTCCTTAAAAATGCATTCCCTTCTGCTGGGTTTGAACCCGTAAACCTCTTATCCAATAGCAAGGAGAACGGTACCCATTAAGTTATAGCCTACATCGACTCTTAGGATAAAAATTCACAATTTCTCCTTAATGTCTTTCAAACTTCGGTGACACGATTTTTGGGAGTAACTAAGCAATTTATACAATTCGAACTTAAAGATAGAATTTGTGGATACAAAGAATTTTTTTTTTTGGAAAAAAAAAAAATTAATAAAATCTTGGACCGACCAAACACCATTAGAAATTGACCTAGAGTAAAACTTCTTTCGCCAAAATGATCTCCTACCTATGGAGAATGTCACGAACTAAAATTATTTATCTTGAACCATTCAAAAGATATACCATATTATATAAGCACTTTAGAAAAAATATATATTTATATATTTTTGGGATAAATTAATTACAATCGATTGAAAATAATAATTTTAGTTTACAACATAATCACAAGTTTAAACTTTAATTTGGTACCTCAATGAAGGCTTTTGTCCAACTGGAAGTTTACTTTTTGTCTGTCGGAAGGATAATAAATGTTGGAAAATGTGAAATAGGAGAAAACAGACACTGAAAATGGCATAAGGTATAGAAATTATGCTGCGCTTATATTATAAATGCCCAAATAGTTATAAAAGTATTGAGATAATGGGTACAAAGTTATATATTTTTGAAAACTGATAGGAATGAGCATTCAGATGAGGCAAAAACATTATTTACCACAATTCTGAAAAAATCTGACATTTCTAGAGTTGATGTATACCTTAAGCCACAACTGAATGTATACAGTAGGTATAGTAGAGAAATACATCGCAAACACCGATTTCCCCTACAGTCCTACAGAGTGGTTAGGCTATATCGCAGGGTCGGCGAAGCGGGGAAGTCACCTTATAGTTACTATACGCGGCCTTTTCTTTCAATTATTTTATACAGTTATATAATATTACGCAGACTTCCAATTCCGAAAAGCAAATGTCTTCAGAAAAGAGCATAAAACCCTAGCCACTAGCTTCTACGAGAGGCCAGAAGAATGAGAGGGGGAAAATCGAGATGTGACAAAATCGCTCGGTCGGACAGTACTAGGATGCAAGTAATTTTTTATTATAAAATCAACTCTTTGTCAGTTTTAGCGAAGTGTACTACCGGGATAGATCAGTCCTTCTGAACCGGGAGGCCGCGCCCTTTAGGAGGTCAAAGAGCTATTAATGGGGGAAGGTAGCAAACAAAATAATATAATAATTATCATTATTTCATTAGTTTCTCTAAGAAAATGTATATTATAAATGACACTCGGGAGGAAATTAAATGCAGAATAAATATGGGAAATGACTGTTGTTATTCGGTTGAGAAGCTTTTGTCATCTAGTCTGCTGTCAAAAAACCTGAAAGTTAGAATTTAAAAAACAGTTATATTACCGGTTGTTCTGTATGGTTGTGAAACTTGTAATCTCACTCTGAGAGAGGAACAGAGATTGAGGGAGTTTGAGAATAAGGTGCCTAGAAAAATATTTGGGGCTAAGAGGGATGAAGTTACAGGAGAACGGAGAAAGTTACACAACGCAGAACTGCACGCATTGTATTCTTCACCTAACATAATTAGGAACATTAAATCCAGACGTTTGAGATGGGCAGAGCACGTAGCACGTATGGGCGAATCCAGAATTGCATATAGAGTGTTAGTTGGGCGGCCGGAGGGAAAAAGACCTTTAGAAAGGCCCAGACGTAGATGGGAGGATAAATTTAAAATGTATTTGAGGGAGATAAGATATGATGATAGAGACTGGATTAATCTTGCACAGGATAGGGACCGATGGCGGGCTTATATGAGGACGGCAATGAACCTTCGGGTTCCTTAAAAACCATTTGTAAGTAAGTATTATTATTATTATTATTATTATTATTATTATTATTATTATTATTATTATTATTATTATTATTATTATGCCTGTTGTTACCATCAACATCGTCTTCCTAAAAGAGAATAGTCCTAAAATATAACTATTCCGGTCTAAAAAATTTTCCTTGCGTCTCTTCACAGAGCGTCCGTCCTGGTGATCATCTTTCTCCTGCTGGTCTATAAAATTCAGACTGCTCAAGGGATTTTGTTCTAGGCATACGCTTGACATGAGGGTGCCAATTATCGGTGTATACCGTTACCTTAATTCCAAAACCTCGTAACTCACTCGGATTTCGATTTTAACTTTTTTGCAGTTTTGAAAGTATTTCCACAGAGAGAGAAGTTATGAGGTATCGTAATATCCCAACATTATCGCTAGTATTATAAATCAAGCTTCACTGCTTTGTCGGCACAAAAACGCACAAAAAGTGAAAATCGACATCCGATCGAGCTACGAGGTTTTGGAATTAAGGTAACGATATTATTATTATTATTATTATCATTATTATTATCATCATCAGAACTATCACTAAAACTTGGAGAAGTAAAAATGAAAAGTATCTGTGTCCCGTGCCGTGGCCTAAGGCATCCTGCCTAGCACTCGCGTTACGGAATGCGCGCTGGTTCGAGTCCTCATGGGGGAAGAAATTTTCTCATGAAATTTCGGCCAGTGTATTGGAGTGGTGCCCACCAAGCATCGTGATGCACTTGAGGAGCTACGATAGTAGCGAAATCCGGTTGCGAATGCCAGCTATAACGGCTGGGGGGACCATCGTGCTAACCACACGATACCTCCACCTCTGTCCACCTCTGTTTCGGCATGTGAACGTGAGGCCAGCAGCCAGATGGTCGGTCAGGGCCCTTCAAGGGCTGTGGCGCCACGGATTATTATTATTATTATTATTATTATTATTATTATTATTATTATTACTTGTTCTATGAAAATTTAACATTAGATTATTTTGGTTAAATTAAAACATAATTAAATTATTTTTTTAATTGTCACCAAATTTCAAATTACTACGATCTACATTCTGCTCTACAACTAAGGCCAAAGGACCGCTACAAAAATGTCAGGAAAAGAGGGACCTCATCATCATTCTGTACTAGATAAAATGATCCTTGAAACGCTTCCTGAACAAATGATTGTAGTTATGTAGATTGCCGCAAGTGAAAATAATGGATACAATAACACTATGAATCTCTCAAGAGGAGTAATTCGAGAACCGGACACAAATTTATGAAGCGAAATTCCGGTATAAACAATACAGTGAAGAAGCTAATAAATCACTCAGCGTTTTCTGAAATCAAAGGTAAGTGTGTACGTAATCGCCGGATCTTATCCTGGATCAAATAGGATACTTAAAAAGACCATACCATGTGGCGTCTGGCATCAACAAACATTGTGCGGTTAAATAGTACGACTGGCAGGCAGTTGGAGGAGTATAGCGGCTGAGACAGAAAACAGGAGAGTGGAGTGTGTTACATAAACACAGCATCGGGCGTGACCTACAAAGGCCTGGGTTGAGAACGTACCAACTGCCATCGCTGATTTATTGGCTTGCAGACACCTTCATTTAGTTGCTACAGAATTTGATTCTTGTGTCTGCGAAACAGACCTCCCAGCTTGTGAAACAAGGTCCGACACCCATAATTCTATACGTCCTAGTCATTTTAATGAAACTGAGTTAAGGACACATTTGCTACTATTTCAAATGTTTATAGACTCCAAAAACGACCCATGTCAAATGCAATAGCCACAAGGATAAACACCAGTTGTACAGAAACTGCTGACATGTGCTGTTCTATTTATTTTTATTTATTGTTCTCCTGAAAAATAGTAATTTTGACAAGGGCTATTTTTTGTAATAATGTCTTCAATTTTAACGCATATACGCAATGCAGACATATGATGCGTACCAGGGTTTAAGCTAGAAAATAAATAATTGCCCCAAAATGCACAAATGAAAAATTATATTTGTGCAAATTGCGAAATTCTTGTGTAATATTATAAATAATTGTGCAGAAAGATAAAATTAATAAAGTATGCAGAAATATAAAGTTACGTAATTTGTTTCTTGGATTTTATTACTTTCAATCCATCTTTTTTTTTATTGGGTTATTTTACGACGCTGTATCAACATCTAGGTTATTTAGCGTCTGAATGATATGAAGGTGATAATGCCGGTGAAATGAGTCCGGGGTCCAACACCGAAAGTTACCCAGCATTTGCTCGTATTGGGTTGAGGGAAAACACCGGAAAAAAACCTCAACCAGGTAACTTGCCCCGACCGGGACTCGAACCCGGGCCACCTGGTTTCGGAGCCAGACGCTCTGTTCAATCCATCTTGTCACACTCTACATATACTTATATAAGTAAATCATTACACGTAGGTATGTTTAGAATCAATTACTACTCAATTTACATCACATTAAAATACGTTATTTTATGGGCACTCTAAACATTGAAATTCTTTACTAGTAGGCCCTTCAAGATTTATTGTTACAAGAGTGCTAACTCTTTTTGCTGAAAGGTGGTTTCTAATTCCAGCTTTTACAAGATTCGTGCAACTAAATCCTCGCTCACAAATTACAGAATGCGATGGAATTATATAAATCAATTAGAAGAAATTGTTTACTTAACTTACATGAATGTCACCAACTCTTTGAAATCAATCCCTGAACATCTATTGCTCGATACCTTTTTGAACATTGTCCGTGCCATTAGCATTTCATTTAAATTCAGATTAGCTCAAACACATCCCTGATTTAATTTTCTTCATTACCATTTTCGTTTCTGAAGTCTAATGTGGTTGTCGCATTTTTCCACATTTAAATTCAAAGTTTGTTGGATTTTTAGAAGTCGAGTAGCAAAATGCGACAAATGCGACTGTGGCTTAAACCCTGATGCATACTATGTACGTATGTAGGCTATATAATGTGTGCAAAAAGAAAGTATTTATTCCTAAACTGTTCTAGTCCAACATTGGAAGAATTTAATTTCTGAAGTGAGGCACTAGTACGAGAAATTCATTACGCCCGATGACAGGCATTGCTATAATTTTAATTTTGAGGTGAATGTAGTTTGTAATCTTTTCATTCAAGGACAGGATTCATTCTTAAGTGCCGTGAATACAGTCTGCGACGTGAAAGAAGCAAAGGTAAACATTTTTATCTCCCTTAAAAATATAAGCTTATTGTCTTCAGACGAGTTTGTACTCCCGAATCTCTGACACAATAGCAAGAGAGTCCCTTATGTGCTTGTATACCTACATACTTTAAACAAAGTAACTCCACCTTTTTGTAAGTTACATAGTACAATTACAACGTATTCAAGATCAGTTCTCTAAGCGATTATCTTCGGCTATAGATCGTGCAGAATGTAGAACCTGTTCCATCCACTGAATGAGCCGAATTGAATACTGTGGTGACGATTATGATAATGATGATGATCATGATGTTGGATTCATCTTCTCAGTTGCCATGGTGACGAAATTAGAATTCATTTATTCATAATTTTCTGCTCAACGGCAGATCTTCCACTGCAAACCAAGTCCAATCTTCCGCATTTTCCGTCTTCCCCTTAGTCTCCGCATATGATCATTAATTATATATTATCGTTGTCTACCATCTGATTTTTTCTCCGTTAACTTTTCTCCCATTCACCACTCCTTCCAGTGCATCTCCAAAAATTAAGGCTAGATTCGTACCCCGAAATACTCCTGTATTAGCCGATACGAAGTGAATGAATAATAGAAACAGCTTTCTCGGGAAAACTAGATTTTATCCGTATTCATTGTCTCAAATAATCACCGAATTTCCTCGTAACCTTTAAAAAAATTTCTATGTGGGCGAAACGTAATTATTTGCTTCTAGCAGTGTCTCGCGAATCTGAACCCCCCCCCCCCCCCTCCTTTTCCTTTTTAAGACGCAGCAAAGGACAAGTTTGTTAGTACTTGCCACGTTTTGTTTCCCTCGTTATGATATACATGACAACCGCAAAGTGTTTTGAGGACACGTAAATCGTGTGAAGAGCTGTGCTTGACTGCGCAACATAATGCAGTCACCAATGCCAACCACGCCTTTTAGGAAAATGTTATTTCAAGTGCTACAGAAGTTTGCTAACTGATCCAAATTTGTCAGTTATGTTAAAATTTCTACCCTCTCCTCATATTTGTAGTGCAGAATCACATATTGACAAATATAAATTAGAAATGTGGAGAATGAATAATTTCGAAATGTGACAATATATGACAAGACTCGCAATCTCAAAAAAAAAAAAAAAAAAAAAAAAAATCATTCACGAGTTGTACTTCAATTTTTTTAAACACGTATAACGCAGACTACTAAAATACTTCGAAAGTAGTAAAAAAGAGCACGTGAAGTATAATTAATTGTTTTCCGTACTGTTGTGAAACACCCTGTAATACATTCATGATCGAAGGTCTATGTATCCTTGACTACAGTATGTAGCTTACAATGTCGACAAGAAGGTTCAAGCAGCAGTTTTGCTTAAGAACGCAAAAGTCAGGAATGCATAAGAAACAGCATGTGAACGATATTCGATTATTCCGCGTCCTCCTGGCTGCAGTGTGTATTGCTGTACAGGTAGCAGTGACTAAAAGACAAGGGTGAACAAAATGAACTGTAAATAAAATCAAGTTATAGTCCGGGTCAGCTTACTTCATACCCAAAGAGTGAAACCTAACCAACCAATCTAATAGAAATCCAAATATAATTAAACATAGAAAAATTAATTAAAATTACAAATACACCTAATAAAAAATATCAGTTATCTACTTCCTAATCTATTCACTATTAACTTTAACATGGTCTCTTAAACCAAATTATAGTAATTTAGCAATTACTTCTGATGTGAAAATTTTCCCCCATTACTACATATGCTAGTGGATTGTGGTGATTTTCTAGTTTGCAGATTGAATTTTCTTTTGCCAACTTCGTTTCGAATTTCGACACTGAAAAATACTACAAATGGTAGTGATTTTGTAACTGGTATGTTGGCAGCTGAGACAAATATCGACAATATCTGAAGGGTTTAGAACCATAGTGGGCCAAGCGCCATTTACTAAAACCGTAAAAACACGGGTTAAAATGAAGTTATTACCATAATTCAATGGACACATATAGCAAGTAATATAAAGTATACACATTAAAACTAAATGATATGTCAATCTTCATTAAACTATCGTATTCACTTTCTCCGTTTTTAATGAATGGCGCTTGGCCCACTATGGCTCTGAACCCTTAAATGTCGGTACTGGAGTCCCATGAAACTAAAATTGTACTAGATTTCCGAGCCGGTTACTGGAAGCTAGTGAAATTTGAACATACTACTAATTAATTAATTAATATCAGTATTCATATTAATACATAATACGTATTTTAAATGTTGCGTTGTGGTTATAATTCAAGACTATAGTCAGATAAGTTTTCGGAGTTAGTATTAATAATTTCATGTGGTCAAACAAAATACATTTTCAGGTTAGGTCTCGTGAGTCAATTGTTTAGTCAAACCAATAAATTTCGTATTGCAAGACAAAATACTTGACATGTTGATCCCTTTCCCGTAGAGTTAGCCTACGAAAATATGTTACAAATTATTGAATTCTTTAGAATAACTTTCCAACATGAAGTACGGTAAGTAAGTAAGTAAGTCATTTAGTACGTAGGATCGTATGATATCTGGTAACAGTTGGCAACGCTGACAAGATGGCAATATTTTCTGTTTAGGAACTGTTCTTATGTGACCCTCACTATACAATAGGCCTATTACACGTTTCTTTATCTTTTTAATAAAAATCCAATAAAATTATTTCACAACAGAAGATGTAAGATATGCGATTTTGAATAACTAACCAAAAGTTACTTGTAATTGAAATACCAAATAAATAATTTGAAAATAAATGCGTCCATGTATAAAACTTACCAAACTGCTGAAGTACAGGGTTGTCTCCGACTTCTGATAACGAATTTGAATGACATCATGTGCGTCAGGAGTCATACGACAGCTGAACTGTGGCGCGAGGTGACAGACCAGTAGTGAGTGATCTCATAGTCAGAGTGCACGGCAACTCACAGCAGAAATTCCCAATAAAATCGAGACTTTTTGGGAGGGGTACATTCTGATCCTTTCCAGTGCCAAGTACAGTTAAGTAAAAATAAAAGAAGCCTGTAATAAACGAGGTTTCCAAGAAAGACATCTTCTGTGTACTTAATAAGATTGGTAAAGCTCGAATGGAAGTAATTTGTATCATCTCGTGAGGTACGGCGACTTGTGATGGGGGGGGGGTGGATTTGCTTGCTTTTTCTACTCTGGAATTAATCCCATCCGAGCTTTGCCAGCCTTACTAGGTACACACAAGATGCCTTTCTTGGAAATAACGCAACCACGTATTTGCAGGCTCCTATGATTTTCACGTAACTGTACTTGACATCGGAAAGAGTTATGTACCCCTCACAAAAAGGCTCGATTTTTTTGGGCATTGCTACTGTGATACACCGTGCACTCTGATTATGAAATCACTCACTATTGGTCTGTCATCTCAAGCCACAATTCAGCTGTCGGTGTGATTCCTGATGCACATGACGTCATTCAAATTCGTTATCAGAGATCAGAAACAACCCTGTATAACATTATTGCCATTATAATAGCGACACTGTTATTATGCGAAAATAAACGTTTTAAGATGTAATTTCGCCAGAATCGCCTCTTCAAATTCCGTCTCACACTAGCCTTTACGTCTCCTAAAATGTTATTAGAAGAAGCAATTATCTAAGCATAGCGGCCCTTACCATCATCGAACAGCTTGGCCCTTATTCTTGGCTTTGTTAGGCTCATCAATTATATTATATGCTTCACCTACCTGTAGGCCTATGTGCTGCTGAAAATCGTAATAGACCTACTGTAATTTTCGCTGCAAATTTAAGAATACTCGGAAGGATTTCATCATTTAAGGAATTGTAAAGCTAAGAGAGTCTATTTCAATAATGTAATATGTGAAAGATCCATTATTTCGAGCTACAACTCTGCAGGAAAATTTCCTGTTCTGACCTTTGAACTTCCCCTCTTTCGGTGCGTCCTTGTAGGGGAAGAGAAGTTACCCGCGGGCAGAACAATCTGCCCGTGGCGTGCGCTTGCCCGTACAAGTTTGAATATGCACCACATCAGTTTACGTTACAGTCAATCTACTGAAAAAAACTGATTGAATAATGTAAAATGTCAGACTTTCTCTTGATTGCTTCGTAAGAAAATGAACAGATCAGAACCGCATGAATATCGCGTTGCTGTAGAAAATAAGACTCGTAAATTCGTACTCTGTTCTGTAGGCAATAAAAACACGGATCTTTTTAACGGAATAACAAGTACTTAAGCGTCCTAAGCTGTTGAGCACTAGAAATCCATATCATTTGTAATATTTAATCAACTACGTTTTAACGGTTGCGTGCAAGCTGTCAACAATTCACTGCAAAACTCGACTAAAAGACAGGAGGTTCCAATTCGATAGAAAAGGGACACATGCCACATTTATATGAATTTGAGTTCTTCGTATCAGATAAGTCCCGTCACGTTCAATATGAATGTGTTGTGAAATGGATTAAGTCAAAGTGGAATGAATGCTATACGGCAAGAGCTAATTGATAATATCAGAAACTCAATTTCATGTAGATAATAATAATAATAATAATAATAATAATAATAATCCATGGCGCTACAGCCCGTGAAGGGCCTAGACCGACCAGTCGACTGCTGGCCTCACGCCCACATGCCGAAGCAGAGGTGGACGATCATCCAACTAGAATGGATGTATCGTGTGGTTAGCGTGATGATCCCCCCAGGCGTTATAGCTGGCATTCGCAACCGGATTTCGCTACCTATCGTAGCTTCCCAAGTGCATCACGATGCTGGGTGGGCACCGGTCCCATACACTGGCCGAAATTTCATGAGAAAATTTCTTCCCCCATGAGGACTCGAACCAGCGTGCATTCCGTAACGCGAGTCATAGGCAGGATGCCTTAGACCGCGACGCCACGGCGCGGGACTTTCATGTAAATATAGTATTTATTTTTTGTGCTGGGACACTCAAGTGAAGCGAACAACACACAAATAAACCTATTTCACATAGGGATCCATATTCAGACACTACGAGTATACAGAGTGATTCATGAGGATTTGCCGTCACTTACGGAGCTTATTTCCGAAGATATTCCGAGCAAAAAAAAGTCATATAAACATGTGTCCTAATCTCAATATTTTCAGAGCTACACTAATTTGAAGTTGTTTGCAAAATACCATTATTCTTGAATTACAGACAAAAAATTAACTATTCAGGAAATCATTTCTTTAATTAGGTAGTATTATGAAGCTAAAAATGTCTTGTGAATTCCATAGTTGCTTCGTATAGATTTTTTTCTTCCGATTTTTAATTACAAAATTACATTTTCTTACGCATTTGTCACAACAATTGTTACAAATCACGTCCTGTTGTAAATTCTTCAAGACTGTATATTAGGATGCATAGTTAAACTGTAAAGAATCAAGTTCCTAAAGTCGTATGATTTGTAACATTTTTGTGATAAGTGCGTAAGAATGGTGTAATTTTTAGTTAAAAATTAAAAAAAAAACAAATCTCTACAAAGCAATTAACAACACATTTTTAGCTTCAGAACGAAATGTAAAGAACTGATAAAAATACAGCAATACTAAAAATTTCCATCTACTAAAATTGTTTCACTCCTGCAGAAAAAGACCAGATTTGTAGCATTAGAAAAATTATGTTTTCCTTTTCATCACTTGACATGACTATTCCTCAAACCTATAATTTTCAATTTACTTAGCATGCCTATTTATTTCTGTATGAATTCACTAATGTTTAGGAAGTGGTGAAAACCTAATGGCTTTGTATTGCACACACTGCATCTGACTCGGTAAAGGTCAACTGATAATAATTCCATATAATAATGCGAAGTTTCCTTTAATTCAGTTTTCATAGGTTTTAGAGGCATTTTAGTAAGATTACCGCTGTAATTTTTTACTTCATTATTGAACGACCCTGTATCAAATACTGGGTCATTTAGCGTCTAAGAAATTGGTGCTAGTGAAATAGTATTTGGAGAGATGAGGCCCAGGATTTGCCACAGATTATAAATGTAAACGCAGAAATACAGAGGAAGCGCCAGAACCGAAGCGAGCTGCAAATACAGACGCAACAACAGAACCAACAGTGATCAGTGAAAGTGCAATATAGTGCAAGATAGGTGCAAGTACAAGTGCAAAAGTGAAGTGAAAAGAAAACGTACCAATCACACACAAAATGTTCAGTGAATACACTGTAGTTGGAATAGCAACAAACCTGTGAAATACCCCAGAGCAACAAACACTCTCTAGGAATAGCTAGCCTAGTGAGTGCCGGCACCCGCTACTAAGTGAGTGCTTGTAAAGCTACCCCACCTACCGGTGGGAGGCCTTAGCCCTCAAGGGATGTTATAGGCTAAATTCATTCATTCATTCATTCATTCATTCATTCATTCATTCATTCATTCATCTAACATTCGTCTTACGATTGGGGAAAACCCCGGTAAAAACCAAATCAGGTAACCAACCCAATGGGAATCGAACCTACGCCCGAGTGCAATTTTAGATCAGCAGGCAAATACGTCACTGCCTGAGCTATGCCGATTAATTTTCATTTCAAGCTGTTGCTGAGTATACTTATCTGTTGATGTCTGGGTCTGGGTCGTGTTTAACACACTGAAATTCAAGATCCATTCATTTCTTTTACTGAAAGTTTGTATCTTGCACTTACACTTATTATTATTGATGTATGGTTTATGAATTTGCAAAGTCCTTACATCGCACCAGGTTTCCAGAAGTTTACAAAAATATTTATCTTCTGTCAGGTTCGCCCAATTACTAGAAGATTGCATGCGATCATATACTCCGTCACTTTTCGTAGGAGTGCATATACTTGGTAGCCCATGTCCAAACCAGGCGTTCAAACAACAATATATTTGTAAAATTATGTCATTAACAATACTGTCCAGCTGTGATATTTCAGCTGCTCGCCTCAGAACATTTATTACAAGGTGACGTAAGTGAGTTAAGATCGCCGTGTTACTAGAATCTCTAGCTATCCAACACAAGATATGCTACCCGAGCTGCAAGATACCGGCTCGCGCAAGAATTCAACCTTCGTAGTTAATTATGTACAATGATTAAATACTTTGCTTCACAACAAACCGTCCGTTCTACGACGTCTGCATTCATCATCAAGTAACATGTCAAGTTCCAGAAAGATTGAAAGCTTCTGTTGAGATTTGCGATGGTTACATTCCGACTGTCGTTTGCCTCAGAATTCCTTTCATACAATTATTTATTTTTTTTTTTTTTCAGAATATGTAAATTTGTTCCCTTCACCATGCCACAGTATACTGTATTTCCTTTCGGGAAAAAATAGCGAGAGACATTTCATATCCATAACAACTTACCACAAATGTTAATGATAAATAAGATATCGATGGCTAAGAAGTCATACCTCGTATATAAAAAAGGATGACTTATTAACTGCATTATTATTTAGATTAACTACATTATCATTATGTTCACAAAATTAGAAAGTTAACTAATATATTGTACTATTTAACCACATTGCATTCCAGTCATTTAAAGTGGAAATGAAGGTTGACATGTTACATGACTGGAATGCAATTTGGTTAAATAGTACAAATGGCCAAATCACAAAATTACTATGTTTTCCTACAGTTAAAGATAGACTAACCTTGAAGAATTAAAAACCATCATACATATCCACACAATTTATGACTGGAGACGGAAAATTCAATTCATATTTTGAACGTTTCAAAATTGACAACCCAAACGGCTCTTCATGTCCCTGTGAAACCCTTCTTAGCATGTGCGATACAACTTTCACACCACCTATAACAAAAGTTCTTCTGGAGCAATGTTGCTCAAAGGAATTTCACAAATTTATCACTGATGTGTTTAAGATCTTGTAGAAAATAACATTCTTCAATGTACGAGTAAGTAACAGTGTCCTATTTATTCTTCTGGGAGCCAACTTTGTAGCTTTTAAAAGTGTGGCTACTATTTTGAAGTGTATGTGTTGTAGCGAATGCTTGATTTGTTATGCATGTGAGTCGTAGTTATGGGATCCTTGATGTCGTCGCAATGTCTTAATTATAGTTTGATTGTGTTTCTGTGACTATTGTGTATTAATTTATTATGTATGGTACGGAAAGCTGTATATTTGTGTTATAGAGAACGGTTTTAAGAAGCTTTACGTATGTGTGTTTTAACTGCGTTTCTGTATGTCTCAAATTCATGCCTGATGTTTGTTTTGCAATCGCAGTATCTAAATTACGGATTGTTTGTTTTGTTTTCATTGTGTAAGCTAATTTATTTTTCTTTCCCATTTGTCTTTATGCTTATCTTTTTTGTGTAAAACTATAGCCCTAGCATACATATGTAAAATAGGGCTCCCCCCCATTGGAGATACAATAATAATAACTAATATATTGTTTTCGAAAATAATATCTTGCAAAGCACAAGGATATATAAAAAGTTCGTCTATTTTGAGCAAAATGAATTTCTAAAACACTTCTTTTATTCACCTGCAAAATTACAGATACGAGGTATCATTTCTTAGCCATCGATATACGATAAGTAAGGTTCGGATAAAGTAGCTGTATCAGGATAGGCATACTTGGTCCGTACGTTTTATTTACAAACGCCAACTAGTTGTCGCGTCTCACCCAGCCGACAGTAGTGACGACGTATATTCAGTTCCTATCGGCTGTACTGTCCATTCAGTGATGTTTTAGGTAAGGGATGGAGAGCGCTCTTCCCAGCAGGTAGAGTTTTAGCTAGTGGAAGGGGGTAGTGTTTACTTACTCTGAAGCAAGTCAAGGCCCTATCCTAAGCAGCCTATCCTGATGCAGCTACTTTATCCGAATCTTAATTATAAGGAACTTTCCATTGAAGCATATAAAATTTAGCATCGAAATAGAACAATTCTTCAGTCTTTCAATATATTAATATGAATATATGCATCCTACGTGCCTTACGTAACAAATTACAATCAATTACATTTCAACTGTCATGAGGACACTTTGTATTGTATTGATCTTATCGTATCGCATGAAGAATACTACGTTATGCCTTAGAAGACGTACTCAAAATTGCTTCCTGAAGAGTGACGACTTTTTCTAGACTGTTTGAAAGCTAATCTCAAAGCAGTTCTTTTTCCATTGTGGAAATATGAGGGCTGATCAAGAAAGACTTTTTTCACAGATGTTCATTACTCTATTTCAATGTTCCAATGGAGTCCACACCTGTGGAGTAACGGTTAGCGCGTCTGGCCGCGAAACCAGGTGGTCCGGGTTCCAATCCCGGTCGGGACAAGTTACCAGGTTGAGGTTTTTCTGGGGTTTTCCCTCAACCCAATATGAGCAAATGCTGGGTAACAATCGATGCTGGACCCCGGACTAATTTCACAGGCGTTATCACCATCTTATTTAGATGCTAAATAACCTGAGATGTTGATACAGCGTCGTAAAATAACCTACTAAAAACTGCTCCAATGAACTTTTTCAAAGCAGTTCCCTTCTACTTGAATGCACTTGTTATAGCGTTTCTTCCAATCCTCGAACACACGATGCAGGTTCTTTGCCAAGTCCTTGAGTTGTTTGGGGATGACAGACATATGAAAGCTGAATAAGAAGACTATCTTTTGTGAGTATTGTATTAGCGGCTTATATGTTAAACGAAATTTAAAAATGTTTAATAGTTCTAAAATTATTGTATTATAATTTTGTGACTCTTTCAGACACAACGTACAGTATATTTACTATCCTACGGGTATATCAGAAATGTGGTCAAATGTCTGACATAGGAAAAAAATTTAAGAATCTCTTCACTAATGTACAGGCACAAAAACTCGTACCGCTGAAATAAATTCCTTCTCCAGGATAAAAAAAGACTGTCAAATTAATCTCCGGAGAAAAAAACTTTCGTAAAAAAACCGTGCTTGTAACTTGCATAAGCTTATTATATTTTGAGAAGTATTTTGAATAGGACTGTAGCGTATCCTCGGGCTACTTTTACGTCCGAGAACTTTACCAGAACTTAAATTAATCTCTATCAAGTGAAGACAATTGAGAAAGTACGGAGCTTTTTGTAAGGGCGGAAACTATCCAATAGGATAGAACAGCAGAGAAAAGCTACAACCGCGTCGGTGCCATGGTCCGGAATTCCGCGATTCAAACCGAGGTCAGCAGGGGACTCGGTGCGGGTCCGACAGTGTGCATCGTCTCAGCTACGCCAATTCTCTTCTGCATGTCTTAATGTAACATAATATTATATTTAAATGACTTAATGATACTTTATCGTGTGGTATTGTGATACTGAAGTTTCACTGTCCATGATGGATTAACACTGCGGAAAAGATAAATCCAACTTACGAGTGTCTTAAGAGATATTATCACAAACACATTTTTTTAATGGACTGAGTCGCAAGAAAATGTTCATTTCTCTAAGACACAATGTAAGTGTAATTTTGGGATAACGAACGATATAAGAAAATGAAAACTAAGAAGCTGACTCATACTAATCCTTATACCCTTCTATTCGTTTCGTAATTCAGTTCTTTTGCCATACTGAGAATGATATTACTGTTTACAGTTCTTTTCTTGAGTTACTCTTTGAAGATATATATAGGCCTATATAATATAATATATTCATTCATTCATTCATTCATGCATTCAATCGACATGGCGCTGGCCTTCTATGCCCAAGGTTGCGGGTTCGATCCCAGGCCAGGTCGATGGCATTTAAGTGTACTTAAATGCGACAGGCTCATGTCAGTAGGTTTACTGGCATGTAAAAGAACTCCTGCGGGACAAAATTCCGGCACATCCGGCGACGTTGATCTAACCTTTGCAGTTTTTTATTTTTTTTTTTGTTATTTTACGACGCTGTATCAACATCTAGGTTATTTAGCGTCTGAATGAAATGAAGGTGATAATGCCGGTGAAATGAGTCCGGGGTCCAGCACAGAAAGTTACCCAGCATTTGCTCGTATTGGGTTGAGGGAAAACCCCGGAAAAAACCTCAACCAGGTAACTTGCCCCGATTCGAACCCGGGCCACCTGGTTTCGCGGCCAGACGCGCTGACCGTTACTCCACAGGTGTGGACCCTCTGCAGTTGCGAGCGTCGTTAAATAAAACATAACATTCATTCATTGCGTTCTGTCCAAGGGCAGATCTTTCACTGCAAACCCAACATTCTCCAATCCTTCTTATTTTCTGCCTTCCTCTTAGTCTCCGCATATGATCCACATATCTTAATGTCGTCTATCATCTGATATCTTCTTCTGCCCCGAACTCTTCTCCAGTTCACCATTCCTACCAATTCATCCTTCAGTATGCAGTTTCTTCTCAGCCAGTGACCCAACCAATTCCTTTTCCTCTTCCTGATCAGTTTCAGCATCATTCTTTCTTCACCCACTCTTTCCAACACAGTTTCGTTTCTTATTCTGTCTGTCCATTTCACACGTTCCATTTTCTCCATATCCACATTTCAAGTACTTCTAGTCGCTTCTCTTCACTTCGTCATAAAGTCCATGTTTCTGCTTCATACAATGCCACTCCATACACAGCACGTCACTAGTCTCTTCTTTAGTTGTTTTTCTGAAGGTCCGCAGAACATGCTCCTTTTTCTATCAAAAGCTTCCTTTGCCATTGCTATCCTCATTTTGACTTCCTGGCAGCAGCTCACGTTACTGCTTATAGTACACCTCAAGTATTTGAAGCTGTCCACTTGCTCTACTGCTTTCGCAAGTTACCTTCTTTACTCAAATCATCGCTCATCTGCTGTCCTTGTTTCCCCAGTAACCAAGCATTTATTTATTTTATATGATAGTTTAACATATTATATATTCAGTGTTAGGGGTAGTGCTGCAATTATGATTTTCACAACAGAGGAGAAGCTGTTCATTGTCGAGCATTATTTTCGGTCATACGGAGTACTGAAATTACAAACATACTCTGAAAATCAAGATAAGTCATTATAACTTGCAAGGCGATATAAGACTGATCCCGTACGAAGGAACTTCTCGACGATAGCTAACACTGTTGTGTTATTTGGTGCCGCATTGTTAAATCGCTCTTGGTACTGCTCTTCAACGTGGCGCAAGCTCGGCCTATTCTGACGCCCCACTTCGTATGACCGGAAATAATGCTAGATGATAAACACCTTCTCCTCTATTGTGAGAATCATAAAATTGCAGAAATCAACACAATATTCAATTCACAATATATCAAACTATTATAACATACAATAAATAAATACTTCATTGCTATGGAAACGTGGATAGCATACGAGGAATAATTTCAGTGTCATTTGTTTTGCCGCATACCGTAGAACGGTAATGTAGTATGTATCTTCCTATTTTGAAGCTTGTTATTTAAGTGACAGATGTTGAAAACGTGTACTTCCGAGAAAATATCGAAATCGATTTGTTGCGTCATAATGCTTTCTCTTTGAACTTCCTATAATGAGAAGAAGAAATGTATTTTAGCATGATGTGGCACTAAATAATTCTTCTGATTTTCGACCAGCTGGACAGAACTAAAACCATTTCAGTTATTCAGTTATTTACAAACACTTTACATCACCTTTGGCCTTTCGAGGTAAACAGTGCTGTTTTCCTCTTTATGACCTATGCGGCACCAAATACGAAGACCGCTACTACTTGCTTTGCAAATTATTTTCTCTCGACATTCACTTAACGTGTTTAGTCACGCATTTCGCAGTTTTGCAGAGGAGGTATGCAGAGCTTCTTGAAGTAAACAAGCGTGATGAAAATTTAACTCGAAGACCTATCTCAAACAGACCTTCAAGATAGAGTTATTCCTCATCCTCCAGTCTGTTATGAAGAGATTGAGAACTTGCATTTCAGCTGCTCTGCACTACGTCGAAACTCGGACAACATATGCGACGTAGCGCACGTACTCTGTGAAGATAACTGTTTCATTACAAGAGGTGACAAAACTGGTCTCTTGTTCCCATGTTCCAAATGGCCTCTTTTTCATAGCATCCCAGTATGGTATGTTGTCTGCAGTTATATTCATACTTCAAAAAACGAAGGGAAACACTTGCGTCATCAATGAAGATATTCGGAGGTACTATGAAACAGCTTGAAAACGTTTCTGGTTATTTGGAAAGTGACGTGAGTGATAAGAAACGTGTAATTCTTGCAAAATCTTGCTTATAGTAATATGTGCGAAATATTAAAGGGTATTTCGTTGGTTATGTTAGACATGAATAGGTGTAAAACGATATTTTCCTTCTATGGGGACCATTCTATCTTATAGGATATAGAATCAGTCTAAAAACTAGGACTTATAAGTAACATATGTAAAAAAACAAGAAAATTGACATATTAAAATGTGAATTAATTACAAACATTTTATGATATTTTTTAATGATGTAGTATTTTCTGTTATTTTAACTCTTGTAATGTTGCCTTATACATTTTATAGTATTCCTTGTTATTATAACTGCTGCTTTTTATCATGTTTTAACATCTAATGACTTGCCTATTTAAAGTAGGCTAACTTAAAATGCTAAACACCCGGACTCTAGTAATCAGCAATATTCCTATTTTCATCCTATCACTAAAGAAGATTCATGTAAATAGAAAAGATTACCTTTCGTTTTTTTGATCACACATAAAAAAATACATTATCAAGTATTCCCATTTTCATCATCTATAGTTATCATTTAAAAGTTTTTACGTGCTGAGTAAATAGGAAACTTTCTGGGCTAAAAGCTAAACACTGGGAACCGTTTACCAAGATTTGGGTTGTGTCAGTAATGGCCGAATATTGTTTCCCTTCACTTTATTTTACGCCAACCAGGCCGAATTTTTTTAAATTCTGACCACTGGAGGAAGGTTTCGACCCGCATGAGCTCATGAATTTGGGATACATTAAACATGCCTGTTACTATCTTAGCTTAAGTTTTCCTAAATAATTTTATAACAATAAAGTGGAAACAATCACAGTCTTCATTTAAAACAATTATAAATTGCTTCATGAGACCTAGTTCAAAATGGAGTGGTAGAATAAAGACTTTTTAATAGCAGGCGAAACTATAGGTTCATACATTAATTTTTTGTCCAGACACACAGTTAATTATTTGTGATTAATTTTTTCTAGTACAATGCTTCGACCTAGAACCACTATTCGTCCCCTTGGGCTGGCTCTGAGCTCCATTACACTTTGTCAAGTTTTGGTTGAAAATCCACACAAAATGACGGGCAGAACGTTACAAAGACTTTAATTCTTGATTTTTGTTGTTAATGACGATGATTATTATTTCCTATAATTGGTTATTTAATGACGCTGTATCACTAACTACTCTGTTATTTAGTGCCGACAAGGTTGCGGGTTCGATCCCGGGCCAGGTCGATGGCATTTAAATGTGCTTAAATGCGACAGGCTCATGTCAGTAGATTTACTGGCATGTAAAAGAACTCCTGCGGGACAAAATTCCGGCACATCCGGCGACGCTGATATAATCTCTGCAGTTGCGAGCGTCGTTAAATAAAACATAACATTTTTTTAGTGTCGATGGAATTGGTGGTAGCGAGATGGTAGACGAGATGGGGTTTAGGATGTGCCACAGATTACTTGATTATCGTCATACATTTGGGGAAAAACTCGAAAAAAATCCAACCAGATGATCAACCAAAGCGGGAATCGAACCCACGCCCGAGAGAAACTCCGGATCCACAGGCAAGCGCTTCAGCCAACTGAGCTTCGTCGGTGGTGACCTGATGATTGTGGTGGTGACAAATTACTTGTACATTCCTACTATTCTGTTGCAAGAGGAAAATGCTGATTGTAGAACAAATTATTTTTTACCATTTCAATATTGTCCTAAAGAGTGTAGGCTACACAATTTATTCCTTTTAATTAAGATAGATTCACAGAACCAGAATATTGTACGGAATTGAAATATAAAAATTGGAGATTTATCCTTCGAAGAGGTGGAAAAATTCAAATATCTTGGAGCAACAGTAACAAATATACATGACACTCGGGAGGAAATTAAAGGCAGAATAAATATGGGAAATGCCTGTTATTATTCGGTTGAGAAACTTTTGTCATCTAGTCTGCTGTCAAAAAATCTGAAACTTAGAATTTATAAAACAGTTATATTACCGGTTGTTCTGTATGGTTGTGAAACTTAGACTCTCACTTTGAGAGAGAATAGAGATTAAGGGTGTTTGAGAATAAGATTCTTAGGAAAATATTTGGGGCTAAGAGGGATGAACTTATATGAGAATGTAGAAAGTTACACAACGCAGAACTGCACGCATTGTATTCTTCACCTGACATAATTAGGAACATTAAATCCAGATGTTCGAGATGGGCAGGGCATGTAGCACGTATGGGCGAATCCAGAAATGCATATAGTGTGCTAGTTGGGAGACCGGAGGGAAACAGACCTTTGGGGAGGCCGAGACGTAGATGGGAGAATATTAAAATGGATTTGAGGGAGATGGGATATGATGATAGAGAGTGGATTAATCTTGCATAGGATAGGGACCGATGGCGGGCTTATGTGAGGGCGGCAATGAACCTTCGGGTTCCTTAAAAGCCAGCAAGTAAGTAAGTGGCAAAAAAACCGGACCGACCCTTGTACCTGATTTCAGAGCCTTGTTCATTCCAGAGCACGATAGACTGGTAACTAAGACTTTCGTGGTTCGAATCCTGCCTGGGAAGGAAACCTTTTTTTGTTCCTTATTCAAATTTATTCCCAATACTTTTCGATTGCTGGTAAAATTCATGTTCTGGGAATAATAAGTTAATTAAGTAATAGAATATCACTGCAATCGAGAAATATTGGGAATAAATTTGAATAAGAAACAGAATTCGAACTACAAAAGTCTTAGTTACCAGTCTATCGTGCTCTGGATTGAACAAGACTCTGAAATCAGCTACAAGGGTCGGTCCGGTTTTTTTTTTTTTTGCCACTACTGTACACTTTCTCACTAATCGTTACGAATGAACTTCAATACGAGGATATTTCTATAAATAGTATTTAATAAGATTCATCTCATAATTCAGGAGAACGAACGGCATACTAATTTTTTTTCCGGAATGGGAAGAAACGAAAATCGTCGTTGTTCCTGCAATAACTCCTATGTGACATATTTATTGATTTTCAGATTTTTACTCTATTTTAATAACTTAAATAGTGATACAGCATATAATAAAGTCTCCTATATGTAATTATATTTCTTCCTTTCGAAAATGTAAGAATACACAATCTCCTATGTATCACTGCCATAGAATGAATAAATGTGTTTTTTCTTCCTGCTGAAAAATTTTATATCTTGCACATAGGAGTTATTGCAGGAACAACGACGAAATATTTTTACAATTTCGAACGAACATAGAATCACTAGGCCTATATTACCTTCACACTTCGTATCATACAAAAGAAAATCCTTAAAAATAACAATTGCAAAAGGAACGAAGGAAATACTCTCGCTTCACGGATAGTAAAACATGACTGCTGACATTTTATTTTTATTCCCAATTTGACACTTCTTTGATGGCTCATTCAAAGTCGTGCCACTCTAGATCCTGAGTTGTACGAATGAGCATTCCTCCTGTTTCACACCTACGTACTGCATGTCGACTTCTTGGGTAATAGTAACACAGTCTCTTAATGCAGATCGATGCAGACCTCGCTAATAAAGCTCCACATTCGTGGAAGGCCGTGACATTTTATCCGCTCCTACTAGATGGCTGGGCACATTTGTTCCGGAACATCTGCCGATGAGTTCATCAAACACCCGGAGGATGGGAAAGCAGCTGATGCATGGGGGATGAAAACCGAACAGAGAATTATAATCCACATCGCTTGTATTGGCGACCGGTTCGGCCGCCCCATTACAGGGCATTAAGAATCGTGTACACGCGCCAGCCAGTTTCTTGTTTCCAACTACGTCACTTCACAGTCCAACGGAAAATCTATAGGATATTATATTATACAGGCTACTCAAATTTTATCGACGCGTGCCTCTGTGTTAGAGTCCGACGTAAAGCAGTTAGTTGAGAGCGTAATATCCTGACGTTATGGAATGGAAATAGTTATGCGTTACAAGAGCGGTATGTTGAAGTTTTCATGTTCGAGGAAAAGTTTGAAAAAGCGAAACGTAGTTGAGCTTTTTTAATTTCCGAGAATTGAAAGAAAACATACCGCTCGTGTATCGTACATTATTTTGTGCGAAGATCGTTTATTACATACCTGAAAGAGACATTTCTAATTAGTTGCAATGAAACCTCCATCTTGGTTTCTGTTCAATGACGGCAAATTTGCAAAACAAAAATATCTATCTTTAACATTGTTGCTTTAAAATGTTTTCTGTGTTTACTATACTCCACCAGGCTGTGATATACGTCTGTCTTTTTTTCCCCCCAGTCTATGGAATCTTGTTGATTTTTTCAGGGCTTCCTTAATGTTACTTGCACCACGAATGCAGTAACTTTAGTGGAGTTGTAGAGTTTACTTAATTTTTGCAAATATTTTAAAACAATAATTAACAGTGCAATTTAGGTGAAATTGCAGTGGTAAGTTTCCAATTTATAATTATTACTATACTGAACGTCTCTAAAATAATATGTTAAAAGCCTAAAGCAGTAAAATCAATATGTCACTTAAGCGGTAAGAAGAGGGAAATTGTTATGTGTTAGGTTGGGAATACTGAATGTGGAATTTTAGACTTTCCGCGGATTAGTTTTTTGCGGAAACCAAGCAAATACGCACGATCTCGCACAAAATACTGTACCGATATGCAACATTTCGAATCCCTCTCATTTTCATTCCTCTTTCTCCCGTTATTACAATTACCACCACAATAATTTCAGTTACTTCATCACAACAGTAAAGGGGTAGGAGTGGTATATTTCATTTAACGACGCTTTCAACTACAGAGATATTCAGCGTGGGCAAAATATGAACGACATATTTTGCCTGGAGTCTTATTTTAGAAAAAGGTTCTCTTACGTGCGCAAATCAAGATACAAGCATATCAACTTCGTATCTCTCCCGGAGGAAGCTACGCTAAGAATTTTATCATCATTTGGAAATGTATCAACCCTGCCGGATCTGAACCAACCAATTTCAGAGCCAACGGCTAGTAAAGTATCCCCTAGACCACCGAGGAGCACGATGACGACAGCAACAACAACGATGACGACGACGACAAAAACAACAGTGTGTTCAGAGCTACTTAAGAGGCCTAATGTTACCTGAATCGAGATCATTTTGAAGCAATGGATCATATAGTTTAATGTTGTCCTATATGATACTATTATATTTGTAAATACCTTCATAAGCGGATACGTCAGGCTTACATGCTCTCCTCAGCTGAAGCCATTTGAATCATCATCATCATCATCATCATCATCATCATCATAGTTTTCTGTCCAATGGCAGGTCTTTAACTGTAAATCCAGTATTTTCCAATCTTTCCCATTTTCTGCCTTCGTCTTAGTCTCCGCAAATGAGCCATAAATCTTAATGTCGTATATCATCTGATATCTTCTTCTGCCACGAACTTTTCTCCCGTTCACCATTCCTTCCAGTGCATCTTTTAGTAGAATTTTAATAATATCCAAGGAAAATTATTCACATTTTAAGGTCGTGAAATTAATACTTTTACAATTGCTTTCGAATAGTTTACAAATCGTGCTAAATATAAAGTAGATATTTCATGGCTCGATGTGAATGAAAAATACAGCGGTACCACGTTTGTATGTATATAATTACAGAAAAGACAACACTACGTTACTAATGCTGTCTAGGAAATTAATAGACCTGAAAAGAAGAAAGACAGACACGATCGACGAACTATAAGGTGATCTTCAATTAAGTACACACACAGAAAGGTAACATTAAGAGTATCCTTACATCGCTGTATCGTTATGCTGTGCAGTAATTGATAGTCTTGGGTGAAAAAGTATCGTCTCATTCTGAGAATCAAACAATGCCTATCTATGTGCCATCCGTGTTGGCTAACTGCCGAGTTAATGTTCATTAAAATTCGCGGCTTACATTTTTACAACCAGTTCTTCACACGGGATGACGGTTCGTGACGTTTTATTCTACTAAAAATATACCTATAAACTCAGCATTGAGTTATCCTTCAAATGAAATGGGTAATGGATAAGGAGTGTATCGGAATATTTACCGTCGTGCAAAAGGGAGAGGAAGAAAGCATATCCCCCAGCAGTCACGGATGCGCGCCAGTGCATCTCTTATCCGCGGGTAAGAGACACTAGCCCGAGGGTGCACTGTGCTGATGACCGCTGATCTAAACGAAGTGGATGAAATTTATCTAAATTTTAGCTAATACGCATCAGCATCGTCTCCGTTTGTTGTATCTGTACGAATATATGCAGATAGACAAAATTCAAGTCACTCAAATATATGCTCACACTTGTAATAATAATAAATTATTTATTTATTTACCAATATTTAATGTGCTGTACAACAGTCAGAGGCCAATAACAGTTCAGCACATGACAATTTCATAATAAAAACATTAATAATGATAGAAATTACAATAAAAGTATACATATGAATAATAAATATTTAATAATAAATAATGACAATTAACCCTCAACTGATATCTGTGGGTCAATATAGACCCATATTGCTAGATATCGTAATGTACATTTAAAAAACGATACCAGTTGAGGGTTAAAAATAATGATAATTGAAAATGAGAGGATAGTATCATATAAATGAATATAATACAAATGATATAAAAGGTAACGAGAATATTATTACAATACATATCTAAACAAAAGACCTAAATTAATAACCAACATAAAACTACAAAAAGTATATAGGCCTACTACACATTAAATGGATTCTAGTTCAATCCATGCAAATTAGCATATTTTACACATCTGTAGACCGGAGAAAGAGATTTAGAATTTCTATTGTAGATAAAATTTTGAAATCTTAAACCCTTAGCAGGAATAGGAAGACTGATACTGCTTAAGCAGGATTTACAATCAATATCATCCAATAATAATAATAATAATAATAATAATAATAATAATAATAATAATAATAATAATAATAACAGTTTAATCTTAGTATTTTAAATCGCACTTTTCTATTGAACATTTTTAATACAGAGTTCTTGCTTATAAATTGTACGTAATATAAAATGACAAAAATAATTATAATCTAATAGACACGTAATCTATAAAATTAAAAACATGAGAGGGAATTTAAGGAAATCTCAACGAGTGTGTGAAACGCATATAATCAAATTAAACCAATAAAATGTAATATGTATTTCCTTTAATCCGGTACTGTACTGTATGTTATTTGATATTCATGTACATACGTGACCCATATTATTTCCACAGCATTTCTGTAGAAAATCTCGAGGCATGTTAAACAGAGAGAATGGAGCGAAATGGACAGCGTGGAAAATCACGAAACACAAAGTTTTGTTTCTTCGGTACCACGAGTGACGTCAGAGTAAATTTTTTGCATCAAAACGTTACAATTTTTCTGTCTTATACTTCGAACATATACGTTTCATATCAAAAAAAGTTCATGACAGAGGCGTCAGAACCAAATATTGAGTGTAAAGTTTTTTCTTTGCATATAACAGATACACCATTACGTATAAAACAATAAATAAATTTGTCTCATTTCTCTGCATCATTATCAGGCCTGACAGTCTGTTAAGTCTTCAATATAGTTTTACTAGTTCATGTCTTTGTTGCTCGACCTTCTACTGTTTTATTCTTTCACTGTATTAATTCTGGTAATAACATATTCTTTTTATTAAAACGAACTGATTGATTCCGTATTTTCATAATTATTCTCATTACGCTGCCATTTTACTTATCAGTACAAAGTATATCATTTCCTGAATTACTGTGTGATTTCTTATTTGAATAATGTGAAAAACAAACTTGCCATCATCCAGACAATTACGTGGGTGTTAAACAATTTATTGATTTGGCAGTTTATTTCCATAGCGTCATTAAGCCAAGATTCTATTATGTGAACAAAGTAGCAATAAATCTTGTAAACAAGTCTATCTCGTGAATGCCACTGCATACACTTTCTTGTTGGATTTAATTTCACAGCAATCTAATTGTAATCACCCTACAGTAATTTATTTTATTTTGTAGAACAGAGACTTAAAGCGCATGAAAGAACGTTCGCATTTGTATCGATCGACATTTGTTTGCCGAAGGAATTACGCAACGTTTGTTGTTTCCGATGTGCCCGCTAGCACAAGGAACGACCGAAGGAAATGTCCGCTACGAATGGCAGTGACGTTTTTCGATATTAATGGTCGAAACTCAGTACGAATTAATCAGATGTATTATATAACAGTTTAAGAGATATTCTAGCGACATCCTTAATAGAGTTCTGTTGACGTTATGCAATTTTTTCTTTCTAAAATATCAAATGTTTTAGACTCTTTACTGATTCTGTGTCACAAAAATTACATCAAGACAAAATTATTAGATTATGACTTTGTCTCTTACTCCAGAAACACTGCGATATCGCGTGAAAGAACAAGGTAGGTGCAGGGGTTCCCAACCGGTGTGTCGCGCAGCCCCATGGAGTGTGTCGCGAAATTTTGAAATTGAAAAATAAATTTTATGCCATCTAGAAATTCTCTTACAACGAATTTTTTTTTATTTACAACGAAGTCTTTGATACGGCACATTTTATTTTGAGACAGACTTTACCAATGAAACGTGAACACCTGGAATAATGCTTAGTAATTCGTTTACTGTTCTCACTTAGTAATAAAATCCTACAGTTTAGAATCGTCAGAACATATTGGTCAGTTTCAGTATGAGCGGGTGATAGTGCTACTTTTTTTTTTTTTTTTTAAATTCTTTATTTAGATTTTATCATGGCCAAATTTTTAATTCGAAATGAAGCTCTGGGTTAGAATTAGATAACAGCAGTGCTAATTAAAATAATGTGCGCGAAAATTCGCTTCAGGGTTCACAAAAACGTATATTGCGTTTCGTAAATATAGTGATGAATACTTGCAACATGGTTTCACGTGGCGTGGAGATGAATATAAACAAAATCCCGAGTGTCTTACATGCAGAAATGGTTTGTCAAATCAGTCGATGGTGCCGAATAAACTAAAAAGACATTTATAACTGCCTTTTTTAACGTCATACTTGTGTGAATCAGCATTTTCTACCATGAAAATAATTAACTCTAAACAAAGTAACAGACTGCTGCATCTTGAAGATGATTTACGTGTCCTGTGAACCATAAGGCCACGTATAGAGAAATTCTGTGCAACCCACCAAGCGCAGACTTCACATTAATTTAACGAGTTTTCAAAAATGATCATAAAAATATTTTATCGGCCATCCAGCATAGATAGGTTGGGATTTTTGACACATATTGCGTTTTTTTTCTAATTCCACTCAGATTGCGTGATAACATCGACTATCTATAATAGTGGATGTCCGACATTACATAGAAGTTATCAGCGCTTTTTTTCTCGCGGAACGCACTGGAACGGCAGTTTTTTTCCTTGCATTTTTCATCATGTAAGCGAAATATGTGTGAATAACTATGTTTTTAATTTAATTTTTCTTTGAATTCCTCTTAGACCTTGAAGGTCTTAATTGAACGAAAAGGATGATAAAAACGACAAAATTTTCGTGCAGTGAAGAGTACGAGTAATCATCTCCCCGTATGCTATAAAATATTCTACACAGAGTTTCACCACCTTTTCCTCCACAAGAAAATCACTGTTGTTTTTGTTATATTTTTATTGATAAAAACAAATAAGTGTGTCGTAATATCATGGGCGTTCAGTAAAGTATGTCGTCAGTCAAAAAAGGTTGCGAACCACTGGGTTAATGGATAACACGTAAGAACCATGTCAATCATTTGTCTTTAATGAATTCATGCATATCTATCCTTTTAGAGACCTGGGCGCAATGTTGTTTTATATTATAGTAACCATACCTTGGAACAAAATGCGTATTTCCAATATCTAGGATGCAACATAACTTATGAAAACAAGGATATAGTTATAAAAAAAAAAATCAACGACTTCCAAAGAATGTTACGATTAGAGTAACATTGGAAGTAAAAACAGGGAATGCAAATTAAATTGTGTAAGGTGATGACGGTATCAATATCAATGTATGGATTGCAATGTTGAGTTCTGAAGGCAAAGTCCTTAAATAATTAAAAAAAAAAAGAGAACAATTATTATTATGCGAAAGAGCGTTCAAGAGTTAAGATAATAAAAAATTAAAACAAAAGAATCAATAAATCAGATTTACACACACTATACAAAAACAATATGCAATTCTATTAATAACATGTTACTTCCATTCCATCAAACAGAATTTAGAATTCCCTTAACTCGGAGAATAATATGCATAGACAGATGAGTACTTTATGACTGAACACTTAATTGTAGCTGAATCTTGAAATGATAAATCCTATAAGAAGTGAAGAATTTCATCTTTAAGGTATCATAGGCCTATTGCCATTCTAACAGATTTAAGAGTAGCTTGTAGAAAATTATGTAGAGCACTAAAAGAAAGAAACTTTGAAGAAATTAGAAAAAAATTTACATCGGCAGTAAAGAAGAAATAGGAAGAGAAAGCTAAGGTACTACAAGCATATACATGATAATAAAAGGGCTAGTTATGAAAGGTGAAAGAAGAAGGAAAAAAAAAATACGATATGTTCGAAAAGACGTCAAATGTGCACTGAAAGACAAAATAAAATCGTTGAAAAGAAAAACTGAGAAGGTATTTTCCCACAATTAATTAATTTGATGGAGTATGATTGGATATGAAACCACTTCGCATTCTCCAATACTTGTGAGCATGAACTTGCTGAAGAAGAAGAGTTCACAGATTTGTAGACTAACCGCACTTTACAACTGAAGTAGTACCAAGAATCTTAATTAAGCAGCTTCTGGATATCAATTCAAGAAGACTTTCTTCGCCTGAGTAAACGTACCTTCTTTATTATGCTGCAGTTTTCTACAACATATAGCCTACTTGTGAAAGTACTTTTCAGCTATGACAAATACGAAGACAATGAAACGTGGAAGTCTGAAAATGCTGAACAAAGAAATGCGTGTAAATTAGCCTTACATCCGGCCTGATATAAAACAGATTTGTAAAACTCGTCAAGCCCATGTGTCATTGAACTTTACTATAATTAGGCTACTAAACGTCTCGGTATGGTATTATGAATATGAAGTGTTGGGTAATTCTTTAAAGGTGTTGATGCATCAAAATTATTAAAAAATATTTTAAAATTAGCTGGCCCTTAATTTGTAATTTTGTCCACCGCTGTGGAGTAACGGTTAGCATGCTTGACAGTACAACGAGCGAGCCTGGGTTCAAATCCTGGTTGGAACAAATTACTTGGTTGAGGTTTTTCCGAGGTTTTCCCTTAACCCGTTAAGAGCAAATGCTGGCTAACTTTCGGCGCTGGATCCTGAACTCATCTCGCTGGCATTATCACCTTCATCTCATTCAGACGCTTGATAACCTAGCAATTGATAAAGCGTCGTAAAATAACCCATACAAATTGTATTTTCTCTAATCATTATCGGTGTTTGATGAACGCCTCGTTAAATAAGGTGGTGTAAGGGTAGTGACACACGCAGCGGTTTTAACCAAAGCGTTTATCGCGTCGGTGTTTCTCGCAGTTGACAGACAGCGGTTTTCAGAAAAGTTTTTCGAGTCGGTTCACAATTCTCAACCGCAGGGGGATACTCTTCTGTATCATTTCAGATACCGTAGTTCGAGGAACGTATTTCGTAGTTATTCACGCGGTAAGTTATTTTCTGTTTTACTAGAGCAATACTATTAATATTAGCAGTGTTTTTTGTATTACTTATTTACTTACTGGCTTTTAAGGAACCCGGAGGTTCATTGCCGCCCTCACATAAGCCCGCCATTGGTCCCAATCCTGATCAAGATTAATCCAGTCTCTATCATCATATCCCACCTCCCTCAAATCCATTTTAATATTATCTTCCCATCTACGTCTCGGCTTCCCCAAAGGTCTTTTTCCTTCCGGCCTCCCAACTAACACTCTACAGTATATGCATTTCTGGATTCGCCCATAGGTTACGTGCTACATGACCTGCCCATCTCAAACGTCTGGATTTAATGTTCCTAATTATGTCAGGTGAAGAATACAATGCGTGCAGTTCTGTGTTGTGTAACTTCATCCCTCTTAGCTCCAAATATTTTCCTAAGCACCTTATTCTCAAACACCCTTAACCTATGTTCCTCTCTCAAAGTGAGAGTCCAATTTTCACAACCATAAAGAACAACCGGTAATATAATTGTTTTATAAATTCTAACTTTCAGATTTTTTGACAGCAGACTGGATGATAAAAGCTTCTCAACCGAATAATAACAGGCATTTCCCATATTTATTCTGTGCTTAATTTCCTCCCGAGTATCATGAGTATCATTTATATTTGTTACTGTTGCTCACAGATATTTGAATTTTTCCATCTCTTCAAAGGATAAACTTACAATTTGTATATATTTCCTTTTCGTATTAGCAATACTTTTTGTATATCATTATAGAAGTTCTCCTTCCTTTAAATGAGTGATGAAGTTAAAGAAGTAGTTCTGGTGTCCCTGCTATACTACCGCAGGAAAAGGAGAAAAAACGGAGGATATGGGTGCCATCACGAGAAAAAGCTTGGAAGCCTCTGCCGTAGTCTGTCGCTGTAACGTCAGAGCCAACTGGGCTCGAAAGAGCGAATCTGATTTGAATTTAGCATCATTTAGCCTAATGCCCACGCCCGATTTTTCCAAACATCTGATTTGAATTTGGGATCATTTAGCGCTAATGCCTTCCTAATGCCCACGTCCGGTTTTTCCAAACATCTGATTTGAATTTGGGATCATTTAGCGCTAATGCCTTCCTAATGCCCACGCTCGATTTTTCCAAACATCTGATTTGAATTTGGGATCATTTAGCGCTAATGGTTTCCTAATGCCCACGCCCGATTTTTCCAAACATCTGATTTGAATTTGAGATCATTTAGCGCTAATGCTTTCCTAATGCCCACGCTCGATTTTTCCAAACATCTGATTTGAATTTGAGATCATTTAGCGCTAATGCTTTCCTAATGCCCACGCCCGATTTTTCCAAACATCTGATTTGAATTTGAGATCATTTAGCGCTAATGCTTTCCTAATGCCCACGCCCGATTTTTCCAAACATCTGATTTGAATTTGGGATCATTTAGCGCTAATGCCTTCCTAATGCCCACGCCCGATTTTTCCAAACATCTGATTTGAATTTGGGATCATTTAGCGCTAATGCCTTCCTAATGACCACGCTCGATTTTTT
This sequence comes from Periplaneta americana, assembly GCF_040183065.1. Lineage (NCBI taxonomy): Eukaryota > Metazoa > Arthropoda > Insecta > Blattodea > Blattidae > Periplaneta > Periplaneta americana. The sequence goes on from NC_091121.1 coordinate 152,910,120, forward strand.
CCGAACATCTGATTTGAATTTGGGATCATTTAGCGCTAATGCCTTCCTAATGCCCACGTCCGATTTTTCCAAACATCTGATTTGAATTTGGGATCATTTAGCGCTAATGCCTTCCTAATGCCCACGCTCGATTTTTCCAAACACCTGATTTGAATTTGGGATCATTTAGCGCTCATGCCTTCCTTATGCCCACGCCAAATTTTTCCAAATATCTGATTTGAATTTGGGATCATTTAGCGTTAATGCCTTCCTAATGCCCACGCCCGATTTTTCCAAACATTTCCATGAGAGAAGGTGGAGCTTTCTAATAGTGGTTTGACGTGTTCTCATTGAAAAGGAAATGTTAAACGAAACACAAGCATGAGCCCAACGCCTTTGTTTCAGGTATCAATTAAAACGCAGGCTAAAATGGTAATTATCATAATGATATGTTAGGGATACGAACACCGTTATAGTATTAAATGTATCTTTACCAAGAGTAACGGACGTTCTGTTTGAACAGCAAGAAGACCGGTGGGTGTTGGACTGACCGTGTCACGCCTGCTGGCACTCAGAGCGGAGTGGACTTGTACGCAATTCCTTAGCACAATATTTACACACGTAACTTACACCGTCGCGTGATTTACAATACCATCATTTTCAGGTTTTCTTACCTTCATTGCTTCGCGTTAAGGTGAAAGCACTTGGTTCATGCGACGGCAATAATGATAGTTTTCGCGATGCGCCCAATGCCTGATCGGGGCGCTGTTAATATTAGGGCGTAAACGGCTCGGTACGTTCTCCAGTGCAGTCGTGCGCAAACCTGGGATCGCGAGCGGAAGAGTGGAGTCGTCGAAAAGGTTGTGGAAAGTTTTAAATAAGACACCTGAACTGTAAACACTTCAACATGCAAATATATTTCCGCATCACAACCGTTACTCTACGAGAAGATCGTCTGTGTACTTGGAATCAGCACAGTTAGTTCAATAGTATAGTTTGTTGCTGTTACAGAGGTATACCGAGACAAACAGAACCATGTCCATTGAATAATCTTTATGGGGTCGTAGTTGCTGGTACACTTAGTGGTTAAGGGGCGAACAAGATTTGACTACCGACAAAAGAGTATGATACACTCCTATCGCTGTACTTCATCACACAGCACACCCCACACTATAGTATGGACCACGGAAGAATAGTTCTTAAGTGAAACTAAGGCTAGTTTGGCCGTCTCTTCAGTGTTGTCAACTAATACGGGGACATCATTTTATTTTTACTAACATTTCTAATATTAACCTGGCTATACCGTTGGATCAACGCCGTTGTCTACCCCCTTCCACGACTGGAGTTCGATGATACTGGCGTAATATACAAACAAATCACTTTACTAGGTGTAGGAGGGAAGAAAAGTAGTTAATCCATTTACGTAAACTAGGAAATATTGCGCTTTTGAGTTTGACCATTTTCATTAGATTTTTGTTTAATCAAAATACAGTACTGTATTAACAAGGAGTGCTTTTACTCACGAACTGAGCTATCCATTCGGACGTATTCATTATGCAGCGTATATTATACTGTCTACGGCACATTAGCGTACAATGTAGAGAATGAAGTTAAATTGAAAAATAATCGTAATATGGATATTTAAACACATTTTCGAAAATGGTGGCCGTTCATTTCGATACAGGCTTCAGTTCTAATGTGCATATTATCGCACTATAGACTATTGTACCTAATTCCAATTACCAGTTTCGTCCTTCGTAACTAGTAACTCATGTTGAAATAATTCTGTACCTACTCTATAAAAGAGTACCGTACCTTACGTACTGTAAATTCAATCTTCACTTCTGTCCGATCAGAAAAGATAAAGTTACTCAGACATACGAGTACTATCTACTGTTCCGAGTACTATCTACTGTTCCGTGCAAGTAGGGTCGTAGAAAGGGAGGAAATAGCGTGAGAGTTAATTACTTAACGAGGCCCTTTTATTTAAGTTATTTTAAATAGTTGTATAATATTACGTGGACGTCCAATTCCTAACAGAAATTAATGTTCTCACAAAAGAGCTAAGACAGCCCAGCCACTAGCTGGCGAATAAAAGCAAGTGGGGGAAACCGGAATACGACGTAGGCAAATGGACGACAGTAGCTGTGCGAAAATGATTCAATATTGAAAGCTCTTTCGTCACTGGAAAATGCGAACATATTTTCGGAACGTACTGTTTACTGTGACCGTAAGGCTACTATGACTGTATATGCGGTTTTGGATCTGTGTATAGGACGGTTGAACTTCATTAGTAGAAGGGGTGGGAGTGAAGTACATTAAAAACTCAGGTAGGGCTCCAATAAAAATTGAAGTAAAAATAAAATGATGTCCCTGTACTAGATAGCCTATCACCAAAGAGGGTAAAATCACAATGTCATGTACTGAAATAATAATAATAATAATAATAATAATAATAATAATAATAATAATAATAATAATAATATAGTATTAACAATAACAATGTAACGCTTATTTACTTATTTGCCATATCTCATCTTTATGTTGGGAGGTGTTTCCTAAATGGTTCAATAATTTGTGAAAGAGTATATTTTCCTTCTGGATCCCTTGCAAATTATTTTGGTAATTAGTAGATTAGTATGATCTAATATTAAAATGTATTTTGTTTGACAACATGAAATTCATTGCTTTGACTAAACAGTTCACGATTCACGAGACTTAACCTAAAAATGTATTTTGTTTGATCATGTGAAATGATTAGTGTACACGAATTCCGAAAACAGAATACCACTTTGAAATGTATACCCTACTTAAAGTATATATTCCTAAGTCGCTAACATGCTATTTCCTTCTTAACCCTTTGAAGCATAGTGGTTATTCAGAAGAACTACAGTTTTCTTTCTTGCTAAATTTTATGGCACAGATATTCCACCAAGGAGCCACCTCTTGAGTATACATAGAGGTGCCACCTATGTTTTGAAATTGTGTGCAGAGTTAAAATGTTGAAAAATATTGATTGAAGCTTTGGTATGATCCATGATATGAAAAACATAAAAAAATTAATTTGTGCTTCAAAGGTCTGCTCCCACTTAGCGGAATCGAACCGAATCGAATCGAAACGAAAAGTCTGCTGCCGCTCAAATCTAGTGGAACCGAATCAAACTATACTTTTGTGTTTTGTCATACAAAAGAGGATAATTCTACACAAGATTTGATAATTGAACTTCGTTCATTAATATTTGTGATTTTTGAATCAGCAATAACTTTCAGTAGTAAATGAATTAAGCCGCCAAGACTGGATATGGTTCATTTGTTTTTTCACGAAGCTTCACGAGAAGTTACGATCATGTCCGAAACAACAATTCTGTTCCGGCAGTGGAATAAAGATTCTAGCTCCTGAATTCTGTTCTGATCGATTCGCTTCGATTCGACGCGCCTGCCGATTTCTGCTATCTTCCATTTAAATACATTGTGAAGAGAAATTCTGTTCGATTCGATTCCGCTAAGTGGGAGCGGGCCTTTAAACATTTTAATAAAAATCTGAACACTAAGAAATATATTTCTGTCCATTAGCCACGTGCATGTTTCATATCAAGTAGATCTATAAGTTATATTACTTAAATACACTTATCTGAATATAGTTTTGAACTGGAATCACAACGCAACACAACTGAATTATGTATTGGTATTAATATTAATACCGGTATTACTAATTAATTATTAATTACGTTCAAATTTTACAAGTTTAGTTACTTCCATTTCACCAGTTTCCCTCTACTGCAAACCAAAATTCTTTGGTCGGCGGGAAAAAGAACATAAGTCAAAAAAAATAATTTTTCAGGAGAGATTTTCTTTTTAATTTATTCTTAACTGAATATAACAATAATAATGAAATTCATGTATGTTGGTTAAAGTAAGACTCTTTTCAATTTAAAATACAAGAAATTTTATTATTTAAAAAATTAGAAAAAATACTAGACTTATGTGATTAGGTACAACAGAAAAATCTACTTTTTTTACTTATGTGCCTTTTCCCGCCGACCAAAGAATTATTACATTAGTAGCCATATCAGTTGCTTTCGGTATACAATTCGCAGTTTTAAACTGTATGGAAAATGATAAAAAAAATAATAGCACAGCTGTCTGCAGAAGGAAAATAAATTGGATGTCGTATGTTTATTGTATTTAGAAGCATTTGTGTACCTGGCAATGGTCCCGAGGCAAAAATCTGCAGTCTCCACTGAGACTGCAGATTTCTCTGCAGAACATATCGTAAGACCGCAGAGGCATCTGACGGCTAAAGGAGAAGGAGTAGAAAATATAAGGCTAGACATAATTTAGTCAATAGGCTGCAGTACGCATATACCCGGAACTGAATAGCAGATGATCTTCGAGACAATCAAACAAGTGTCTTCGATCGTTACATTCCGATGGATGAAAAGCAATTAAAAAATCAGAGTCGCGAAAATTACATTTAATTTCTCACAAGTTTTATGTGTTTTGCAATAATTAAACTGACATGCATAAATTATATTATTTACTGTCTCCCGCATTGCACCCAATAGGCTTTTTTATTCCCCAAAAGAGAGACCGACTTTAGGCCTATTTAAAAGTAGCAAATCAGTGTAGCGAGTAGCTAGTGTTCAAAATTTAAAAATTAGCGATGAATATAGACAGTGAAAATTGTTTAGATCCCAAAAGTTGTAAATGTCCACCATTAAAAGAAGCCACATATGTGAAATATCTGAGTATCATTATTGATCAAAATTTAAAATGGTCTCATCACATTACTTATCTTTGTAAGAGGCTTCGTAAAACAATTTATAAATTCGTTAATCTTCGATGCTATTTACTCAGAGTTCTACGAAATGTTTATTTGGCCATTTTTCAATCTATCATTCAATATGGTATTATTGTTTGGGGTGGAAGTACAAAAATTAATCTTAGTCCGTTAAATTTACTACAAAAACGAATAATTAAAATTTGTTTGAACAAACGTTTTTATTATCCAACTAAATTAATTTATTCTGAATTTAATGTATTTAGTATTCAACAAATTTATAAATATACTCTGTTAAAATTTTATCATAAAAATGGTAATACGTTTATATTACAGGCACATAATCATGACACAAGAAGAAATAATAATTCAACATTAGTAGAACCGAAACGTTTCAATTCTGCTGGTCTAAAACATAGCATTAATTTTGGCCCTCGGTTGTATAATTCTGTAGCTAAATTACACCCAGAACTTCTAACATGTAACCCACTAACATACAACAAGAAAATTAGAAACTTGTTAATGTTTTCAATTTGATTAAATAAATTTATAGGCTATGTGTATGTATTAATCAGCCTATATTATGTATTCTATAATTTCGGAATACATATTTTTCATAAATTGTGCTACTTTATTCACGTACGATATTATTCTTCTCTATGTTAATATTAGATTATATAATTTCATTGTAGCTGGAATTTTAATTTTAGTTCCTATTTTATTTTATTTTCTATAGTCCTCTTATATTAATATATTATATTATATATTATATAATTTCACTGTGGCTGTAATTTTAATTTTAGTTCCTATTTTATTTTCTACATTCCTCTTATATTAATAATATATCTTAACTGCGACCGAACACGAGCACTGCTCATTCGATCCTCAAATTGTGTTAATATTATTGTATCCTCTTTTTATATTTTATTTCTATTTCTATTTACCAGTAAACTTCTAACATTAATCGGCATTCAGTTCGCTAAGCGGTGCTGTGACAGATTTAACCAAAAGTTTTAACATAAATCCCTGCAGGAGTCACAGTTCTCCAAGATAATAAAAAAATTGAAAAAGATGCCGAAAACAGAACACAGTCTTCTAGAACACAAAATGGGAACAGATTTAATATTTTATCGAAATGACAATGTATTTAAAAACTTCATTAACTGGCAACCAAAAAGACATCACACACAAAACCAGGAACTGATTTTATTACATGTAATATTACTTCCTACATTTAAATAGTCAAAAACAATATCCGAAAGATAACAAGGATCTACCATCATATTATTACGCTACACGCATCTGTTATAAGCATTTAATAGGTACCCACATCACCCACATTATACTAATGTATTTATATATAATTACCTTATAATTGTAGCTAAATTACTTTATATTATACCTTCTAATCTATAAAAAGCTGAAAATAGAACAAAGGCATCATAATAATTTTCTCCCACGTTTGGTATTCCACAGACGAGGTCGATATAACTTCGTATTAACCGCGACTGTATGTTCACGATATCAGCAGCAGCAGCAGCAGACTCCTAGTATAGACTTGACTTCGTGACCGTAAAATTAATTTTATGATGGTAATGAGTAGGGCTAGAATTTTGATAATTTAGCATATTTTTATCAGGCCAATGAGTTGCTAAATTATATAGAAATCCATTTTATGAAACAAAATAATAAATTAAGGTACTTTGTTAGAGTATATTACGCAATTTTGTCATGATAGAGCATACCGTATTTACGCGAATCTAATGCGCACATTTTTTGTCCAAAATTGTACTCAAAATTGAGGTGCGCATTAGATTCGAGTGCAATTCCGTTCCATACATAGTTCGCCGGTAACTTCATTCAAATATTTTATCGTTTGTTACGTCTTAACGCATTACTGCGGTTCTCGATTTCGTTACAGTTATTCATTTACCGGTATTTATTCGTTGGCCTATTATAGCATAGAGCGTTTGAAAGATTGTAAAAGCATTCAAGAAATGCTGCATTTCAAATGCTTTGGATGGCAGCGAAGATGACGTGCTCTGGAACGACGAGGATGAAGGGGAAAGAGGAAATGAATCTACTGACGTACACATCTCCGAGGATTCCAGTGATGAAAGCATCAGTGAATAGTGGTGAGTCAAATGTTTATTTCATGTAACAATAATGCAATAATTGTAGAAATTCTGTGTTCTGATAACACTGGTCAACAGTGATTTTGTTCAATGTAAAATTTCCGCTGTTTATTACGTAATTTCATCTGCCGATTCCAAAAATGAAGTCAGAATTTTTCTACCACCCACCATTTTTTTTTTTTGTAATTTTAGAAAAACTTATTTATTTCTATTGCTATATACAGTGCTTAACATGCTATTTGAAAGAAAATATCTCAAATATTTTATTGCTTTGACAATTGACCTTTAACTTTAGATCATTGTTGCCTGTGAAGTCAGAATTCATATAAATGAATTTTATTCCTCATAAGACTGGGAAAGTTAGTATTAATTCTAAATTGAGTTGGAAATTACATTCATGAAACAAGTTTCATAACCTGTGTTTTCTTTGTCCTAATTTTAAGTGTGGTAAAAGTATCTTATAAAATGAAAAATACCTCAAAATAATGCCTAAATCATATAAACCATTTTGTTACATCTGTGGTAGTTAACTCTGAAAGCAAATAGGCGAATTTTACTACTCTAGTTGAAAGAGCTTACGAGTGTTATTTTGTTTGCAAAATATATGAGGATAGGAACTGGGCCACTGAAATTTGTTGTGCTCTATGTAATTGGCTGAAAGGATCCCGTCATATGCGTTTTCCAGTTTCACTGATATGCCGAGAACCTAAGAATCATTCAACAGACTGTTTCTTTCTAGAAACCACAGGTCAGAAGATTATAGAGAACTTATCAGCGAGCTGATTCAGAACTATAACGTGATGGGATATAATATGTCTCTCAAAATAACTACTTGGATCATAATCTAACTTTCTTTAACCAAAACCTTCGGGTAGTGAATGGTATATGTTTTGATCCAGAAAACAAACTACAAACACTTCGTGCACAACGTCTTTAAATAAAGTTATGTGTGTTAATTTTTTTTTAAATTTATTTGACAATTTTTGTACATTGATACTATCAATTGTGCTCAAATAATTAACATTTTAACAATATGAGACTTGTGGAGAGGGTGACGTCCATTAACGTTCCTCAAAGCATCAACAAATCAGTGTGTCTTTTTCTCTTGAGGCGACGATCAGTCCGTGCAGGGGGCAGGTTCCGAGGAATCTGATTAAGCTGTTAGAATGTGTTGACAATGTTGCATATAACCGTGTGTAGGAAGAATGAATTACAGTCTCTATTTTGGCTAGATCTAGATCTGAATGAAGTGTTTCATTTCTTATGTACCATGGTGCTCCAGTGATTATTCTTAGTGCCCGATTTTGGAATGTTTGAATACGCATGATTTGACTTATAGAAGTCGATCCCCATAATGAACATCCATAGAGCCAAATAGGTTTGAGAAGCAATACATATATTAACCTTTTGTTGGAAAGGGAAAGACAAGAGCTGGAAAGTATTGCTTTCAATCGATGAAGTCTGTATCTTAATCTCTGGAGGGTGTAAGTGAGATGTTTATTCCAGGTCAAGCGACTGTCTAGGATGAGTCCAAGATATCGTACTTCTTCATGCTGTGGTACTGGTGAACAGTTGAGGTATAATGGAAGTGCTTTTTCTTTTTTGAGGTAGGTATGTGAATGTTACTGTTGAGGACTTATTTGTGTCCATGGCTGTTCTCCATTTTTTGTTCCATATTTCAATTTCTTGTAGAAAGTTTTGTAGATTGGTTGTCACTAGTTCACCAGTATCTCCTTTGCTAAGGACAGCAATGTCATCAGCGAACTGAGCTACAGTTAGAGAATCTGATTTAGGTGTTGGTATATCATGAGTGTAAATTAAATAGAGAAAAGGAGCTAGATGCTCCCTTGAGGTACACCTGCAGAAATATATCTAATCTGAGACTGTACACCTTCGTAAATTACTGTATAAGTTCGTCTTCTAAGAAATGATTGAATTAAACGGTAGTATGTGTCAGGAAGATGGTTTTTTAGTTTGAATAAGAGGCCATTATGCCACACTTTATCGAACGCCTTTTCTGTATCAAGGAAAAAGCCTAAACAGATTTGTTTCTTTTCATAGGTGTCAAGAATTATGTCAATAATCCTGTGTAATTGTTGCGGACAGGAATGCATTTTATTAATAATTAACAGGGAAAGGATTTATATGTAAATACATATTTACTTATAAAGCTAATATAATTTATATTTTGCATTATCTTTATGTTTCACAATGTGTAGGGTTGAAAAATCCTACTTTTATTTTCCATATTTTTCCATATTTTAGAGTTTAGTACATATTTTCGTTAATTTCCATATATTTTCCATATTTCATATAAAACAGTCCATATTATATTAGGTTTAACAATAAAACAAAACAAAATTCCATTAACTTTTAAAAATACATTTCAACAATAGAGATTTAAACACATGTTCAGTAATCCCTTTAACATCAGAGTTATTTGAAAATTAGCAGTCCTATCAACAATGGGAAAGTAAGTTACAAAACTGTATTAATTTAATTTAAAATTTTTAACAGACTTCAGTTGTGCAGCTCAACAGTTAAATGCCAGTCAGAGTACACATAGGTTCAGTTTTGTAAATCATACTATAAAGACGGTAAATATGCCAAAAGTACGTCATTCAGTCAATTTAAAATCAAAACTAACAAGTTACATTTCAGAATTTAAAGAAGATGGTTTATCAACTGACAATAAAATATTATTTTGTAATTTGTGTCAGTGTGCAGTATCATCTACACAAAAGTTCCTGGTGCAACAACACATTACAACTAGTAAACATCAGGCCAACAAACAACTAAATTCCAAGCAGAGACAATTGTTTTTAACACAACCAACAACATCGAATGTAAGATCTGAGTTTAACATCGACCTGTGCCGTTCTCTCATCTCTGCTGATATTCCTCTCTACAAACTAAAGAATAAGGTCTTCAGGGAATTCCTTGAAAAATATACTCAACATACAATCCCGGATGAGTCAACACTTAGGAAGACGTATGCTCCATCCATCTACGATGAGACAATACAGAAGATAAGAGATGAAATTAAAGATAGTTCAATTTGGGTTTCCATTGATGAGACTCCCGACAAAGAAGGTAGACTTGTTGGTAATGTAGTTATCGGTTTGTTAAGTGAACAATATTCTGAACGAATTCTTTTACATTGTGATGTTCTAGAAAAGTGCAATAACAAAACTATAGTTAAACTGTTCAACGAAGCTATGGGTATCCTGTGGCCAAAGGGTATTATGTACGATAATGTGTTATTCTTTATTAGCGATGCTGCCCCTTATATGGTCAAAGCTGGACAAGCATTATCTGTTGTATATCCTAAATTGACTCATTTTACTTGTGTGGCGCATGCATTTCATCGTGTGGCAGAAGTGGTCAGAGACAATTTCCCTAAAGTAGATTTGTTGATTTCATCAGTGAAAAAAGTATTTCTCAAAGCTCCCAGTAGAGTTAACGTGTTGAAAGAAATGTACCCTGAAATTCCATTGCCACCAAAGCCAATTTTAACTAGATGGGGTACATGGCTAGAAGCAGTTGAATATTATGCCGAACATATAGACTCTATTAACAATGTTCTCCTTGCATTGGACTCTGAAGATGCAGTCTCAATTGATACTGCGAAAACAGTTACCTGTGACATAAGTGTGAAGAATGACTTAGCTCACATTCAGCATACATTTTCATGCATCATAAAAACGCTCAAAAGTCTCCAAAATAGGCACCTTTCACTATCTGAAAGTTTTGAAATTATAAATAGTACTGTGGAACAACTGAATCGTGGTAGAGGTAAAGTTGCAGATGCAGTAAGAGCTAAGGTGGACACTGTACTTTCAAAAAACCCTGGATATGAAGAACTACAAAAGGTTGTTGCTGTGATGAGTGGTGAATCAACAGTGAAGATTAACTTGGACTTATCCCCAGCAGACATTGTGAAATTGAATTATGTACCAGTTACTTCTTGTGACGTCGAACGCTCTTTTAGTCAGTATAAATCTATCCTCAGAGACAATAGAAGAAGATTCACTTTTCAGCACTTGAAAGAAATGTTTGTAACCTATTGTTATGGTAACAGACAATAAAAATTGTGTTTTGTTGAAACTACATTGGAAGATAAGGTACGTCCATTATATTTTTTGTTTAGTTTGATTAAAATGTACCAATATTTAACGTACATAGTCATTTTTTTATAATTTTAAGTCCATATTTAATTCCATATTTTGGTAAAAATCCATATTTAATTCCATATTTTGGTAAAAATAACTACATATATATTTACATATTTCATATATTTTTAGTCCATATAAATCCGTTCCCTGATAATTAATAACGCTGAATAACTGTCCTGGAGATTCATTTGTGGGTATCTTGCGGGCCACATGACTGAAGTCTATAATAGGGAAGCTACGGAGAGTGAAACTGCCTCTTAGCGATTATGGTTAAAAATCTAAAGCACTGTATAAATTAATATTTCGGAATACTATATGAATGTACAGATTTTCAAGTGTTATTTGCACCTTTTTCTATAGCTTCTTGTAGATCGTTTAGTCATCACGATCAGGTCGATTATTTCCTTCAGTGAGTAATATTAATGCCTGCTCCATATCGCAAACACACAACCCACAATGAGTTCATGAATAAAGCAAGTCATTCAATAAAGAGTAACGTAATATTGCATATAAGCAACACTCAAAATAACCACTGTCCTAAGCAAAGGTTTGTTCAAAACATATGAACTCAAAATAACGAAGAGTGCCACCCTCGACAGTTGACATGCTTCCAACTTCCGCTCTAATCCTACGCTTTGTGTTGCCGCAACCTAGAAGTTCAAATACCTTGCCTCTTGTCTACTATAACTGGTATGATGTGCTGTGTGTAAATTAACTAAAATATTTTCTAAAAATATTTAGAGTCCCTAAGGTCTGCACTGACTCACACAGAATTATTCTTTACGAAAGAGAAGTCGACAAGAAATTGAAGGAGCCGCTTTTGAGCAAATCATTTTGAGCAGTTCTGGCAAAAGGTTGTCAATAAGGGGCGGATGTTGATGAAAAGCCATCTTCTTATTTTTCACATTAGGACGATGCCTATTAATATAGAAATCCTTTCCATGTTAATATCAACGTAAAAAGGGAAATTTCTTATATTGCATATTCTTTTAATTTATTGAACTAATAGGTCATTTTTAGGGCTAGGATTTTGATGAAATTGCATCCTTTTTCTAGTAAGCCAGAAACATTGCTGCTTTAGTATTTATATGTTATGTGATGAACTGAGTGTTTTAAAACATATCTGTTAGGGCATTTTTTTTGCATTTTTTGCCTCTTACAACTCATAACAGCATTTTTTGTTTAATTCGATAATTTTTGGGGTATTTTCATTTAATTTTGGCCATAAATCCCCATTATTAATGTAAAATATTATTTATTTCCTTTTATATTTTCTCTACATATTTTGTCCATTAATACCCATTATTTTATATATTATTTCAATCGTTTTTCTACACAAATATTGTCATTCTAACTTAGTATACCCCACGTAATGGACCAGTTCAATTACCACTTCAATATAGACTCCTCTATACCTGCTAGTTCCGGATAAGAGTGGCCTTGTGGTGGACTACATGGAAACTACATCAGATAAAATAATTAATTAAAGTGTACTACTTAGAAAAATTATGTAAAATAAAATAAACTTGAATGTTGGTACTAGAATTTAAATTAATTACTAGTCTAAATATTGACATTCCTACTAAGCCATTTATGCAAGATCAATTTTTAGGACATTTTTGAAACGTTTGTTTTTAGAACATTTTTTCATTATTTATAGGTCATAAAAAATCCTAGCCCTAGTCATTTTTTATATTTTTTCGGCATTTTTTGGTAACCTTTAATACTTTGAAGAACTTTTAGATCATTTGGAATGTATTTTACCTTCTTCTTTACCGATATGTCTGTTAAATCATTTTCTAAGCAAATAGGTCAGTAGTAATTACCTACTGAATAAGTGAATAACAGTGAAGTTTTAGTTTTATAGTTTGGAACAGACTCTAAAGTCCATCCCTCATTCCACTGAAAGCTTCACTTCACACAACGGAATATAAAATTCTTGACAGCAGCTTAGCTTAAGTGAGGACTTTGACCGCTGCTGTTCTTTTGTCGGTACGAGGATGTCTTTAGAATTTATGTTTGGAAGGTGGGAAACTTTCACCATGTCCTGGACAGGACGTTGTGTCCTCAACATGATTCGGAAGGGATGTCTACTGTAGTAGATAGCAAGAATGCACGTTGCGCCCACAATTTGTTTTGTCATTCACACTCCATCTGAAAGATCTGGTAACAAAAGTGAACCGCGGAAGGAGGAGACGGAGAATGAAAGCACTGACATGGACCACCCATGATTGAAACACAGTATAAATTCTCATTATAATCTATAGTTTCCCCTTAAAACGTTCATTTTGTTGCATGTTCTTTTCCTTTATCTTAGCCAAATTCCAGGAAGTTGCCTCCTCTCTCCGAGATTTGCAGGGTCATTGAAACAAGGTGACTAATTTTTAAGACGTTGTGGTGCGAGTACGGTGAATAATATTTAAATGTCATTTTATTTTAATTTGATGTCATTTTTTCATTAGTTTAAGGGCATTTTAATGATCATTTAAGTAGATTTTTAGATCATCAACATCCGCCCCCTAATTATCAAAACGTTATTTAAGTAAACATCTTTACTTTCTACGTGCATTTTCTCGGATAAATTGATTCCTGAATTGCTTTCAGTATTTTAAAAGAAAAGCATTGGAAACACGGTAAGAGAAGTCAGTAATGTGCAAATCTCCTCAAAATGGATTTTTGACAGCAGTACAATGCATTCAACTCTTCATATAACGATAAAGTAAAAGAGGTATGAGAGATAAAAAAAAACTCTGTAACGCCAACAATATTCCTCTTGGCTGTCTTATAAACACAACAGTTTTCTACTCGCTTTAAAAACTGACACAGATTTGGTTTCTTTGTGTTGTGAATGTATCTCCATAGAGCACTTGTACCCGCAACGGGCAACTCACGCACACTTTCTTCGATGCTTAACAGTAACTCACGGGGCAGAGGCTAAGACAGGAGATTACTACCACCCCCTTCAAACAGGTCCACCTGAAAGTAACCGCCTCTGCCAGAGGCTCTTCAGTAAAATGGATCTGCAACCTTCTAATGACCTCTCCGAAACAGTTCCCCCAATTGTTGTACGTAACTAACGCCTATCTTGATTTCTTCACTTCACGCCAAGCTTCTCCACCCAGACTCGTTTACGTCGCACTTGCTCGCCTGTCCGGCAACACGAATTCTGTCAAACGACTTCGAAGCCAACGTTACATGGAACAGTGGAATAGGATGGACTGCCAAGTTCATAATTTTATAACACGCAATGAAATTTAAAACAAAGTTTAGGGTAAGAAGTTAAACTTATTATTTAGCGTACCAATACTTTAAAAATTCGTATATATCACTGCTTCCATATACGGTCGCTTAGAATTTAGACCTTTGTGGACTCTGCCTCAAGACTTAATTTCAGCCGGGTCTGTCCTGGGCTCAGCTCCGGAATATCTGATCAGTGATGAAAAAATATGTTGTTTAAACAGTGTTGCATCTCACGTGTCGAATGTGAGGGGGAGTTTTCCGCAATGGACCCTGTAATCACCCCGATAAGAGCGTCTCTTCACTTAAGGGGATGCGCTACTGAAAAATTACAGTTTTTTTAAGAAATTTCATGTTTTTTTTTATTTTACTCTTCATATGCTAAATTCCAATGCTCCATTACCACAACCTGTGTTTCAGCTATAATATGCACTATAAAAACATAGAAAATTCTTGTTTTAGTTTCCAAAAAACGGTTTCCAAAAAAAAAACGTGTTATTTTCAAATTGTATTTTTAAAAGAGTTATTTCTTGATTTAGATCATTGAAATTTTCCTGATTAATTCATAATCATGATCATAATATGCTGTTAAAATTTCAATACATTTTCTCTTAAAATGTAGAAATTAGAAAATTCAGTAGCGCATCCCCTTAAAACGCGTGCGTGAGTTACTCTTTGTAAGACTTGTGGGACCTCCCTATTATGTAAAATCATTGTTAACGAAAGAATGACATTCCGCCCTAGACACTAAATCCAAAGAACGATCACAGAAAGAATTGATAAGGACAATTATATATACAACTTACTTACAAATGGCTTTTAAGGAACCCTTAGGTTCATTGCCGCCCGCCATCGGTCCGTATCCTGTGCAACATTAATCCAGTCTCTATCATTATATCCCATCTCCATCAAATCCATTTTAATATTATCCTCCAATCAACGTCTCGGCCTCCCAAAAGGTATTTTTCCCTCCGGCCTCCCAATTAACACTCTATATGCATTTCTGGATTCGCCCATACGTGCTACATGCCCTGTCCATTTCAAACGTCTGGATTTAATGCTCCTAATTATGTCAGGTGAAGACTTTAATGCATGCAGTTCTGCGTTGTGTATCTTTCTCCATTCTCCTGTAACTTCATCTCTTTTAGCCCCAAATATTTTCCTAAGAACCTTATTTTCAAACACCCTTAATCTCTGTTCCTCTCTCAAAGTGAGAGTCCAAGCTTCACAACCATACTATGGAAATGTTTTTCATGAACTTTATGTAATATTTCCCTGCGTTTATGTAAATCATTTTAGGCTCTATTTCGGAATTAAACGGGAAAAACTATCTTGTGAGAGAAGCACCCCCTGGACTCATCTCCACCTGGATCAGATTTCAGGGCCCCGGCATCTTAATTTTTACAAATTAAGCACTGCTCTGCTTGATAGGGAAGTCTACCGAATTTCAGTTCTAGGTGTAGGGTCAGCTAGAAGGAGGAATTCATTATCTCTTGTCATAGGATGATATGTGAGAATGACTGGCAGAGTTGTAAGACGTTGACGCGAACGGACAGCATAGGTACTTTGCCTAGAACCTTCTCATTCATGAGCAACGTTCCCTTCCGAAGATACAGTAAGAACCTTTATCTCTGTGAAATGATCATATAGGTACAGTATAATTTGTCAGCCACATTAATAGCCTACATGTTTATAGTTTCACAAAATAGCGAACATTATCTTCAGAATTCGGCCTAATATGAAAAATATTGTAAAATGTCATAAATAAAAATTGAAAAGTATGACAATATTTGAAAAGCATTAAGAATTATAACATAATTATATTACATGAAAAGAAAATTTTATCAGCAGGCCTATCTTTGTAATGCTCTTGCAGCTGCCAATCTAGTTAATTAAATCCTAAAGGCATTCTTACAGATATACACGAAGAGAAGATACCCAATCAATCAACCTCAATTAAAAACTACCTGGGACCGACATATCATGCGTTAACTTTCGTAACTGTCTTTATTTTAATTGCTCTTTTTGGAGTTCATCCCTAGATGTAACACAGGAAAGTGTATTTACCCTTTTCGACTAATAAAAAAATTGTAGCTGAAATGAATTTTTAGTTTGGCATGGACTTTGCACAAATTCCAGTGTAATTGAACATTACTAATTGCGTGTTTTAGGTTATTCAAAAGATAATATATACAGAGTGAAGCGTTAGTAGTATCATTAATTTCAGGAGGTTATTCTTTGAGATATTTGAGACAAAAAAGTGAAATATAATTTTTCTCGTTTTTGCTTCCTTTTCGAGATAAAAATTATTTTATATTAAACACTTGGTAGCGTATTTTGGGAAAGTCATCGATTTAATTCTGAATACTCAGTCAATTTAAGGGAGCAGTGTATTATGATAAGTGATTGAAAGAATTTTAACTTTGTCCTTTAAACGTGTAGAAATTTGATCCGAACAAATGTAACATTTTAAAATCCCTTTTCAGAACGAAAAGATACATTTATTTAGATCAAATTTCTGCACATTTAAAGGAAAAAAACTAAAATTCTTTCAATTTTTTATTAACATAATACCACAGTTTACTATATACGGTCACGAAGCTTGAGTTTTGAGGGTGCTAGAAACAATAGACTGTGACGGTACTGTTTTGCATCGCCTGTAATGAGGCGATATTAGCGATCCTAGTGGTGAGCAACTATCTAATGTTTGCATATTTACTACGTATTGAGCTTCGCGACTGTATATACTGACTGTGATAATACACTGTTCTTTTAAATTGACCAAGCAAATTGGAAATGAAATCAATGCTATGAAATGTTTCATATAAAACATTTGCTTTTCTCGAAAAAGAAGTAAAAACGAGAAAAATTGTATTAAACTACATTCAAGCGGGCACTACTTACGATGCCATTCCCATCACAACCAGTATCGACACTTTGGGGCATCTGATTAAATTCTATAGTGAGGATCACGTAAGAGTAGTTCCTAAAAGGCTTATTATTGTGATGTACCGAAGTACATACTGTATGATATTTCCGTGCAGGAATTCTGCATTACCATATGATGAAGGATGGGTGGAACAGAGAAAAATTCTCTCGGCACCGGGACCCGAACCCGGGTTTTCAGCTCTACGTGCTGACGTTTTATCCACTAAGCCACACCGGATTCCAGTCCCGATGCCAGATTGAATCCTCTCAGTTTAAGTTCCACCTCTTAGTTTCCCTTTATTGGCCAACCCTCATGCACTGTGTCACAGATGTGTGACAGTGGCACAATGTCCAACACACTATGTGCAGATGTACACTCATTACGAGCGACTAAGTGGCTGGGATTCGACGGAATGAGCGCCGTCTTAAATCACTAGGTGATTATTTACGTAGGCTATATTATTATGATGTACCGTCTCGTAATTGTTCTGGGATGTTTCAGCGGTGGTTTTTCATCGTGCTGACTACACGATCAGAGAAAGCTGCCATGTGTGAAAGTCCAGTGTTGGTTCACAGGAAAACCAAAAAATCTATAGAGGATATTATAGTACGTTACAAAAATATATATTATCAGATACCACCACCGAAGAATTACTGAACGTGAATATTAAGCATGATTTGTAAACTTAATTACATATGGTGTGTAAGATATTACATTTTATCATAAACGAGAATAGAAACAATAACGTAAGAATATTTTACGAAAGGCAATGCAATATTACAACTGTAATAAAGTATAACATTCCAAAATTTAGTTCATATTCATATTGTAATGTTATTTAGGCCATGTTATTTTAAAATATTAAATAAATTACAATTCATCTACGGTTACTACACTACCAACATCATAACAGCAATTATTATATATCAAGATAAATTATTACGATATGTACATACACGGAATGAAAATTTGGAGCGAGTCTTGATGGGAGCCCACCTGTATGTAGGCAACAATTTCGCACAACTGTCCACAAGTAGCATATATACAGAGGCTTCTGTTTACTGCACATGCGCAGTGTGTTGTAAGGGAAAAACACAATAAGGAAGGTTCAAATTTTATTTCCGTATCTGTACACTATTATCAGGCAGTACATCTCACTTGAACATATGTGTCAGAAGAATAACAATAAATGTTTTGTACACGTCAGAAGTCTGATTTGGTGCAATATGTTACAAGTCAGCGATGTATGCAATGGGGAGGGAAAGGAACTGACCATACTACCCTATTATCTCATGGCTTAGTTTCCTCATGAATGATGCCTTATTGGTGTCACTTGTGAGGTTCAAACCTGTCTTTGGACAGTTGACTAAACGACAAGGTAAATTATATGATTCCAACACTAATGACGAGCTTTAAATTTAATAGAAACTTAAAATTAACGTAAATAGCGTGCGTATTTTACGTGGAAAAACAGAAAATCCAATGCACAGAGGATTAAGCGTGAGCATTATAGACATTACATGAGTTCTGTTTCGATGTTGCTGTTACAAACGTATGGAGTTATTGATGGGAATACAGATTCTGTTGGAAATGAACAAAATGTGACTGGAATGCGTTTTAAGTATTACTGACAGTTGGTAACAGTGCTACCAACTTAAAATTTGAATTTCATTCTTTGTCATCATACAAAAGGCCTTATGTAATAATTGAATTATCGTATTCATGGACACGCTTAATTTTAATTGTCAATTCTTGGTGCTATAAAAGAGATGTTCTTCTCACCTGAGCTTCTTGAACTTTTCTACACTCTCCTGTATTCGAGGCAGAAGCGTGATCTGTTGAAGCCCTGTCCCTCCAGCGAAGTACACCCATCACTATAGTTGTTGTCCAGCTGACTCCTGCCAGCTCTCTAGCAAATTCAACACAATTCAAGCTGGCAACACTTTTTTCTTCTGTTTACAACTATCTTCGCTTTTATGGACGTCGTTTACACATTACACAACTGTCCTTGCACTCTGATTCTCTACCAATCATCATCACACCTCCGCACACAAACTTTCAGTATTCAGTCGGTAAAATTATAACTTCTCACATTACGCATAAAGCTAATCTTTCTCTTGAAGCACTTGAAAATGGAATGATAGTTCACACAAGTATCATAGCACATGAAAGTGATAGCAGATTTATCACTGTTCACTAGTCCTATTTATATCCATTTACGGGTTTAAATGCAGATATTTCACTCCAACGAAATGTGAATATCGGAACGTTGGTCGTGAGGCAAGCAGACAGCTCTCTGTCCACCCTAGCAACGCCGAGCTCTCCCTACCTACTGCACTCCGACTTGCTACCTACCTTTTCCCCGGCCGCGAATACAGAGTGCGCGGTATACAAACTTGCTCTTCAGCCAATGAGAACGCGAGTTCGTAAAAAAAGAGGAACAGTTAGCAGCTGTGAGAATGAAAGAGATGCGAAGCATTCAGAGAGAGAGGCAATTATTGTTGTGGTTGATTAATCAACCATTAGGATAAAAGGAGAGTCATTTGAAAGGAACTCCTGTGAAAAATCGAAAAAATGTTCATAAATGTTTAAATAAAATTCCCTTCTTTGTGTTTCACTTTTTTCTCCCGTTTTGTGAAAGGTTGTAATCTATGTGCAAACACGTAACATCTCGCCTGAATGAAGAAAAAAATTTCTGAATTACGCCCCATGAAAGCAACGGGCTTGACTATCGATTTCACATTTGTTGCATCCCAGTGTGCCTCTGAGATCTCATAACATTTCGTTTTGATGTTTCGTGCTCTATTCCCTTTTCAAAAATTAAAATGCGAAGCGAATGTGTTCCATTTCAGTAACTTCCTCTCAAAAGTTTCATGGTTATGGACTCTTGTAATATTTTGGGATAGTTTCCCTAATGAAAGACGGTAGTACTGATCAACAGAGAATTAATAATGAACTCGAGAGAAATATGACATTTAATCACAGTTTACTGTTATGCAAGAAGTGTCAACATACTGCTAAAGTAGTGTTAAAAACAACACAATATTCTTACAGAACAAATGATTACAGTACCATACAGGACTGCCCATAAGTCCCCCCACCCTCCTACGCCCACAAACATTTGTCAGGACTCTTTGCCCCTTCGTCAATATTTTAATGCAGTGGTTCCTAACCTTTTTTGATTGACGACACACTTCACTAAACGCCTACGATATCGCGTCACACTTATTTGATTTTAATAATAATAATAATAATAATAATAATAATAATAATAATAATAAAATAATAACTAGTAGATTTCTTCTGGAGAAAAAGTTGGTGGAACTGTGTAGAATAGTTTATAGTGGACGGGGAGATGATTACTGTTCATTTCACGAGAATTTTGTCGTTTTTAGTCTCCTTTTTGTCCAACTAAGACTTTCAGGACATTTCGCTAGCCCGCGCTACGAGCGTGCTAAACTAGCCCCGGCTATCGACTGATTACTTGTACAGGATTCATATCATATCATATCGCTAACACTAGTTTATGAATAAGGAAAACGTTAGTTCGCTGATCATCCACCGGAAGCCCGCGCTAAGAATGTCTATGAATATGGCCATAAAGGTCTAAGCAGAATTCAAAGAAAAAATTATATTAACAACATAGTTATTCACACATATTTCGGTTACATGACGAAAAATGCAACAAAAAGGTGCCGGAACATCGTTCCAGCGCGTTCCGCAAGAAAAAAAAAGTATTGATAACTTCTACGTAGTGTTGTAGATAGGTCGATGTTAACACGCAGTCGAAAATTCTAAAAGAACAAGCAATAATTTGAGTGGCATTAGAAATAAACAAAGGTATGTGTCAAAAATCCCAACCTATCTATGCTGGATGTCCGATCATAGATTATCGTTTTTGAAAACTCGCCTATTTAATTAAATTAATATGAAGTCTGCGCTTGGTGGGTTGCACAGAGTTTCTCTATACGTGACCTTATGGTTGAAAAACTGAACTGAGCATTGTTGCAGGTGTTATGTTTCATTGGTAAAGTCTGTCTAAAAATAAAATGTACCATATCAAAGACTTCGTTGCAAATAAAAAATGCGTTGTAAAGAGACTGTCTGGATGACACGACATTTATTTTTCAAATCCAAAATTTCGCGACACACTCCATGGAGCTGCGCGACACACCCAGGTTGGAAACCCCTGTTTTTATTAATGTTGAAGTTCTTTAATTTATATACAGTACTAAGACAACAAACTATGAAAATTATATTACAATGTCCCCACAAGAAGGAAAATATAAACATTCAATAGTAGGCTACTTCTTATCTCGGAGTGTATTTCGAATCTAACCTCAATTGGGATAAGCATATTAAATATACATGTAAGAAGGCATTCTCTATTCTCCATTCACTAAAAAGATTGTATCATTTTCCATCTAAATTAAAACAAACGCTGGTACAGACACTCATTCTACCTCACTTCGATTATTGCGACGTTTTGTTCAGTGATCTCAGGATTGATTCCGCTCAGAAACTACCGCGTGTTCATAACGCGTGCATCCGCTTCATTTGTAATGTTCGATACTATGATCATATCTCAACTTCTTTCGAGAAGTTATCATGGCTTAGGTTACATGAGAGGAGAAATCTGCAGTCACTTTCTCTCTTATATCAAATTATGCACACTTCATCCCACTATTATTTATTCGCTCGTTTTCATACTCTCTCTCGGTATCATAATATTAATACTCGATCACAACGCGATAAGACGCTAGAAATTCCACTTCACACATCATCTCTGTATTCCTCATCTTTCACTGTTGCTACCTCTCGTCACTGGAACTCTTTGCCGCCTGAAGTCAAGGGCTGCCGAACATTGAAATCTTTCAAATCCAAGTTAGAAAATTATCTTATGATGAGTTGCCAAACTAACTTACTATTATGACAAGTGTTGTATTGCATGTTACCACGTATTCACATTTTTTTTTCTGTTCTAGTGATATTTAACTTATTTTATATTTTTGTTTTCATATTTTCCGATAATGGTATATCTATAATGTGATAAGTTGAGCTATATATAATCATAATTTTCCTTACTGTGTGTACTTAAAAATATTGTATTCATTGTATGCTTTGTACTGCACTATTTTATTACTACTATTAGTATTATTATTATTATTATTATTACTATTCTTATTTATTATTATTATTATTATTATTATTACTATTCTTATTTATTATTATTATTATTATTATTATTATTATTATTATTATAAAACCTGTTCAAAATACACGTATAATTACTGTTTCAATAATATGTGATTTAACAGAATTATTCTTTCATGTAAAACAAGTTTTGTCAATTCTTTTATGTCTCTCCCCCTTAATATTATAAAGTCAGGCCGGCACCCCCGGCGCCAGGGTCCTCCCACTCGATTGTTTTCCGTCTCCACCTATAGGCGGCCCTGTATCATAGCTTGTACGGTACATCGTACTCAG
This sequence comes from Periplaneta americana, assembly GCF_040183065.1. Taxonomy (NCBI): domain Eukaryota; kingdom Metazoa; phylum Arthropoda; class Insecta; order Blattodea; family Blattidae; genus Periplaneta; species Periplaneta americana. The sequence goes on from NC_091121.1 coordinate 152,932,842, forward strand.
GATCTCACCTGGTACTTTTAACGGTAGAACATAGTCGCGCCCACGCGTTTCGATTACAATTATGATGGTATTATTTTGTTAGGGGAGCATAAAGAGGCAAAACAGAATCCCCTTTTCCTCAGACAGCAGATCCATTCTTTTGCCTGTGGCACAGTATGAATCCCAGTTATATTATCCACATTGCTTAAGGAAAGACTTCAACGTGAAGAGAATATTTACAGAGACATTCTTTCTTTGTCCACTGTCGGGACCACAATTTCAAGGGAAGGAGGATCGATGCCCGGCAAAGAAATAAAGATTTAAGTCCTTCCTATACGGACTGGGTGTGCGTCTAGCAATGTTCGAAAGGTACCTACTTTTTTAGTTGGTAATTTAACGATTACGTTATTTTGCATCGATGAAATTGGTGATAGCGGAATGGCCGACAATTCGCCATAGATTACGTGAAATTCGCCTTACAGTGAGGAAAACTTCGAAAAACCAATCTGATAACACCACAATCTAGTATATACAGTCACGGAGCTTGAGTTGTGAGGGTGCTAGGAACAATAGACTGTGGCGGTAATATTTCGCATTGTCTGTAATCAGGCGATATTAGCGATCCTAGTGGTTAGCAACTGTCTATGGATGCATATTTACTACGTATTGAGCTTCGTACTATATATACTAGACTGTGATAATAATAATAATAATCAGTCCAGGCGGGAATCAAACCCACGCCCGAGCGCAGCTCCGGGTCAACAGGCAAACGCGACTACCGACTGAGTTATGCCAGTGGCTCGAAAGGTACGTCGCAATGGTTTTATCTTAGATTTACAGTAGGTTCCCAGGTAGACTTTAAGATTTGTGATGGACGAATATCTGTATTTCCCCATAACAATGGCACTGACAATACCGATAGCGTTGATGATAATTACGATGGTGACGTGACCTTGGTAATTAATGATGGTGACACTGATGACAACGATAGTGATAATAAAACATCTCTCTGAAGAATGAAAGTTGTCTGACGTCAAAGAATTACGTCCTGCGAAATAGCAGTAGAACTACAGGGCCTATTCAGAATAACTGAGAAAATTAACATGGCGACAACGGGGCATTAGTAACCCGAAGCGTTCTCAGAAAATGTAGACCACAGCAGCTTGGTCCAGACGGTGATCGATCTCGACCTTTCGTCAGCTGACAGAGGCGCTATCTTCCCAGTCTCAGTTGTTAATATCACAATTACATCACCTCTAAGCTAGAGCGCATCTCAAAGGCATGTTTTATATCCTGTTTTATGGTGTGTGTTCATCGATGTTTTATTGCTTAATCTCGGCGCACACGCGGGAATCGAGTTCGGAGTCCAGCTTTCTTGGTTGGAGGCTACAGGCGCAGTAAGCCGGCAGTCGTGGAAGTAACCACACAATCTAACACTTCTGTTAGACAAGACGAATAAAGTAACAAAACACACAGACAATAGTGAAATAGAAATTCTGCATTTAAACTGGCGGCAGGTGACTATAATTAGCGTCATCTTGCAGCCCTTTGCCCCGCAGGAATGAATTTTAATATACGATGGATGTCATAATAATTTCAAGGTGATAACCACAGTCTAGTATATACAGTCACGAAGCTCAATACGTAGTAAATATGCATCCATAGATAGTTGCTAACCACTAGGATCGCTACCATCGCTTCATTACAGACAACGCGAAATAATACCGGCACAGTCTATTGTTTCTAGTACCCTCATAAACTCAAGCTTCGTGACTGTATATACTGGACTGTGGTGATGCGTTTAAGTTCAAAGGTCATTTGGATGAAACGTTATGACAGTGCCAACATCTGACGTCACATGCTTAGCAACAGCAATGAGTTAAGTCACTATTCTGACGTCACTTGATTACGACCACACTCTTGCATTGCTAAGGAGTTTGCTAGAGGGAGAGATTTACTTTCTTTCATCAATGATATTTCTTATTTCTCTTCTCATGGACCCATATTATCGGCTTTAGATTGAACACAGTAATTCCATTGTAAATACTTGTACATTCTATAGGAGGACATGGAATCTGAAATAAGAGGACATTGCTGAAAAAAAGGAGGACTTTTTTAAAAATTTGTATGAACAAAATTAAAGCTAGAAACAATGGGTCATCTTAGTTTTCTCACTAGTTGCTGGATCAGTATTACATCTGTACCCTACTTATTGGTGGAGCCCACTTTGTGCACAAGAGCTGAACAGACAAACGTGTATCTTATAACAAATAACTATGGAACTGTGCGCAGAACATGTCCTTGAAATTATATTTCATTATGTTGATACGTCTGACTGTCTTCGTTAGCATGCGATTTTGTTCTTTTGTCCATTGAGCAGATATTAGAGAAAATACCCTCTCAACACTTCCATTGTGACTTGGGATAAATAAATAGAATTGACATTTTTTAAGAGTTCTGCTTAGAATCATGAATAGTGACGTTTTCAGAGTGTAAGAATTTAATGCATGTCAATAGGACAACATAGTTTATGTTTTTATGTGCTCCAGCTTCAACCATTGAAAGCAGTTAAATTCTTTCATAGGTTTTCACCATTTGTTTCGATAGTCTATGCATAATATCGCACATTATTCAATATTCATATTAATTCTAGTTGAAATGCGAAATGTCGGACATTTCAATTTTTTTAAATGCCTGCCGAACAGGATAAAATGATTAAAAAAGAGGACATGTCCTCCTTTTGCCGGACGGATGGTAACCCTACTTGTACAGATACAGTAATATCTCGCTAGTCCGAACCCCGTTAATCCGAAACTTCGCTAATCCGAACATGTCAAGAAAGAGAGAGAAAGAGTAGATGGAGAAGAAAACGTATTTGAGCTGAAACTCAATTATATTTAATACTAAAGTACTTAGAAACTCAAAATGTGCGACAAACAGTACAACTTACTTTATCACTACTAAATTAGTCCTTGTCTTCTATACTATTATGATAATGTCAGCTTTCTCTTAACAAAGCGGTGGGAGGGAATGAGGAATGGGAGGAATGGTTTCGCTGTTTGCATTTCTGTTCCCCGCTGAATCCGAACTTTCGATAATACTAACAGGTCTCGATCCCAATTAGTTCGGACTAGCGAGGTTATACTGTATGTGATAATACAGGCTGGCGCAAAAGTCACTTTACAATTATTTTCTGGGATAATTACTTCAATGATTTCACTTATTTTTGTTCAAATTGTTTTTCTTCTCAATTAACACATGGTTTTTATTCTGTGTGGAAAACACTGGCACACACGAAGAGAAAGCTCAGTATTCTTGTCTAAAAACTCGAAGACGTCCTCAGTGTAACCCTTCAGCTTTTCAAGAATTTCTGGTCTCCTCCCATACACTATGTTTTTCACCGCTCCCTACAGGTAGAAAGTTGAAGTCCACTGTGGTGAAAACAGGCAAACATTCTAGTGTTTCAGTGGATGCATTCCGTCCTACCACACTATTGTTGAACATTTGATTCAAGTACACACGAACATCTCTGCTGGAAGTAAAGTTCATCAAAGTTTTCCACATTGTAGTAGGCCTACATCATGAGTCCTGGTGCCACAAGTAAACAAACAGATAGTAACACCAACCGCAAATCAACTGTCTTATGCTTGGTGACATTTTTTTGTTACAAACTTGCAAAACTTAGATTATCCATGATACCAATCTAAAGTTATCAAACTACCATTGTATTGTTTTCGTAGTATTACCACTGTCTAGTATATACAGTCACGAAGCTCAATATGTAATAAATATGCATCCATAAATAGTTGCTAACCACTAGGATCGCTACTGTCGCCTCATTACAGACAATGCGAAATAGTACCTGCACAGTCTAGTGTTCCTAGCAACCTCATCAACTCAAGCTTCGTGACTGTATATACTAGACTGTGGTATTACTATACTTCGATTAATTTTAAGAGTGTAAAGTAACTTTTGCGCCACTCTGTATATCCAATAGAGAAATACAGGAGAAATAATCATTAACAATATAAGACATAAATTGCATTAAATCTCTTTCACTCTCAATCATATTCATAATCCTTATACATAAGAATATAAATGTCCCAATAAGATCCAACCGAGAGCAAAAAAGGTACACGCAACTACAGGGATCCTATCAATTCCCGTCACTTTTTGTTATACATATGTTTCATCCGTCCAACTCTAAAGAGTAAATGTAATGTAAAAGGGCTTTTAAGTAATAAAATAAACATTAAAAGCACGAAGCGGTCGGAGTATTCATATTACTGCTCTTTATTATGGCCATTAAAAGCGCCAACTAGAGAAGTGATGCAGGAGAATAATAATTAAATGTTAAAGTAACCAATTCGTAAACATATGTAATCTACGTTGGAAAATTAATAACAATAGCAACACCAGTAATAATAATAATAATAATAATAATAATAATAATAATAATAATAATAATAATGGAGTAGGTGTAAATATGGGCTAGGAGTGGTAATATGGGCTACCTCGTTTTTTTACTATATATGGTGTTATTACCTAGCGAAAAAGCTCTAAGTGTACAACACGTGTCCGTCAGTCTGCGTGCACAAAGAGACAAACCAGTTGCCTTTGTGGTGTGGATGTGGTCTGTCCTTTGGGTTTTCCATCAATTTTAAAGTTTTTGCAGGTATGTAGTTTCAATTTTATTGAAAGAAATATATCTCGTGTTTAGAAATCACACTTGATGTGTTGCACTGATTAAGAATAGCTCTATCACATGGCATAAGAGTAATATTTATTTAGAACAACAATTGCCATACGTAATCTTAGAAACCTTCATGAGTCGATGCTGCTAATAGGGGCTACCGCTATGTGTCAAATATGAGATACGTAATCCATATTACCACCACGTTAACACGTCCCGTATTTTCACTATCGTGATTTGCGTTATTTGTTACAGAATATTGCCATTGATGTGGCATAGGTTTCCTACTTATGTTTTTTTTTTTTTTTTTTCAAACTTTTGTGGTAGCCCATATTTAGACGCCACTACCTATAGGGGACCAGTTCGTAATTCTTTCAAAAAGTAATTGTATGCAAATATCTATTGCAACTATTGACCTTCAAGACTGGGAAAATTGTATATGAATAATTATTTTGTATGTCAATACAGATTTCCAAGCAATATGCCACACCATTTTCCTTTATTATGAGGAAAACAAAATGGTAGCCCATATATCCATCTTCTCCTCTAATAATAATAATAATAATAATAATAATAATAATAATAATAATAATAATAATAATAATAATAATAAATTATTTTGACGTTAATGTTAATTCAAAATTCAAGCAAAATTGATTTTAAATAATTTACCTTATAATAAATTATAATATTTCAGTCGTATGACGCTCCATTTAATTCATATATAAAGGGAAAGAAATTATAGCTATAGTTGATTTCCTTGTTGTGCACTGCGGCAGCTGCAATCACAAAGTTTAAACTCAATTTGTGTGTAAATTATATTTATTTCCCAATAAAAATTAGCACGTGTTAGAAACCTGTTCAGCGTTTGTCAAGTAGCTGAACTGACAGATGAACAGAGACGGTGAACTTAAATGCTATGAATTATTTCGCGAGGAGCGCTTCGCAAGACATAAATGCCACGCTGTGAATGTAGAAAGAGACGAACGTCTGCGACTGGAACACGAACGTGGAGAACTAGCCAATTCAACTCCCGTTACGGAGGATTACAGAACACGCAGTTCATAATTCAGCTGTCGCTGCAGACAGCACGCCATTTGTACAATACTCCATAATATCATTTGTTTTTAACAGTCGTCCTTGCTGGTGAGGTAAACACTAATTCCTACAGTAGGTGCAATTGCGACACGGCACATTATGTTCTTCTTGTACCGTAGTAATGCACCACGTAAACATCCATGCCGAAACGAGCCGCATGCGAATCTCTGTCCAGACCAACTGGACGTCTATGAAGCTCTAATTCTGTGCCGGGGCATGTTTTCCAACGAGATTCAAAATAACATATAAAAAAACATCGTAATTGTTCGATTTTACTGATACAAATGTATTTTAGATATACTGTCCACACCATTTCATTAATCACAAGACCTCAGGTAAGAAAAAAATCACAAAAGAAAATAGCTGGGCCGATTTCGAGTAGCCTAAATGGTTTTTCTAAATAAATGTCTATTTTTTTTATAACCATGATTATATTTCTTAGTTGAACTGACTGCTTGATACTGAATAAGAACAAAACCCTGAAAGCGTTTAAGATGAGTAATTACTAGAGGGCGGATATTCATGAAAAGTCATCTTATTTTTCACATTAGGACGATGCCTATTAATATAGAAATCCTATTTATGTTAATATCAACGTAAAAAAAAGTAATTTCTTATATTGCATTTTTGTCGTTTTTTTTAATAGGGCATATTTATATTTGTTTCGGCATTTTTTGGTCATTTTTAATACTTTGAAGAACATTTAGATCATTTGGAATGCTTTTTAGTATTTTATTTACCGACATGTCGTTAAATCATTTTATAAGCAAATAGATCAGTAGTAATTACCTACTGAATAAGTGAATAACAGTGAAGTTTGGGTTTTATAGTTTGGAACAGACTCTAAAGTCCATCCCTCATTCCACTGAAGGCTTCACTTCACACAACGGGAGTAATATAAAATGCTTAGCAACTGCTTAGTTTAAGTGAGAACTTTGACCGCTAGTGTTCTTTTGTCGGTACCTGGGTGTCTGTAGAATTTATGTTTGGAAGGGGGGGAAACTTTCACACTGTCCTGGATAGGACGTTGTGTCTTCAACATGGTTCGGAAGAGATGTCTACTGTAGTAGACAGTATTTTTAACACAAAGATTACAAGAGTACACGCTGCGCCCACGATTTGTTTTGTCACTCACACTTCCTCATCTGGAAGATCTGGTAACAAAGTGAAGCGCGGAAGGAGACGGAGAATGAAGGCACTGACATGGACCACACCTGGTTGAAACATATTGTAAACCCTCATTAAAATCTATAATTTTCCCATAAAGCCTTCATTTTGTTGCATGTTCTTTTCCTTCATCTTAGCCAAATTCCAGGAAGTTGCCTCCTCTCTCCGAAGTTTGCAGGGCAGTAATTGAAACAAGGTGACTTATTTTTAAGAAGGTTTGGTGCAAGTAAGGCGAATAATATTTAAATGTCATTTTCATTTAATCTTATGTTATTTTTGCGATAGTTTAAGGACGTTTGAATGATCATTTTAAGTAGATTTTTAGGTCATCAACATCCGCCCCCTAGTAATTACTGTACGCAAACAAACACACATCATCCCAAAAGAAACTTTTTCGGCATCACGAATAATGAAAACGTTTCTTTCATGCAAATCTCGAAATCAATTTTTTAAGCATCACAATACATTTCCAGCATACTTCGCATAATGAGAAAGTAAAAATGAAACAAGGGAACCTTTGTTCCCAAGTTACCTTTGTATTACGCGATATAATTTATTTCTAATATATCGTTGCCTTAATGAAAGGGTGGAAAATCCTATAAAAATAGAAAACTGAGATAAATACATAATTTTGTTCTGAAAATGAACTAGAGCAGCCATCGGCAAATTTGTACTCACGATGACATCACTGGACGCAAGCCGCAATACATATGACGTAATATGAATCGAGGAATACAGAGCACTCCGTATCCTAGTGGCGGACTCTCTGACATAGACTACACGCTCATGATTTATACATGAACAAATTATATTTTATTTCAACTTAATTTTTACTGTGCCACAACAACCTAGGAAAATAAGTCACAATAAAATTTGCCACTTTTAATACAACGCGTAAATTTTCGTCTGTTAGTCACAATCTTTGTTTAGATTTTACAAGTTTTCATTCAGAAAACAATTGTTCGGAAACATATTGAATGTAAGACCAAACAACGGTAGGCGACCTAAGATAGGACTATCTATATACTGTATATATATTTCTAAGAAGAGTATTTTAAATACATTTAAACCAGTCTGGTGTGTTATACAATGGAAACATTTTATGTCCTCACTTATTTCTAGCTATCTTAAATAACACGTTGTTCTATCTAGGACACTTTTTCTAAGTCATAATTCGAGCTCCGTCTGTTTTATTTTAGTAGGTTATTTTACGACGCTTTATCAACATCTTAGGTTATTTAGCGTCTGAATGATATGAAGGTGATAATGCCGGTGAAATGAGTCCCGGGTCCAGCACCGAAAGTTACCCAGCATTTGCTCATATCGGGTTGAGGGAAAACCTCGGAAAAAATCTCAACCAAGAAACTTGCCCCGGCCGGGAATCGAACCCGGGGCACATGGTTTCGCCACCAGACGCGCTACTTGTTACTCCACAGGTGTGGACGCCCCTTCTGTTACTACAGATACAAAGTGCTTTACATTCAGATTCATTTCTTCTATACATTTTCTTCTTGTTTGGAATAACTTTTCTCCTCCTGTATTTCCTTGAAGTGAAATGACATCGAGCAAATATTCTTATACGGAGAGATCCTTAGTAACTCCGCAGGTGAACATTACCAGTTGACTATCTGTGTTTTCACCTAAAGTGAGAGAGAAGACCACAAATTGATGCATCTTTGATTTTATTTCTCGTTCAGTTAATGTTTCAATGTCCATTACCTTCTTTTGTATTGTCCATGGGGATAATTTCATACTATTAAAAACATCAGGTTATTCGGGACAAATAATGTCAGCAACTTTATTCAAACATTATTGCATTTCAATTATTTTGCGATTTACGCAGCAGTAACGTAACTGGCATGCAGTTTTCTTTCACTCATATCTCGTTTCATTATATTTTAGTACGGTACCAGAATTATTATTTGAATTTCTTTTTCTTTTTTAATGCTGTAATTGCTTCGCTTCGTCCAGCCCTACGAAAAGAAAATTATTTGCATCCTTTTTTCAACTTATATTTCCATATACAATTAGATAGCATATATTCAAGCTTACCTATGATTTCGTAATGATCATTATATTATGGCATGCGTTATTAGACCTCGGATTTTTAGGCACTTAAAACTAACTTTTAGGCATCTAAAATAGGCTCTGAATTTATCAAGACAGGCACTAAAACATAGATTAGGCACCTAAATGTACAATTTCAAGCAGCTAAAATGTAATTTCTATCCACACAAACTACAGCAACTATAAAAATGCAATTAATTAGTGAGTATTAAGAATTAGTACTGTATGTAGTGACAAAAACAATAAAAGAAATGTTGTGGTTAGAAAGTTTATTTTTGTTGTCTTAAATTATGAATACCTGTATGTAATTTTTAATGAATTCTTTGGTCTCATTGCTGTAAGGCCGCTAATACACAAGTGCTCAAATTACAATTAAATCAATTAATTTATCAATGAATTTACAATTAACACATTATTCATAATTGGCATTGCAATACATAACAATATTTTTCTCTCATTTTCTATTGTAAAACTTTGTCTATTCTTGGACAGAACAAAATTATACGCGAAAAAAATTCTTCCCAATGATACCGAAGCAATGGATGGATATTTAAATCTAACAATATTTATCATGCTAATTTCTTTAGGGAGAACTACATCCTCCCGAATAATCACATTCCTACTGTCTGCTCAAGTGCCCAACAAAACCAGACACTTTCCAGGAATTTCTTTATTTCTACAACCAAACTATTGCAGGATATTTGAACCAAACCTACCTCATGACTAGCTTAGTGTTCCAGCTACCTAAAGACTGAAGTTAAAGACACTTGGGTATATAGTACGCAACGGATAAGGATATAAACAAACAGGTCGTCGCTGTATGTTCGTGGAGTACAGTCAACTCCCAACATTCTGAAGCTATACTAGTAAACACATGCTTGAGCAGTGATGTTCATTTTAGTCGTGATCTTTGCAGTGAATAATAACGTGCATTCATAAGTTACGGAACTTGAACATAAACGGATGTCACTTGAAATGATTTTATATTGCAAGAAATTCTTTCAATAGCACATGATGTTATTGGTGGATTATGTAGTAGAAAATATTCCTATTGTCTGATATTTTTTCGTGTTCCATTAGGATAGGCCTACTACATATTTCGCTTATGACTGAAAACCTACTGATTTTCTAGTACTTTTCTAGATATTTCCTAAAATTTATTTATTTATTTATTGGGATGTTGGCACTGAACATCACGGTAGGCTACACAAATCTATGCTAAACGTGGAGTTAATATATTGACAATTTTCAGATTTTGATGGTACTGGTTCTTTCGGATTACGTTCAACACATTTTCTGCGCCTATTGGTATTGCAGTGTCTTTCAGTGCACTGTTTTTGTCACTTTTACGTTTATTTTACACAATTTATATGTAATGTTGTCTACACTGACAGTGAAAATATTAGTTCAAATATCCTCAACTATGCCCTGCAATATTACACTCTTGAGCGTCTTACCTAAGGCATTTTACCTCTGCAATAAACATTCAATCAGCCACAAAGATGTAGTTATTTAAATAATACGACTAGTAAGAGTAGTGATCGATAAGACTACTCACTATGATTGCGTCCCGGTTTTGTCTTTCTAGAGGAAGAGGGCGGAGGATGTGCAACTATTCTGTGGGCGAACGTACCTGTACTGTGACGTCACATTATACTTCGAATCAGGAAACCTAATTCCAGTTATAGGTAGCTAGAATACGGACATTCAAAACTTTCTCTTTCACTGCTACATGAAAATTTAAAAATATATACCTAACAATTGTAAATAAGCAATTTTAGGCACTAAAACCTTAAAAATAAGTCTCAATGGACAAAACAGGCATTTTAGGCACCATAAAACCGCTTTCGAACGTTCATATTTTATATAAAATGTGAAGATATTTAACTAATTTTATGCTCGACCATGCCGAAATGTAGTAATTATACACCTAGCAGTAGCCCTTTAATGCACCTCATTAAAGTACACCTATTCATTATAATTCAGTTGTTCAGCCAATGAGAAATCACCATTGTACTGATTGTACCATTATAAAACCCCAAGTATCGATTATTCTCGGGTATGCAATCGAAAGTCAATTAGCGAAAAGTCACGGAGGCTGGAAATCCAATACTGTCGCAGAAGGTTATGTTCTGTTACTATAATAATTAGCGTTAATTGTAAATAATATTCAAATAAATTCAATTTGTCATCTCGTTTTTCAATTCTAAATCAATTTCTAGGTTATATCAAGCCTAATGTTCGTGTTATTCTCTAGATTATATCAAGGTCAATGACATTCGTGTTTCGGAAAAAAATAAATACTTTCGCGTCTGCGCACATCTCACAATTCAGGTCAGTTCCGCTCCTCACTTACATAACCATAACATGAATACTTATGAATAATTTCAAGTTAGAAATATGTCGAGCATAAAAAGTCGTATGAAACTTGCCTATAATGGTAATTAAGACGTTCGCATGAAAAATATGAAACTCGCTTGCGCTCGTTTCATAAACAAACATACTCGCGTCTTAATTACTACCATTATAGGCTCGTTGCATAATGTACTATTAGTTTATCCGTACAGAAAAAACAGGCATTTAACCTAAAATCCGAGGTCTAGTAATAATACTCCGAAAATAGTCGGACGGTCGGGCGTGCCTCATATAGTTCGGTGCGTGTGCGGAAATTCCGTGTGCATTCTCGCATTCCGTCTCCGACATGTCATCGCCACACCACGACTCGGCTGGGGGACCTCCACTGAGCTCACATGTATCTCCGACGACCGAAGAGAATGAATCTCGTTACTATGCAGTTCCCACTTCACTACTGGTCGTGAAGCTAAATATTCCGACCAACTCTCAGCCGGACTGTGCTGTCATTGTTAACAAACTGTCTGCATCAATAAAATTTAAGGGCATAATAAAAAGAACTTTGCTCCAAAGAATCAGAATGGACACAGTCCTCAATTTCTATAACATAATGACGATTACAGTGCTGACATATGGCTGAGAAGAATGGACGAAGACAACTAGTCAACGAAAAGAATTGAAGTAGAGATATACGATTTTTAAGACCCCTAGCAGGATATAGTCTCCTCCATCACAAAAGAAAATAAGTGAAAGAAGAATTATATGTACAAAATATCAACGAGACCATCAAAATATATGGAAACAGATGGCACGAACACGTACAACGGACTCGCATCGATTACCTAAACAAACAGCGACTGTTCTACCAACCAATAGACAAAACAAATGTGGGCAGACCGGGAAGGAGTTGAAAGAACCAAATCATGTCTTGAATTTCGTTTAAACATTTTTTAACAAACACTTCAAGACCTAAGAAGTCGGTGACCCAATTCATGCAGTTTATGATGATTATAGAAGTAGCATGCAATATTCTAAGAGTGGAATTTTCAAGACGACTTTTCGTTTTCGATTTCATTAATTTCAATGTCGAGAAGACACATACATACGTATGTAATGCGAAATAAACACGACATCTTGAGAAAGTAATTTTTTAAGGTTAAGGTATCGCTCTTAGGATAATATCTTTCAAAACTCTTCTGTTGATTTATCTTTTTCTGCTATGACAAATAGATACAAGTGAAATTGACACAATTTCGTCTAAAGGTGACTACTAGTGGTTCATTTCAGTGTCCATAAATTTGTTTAAAATTTCAAATTAAGACGGCGAAGAGTAAAAATCACGTAATGTTTGAATTTGTAACCAAGTGTTAGAATTTCCTAGACTTGGAACAATACCTCCTTGAATTTCGCGAAATCTACTTTACTTTCTTCTTGTTCTTGTTCTCCTTCAAATCCTAGCACGATTGAAAAATATGTAATATGTTTTTCCCAACATGTTCAAATCACTAACAAACAAACATTCTCATGGGGGCAAATAAATTTTTTTCTTCCATCATATTAATAATATCAAAACAAGTGCTTATACAAATGTTGGCCACCCGAGCGCAATTACGAGAGCCCTCTAGAAAGTAAATTTCCTTAGTACGTTTACAGAAGTGTAGTGTTAATGCAAATTACCAACTGGTAATAGAATTAATGTCATCCTGAAGAAATTGACAGTCAGCACTACTTTTGATTTTTCGAAAAATTTTAAGATCGTCAGCGAATAATAGATAGTCAGAACTGTGCATGTGTTTGTGCAAAGATTTTCCCTACTCTACCTGGTTTACAGTTAGAAAATAACTGTAGCCTACTCTTGTGCTTTTAAGTAAGCAATTTTCGCGAGAGAAATATTGTCGGAATTTTTAGTATGAGTTTGTATTAAGAAAATAATAATTAATATAAACTAAAACTGATTAATTTTAATCGACTCGATTATTCGATTAAATATTTTTGGTCAATTAATTTTACAACAGAAATAGATCGATTAGATTAATCGATCATATCCCACAACACTAATTATTAAATTATTATTATTATTATTGTTATTATTATTATTATTATTATTATTATTATTATTATTATTATTATTGAGCGACTTCAAATGCAAAGATGTCGATGTAGTAATGTAATGTTCGAAATATATCGACGGCCTGCGGAAGGAGGAGAGAATACGTACGTAGCTTGATTCCTTAAGAAGATGCCATTGAATTCTATGCTTTTCATAACTTTATTTTAGGCTAAATTATGTTTTGCATCTGTCCAACATTTCTAACATATAACCATAATATGATTACATCCACCTGCGAACCGGAATGTTTTTGAGCGTTTATTTGTTTAAAGAACTCAACTTCACAATTCTTGTAGGCCTACAAACAATTTACTAAATCACGTAAATTTCGATTAATGTAGGTTCCGTAAGACTGATCCGAGAAACACTTTCTTCAGCTCTTGACACTGAACCCAAGACATTCTTCATCTCTGAATTTGTACTGCAAAGTTTCAAATTAGTTCCGTGCAGTTACTGTCATTGTGTCAGCACGATGCCGTTAACGCTCCAAGGCTTAGCCTTGCATAATGTGCACATCACGTCTGGGTTAGTAAAAAGAAGAAGCCTTGTAAAGCATTCATTTTTATTTATTGTCTTATTTTATGACTCTCTAAATTAATGTGGCTATTCGGCATCGTAAAATAATGACGGAGAATAATAAGAATATGTTGCAAGGTGATTTGACAACGTGGAATTGAAGATTTTCCGTATCAATCTTTAGAAATCGAATTTGTCGTTGTTAAGATCCATGTTCAATTGGCGAAAAATACTAGTTTGATCAAGCAGCCAGGTGAAAATCTTCCAAAGGGAACATAAGAGCTAAGACTACTCCCTTTCGTGCTAATCACATTCCCCTCTCTCCTCTGTAGTACCTTCGTAGGGCAACATACGAAACCTCTGCGACCAACAGATTTCGGAATGCACCGGAACTCGTCAATAATTATTTTTTATGGCTACGCTCTGCTATGTTCATAGTAATTTGTTGTGGAATAATATGTGGTATTGTTACAGTCTACTATATACAGTCACGAAGCTTGAGTTTTGAGAGTGCTAGAAACAATAGACTGTGACGGTACTATTTTGCATTGCCTGTAATGAGGCGATATTAGCGATCCTAGTGGTGAGCAACTATTTAATGTTTGCATATTTACTACGTATTGAGCTTAGCGACTGTATATACTAGACTGTGATATTGCACTGTCTATATCTTCAGAACAGATGGCATTGCCATTATTATTATTATTATTATTATTATTATTATTATTATTATTATTATTATTACATGCATTGTGGGTCCCTATCACCACGGCATGGCGCGTCCTCAGGTTGCAGATAGAGGAGACGGTCTTCAGATATGGAGGGTAGCTGCGAATATATTGAATAAGCAGTCGTGGACAGCCGATAAGGGGTGGTCCTCCAGCTTGGGGGGTTGGGAGAAGGTCTAACAACCCATCACCGTAAAAAACAGATTGTTACGAATCCATACAATAAGCCTCGGAATGGGACTGATTCTCTGGCACGACCATGGCAAAGTGTTAGTTGGGAGACCGGAGGGAAAAATACCTTTGGGGAGGGCGACGCGTAGATGAGAGGATAATATTAAAATGGATTTCAGCGAGGTGGGATATGATGATAGAGACTCGATTAATCTTGCACAGGATAGGGGCCGATGGCGGTCTTATGTGAGGGCGGCAATGAACCTCCGGGTTCCTTAAAAGACGTAATTATTATTATTATTATTATTATTATTACTACTATTATTATTATTATTTAGCACGTATGGGCGAATCCAGAAATGCATATAGAGTGTCAGTTGGGAGGTCGGAGGGAAAAAGACCTTTGGGGAAACAGAGACGTAGATGGGATGATAATATTAAAATGGATTTGAGGGAGTTGGGATATGATTGTAGAGACTGGATTAATTTCGCTCAGGATAGGGACCGATGGCGGGCTTATGTGAGGGCGGCAATGAACCTCCGGGTTCCTTAAAAACCTAAAGTATTATTATTAGACACCACTGCCACCGGATATTTACTCATTTGCAGTGTGAATAAATACATACACATTTATTATTATTATTATTATTATTATTATTATTATTATTATTATTATTATTACTATTATTATTACACTGCTGTTTGATTTTATTTTGTATGGAATATATTAAATAATTGTTTGCTAATGATTTGTGATTTTGATACTTGAAATTATGAGAGTATTTAGTAACTAGACAGCGGAGTTTCAGGTAAAAACATTTCTGTAATAACGTATTGCCACAGTCTACTATATACAGTCACGAATCTCAATACGTAGAGAATATGCATCCACGAATCTCAATACGTAGAGAATATGCATCCATAGACAGTTGCTAACCACTAGGATCGCTACTAACGCCTCATAACAGACAATGCGAAATACTACCGGCACTGTCTATTGTTTCTAGTACCCTCAACAACTCAAGCTTCGTGACTGTATCACTAGACTGTGATATTGCTTTAAGACTTCATATTTACACATTTTGTTAACATTTATGCTTAAAAAAATACTTAACAGTGCTCAAACTGCATATTTTGACACTTTTGCCTATTTAAAACTAGACAGAGAACTTTTACACGGTTTTTTTTTTTTGTTTGTGAAGGCTTCTCTTCAAAAATATCTTATTTACACGTTCCACCAATTCCAACAATGACCTCTCTCTGTTTCTCGATGCGTATAGGTTTGTGGAGATAATGAGTATGTATCTATGATTGAGCACACCACCTTCATTGACAAGAATGAACTTAAACCAACAGTTTTACGTAATGAAAAAAAATCCAATGTCCACCCCACGTAAAAGTAAGTTGTCCAGTACTAGTTATGAAAATAAATCATGCCACTTCAGATGAATATGCAATATTCTGTTAGCATGCAGTAGACAGGTTTTGTTACTGTTATATACTGAATCTACTTACAAAATTATTTTTGTAGTAATGTGTTTTATTTCTACCGATAAGCTCAAGTTTTATTAACATTTTCTGTAGATAAAGGAGGGATTGAAATGGACATAATATCATAATTAGACCTATTTTTAAAGATTTTTGATAAATCGCATTGCCATTCTAGAGTAAAGTGTGCCTATTACGTTCACAGGTATTAAAAATACTGTAAGAGTCAAAAGCACGTAACTTCTTTACAAAGAATAACTGATGACATGAATAACAACGATAGTTTTACTCGTCATGGTTACGCTGGTTATCTAATACGCAATCCCTATGATTCCTGACTTTGACCCCTAAATAGACAAACGCCTTATATCAAAATAATTTGACGTGAACTGTGTGAGATCAAAGATACAAACGGTTATTGATTCACGTTCACACTGAAGAAAAGACACAAGTAAATTAATAAAAGACGTCGCATACATGGAATTTTTATACCGCTAGTACTTAACCACAGTCTACTATATACAGTCACGAAGCTTGAGTTTTGAGGGTGCTAGAAACAATAGACTGTGACGGTTCTATTTTGCATTGCCTGTAATGAGGCGATATTAGCGATCATAGTGGTGAGCATCTATCTAATGTTTGCATATTTACTACGTATTGAGCTTCGCGACTGTATATACTAGACTGTGACTTAACTCTATTATAGTATTTAAAATGGAACCAACACATTAATTACCTTTGTAATAAATTACGTAAAATAATATATTATTTTGTTTTATTGAGAAATTACTTGTCAATAAGTTTATTACGCACAATATGCTTAACTTTATTAAATTGGTAATTATGTATGGATTTAAAAGATGGGGTAGCTTATTTAAATCCAATTTTAATCCACTTTATTTGTTATAGAAGAAAATAATTAAAATATGTCTTCATAAACCTACTGATTTTCCTTCTCAAAAATTATTTTTAGACTTTACTATTCTTAAAATAAGACAAATTTAGTATATCGTATTTGTAAAATTCATACATAAAAATCTAAATAGTTTTGTATTCTACTCTCAAAAATTGTTTTTAGACTTTAATGTTCTTAAAATAAGACAAATTTATTATGTTGTATTAGTAAAATTCATACATAAAAAGCGAAATAGTTTTGTATTGTAGTGAAACAAAAGGTATGAATCCTTTAAGATTGTTTGAACCAAAATGCAACACTGCTACAGTATTTTATCATAGTAGTAATTTAGGCCCAAGAATACGACAAATTTAGATTTAAATATCCTAATCTTGTCAATTCTAATAGTTCTAGTATTAAATTAAAAAGTTATGTGTGGATTTTATAAAAATTGAAAATTGTAAATTTAAATTTATATTGCGTAGTAGACATAAGACAAATTGTATTATATACTTCTTAATTTCAATTCAGAAATCCGTCCCTGAGCACGAGTTCTACTCTTTCAGGGGTGAGCTAAAGTTTTCCTGTTTATATTATATTTTATGTTATAATTATTAGCTAAATAAATAAATAAATAAACAATTAAATGAATAAAAACGTATAATAGAAATTTTTCCAGATAGCCTATGAAATTAAATTTCACATAGCGCAATGTATTCAGAGAGCACTGCATAGAACCAATGTGGAACGCATGTCCCGAAAATGAGGCAGACTGTCTTGACGCAGTCTTCAACTTTTCCGAAGAAGTAACTTCAGTACAGGCATGTCACGCAATGGTGTCAGCAAATATTCCTTTTAAAATCATGGTAAATCTAAACTCAAAAGGTTTCCTTGTAGAAGCATTCCCAGTAACCAGTGCCTTCCGAATTTACTCTAGGAAAGAATTAAGTTGGACCTGCTCACGAAAACGTCATGTGCAGCATTCGGAAGGACGCAAGTGATTCCTGTGAACGAGGCGACCGATAGACTTTACCCGCATAAACCACTTACAGCATATTTAATTTACGCTAGGCAACTTACCAAAACAAACCAAGAAGCAGTAGTACATTTCGTAAATAGCATTTGAAACACCTCTGTTCTAATGAGGGCAAAGTGCTGCTGCCATTTATAGAGGTCACTTGCTTTATGACCCTGAGTACTCAACTTTTAAAGGTATTACCGCAGTCTAGTATATACAGTCACGAAGCTCAATATGTAATAAATATGTAGTTCCTGTATCCGTAATTGAAGCAAAGACAATTTTAAATGATATCTCTGTTCATGAAGACATAGGGTTGACTTCTAAAACACGGACTAAATCGTGGTTCCAAACCTCGGCTTTTGAACCGCGATCGAGGTCTGCATCCTTATGCGATTTCTAAAACGAAGTCGAGACGCGGCTTGAGAAGAAACCGAGGTTCTTGGGTTTCATATATGGCAACACAGCTAAGAATCGATTTTTATTCTTGTAAACAGTCGATATTAGAAAGAAATGAACATCGGGATTAATGTTTTTATTAAATTTCAGTATGTTACATTCTTTTGTTCTCAGCTGAGGTACTGTTATATTTTCTAATTTACAGAATATAATGTGCATTTAAAATACTAGCATTATTACTGTTAGTATTTAATAAGGAACGGATTTTTAGGTACCAGAATGATATTGCTAAAATAATTAGCACAATTCAAGGATTTATGTTGTAGTTTATCATTTGTTTATAACTGCTACCAACATTAACTATCTGAAAACCCAGTACTAAGCAATTAGTAACCTAAATAGTTATATTAATTGGATTAAAATTTCAATTCAAACTAAAATGTAGAATGGTTCTATTTTCACATATAATAGGTCTATTACGTGGAAAGCTCTAGTAGCAAAAAACTTAAAATAAGAAGACAAAATCACGTTTGCTTCATATCCTTGTAGACCCACACCATTTTCGAGTATTTAATAAAACGTTCAAAACTACTGTAAAGACTAAGAATTAAGTTATATTGTCTTATAGGCATAAAGGTATATTAATATAAAATATTATATCTTACTTTCCTCAAAGCAACAAGAAGATATACAAATTTATTGTCAACCTGCCGCCTCTTGCATTTCGTTGCAGATTTTACTTAGCATTCTAGCTAAATTTTGCGTTGATTCCTTCGAAAATCGAAATATTCGCTGAAATTATCGTCGTTATATAGTTACAAACGATTATTTCTGTCTCTCATCACTCTAATCCGGGGCTTTAATACCCGTAAACAGAAATTTTCCTTTGATAATCATCCAGCTGATCTATTACTTCCATCTTGTATACATGAAGCCGTGGTTTTAAACCTACCCCAGCTGTGGTCTCTGCTTCGATCCATGGCTCAGAAAAATGAAAAACACCTCGTTTTATAAATCCAAACGCGGTTTAAAGCCATGGTCGGGTCTAGACCTCGTTTTAGAAATCGACCCTATAGTGTTAATTAAAACATACTTGACATTCTTAATTGATATTCTCTCTTCACTTGAAGATATTCAAAGGGCAATGTACCAACAAATTAAACATCTAGAATCGACAGAGAAAGGGATATTCTAAGTTCCAAGTATATTTGTCGCGAAACTTTGAAGATTTTACCGGAGAAGAACATAGAAGTAGCGGATTTTTAACAGGAAAGACAAATCAAGCAGACTATGATATCCCCTAACTACATTTTTCCGAATCTAATATGTCCTGTGACTTCTATGGGTGTAGGTCGCTCGTTTTCACAGTAGAAATGAATACTAACTGACAATGTCACTGTTTTACAGTTGAGAATTAAAAAATAAAAAATAAAAGTTCTGATCATATATTGTGAAACAAATTATGGAAAGAAAGTGTAGTGTATAGGTATTCTTTAATTACAACGGACTTATTAAAACTAATCATCATCATCATCATCATCATCATCATCCACGGTTTAGGCACTAAATCCAGCTCCGTCTTCTCATTGTGTTAACTCCACTTTTTCAGTCCGTCATCCCTCATTATAATGTGAAGATTACGAGAAAAATTAATTTTTCCTAAAATAGAGCTACTAACACTACTCTTCAGTATTTTGGCGGAGAGATTGTCTCCTTAGAAACCCCAGACACGTTCGCTTGTGAATTATTATACCTAGATGTTCAGCTGAATTATTATTATTATTATTATTATTATTATTATTATATTTATTTAGTCCTCTTGTTTTCTACATGAAAATTAAAGCTACAAAGGAGAAATAAAATAATAAGAAACAGGTATAATCTTCTGTATTTCCATTTAAATTAAAAAACAAAAACAAAAAATTGTCCTCTTACTATTATGTTCATATTTATACAAAAGGCACCTTTTTCGGTAAAGAGAATCTGTTGTGTACAATTATCTAAAGGTCCGCAGTCTACTAATATATTAAATTAATATTTATCAGAGTAATCGGATTATTATTTTTATTTACAAACTGCCCCTCCATCAAGGGTAGCCCTTACGGACTCAGTACAAACACCTTACTATAATAATACCGGACAGCTGTATACTAGCAGCATTGACGTGAGTGTGAAACATCGCGGACTTGACATCTAGCGGAGCGGCGTGGAATTACGTCCACAAATACAAATATTAACATAGCGGGATTTGGACTATTTTTTAAAACCTGAGTTACTTACTAATGTGGAATAATATATGGAACACTTAAGAAATGTTGAATAGTATTTAATGTAAAATTATTATCTTATATAAAATCTGCATATTATGAAAAATATTGCATACTTCATATTACTTTCCGTAATTAATTGTTACGTATTTTTTCTTTGGTTTAGTGAGACAAAATCAATTCTGATATTAAGAATGAATTTACGATAATACTTTATATACCCATTGCTGACAACTGCAAAGATAAAATTGATAGTAATCTGATGCGGATAATTAGTAAAGGCATGTGGACAACAATGAAACTTAATTTGATAAAACCTTAAAATTTCAAATACATTTTAACTTCTATTCATTTATTAGGTATAAATAAAAAAGCTAATTTAAATTTTTCTATCAACACAAAGACGAAGGAATTAGGCCTACTCACGTTCACTCACGTTTTATGATCCCTCGGAAATCGAAAGTACGATTTGGAGCAATTTGTAATGCTGTAACTTTGCAGCAATTATAAACAGCACATAAACACCCTGACATTTTAACACAACACTGATTAATAAAACTATTACTAGCCCAGCAATAATATACATTGCAGTTGATTACAGCTTGTTTCGCGAGTATCGCCACACCGGCCGCATAGGTAGCAGCACCAGCGTCGTTCGCGCACAGAACTGCTAACTGTCCGGTATTATTATAGTAAGGTATTTGCTTAGTCCACCCAGCATCGTGATGCACTTGGGGAGCTACGATAGGTAACGAAATCCGGTTGTGAATGCCAGCTATAACGGCTGGAGGATCATCGTGCTAACCACTCGATACCTCCATTCTGGTTGGATGATCGTCCACCTCTGCTTCGGAATGTGGGCGTGAGGCCAGCAGCCGGCTGGTCGGTCTAGGCCCTCCACGGGCTGTAGCGCCACGAATTATTATTATATTTGCTCAGTATACTTTCAAAAAATATATACATATGTAAACAATAAGTAATGAATAATACAAAAGAAACAAAGAAAATATTATAAGATATTATAATTGCTATTAGTCCACATCTGTGGAGTAACGGTCAGCGCGTCCGGCCGCGAAATCCCGGTCGGGGTAAGTTACCTGGTTGAGGTTTCTTCCGGGGTTTTCCCTCAACTCAATACGAGCAAATGCTGGGTAACTTTCGGTGCTGGACCCCGGATTCATTTCACCGGCATTATCACCTTCACTTATTCAGACGCTAAATAACCTAGATGTTGATACAGCGTCGTAAAATAACCCCATGAAAAATTGCTAATTTATTTAAACAAAAGCCGCCCTAAATAAGGGTTCGATAGATCGGCCTACTAATCAATTCATAAAGAATAATAAGTAAACAAAACAATTTTGTGACATTTTGAAAGAAAAAGAAAAAAAACATTAAGATAAGAAAACGTAGGAAATCATTTACAATAAAAATTTTGTTGGGTACAAATGATTACTAATTATAGCTAAGGATGATTTTAACATGTGAGATCCTATGGCATCAATCGTTGCATCAGAAATTTTATATTGTTTAAGTTGATTTAAAGTTTCACGTGGGATCGTGCCACGGGCACCGAACATGAGCCCAAAAACTGTCCAATGTGTAATGTGGTATTGTGCTCCAAGATGCTGACAACAAGGCTCATATATGACTTGTTTTTCACGACACACCTCTTGTAGCTGTTGCTCATGCATCTCAAAACGGATTGTGGGATCAAGAATGACACCCTTATCCTTCTGCCGATCAATTATGATGATATCAGCCCGTCTAGTAGAGCCATCAGAAGAGACGCAACCAACCTCCTCATAAACCTCATAGGAAGCATTCTGACGGATTGAAGCTGCGATGAGAGAACGAACCGTATTATGTCTGTTGATTCGGAGCAATTCTCCATGATGGCAGAAACCCAAGACGTGAGGAAGCGTTTCTTGCTCGTCGCATCTTCTGCAACGGGTTGAGTCAAGAGTTCTACCAGGGAGAATACCTACAGGTATTGTATTACAGTTCATCTTAATGGCTTGCGTCCACTGACTGCTCGAAAATCCCTTTTTGGTTGAGATCCACGAATTACCTTTCTTCCAGTGAGAATAGAAAACAACTCCCAAACCTTTACTTTTCAATTTGCTCCATTGATGAAAAGAATCTTCACGCAATGCTTTTCTTAGTTTTTGAGAAGAAATACGTTCATAGCAATCCAAGGTAATTGGTAATTGTTTGATGCAATGTTCAATTTCGTTTGGAAGATTTCGAGTGGCTGCTACATGAGGGTTGTCAACGTGTAAAAGTCTTTGACAAATATTTAAGTGCTAAAACTTCATTTCTCACACTAGTTTATTAAATCGTGTCGGACTGTAAAGAAAACAACTATCACAATGTCCATATTTTATAAGATGTACAATATTATATATATATAGGATACGTTGCTAATTTAAGGGTTAATGTGGCACCATGTGATTAATTAGAATTCGACAGAATTTTAACAATGTCATCCCTCAGAGATGTAGAAAAAGTAAATTGCCGTCGGCGAATTAAGGAATATTTCAGCTTGAAATAGTTGACTATAGGCTCATAGATCGACTTCTTCTCATGGTGGACCTCGGCTGACTGATGACATTCTACTTCAAAACGTATCGTGAGGTCCACAATGATGCCCTGTTTAGTGTTAGCATTGTAAGCTAAAATGTCTACCCGTCTCGTTGACCCATTTTCAGCTAGACAGGAGATTTCTTCTTCTACTATCCAGCCCTTATTTCTTAGTGTTGCAGTAATTTTGGATCATATAAGATGGTGTCTAGTGTTCCTCAAGAACAATCCCTGTTCACAGAATCTCAAGATGTGTGCTAAAGAAATTTAAATTCAATATTTATTTGAAAGAAGTGGAATAAATAAATTAAAAATATGTGAATACATCTTTATTCAGATTTGCCCGTTGCACGAGTCTGAGTCATACGTGAATAGAATCTCTTCTTGGCCAGCGCTGCTCTTGTCCTTGTAGACAGAAAACATTTGTTGTGTACAAATACTTTCGCGCCTCCTATGCGAGCCAAGAACATTGCAACACCTTGCAAATAAAACTTTAAAATGTTTCCGGGTCAGTATAAATTTACATTTTTAATTTATGGCTTTAAAACTTGTCTAGCCAATTATGATTCTAGGCGTAGGCTTTAAACCACAGGAACCTCGCTGCTTTAGGTTCGAACCTCATCAAGGAGTAAGATTTCCAATTATCTTCGTGATGAGCCCTGTTCTCATAGTTAGAAGCTCATGTCGCCGGAAACCACTTTTACGTTTACGATTATGATGATGATGATTATTATTATTATTATTATTATTATTATTATTATTATTATTATATTATTTACTAAGCAATCAGAACGTTGGGAATAATACGGTCTATAACTTATTCTTTTTCCACGCCCGATTCTCGCTCTGCTATACATTGGTGCAATCAAAAGTCGAATAGCATCTGTTGTTTGGAACTCTATTACAACTACTGATTCGGCTGAATTAGAAAATATACAAAGACAATTCATATGTTTATGTTCATTCAGATTTCTGCCCATTAATTCCGGGTATAGTTATAAGAAAAATGCGAATACATTAATTACTGTCGAAGCCTATATACTAGACGCCATGAGCTCAATTATCTGTTCTTTTGTAGAGGTCCTCCTCCTTAAACAATATTCCCTTACGTATTACGATGAAATACGAGAGAGTATATGAGAGCTCAAAAATTTTTCTGTAATATAAATTCAAAATTTCTTTCACCAGTCTTCAGACGCAGGAAAAATGCCAACATGCATGGCTGCGAATTCGCTCCTTTCAATGTATAGACTTAGTTTACTCTTGGCAGTGACTTATCATTTTATGTATTATTTTAAAAATTATACTTAATTTTCATTGTATCATCTCTAGTGCTCTCACAGCATAATATATCATAGATTGGAGAAAAATTCATTGTTTAAGACGGTTTAAATTTTCTAATGCATGCATTAATTAACATTAATATTCTAATTTACTAATTTTAAATTCTGTATTATTATTATTATTATTATTATTATTACTTTTGTAAATTTTTAACTGTATTCAAATTTTAATTCTGTTTATTCTGTATTATTATTATTATATTATTATTATTATTATTATTATTATTATTATTAACAGTAACAAATATAAATGACACTCGGGAGGAAATTAAACGCAGAATAAATATTGGAAATGCCCGTTATTGTTCGGTTGAGAAGCTTTTGTCATCTAGTCTGCTGTCAAAAAATCTGAAAGTTAGAATTTTATTTATAAAGCAGTTATATTACTGGTTGTTCTGTATGATTGTGAAACTTGGACTCTCACTTTGAGAGAGGAACAGAGATTAAGGGTGTTTGAGAATAAGGTTCTTAGGAAAATATTTGGGGCTAAGAGGGATGGAGTTACAGGAGAATGGAGAAAGTTACATAACGCAGAACTTCACGCATTGTATTCTTCATCTGACATAATTAGGATCATTAAATTCAGACGTTTGAGATGAGCAGGGCATGTAGCACGTATGGACGAATCCAGAAATACATATAGAGTGTTAGTTGGGAAGCCGGAGGAAAAAAGACCTTTGGGGAGGCCGAGTCGTAGATGGGAGGATAATATTAAAATGGATTTGAGGGCAATGAGATATGATGATAGAAACTGCAATAATCTTGCATAGGATAGGGATCGATGGGGGGCAATGAACCTTCGGGTTCCTTAAAAGCCGTTTGTAAGTAAGTAGGTATTATTATTATTATTATTATTATTATTATTATTATTATTATTATTATTATTCCACCTCATTCTAGCACCGAGGTCATGAAAGCAATGAGCTTTACCTCCATGCTCCGCACTTACCTTCATGGAGTCTAAATGGATACATTTACCTTATTATTATACCTAAATTAACGACGGTTTTGAATTGTGAGGTGAACAATACCTATGAGACAACATAATGACACTGAGGCATGAGTGGAAAAATATACAGAATCAATTATTTTTCAAAACTGTGTGTTGATACCTAATTCTCCAAAAACATATAATAAATAGCGGCAGAGGGAAACCTGCTATGTGTATTAGCCAAAGCTGTACCTCTGTTTATCGACACTACCTGCAGGCGACGGTTAGGCAAGCACCGGTACTGCAAAATTATGCAGACCATGCATATTACGTAGTCATTGTGCTCTCCAGGCTGAAACGGCTACGTTAAAGCATCGGTTTCCTGCGCCGAAGGCTCAGGTTCAAATCTTTGCGAATCCAAACGGAATTTTTAGTGGACGAAGAAAGTGTTTGGGCATTCCACCCTTTTTCTTCTTAATTATATAGCAATTCTGGTGTAACGCACATAAATAGACCTCTCAGAAAGACTAGGTTACACAGTTTCCGTGTGTTGCTCCTATGGGTCAATTTCTGAGAACTAGAGTAACCCCCGTAATGAAACCGTTCTAACTTGCTACTCTACAAATCTAAAATGTGAAAATAGTACATTATGCAACGAGCCTATAATGATAGTAATTAAGACGCGAGTATGTTTGTTTATGAAACGAGCGCAAGCGAGTTTCATAATTTTAATACGAGCGTCTTAATTACCATTATAGGCAAGTTTCATATGACTTTTTATGCTCGACCATATTTCTAACTTGAAATTATTCAGAAGTATTCATTTTATTCTTATCTGACCGAAGAGCGGAAGTGACCTTGTGCATAGCTCGTAAATTGTGAGATGTGCGCAGACGCGAAAGTATTGATTTTTTCCGAGGAGCAATAATGTCATTGACCTTGATATAATCTAGAGAATAACATGAACTAATTTTGATATAACCTGGAAATTGATTTAGAATTGAAAAACGAGATGACAAATTGAATTTATTTGAATATTATTTACAATTAACGCTAATTATTATAGTAACAGAACATAATCTTGTGCGACAGTATTGGATTTCCAGCCTCCGTGACGTTTCTCTCGTCTTTGGATTGCATATCCGAGAATAATCGAAAACCTGAACTTTAATGAATAAGTGTACTTTAATGACATGCATTAAAGGTCTGCTACCAGGCGTATAATTACTACATTTCGGCATGGTCGAGCATTAAATAAATTTATGACCTGACTTTCGCTATAATCCGTATTCATACCCAAGAACTGTGAACTGCTTTATGCATGGATGTTGAGAGTTTGAACTGCGTTGTATTTCTTATCCTTTCTTCAATTGTTTCTTCTTCTTCTTCTTCTTCTTCTCCTTCTTCTATCTTCCTTCTTTTGTCTTCTCTTCTCTACTTCTTATTTAGGAAAGAAAAAAGGCTTTTGGTATAGAGGCATTTTACTGATTGACGTTAACTAATCAAAAGCGCACATGCTAGCGAAATTTCGTTAAGGCCCTATGGTACACGCAGAAACGAAAGCATTGTGATTTTTATGATAAAGTTATATTAATATCAATCTTGGTATAAAATGTTTCTTTGCATGGTACTATACTCAATACTCAAGTTCCGACACCAAGCTAGAGATTTTTGCGGTAATGCGCCGAGAAGAAATTTCTATAGAAAAATAATGGGTTTATATTCTTGAGTGAGAAACAATAAAATAACAGTTGCGAAGCTCTTAAGAAGCTTTTGAGACTAAGGCCCGGTTGCAGAAACGCAAGTCAAATCAGTCCCTGATCGCCAATCAGTTGATGTCTGATTTATTTGATTGTTCATTGCGTTGCACAAACGTGAATCTCCAATCAACTTGTCTCAATTTACTAATTGCTGATTTGAGAAAGAAATACATTTGACAACAGCGCTATTTAGCAACCACAGCCAATTTGATGCTCTTTAAAAGTAGGGAAACGAATGCATCAAGTGGGCGGTGACTAGGAAAACAAGTGAATGTTTTGCTGTTTCGTTGCTTTTTGTAGAAAGGAAACAGGCGGATTCTATTTGTATATAGACTACAATATAGTGAAAAAAAAAAAAAAAAAAAAAAAAAAAAAAAAAAAAAAAAAAAAAAAAAAAAAATGAAGCAAACACAAAAAAAAAAAAAAAAAAAACGTGAGGGGGCTTCTGTTGTGGGATTTGCTAGGAGAGTCGACAAGAAATTGGAATATGCATAGCCTCCATAACCCAAAATAATTCCATTTCTCATCTCTCTGTTTACAAATGGAGCTCGTAACCTACTCATTAAAAATACTGTGTTGTGTTGTCATGTGTAGAACCCTGCCAACGGGCCACAACATTGCAGAATTGCAGTGATTGTGTAGACTACATATTGCCTGTATATTCACAGAAAAGAAACCTTTTCTACTCCGATAAAGTTCGGCATCATTTCAACCAGGTGATTGGATGGGGATGTGAGCAGTCTATACAACCAATATTAGGCTACTCTTGGAAATCCTGACATGGCTTAAAATTCTCTCTGGATTTCAAATCGTTCCCTGTTTCAAGTTTGGGGATTTATGAGACCGCCTGAAAAATTCCAACAGCATAAAATATCAGCATTATTAGAACTTGGTTCATTGGAGAAAGTGAAAGGTTTCGATTTGTCTGTCTGCATATATTTGTTTCAATTTTTGAAAGTAACAAAACACACGAATCCTTACTTAACCTAAATCTTTGCTCAAATTCTCTGTTATTATACATAAAAACAATTCATGTCTCTCACGGAAACGCCTTCTTCTTAATAATATTTTTTTCATTCTTCATCAGAAGAATCCATTATGTCGAAAACAATATTGTTAGCTATAACTATTTACTATATACATTACAGTGACTGCATTATAAACAGAACAACATAAATAGCCTACTTGATCGATGATCAGTGACTTAACCAGCAAAAATCTGTTGATCAAATCTGATGGAAGACTGATCTCCGATCAAACACTGATTGTTCTTTCTGCAACAGATGTAGAACTGATGGCCAATCAAACCCTCCTTGATTGCCAATCATATTTTGATCGGTGTTTCTGCAACCGGGCCTTAGTCTACCTAAAAAAAAAAATGAGTTATTATTCCTAGTAATAGTATGCCTGTAAGTTTGTAATAACGACGTATCGTAACACTTGGATGAAGTCCAATTCTTCCATATATTAAATTCACTGTTGGCAGTCATTCCAGTATGGAGAGAGCAGTGCGAGCACCGAGGCTTGTTGCAAAAGCCTCTAAACTTCTAAAGGCATGACTACGACCTTGACTCGCAAGCTTGAAGAGGGACCAGGGAGGGGGTATCGATTCGCTAAATCTCCATACTTCGAACTGGAAGATCAAGGTCACGTACAAACGTACAAACCACGCACGAGTCACTGAACTGAGAACTGTGAAATGAAGCACTGGTAATTCCAGCTGTCTCAGCTGAATTTAGTTGTGGAGAATGATCCAGGATTGGGGGTAAGCACACGTGACAAATGCAGCCCATTTCTTGACCTTGAGACACCAGTTCGAAATGCACAGATAATAGCTTCCCGTCACAATATTACCTCGCGCTACATTAGTATTCTCTGAAAGCGGTGTATTATTGATTTTAATTTAATTCAAAGGGCAAGCGTATGTGTTTTACACATTAATTTTGCGAAAAATGGCTCATACTGAGAGAACATGGAGGTTATTATTTGTAGAATAAAGCAGGAACAGTTTTCAAGTTCGACGTATGAAACAAAATGTGCTTACAAAGATAGGATATCGACACTATATTTACATATAAATAGCGGATGAATACAAAATAGAAATTTTCAATAAGAAAAACATCCTTGGCTAACAGGGTGTTCAGAGACAAAAATAAGTTATATTGTTTTACGTGTATTGTATTTGCGGGTGTAAATGAATGGTCATTATCTTGTGGGGTCTGTGTCACATTAAAATTTTGATAAAAAAAAGTCTATAAACATCTACTCTGTAAAAAGATAGAAGGTAAGCAAATTTTTTTCAGCCTACCCAGTATTTACACCTTAGCTTCGCCACTGTAAAATAATAAACGTAATATAATCACATATACGCATAAGGGTAATAAAGTTTTAAGGATAGTCTTTAAAGAAATAAAGCAAAGAGAAGACTTTTCCTAAAGAAGTATCCTCAGCACTTTATTTAAATTTCAACTGTGTAGATACATGCAAATATATATGAGAGAATACAACTTTCTTTTGAACATTTTGAACGTATTCAGGTTGTCACTATGAACTATTAATAACATTTAGTATTTGCTTTAATAAAAGCAAAACAATATTGGATACGATTACAATATACGAGTAAGCTAATTATCACAGTCTGTGTAAAACGAATTGTTTTTGTTTAGTCAACTGTCCGAAGACAGGTCTAAACCTCCATAAGTGACACCAATAAGGTATCACTCAGGAGGCAACTAAGCCAGGAGATAATGGGGTAAGGTGGCCAGAAAATATTTGTGTTTGCAGTGCAGAGATAATGCGAAAAATTAAAGACTTACCTATTTAAATATGCGCATTAACCTATAAGTGATTTAATTTATTCGCATCCTCTGAAATATAGTTTAAGAAAATAAAATGTAGATAAGAATTGACTTTATGATAAAGCACTCTGTAGTGAGAAATGCTATCCTATTAACCGAATTTACAGTAGGCCTATTCGTTTTATTTTCCGGAAGCCAGCTTAAGGCTGGTCGACAATAAACCGGAAACGAAAACGACAACGAAAATGGAAATATTCTTAAAATAAATGTGAGTATTCACAATTAACGAGAAGCTTGCCGGAGCTTGGGAACGGAAACGCGAAAGTTATTTGTGAATGCTCACCTTTAAATACATTTTAACAATATTTCCGTTCTCGTTCTCGTTTCCGTTCCCGGTTTATTGTGAACCAGTCTTTAATGTGATTGCGTAAGAATAAAAATTTCTACAAGGCAATAATCGTACCGAAGTGTCTATACGAACTATTCAGGGAATCATCTCGCTAGCAGACTTGATTAGAACGCCCGGACGGATGTCGTGTGACGCTGAAACCTAAGCCAGTGCCAGTATCATTCCTCACTTCGCACCTGTAGGTCTCAGCCTTGAAGTTACGTCGCGGCAGCTGTATACATATATATTTTCCAGTCGCGTTTCTTTTGTACAAGCTGCTCTCGTGTTTTGTACGCTCATGCGTGTTGCTGTGGTTTGTCTTCTCTGCCTTATTTTATGTGCAGTACATAATTACTCTGTGTGTTTGTTATTGTAGTTTTTATACTTTTCTCTTGTTTTACAGCATTCCGCTAAGAGTTTTTAATAAATTGCTTTACTATAGCACTTATCCTCTGATTGAGGTTCTGTCTGATAGCCTATGTTTATTGTTTATAAAATAACATGGACAAAAAAACAATCTCAGTTCTTCCCTGAAGGAGTAAAAAACTCGTGCTCAGGGAGATATCTAAACACAAAGACAAACACAAAGATAATTATTTGACACAAACTGGGTCAAGAAAAAAATTACAGGACTAAATTAAATTTAAAAATTCAATTTCAATTTTAACAATTTACGTCATACAAATGCATATACATATTAAATCAATATATATTCTTTAAAAATTAAATTACTAACGCTATTTTTTAAATTTCTGATACTAAAATTTTCCAAATTTGGGTATTTATCAATTATTTTATTGTATAACCTTGGACCAAAGTAGGTACCATGGCTCAGAGCTGTGCTTGTGAAACACTTTGTTCCTCTAGTCGCATAAAATCGGATCTTTTAGTTCCATATTTATGATACAATTTGAATTGATTGCGATTTTTATGTATGAAGATTAATAAGGCAATATAATAAATCTGTTTAATTTTTAAAACATTAAAACCAGTAAAAAAAAGCTCAGATGAGTACTCAATTTGTTTATTAAGGCATATTTTAATAATTCTTTTCTGAATAAGTATTAGTGGAGTGAGATTAGAAATACATGCATGTCCCCACCCTAAAATTCCATACTGGAGAATGGATTGAAATAAAGCTAAATAAATGAGACGTAAAATATTAATTGGTAAATATGACCGAAGTATAACAAAGATATAAATTGTTTTACGTAATCTATTGCATAAATATGTAATATGTTTGTTCCATCGTAAGTGTTGGTCGATTGTAATGCCTAAATACTTAACTTCTGAGGATTCGGTTAATATGGGACATTGACAGTTTTGAGAAGAACAATCTGAATGATGCATTTTGAGCCTAAAGGAAGATTGAGGAGATTGAAGACCACTGGACCTTAGTGAAAATGGAACAACAGTTGTTTTGGATGTGTTTAAGGAAAGAGCGTTTGAATCAAACCACTCTTTAATTACCTGTAATCCATTATTCGCATTAATATAAGTGCCTTTCCAAGATTTTTCACCAAAAAGAATTACGGTATCATCCGCATATGAATATATAACCCCATTATATTTGCGTAAATCAGTTAATAATATGTACATCCAATATGGCAGCACATCTCACTTGACGATATGTGTCAGAGGAAGAACAAATTATTTGTATACATCTGAGTCTGATCAGTGTAATATGTAGCTAGTCAGCGAAGTATGCAATGGAGGGGGAAAGGAACTGGCCATCCTACCCCACTATCTCCTGGCTTAGTTGTCTCATGAGTGATGCCTTACTGGTGTCACTTGTGAGATTCCAATCTGTCTTCTGTATACATCTGAGTCTGATCAGTGTAATATGTAGCTAGTCAGCGAAGTATGCAATGGAGGGGGAAAGGAACTGGCCATCCTACCCCACTATCTCCTGGCTTAGTTGTCTCATGAGTGATGCCTTACTGGTGTCACTTGTGAGATTCCAATCTGTCTTCAGACAGTTGATTAAACAACAATAATTGTTATAGCACCGTAGAATCATAAAATAAAAATTGGCTGTATTGGACATTGTAACAAAATTGATTTTTTTGGCAAGTTTATTTATACACGCTTTAACGTCTATGGTCATATCGCGGGTGTAGGATTTTTGGATATAACAGTAGAAGTCTTTTACTATTGTTGAGTTTTAGTTTCTATTGTCGTGTATTATATGGATCAGTGGTTCTCAACCTTTTGTAAAGGCATACCACTATTTTAAATTAGGAAATCTGCTGTACCACTAACCAAATCCATTATCGAAAAACATCATGTGTCGCTCTCAGGGTCATATTAAATATTCCTGTGCTCTAATTTATTGCCTTATTTAGGCGTGTTTAATTAAGAAACAGTTGCTCTTTGAATTTATTCAATGGAATATGCCATAAAATATACCGAAAACAGGTATCTATTTTTTAATTTCATGATAATTTATATTTCTATTTCAAATTTTAAGTACCACTCAGCAGTGACTCGTGTACCACCAGTAGTACGGGTACCATAGGTTGAGAACCGCTGATATAGACGGTTGTGTTCAAGTAAATTATTTTGATATTGGTGATTAAAACGGTGATGAATCATGTAAATTCTCAATCCAGCATTTGCCTTTGTGATTGAGGGAAAACATGAAAAACCTCAGTCAGATTGGCCGGCCACGGGGTTTGAGCCCAGGACCAACGGAATTAGAGTCTCAAACGCAACAGTCTGAGCCACCTCGCTCGGTTATAATTTTTTTTTTCGACGTTATACCATAATATTTTTCAAATAAAGTCACGTCAAATTACTACATCTTTCTTTGATGTGTATACACAACAAAAATTGAGAGGGATCTTTTTTTTTTTTACTTCACTTGTTAAATAATAATAACTTCAATGATGCTGTAACACAGTTTCGCTTATAAAAACTAGTTCATACAGTATCTAAACTTTTACTACAGAACTTAACGTAATGCAAGGCAAACCGAACTGCATTGAAATTCAAATCATTTTTCCATCAAGTTAATGTTACTGCAGCTTTTGTATAAAATTGCCAGACTGCAGAAGTTTTCCATATCCGTCTTCTACGGCAAGAATTACGGAGAGGGAATTTAGGTCATGGTACTCCTTGCATCATAAGGAAAGAGACGTCCTGCTCTATAAACAGTACACGCCAGCAAATAAATGGATATGACAATCGGACAAACTAAGCAGTAGTGAATTGAAGAGTGCTGTACTTTAAACATGATAGCAACTTTATGTCCTCTGCGTGCCATTCCAGGCAGGTCTCAAGACGAAAATAATTGCTGTCGTTACGGTACTGAGCTCGAGACAATTGGCCACGTTTTGGAAGTCTGTTCTTTCAATGAGACGCTGAAAAACACCCGGCATACTAGTTAGTGGGGTTTAAAAAGGGCGCGTCAGCTACTATGGCTATTTGCGCCCTCATCTAAAATTCTTCACAATCATAATATACACATTCTATCTTAAAAAAAAATATATTTCCTGAAGGCATAGGTAAAAGATCCTAGACTATGTTGTTGATCTAGGTCTTTAGAATATTTCTGTAAAAGAATCATGGAGATATTTAATTAATTGCAGATTTTATTATGTAAATAATTCACAGTTGTACAAAAATTATGCAACTTTGATATTATTTTTACAGGTAATTATTAGCTATTTTAATGTTCTGAATAGTGTTTTACAAAGTATAACGTATGGGCTATTCCATATGAAATCGATCAGTAAAAAACCTCGCATTTTTTTAATACTGTAATTTTTTCCCCTATTTATACAAGGTGCTGAGGACAGTGCATTTTCAAAAATATACTATCGAAAGTCAAACGGTTTTCGTATTATTGAGCGACAAATGCAGCGTATTTTATAAAAACAAGCCTCTTTCAGTGCTCAGAACTCTGGAACCGTTTACTGCAGAACACTGAACGGGAGCTCATTTTGAAGCTGATATTTGGTAGATTATGTTAAGAAGTAATCCTTATTTTTTATTGTATATAGAGAGACAGATAATCTGGTTTTACTTACTTTTAGGCTTTTTGCCCATTTGTAAAAATGTAAAAAATATTGAGAAAAAAAACCTTGCATTATTAAGAGGGATTCGGCATTGTTTGCTTAGTGGCTTGGCAATAAGTTTCGAGGGTATTAAATAAATTATATTCACACGCCTAGACTTGAACGGCGCAGTACTGCACGAACTGGCCGAGAGCTGAAGATAAGCGAGCATTGGGCGTCATTTTACTCCTGTGTTTATGAAAACTTGTGATAAAGCTAGTCCAGCTATGCGCTACTAGACGAAACATCACGTGTTTATGTCTTCTGGCCTTGCTTGCCTAGGCTAGCTCCCGCCTCACAGTCAGCTGATTAGTTCACGCGCGTACTATTTATTTTCTTTATTTGATATTTTCAATACTTTCTTATCAACGGTGCACCAGTAAAAATATGTATCTATTTGTACTTTCAATGCGGAATCTAACCATATATTTTAAAAATATTTTTTCGTGGGCAAAGGCGTCTTAATGAAGAAAAACCTAAATTTCTCTATTTCCATAAAAAGTAAGAAAAACTGTTTACATGTCAATATAAACTTTAACTTCTCAGCATCAAAATAAACCATGATTTTGATCACTGGGTGAAAGGGTTTCGGAGCCACAACAGTTTAAAGTTGCTAATTTTATGAAAATACGATAAATTTAAATATTTTTAATTTAAACACTATGAAGTTCTGATGCCTCAAACTTTGCACAAAGCATTGTATCACAGTTGTCAACGGACAGAAAAAGTTTCATTGTATTTAAAAATTGCAGGGACAATTTTCTCTATATTTCGGTCGATTTGAGATGGAATAGCCCGTATGTATATTAAGCATGAATAGTTTATTTAGCTTTTATAGCAGTCTAGATATAAAAAAAATTAAATTAACTAAATTTCTGAAGGCCAATGGTGTACTTCCTCCCTTAATCTCGGATGGGTACAGGAAAACTGAAAACGCTCACGTAACTTACTTGTCAGCATGACATGACGTCGAGACTGCGTAGTACACATAAGCCATAACTAGCATACTGTACCTGCAACAAACGAAATAATAAGTATGAGAATTACTAATATTGTGATATCAATGTTATTATGTATTTTTATATTAATATAATGTACAACATTCAGAAAATTATACTTTATGGCCAGATATTAGGAACACATTATTTATTCTATAGGCCTAGTTTTCATTAGTAGAGTTAGGAATAGAGTAACTTGGACAAATATTATTTATCCTTTTAACTCTACTAATGTAAACGTTATTGGTTAAGTAGAGTACTTGATCATGGTAGAGTAGAGTAAGATTGCACAGTGGGATAGTAACTATACCACTCGCCTTCCCCCACCACTGATGTTTACTCTACTCTACCGCCACTATACTAATGAAAACAGGTTTGTCATAGTCGAGTGTACTGTTTATGAAGATAGCACGCATTTGGCGCGTTGTCTTAGTTTTGTTTCGCTGTGGTGCTTTAAAAAATGAAGTGGTCTGAGTTGGAGACAATTTTTGAAGTGATCATCTCAAGTGTGTCTCAACGTTTTCCGGAGTCATCCTCAAACACAGATCGTATAAGCGAACTTTCCAACCATGGGATAAGTCAAAACCACAGATATAAAAAATTGACAAATTTTGAAACAGTTCCCCTAGTTCTCAATAGATGGCAGCATTATTGGGACAGTTTAAAAAGTGTCAGAGAAAATGATTCTGTAGATTAAGCATTAATTATTATTATCACAATTGACAATATCAGCGATTTCCAGCTAAACCCAGTGTTGTTTTACAATCAGTTGAGTGGGATGAAGAATTTAATTCCATAATGCAGGAATATTTATCTACAATTGACAACAATGACTATTGTCTTCGCCATCTATTCATAGAAGCAATAACTAAAGAGTCGACATTTACACCAACAAATTATCGATCACTATCGATTAGTCGGATCAGTGTACGTCCTTTTCAGCAAGTTCCCTCAGAAGAAGGGCAGATGTTGCATGCCTGTGCCTTCTTTCTATCCAGTCTCTAATCCATATTTTCTTTGTTCTATTCTCTCCTTCCTCGAGAGATGAAGTCACTTCCCAAAGCAACAATTCAGCAATAATTTTCAAAGATTTTCTCACAGCAAAATGACGACCGCTGATGTTCATTTTTGTGATTTCAATTTTGCGCTGTATAACTCTACTCTACCATACTATTTTCCATTTGTGTGTGAACGGGTACTCTACCAAATTCGGTAGAGTAGAGTAGTTTGGCTAAAAAGTATTCCAGTATACTCTACTGCTAACATTACTAATGAAAGCTAGACCTTAGTGGCAAATGAAAATAGAAAAATATAAAGACTTAGAAAGAGTACGATGGTGTGTACGGGTGGGACATGAAATATATTCTCTGGAAGAACGAAAATTGGGAACTGACATCGATATTTATAGACTCGAATTTTTCTCTTCACTCATTCAACGGCGCTGTATCAACTACTGGGTTATTCAGAGTCGATGGGATTCGTGATAGCGAGATGGTATTTGACGAGATGAGGCCGAGGATTCACCGTGAAGTACCTGACATTCACCTTACGGTTTGGGAAAACCTAGGAAAAAAGCATATCAAGTAATCAGCCCAAGAGAGAAATCGAACACACGCCGAGCGCAGCCTCGATACTTACTTACAAATACCTTTTAAGGAACCCGCAGGTTCATTGCCGCCCTCACATAAGCCCGCCATCGGTCCCTATCCTGAGAAAGATTAATCCAGTCTCTATCATCATATCCCACCTCTCTCAAATCAATTTTAATATTATTTTCCCATCTATGTCTCGGCCTTCCCAAAGGTCTTTTTCCCTCCGGTCTCCAAACTAATACTCTATATGCATTTCTGGATTCGCCCTTACGTGCTACATGCCCTGCCCATCTCAAACGTCTGGATTTAATGTTCCTAATATCAGGTGAAGAATATTATGCGTGCAATTCTGCGTTGTGTAACTTTCTCCATTCTCCTGTAACTTCATCCCTCTTAGCCCCAAATATTTTCCTAAGAACCTTATTCTCAAATACCCTTAATCTCCGTTCCTCTCTCAAAGTTAGAGTCAAAGTTTCACAACCATGCAGAGCAACCGGTAATATAACTGTTTTATAAACTCTATACTGGACATTATTATTATTATTATTATTATTATTATTATTATTATTATTATTATTCTCTCGCGATTATACGCCTATCCTGCTAACACTTATGGTGAAAAAGAAAATGTGAAATTATTTTCAAGCATATCAGTATCCATTCTGCTCTTAACAATAATTTTCACGTTGCAGGATTACATATCGATAGAGGCCATTTGCTAACCAGTACAGAAAAGTTTGTGGGCCACCGGCTTAGCTCAGGCGCTAACGTGTTTGCCTACTGATGTGGAGCTGCGCTCAGGCGTGGGTTCGATTGTCGCTTGGGCTGATTATCTCTTTGGGATTTTTCCCTACGTTTTCCCCAACTATAAGACGAATGTCAGGTAATCACATGGTCAATCATCTGGCTCATTCCGCCAAATACTACCTCGCTATCATTAAAATTCTATCTTTGCTAAAAAAAACTAGTGCTGATACAGCTTCCTTAAATAAGGGACTAAAAAGTTTCACTTAATATGAGATATTTATTCGGTTTTAAACACACCCCTATGAAAATTGTGTAATATTATTTGTAGTCAGACATTATTCTTTCTGCTTCTCCTCATGTTAAGTAATAGCCTAGATGTAATAGCTAACTGTTAAGTTTCACTCTTATGTACCACAATTACTAACACAGCGGGCCAAAAAAGGCACAAAATTTAAATGGTTCTTTTCCAGAAGCTAATGATTTCATCTGAAAGTTTATTTCAGAGGCAAATTTCACAGTCCTTGTAAACCGGTAAAGTATCTACTATAATATTTAATTTTTACCATTTATTAAATACGGTTTTTTTTTTGTAAGGCAGTGAAAAATCGATCGTTTATGCCGAACTAAGCGTTATGGTCTTAGGAGTTCAGCAGACCAAGCCGTTCCTTGTGCTATCATCATTTGTTTTCTTCCGTTTTGAGTTCTCATTTTATGAGTAATGGGTCGCTTAACGAACGAAGACAAGATTTTCATGAAACATTTGCAGCAATATGATAATTTATCTGCCCGTCAAATTGTAAGGAACTACGCTCAGCGAGAATGTTCTGTTCAAGTGTACAACGATTGATTAGGAAGATACGGACATGATATCCCTTCTGACAGATTATTGCGTGCATTTCTCAGATTCTCTGATGGTTTCCGCTGGAGTTTCAAACGAAATCTTAATCCTATGGACTATTTTGTATGGAGTCAACTACAAAAAGCAGTTTACTACAAAACAAGAATTCGTAATATTGAACATTTAAGACAACGCCTTCTTGAATGCTGGGGCGGGCGTGATCAAAGACAGATGTCCAGTGCTATTGGATAATGGAGAAGACGCCTACAAATGGTTGTGCGGACAAATGGCGGCCACATAGAGCATCATTTTTAATTTTGATTATTTGAAAGATCATTGATTATCATTAATTTTACTAACATACAGTTTTTGCATTTTGAAGTAATAAATTGTCTTCAAAAACCACATTTTTCGCATCATTATGTATTGACCTCCATAAGATTTTAATTAAGCCTCAAAGAAACATAATAAAAATTCATGCTCATCTTTAAAATCTACTCTTTCCAACAGTGTATTCATTATAAATTAATATTATATATTTCCGAAAATAGAGTATTTCTTATTTTGTGCCTTTTTTGGCCCACTATGTATATACACACATAACTAAATACAGTCTCGTGACACGAATTAATGCACAAACTAAATAAATATATAAATAAAATAAATATTAGCAAGCATATTATAAATATAAAATTAAACAAGGTATGGCTTAGAAACTTGAAAGACAATTTTATTATCACTATTAATAACCAGGCAATGTTAGAGACGAAACGGGCCAGTTTTTGTATACGTACACATCGCTATGAAAATAATAAAAGAAAGATTGAAGAGCTCACAGACAAGTCTGAGCGGCATAGGCAACTGACGTTGACGGGATATTGCCGCTTGTGATTCACTCGTCACCACAAAAAGTATAAAATAGAAATCTGCATCGTTAACATGATAAATGAAGTGATACATAAAAATACAGCCCACTTCCTCGTTACGTCACAAGACACACTACACGTAGGCTGGGGTCACGACCTTACAGAAGACGCAGTTTTCAGGTTATTTCTGGCTGTCTTCAGTGAACAATGGCAGAGGGTTATGACGTATCAAAAAGCAGAAGGGTATTCAGAATGAGGGCAATGTGAGCATATGCCTCCTACATTAAACAAACATTCGAAATTAAAAAAAAAAAGACAAATGTTATATAACTGTCAGAAATACACACGCGTAAATGCTGTTTTCTTTTAACGTTCCAGCATTCATGCATGTATATTTCTCACAGTCCTAAGTATGTAGACGGAAAGGAAAATGTTGGTTCATGTAGCGGTTTTAAAAACAGGAAGCACGTTCACCACCTCAGATTAGGAGGAGGCAATTTACCTACCTCAGCTCATGCAAACAGGAGGCAATTTACCTACCTCAGCTCGTGCAAACAGGAGGCAATTTACCTACCTCAGCTCGTGCAAACAGGAGGCACAATGATGCTAGACAAATTAAATTATTATGGAATTAAAGACGTTGCACACCAATGGTTTCACTCATATCTCATAGATAGGAAACAAAGTCGAAATCAATACAACTATAAAATCCACCTCGACATGGGGAACTATTAATAATGGAATTCCTCAAGGAGCAATATTATGTCCCCTACATTTCTAGTGTTCATAAATGATCTTGCCCCCTCCTAATAAAAGATATTATTTGCAGATGACACAAGTATAATAATTACAGCCAATAACTCCAACACATTCCAATCTCCAACAGAGGAAATTCTCTTGAAAATATGTGATTGGTTCTCAGTCAATAAATTAGTATTAAATTGTAACAAAACTAACATAATTCAATTTAAATCCTATCCAAATTCAATCTCGCAAATTTCAAGCAAAATAATTAACTATAGGTCCCTGTTAGGAACAAGAACCAAATTTCTTGGCTTAAAAGTCGATAATGTGTTAAATTGGAAAAATCATATTAAAGAAATTACCTCCAAACTAAATTCAACATGTTTTGATATTAGATCTATGCAAAAGATAGTAAATATCAATATCTTAAAAACAATATACTTTGCATACTTCCACTCGGCAATGAGTTTTGGAATAATATTCTGGGGAAATTCCACAGATAATAACAGTATATTCCTACTACCGAAAAGGGTAATTAGAATAATAGTAGGTGCCAAATCTAGGGAATTGTGTAGGACTATTTAAAAAAAAACTACAAATATGCCTGTGGCTTGTCAGTATATTTTTTTCATTAATAATCTTCCTCGTATGTAATCGTGAAAACTTTGTAACTAATTCAACAGTTCATAGCATAAATACGCGTCAAAAAATTACTTTCATACTCCATCGGCAAGTCTATCGTGCTATCAAAAAGGAGTGTGTTATATGGCAGTAAAAATTTTTAATAGTCTCCCTATCGATATAAAAATGGAACTCAAAACATAAGATTATTTAGGGCCATAAAGAAATACCTAATTTCTCTCGCTTTCCATTCTGTAGGTGAATTCATGACATTCAACAACGCTTCATGAAATTGATACTAAAACTTTGTGTTGCACTAGTAGACTAAATTGTTAACCTTTTCTGTATATATTTCAACTAGACTGTGACTATAAATTAAGGGTGCTATTCATAGACATTTCGCTAGTCCGAGCTACGAGCGTGCTAAACTAGCCCCGGCTATCGACTGGTTACTTGTACAGGATTCATATCATATCGCTAACACTGGTTTATGAATACGAAAGACGTTAGTTCGCTGATCATCCACCGGAAGCCCGCGCTAACAATGTCTATGAATACGGCTCTAAGACTTTATAGTAGTATTAAGTTTTTTGACTTGTTCCATATTCTAGCTGTGAAGCAATGTATGAATACAATGAAATGTTAATAAATACAATACAATACAATACACTGTACTTAATTTTTTGACCTGGGGAGACAATTTACTGTCTCCGAAAAATATAATGTATGTCCTTACTTAAGATGTATTTTTCAATCAAACTTGTAGGCCATTAAAATTTGTACTTATGCCACTAGACATAAAATAATTAACGTAACCGTTTAACACTGGTGTCAGTGTGTGTTAATTGTCCTCCACTGTAACCCAAACCGTAAATGGCTACAAATACAGTGGGCCCGCGTTCAATTTCCATTAGGGATAAATTTATCTCCCTTCCATCTCATGCTGACTATATGGGCAAGGAGTTCTGCTTCTTGTGGATAGCTAGTGCTGGTTCTCAGTCCATAATAAATTAGAATGCAAAGTGTTTCGAAAGGTAACTGTATAGTAAGAAAGTGAAATTTACTCTGCGTGAAGTCATATAAATTAGTATTTGCAAGTATTTCGACAAGCGGTCGTTGATGTCATACTACAGTCTGTGAAGGCTGAATTGCATCAGATAGAAGAGTTATTACTTATTACAGTGTGGACTAAGTGTGCTCGCGGCACTGTACGAGTATATGTCTTGTCAATACTCGGTCAAGCTTGGCGAGAGAAATAAAATTGCAGTAATCTTGTTTACTATTAGGCCTGTAATATTTTCCGGCACTTATACCATCAATTTACGGAGTACTGCATATCGCTACCCAGTTCTTGCTAGAAAATGACCTTCAGAATTTACTTGAACTAGGGCACTGTTACTATTATGCTATTATCCGAAAATCATATCGCCATTGTATTCC
Organism: Periplaneta americana; assembly: GCF_040183065.1. Lineage (NCBI taxonomy): Eukaryota > Metazoa > Arthropoda > Insecta > Blattodea > Blattidae > Periplaneta > Periplaneta americana. The sequence goes on from NC_091121.1 coordinate 152,975,497, forward strand.
TCCTCCTCCTCCTCATCATCATCATCATCATCATCCATGGTACTCTTCCTTCGATTCTGTCGGTAAATTGGTTTACACAACTGGCTTCATATGGTGAATGACGAAGGGTGAAGTACCGGTCGTTAGCCCTTCCTCCCAAAAAGAGTTTTTTGTCCAAGAGCAGGTCTTTCCCTGCAAACTCATAATTCTCCAATCTTCCCTATTTTCTGTCTTCATCATAATCGCTGAATTCCTTTCGTTGTTACTAATGCAAGGAATTTAAACAAACACTAAACATTTGTGGTATCCTTGCTCCATAATGATCACATGAATATTGTGATCCTCCACTCGAAGATACAGATATTTATACCGTTGATTAAAAAATATTAAGAAAACAACATACTATAGTATTCCTCGTACATAAATATTTATTTTGGCACTAGTATTTTACGTACGATAAGTAAATACATAACACTACTATTCCAAGTATACAATTTTTTTAAAACAATACATTTAAGAAACTAAAACTTGTGATAATCAAATTTCACAAACGACTGCTCCTTAGATTAATAATAACAGTGGCATATAAGGAAGTTTTCAAAAGTTACGATTTTTTTCAAGTATTGCTTACACACAAATATATACAGCCTCATCCGTTTGGGTATGGATAATATTAATTTACTATAAAGCTATTATGATAGTAGAAAAATTTATTGCTGGTTATACGAGTAAAAAAAGATGGGAGTTTCCATATAATTATGACAATCAAATTCAAATTTTTTCAAATTCAAATTTATTTACAATTTACATTTGAATTTACATTTTGATAGATACCCGAAATGAGCATATGCTCGTGCTCGGGTACAGTCCAGTAGTCTACATAAATTTTACAGGGTTCAAATAATAATGCTGATGATATAAAATAATAGTAACAATAATAATAGTAACAATAATAATAATAACAATAACAATAATAATAATAGTAATAATAATAATAGAATAGTCGTGACAGAGATGATACAAAGATTGTAATACAAAATAATTCATTAATAATAATAATATTAATAACAATAATAATAATAATAATAATAATAATAGAATAATCGTGACAGAAATGATACAAAGATTGTAATACAAAATAATTCATTAATAATAATAATAATAATAATAATAATAATAGTGATAAAACAAAAATATTTACAATAATAAAATAAATACTAAGACGGATAAAATAAAATATAAAACCACTAGCGAGAGTTAATACAACTTAAATAAGCATATATCCTAATAACCGGAAACAATGCCAAACTCGAAAATCAACAGAAAAGTTCATTGTATCCCAGACGACGCAACCGCCGTATTGACATTGTGTTGTGCATTATTGGTAGTAGGGGGGAGCTGAATGTCTACGTAACTGCCGTTCTCTTCGAATCTCCTCGTACAATCATGGGAAGTTAATGCTGTAAAAACAAAATGTCTACGAGTCAAACTGTTCATTATTACCAGGATAAATACAAATAATACTGAAATATATTAATCGAGTTTCAGTTATAGATCTCTCCTTTTGTGCAAGAGGTATCATATCAAAATATTTTATGAATGGCGGGGAAAATATAAATTTGAATAACTTTCTAGTGACAAGATATAGTGACAAGTACGATCAAGTGTATCTGTGGCGATGCTAAGGAATCATTTATTGGAGATATACACTGTTATTAATTAAGAAAATGATTTATTTTTATATTTATTACAATGTTTTATCTTATAGGTTACATGCATCAGATAAATACAATAAAAATTAGTACCATATAATGCTAGTAACACTTAAAAAAATTATAATAAAATTTATCAAATATCATACAAACATTTTCACTTTATTTTTAAACTTAAGAATGTGTAAATTGCTTAGGTCTGGATTATTTTTCAATACTGAATTGTATAGTCTTGGTCCATAATTCCTACTGTGTCTTAATCCAGCTGTAGTGTGGCATTTAGGTTCTGCCAAAAGAGTTGGGACATTTCTTCTGGTGTTGTGTATATGTTTTTCAGTTATAAAATTCATTCGATTTTTGTGAAAATAAGTTAGTAATGTATGTTTATATATTTGCTCAATTTTTAGTACTTGGAATTGAGAATAAATAAATTGTGTCGGATAATCAAGTGGTTTATGCAGACAAATTTTGATGATACGTTTTTGTAATAATATTAATGGAGTTAAGATAGTCTTTGTCATTCCACCCCATCCTATTATTCCGTATTGAATGACTGATTGAAACAAGGTTAGATAAACAATGCATAATCTGAAAGGACAAATGAAAATCGTAGATGATTAAAATGGCTACTACAAATCAACAGCGGGCACAATGTGTTCTTTGGTATGCTAAATTTGAGAGTGTTAGAAGAGTTCAAAGGGAAGTTCGACGTGAATATGATATGCGTAATGTACCTAAATACGATTCCATAATGTTGTGATACCGAACATTTAAGAAACAGGTTCTGTGTTAAAAAAAAACATGCAGGAGGTCGCAGGCGAAACCCAGTACGAGAAGCAGCTATCTCTTGGCTTGGTCCCCAAACTCCCCAGATCTAACCCCTCCTGACTTCTTCGTGTAGAGCTTTGTTAAATACAGGGTTTTTAAAAAATACGGGGCATAATTTAAGGTATGTATTTCCCACATGTAAACAATCAAAATAGTTCATTACAACATGTGTCCGGAAATGCTTCATTTCCGAGTTATGGCCTTCACAACATTGAAATTCACCGGAACGTTTTTCTTTCCGCAGGTCGTTGTCATTACAGAAGATGCTCAAAATGTCCACCTCCTGCTTGAATACAGACCTCACATCGATGTCTCATTGACCTGCGAACACGATCCCAAACTCCAGGAGTATTGCGTATGTCCTCAGAACATGCCACAATTCGATTCCGAAGGGATTCCAAATCAGGCACCGGAGACGAATAAACCAATGATTTTAAATGGCCCCACAAGTAGAAATCGAGAGGGTTCAGATCAGGTGAGCGTGGAGGCCAAGCAACTGGGCCACCTCTACCTATCCATCTATCAGGAAACCTTCGATCCAAGTACCAAGTACAACACTGAATGTAACCTCCGCCTCGGAATGAACTGTCAGAGTGCCCTCTTAATGTCTCCTTTGACAGCAACGACCTGCGGAAAGAAAAACGTTCCGGTGAATTTCAATATTGTGAAGGCCATAACTCGGAAATAAAGCATTTCCGGACACATGTTGTAATGAACTATTTTGATTGTCTACATGTGGGAAATACATACCTGAAATTATGCCCCGTATTTTTGAAACACCCTGTATGTCTATTCACAGAAACCCAGGACATTGATGATCTGAAAGTAAAAATTACTCAAGTTTTTCAACAAATCACCCCTCTTATGTTACAACGGACATGGGCTGAATTGCATCACCGTTATGAGTTGTGCAGGGTGCGCAATGGGGGTCATGTTGAACTCTGAGGAATCAGCCATCTTTCAGTGTCGTATGCACAAAGTTTCAACAAATAAAGTTCAGTAGTAAATGTTTTACGATATTTTTATTTTATCCATATCAAAACGAATCACCCTGTATCATTCCCTCAAAATATTACAACAAAAAAACAAAAAAATTACTTCTTTAACAGCTGAAGGCTGCACATATTGCTTGCATCTCAGTAATTGAGGACCTAACATTCTATATGTGCTAAGTATCAGAAACAACTTTCCGAGATACTGATGAAAAATACACTGCGAAATGCATGTTGAGATACCTACAACACCGTCTTTCGGCGCAAGAATGAGTCACTTACAGTTGAACTACGATGAAGACAATTTAGTATGATATTCTCATACGGAATTTCCTCCCTTAGATTGAATAAAATGAAATTTTAAAAATTGATACTTAGCACATTTAGAATGTTAGGTCTTCAATTCCTCCCTCTTTCATATAATTCAAAGAGGATATCAATTCTGCATATAAGGATTGAATGTATGTACTTGTTTATTAGCTAAAAAGATCCGACAGTTGATTTTGGGATAGTCTCCGATTTCTCACTATGCCACTGAGAAAAAGAGAAGAAACCACAGCCTACTTCAAAGTTCAACTACATAAAATATCAAACACAATTTTGGCTAACAGGCGACTAATACATTATGCAATTATGTATTTCATTTTGTCTCGTATGCAGTATGATTCTGGATGTTTCGTATATAATTTTTATAATTTGAATTTTTAGTCTGTTATTTTATGACGCTTTATCAACTGCTGTGGTTATCTAGTGTCTGAATGATATGAAGGTGATAATGCCGGCGAAATGAGTACAGGGTTCAGCGCCGAAAGTTACCCAGCATTTGCTCTTAATGGGTTAAAAGAAAACCCTGGAAAAAACCTCAACCAGGTAACTTGTCCCAACCAGGATTTTAACTCGGGCCCGCTCATTCCACGGTCAGGCATGCTAACCGTTAATCCACAGCAGTAGACGATGTTTGTATTATATTAATAAACGTATAATAATAATATTTATTTATTTATTCTGGCAGAGTTAAGGCCATAGGTCCTTCTCTTACACTCTACCATAAACCATAGGGCCTTACACTCTACCAGGTCACAAAGTATACAAGCAGTGAAATTTAACAAAAAGTTAAAAAACAGAATAATAACATATTACAAAAAATAATACCATAACAAAATCGACGCTAAACAATATGAAAATAATACCATAGTAGAACAAAGAATGTAAAATACGGATCTAAAGATTGGAATATATAAAAAAAGCAACTCAGTACGAATAGTTAACAGGGAAAAAAAAAAAAAAAAATAATAATAATAATAATAGTAATAATAAATAAATATGATTATTATTATTATTATTATTTATACTGGTAGAGTTAAGGCCATAGGGCCTTCTCTTGCATTCTATCAGGTCACGAAGTGAAAGCAGTGACATTTAACAAAGAGTTAAAAAACAGAATACTAACATATTACAAAAAATAATACCGTAACAAAGTCGACACTAAACAATATGAAAATACCATAACAGAAAAAAGAAAGTAAAATACAGATCTAAAGATTGAAATATAATAAAAGCAACTCAGTTAGTACAAATAGTTAAGAGGGAAAACGTAACGAAGAATACAAAAAAATGGAATGTAATAAAATAATAATAAAAAATACGACATTTAAATAAAATCCACAATAGAAAAGCTATGATAAAATAAATTCATCTGGCGATCAAGAGAACAAAATATATACTTACAAAACTGTCGCAAAGAAAAGGGCTTATAATTGAAGGGAATCTGAATTTTAAAAATGCAATTTTAGTTTATTTTTTAAACTAGATAATGTCTGACAGCGTCTGACATGCTATGGTAGCGTTTTCCAGAGATGAGCTGCACAGACGGTGAAAGATGAAGAGTAGGAGGATGTTCTGTGTTTAGGAATGGAGAGTGTGATATGTTGTTGTGAGGGAGTATCTATTTCGTGACATGAGGACAAATGTTGAAAATATATATATCGTTGGTTTCTTGGTAAAAGTGACCAAGTCACATTCCAAGGCTTCCAAGTATGATGAAAATTTAATACATAATTTTATATTAAAAACTAATAATACAGGACATTTACCATCAAAATAATTTATTACTCACATCTAAAGAAGTACAGTTATCTTCGGATGGATCATTAAACCTTTAAATGCCTTTTCCCAACAATTTTGCGTTTTGGACTTGGTCACTTTTACCAAGAAACCGACGATATATATTTTTTTTTCGGAAAAAAATTGTAAGTTGCAAAGCATGCATAAAAACAAAAGATGAGTTTGCTTCGCACGGAATATTCCATGAAAAAGGCTGTAAATGCCAGATGCTGGTGTGGAGATAATCACAGTCAGGGGCATGGCTGATATTGTCGCTGGATGGGCCTCTTGACATTTACTCCTCCACGTGTCAGTCGATACGCTCACTGTATGTCGAAACATTTAGGCAGCCGTCGATATAGTGACGTTGGCGACTCCACCGTTTGTTAAGTTGCAACATCGTGCATTACAGGCACTATGTTCAGTTCAAGTTTGTCGAGTACGGCGAGGTTCGATATTCGCCGATGTTCGCTCTGCAGAAGTCTGTCGTTCAACTTGTTATAAAAACATTCGCTGTGCTCCATTCTCACCCCTTCATGTTCTGACCACCTATGAATTTTTGCACAGATCTTGCTGAAGCATTAGGTTGGTGCATAAGTTCGTAGCGATTTTTCATAAGTTTATTAAACACATCAGATACACATAAGACAGAAGTTAATCATCAACAATATATTCTCCTTCACTATTTACAACAAGTCTGCCAATGCTGGAATAGTTTTTCGATTCCACGCCTGTAGAAATCGCGAGGTTTTGAGTTAAAGAAGTCGTCAAGCCACGTTCGGAGCGCATTTTCATCCGGAAAGGAAGTTCCTTGAAGGCTGTTCGATAGAGGGCGGAAAAGGTGAAAATCTGAGGGCACAAGATCAGGTGAATAAGGTGGGTGCGGAATGACTTCCCAATCCAACTCCTGGATAGTGTTTTCTGTCAGGAGCAGAGTGCGGACGGGCGTTATCGTGGAGTAACATCACTTCACGCAGTCTTGTTGGTCTTTTTTTTTTTTGATTGCGTGTGCAAGACGTCTCAGTTGGTGGTAATAAATGTCGCACGATGGTGGAATGGTCACAGTTCATCACATTTGCCAGTTCTCGGGTACACTGACGTGGATCATTGTGGATTAATGTGTTTAAACGGTCTTCATCAAACCCCGTAGGTCTTTCTGAAAGTGAGTTGTCACTAATGTCAAAATGACCTTCCTTAAAACGAGAAAACCATTTTCTTGCCGTGCTTTCTCCGATAGCATTGCCCCCATTACACGGCGCAAATGTTTCTGGCCGCCTCCGCTGTTTTCGCCCCTCTATTGAACTCAAAAAGAGAATATGTCGGAAATGTTCCACTTTCTCCACTTGACACTCCCCTTTCTAGCGTCCACGGCTCCACTCACTATATGCAAAAATGAAAACTTCAATATATAAACTCAAGCACTACAACTGAACTTCAAATAAAAAAATGACAATCGATAAATAAACCCATAGCAACAAGAGTAACAAAACGCTACGAACAATTGCACCAACCCAATATATTATAAATTCGATTATAAAGTTTGTACCACATATATATTCAACGAATCTGTGTTACAGTTATTTTCCAGAATAATGTCTATTGTATTACAGCAGCTTAGAATTCATATGGTGCACTACACCTTTCATCTGTAATACTGTATCATTTACAAATGGCAAGACAAGCCGCAGAACAGTCTTGTACCTGAAAGTGAAACACGCTCTTTATAAACCAATACAGCAATGTTACAATGTTGAATGTAGGATCTTATTTCTTTCCACGTTCCGAACTCTTAACAACCATCGCTGCACTCGCCACAAAACAATGATACAAGGAGCAACAAAACAAATCCGTCCAGTGACATTCCTTTACTAGACTCTTTTTGTTAACTACCTCATTTTTGTTATGAGAATTTTTGTTCGTCGGTTACGGTCGGTCGGGTCTCAGGCTGGGTTGTGATAAAGAAAGCGTAGAATGCGCTTCTTACATAATAATTGGGAAGTCTCGGCGCAAATCTATAAATACAGGGGCCCTGGTCGACGGACACAAAGATGATTGCGACCTTCTTTCGTTTATGCACGTGTGCAACCACGATGTTTCGCGTTTGTATGCTTTCGGCTGTACGAAAAGACAGGGAATGTCCAAGTCGCAAGTCTGGCACACTCACTGTCATTACGAACTTCATTGAAATCCAGGGCACACTGGATAATTTTGTATTTCAAGTAGCCCACATTACTCATTAAAATTCCAGTTGCCGTGTACGCAACACTAATGACCCGCAGCTTTAACGTTGAATGGAAGCCTGGGTCGTAGATTCGAATCCCAACTCGGGCACGGATGTATTTCCGTTGCCAATGTGATGTTCTGTGTTGTCTTAGGCCAGGCATGTCAATTGATGCCCACAGGAGCAAGCGCGCGCTTTAGAGCCCAGGAGAGCCTGAGCGCTTTACAGCGGAAAGGAAAGAGACAGACGAAAGAGGTAGTATATGCCGCTTGGTCGAGTATAAAGGGAAGAGAACTTATTAAAACTGTATCCATGTTAATTTTTAGATTTGCCTGAGAAGTATAAGTGCATTATAAAAATGTAAGTTTTAATTTTAATGCTCATTTTTCACAAGTTTGTTTTTTTTTTATTCAAAGGGAATATTTTCTCTACTTTTTTTTTTATAGAAAAGTGAAATTTTCCGATATAGGCCTGTGTCTATGTGTTATAAACAGGTCAACTCTATAGCTTCAGCAGATTTAGAGAAAATAATTTAATATTCTGATGATAGGAAATTGCTCACAAATATCACCTTAAAAGCATAATGCGATAATAATTTTGTTATGGAATATTAGTTACACTTCAAACATATGAGTACCTAGGTAACTTTTCTTTGTACTATAATATTGTTTTTATTAGTTCATTGATTACTTTTATAAGGCTAAAGACACCATCAATATCAATCCCAACTTATGTCATACTCAATCTCTTTTTTTGGCAATTTCATCTTGTTTTGATTTTCCGATAAGCTAACTGTAATGTAATAAGTTTCTATTGGACCATCTATGCTTATGCTTTTTTTTGGGATATCACTTTCTTTATAAATGATGTGTTTCATTCACTCAGTACAGCATAGTTGTACTATTATGGAATTTATGTGAATATTCCTTCGTAACTCTTTATTATGTTATTAATGTTTCAAACACAACTGCAATATTAAGAAATTGGTGTTAGTACTTTTGTTTTAAAGACAATATAGATAATATCAAACAGAAAGAAGTCATATAAAAATAATGACATAAAATTTCACGTTCCATTTGAAGTTTGCCACCACTGTTTTCTTAATCCAACAGACTGCTTATTTCCTCTTCCATACCTAGCGCTTGATGCCCGCGCAAGACGTCAAGGTCAGAAAAGTGCGCTTGCTTAGTCATCACTGTCTTAGGCGGAGGACCGATGTCTTACCGATTCCGCGTCAAGAAGTCACATCAAGTATACAGTAGACCACTATGACTTATGCGTAAGGTTGGAAATGCAGAAAGCCAAAGTCTTATATGGAAAAAATGTCCAGAAAAACCGAAGTCTGTTGAGAGGAAACCACTTTTGGCTCCATCCATAATAATTAGCGAGACTCCCTGATGTGTCAAGAGAGCGCAAGACCATTGTTGAAGACACAGAACACATACACACATAGATAGAGATAAATATCTCCACTTCCAAGTCGTGAAACGGACCGAATATAATCCCTCATTCATACGAATATTTTACAATCCGTTTAAAATATTTTCACGGTTGTAATTTGAGTAACACTTTACCGCCATCACTTGTCACCACAATTCCTTTTAAATGGTCGAAGATATACTATGGCTCATTTCGTTTTCAGTCTTGTAATTACTGTGAACCTACAATCGACATACATAAGTAGAGAAACTAATTCAGATTGTAGTAGTGTAGTAGTAGTTGTTTTCTTGAGGCGCTACAAAGCCTTCGTTTGGCCTCTCTGAACCAACAGTAGATTCTCACACAAGGCTGGCATCACTGATCGTGTGGTCAGCACATTGCAGGACCAACGCAGAGACATCACAGGACAAGTACAAGACAAGAAACAAACACCGTCGAGGATTGTTAGACCTAAAAAAAAGTGGAGGACATTTTCCCAGATGCATCGCCACTTTTCTTCACCAGTGATCGTTCGAAGTAAAACTTGAAATTTCTAAAAATTATTCGCGAGTGAGATCGAGGACTGATGAGAGTTAAACATATTTCACTCATTTTTTCGACTGTTGACAATTCGCTGAGAACAATAACATTAAGTTTATTGAAATCTGTTTACAATCTACAGCCTCCTATTCTCAAGAGCCCAGGACGTTGTAATAACTCCTCTGAAGCAAAGTTTTAGAATACTTTCTATAACCATTGTCTTTTAACGACGATCGATATATCGTTCGGTGTGAAATTTTCTCTTTTTAACATTTTATTTCCCTTTCAGTATCTTTGAACAGATTAGCGGCGTTGTCATCATATTCAAATCTTGCTTGAATCGTATGTTTCAGTAAGCTTCATGTCATACCCTTACTCCGGAATTTACAACTGGCAAGTAGAGCGCTTAAAGTAGTTGTAGGGAAATTTAGATTTAGGGGAATTTACACTTACCTTATGGCTGCGTCTATGGTTAAAGGGTAACTAATCGTGAAAGTAAACTGTATAACCATGAGGCAGGACTTTCACTTAGTATTCGTAAAGTCCCAATTCTCTTTTCGTTGTATTGTTAGTTTTTTAATGCAGTTTCGCAATAGGTAAAATCTTACGACATACTAATTAAGAAAATGAAGTGGAAAACACAATTCTGTCTTTGATTTCATATTTATTTCTTAATTTTATTTCAAAACGCATTATACAGTAACTTGTATAGTATGCATAATGAATAAGTTATAATTATTGTTCCATCTCTTTAGTTTCAGTCGATAGTTAATATATATATTTTTAGTAGGTTATTTTACAATGCTTTATCAACATCTTACGTTATTTAGGGTCTGAATGAGGTGAAGGTGATAATGCCAATGAGTCCGGGGTCCAGCACCGAAAGTTACCCATATGGGTTGAGGGAAAACACCGGCAAAAACCTCAACCAGGTAACTTGCCCCGACCGGGATTCGAACCCGGGCCACCTGGTTTCGCGGCCAGACGCGCTAACCGTTACTCCACAGGTGTTGACTATTAATATATGTGACTGTGATGTGTTGTAAGTAAAAATTTAATCCTTGCTTTTATACTTGACATTTAAAATTTGTATGTCTAATACTAATAAAATTCTATGTGTGCATGAAAAATTGGAAGTCAGACTTAAATTCTACTCTCGAAATAGTGTCATAAATTTTAAATTTCAGGCCATGTTTACTTGAGCGTCTCCAACTGTAAGGTAACTAATGTCATGTCATACATCCTTTATATGAAGGGGAACCACGTACAATGTGTGCATCCATCTGTGAACGGCTGACATATCGGACAGTTTCATTAATAACGAGAACGCATTTCTCTTACGCACGCAAAGAACGCATTTGTACATTAGGCCTATACAGTATCTCAAAGAGAGAAAGGGTTGCTTTTAACGTCATATGCAATCCGTACTGTGCCATTTCCTTGTACCTGCAATAAGTGTAGGCTACTCAGGTTGTAACAGTGTAGTCCTGTCTTCGTTGAATTTTCAGAGAATGATTTGCGAGTCGTATGTTGTGCACATCTGGCCACGCGAAATGTCCACGTCGATAGTCATTTGTAAGTCACAGATGTATGAAAGAAGTTATTTAAATACAGTCTACAAGTAACTGCAGTTTTATTAATCAGTTTTCTATGTAGACTATACATGTTGAGAATTTGATTGTTATGATTATATTAATTCAAAGATTCTGTACATTTATTTATTTATTTATTTACTTATTAATCTATTCATGTATGTATTTATTTATCTATTTATTTATTTATTTATTTATTTATTTATCTATTCATTTATTTAACTAGCTAGCTAGTGAGTACAAATTAAATTTATAAAACAAAATTTTTCTAGCCACTATCGTAAGAGCCAGGCTCGTGTACGGTGTGGTCTTAGCCAATAACATAACATAAAATTTACAAGGACAGTTTACTAAATACAGTAAATAACTTAATTCAAACCAATAAATACAACACAAGAGCAAAAAAAAAAAAAAGAATAAGAAGAAAGAGAAAGAGCGTAAAGTACACATTTAATATAAATTGACAATCAGACAGGAGACAGTGATGTACGATAAAAACATGAATATAGTCGACAGAAATAAAAAGTAAAAAAATACATTTGTTAATATTATATATCATGAATAATTTTATAAATTTCTTTTTTAAAAGCCACAATTTTAAAATATTTCAAATTTGGGAAATGGTTTGTAATTTTATATTGTAGAGATACAACAATAACAATTACGATTATCACAACTATAATATGCAAAAGAGAAAGAAAACAAGATAAGAAAGCAACGTATTTAAAAAAAATTGTTATTTTAGGCATTTACTTGTAAACAAATTCTATAACTAAAGTTGAAATTACTACAGATCTACGTTACATAGTAACATTCTTACGTTACTTATTTAATTTAACCATGCTACAGAACATGATTAGACTATACAACAGCAACAGTAAATAAGATGAAATCTCCGAGAATTTTATTGAAAATTATAACATCCTAAAAAGGTGGTGGAACTCTGTATGAAAATATATTGTAGAGGACGGGGAGATGATTACTGTCCAGTTCAGGGATTGTTGTCGTTTTTAACCTTCCTTTCGTCCAACTTTAAGATTTTCAAGGCGTAAATTAAATTAAACAAAATTATTTTTAAAGCGTAATTATTAACACATTCCTCGGTTTCATGATGAAGCATACAATGAAAGGTGCCGGAACCCCGTTCCAGTCCGTTCCGCCACAAAAGAAGCACTGCTCATAACATTAATTTAAATAGTTGCGGGTGTACGCCTGAAAACAGGTTTCGCTTAGTACGGCGCCGTTCCAAAAATAACATGGGCAAGTAACAACGCGCTTAGCGTGATTCAGCGAGTCAGTTAACGGTAACAATCTCGTGACTTGCTCCAGTTGTCGATCATCTTCTCTAACTCACATTTCATGTAGGCTATATTGAAAAGATACAGATACAGGATTTCGTCTCTATCGATAGAACTGAATCCTAGGCACATGGTTCGTTTCATTCAATTTATGAACGATAGTTAACTTATAAGGATTTTTTTTGTTAAGTTTATTTATACACGCTTTAACATCTGTGGTAATATCGCATGTTTTTTTTTTTAGGATCTGTGGGTATACCAGTAGACCGTGGGTACTATTGCTGAGTTTCTGTTTCTCGGCCGACGGCAATGTGTTTTTAGGTGCGGTAACAATCCAAATCCAGAGCATAGTTTTCTTCGTATAGGAAGCGAAATTATGAGGCTTGTATCGTATATTTAAGATAACCCAGTCCATAAATAGGGGGGCTCGAGGTAAAACGTACAGACAACTTCTCGTTCACATTAAAATTAATGTTTAATTGACAATGTTAATATGGACAATATATACAGTATATGTACATTGTAATGAATTGATATAGGTCATTCGTTATCTCGTGGAACCAAATGGATGCGTGTGCAGAAGCTCAGAGTAAGAACCTTATGGTGGGGGTATGTAAGTTAGCTAGCTGCAAGTAGAAGCATAGCGAGGAAGGAGGAAGCTTCTCAGTATACTGTCTCCTTCCCCTTACGCGCAAGTAGGTTTCACGAGATAACGTATGGCCTATACGGTTCTTAATAACTCTGGAAACAACAAGCAGGTACATTAATCGGTAAGTAAGAGCGTTTTTAACGTTACCTCCTCCCCATTTTCCCTAAGTGCATGGAATTCAGAGAGACAGGACTTTTATCTCATCTCACTACATCACTACATCTCGCCAAAATGTAAAAAAATTGTAAAAATTGTAATTGTAATATTGTAAATAAAATGAATGAATGAATTATTATTTTATGTTATTATTATTATTATTATTATTATTAGGCCTATTATTAGTGTTATTATTATTATTATTATTATTATTATTATTATTATTATTATATTATTACATCTCATGAAAGTTTTGCAAAATCACACTCCACACACGTATATATAATTTTTCACACATTTACATGAAAGAAAATCGTGTTAACGATTCATGAAGTTTAATGCCATTGTATGTTTTCTTTTATTTCATTTACATCATTGTCGGATAAATTGATGACGTGCGTAAAAATGGTCTATCCTCAAATTAGAAAAATTTCAGTTTCGTGCTGTTATCTCTTGGCTGTAAAGAATATTAACTGTTTATGAGTCGTCTAACATCAGGAAACATCGTGGAGGTTAAATACTCGTAATATATCACAAAACTTCTTGTTTTTATTGTTCTTGTCATATAGCACTTTTAAATCTCAATTTTTGTTCCTCCTTTAAGAAGTGAGGGTTAGACCTTTTCTGCGCACGTCTTCAATTGATCAATAGTTATTGAATATGAAACAATCCAGAATTAATAATATCATATCAATAAGAGAATTAAATATTATATTTCTTTAAATTTAAACTTCCGTTATTTAACTTTTTCGTACAGATGTTTTTCGACTAGTGTTTTTTCTTTCAGTGTCTATTTACAATAATTTTAATTGCATAATAACTTACTTACTTACTGGCTTTTAAGGAACCCGGAGGTTCATTGCCGCCCTCACATAAGCCCGCCATTGGTCCCTATCCTGAACAAGATTACTCCAGTCTCTATCATCATATCCCACCTCCCTCAAATCCATTTTACTATTATCGTCCCATCTACGTCTCGGCCTCCCCAAAGGTCTTTTTCCCTCCGGCCTCCCAACTAACATTCTATATGCATTTCTGGATTCGCCCATACGTGCCACATTCCTACCTATCTAAAACGTCTGGATTTAATGTTCCTAATTATGTCAGGTGAAGAATACAATGCGTGCAGCTCTGCGTTGTGTAACTCTCTCCATTCTCCTCTTAGCCCCAAATATTTCCCTAAGAACCTTATTCTCAAACACAATTGTATAATAATAATAATAATAATAATAATAATAATAATAATAATAATAATAATAATAATAATAATAATAATAATAATAATATAGAATTTGCTCCTTTGGGTGCAAACGTATATTTTAAATATGTATTATGTAATCTGTAATTAAAATAAATAAATAAATAAATTTAATTCCGACCCACTAGTTTAGAAAAATTGCTGTATATAGAGGGACAGATAGAATGCACAAAAACACTTTTTGGGGTATTACGGATGAGGAAAATGTGTATTTTCGAGAAAATATCTAAATCAATTTTTTTGCAGCGTCATAATACTCTCTTATTAATAAGGAAGTAAAAATGGAAGACAAGAGTCCAACTGGTCATATCTGGAGGTGTTAGTACTGAGTTTGCTATGTAGGAATAAGTTTATAACAACCTCTGAAGGCTGAACAAAACATTTCAACAACAAACTTCCTCAGTCACGAAACACATTTCCACAAAACTTTATTCTAGTGAAGTCTGCTTATGCGACAAAAAAGAAAAAATACAAACAAAATGTAGACGAAGGAGGTCGAGGCTGCGCCGAACGCTAGATAGGCATTCTCACAACGAACGTGATTCATAACGAAAAGCGAGGACTGCAACGTCAGCTATGTGCTATGGCAGTGATGCGTTCCAGCTAACGAACACGTTAACCAGTGATATTATGTACAATTACTTCACTAAATGGGAAGAAGTCAATTCAAAGTCCGTGTGCAAATCCGTGTTTATGCATGCCAGAGGTACGCATACTTTCTCAAGCCTGTCGTATGTTCGTTACGATTATTGCGTTCAAACCGGATGCAGAAAATTGCGATGTTGTATGCCACAAACTTATAACGACAGGAAATAAGCAGCCCTACATTATGTGGTTTAGATTTTGAAAAGTAGGATCTAAAAAGGGGGATTAAAACAGGAAGAAAAAAATTCTTTGCGGAATAGTCCATGGACGGCCAAGGTCTGTCAGTCAGCTGCTATCTCATTTAATTGGAACACATGTTCTGTAGTAGTGAATTTCTTCAACAAATAAATTAAGGGGACACTTCTGTGAGTTTTAAAACCTTTACAATTTTCATCCAAAATGTATGAATTTTAAACTACATAAACATACCTACAATACTATCATCTGTACAAAATTTTGTGCCATTAGGGCTAATAGTTTTGAAATGATATTTTTTAAATATATTTTATATTGATGTCACTAAAAAGGCTTCTTGCGTCACAATTTTCACAATTTTTAATTCATATTAGCTCAAAAGCTTCAAAATAGTCATGGGAACATAAATTAATTAGCTTTTTGAGCTCGGTCTAAATAGAGAGCCACAATAAATTTTAAATCGATTTTCTTAATTTTTCACCATTATTTCACCACAGTGTCCCCTTAAGCCTATTAGGCCTACTATATATTACTATATATTGAATTTATTAACATAGTGTTGTATTTACTCTGTAATTTGCCAATTATAGCTACATTTTACATTTTTGGCTATAATATCTATACTTAACTATTTTTCATTTATTTTTATTTCGTATTTTTCATTTAAGCTATATGTATATCTGTGTCTTTTATTCAGGTAGTATCTATTTTTTTTTTTTTTTTTCACATTTAATTTTTTAATTTTTAATTTGTAATTACACTTGTATCTTGCATTTGTATCTGTTTCATCCTTTTTTTCATGTTATATGCAATTCTATTTTTTTAAACAAATATCTGTACTGTCTATTGTAATTGGGGCTTTGCCCTGTTACAGAAATAAATAAATAAATGAATAAATGAATGAATAAATAAATAAATAAATAAATAAATAAATAAATAAGACATCGTTATTGTTAGTATACTATATTATTATTACTATTACTATTATTATTATATTATTATTATTATTATTATTATTATTATTATTATTATTATTATTATTATTATTATTATTATTGGTCTATATGGCATTGTAATTTTTCCCTCTTAGGTGGTATCTGGTATTAGTTAGCAGCACTGAAGAGACGAACAAATTAATCTTTTAGGAACTATTCTTATGTGATCCTCACTATACTTTTATAGAAGGTAATCACTCAAAAGTACTCTGGCAAATTTTATCTCAGAACTCTGTTCATCTGAAAGAGGCATAGGAGTTATAACGAAGATAAAAATTCCTTGCCTTTGACAGTGATCGAAGCCGCATCGTTCTACCACAGTCTAGTATATGCAGTCACGAAGTTCAATACGTAGTAAATATGCATCCATAGATAGTTGCTAACCACTAAGATCGCTAATATCGCCTCATTACAGACAATGAGAAATAGTACTGGTACAGTCTATTATTGTTCCTAGCACTACTCTCACAACTCATGTTTCGTGACTGTATATAGTAGACTGTGGTTCTACTTCTACATCGATAGCTGTAGTGAAGCAGATCACGCGGATTGTGTACATAAAATAGGAATGAACATAATATGATTTACATTATTAAATTTAATTATACTAATTCTGCTGTTAATCGACAAAGAGTTTATTAAATAAGACGATGTGATGACTGACATGATGCCGTGAATTATGAGAAACGCTCCTAAGCTGTCGTTAGTTATCTCTCAAATTACCCCCCCCCCCCAAATATAAAAATGTGAATTTAACCGATGCTCCAGACAAAGTTGAAGGCAGATTGGTTTGTGGACATATTTTATCTCGGCAAGAGTCTTCTGAAATCACACTTTCTCTCAACATGATTGACTATGGAAGCCCTAAATATCTGTGCGCTACCTACCAATAACCTTTTTACTTATGCAAAGAGTTTGTGACGTCGATACGACGCTATGAGGTGAATTATTTATGAGCGGGTTAATGAAAGTGGTTCACTGAAGAGGCAGCCTACGCGATTCAGCACCTCCGTGCAGGAAAGCTGCGAAGAATATCACTTCGATCGCGTGTGCAAGGCCACAACCTGGATATCGAAGGAGGAAACTGGAGAAATCTGAACAGGGCATCGAACCCAGAACTTTGTGAATTGGAAACTCGCTGAATGTGTGAAGCATGAGTCTTAATAAATAATTATTTTTTCTACCATATCAAATAGTCAAATGTTTGCCGAACAAATTAACGAATTTGCACAGGTTTCTCTGTTCATATAATGTTATTTGAGACATTTTATCGTTTCTTCCCTACGTCAAAGTATGACACAATCATTTTTGTCGAACCATGCATGTATTGGTACTGTACAGTCTGTCAATCATTATTATTTATAAAATAAACAAACATTTTACATTGGCTAAATTTAATTGTTTTAGGCTATATCACTTTGTCCTCGTGGCAACCCTTTAATAAGGAAAGTGTGTAGTAATAAACTACTGTCGGCCTATACAGAGTGATTCACGAGGATTTACCATCCTGTACGGAGCTTATTTCCGAAGACATTCTGAGCAAAAAATGTCACATAAACATGGATCCTATTCTCAATATTTACAGAGTTATGTTTCGTTATTGGAACGCACTGCTGTGAACGCGTGATCTTAGTCAGCGTGCAGTCAGCAGCCAGCGCGAGCGCTACGGAAGTCAAAGATAGCCGTATGCAGTTACGTAGCGCGACGAGTGCCGTTCACAAGCGTGCGGCCAAGTGAACTCAAGCGGACGGCGACATTTTTAAAAAATGTGTTGTAAACTCTCCAAGACTGTAAATTAGGATGCAAAATTGAACAGCAAATAATTAAGTCGGTGGAAGTGGAGTGATTTGTAATAATTTGTTGTCATAAGTGCGTAAGAATAATGTAATTTTCTAGTTAAAACAGAAAAAGCTGCCTGTACGAAGCAACTAAGGAGTTCACAGCATATTTTTAGCTTCATAATACTTGCCAATTAAGGAAATCATACTTCTAAATAGTTCATTCTTTATTTGTATTATTCTTTTACCTTCAAACTAAAGAAAAAAAAAACTTATTTTACAAACAACTTTAAATTAGTGTAACTCTAAAAATATTGAGAATAGGAACTTTGTTTATATGACATTTTTTGCTCAAAATGTCTTCAGAAATGAGCTCCGTTAAAGGACGGTAAATCTTCGTGAATTACACTGTAGCCTATATAATAATAATAATAATAATAATAATAATAATAATAATAATAATAATAATAATAATAATAATAATAATAATATCTCCTATGGCTCAGGGGATAGCGCTTCCATACTAAGTGGTCTGTGTTTCGATTAACAGTGTCGGTGGAATTTATCACCACCCCATGGAACTGGGTGTTGTGCTTGGCTTGTGCTTGTCCTGTGACGTCTCCACTGTGGCATAGGTCAGGGAGGCCCTCTATGTGAGACAATGTAGCATTATGGTCCAAAGAAATTCCAAAGCATGTTATAGATAATGTTGTAGCGCCCCAATAATAATTTATTTATTTACTTATTGATATTTATGTGCTGGACAACAGCCATAGGCCAATGAAAGTCCAGAACAGTGATACAAA
Organism: Periplaneta americana; assembly: GCF_040183065.1. NCBI lineage: Eukaryota > Metazoa > Arthropoda > Insecta > Blattodea > Blattidae > Periplaneta > Periplaneta americana. Next base: position 152,994,663 of record NC_091121.1, read on the forward strand.
TAATGCAATAAAATGAATAATAATAATAATAATAATAATAATAATAATAATAATAATAATAATAATAATAATAATAATAATAATAATAATATCTCTTCATTCTTCCAAGAATTGAATCTTTGGTAATTTCAGCTTCTCTCTAGTGAGAAAAATGAACAGATTTCAGAATTATCAGATTCGCGGTCTTGTAGTCTGTTACTAGGCTACTTCGTTCACACGTGTATGAAGGGGGAGGGAAGTTATACTTTCTGGAATTTTTTTTAAAGAACTTGGAACTGTCATAATCTCGAATTCAATGCATATAGCAAAATATTTATGTTATTTTTCAGCGTCTTCAGATAAGACTATTGCATTGCTTTTAAACATAACATGAATTCTGTCTTTACAATTTGTTATTTTATGCAACAATAACATAAAGACTCATACAAAGGTTCGTAGTCTCACGTCCAACCTACTTAGAAAATAAAGGAAGAGAAACCAAGATAAGTAGGGTTGGGCATAATGTAGCATCTGTAGGGGATAACATGTGCGACAAGTCATTTGGCTAGCTCAGTTATATATAGAGGAGTCAAAGGTGAAAATATCTGCATTGGATAGAACATAAAAAGAGAATTGATTGAAATAGTCTGCTGTATTTCGAGCGTATTGCGTTATAATAGTTTCATTTTATTTATTTTTATGTCACAAACCGGTTCATGTTATACTTAAATAAAAACTATGCATATGAATTCAACTGTCAGAATATGGGATATGAAGCTACATTAATTTTAAAACAAAACCCATAACAAAGTCATATGTTATATAAGCAGAGACCGGAACTTTGGCAGAATGCCTTTTTAAATGTGTTACTCCTAAATCTATCTTCATTTTGAAAGTAAATCGGTACGAATTATACCTTTGTGATTGAAACGTCACAGTTTTATGTTGCTCTTTTCTGCCTTTTTAATATAAATACCTAATTTACAAAATAAATGTTTTTTTTTTTGCCTTTATTTGATTATTTAACTATTATTTATTAACTTATTACTAAAAATTGCCTACAAGTATATTTTATTTATTTCTATAACCGCTACAATGAAAGTGACTTCACCGAATGTATATTATTGTCTTTCAGTCAGTTCATATTCTCTTTGCAACAATGAGTGCTACCGTGCAAAAATGTATAACAGTAAGCGTTTTAATTATCGCTTGTGTTTATTTGACAAGGCAACAATGAGTGCGGGTCTAACGTTATTTTTAACGGTTATTTTTCGTTCAGTTTTCATTGCGACGTTGTTGTAGTTAGCAGCAAGATGCCGAAATTCAGTGTTCCTTTACGTAGTAAATTGGGAAGTTACGTTAATACTTTTGGGTCCGACGTATTTTGTACTGACGATAAAGTAGTTAGATGCAAAAATATGTGAGCAGTCAGTGAACTACCAAAAGAAATATTTCATATCAGTACAACCCTAGATCATAGTCGACCTGGTTGGCGAGTTGGTATAGCGCTGGCCTTCAATGCCCAAGGTTGCGGGTTCGATCCCGGGCCAGGTCGGTGGCATTTAAGTGTGCTTAAATGCGACAGGCTCGTGTCAGTAAATTTCCTGGCATGTAAAAGAACTCCTGCGGGAAAAAATTCCGGCACATCCGACGACGCTGATATAACCTCTGCAGTTGCGAGCGTCGTTAAATAAAACATAACATTTTAACATATATTATGTAACAGGTCATTGCTATGTTAAAATCGGCAGCACTTTGAAGAAAAGAACCGCCAGGATCGCCACCCATCCGCCGTAAACGAACACGAGATGGCAGTACAGTCGCTAATGCAATTCAAATGGGAATTATGACGTGACTCCTTATGTAACAACTACTGGATGTTCATTTCAAAGTGTGTCATGACGTCACTGTTGTGAGTCAGCAATTTGAAGAGAGTTTCAGCTTTATGTCAGAGAAGTTGCCTATTAATCAAGGCGTTCAATCTGAACTTGAGAACGTGTACGGTATAACTTGGACGTCGTAGCAACAGATGGCGGTCTGTACTGTCTGTGTGCTACCATAACCTCTTTCGAACTGTGTTTTGCGCGGCCAAGTCGTACGCAGTGTATGTGTTATCATTGATTGCGTACGGCAACATTCCACAATACAAATCAAATGCTCCGTGTCCATGTTGACCATCGAAGTTAATGTCAACAAATACGTAAGAAATCGTCTTAACTCTCTCCCCATATCCCAACAGTAAGAAAAAAACCTACCTCAGTACATGTTTCCAAACATTTCACATTCCTGCCACTACCGGCGCGGCGTTACCGTACATATCAGTAAGTGCTCTTCAGAATGAACGCCGTACTTGCTATGCAACTTCTCTGACACAAAGGTAATACACCTCTGCGGAAGTGTAGGAAGATTGAATTCTCTAGGCTCATCGACTAGCCATATACATCCAGTAGATGGCAGCGTAGTAAACCTGACAAAAGTTGTTAACGTCAAAGCCTATACGGCCGACCTATATATTATGATCTAGGGTACAACCAAACACAAAAATGCACTTTCCAAGGCTACTGGGAAGATTTCTTTGCTTCCAACAGTAATTGCAACATCGAGTCGAAAATCTCAATTTGCATTCGACTTATGCAATACTTTTCTTGGTGCCGAAATCTCTTTGTGGAAAGTGCCAGGTTGTGGGTCTAGTGAAATATTTTTGTAATTGCCTTTTATTGCGTATTTTAGCTATTTATAATGTCTTTTTGCCTGCCTATTTTAGCTATTTATGATGCCTTTTTGCCTGCCTATTAAATAATGATTCATAATGCCTAAACTTCAGGTCTCCGTATATAAGCATATTTTATGGCTACGTTATGAAAAACATGAAATCGTCAACAAAATTCTGATTCATTCTCAATATGATTTCCGACGATACTTTCTTAAATGAAATATATACAAGATGATACAAGAAGGACACGAGTTAAAAGTATTACAACTCTTCAAAATTATAGTGGCGCCGATTTCGCTACGGTCTAGTAAGCTCTGATGTTTGCTACTGAAGTCAGGAAATCAAGAATAACAGCAGGAGTGCTTCCTAACGTTCATTGAAACTCACCTGCCCACTCGAAACAACGCTCGCGGCAGTAGACATTGGCGAGACAAAATGTGTATGTAATGAGGTTACATCATGGTTGGCGGCTGGTCTTACTTGTTAATAGATTCAACAGGTCTGAAAATCCCGCAGGCGCATTTCTAAAAAATCAGTGCATCCAATAGATGTGATAAATTTCGTAATTTGTCGCAAAGTAACGAAGAAATCCAACGATCCGTGAATCTCCGATAACAGATATCGATTATGTCCGAGTAGCAATGTTTTTTTTATAGTCGGATGAATACGAGGTTATGGCACATAATATCAAGTACTGTAACGAACAACTGTAGATTATCATGCCAACAGTTTATTTTTAGAGAAATTATCGACAGTATTCTCACTAGAGGTTTTGATTTATCCAGAGAAAATCAAAATTAGAATGGGATTTAATTCACTATTACACGATTAAGAAAAGTATATAACGATTAGAAGAAATAAAGTATTCTAATATAATAAAATATTAAATGACTTACTAAAATTCTATTTCACTAATGTTAGCTTCACCAAAACGTTTGAACGGAGCTGCCATTTTAAATTGACTGTCTAGGCGGTAAACAAATGACGATTGCCAAGCATGTTTTATAGTACCAATCGGAAAGTCAGAAGAAGATAATTTAATCTTTAAAAAATGTGTTAATCTAATAGTTTTTATCATTTCTTTAAATTGGACTACCATGTTCTTGAATAGAAGGAAAACAAAATTTTGAGGACCTGTTATATTTATTATTTTAAATGTCTATTTTATAATTTTACAATCTAATTTTTAGTCGCTTAAACATACACCTAGATTATATATGTAACAGATAACTCCTCGCTATGTTAAAATCGGCAGCATTTTGAAGAGAACAACCGCCAGGATCGCCACCCGTCCGCCGTAAACGAACACGAGATGGCAGCACAGTCGCTAATGCAATTCAAATGGGAATTATGACGTGCCTCCTTATGTAACAACTAGATGGCAGCGTAGTAAACCTGACAAACGTTGTTAACCTCAAAGCCTATAAGCTCGACATATCTGTTACATATATGATCTAGGACATACATTAGTGCCTTAAAATCGCAGGTATAATTATCCAACGAAATCAAGTATTGTTAACAGTAACCATAGTAGAATACTTCAGCAATTTATACTACTAAGAGTGAATCATCGGCAAAAGAATGAAATACGACCTTCAATGAAGTTTATTTGAGAGTAAATGATGATACCGTAGCTATTTTCAGTGGTTTAACATGGAATGAAACTTATCAGAAAGCAAACAATGGTATGCATCTAATTAAAAAATGGCTAGATTCAAACTTACTCTCTTTAAATAATTCTAAAACAACGATTGTACCCTTTTTACTAACTTCACACAATGCTATACATCTTGACTATATTCACAATATTAAAATTCACAATTCTAAATGTATAATTTCTCTAAATTGTGACTGTCCATGTCTAAACAATTCTACTAAAGTTAAATATCTAGAAATACTAATTGACCAGCACTTTAGATGGGACATACATACAGTATTGCATTTTTATGTAATAAATTACGAAAAATTATATATAGATTTGATATATAGTGGGAGCTCTTAAGTTCGACAGAAATCAAGTTCAACATCCCATAGTTCGACTGCTTACGTAGGAGAATTAGACACGCCCCTATACGGGCACTAAGAAATGGGTTTGCCGTTTGAATGGGGATTGGTTCTGTGTCTTGTAGTGATACTTGTGTTAAAGGAAAACAGAATATTTTATTGATTAGAGCATCATATTTTTTAATCAATGATTTTAAATTAATGAACTCTCCTTTTTCTATTTGAGAATTGTGCCGTTTGTGAGACGGAACTGTCGAAACCCACTGTGGTACTAGAAGCGCATACACAAGTCTCGGGGCGGGCAGGAAATGCAAGTACAGTACTGTATTCGTTGATGGATAACCAATAAGAATTTGTATTCATTTCACCCGCCACACCCACTACCCTTATTGGACTGAACTTTCAGTTCTGCTCTGTCGAACTTAGAAGAGTCCACTGTACTTCGTTCTTACCTCCCTGTTAATATTTTAAGATTTATTTATTTACTCTTGGTGCAATCTGTAACTACAAAAGAGAATAATCAAAATTTGTTTGAAAAGTTTACTGATTATCCTACTGAATATCTTTATTTAGATTTTAACGTTTTCAAATTGGAGCAGATGTATAAATATACATTATTTACCTTCTTTCATAAGAACAAGAAAAATTTCAACACATATTGGCATAATTATAATACGAGAAGAAATATATTTCATTTTACAGAATCCAAAATTTCAACGGCTGCTGGTATGAAACATGGCTTCAACTATGGCTTAAAACTTTACAACAAATTAATTTCTCAGTATCCTGTTTTAGCTAACATAAGTATGATTAAATTTAAACTGAAAATTAAAGAAATTATTAAGGGAACTTAACACAGGGTTAGATAATTAATTGGTAAATATTAGTCTTATGTTATTATACTTGTGAATATTGAATATAAACATTTTCAATTGTGATTGTTCTTTATCATATAGGCTCTTGTTTTTGTAATCTGTGCTATTTTATTGCTTATATTATTTTGTTTATTTTGTCTTTTTTCTGGTTATCTACAGGTCAGTTTACTGCCGAACACGAGCGTTTGCTCATACGGGAGTAAATTCCTTAATTTGTTTTCTGTTTCATGTAGGCTATAACATTCCCAACAACGCAGAAGCACATTCGATGACAGGCCGAAGTTTAAGATCTCAGTTACGGCGGAGGTCGTTTAATAATTGGTGTCGTCTTCCACAAAAAGGCAAAGGAGTGGTAACTTACAGTGAAGATCCAAAAAACAACTCTTGGATTAGTAATAGAAGAGGAATGTCATCCTCAGAGTGGACCAATGCCATAAAAATGTCCACAAACATTGCAGCAGTACGATCGGTGCCAGGTCGTTCCTTTCAAAATCAAAACTGTCGTCATCCAGGATGCAGCGAAGTAGAAACCCTTGGCCATGTTTTGGGTTATTGCCATATAGGAGAACTACTAAGGAACAATCGCCACCATAAAGTGAGAAGCTCCATCGCAACCACTCTTCGGAAGGCAAAGTGGGAGGTTTACGAAGAAGTGCACTGCTTGGCTGAGAATGGGTCAACGAGAAGAGCAGACATGGCCGGAATCAAAGAAGCCTCATTCTTGACCCCACTGTCCGTTTTGAGAAGGATGATCAACAAGCCAATAATGTTAACGATGAAAAGAAGTCTATTTACAACCCATGTATTTCTCACTTCAGTGAGAGATACAAAATGAATATTAATACATGGGAAGTGAAAGGACTTCTTTTTGGCGCTAGGGGAACTTCATTTAAGTTAACCAAAACCATTCTCCTTTCTCTTAAATTTTCTAATGAGGACATTAACAAATTTTGTCTAATGGTACTGAGAGATTCATTATCCATTTTACACAATCACTTGTATAATACTATGTCATTTTTTTTTCACTTCACTTCTTTACTCTTCAATGTATTTTCATCTCATGTTTCTCCGAACTCAAATTGTACTTTATTTTTAAATTTATCATTGTTCCGTATTCTCTCTGCAATCATATTGTATTTTTCATTTAACCTGTGCTTTGTATTCTGGATCCTAGTGGTCAGCCGTAGATTTCGGTCAGATGTCCCAAATTGTGGAATTTATTGTTGTTGTTGTTGAATATATCTTTTTAATGTACATAAATAAACTGTTCTTGTTAAAATAACAATAACAATGAAATAAAGTACGAAGAAGACATAATTATAATGGGTAAATTCCATGTGGAATTCAAACTCTCATCACATCTTGCATAACGTAGTTCAGTTAAACTGGAAGATGTACGAATAAGGCATAGTACAATAATAATTACAACTCCGATATGAGCTTCTAGTACAATTAACGGCAACTATTCCTCCTACACGAGAACTTGCTCAGGAGGTGAGAATTCACGCAACGACTAATGAGAATGATGGTACAAAAGATTGTGGTCGTGATTTCATGCACCGCAGTCAGGCACAAGCGGAGGTCAACATACAGGAAGTAGAGGTCAACAGACACACGGGAAAGTTCACGAGCTGCGTGACGAACCCGAAACGGGAGTTGGTTTTTTTCAAAATTTAAGACGTTCTTCCGGGCTTGCTTGCGATTACGAAAGCGACTAGAGCCACAGCCCTCTATGACTGCTCGCTACGCCCTCTCCTGAACAGAAATTAACTATCACTGTTGTGCTTATAATCACGGGCATAAGCAGAACATCTGACATTCCTTTGTAATGTGCCGTTTCCTGAGATACAGTACTCTACCTTGAGGCTGGAGCACGTAGTTCGTTCGGCGGGCAATTTCAAGTCTTTCTTTAGCGACGCTCTTCGCTCGAATCTTGACAGCCATTATTATAGCTCTACTCATACGAGAATTCATGCCTTCTGCCATTTCTTAAATTTATTTATTTCATCAATCATTGTTCACGTCATGGCGGATTAGATGTATTCCAGATCTTAATCCGCCATCACTCTCTATATAAATATATTAAAAAATTAATACATTTGAACTTATAAGTGTCCTCTGTTTACAATAATAATACTACTAGTAATAAAAATAATAATAATGATAAAAGTAATAATAATCAACTAATAAGTATACATCTTTTATTTAAAACTCCTACTCTCTTAAGAATTATTCTATTACTTCATTGACTACACTTCGTAGTTTCTTATCGTGTAACTACTCAACATTTATAATTCCATCTCCGTTAGAGCTTTGACTTTCTCTTCCCATCTAATTTTAACTCTAAACATAACTTTTCCTAATTTATGCAGATTGCTTGGGTTTGGGTGACCATTCATTTTTTTTATAAGCTACTATAGCGTTTATTTGTAGAATTTTTTTTATCCACTCGACTGATTCTCAAATCCATTTCTTAAATTATTACTGCAGATGTTAGATTTTATGTTTCATATAGACCAGAATTTGCTGATGATATGGCGTCGTTAGTAGAAGAGAAGATGATACTAGGGAATATTCTACTGGAACTATTTGACAGCTGTGAGCAGTACGGGATGAAGATAAATGCAAACAAGACGAAGACCATGGTTGTCGCAAGAAAAATAAAAAACATAAGCTTGCGAATTCTAAATGAGTCAGTGGAGCAAGTGAACATCTTCAAATACTTGGGATGTAGCCTACTATAAGCAGTAACATGAGCTGTAGCCAGAAGGTCAAAAGGAGGATAGCAATGGAGAAGGAAGCTTTTAATGGGAAAAGAAGCGGGCAAATCGCAATATAGCGAACGTAGCAGCTCCGCCCACGACCCATTCCACTTTTCCCCATACTAGCTCACCAGACACTCTACGTGATAGGCGAGTGTTGTGTGGAATGCACATTTCATGTGGGTGGGGATAACTTTCCCTACTGGCGTTCGCTATATTGCGATTTATCCAAAGAAGCATCTTCTGCGGACCTCTGGAAAAAGAACTAAGGAAGAGACTAGTGATGTGCTTTGTGTGGTGTGCAGTTAAAACACTAAATGTTATGATTTATTGAACGACGCTCGCAAATGCCGACGTTATAATTATCAGCCTCGCCTGTGTTCCAGAATTTTGTCCCGCAGTTCTTTTACATGCCAGTAAATCTACTGACACGAGCCTGTCGCATTTAAGCACACTTAAATGACATCAACCTGGCCCGGGTCGAAACCGCAACCTCGGGCATAGAAGGCCAGCGCTATACCAACTGCGCCAATCAGGCCGACTGTGGAGTGTAGCATTGTATGGGACAGAAACATGAACATTACAACGAAGTGAAGAGAAACGACTAAAAGCATTTGAAATGTGGATATGGAGAAGAATGGAGCGTGTGAAGTGGACGGATAGAATAAGATATGAAGCTGTGTTGGAAAGAGTGGATGAAGAAAGAATGATGCTGAAACTGATCAGAAAGAGTAAAAGGAATTGGTTGGGTCACTGGTTGAGAATAAACTGCCTACTGAAGGATGCACTGGAAGGAATGGTGGCATAACCTGTGTTGGCTGCTACCAACCAAATTTGAAGAGACAATCAAATGAGTGGCGGCATAATGATTCCCCACGGCCAAAAAAGTATTGGCAAGAATAGGATCCACTAGAAGTCATGTTCATTGTTGCTTATGATTTTGACGGTGTCCACTCATTCAGTTCGTGCGGGAAATCACGTGAATGATGCATATTACAGTTACTTTCTGGAACACCATTTGCGACCAGCTGTGCACCGTAAACGTCCAACTCTCCTGAATTCTCATCCTATTGTGCTACATGATGGTGCTCCTTCTTACATAGCTGCCCCTGTGGTTAATTTACTTCGCAGATGGAACTGGGAAATTCTGGAGCATCCTCCATACTCCCCAGATATGAGCCCATATAATTTTGACCTTTTGGCGAAAATGAAATTACCACTTAGAGGAGTTCGCTTTAGAACCAGATAGGCAATTATAGCAGCAGTAGAGCAATCTGTTCTAATATTAGTACAACAAGACGCTGTGGATGGCATCCGTCGTCTCCCTGAGGTGTGGAGGCGAGTTCTTATTTTCTTTGTTGTTAATGCAAATGTTGCCACTAATTATTGAATGACCTATGTATTAAATAACCAGTACAAGGAAAAAATTACAAGAATTCCCAATGCACAGGGTTAGTTAAAAGTCCCGCACCACCTAAATAACTTCTGAAGCATGTGGATCAGTGAGAAACTCGGTTTGTGGGGATAGCTGTAAAATAAGAACCCAATAATGGTATCACTGAGTTTTTTCTACTTCCGGTTTAACCGGAAGTAACTCCAACTCTCTTATTTTAAATGAAATATCCAAAATATTTTTATATTTTCAGTAATGCTCATTAACAGCTTTTCAAAAAGTACCCACACTAGATACTTCCGTACAAATTTATCGTTGCTAAATCAAGAAAACATAAAAGTGTAGATCTAACGAATAACTTAATAGAGCAAAACGCTTCTTTTGTTTATTGTAATTTGACTGTCCTTTGTTTATATCTATGGAATACGAGTAAAACGCTTCATCTGTTTACTGACATTTGTCTGTCCTTCGTTTATATCCATGGAATCATGTTTATTGATAAAGAAACATCTTATTTAAGGGATTGAATCTGACATGTAATGCAGCGGTATCAGCACAGTGCACCCTCGGGCTAATGTTTCTTACCAGCGGATAAGAGACTACACTATAGTGCATCCCTGGCTGCTGGCGGGTATGTCTCTCTCCCTCTTCCTGCTGCATGACGGGGCATATTACGATGATCTGCTTACCCGTTACCCATTTCAGCGAGTGCTGATGACCACTGATGTAATGCGTTAAATAATTCTATCTGGTGTTGAATTAAAGGGAAAGAATTCTAATTTTAATTATGGTTGGCTACGGAGACACGCAATGATCTCATCGAGAGGCGGAGAATTTATTTAACGATATGCATCCGGATCGCAATCCAATTCCACATACAGCAGTGACAAGAATCTTAAGGGAATTTACTGAAATTGAAAGCGTAAAGGACTTAGGTCTACCAAGATGAGGTCGCCAACCATAATTAAAATTACAATTCTTCCCCTTTCACACATCAGATAGAATTATTTAACATACTAGATGTCAGATTCGATCCCTTAAAATACATGCTTAGCAAACGATAGAACACGATGATAAACTATAGCAACCGACATGTTTACTCTGAATGAATACAAGATGACTAATCTCAGGTGTCCCAGCAAAGCGAAGATACACAGGTTTTCAAGGTATCTGGAAAGAAGAGATGTTGACTGATACTGCTGACGTTTACCATAACAGCAATTCTATCAGCGATGTATTCACGAATCACGAATAAAACTAGCAGCTGTCTCTCCGATACAGTCTACCCCGTTTTTTTAAAGGATATGGATTATTAACTTGTACATATGCCTTTTAATATATTTATGTAATTAGTGTTCAATGTCTATTGTTATAATGAAGAAAGTATAATAATAATAATAATAATAATAATAATAATAATAATAATAATAGTCCACACCTGTGGAGTAACGGTCAGCGCGTCTGCCCGCGAAACCAGGTGGCCCGGGTTCGAATCCCGGTCGGGGCAAGTTACCTGCTTGAGGTTTTTTCCGGGGTTTTCCCTCAAACCAATACGAGCAAATAATGGGTAAGTTTCGGTGCTGGACCTCGGACTCATTTCACTGGCATTATCATCTTCATTTCATTCAGACGCTAAATAACCTAGATGTTGATAAAGCGTCGTAAAATAACCCAATAAAATAATAATAATAATAATAATAATAATAATAATAATAATAATAATAATAATAACACCACCACCAACAACAACAACAACAACAACAACAACAACAACAACAACAACAACAATAATAATAATAATAATAATAATAATAATAATACTTACAAATGACTTTTAAGGAACCCGGAGGTTCATTGCCGCCCTCACATAAGCAGTCATCGATCCCTATCCTGTGTAAGATTAATCCAGTCTCTACATTCATATCCCACCTCCCTGAAATCAATTTTTATATTATCCTCCCATCTACGTCTCGGCCTTCCCAAAGGTCTTTTTCCCTCCGGCCTCCCAACTAACATTCTATATGCATTTCTGGATTCACCCATACGTGCTACATGCTCTGCCCATCTCAAACATCAGGATTTAATGTTTCTAACTATGTCAGGTGAAGAATACAATGCGTGCAGTTCTGCGTTGTGTAACTTTCTCCATTCTCCTGTAACTTCATCCCTCTTAGCCCCAATCATTTTCCTAAGCACCTTATTGTCGAACACTCTTAACCTCTGTTCCTCTCTCAAAGTGAGAGTCAAAGTTGCACAACCATGCAGAACAATCGGTAATCTAATATAGACTAAATGTTTTATAATTCTAACTTTTAGCATTTTTGAGAGAGACTGGATGACAAAAGCTTCTCAACCGAATAATAAATAACAGGCATTTCCCATATTTATTCTGCGTTTAATTTCCTCCCGAGTGCCATTTATATTTGTTATTGTTGCGCCAAGATATTTGAACTTTTCCACCTGTTAATAATAATAATAGTAATAGTAATAATAATAATAATAATAATAATAATAATAAACAGTAATGAACAACGTATATACATATCAAACAACTGCAAGCAATAGGAAGCATCAGATTGAAAAACTCATCTTCATCTCTGGATCAGAAAATAATTTAAAGAATTAAGATAAAAAACGACGTGTGCAAAGTCGAAAGAAAGAAAGAAAGAAAGAAAAGGAAGGAAGAAGAGAAAAATGGAAAAGGAAGGAAAAAATTACAACAGCAATCAAATTAATACGAAAAAGAAAATGCATTTGGCCTACCGATAAATAGAATTACCTGCCCAGCATTCAGTATGGTGTAGAAAGCAGCCCCGTTTGTACTGTCAACATACTTCACGAGATGAAGGTGAATAAGCGAAGGAAATTATCGTATCCACCACCAACTTGTACGAAAATCCATGCAAGATGATAAAAACAATGACAATAACAATAATATAATAATAATAATTATTATTATTATTTATTTACAATAATAATAATAATAATAATAATAATAATAATTTATTTACAATAATAATAATAATTTATTTACAATAATAATAATAATAATAATAATAATAATAATAATAATATATTTATTTATAATAATAATAATAATAAATATTGTAATTAATAATATTAATAATAACTATTAATAATGATAACAATAACAATAAATAATAATAGACACTACTACTACTAATAATAACAATAATAATAAATAAATAAATTACTTCTAGCTTTTAGGGAACCTGGAGGTTTATTGCTGCCCTCACGTAAGTCCGTCATCGGTCCCTATTCTGAGCAAGATTAATCCAGTCTCTATCATCATATCCCACCTCCCTCAAATCCATTTTAATATTATCCTCCCATCTACGTCTCCGCCTTCCCAAAAGTCTTTTTCCCTCTGGCCTCCCAACCAACACTCCATTTGCATTTCTGGATTAGTCCATACGTGCTACATTCTCTGCCCATCTCAAACTTCTGGATTAATGTTCCTAATTATGTTAGGTGAAGAATATTATGCGTGCAGTTCTGGGCTCTGTAACTTTCTCCATTCTCCTGTAACTTCATCCCTCTTAGCCCAAAATATTTTCCTAAGAGCATTATTCTCAAACAAACAATCTCTATTCCTCTCTCAAATTGAGAGTCCAAGTTTCACAACCATACAGAACAACCGGTAATATAAATAAATAAGTCAATAAATAAATAAATATATAAATAAATAAATAAATAATAATAATAATAATAATAATAAATAAGCGAGCTTCTTGCTAGCGTTTGTTCGACGTTGAGTCCCAGCAATAATTTCAGACATGGCGCCCTTGCAGTCATTACGCAACTTAATTACGGGCATTAGAATGTCACCACGTTTCACTATAAAGATTTATTCTATGGCGACTTCTATGTCCCTCTCGCAGGCGAGACGCGGCTTCCTGCAGCAGAAGGGGATTTTCGTAAATGAAAATAAGTTGCCTCTTAAGAGGTAGAACGCATTTTCCTCAATCCCCAAAGTGTGACTAATAAATCCAGAGAAGCTCTGTGCTTGTACGCCATAATCCCTCAATTTTGTGCTCCCACTGCAGACACATAAGCCCAAGGGGAAGTCTTTGTTCACTGCACGCCCCAGTGACCACCCTTCTTCCTGTCAATGGCCGCCGGCGGTTCTCATCACACGAATAATTCCCACACAGTCGGAGTATTCAGGTAGGCTACATAAGCGGAACCTCCAACTCTCGTTTTGTATTTAAATTTACCCGCCTACAGTACATATCCATTAGTACACATAGTTGTCACAACAGCGTATGCAATTGATTTGCTCCTGCCATCTACACGGAGAACGATGTACTACTAAGTCACAACGTCTAATTGGTCTATTCCTTCACTAGATGGCAGAACCATCCAACCTTCTGCGACATCTGGTGAGAGGTACATAATATATTTCGTTAATATTGCTCCGCAGGTTCACCATAACATGTAATTATGATTATTTAAGCATAGCAACCTCGCGGTTAATATGAATATGTGATCAGAAACGTATTACGACACAAATTAAGTGTATTTATCTAAAACGTTCCATATTGCGTACAAAATAATTGCATAATATGTAAACGTGAAAGAACGTATAAATTAACAGAAAGTGAATATTCTTAAACAATAAGAAACTATATTTTTATTTGTTTTAAAGTTATACGTATGGTATAGTTATATTAACGTAAGAAGTTATTTGGCTAAAAAATAAGACGTCAAAGTCGCGAATGCTATGAACTAACCATGCACGACGGAGCAGTATTAGAAGAGGCGTGGCTTCCATTTTAATTAATTACCTGTAAGATAGGTGTTTTGAACCCTTGGCTATGCATTAATAATGACTGCACAATCGCTGCTAACAACGTCGCCCTTCTCTTTCTATCGAGCAAGGTCAGGCAGCTGAGTAATTTCAACAAAGTGGCACTACTCAGAGCAAACCTTATACAGTAATCAAGGCGTGAGAGCCAGGTGCACAATAACAATCAAGGCAATGTAACCATCGCTGAGAGTGTGAGGCGCTCTGTAAGCTAAGACTTTCTATATTATATATAATCACTGATCAGTAATGTAAGATGTGATTAATATGATTGCTTGCTATGATTTGTATAAGATTAGTGATGTAAGAACGTCGGTTTCCGTTGCAGAGATATAGGCCTATACAATGCTTTTCTTTCCTGATGTATTGTCATATGACGTTTAAAAACGTAGTAAAGGAAATGATTGATGGTAGTATTGTGATACACCACATGATTCATGACCAAGTGTATTAGTTAATTAAGAACTTGAACACGTAATATCTAAATAACATAAGCTACGAAAGTGAGCAAATATCTGGACTGCTGAGAAATTAAATATAATGTTGAATGAGAACATGGTAGGTAGGTATGCCCCATTAACAATTTAAACTATAAAATGTGAGCAGTTCCATACTCCATCAATTGGGCACTAAAACTACGAGTACTAGATTTAAAAATCTCATTTCAGTTCCTCAAAGATCTCCACTACATTAATTCTGGCTTTCAAGGTGCCAAAAGGTGATGTCAATTTTTGGCGAAAATGAGATTTTGCGATATTATATTATGCATCCTGATTGTCTCTATATTATAGCAAAAGATGACGTGCATGTGTATATTATTTTGTCTCTAACCCGTCGTTACGAAATACGATTCCTATATTTTAAACGGTTGTTCACTAATACATGCTAGCTCCTGAAAAACTGGAAGAAATGTTATAACTTGATCAGTTTATCTTTCCCTTATAGTTTTAAATTTTATTCGTTCAGGCCCAATTGTATAAAACTCCCCGACTAAAGATCAATTTTGATCGAAGATCGAAAAGTAAACCGAGTTCAGACACTTCTACTATTGTATAAAACTTTTCTGCGATCAAATTACCTTGGTTCAAATGCAATCTAAGTTTACGTGAAAAGGATTTGGCAACATCGCATAAACAGGTGAAATACGTGATGCGCGGACCATGTTATACAGGTTTGTTCAGTGTTGCCAATCTAGCGATTTTAACTATTTTTCAACAACAATTTCTTTTAACTTTTATATTGCTTAAATAGGGATTTAGTGACCTTTTTAGCACCCCATAGTGACAAAATTTAATCTTTCTTTGTTGATAATGAGAAATATAGCGACTTTACAAATACTTTTCGGCGACTTTCCGTATTACACTCTGTTGGAGACACTAGTTTTTTTTTTCAATGTAAATAATGGCGGACAATAAGAAGAAGGTTGACTGTTTTCCAAGTTGTTATCATGTTATGGTGTTTGATACTGCTAAACATAATAAAGCTTTATAAAACGACAATTTTCCTTTAGTAATACAGTTAATTGAACATTTATGAATGTACCTATCACATCCATTAATAATTAATGGTTGTTATAAACATAATATAATTATAGGTTATGTTATTTGATACTGCTGAACACGATAGAGCCTTATAAAATATAAGATTGTTTGTGTATTAAGGCAAGAAATTGAAAGAAATATATATAAATGTACCTAACATATCTATTAATATTAATAATAATGGATACTTTATTTGCACAATCTGTCACTCGTATATTTCAAACAGAAAAGAAACAACTGAACTTGGATCATCTAACTTAATCGGAGAAATTTCTTCAGTCAAAGTTGACTTTAGTTTGAGACAAATTAATCTCAGATTAGACTTTATACAACACAAAATTCCAAGTTCAGCTGAAACAAGGAACAATTTAACCTCTGATCTAAGATTAAATGGTTTATACAATCGGGCCAAAGTGTTTTGTGAGGCACAACCATGTCGCGCGCCCATCCAGATATAGAGGAAGAGGAAATGCACAAAGCACAGACACCACTGCACGATATGCAGGTTTTCGGTACTGCTGCTTTACGACGCAGGACAATCTGGTGCAATAACTGAATCAATCAATCAATCAATTGATCAATCGAGTGAATTAAACAAATAAATAGATAAATAAATAATGACGAAAATCAATCAAGGGGAGAGAAGCAGTGCCACTAGTAGTGGTAGCGGTAGCAGCAATAGCAGCAGAAGTATTGGGCCCACTACAATTCAATTCAATTCAATTCAATTTATTAAGCCATTAAACATACAGTGATAGGCTTCGTCACAAAAAAAAACATACATTTGAAAATACACATATAATTGAAAACAGTAATTAGAATGAAAACACAAAACATTTTGAAACTTTAAAATTAATGAAAACATTCACTCTTATGTAATATTTGTAACTAATCTAAATAAATTTATTTATTAAATACAATTTCGTATGAATTTATGTTAAGAAACTCATCTACAGAGTAGAATGGATTAATTAAAAGCCAATTATAAAATCTAGCTTTGAAACTATTGGTTGGTAACTTATAATATTGACTGGGAAGCTTATTATATAATTTCATCCCCATGACAGGAAAATTTGTACTAGTTTTATGTAATCTACAGTATGGAATATTAATTTGTTCACTATTTCTAATTTCATGATCATGTATATTGGCTATTAATGAGTAACTGTCTATATTTTGTCGAGTGTAAAGGACTAGGTCGTATATATAAATTTATGACAGTTAATATCTGTGATTGTTTGAAAAGAGGTCGACAATGTTCAAGACAGTTTGATTGACATAGAATTCTAATGGCTTTCTTTTGCAAAATGAAGACACTCCCAATTTTGCTACCATTTCCCCAGAAAATTAAGGCATATCTAATTATCGACTGAAAGAACGAAAAGTAGGCACATCTTAAATAATTTTGAGAAACACAATTTCTTTAATAAATATATAACTTTTGATAATTTTGTGCATATATATTCGATATGTTTTTTCCCCATGTTAAACTGGAGTCTATAAAAAGTCCTAGAAATTTGGTATAGTTTTGTATGTTGTCCTTTTTTATTACATGATTTAGGGTAAACGTTATGTTGATAGTCTTTTCTTGATTAAGCAAAAAACCATTAGATTCAAACCATAAAGCAATCTGTGATAGAATATCATTGGTTAGAGCATGTAATTCATTCAGAGTAGAGCTAGAACATAAGAATATAGTGTCATCAGCATACATATTTGTTATAGCTTTAATGAATTTAGGAAGGTCATTTATTGCTACTAAGAATAGCAGTGGACCAATTATTGAGCCTTGAGTTTTGAAAGAAGTAATTTTCGCCTTTTAGCAATATGGTTTACTTGTATTTGTACGATTGAGTTAAATTTACCTGCAGTGTATAGGCATTTTATGTAAAGCCATACATTTAAAAGGCTTCCAACTAGTGCAAAAATTAAAACAACTTATACAGAGAATAATAATTATACTGTTGCTCTCCAATTTGTATAATGTCCATTAATATACTCTACTAAATGATTTGCATATAACGTAGCTGCGGTGATAGAGTATACATTATCTTCTTAATCATTTTACATTAGGCAGAGCCTTTTCACCGACATATGCCACGAATGTTAGTTGACGAAGTAAAGTAACCTTCATCGGCAGAGAGATATACATGGAAATATACTCGCTGCTGTTAAAAATAACAGCGTTCTCCTGTTATGAACTTCAGATTTCACTGCTAGCTGCGGCGCTACAAAGACTAGAAATACAAGACAAATTGCCATTTCTCACCGCTCAACCGTATCTCATGATATTTTATTGATTACGCCTTGGCGACTTGAAGGAAATGTGGAGAGTCTGTAAGTAAATTGAACAGCTTGGCGACTCTTATAAAAAAAAACAAGATTACAAAAAAATAAAATTAAACGCAATTCTGAAGTATATAAAGTGTAAGATTTAAATGGCACATACATACATACTCATTATATATGAATTATTCTGAGAAAGCAATTGAAAGATGTCTCTCTATTCCAGTCGAGAGGAATTGGCAGAGTGAATATTTTATCTTTTCTTTTTCTCTCTCTAAACGGATATTCATTCGGAAATTTAAGTCTAGTCAGTAACTAAAAAAAGGCGATGAGAGACAAAAGTGATTTATGACATGCTGACAATATGTACAGATATTATATCGGTACTTCACTTCTAAGTAGCCTACATGTATCTGATATCTGTGTAAGAGAGTCTGCCGCCATTGAGTTGAAACATTTAGGCCCGAATGTATAAACCATTTAATCTTAGATCCTTGTTTCAGCTGAACTTGGAATTTTGTGTTGTATAAAGTCTAATCTGAGATTAATTCGTCTCAAACTAAGGTCAACTTTGACTGAAGAAATTTCTCCGATTAAGTTAGATGATCCAAGTTCAGTTATTTCGTTTCTGTTTGAAATATACGAGTGACAGATTGTGCAAGTAAAATATCCATTATTATTAATTTTAATAGATATGTTAGGTACATTTATATATATTTCTTTCAATTTCTTGCCTTAATACACAAACATTCTTATGTTTTATAAGGCTCTATCGTATTCAGCAGTATCAAATAACATAACCTATAATTATATTATGTTTATAACAATCATTAATTATTAATGGATATGACAGGTACATTCATAAATGTTCAATTAACTGTATTACTAAAGGAAAATTATCGTTTTATAAAGCTTTATTATGTTTAGCAGTATCAAACACCATAACATGATAACAACTTGGAGAACAGTCAACCTTCTTCTTATTGTCCGTCATTATTTACATTGAAAAAAAAAAACTAGTGTCTCCAACAGAGTGTAATACGGAAAGTCGCCAAAAAGTAGTTGTAAAGTCGCTAGATTTCTCATTATCAACAAAGAAAAATTAAATTTTGTCACTATGGGGTGCTAAAAAGGTCACTAAATCCCTATTTATGCAATATAAAAGTTAAAAGAAATTGTTGTTGAAAAAGAGTTAAAATCGCAACACTGAACAAACCTGTATAACGTGGTCCGCGCATCACGTATTTCATCTGTTTATGCGATGTTGCCAAATCCTTTTCACGTGAACTTAGATTGCATTTGAACCAACGTACTTTGATCGCAGGAAAGTTTTATACAATAGAAGAAGTGTCTGAACTCGGTTCACTTTTCGATCTTGGATCAAAGTTGATCTTTAGTCAGGGAGTTTTATACAATTGGGCCTTAGGAAATTTCTCCTCGGTTCATAATTTTGTAAAGCCTTTCTGCCTCAGTTCCATGAATAATTTGTGTGAGAAACTTCAGAAAATTCGACTGAAAGTTCAGGTATCGTGAAATAACGAATCTTATGAATTTTCATTTAACTTTCTCACCACATTGTGTCAGATTTGACCGGTCGCTATAATCATTATGGACACCGGTTCGCCCTTTTTAAAACAAATACCACTACTGTTTAAGGGCGGAGGTAAACTACATACACTTTTCAGGTATATTTTTTTCCATATCTTTGCTATACACTTGCGGTCTTACTAATAAAAACTCTATATAGAGACGTTTAACTGTCTTATACTTATACAATGAGTAGCTCGTTTATAAGTCGTGTGTAAATTCCTTACTAATAATCACTGCATACGTCGTGTATAACAGTATAACTGTTACACAGCTACGTCATAGTTTCGTCATTACTTCGTTACGAATATCTGAGGTTCTCTACTGGATCCGGTAGAGCGCTCTAGTGTGGCGTGTTAAATATCGATAGTACAAACGGCTCTAATCGATTACCACACTATATTTTGGTCAAAGAGTACAAGCTACAGCAATATTATTCTAATAATTCTATGATCTTTGGTTTGTTCTTCTGTGGTTACAAGGTAAACATTATCATAAAATAACAGTCGATACGAACAACTATTAAAGGGGCGGCCATTTTTTCCCTATATACAACGCTTAAACAAGGGGTTTCGTGTATATAACTACTGCAAAGCAATTCCCATTGTATAGTTACAGCCTGTTTATACGTCCATAGCTTATTCACGGTTTATTAGTAACGTTTTCTGTCTCAACTCTGCATAAGTCTCGTATAAAAACTATACACGGTTTAATGTAATCTGCACACACACCATAACCTAGGTGGTAAGGGTCGTATGTAAACTACACACACAGCATGACTCGGGTTATTTTTTTAATAAATTACATATAAATCGAACGCAATGTCAACCAATGTTACGGATTACAAGCACAATTGACTTAAGCAGCTTGTAATGGGATTAGAGAGATACTGTATGCGTCAGGCTGACTTGGACGGATAGTTACGCAGCAGTTCAACATAAAGCATTGGTCCTTGAACACACATCCAGGTTATAAGGTCCATAACAAAATGTCCACAAGTACAAAAGGTCCACAAAAAATGTCCACAAACTAAATAGTCCAACATTTCAAGCCCTACATACAATTTGTCCATGGTGTGAAAAAGCCCGACATCTACGTGGTCCACCTTATTATAAAGCCCATTATACGAAAAGGTCCATCATACGAAAGGTCCATACAAAAAGGTCCAACATACAAGGTTGTTCAACAGAGATGAGTTACTACTAACCTCCCGGCTCTGTTGTCAGACAGGAACTTGCTGGAGTTTATAAATTATCGCAAGTCTTCCACAAAGAAATGCAGTAATCAGAATGGTTTCTTATCAGTAGAAGCTAAATCGTCCTCCACTTCCTCAATCAATAAGAGAAACTGACATTGTTGAACCCTACAACAAAACATTGAGGGCACAAAACTTTATGTTCTTTGATTCAGGTGTTAATGATGGACGAGTGTTAATGTTTGCCACCGATAGAAATTTAGAACTTTTGGCTGCCAGTGACACGATTTTCAGTGATGGTACGTTCAAGACTGTACCAAATCAATTCTTTCAGCTTTTCACAGTGCATGGGATTGGTGGAGGTTTTGTAGTTTGTAGTTTTAGTATATTACCTAATTGCAAATAACACTGAAAATACTTACCGCACTATATATAATGAGATAATTTTTTTAACAATAGATGTAGCTTTTGTATTACATATGTAATATGTATAACATAGTTGAAATTACAATAAATTTCTCGGCTCTTTCCTTGCAATTTTCCTTGTCGGACATTTTAGGGAAATGGACGAATTTATTTGTGGACATTTTTGAACGTAGGACATTTTTAAGAAGAGGACTTGCTGACATTGGACTTTTCAGGTAAGGACATTTTTAAGGCATGGACGAATTTTCTATGTGGACATTTGTAAACGTTGGACATTTTCGTAGGATGGACCTATTGCAAAGTGGACCATATCTCACTTAACCGTTTCTAAGTGCTATCCATGCTGCAATAAATGTTATATGGAGTGAGGCCAATGTCATTGGATGCAGATTCCACTTAAGTCAATTATGGCTTCGTCAGATTAAAAAAATATGCTTCCATATAGAAATAGGCAGATGGTTAAAACTTGTACTCAGTCTACCATTTTTTAACCCACATGAGGTTGGCGACTATTTTGTAGCCTATCTGATTTAGTGGTCATTAAGCTACAAGATGAAAGACGAGATAACTTTTGTGACTATTTAGTAGACAGCTATGTAGACGATGACGCTACCTTTCCTCCTTCAATCTGGGCAGCTAAAACAGAAAGCTTGCAGCGTATAACTAATTAATGCCTGTACGTATTTTCATATTAGATTCAATAAGAAATGTTTGCTCTGCTCATCCAGATATTTATACTTTTACAAATAGATTAACTGAATTTCAAATAGACACATACGTGAACATTCAGGGGATATCCACTGCTGCAGAAGTTAAAAATAAGGGCTCCTTAAGGAGGAAAGAAACTATGGAGATAAATATAAAAGATTTTAATGAGGGGCATATATCCCGAGAGCGAAATAGCATCTACCGATAAAAAAATTGATTAATACGTTACTATTGTAATAGTGAGTATGTTCAAAGTAAATATATGCCATTGTAGCTCTGTGTGTAATTTACATCCTGTTTTTATTACTGGGTTATTTGCGTGTGCAGATTACATATCCAAAATCGGTGTGTGCAAATTACATGTGTGTAAATTACCTTCTTTTAGGTCATATACCTGAAACGTGTGTGCAGTTTACCGCCCCCGCTGTTTAACCTGTCATTCGTAACACCAGATCAACACTTCGCACACTTGTGTGTGAATTTCTGAAACAGTATCTTTTTTGTTTGTTATTTAAAGGACGCTGTATCAACTAATACGTTATTTAGCGTCGATGGTGACAGCAAGGTGGTATTTAACGAGATGAGGCAGGGAATTCGCCATATAATTATCTGAGATTCGCTATACAGTTGGGAAAATCCTCTGGAAATAGTAATATGCGTTACAAGAGCGGTATGTTGACGTTTTCGTGTTCGAGGAAAAGTTTGAAAAATCGAAACGTAGTTGAGCTTTTTTAATTTCCGAGAATTGAAAGAAAACATACCGCTCGTGTATCGTACATTATTACACACCTGAAAGAGGAATTTCTAATTAGTTGCAATGAAATCTCCATCTTGGTTTCTGTTCAATGACGGCAAATTTGCAAAACAAAAATATCTATCTTCAACATTGTTGCTTTAAAATATTTTCTGTGTTTACTATACTCCAGCAGGCCGTGATATACGTCTGTCTTTTTTTCCCCCCCGTCTATGATGAGCCTGGAATCTTCTTGTTTTTTCACGGCTTCCTTAATGTTACTTGCATCACGAATGCAGTAACTTTAGTGGAGTTGGAGTTGTAGAGTTTACTTAATTTTTGCAAATATTTAAAAACAATAATTAACAGTGCAATTTAGGTGAAATTGCAGTGGTAAGTTTCCAATTTATAATTATTACTAAATTGAAGGTCTCTAAAAATAATATGTTAAAAGCCTAAAGCAGTAAAATCAATATGTCACTTAAGCGGTAAGAAGAGGGAAATTGTTATGTGTGTTAGGTTGGGAATACTGAATGTGGAATTTTAGACTTTCCGCGGATTGGTTTTGTGCGGAAACCAAGCAAATACGCACGATCTCGCACAAAGTCATTTTACGCCAATTTTTTTTTTAATTTAAAGCTGTAGGCCTACGTGTTATTCCTGTTTATTGTCTGCGACGGCCATAAGTGTTGATTAGTCCTGCAGACAGAACAGCTCACTTTTAAGCACTGAATAATGGATTTCCCCCCCAAAAAAGAAATCAGCTTGAAAGTCCGGATTCATAATTAAAGGGTACTTTCTTTTATTTGTGACTCTCTCTTTTAAGCAATGTCATGAAACTGGAACTGAAATATAGTAATTGAAAAATATTCTAGAGTTGAAATGCAATTTATTTCTTGATGTAATTGAGAAACTTTCCGTGAAGTTGTGGGTACATCAAGGACTCATTATCTTACCTTCCCTTTTTGTTAAGAGCTAAGAATCGATTTTGTTAACCACATAGCATCCGTTCGTCTGTGGATGTGTCAGTCTGTCGCCCACACCCGTCTCTTTGAAGAGTGCAGATTTGTTGCCTGCCAATAGCGGACAAGATCTAGATTAAGTCTGCGTTCCTTGAAAAAAAAAAAAAAAACTATAATTATAATCTGTGAAGGCGATGGAGCAGATAGGGTGTTCGTACCGTGTTATGAGACGCGCCCACGATCTCAAGTTTGGCAATCAATTTTGCTGAAGTTCTGAGTTATTTCTTCTGAATGCCCGTTCATTACACTGGACTTAGTTAAAATGTATTCATGTCAAAGTCATAGGCAAAATCATCACCACAACTGCAGCATGTACAGGAACACCATTTTATTTTTACTGACATTTTTAATATTAACTTGCCGATACCTCTGGATCAACGGCGTTTGCTACCCCCTTTCACAACTGGAGTTCGATGATACTTGCGTAATATACAAACAAATCACTTTACTAGGTATAGGAGGGAAGAAAAGTAGTTCATCCATTTACGTAAACTAGGAAATATCACGCTTTTGAGTTTGATCATTTTCATTAGGATTTTGTTTAATCAAAATACAGTAAAGTATTAACAATGAGTGTTTTTGCTCACGAGCTGAGCTGTCCATGTGGATGTATTCATTATGAGTGTATATTAAGCTTATACTGTCTACAGCACATTAGCGTACAATGCAGAGAATGAAGTTAAATTGAAAAATAATCATAATATGGATTTATTTATTTTATTGGGTTATTTTACGACGCTGTAACAACATCTAGGTTATTTAGCGTCTGAATGATATGAAGGTGATAATGCCGGTGAAATGAGTCCGGGATCCAGCACCGAAAGTTACCCAGCATTTGCTCGTATTGGGTTGAGGGAAAACCCCGGAAAAAAAAACTCAACCAGGTAACTTGCCCCGACCGGGATTCGAACCCGGGCCACCTGGTTTCGCGGCCAGACTCGCTGCCCGTTACTCCACAGGTGTGGGGACTCATAATATGGATATTTAAACACATTTTTAAAATGGTGGTGATACAGGCTTCAGTTATAATGTACATATTATCGCACTATAGACTATTGTACCTAATCCTAATTACCAGTTTCGTTCTTCGTACTAGTAACTCATGTTGAAATAATTATGTACCTACTCTATAAAAGAGTACCGTACGTACTGTAAATTCAATCTTCACTTCTGCTCGATCCGAAAAGATAAAATTACTCAGACATACTATCTACTGTCCGTCCAAGTGGTTATGTCTTAGGGTCGTAGAAAGGGAGGAAATCACGTGACAGTTAATTACTTAACGAGGCCCTTTTATTTAAGTTATTTTAAACAGTTGTATAATATTACGTAGACGTCCAATTCCTAACAGAAATTAATGTTCTCAGAAAAGAGCTAAGACAGCCCAGCCACTAGCTGGCGAATAAAAGCTGGTGGGGGAAACCGGGATCGATGTAGACAAATGGACGGCAGTACCTGTGCGAAAATGACTGAACATTGAAAGCTCTTTCGTCACTGGAAAACGCGAACATATTTTTGGAACGTACTGTTTACTATGACCGTAAGGCTACTATGACTGTATATGCGGTCTTGGATCTGTGTGGAGGACGGTTGAACTTCATTAGTAGAAGGGGTGGGAGTGAAGTACGTTCAAAATCTCAGGTACAATAAAAATTGAAGTAAAAATAAAATGATGTCCCTGTACATACTTAAAAATGAGTGAAGATATTTTCTATAAATGTTTAACTTACTGCAGCCTATACTGAATCTACGAACGTTAATGCTTGCTCACCTTTATTTGAGCGAATGGTTCCCTCTAAACTTGGTACCTGTATCTCTGACTAAAATAAATATATCGTTGCATAAGATACATTGCTTGACTACACATCTTACATAGCAACATCTTACATATGAGGAGCATAGTAGTTAGAGAACTCCATTTTTTGCGATTTCGATATATTGATTGTTTCTCATAGAATTTTGTGTGCTCAATGTGATTCTGAAACTGTTTAGGTTCAAAAACAGACAGAACAAAACGAAAACAGCACTTAATTGTGCGCTTTAAAATCAACAACTCCACTGTGGCTTGGTTTCAAATCGGGACAATTCCTTCAGTAGCCAATGAGAAGCTCACATTCGTACCACCTTTCCCATCATGCATTGCGAATCCGACATGGCCGATTGTTTATATAATCGGTATGTGGATGAATAAGTACTGTTTTACGTAAGTTTGCTTTGAAACCGAGTTAGAAGTGACTTAGATTCAAAAGCAGACAATTTCACTTTAAATATGGCTTCGTCTGGTTTTAAAAACAGACAACTCCACTTTAAATATATGGCTTCATTTGGTTTCAAAACAGACAACTCCATGACTTAGTTTCAGAGATGGACAACTTCACTTTTTAAACTTAAATTGCGACCTGAATATTAATTTTAATGACATTTTGAGGCTGAAAAATATTTCTATGAGCCATGAGAATGTTAAAAAAAAATGTACGTATAACGGTGACATTGGTTTCCAAAGATCTAGTTTTTCGTCTCTCCTGTAAAAAAAGCAAAAGTGGAGTTTTCCAACTTTGATACCAAGCTCCTCATATGAGATATCCCCTCATTTATTCATATCGAACTTACTGGAAAAGGACCATCAGCTTTTCTTACAGAACGGCCTTGCTCCATTTTGAAGATGAGGGCAATAACCGTCGACATGATGTGCCTGCCAGAATTTCGATTCTTATATTTATACCTTATTTTAAAAAATAAAACCCAATCATCAACTTAACCAAAATTATATTACTAATCAAATTTATTAATTTCCTGCAGTTAACCACGAGGGTTCAGAATACAGATGAATTGTGCAACAATTATACAGTTCAAACAATGAATTTAACAAGTAGAATAATAAATTCATTGCTGACATGTATATGTGTGTGTGTGTGTGTCGAACAACTACCTACTACACTTAACCCTTAAACTGGCAAAGCTTCATTTCTCACACTAGTTTATTAAACTTTGTCGGGCCGTAAAGAAAACAACTATCGTAATGTCCATATTTTATACTGTATGTTGTACAGTATTATAGTATTGTGAAATTTTAATTTTCCTACCAATTTTTTTTTATTGTTCTATTAAAATTATAGCATATAGCCTATTAACCTGTTGTATCCTATAGGATACTTTGTCAATTTAAGCGTTAACGTGATTCGTGTTCCACATACTGTGGATAGATGGCAGGACTGTGACCCATTTTCAAGTTGCACTCTACTTCGGCAGGTCACGTTATGCATGATGTGCATCTGTGAACAGTTATGTCGTGTACTAGGTGAGTGTATGTGTAAGTGTTTGTGTGAAGTGTATTGTAGGGAATGGGTGAGGATGATGATGAAGTTGAGGAAGGAAGGAAGGAAGGAAGGAAAGAAAGAAGGAAAAATAAGAGGAAACCCGGTGCCGGCACGGAGCCTACTCCTGTCGAATAGCATCAAGGGAGCCGCCAGGCTTAACGTCCCCATCCGACGGACGTATCAATATCAACAGTGCATCTCTTCATATCCACTACGAAGATATTTGGGATTTAACCCAGGCATATCTAGTTATCCATCCTAGTCCCGAGGTAAAAATTTTACATGAAAATTTCTGACTCCGCCGGGAATCGAACCATGCCATGTGCCATGTGTAGGCTAGTCTGTAGACAGATGCGCTACTACAGAGCTAACTCGGCGAACTCTTCATTACTGACATATGAATGTGAAAATGGTATTTAAAACGAACATATTACAGGAAACTCTAATCAAACGAAACAATGTTCTTTCGAAGTGTTGCTGGTCTCACTTTGCTAGACGATTAAGGAAATTAACATATCCAACAACTAGATATTTTCACCCTTACAGAAATAATTCCATGTATTGCGGCATCGCGGCATGGCGCGTCCCAGGTTACGGATAGAGAAGACGGCCTCAAGATATGGAGGGTAGCTGCGAATATACATGGTGATCCAGAACTTATGTTACAGAAGAATATAGTAGATAGAGTGCACTAAAAGAAACATTTTTCATTAAGCAATGTGTGTCCTATCTCGCACCGGTGCGCCGCTACACTTATTTCAGTGTTGTGGTTGGTAGGCAATTATTCATGTCAGGGCCAATGGCTTGACTCTCTGCTGACTGAGCTTTCAATGAAAAACAACAGACAATGACACTTAACGACTTGTGAATTACAGAACAGCTCGGAACCGACGCCCCCTTTCTTGTAAACAATACTGATACCGTCCAAACATTGACTGCCGTATCCGTTCAAATATGCCATGTGTAGGACGTATGGTGTTACAGGCGTCGACAATCCGTGGAAGAATATCATCCACCTAGTCTACCGATGTGGCATACACTAGGGTCTTCATATGTCCCCACAAGAAGAAATGAAGCGGATTATCTGGCTATCTTGCTAGACATGGGACAGGGTGCTAGCCAGAAAGTCTCTGTGATTTTCTCCTTTTAGCGATTTGCCATGGCATTTCGACTGAGACAATGACGCATCGATGCGCATAGCAACGACAAACAATCACAACATGGCAAACAACCACAACACTGAAACAAGCGTAGCGCCGTACCGGTGCGAGATAGGACACACATTGCTTAATGAAAAAAGTTTGTTTTAGTACCTTCTGTAACGTAAGTTCTGAATCACCCTCTATTGAATAAGCAGTCGCGGATAGCCGAAAAGGGGTGATCCTCCAGCTTGGAAGTTGGGCGAAGGGCTAACAACCCATCACCATAAAAAAGAGCTTGTTTTGTTACTTGATTATATAACGACGCTCTATCAACTACGAGGTTATTTAGCGTCGATGGAAAGACCTTGTTACAAAACCCCAACATACGATGAGGGAGGTGGGATATGATGGTAGAGACTGGATTAATCTTGCAAATCTAATCTTTCAGGTAAAGCTTCCTGTTAAGCAGATTTGAATAATTTCAAGGAAAAAATTGTTCCGGGGCTGGGTATCGATCCCAGGACCTCTGGTACGTTCAACCAGACGTCCCGGAATCGATACCCGGCCCCGGAACAATTTTTCCCTCGAAATTATGGATTAATCTTGCTCAGGATAGGGACCGATGGCGGGCTTATGTGAGGGCGGCAATGAACCTGCGGGTTCTCTAAAAGCCATTTGTAAGTAAGTACAGAGATAATTAAAAAAAAGAGAGAGAACAGAACCGGTATATAGATAAGTGGAATTGAAAACAATAGATTACCCAAACAAATACTAAATTACACATCACTAGGTAGGAACAAGTAAGTCGGAATACAAAGGACGAGATGGTCTGATGATATTAACTTTGAAGAGGGAATAAGTCACTAGGCCTAATCATTTACCTCAAGAATTGGGTCGCCCTCGGTAGCGTACTTGGTATAGCGCTGACCTTCTATGTTCGAGGTTGCGGGTTCGATCCCGGTCCAGGACGATGGCATTTAAGTGTGCTTACATGTGACAGGCTCATGTCAGTAGATTTACTGGCATGTAAAAGAACTACTGCGGGACAAAAAATCCGGCACACCGGCGACGCTGATATAACCTCTGCAGTTGCGAGGGTCGTTAAATAAACCACAATTTTTTTTTTCAAGAATAATTGGTCTTTGACACTTTGAACTTCATATCTGTGAGGCTTATCAGTCAACATTACATATTCATAGGTAAGAATATACCTGTTCATGTAGTCAGAATGCCATAAGGGAATCTCTTGGGTATCGCTTAAGACACCATGAACCAATATTCAAAATATGTGACTGGTTCTCAGTCAATAAATTGGTATTAAATTGTAACAAAACTAACATAATTCAATTTAAATCCTGTCCAAATTCAACCTCGCAAATTTCTAGCGCAATAATTAACAATAGATCCCTATTAGAAACAACAACAACAACCAAATTTCTTGGCTTAAAAATCGATAATGTGTTAAATTGGAAAAATCATATTAAAGAAATTATCCTCAAACTCAATTCAGTTTGTTTTGTTATTAGATCTATGCAAAAGATAGTAAATATCAATACCTTAAAAACAATATACTTTGCATACTTCCACTCGGTAATGAGTTTTGGAATAATATTCTGGGGAAATTCCACAGATAGTAACAGTATATTTCTATTACAAAAAAGAGTAATTAGAATAATAGTAGGCGCCAAATCTAGGGAATCGTGTAGAACTATTAAAAAAAAACTAAAAATAATGCCCATGGCCTGTCAGTATATCTTTTCATTAATAATCTTCCTCGTATGTAATCGTGAAAACTTTGTAGCTAATTCAACAGTTCATAGCATAAATACACGTCAAAAAATGACTTTCATACTCCATCGGCAAGTCTATCGTGCTATCAAAAAGGAGTGCGTTATATGACAGTAAAAATTTTTAATAGCCTCCCTATCGATATAAAAAATGAAACTCAAAACATAAGATTATTTAGGGCCAAATTAAAGAAGTACCTAATTTATCACGCCTTCTATTCTGTGGGTGAATTCATGACATTCAATAACACTTAATGAAATTGATACTAAAAGTATGTGTTGTACTAGTAGACTATATTGTAAATCTCATCTGTTTATATTTCATCTAGACTGTGACTATAAATTAAGACTTTATAATAGTATTAAGTTTTTTGACTTGTTTCATATTCTAGCTGTAAAGCAATG
This sequence comes from Periplaneta americana, assembly GCF_040183065.1. Taxonomy (NCBI): domain Eukaryota; kingdom Metazoa; phylum Arthropoda; class Insecta; order Blattodea; family Blattidae; genus Periplaneta; species Periplaneta americana. The sequence continues at coordinate 153,025,366 of NC_091121.1, forward strand.
TATGAATACCATGGAATGTTAATAAATACAATACAATACAATACAATGACAAATATTCTGACCCAAAGGAAGGGAAACAAATCTACATATCCGTACCAGGAATCGAATTAGAATGAGCTGGGTTGGTAACTAGAAAATCAGAAACGTTACAAGCTTGAGGCATAGAACAAAATGATCTCCAATCATGTTTTGATATAGTTTAAGTGTGAGTTAATTTGCGTATGTTTACATCGTAGGATTTTTAATCGAAAATGTTTTTCATTTGTGGCATATCTAGGAAAGAAATTATTCCACTGCCTGTCAAAAAGTATGAATGAAAAAGAGTGTAGGGAAATTTATCACCGAGGCCTGTAAGTAAATTTAAGACGCCACGTCGAAACGATTAAAGATCTGAATGTTGAGGCCGGGTATGGCATGGAAGTACCTCATATTAATGTAACTGAAAAGACAGACCACCTCTGCAGCATTGTTAACGTCACTTAGCAGCACGTGGCGCCCGGTTGTCTTCGGTCTATCCGCATGAAAAGACCCCACCCGACCCATTGTGCCCGACTCCACCCGTCTTCATTTGACCCTTCCCGGCTCCCAGCCTAACTTCTTCTGGTCCTGTCCTGCTGTCACTGTACAGCCACTTCTTATGATAAAATGCCCTTTCATTGCAATATGAATATCAGATGAAAAAGATTCTACTGTCTCGCAGGTTCAGTTTCCTCCTATCTGTCTTTAGCTCATTTCAAAATGATACGTAGCTGCCCCTAGTACAATTAACGCAGTTACATAAATTATATAAAACCATATAAAATATGGTTCAATCAATTGTGTTTACGCATAATACGTGGACGCCTGTCTTTCAAGCAAACATTCTCATGGGGGCAGATAAAAACGTTAATTGTTTTCCTTCCATCAAGTTAATAACGTCAAAACAAGTGCTTATATAAATTTTGGCCACTCGAGCGCAATTACGAAGACAGTCCAGAAAGCAAGTTTCCCTGAGGCCGTTTACGGAAAGAAAACACAATTTCATGGAAAGATTTATTGGAAGATACAGCAATTGTTGACCTATTTTTCAACATATTTCCCACCGGAATTAAGACATTTATCATAGCATGGGATCAAATTTTATATCCCTGTGTCGTATAATTCTGCCGCCTGAGATCGGAACCAGCGTGTGTGTCAGTCATCTGCAGCTCTCTGTTGATCCCACGGTATGACAAATGTCTCAATTCCGGTGGGGAATATGTTGCAAAATAGCTCAAGAATATTGCTGTATCTGTTCCAATAAATTTGTCCGTGAAATAATATTTTCTTATTTTAAACGATCCCAGGGAAACTTACTTTCTGGACGGCTCTCGTAATTGTGCTCGAGTAGCTAAAAATTTGTATAAGCACTTGTTTTGACATTATTAACATGGTGGAAGAAAAAACACAACTTTTTTATCTGCCCCATGAGAATGATTGTTTGTTGTAGGCATCTACTACACTGATCACTTGATCAGTATCGATGTGCCAATTTTACAGTCATTGTCAGTACAGTATCGGTTTATCACATGGTATAGTTTGCACAGATTCTCATCGACATCCGAAAATAAATTAATATAAATTTCAGTCTTCTGTTTTTATATTTCCCAATACGGCCAACATACTTTCTTTAAATTTGCCAAAAGTTGAAATTATTCTTATTTTTATGCTCGACCATGCCGAAATGTAGTAATTATACACCTGTTAGTAGCCCTTTAATGCACCTCATTAAAGTACACCTATTCATTATAATTCAGTTGTTCAGCCTATGACAAATCACCATTATAAAACCGCAAGTATCCATTATTCTCGGATATGCAATCGAAAGACAATTAGCGAAAAGTCACGGAGGCTGGAAATCCAATACTGTCGCAGAAGGTTATGTTCTGTTACTATAATAATTAGCGTTAATTGCAAATAATATTAAAATAAATTCAATTTGTCATTTCGTTTTTCAATTCTAAATCAATTTCCAGGTTATATCAAGACTAATCTTCATGTTATTCTCTAGATTATATCAAGGTCAATGACATTCGTACCTCGGAAAAAATCATACTTTCGCGTCTGCGCACATCTCACAATTCAGGTCAGTTCCGCTCCTCACTTACATAACCATAACATGAATACTTATGAATAATTTCAAGTTAGAAATATGGTCGAGCATAAAAAGTCGTATGAAACTTGCCTATAATGGTAATTAAGACGCTCGTATGAAAATTATGAAAATCGCATGCGCTCGTTTCATAAACAAACATACTCGCGTCTTAATTACTACCATTATAGGCTCGTTGCATAATATACTATTATGATTTTAAAATGATAGTAACTTTATTTATATACGCACTGGAATTATTAACACGTGACGCAGTCCAGTACTGTACCTGAAGCTTTATCTTCGTAAGCTATAATCTTCTCCCATTGCGCTTTATCGACAAGCAGAAGGTGCCTACTTCACCCCATGAGAGGACTTCAATTACTTGTCGTAAGCCCGCGTAATGGGGTGGTTGAAGGCGATGAATGGACAGCATTGTGCGCGATTTCAATCCCGCGTACAATGGCGACTTCTCAAGATACCCGCCCGCCTTATGACGAGTGACAACAAAAAGGAAGTTACTGCCGATTCAATGTCTGACTCAAGTATTCATACAGCCTGCAGGGCTCCCAACTTGGCAGAGTTGCGACACGAAGCGGGTTTATTGACATGGAGCTAACTCCACAGTTCTTGTACCTCGGAGCATAAATGCGGCTTTTAAGCCCCTACTTGCCTGTCTTACAGTCTACCACAAGGATAACATATGAGGCCAAGTGCCAAAATTCGTCTCTTTCAATTCTTGAATAAGGGGATGTCATGAATGCATTCAGAATCTTCTCACACATGTTCAGATTTTCTTATTTATTTTCGGACTAATTCCAATTTGAAGAGACGACTACAGAAAACAATATACACGATGTAAGGGTTATAAGTGTCGTCCTTTTGATAGTGGTCGGGAACGGTCTACAGCAGCGTTTCTCAAACTATGGTCCGAGGTCTGCCCTTATGGTCCTTCAAAAAAGACAGAAAAAAAAAATTCAAACGAATTGCGTATCACACTATAGCTTAAAATCTCAGAGTTTGGAAATGACACATGGCAATCGAATTTCACTTTTTCTCCCAGTACCGCATTTTATGAAATTTATTACCCTACCCGTCTATTGACTTCCCATTCTACTCTCAGCAGCAAAAGGGGGATTTAAACACTATGTACGTGGTGTTTCTCGACATCAACGGGGATTGACTCAAGAGTACTCCAGTGGATCAAGGAATTTTTAACTTGTCGCACTCAGAGAGTACGGGTGGGGGAGGAATTATCGAACCCAATTGAAATTACTTCCGGAGTCCCATAGGGGAGTGTCTTGGGGCCGCTTCTATTCCTGGCTTTTGTAAATGATCTGCCAGTTAATATCTTGTCTAGGGTTCGCTTATTCGCGGATGATTGTATGGTATACAGGGAAATAAAAAGTTATGAAGATACTACTCTTCTTCATAATGACCTCAATAGAATAAACGATTGGGCTATAGCGAACAAAATGAAAATTAATACTCTAAAGAGCAAAGCCATCAGCTTTACAAGGAAAAGAAATAAAATAATCGCATCGTATACGTTAGGGGGTGAAACCATTCCGGAAGTTAACAAATGTAAATACCTCGGAATAACATTTAGCAGCGATCTTGGCTGGGGGGAACACGTTACAGACACAGCGGGAAAAGCATGGAGAGCGTTACACTTTGTGATGAGGGTACTAAGAAAAGGCTCTGATAAATCCAAAGAGATTGGATATAAATCACTAGTACGTCCAGTAATGGAATATGGTGCTGCATGTTGGGATCCTTACAGACTAGAACATATTAAGACACTGGAAAAGATTCAAAAACGGGCTCTCAAGTATTGTCGGAAAAATTCACCATTAAAATGGGACACACTCACGGACAGGAGAACGCGAATTCGATTATGCGCACTGTTCAAAACATACAGAGGTGAGCCTGCCTGGAGACAAATAAAAAATAGGTTGCAGCCGCCAAATTACTCTTCAAGGAACGATCCTTCATATAAATTGAGGGAAAGAAGACAGAGGACGGACACTGGAAAGTTTTCTTTTCTCAATCGTACTATCAGGGACTTTACCTGCAGACTTACTAAAGGCTTTACCAACAACCAAAAATGTATTTAAAAATAGGCTTAAGGACTTTACTAATAGACGATAATTATACACAGTATTTAAAGGGTGTAATTGATATTGTTATTGAAGTGTTCTATCAGTGAAGAATTATGCTGTGTCAGTGAAGTGTGTTGAGTAAGTGAAATGTGTTCCTGTCAGTGAAGCTTTATAGTTTATAGTGACAGTGCAAAGTATTTGAACAGTGAAATGTTTTTGAAGTGTTAGTGAAATCAGGATAGAATCAGTGAAATGTGTCGTAGTTCCAGTGCAGTGAGTGAGTTGACAGCAAAATGAGTGTAGTGTTGAAAGGTACTTGTGCAGATATGAACATATCATACTCGTGGGTTTTAGTTCGAACATAGGTTTAAGGTACAAATTATATTTACTTTAAATGTTATTTTAACCGATCGTGCTTCATTTAATTTAGGATGTTCCCTGTTGTTGTTATTATTATTATTATTATTATTATTAATTATTGTTAGCATTAATTATTAGTATTATTATTAATTGTATTTTTTATTAATTGTGTTTATTATTGTCTTTGAGTGTAATTAGTTACCACTGCCACCGGGTATATACCCATTGCAGTGTGAATAAATACATACATACATCTTTTCCCTGTACATCTGGCGCCGCGCTTGTAACCCAGCCAGGGACCACCAGAATTCATAACAGAGGACCAAAGTAACGTTAAAATATATGTATACTGGCATTAAAATATGCTACGAAAATGATATATTTGCTTTCGAAGAGTAAGATGGTCAGCGGAACTGTTCTGACTTTAAAAAGAGGTCCCCACTTCAAAAACGTTTGAGAAACGCTGGCCTACAGGATCAAAAAACACCCACACAACACAGGGTCAAAACTTGATAGTTTTCTCAGAAAAAAATATTTATTTTCTTCTTGATTTGCGTTATACTGCTTATATCGTTAGTAAAATTACGAAAAACAATTACATTTGTAGATATATCTAACAAAGAGTTAATATTAGTTTAAATAAATATTTGTGTGTCCTATTACGTTTTCGTGAAATTAAATAAAAATTCATGCTTAAATTTGTTAATATTCTGGCGTGAGAGACGTGGCAACGTTCAGTAGGCAGTAACGTAACATAACATAACAATATAATATAATATGTAAGTTGTAATGGCAAATTAGATTTATTTTAATTAATTGGTTACTTTAAAATAATAATAATAATAATAATAATAATAATAATAATAATAATAATAATACTCTGCACAGACGTAAGTACGAGTCAGCTGAGTTCAAGCTCCCTGTCCATAGCTCTACTGCCGAGTGGATGGCAGTTCAGTACAGGGTATTCAATAAACAACTTACAATGTCGTTCACAGTTTAGAAATATCATATGTTATTAATTTATGGAGAAAGTCGTCGTAATTCAAGTGAAGTAAGAAGGATGTATCGTCAACGTTTTCCTAAAAGAAAGTTACCTAATCGGCGAACTTTTGTAGCAGTTTCTCAACAATTATTAGAAACTAGAAGTCTCTTACCCTGTTTCGAAAATCACAGAACCAGAAATATGTTTAAAAATGATACCGCTTTACGGCAGCGGGAGAGATTAAAATGTTGCATTAGAAAAAAAGTTCGTGTGATTTTGTGCCGAAAACCATTATTGTTTCTTTTTTAGACGTAAAATAAAAAATGGAGCAATATTGTTACATAAAATGTAAATTTACCATAATGTTCTATTAATGAGATTGAAAGTTTGTATTTGCTGATCGTTTTATGTAAACAACAGTATTGTCATGGTCCGCCCCTGCATTAGAACAGAGCATCTGTTTTGTACCGGTATGTCTGTACCCGCTTGAGCTGTACTGTGTACTTGTAAACTCCCTCCTCCCCGCTTGAGCAGTACTATGTACAGTGGAACTCCACAAATAGACACGGCAATGGTCCGTGTGCGACACGAGGTACGAACGCTGTCTTTCTACGGAGTACTGCGGACATTGGTAAACATAAGGGCTGTACAATGTTTTTATAACGTGCGGACCGAAACATAAATAATTAACGTATATAATTTTAAATAATATATTGTAGTATATGCAAAATATATAACAAAACAAATCCGTGATTAAGTATAATATATACGTGATACATCTGAAACATAAAACAAACTTCTAGAGGAAAAACTCTCTAAATATATCTACATACGGGGCTTTCATTTCAAAACTTCCCACTCTAAATAACTAGTTAATTAATTGAATTCAATTTAAACAAAACAAAAAACAAAAAAACACGTAAATTTAGATATCAAGGGGGAAGTCTTAAACAAGGCTTAACTGCATTTTAGATTTCACCTCCCACCCCCAGCCACTCCCACTTTGAAATTTCAAATGGCACCCCTATATTTTTATACTTGAATATGAAAGAGCATTCAATTGTTTATACACCACATTCATTTGTTTTCGCATCTTTTCTTTTCTATCGTCGCCTGGTAACCTGCATTTTTTGTTATTGTTGATTAGAGCCGAAGAGAATAAAGCTACAAAAACTTACTGAGCATTTCTTGTAATAGTTGTGTTTGTGTATTAAATTATTTTAAAATGGTGTACACCCTTCAAGAGAGAACATAAATCATCCCTATTGATTAAATTTAGGAAATACACAAAATAAGCCCTTGTTTTCATCCTACAATCAACTGATAATAACAAAGCTTCTTATCACTACAGAATGCCTCGTAATTAGATGAATTTTGTTTTATCCTATGCACTGTTCTGATCAAAATGTCAGGATGGCTCTTACTGATTCACCTTTTTTAAACCGTTCCAATATTTGTAACTTCTGCTTCAACATAAGCACACATTTTTTGTTCCCTGCCTTGCTGCCAACGTGTACGAGTATCTGCACACTACTGCATTGGTTCAACTGGTTAGCCCTGTGCAGCGCGGGACATGATGCGTTGACTTACCTTGTATCGTGAAGTATATGATAGTGAGCGTCTATTTGTGGAGTTCCACTGTACTTATAAACCCATTCCTCTCTATCCAGCAACGTTGCAAAACGTCTAATATGGGAAACTTTAATAATTAGTTAAATATTGCAATTAGAAAAAAATTGTAAGGACATTTTTCCTTCCTTATGACATGAATAATCATCAGTTAAAATAATGGCACTTATACCCTTTACAACCTGCATAGGGTACGTACTGTTGGGAACAGCAAAGTCTACTAGTTCGGGGAGAAGAGTGGTTAAACGACTCATCATTCAGTTGTTGTCATTAGCTCGCTACTAAACATTTTGCAATGTCGTTTCTTGTTATCTGTATTAAATAGGCCTACACATGCACAAAGATCACCCGATACACACACACACACACACACACACACACACACACACACACACACACACACACACACACACACACACACACACACACACACACACACACACACACACACACACACATATATATATATATATATATATATATATATATATGAAGAGCGTAGACATTGTGAACGAATTGAGAGAGAGGATGAATATGTTCGTCGTATTCCAGAGCTTGTAAAATATAATATTAGTTAACACAGTCTCGTTAAATAAAATCAGTGCGACACTATTTGAATTCATTAAATGTATTTGAAGTCTATTCAGCAACTAATCACGTACTTGGAACCAAGTTTATTCTGCTCGGGCGAGTGATGTTTACCCAGCAATTTGTCCGCCTGCAGCTTACAGCTAGATAAATACTTTTAATTTATTCTGCCAGTGTGATTTATACTTCTTACTTTCTTCTTTCTCCGACGCTTCTCTTTCTTTCTTATTGATTTTCTTCGCCTCGGAACTGGACGAGTCCCAAGATGTCAAGCTGAACATGTAGTGCAAAAGAAACCCTAGGGCAGTTGTATCCCCCAGTGGAAGAATGGGAGGGGGGGGGGGAGAAGAAAACATGGAAATTGTTGTATAGAATCATCATCGGCTTCAATAGACGTAGTTTATTGGTCAACGCGGAAGGTTACCAATTAGAAGAGCAGATGATTTGTAGTTATGGCTCTTCATGTTTCAATAAATGAAGGGGTTAGGTACAGCTTACAGCAGTAAAAGTTTGGAGATATTCAACATTTTTTTCCTCCATTATTGTATCTTGTACAATAATGAAAATTAGTATGTGTAAAACACTGTCCTTCTGCTAATGAAAAAAAAAAAACCTTTTTTTTTCTTCTTCAAAATTCAGTTCACGGTGTAGTGATGAAGCGTTTCCCACATAACTAAAAAACTATCTAACATTCTGTGACGAAATGTTCTGTGTGTATTTATGCATGTCATATCTACAATATTTGAGGATGTAAAGAACCGAATAAAAAAAGAAAATAGTGCATTTGTCCAGTTGTACCCAATATGGAAATCTTATATTATATCTAGATATACAAAAATTAAAATCTTTAACAGTAATGTGAAATTAGTCTTATTATATGGCTGTGAGACATGGAAAACAAGTAAAATTATACAAAATAAACTGCAAACATTTGTTAATAGATGTTTACGAAGAATTTTAAAAATTAGATGGCCAGATATAATCACAACCTCAGAACTATGGACGATAACAAATCAGAAAGAAATCACAATAGAAATCAAAAGACGAAAGTGGAATTGGATAGGCCACACAATCAGGAAAGAAGATGGAGTAGTAGAAAGAATGGGTTTGGATTGGAACCCCCAGGGTAGTAGTACAAGAGGAAGGCCAAAAAATACATGGAAGAGAACAGTTTTGGAGGAAATTGCTAGGGAGGGAAAACATGGATCGAAGTGAAGAAGTTTGCTACAAATAGGGTCCGATGGAGGCATTTTGTGAATGCCCTATACTCCTCATGAGATACAGGAGTTTGATTAATTTGATTTGATATCTACAATATGATGCAAGATCACTTCTCTATCTTTCATAGATTGTCTGATAAAAAAAATCATTAAAAAAGATCAAATATCAGTATTTTCTTACAACACAAAATAAAAAAAAAATTATTAAGGAATGTAGTTGAAAGAGCATGATATTGTAAACATGAGTTTCAGCAATAAAATAAAAGAGAGAGAACATAAAAGAGTTAAAAAGTTTATGAGTTATGAGGGAAACGCTTCATCACTGCACAGTGAACTACCACCGTTATGAATTTTGAAATTATAGAAAGTAGCTATTTCTAGTAGTTTTCATTATGTACAGTTCTCATTATTTAATGATCAGAACAATACCTCGAGATATTCATGTAACCTCACTTTAAAATATACCATTAATGGTCAAACTATTTAAAAAAATGGTAGTGATTACAAAGAATCTGACGTAAATACGTCTTCTATCACAATTACTTTTCAGGTATAGTGACTATTTATATCGACGTACTTATGTCAAAAAATCCGAGTTATAGTTTCTGATGTTTATCTATCACTTTTTGAACTGCAATAATCCGAATACATCCTAGGCAATGTCGCGAGACGTACCGTGTGGAATAAATGAATACATCATCTATAGGGGAAATGGGAAGGGAAACTTTTAAAAACTATGTAAATACTTGTCATAGCAAGAGAAATTGGGGCTGATCGCGTGGAACTAATTTGGAAAATTCCAAAATTTAAATGAGGAAAGATGTACGTCAGTGCCCCATTTCTTTTAGGCCTCATGCCGACATTTATCTTAGCATCTTAGGAAAACACAAAAAACCATGAGACACCGCAATGTTACAAACCTTAAGTAAAAATTTTTCCCGGACCGGCCAATCTGACTGTGGTTTTTTCATGGTTTTCCACAGTTACTTAGGAAAATGCCGGGTTAGAATTTTCATTGCCACAGTCCATTTCCCTTCCCCTCACGTGTATAAAAATAATTTAAATCTCACATCATTAATATTCATCTCACTTCATAAACATATTCAGGTCAAGACGCATGTCTTTATCTACTTACGGGTGGGGGGAGGGGTCCTCTCCGCAACCGTTCCTGGGTTCCCAGCCTTTGCAATATCTCTGCCAGGATTCATTCCTTAACAGCACTTCCAAGGGCGCTTCGACACCTTGGAAGGGCTGTTGGAATGGATCCTGTGCTGCTTGGTCACCTTGGCGGTATGAACTTAGGGCGGGGGAATAGGGGGCTCCATTGGGTGAGCGGGTGAGAGGTCACATGCGGGCGGTGGGCTGGTACACCTCATCTTTATTCATTCCATAAATTCAGAGTGCACAATAGGCCTCAATGTGGTTGACGTGCAAAGGGTCCTTCCTAACCCGCCGCTACCCACGTTACCTTACCTAACCTAACCTAAGTAAAAAGTTATGGGCATTTGTTTATTAATGTAAAAATAAACGGAACACTTATAATTGCAATAAAAGACTAATTATTACAGGACTTCATTTTATTATTTTACATAGGCTATGGGGTGTATTATTATTACAGTATCCATTCCTGAGTAATCAACAGTTGAAAGCATCTCAACGCTGGATTTTACATTTAAATCTACCGTAACGTTGTTTTTATGACCCTTCAGAAAAGACGAATTTACATAAAAAAAAGAAAGTTTCCGAAGAAAAGCAGACGAACATAACCGATGGATGAGTCACACAAAATTTAACAAACAAAATTTCAAAATTTCCTTCAACTCTAATTCTTATCTTAAGTTTTATTTTCTTCAGAGAGATATGTTTGAAACTATTCGTTGCAGTTTCTGATGAAATCTTAAGCTTAATTCTTACGTGAAGCATTGGGAATTTGCAATAAGCTTTTCGAAAGTCGCTGCTAACTCGCTAGAACAGACGGTTGGTCCGTTCATTTCAGTGGTGCCGGCATATTTGCTTTCTTATGGTAAACATGAATTATTGTTTGAATACTGCACAAGTTTGATTGCAATAATTTATTCGTGTTTTTAAACAATACACAAAAATACATGCGTTTTATGCTTTCACGGTGAATGTGATCAGAAATAGACAAACAAGTTCAGATCAAAGTTAGGTTTCGTAAAAGTACAAAATGTTTAAATAAAACAGGTACTTTTGTTTGCTAGCGAAATTTTGCCTCATGATGTTGCCAACAATTACTATAATTTATTTAAGAAAATTACGCCATTTGCAGAAATATGGATCGGTGGAATGGATCGCAAAGTGAAATTACTGTTTTTCTTTTTATTAGGTTTTTCAGCCGTTATTCCTATTCTCATCGGACCGTTGGGACATCAATGACATCACGATGCACTACGGAAAAGAACAACTGTCGGTTCGATGGCAATCATGACGGCAGTAAGAGTAGGTAGGCTCACAATTAATTATATTTACATATGTTTCTTCATCCAGTATCAACTGAAATGTCCCTTCATTCGTTATCACTTCCATTGGCAAGGTTTCAGAAGCCATTATTTTTTACTAGTGTTAATTTCAGAATTAGTGCTGATCAAGAAATAACCGAGTAGAATAACACACAGCAGAACAGCACGCAAACCGCCTCTTAATTCCCGGCCTTTACGAGAACTAATTATATTCATTGATAAACGTTGCAAACTTCTCTACGAGCCGATGGAACCGATGTACAAGAGCTGGAGCACCAGTGACGTCATCGCCATGATGCCAACTGATTGTTCAGCGCTGAAAAGCTGGATACACTATAATATTCCTTCCTTTCGATAGAAGGCAGCACACACAGCTAGTTGCGGTACTTCTGTAACAGGTGGCTTACTTGTCGCAGAAGGAAGGTGAGAAGGTAACAATGAAATAATGATGATGTACACTGACGTTCAAAGATATCTGAACCTATTAATCGATAATGATCGATAATTTGTTGGTGTAAGTGTGATTTTATTTAGTTATTACTTCTATGAATAGATGGCGAAGATAATAGTCAGTGTTGACAATACTACATAAATATATCCACATTATATAATTCAATTTTTCATATCACTCTACTGATTGTAAAATAACATTCGGTTTAACTGGAAACTCCTGATATTGTCAGTTGTAGGAATAATTTATGCTTAATCTACATAATCATTTTCCCAAACACTTTTCTAACTGCCTCAATAATGGTGCCACCTATTGAGAACTAACGGAACTCTTTCAAAGTTTGTCAATTTATTATATCTTTGGTTCTGACTTATTCCATGGTTGGAAAGTTCGCTTACACGATCATAAAATCGTAGATCAGATATCTTTCAACGTCAGTGTATACTTGCTTATTATAAAAATTATGACTGTGCGGTCGCCACTGGAAAAGAATATCGATGTTATTTTAATTTTGGAAAGTATGATCCCGTCCCGTCTGAACATGGAATCAAGTGTAAAATTTTGAATCTACAAGAAGTGCTTTGAAGGAAAAACGGAGTATTCGAACACAAGAAAAAAACAAACATAATATTATACACAGTAAGACATGTTACAATAAGTCCATAACATTCTGAGAATATTAACAGAATCTACGTGACGATTTAAAGTTCAACCGTACAAACTATAGATTGACCAACAATTAAATGAGCGTGATTTTGAACAGAGAATGCATTTCAGTGTTGAATTTTTAATTAAAATTAATGAAGATCAAGTTTTGTTACATTCATTGTGGATGTTTGATTCGATACACTTCCATTTTAACGGTTTTGTAAACAAACAAAACTGTTATTGGTCTGGGGAAAATCCGCTTCAACTGCATTGATAGCCGTTGCACAGCCAGAATGTCAGTGTGGTCTGCTGTCTCTTCATGGGGATGAACAACAACAGTAACATCTGCCAGGTATGCCAACATGATAGACACATTCTTCGCACCAGGACTTGCAAGAGTCCTACCAGAGAAACCATTGTGCTTCCTGCAAGACGGGACTACGTCGTATAAGGAATTGTGACACTGCCTGGCTTGATTTAGCTGTTTTTGATTACTTCCTATTGGGACATCTGAAAAGCAACGTGTATATGGATGTCGCCATAGACCGCTGAAAAGCTAAAAAATAACATCCAATGGAAATCAGCACCAGATCATGAAATATGTTATGGCAGGTTCTGACAATTTTCGAAACATGAACGTCACAGATTTTTTTCACAAATGGCAATGTGTAAGGTGTTGTATTGTATGTTCTTGTAGTTGTAATTTTTGTCTAATTAAAATAGGTATCTATTGTACAGGGCTATTCAAAAAGAAAGAGCAGATTTCAAATATTTATTTTAAACGAAGTATAAACACTAGAAGCATTTACAGCACACCAATGGGTAGAGGAAGGTTCATTTTTTTAAAAAACGTTTGGTTACACGTGATGCTCGATCCGGGGCCACAAGCAAAGCGGAAACAGCAACGGCTTCTCCGCCGCAGTTACTCGTCAATCCAAATTTGAGGGACTGAAAATCCTTGCGTAGTCGTCGAACATGCAAGAACTCACCGAAGGTGAATTTTTTTTGCGCCGTTTCTGTAAAGAAAGTGTATGAACTTTTTTTTAGTGGATTATTATCCGAACGACACCATTCTGGAATGTTGGATTGGAAGAGGTGGAGAAGATCGTGTTCATCGTGTGTGGCCCTCCAAATCCCCCGACCTTACCCCTATGATTTTTATCTGTGAGGTACATAAAAGGCAGGGTGTTTTTACTACACCTCCCTGCTACTTTTCAAGATCTACGACATCGAATTGTTGGAACCGTGAATTCCATAATTCCAGTTGATTCTTGTGTGGCAAGAAATGGACCACCGTTTTTATGTTTGTCGCGCAACACATGATGCGCATGTTAAGTGCTTGCAACCTCATGGACTATAAAACTTTAAACCTTCCTCTATCCAATGATGTGCGGCAAGTGTTTCTACTGTTAAATATAGTTTGTTTAAAATAGATATTTGAAATCTGTTCTTTCTTTTTGAATAACCCTGTATTACATTTAAAAACTAATTTAATTGAAACACCTTGCATATCTGAATGAGATGCACAACGGGCTTATTGTTACTTACTTACTGGCTTTTAAGGAACCCGGAGGTTCATTGCCGCCCTCACATAAGCCCGCCATTGGTCCCTATCCTGAGCAAATTTGCAGTCTCTATCATCATATCCCACCTCCCTCAAATCCATTTCAATATTATTTTCCCATCTACGTCTCGGCCTCCCTAAAGGTCTTTTTCCCTGCGGCCTCCCAACTAACACTCTATATGAATTTCTGGATTCGCCCATACGTGCTACATGCCCTGCCCATCTCAAACGTCTGGATTTAATGTTCCTAATTATGTCAGGTGAAGAATACAATGCGTGCAGTTCTGTGTTGTGTAACTTTCTCCATTCTCCTGTAACTTCATCCCTCTTAGCCCCAAATATTTTCCTAAGCACCTTATTCTCAAACAGCCTTAATCTCTGTTCCTCTCTCAAAGTGAGAGTCCAAGTTTCACAACCATATAGAACAACCGGTAATATAACTGTTTTATAAATTCTAACTTTCTGATTTTTCGACAGTAGACTGGATGATAAAAGTTTCTCAACCGAATAATAACAGGCATTTCCCATATTTATTCTGTGTTTAATTTCCTCCCGAGTATCATTTATATTTGTTACTGTTGCTCCCAGATATTTGAACTTCTCCACCTCTTCAAAAGATACATTTCCAATTTTCATATTTCCATTTCGTACAATATTCTCGTCACGGGACATAATCTGTAATGAATAAAATACATCGCGAAGTATTTCTCGCGTGCTGATGTTTACATAGGAGCCTCGGCAAAACTAAAAACATTTATAATGAATTCTAATACAGAAAAATTGAAGTCGGTCAGGCAAGTAGCATAGGTGAATGACACGCAGCTCGGCCTTTGAAAGAATTTCTTCTGTTGCTGGGAGCCAGAGGGTATACGGCACACCGTAGAGAGAAGATATGACCATCAGTTATTTACAGTTGCTGAATCAACTGCAGATAAACTGGAGGAATGTAAAAGTCCTTAATGATCTTAGAAATTCACAAAGTATGGTGCGGAAGTGTAGCTCTGTTGTGGAGTTCCTAGAAACTAACAAAAAGACGAGTTTGTTACTCTCCACACGCACTTGCTTGCAAATTAAAGTAAGGCGGGAAAGAAAATCGCCTCCTGAATAATGAAGTGGTAGAATTAAGTGGGAACTGCTCGTTCTCGGAACAGAAGCTCTTACAGCATACAGCGCCCTTGGTGGCAGAGAACAATGTTGCATTCCGTATTTATTACAATCATGTTATGAACTCGCAAAACGTAAATTTAACATCTTAGTAAGCATGGTAATAGTGATTTTCCGATAGTCAATTTACAATGGAATCTGATATAATGTTTATTTAGTATTCAGCCTAAGTTAAATGACATATCATGGATTAAAAAACATCAACAACACTTACAAATGTAAATATTCATTGAATGTTATATATATAACTAACGTGCTAACTTTTTCGCCCTTGGGCATCTTCAGGCATTTGACTCCACAATATCTTATACAAAATTTTTACCATATGATGACTGTGAAATATATATCAAACAATTTACATCTAACATATTTCGAAATCATGTGTACATCATTAAATAACAGTTTAAATGGTTATCTCTATGGTAAGCAAACAACCTAAAATTGGAATGAAGGTACAGGTATTAAAATAAAATTACATTTGTAATAATAGTAATATGCGTTACAAGAGCGGTATGTTGAAGTTTTCATGTTCGAGGAAAAGTTTGAAAAAGCGAAACGTAGTTGAGCTTTTTTAATTTCCGAGAATTGAAAGAAAACATACCGCTCGTGTTTCGTACATTATTTTGTGCGAAGATCGTTTATTACATACCTGAAAGAGGAATTTCTAATTAGTTGCAATGAAATCTCCATCTTGGTTTCTGTTCAATGACGGCAAATTTGTAAAACAAAAATATCTTTCTTCAACATTGTTGCTTTAAAATGTTTTCTGTGTTTACTAAACTCCAGCAGGCCGTGATATACGTCTGTCTTTTTTTTTTCTCCCAGTCCATAAATGCGAACTTAAGACAAACGGTAAGGTTATGTAATGATTTATTTTTCATTTTAATAGTTTAACAATATTATTTATATAACATATTGCAGTAATAACATCGGCATCTGGAATCTTGTTGATTTTTTCACGGCTTCCTTAATGTTACTTGCATCACGAATCCAGTAACTTTAGTGGAGTTGTAGAGTTTACTTAATTTTTGCAAATATTTAAAAACAATGATTAACAGTGCAATTTAGGTAAAATTGCAGTGGTAAGTTTCCAATTTATAATTATTACTATATTGAACGTCTCTAAAAAATAATATGTTAGAAGCCTAAAGCAGTAAAATCAATATGTCACTTAAGCGGTAAGAAGAGGGAAATTGTTATGTATGTTAGGTTGGGAATACTGAATGTGGAATTTTAGACTTTCCGCGGATTGGTTTTGTGTGGAAACCAAGCAAATACGCACGATCTCGCACAAAATTGATAGTGACTAAAAATGCTGTTATTAATCATATATTTCTTAATTCATAATAGTGTGATTATTAAAATAACGTAGTAAAATCATATGGTTCCTATTAAACCTCATAATAGGCCATTACAAATGTAATGTTATTTTAATATCTGTACCTTCATTCCAGTTTTAGGTTGTCTGCTTACCATAGAGATAACCATTTAAACTGTTATTTAATGATGTACACATGGTTTCCAAATATGTTAGATGTAAATTGTTTGATATATATTTCACAGTCATGGTAAAAATTTTGTATCAGATATTGTTGAGTCAAATGCCTGAAGATGCCCAAAGGCGAAAACGTTAGCACGTTAGTTACATATAACATTCAATGAATATTTACATTTGTAAGTGTTGTTGATGTTTTTTAATCCATGATATGTCATTTAGACTGAATATTAAATAAAAATTATATTACATTACATTGCAAATTTAACATGCCAGTTCAGCAACAACGTAACATTTTGATCTCCGATAAAGAAAACAGACACGATTTGTCCTCACAGTAAACACATGGGTAATGGCATGCAGATAATAAAATTAACCTCACTCTGCTTGTTAAACAGCTCATACAATTACAACAAAACCACCTTGACTGATTGACTGGCACGAGAACTTCTCGAACACTTGAGCACACACACATCAGCGAATCCTCATTTACTGTACACAGATTCCTATACCCACACATAGCCCTGCTTTATTTTTCTTGGTTCAGTACACTGTAAAGATATTGTATAGTTTTTAAACGGATCAAGTGTGGAAATGTTCATGGTTGTATATATTGTATTTGAATATTTAAATTTCAACAAATGCGGTGACCGAAATTATTTACAATTTCTTTTATAATAGGCCTACGACTACTTCCATAGTGTCACCAATAACATATCTGAAGTTCATAAATTTTGGTACACGTTTTTAACAAAATGGAACGGGACTTTTGAATCACTCTGGTTTTTAACAAAATGGAACGGGACTTTTGAATCACTCTGGTTTTTAACAAAATGGAACGGGACTTTTGAATCACTCTGCATTTTCAAAAAGTAGAAAATTATTTTATATTTTTATATTTTCTATAGGTCCATAGTCAATAATAATAATAATAATAATAATAATAATAATAATAATAATATTATTATTATTATTTATTTAACTTGGTAGAGATAAGGCCATTAGGCCTTCTCTTCACCTCTACCAGGGGATTACAACTACAATATTAAGAATACAATTACAATTATAATTACAATGAATATTGAATTTACAAATACAATAAAAATCAAAGTACTAAAAGATTGAATTTACACAAGTAAGGTCAAATTCAACAGTGTTCATAAATGAGATATTAAGCATACAAAGAAATAATTTATTAAAGTTGTATGAACACTTTTTGTAAAATTAAATTAAAATTAAGCCACGATACGCGGTCGAACATCTGTACTAGCGTCGTGGTATTGCCACTGAAGATGGAGGAGCATTCCTCCGAAACATGTCTGGTTTTAACTGATTATATTAATTTTAATTTAATTTTACAAAAAGTGTTCATACAACTGTAATAAATTATTTCTTTGTATGCTTAATACTAAAAGATTAACAGACTAATAAAAGCTAGACAGTTCACTGTAAAAATTAAGAAGAGAGAAATTTTTTTTTTATTAACTAAGTAAAAATTAAACCTACTCTACGCAGTAACAAATATATGCAAGTTAATATTCCGAGTGTTTAAAAACGATTGGTACCATGATTCTGATGGAGATAATTGTATTATCCCCATTGGTAGTAGTAAGTTGCAAAAGCTTTGGTAGCAGGAGAGTTAATACAGACATGTAAATGAGAAAACATTTAGCATAAGCTGATCTTAACATCAGGAATACAAAGCTTCTTTTTCATGAAACGTTTCAGAAGACAGAAGTCCATTTTCGCACTGTTAACAGTGGAGCTACCTTATCGATCCATGTGATGTACGATGTGTGTTGACTCCACGTCCAATGACATCCGCTTATTGGTTACGTGTTTTCGTGTCCACACAATTTTTCTTCCAGAATTCTGTGACAGATGTGACTGGCGATTCTATGTGCTTCTATAGGCTAAATGTGTTATTTCAAGTGAACGCATAGGATAATAGACAATCTTATTTGCTTAGATATAGGTAACTGAAATAACTAATTATGGTTTATGTAACAAAGATTAAGAATCGGTGAGACATGTGAATCCGTATCGTTAAGAGCCCATGAATTGTTTTTCTTTCACCCGAAGCAAACGAGAATATTTAAAAACTAGAATTATTAGAGTAGTCCTGTTCGCAAAAACACCAGAAGAACTACAGTCAATGCTCCAACAACTCTGTACACAAAGCAAAACTGCAGGTCTATCAATGAACATGACAAAAACACAGCTGATGACAAACAAACAAGAAATCCCCATCTCAATTGACGGAACAACGCCACCATATGCAACGGAATACACATACCTAGGCCAACTAATTTCCTTTAAAGACAAGACTGGAAAAGAAATAAGAAGAATATCCTTAGCTTGGAAATCCTTCTGGTCCCTCCAGTTCATACTCCTGGACAAGCCAATCAGCAGAAAACTCAAATTCGAAGTACTACAAACCTGCGTCTACCCAACACTACTTTATGGATGCTAAATATGGTCGACAACAAACAGACAGATGAATGCGCTAGAAATATGCCAAAGGAAAATGGAACGAAAGATATTGGGAATAACTATGAGAGACAGAATTTCCAATGAGTCGCTGTCCCATATGGCATCAACAACAAACGTCACACAAAGAGCAAACAAATTGAAGTGGAAGTGGGGAGGCCACATCGCGCGGATGAAAGACGAAAAATGGACATACAGAGCCATCATGTGGGACCCGCGCACAGGAGACAGGCACAGAGGCAGACCAAGGAAGAGGTGGCAGACTTCTACACAACACAAAAAGGTCAGCAATGGTCCAGAATAGCAAGAAGCAGGGGAACATGGAGAACAATTGGAAGTCGACTACAAATGGAGACAGTGCCAGCCACAAACAACATCCCAAGTTGACTCAGTGATAGTGCATTCAATATAATAAAGTGTTAGTGAAATCAAATTAATCAAAGTGACAGCGAAATCAACTCCAACCAGACAAAGAAACACTAGACACAACCTAACGCGGAGTAGCTCACCGCGTTAGTGAAACAGAGCTACCCTCTACCAGGAGGCCTTTGCCCTTCAAGGGACACATTAGGCTATTATTATTATTATTATTATTATTATGATGATGATGATTATGATGATGATGATGATTATTATTATTATTATTATTATTATTATTATTACTATTATTATTATTATTATTATTATTATTATTTGTTTTTTTTTCTCATCACAAGCGCATGTCACAGATGTTTGCAAACACCTCCACACGTATTTATTTCCTATTTTCACAAAGAGAAGAGATCTTCTAAGGTAATGAAATAGCGTAACAGTATTTAATTATTTCAACATAATATTTTTTTCACTCGAAACATGAAATGTATTAAGAACAATGCTAATGAGCAACTTACAGGAAGTAAAAAGCTGTCCTGGAAATAAGTCTGTTTCGGTAAAACTCAAGCGAAGTTTCTGGTCGAAGTTTAAACCTTTACCAACATTGAAGCACTCAGACATTTGGTTTATTGATGATTCCGGGAGTCGGAACCAACGAGAAAAAGTTTCTCTGCCTTCACCATCGAGATATACGATTTAAAGAGGACATGATACACTGCTCAACTGAAACACCGTGACATGGACTCTAGACTTTCTGGTGTTACATGTCCACTCCTACACTCTTCTAAAACAGCACCTTTATTGACAGAGAAACTGGCTGTCCGAAATTATTTCCAGTATTACGCATATGTCGTTCTCTGAGGCCATTAGTCAGAGCATATTTAATTGAAAAATAAACTGGAATGGCTTCGACTTCTAGCAGGAAAATGGAGATTATTTTATTTTTACAATGAATGAGTAATTTTATAAATGTGTAAATTTTACTTTCATAGCTGGCATATTTTCTACAATAAATAATCATTCTTAGATGTAAAAGGAAGCTTTTAATAGAAAAAAGAGAATCTTCTGCGGATCTCTGGAAAAAGAATTAAGGAAGAGACTAGTCAAGTGCTTTGGGTGGAGTGTGGCATTGTATGGTACAAAAACATTAACATTACGACGAAGTGAAGAGAAACGACTAGAAGCATTTAAAATGTGGATATGGAGAAGAATGGAGCGTGTGAAATGGACAGACAGAATAAGAAATGAGTTATGTTGGAAAGAGTGGGTGAAGAAAGGATGATGCTAAAACTGATCAGGAAGGGGGAAAAGGAATTGATTGGGTCACAGTCTAAGAAGAGATTGTTCTACTGAAGGATGCACTGGAAGGAATGGTGAGGGGAAGAAGAGTTCGGAGCAGAAGAAGATATCAGATGATAGACGACACTAAGATATGGATCATATGCGGAGACTAAGCGGAAGGCAGAAAAAGGAAAGATTGGAGAATGCTGGGTTTGCAGTGAAAGACTTGCCCTGGAGCAGAACATGTATGTATGTATTTTTTTATTTTAGTGGGTTGTTTTACGACGCTTTATCAACATCTTAGGTTATTTAGCGACTGAATGAGATGAAGGTGATAATGCTGGTGAAATGAGTCCGGGGTCCAGTACCGAAAGTTACCCAGCATTTGATTTGCTCATATTGGTTTGAGGGAAAACCCCGGAAAAAAACTCAACCAGATAACTTGGCCCGACCGGGAATCGAACCCGGGCCACCTGGTTTCGGGGCCAGACGCGCTAGCCGTTACTCCACAGGTGTGGACATGTATGTATGTATGTATGTATGCACGTACTTACTGTATGTATGTATGTATGTATGTATGCATGCATACTATGTACTGTATGTATGTATGTATGTATGTATTACTCGACCAAGGCCAGGGAGTCCTGCAACCCGGAGTCGTGGCGCTACTGTTCCCGCGTTCGTAATACCGCATCGCGATAGTTCACATTACGCCCGCGGCTCCACTCGCCTCGGTCGAGTAATATGCATGTATAAGCTAGAAATCTTACATCATCTACCGTTATTTAGGTGTTTCATTGGTAAAACTTCATTTTAATTAACTCCGATTTAATTGTTCAGTGACCATTACCTAATTCGCATGCACCGGTCGGTAAAGAGCTCAGATTATGGGACCTGTACAACACGGCTCATGAAGTTAAGAATTCATACGACTGTGAAACAGACCAGGCACTACCGTCATTTTCGCGGAATTACCCAGTTCCTCCGCATACAGTAAATATTCGACTTTTTCTAAGAGAGTATACCAAGTGGGCGATCGGAGCGAGGCAAAAACAGTTGAAGGCCGAACCAAATAAATTGCATTTACCAAACACGGAACCAGAAGAGGCGTAGCGTGAGGTCGGGTGACGATTTTTATATTAAAACATCACAATAAGCACACCCAGTGCGAGGACATTCTGCAGCGGACGAAACGAAAGGCCACGGAGCATGGGACAAAACAACTCGCTTGATTTTGAAGCTGCACACCATAAATGTGGGACATAGTGAACAGATACTGTATATTTAATAGTTTTCCGAACTCATTTAAAGACAAGTATAAATTTATTCGAATCATTTCCATTACAATTCAAAGACGTCAAATTTTCCTACGAAGAAATTATACGCTGTATGTAAGCGGGATTTATAAAATCTAGCACATAGGTATTCAGTAATAATAATGTATAAATACAAGTACCAGATTTTCAAATAATAAAATTAGAACAACGATATATTTTTTATGGAAACATCACGGTTGATTTAAATAATTAAACTCAACATTAAATTTAATGCATTTTCAATCGCATTCTTATATTATTATTTCAGGAAATAAGATGTGAATAATGATATTTGTTCCAAGAATTTATGTAGGCTACATTTTTCATGGAAAGATTTTGTAACATCAGTGAGCTTTCAAAATTTTTTTTTTTTTACACAGAGAAGAGATTGAATATTTGTTATGTGAACAATACTTTTAAAAAATTCCTGATACAGTGCTTCTCAAGTTGAACAAGATTAAAAAAAGGAAAGATAAGGAATATGCATTTCAATGCAAAATTATAAAAAGAATTTCTACCATATATTTTAATACTAAATCAAAATTTACACTTCAAATATAATAAAAACACAACCTAATCTTTTCTAAGCAAGCTTAAGCAATCTCGTTTACATAAATATAACTCGACCTTTCCGAAACAAATCATATTAATTAATTGATTACATAAATTTTCTGTATACAGAATCAAAGTATAATAAAATACAATATGGTGTATTGATATAAATTGATGAATTAAAGTAAGAAAATTTCATCCAATAAAGAGAACCCAGGGAAAGATGCAAGAATACTTGTTGCATTGAATTTATTGACATATAGAAATTTAGTTGTGTGTTATGTTTGTTGTCTACGTTGAGCATCTTGAAGGAGAGCCAAAAGAAGTCTGAAGCATGTGAAACATTTGTGGATACATTATGATTATGATTATTGTTATTATTATGATTATAATTATTATTGTTATTCAATGTTAATGTATGGCAGTGAGATATGTCGCTTGAGAAACTTCTTGCCCCAGCAACTAAAACTCACCCTAGTACAAACCCTAGTAATGCCGCACTTCGATTATTGTGACGTTTTGTTAAGTGACCTCAGTTCTGAACTGTCAGTCAAGTTACAGCGAGCTCACAATATGTGCGTCAGATACATGTGCAACATCCGACGATATGATCACATATCACCGTCCTTCGCAAGTCTCTCGTGGCTCCGACTTAAAGAACGCAGAACTTTACACTCTTTGTCTTTACTCTTTCGAATTCTGCACACCTCAACACCAAATTACATTTCGTCTCGTTTCTCTTATCTATACTCTAACCACGACGTAAATACCAGATCGCTTATCTGTGGCACGCTAAATATACCTCTTCATAGAACATCTTGTTATTCCTCATCTTTTACAATATCCACCTCGCGTCAATGGAATTCCTTGTCACAAAGTATTAGGGGCTGCAAGACAACAAACACCTTTAAGAACAGCTTAAAAGATAACCTTATTAGCATTTCACTCCAATCATACTGATTTTAACTATCACTGACTACACTGTTACTTTTTTCTTTAGACATCATCCTGATTGTGCTGTATTTTCAAAATTGTCTCATAATAACCTCTTTCTATTATCTAATATCATTTGAAATATATTAACATTCTATGTATTTTAGTTTAATTCTGCTACACAGTTTATTTCAGTGTTTAATTAATAGTTCATAGTATTTTGTTGTTTAATTCGTAAATAACTCTTGTATACATGTAACTCTCATCTAAATCAAATTGTTGAATTCTTTGTAAGTTCATGCATATGTATATACACTTTTTGCTGGTTGAGTGGAAGAGAAGGCCTTACGGCCTTAACTCTGTCAGCTAAAATAAATCATCATTATTATTATTATTATTATTATTATTATTATTATCATCATTATTGTATGGACTCTAAAAACATATGATAAATCAATAATTAATTAGAGCGGCTGAAATGAAGTTCATGAGAAAAATTGCGCAATATATTTCGTTAGATCACAAGATTAATGAAAAAAATTTTAATAATAATTTATACCTACTATTTTAATATTACAGAATGCAACAACTGTATGGTGATGACAGTATATAATAACACTTAACTCCAGTGTAATACAGAATTTAACCAGCTATAACAGGTGGGGAAATCATCGTGCTAACCACACGACAACCCCGTAATGGTTGAGTGATCTGTCACCTCCGCTCAGGCGTATGGTCGTGAGATCAGCTTGTCGACCTTGGCTCTCTCTGGGCTGACACGCTCAGGATTTTAATACAAAATTTATGCAAGTGTAGCTCTCAGTCACTTAAAACAATGGTAGAGAGTGGTTCGGGGATTTTCCTCCATACATTTTTATGTGAAAATTCCATGTTGTTCAGTGCATCAATCAATGTTGTGGTAGGCCTATAACCAAGCAATAGATATTACAAAGTGCGCAGAAACTAAATGCTCCTACTGGTCAGACTGAAGTAGAGTTAAGTCATTTGGCTTGACTCTGCAGCAGAGTGCAGATCGGTTCGTACTACGGTAGCGTATTTCAGATCAATCTTAAAGTGTAAAATGGCCTACCTCTGTCATGCCTCTCGTTATCAGTTAGTGAATGTGGAAGTATGACATCATGCGCAATGTTTCATCGAAACACAGTTGTATACAGTCACACACAGCAAATTTGGGCAGTGTCATTATTTATAGGCAAATATCGAAGTTGTTTCAGTAGAGAGAATCTGTGTAATTTTTAAACAAATAATGGTGAAGAAGAATAACTTACAGATTGAAGCGGATGTTGTAGGGCAAGATTCCCGTTCTTACCTGAAATAAGAAGGAAACAAATTATTTATGTATTCAAATTTATTTCTATTAGTATTGGTGTAAAATATTTCTGTATACATTTATCACAAAATAGACATCAAATTGGTAGTAAAAATAGTCTATTTTTCATGTTGAAATAATTAGAATTAAATGAACAAATCAGAAAATGAAAAATAGCGATGGAAGTACAAATGATTGTTTATTCTCGCATCCTTACAAGGAATTTCAGGAGTGATAATACATCTGTGTAGACTGCAAGTCTTTTGCCACTTCCAAGCATACTTAGACCCTACATTGTACGGACAAAGATCATTTTGATGCAGTAAGACCAAGGAGATGATGTAAGCTGCTAAAAAACTTAAAAAGAGACACTATATTATCACGTGTTCTTTATTATTTATATTATTGTTTTGTAATGTCTTTGAGTTTTATGATTGGGATCTGCATGTGAATTTTTTGGCCCACAAATTGGATGTAACTGCTCAACTGTTGAAAACAATTTTAATTCATTTTAACTTTTTCATTATACGAAGCGTAAAATCGGTTTTGTGAAGCTGCAATAAGTCAATATCGAGTTTTCAGTTGAGTATAGGTTTCCAGCACTCCCGATACCGATAAAGTGGTTTTTGACTAATTGAGGACCGTTTTTGCAAAACTTGCTAACTGCAAAATTTGCAAAATTGACATTTTGATGGATTCGTTAACATAAGACAAGCCATGATGTTAAAGGCGTCTTAGTAAAATTGAATTATTTCTCTTCATTGTAGTCTGTCAAAGTGTGATCGTTTTTTCAAAACTTGCTTTCTGCTATGTGAGAGTTAAGAGCAAAATTTGTTTACTACAGTGTTTTGTCTCTCCTGTAAAATTTAGTTTTTTCAGTTAGCAAGTTTTGCAAAAACGGTCCTCAATAAAATTATGTTCACGGCTCATTATTTTGCAGAGAAGTAACGGATTAAGTGTATTACATTGGACAAACTTGTACAGCTGTCAAAAGAAAAAGTGGCCGCTCTCCTGAAACAAAGTTCCCTTCGGGTATCTTCGCTACAATTCGGAGACAGGCGATGTTACATGTTGTTGGACCACGTTGCCTCATATCTACAGTTATAATTGAAGTATTCTGTGTGTTATCGATAGCATAATGGTAGCGTTCAGGCCTCTTATTCATGAGGTCCTGTGTTCGATTACAACCACGTGCTTTTTATGTTCTTTTTTGTTCTGTTTTTGAGAGAGACAAACTATACATAATGGCTCCTTTCTCTTTTACGATTATTTTAGTAATTAACATCAGGTTCATTAATATATAATGCCATGACTTTATCATTATGATATTGTGGCTGCAAATGGAAAGAAAAAAGATTTTATTCTCAATAAAAATATCTTTCGTGGCATAAACAAAACAAATTTACTGGCGTCGGCCTTAAAACATTCAAACAATTTAGCGTTCAAAAAACAAAACAAAAAGCCATAATTCAATATTTAGTCTATCTTCCTCTTATCTCGATCATCTTGCAGTCGAGTGGGCATTGAATTGACTAGTCTTTGCAAATAGCGACTGTTTTAGACACGATATTCCAGGCATTCTGAACATACATACATAAGTGTTCAGTCCATGGGCAGGTCTTTCATTGCAAACTCAGCAATCTCCAATCTTTTCTATTTTCTGCCTTCCTCTTAGTCTCCGCATATGATCCACATATCCTAATGTCGTCTATTATTCTTTTCAACCAGAGATCCAACCAATTACTTTTTCTCTTTCTAATCAGTCTCAGCATCATTCTTTCTTCACTCACTTTTTCAAACACAATTTTATTTCTTATTCTATCTGTCCACTTCACACGCACTGTTCTTCTCCACATCCACATTTCAAATGCTTCAATTCGTTTCTCTTCATTTCGTCGTAATGTCCATGTTCCTTCCCCATACAATGCCACACTCCACACAAAGCACTTCACTAGTCTCTTCCTTAGTTATTTTTCCAGAGGTCCGCAGAAGATCCTTCTTCTTCTCTTAAAAGCTTCCTTTGTTCATGTTTGCAGTTTTTCTTGGGAAGGATAGGCCTAAATGCGGTAACATCCCGTTGCTTTCCGCACACCACTATCTCTTTCGCATCTTATTAAATTCCAGGGGGCCCAAGCGTGGAGATGAGGAGAGTGGATTTGACTAATTGGGCCCTCCGGACTTCACCGAAAGTCACGGCAAGGGTTAAATATTAATTCTATCAGGATGTTTGACCCTATCAGAAATCGGGAAATCTCAATTAGCCTTTGACCCCCCCGCATCCTGGACTAGCTTCTACGAATCATCAGAAAATCTTAGAGTGTGATTGGGCCAATTTTTCCGAAAATGTTTCCACACTTTTGCCCTCGTAGCTCAGCGGACGAACGTCGGAATTTAGATGTCAACGTCTCAGGTTCAATTCCTCGTTACTCCTTTTCATTTTATTGTGGTTCAAGATAGTATAATGTAATAATACAAAAAGAAAAAGCAATAGCAGTATTATGCAACTGGATTTTTCCAAACCTAATATTAAATTTATGTTATTTATATCGCTAAAGAACGATTACAATATAAATAACTTGAATATTATTTATACATTATCACTAAAGAACGATAACATAATATAAATGATAAATATCGGTTTGTTTAATTGATATAAGATATTATATAATACGTATTTAATTATCTAAATAAAATAACCTATTTTACAAAGAAAGATGTTTATTTGTGTTATAATAATTACTTACATAAAATACAGATTATTTATATTGCGAAAGAACAATAACAATATAAATAACTTGAATATTATTTTATAATGCTAATGAAGGAAAACAATATAAATGATAACTTGAATATTATGTATATCGCTAAAGAACGATAACAATATAAAAAACTGAATATTATTCATATCGGAATTTCACAGATTTATTACAGATGTATTTAAGAAATTGTAGAAGAATAGTAATTAGTAACAGTGTCCTATTTATTCTTCTTGGAGCCAAATTTGTAACTTTTAAAAGTGTGGTTACTATGTTGAAGTGTATGTGTTGCAACGGATGCTTGATTTGTTATGTATGTGAGTCAGTTATGGGATGCCTGATGTTGTCGCAATGTCGTAATTATAGTTTGATTGTGTCTGTGTGACTATTGTGTATTAATTTATGATGTATGGTACGGAAAGCTGCATATTTGTGTTATAGAAGTGTTACGTATGTGTGTTGTTAATGTTTTTGTATGTTTCAAATTGATAACTGATATTTGTTTTGCAATCGCAATGCCTATTTTACGGATTGTTTATGTTTTGTTTACATCGCGTAAGCTAATTTAATTTTCTTTTCCATTTTTCTTTATGCTTATCTTTTTTGTGTATAAAACTATAGCCCTAACATACATATGTAAAATAGGGCTAACCCCCATTGGAGATACTGTAGCTACAATAGTAATAATTATTATTCATATCGTTATAAAACGATAACAGAATACAAATGATGACTTGAATTTTATTCATATCTCTAAAGAACGATAACAAAATATAAATAACGTGATATCCATCAAGAACGATAACTGGATATAAATGATAATTTGAATATCATTTACATCGCTAAAGAACGATTAAAAAATAAAATGAGTACTTGAAGAAGGCCCGAACCCAGAACCTTTGAATCATTAAACAAGCACTCTACCGCTGGTCTGCGGGGAGCAGATATGGAACACTTTCATAGTTCCGGAACTGCTTGTACAAGCATATGCATCGTGTAACATCGCCGCGACCCGAAGTGGACTTTGAAAATATTCGCTGTTCACGAGTGCGGCCACTTTTTTTTTTGACAGCTGTACATTCAAACTAAGTACTGCAGCATTAAATTAAGTTTTAGTATCCATTGAAGAAATAAAATAAAAAAGTCTTTTAGCATAGAATTCATAATGATAGTATTTTTTCTTCAACATTTTACTAAACAATTTTTGTTGACATAGTTTTAGCATTTCTTAATTCAAATTCATTCAAAATTCCTGTACTGTTCCTTTTCACAGTCTGCTCTCAAAAAATCTGAAAACATTTATAAAACAATTATATTACCGGTTCTTCTGTATGGTTGTGAAACTTGGACTCTCACTCAGAGAGAAACAGAGGTAAGGGTGTTTGAGAATAAGGTGCTTAGGAAAATATCTGGTGCTAAGAGGGATGAAGTTACACAAGAATAGAAAAGTTACACAACGCGGAACTGAATGCATTTTATTCTTCATCTGACATAATTAGGAACATTAAATTCAGACGTTTGAGGTGGTCGAATCCAGAAATGCATATAGTGTGTCGGGGAAAATAAAACCTTTGGGGAGGCTGAGACGTAGATGGGAGGATAATATTAAAATGGATTTGAGGGAGGTGGGATATGATGTGGGGACTGGATTAATCTTGCTCACGATAGGGACCGATGGCGGGCTTATGTGAGGGCGGCAATGAACCTTCGGTCATAAGTAAGTAAGTAAGAAAGTAGGGAAGTTAGGCCTATTATTTTTTTCCATTAACTTTGAATTATAGATAAATGTCATTGTTTGAATATCAAGCATACTGATTTTAAAAATTATACTCTTTATTTAATTTTGTGACTGTATTCATATATATTAAATCTTTCTTCTTAAGTTAATACTTGTATAATTATGTATTTTTCTGTATCTGCTTTCAATTGGTTGAGTGAAAAGGCGCGTTGGCCTTACATCTGCCGGAGAAAATAAAACTAGTACGATAATAATAATAATATTACTATTATTATATTAATATTACTATTATTATATGAAAATGTAAACATCTTTCACAATTTCAAATTTAAAATTAGAGTAAACAAAGAAATCTAAATATTTCTTAAAGAAGTAATTCAATTATTACCTATAACAAAATATGTGTAAATTTAGGGAGAACAGCAACATTTTCTTGTGAAACAGGATGTTTTAAATTAATGTATGTCTGGATTCATTCACACATGTTCATTAAGAGGCTGGATTGTCTCGAACACTTTGCTTAGTCTAAATATTTTTCTTAACATCATTCGCAGTTTATGTAGTTTCGCTAGAGATTAGGGAACCAAAAAAATACATGCTTAAAATTTAGCAATGTAAAGACCGTCACTGATAAAGAATTCTGTAATCGGTTAACTCTTCCGCTTGTGTGAAGCCAAGTGCGAGAGATGGGAGCTCTTGCTCCCCTTCCGCATAGACCACCCAACTAACGTGGTATGTTTACAGTAGAATAACCAACATGATTCTCCTCCATTCTTCGCCACGCGAAATTTATCAAGGCTAATTTCTTAAACTTGCAATTCATGATACTGAATACATTAGTTAATGCGAGTTACTGCTGTAATTTATGGTCCGAATTCCATCCCACTTCAAGGTTTGCACTGCGGTTGTGCAACTTAATGAGAAATGAGTTTTAATTAGGTGGGTATGGCTTGAGATTAACAGAATATCTAGTTTTTCCAATGTATTCTCATATGGAAAAATGAAAACTACTAGCAAGTTATATTAATGTTAGTACAAATAACAAACTGTCTGCAGTCGCTAAAAATATCAGTGCTACTCTCGAACGCACCGCCTGATTTTAGTGTCATCACAGTCTAGTACAGGGACATCATTTTAGTTTTACTTGCATTTTTATTGTACCTGCATTTCTGAATGTACTTCACTCCCACCTCTTCACTAATGTCCTTGCTCCCGTCAGACACACAAACTTACGGCCGCTGTTGCATTCAAAGTCTTCAAGCAGTGAAGTAAACACTGCAGTGTATAGTGTGTTTCAGAAATATGGTTGCGTTTTCTATAGAAGAAAGAACCTTTATTAATAATATCGTACTAAAAATTATATTCAAGAAACGATAAATTCAATTTCAGAGAATATGCTTCAAAATGTTTTTAATATGCGTAAAGAATTGAAGCCTGCATTGTAATGAACGGTAACCATTTTCAGCAACATTTTTAAAAATTCAGATTAGCTTATTTTGAATTGAGGCGGCTAGAAGCAAAGGAATGCTAGTGACATTTGTAATAACATGAGTTAAGTGCATCCAGTGTAAGCTAAAGTATCTAAAATTTTAGTGGCAAAGGGATATTTTAATCTCATCACACATTAAAATTTAAATAAAAATTTCACCGATTTTACGAAAGATTAAATATTTAAACCCCATTTTCTCAACAGTAACTTAAGTGCACTTACAGCCCTTTTCTTATGACCCCCTCAATTTAAATGCACTCTCTATATTGTATGTTAACATCAATAATTAATATGCTAAATAAACTAGACATTACATAACGAACATAGCCGAATCAAAAGTTGAGTTTTTGAAGAAAAAAAGTTACTACTCTACTGTATTTTGATAAATTCCATAAAAGTGATGATCAAACTGAAAATCGTAATATCGTATTTCCCTGTAACATAAATGAATACACTACTTTTCTCTCCTCTTATAGCTAGTAAAATGATTTGTTTACATATTGCACTAGTAACATCAAACTCCTGTAATGGAAGGGGGTAACAGTGTTTCCGAGTATAGCCAGGTTAATGTTAAAAATGTTGGTAAAAATAAAGTGATGTCCCTGTATATACAGTAACGAAGCTCAATACGTAGGGAATATGCATCCATAGATAGTTGCTAACCACTAGGATCGCTACTATCGCCTCATCACAGACAATGCGAAATAGTAACGGTACAGTCTATTGTTCCTAGTACCCTCAACAACTCAAGCTTCGTGACTGTATATACTAGATTGTGGTGTCATGGAGACGGCGTATGATTTTCCACTATATCTACAGTTACTATTTTTGTAACTATTCAGTTCGTTTTATGTACTAATGATGCATTTTTTACAGTTAATTTTCTTATCATTAAAAATACACGCGTAATAGAAATCAAATAAGATAAACTTCAAATTTCTGCTTTTCACACAGAAAGCGTCATTTTATAATCCCAGAATGTAAGCTATTTGATTTAATTAGTAAATTCAGTGGTTTGACAAATATACACAGTGATTCAGGACCTCTGCAACAAACTCTGGGGACCGATAGATCTCGCAATGAGGATCATTTTTCGTAAAACAAATCATGTTCTCCGATGTCTCATGTAGGAGCTACGCGACATCGAAAAAAAAGACAGGTTTTAGAGACATTTACAGTTAATTATGAAATTAATTATTCATTTATTTTTTCAAGTACCCTTGCGGACAGGTACAAGTGTCCTGTCATTTTGCTGCCCCATTTGAAAGACGCGCTCTTCGGAACATGCTTCCGTTGCTCATGGAGGATGTACCCTTTACGATGTGAGGGAACATGTAATTCAACATGTCCCAACGCACTTCAACCTGGTTGTACGAGCACATCAACAACATCTATGGAGAGCAATGGATAGGGACAGCCGTACCTGTTGCATGGCCAGCGTGATCACCCGACTTCACGCCCTCAATTTTTTTTGGGACATGTGAAGTAATACACCACTCGAATTGACAGCAGAGGAGAACCGACTATGCGAGTATTAGCTACTTTTGATCAAATTCGACACAGGCCGATAACCACTGCTACGACGGTGCAATGAATGTAATCAGGTTCAGGGTAGACACTTTGAACACCTGTAACATGCCAGCAAACATACTTGAAAAATAATTCATTTCATAAATGTCACTAAAACCTGGTTTTCTTTCCAATGTCGCTTAGCTCCTAACGAGGTATGGGAGAACATGGGTTGTTTTACAAAAAATATGATCCTCATTGTGAGATCTATCGATCCCCAGAGTTTGTTGCAGATGTCCTGAATCACCCTGTACATGTAGTCAGTTTCGCGTATATTCACATGATATAGCCATTTACAATGAAATGATAATAATTTTTTTGTTGTTTACGAAACCAGGTGTATTCCATATTGTATTTAAGCTTATTCTCTACACTGTGTTCCATAATGTCTGACAGGCAATGTAAACATTGCCGGTAGAGAAAGGGAGAAAGATAATTCTTACTCAACCAATGGCACAGGTTACATCCAAGGCTTCTCAAGCTAAAATTACGCGTGATGCTTGGTACATTATAAGAGCTACATATTGAATACTCTATTATTAGTAAATATTCAACGACGCTAGTATCGCATACCAACTGTGACTTTTTTCCTGCTTTCCGTGTTGCTGCATTTCAGTTGTTTTAAGTTTGGAAAATGTAATTTTGACAAATATCTGCAGTAAATTTTAAGAAAATTATTACGCATTACACATTTCTACAACTTCTACGCCAGTGGGAATGAAACTGGAACCTAGGAATTCGAAAAAGGTAAATGTTATTAGTTCAACATAATACTTCACCCGTACAATTTCAAGACACTGCGTGTAGCTGTCTACATCCAACTTCTCCGATTGATTTCAAATTGAAATTTAGATATCATCATCATGATCATCATAAAACTAGGAGGAATAGTTAGGGCTTTAGTTTTTGCCGGCTTCGCATCTTCCATCTTTTGAACGTTCTATGATCTCATTGTCATTTGGACTATATTCAAACAGTAGTTTTGGAAATCTTGACCAACTCATTCTCCAAGGATGATATTTCATTTTTCTATGTTGTTGTTTAGTCAACTGCCCGAAGACAGGTCTGAACCTCATAAGTGATACCAATAAGGAATCATTCATGAGGAAACTAGGCTAGGAGATAATGGGGTAGTCCCTTTCCCCCTCCATTGCGTACATCGCAGATAGCTACATGTTACACTAATCAGAGTTCAGATATACTGGGTGTTCAGTTCAAAATGTGTCTTGGCTCACTGTATGCCGTCATGTGGCTAGCTGATGAGCCTAGAGAATTCAATCTTCCTACACTTCCGCAGCTCAGGTGTATAATCTAAGAGGCAGAGAAGTTGGCTAGCAAGTACGGCGTTCATTCTGAAAAGTACGTGCCGATACGTACGGTAATGCCGGTAGTGGCAGGAATGTGAACTGTTTGGAAATACGTACTGTCGGGATATGGGGAGAGGGTTAAGACGATTACTTACGTATTTGTTGACATTAACTTCGACGGTCAACATGGACACGGAGCATTTGATTTGTGTTGTGAAATGTTACCTACGCAACCGATGATAACAAATACCCTGCGTACGACTTGCCGGCGCAAAACACTTTTCGAAAGAGGTTATGGTAGCACACAGACCGTACAGACCGCCATCTGTTGTTACGACGTTCAAGTTATACCGTACACGTTCTCAAGTTCAGATTGAAGAACGCCTTAAATAATAGGCAACTTCTCTAACATATAAGCTGAAACTCGCTTCAAATCGGTGACCCAACAACAGTGACGTCATGACATACTTTGAAATGAACACCCAGTACACAAACAACTGTTCTTCGTCTGACACATGTCAAGTGAGATATACTGCCTGATAATAGATGTGCATATCAGCCAGAACCTCAATCAGAGGATATTTTCTATATAATTGACTATAATTTACTTACAACTTACTTAAAAATGGTTTTTAGAGAACCCGAAAGTTCACTGCCGCTCCTATCCTGTGCAAGATTAATCCACTCCCTCAAATCCGTTTTAATATTATTCTCCCACTTATATCTCGGCCTCCCTAAAGATCTTCTTCCCCTCAGGTCTCCCAACTAACAGTCTATACGCATTTCTGGATTCACCCAGACATGCTACATGCCTTGCTCATCTCAAACGTCTGAATTTAATGTTCCTGATTATATTAGGTGAAGAATACTATGCGTGCAGTTGTGTTATGTAACTTTCTCCATCCTAATGTAACGTCATCCCTCCTAATCCCAAATATTTTCCTAAGCACCTCATTCTCGAACAGTTTCTCTCTCAAAGTGAGAGTCCAAGTTTCACAACCATACAGAAAGGTAATATAACTGTTTTATAAATTCCAAATTTCAGTATTTGAGAGCAGATATCTAAAGTTTCTCAACCGAATAATAGCAAGCATTTGCCATATTTATTCTGCGTTCAATTTCCTCCCGAGTGTCATTTGTATTTGTTACTGTTACTCCAAGATATATGAATTTTACCACCTCTTCAAATGATAAATTTCAAATTCTCATATTTCCATTTCGTACCAAGTTCTGGTATAATTTCCTTAACTATGGAAATATAATTTATTTCTTGCCTTATATCTTCACTACAATTAATTCAAGATCAGTTTATATTTTTACTGATGTAAGGTATAAAGTTCCTGAAAGGAAACCCTCGTATTCCTCTCTGCAATACTGTTCTCCAACCAGGAGATCAACCTTGAAAGGAATGTGCTTACTATTGCGTCATCTATTGGAGCGAAGTAGATACATAATAATATCCGTTATAACGTCAGTTTAAAAAACATGCGCTCTCCTGCATATGTTATTTCCTGTATGGAGGGATTAAAAGACCAGGAGATTAACAGTAATCTAATTTTGTAACTAGGGTAGTATAAGTATTTGTATCAGTGTGTGACCTTATGACATATTATGACATCAACATTCATTCATAGCATTACCCCGCTGCGTCTCATTTCCCTGAGACTTTCTCCTGGTTGGAGTACAGTAGTCCCAAATATTTTCCTAAGCACCTCATTCTCGAACAGTTCCTCTCTCAAAGTGAGAGTCCAAGTTTCACAACCATAGAGAACCGGTAATATAACTGTTTTATAAACTCTAATTTTCAATTTTTTTTAGAGCAGACTGGATGACAAAAGCTTCTCAACCGAATAATAATAGCATTTCCCATATTTATTCTGCGTTTAATTTCCTCCCGAGTGTCATTTGTATTTGTTACTGTTACTCCAAGATATATGAATTTTACCACCTCTTCAAATGATAAATTTCAAATTCTCACATTTCCATTTCGTATCAAGTTCTGGTATAATTTCCTCAACTATGGAAATATAATTTATTTCTTGTCTTATATCTCCACTACAATTAATACAAGATCAGTTTGTCTTTTTACTGATGCGAGGTATAAAGTTTGTGAAAGGAAACCCTCGTACTCCTCTCTGCAATACGCCTTTCTGGCGTGTCTCCACTGCCACTTACGGGGCGGTTGACATACTCAACACGTATTTAATCGACCTCATATAAAACACATTCATTAGCATAACCGTCCGTGCCGCGTAATAACCGAGATTAGAAGTAATTACCGGCTGCACTTCTGTGAACTTACTGATATGGACTTGCACGATTTTAGGTCTCCTGCCTTGTACGGCGAGATGTAATGGCGGTCGTTATTATTCGCCACCCAACAGATGTCTGCTGATGACTCGCTAGGCGGGTAGGCTAAGGAAAAGGAGCTAACGTCTGCTTATCACGCTATCACGTAGGTACCAATTAGCGAAATGTTGCGAAATCAGACAGGTGAAACATGGTACTTGAATCAACACGCAGAGCAGGGCAAAAATAGGCCTACATGCTTCAGGTGGCTTCCGAACGATACCACTTCCACTCCAAGCTCTGGAATGCATTTTTAGACGAGCAGCTATTAGATCGTATAGTACTGCGGGATACTGGATTCTTGGCTGAAGTTGGTATGATTCTTATTAGTCTTTCTAGATGCAATAGTATCTCAAATAGGTCTTGACGGCCTTCTAAAATGTTCGTATTTTTGTTTGTTAATTCATAACTATACTACTGTGCCATCTCACTAAAGGCTTATGACCCAAAGAGTTGCTAAATAAGATAAATATTATTATTGGAAGTAGGCCTACTTCAGTTTATCTTAACAAGGATAATATTCTGGTTTAGTATTCTAAAGTACTGGGTTACTGACTGCAGTTGGTGTGATTTTTTTTTAAGTTTTGTTCCAGTCTAAATTAGCCCGTCTATTTTTCCAGAGAGATTGCAATAAGCTACATAGGCAATATCAAGGGCATATTGTGAAACTAACGTAACTGACATTTTTAGGTCTTTACACCAATCGATAGTGATTCGTTATTCTACTTGGTCATAAAAGATCTTAACTCAGTTCCGAACAGTCTTGTATATAATACAATTCGTAACTATAAAACATGATGGCATAGTTCATCTGAAATAAGCGTATTGCCTGTTAAGAATTTTGTTGTGAATAAAACATCGATTGTAGTTACGATAGTTTCACATTACATATTTACATATGTAAATAGTAATTGATGATTACTTCTTGAATATCACATCCTTAATACAAGAAATGTATGAAATACAAAAGTAATAGGGAATAATGTAAATAAGTGAATAAATAAAAAAATACGAATCAGTCAGTGAACCAATTACACGAGTCAATGAGAAGCAATCAGACGAGTCAATGAGAAGCAATCAGATGAGTCGATGAGACGCAATCAGACTAGTAGATGAGAAGCAATCAGACGAGTCGATGAGAAGCAATCAGACTAGTAGATGAGAAGCAATCAGACGAGTCGATAAGAACCAATCAGAGGAGTCGATGAGAGGCAATCAGACTAGTAGATGACAAGCAGTCAGACGAGCCGATGAGAAGCAATCAGACGAGTCGATGAGAAGCAATCAGACGAGTCGGTGAGAAGCAATCGGACGAGTCGATGAGAAGCAATCAGACGAGTCGATGAGAAGCAATCAGACGAGTCGATAAGAACCAATCAGACGAGTCGATGAGAAGCAATCAGGCGAGTCGATGAGAAGCAATCAGACGAGTCGATGAGAAGCAATCAGACGAGTCGATAAGAACCAATCAGACGAGTCGATAAGAACCAATCAGACGAGTCAATGAGAAGCAATCAGACTAGTAGATGAGAAGCAATCAGACGAGTCGATGAGAAGCAATCAGACGAGTCGATGAGAAGCAATCAGACGAGTCGATGAGAAGCAAACAGACGAGTCGATGAGAACCAATCAGACGAGTCGATGAGAAGCAATCAGACGAGCCGATGAGAAGCAATCAGACGAGTAGATGAGAAGCAATCAGACGAGTCAATGAGAAGCAATCAGACGAGCCGATGAGAAGCAATCAGACGAGCCGATAAGAAGCAATCAGACGAGTAGATGAGAAGCAATCAGACGAGTCGATGAGAAGCAATCAGACTAGTAGACGAGAAGCAATCAGACGAGTCGATAAGAACCAATCAGGCGAGTCGATGACAAGCAATCAGACGAGTCGATAAGAACCAATCAGAGGAGTCGATGAGAAGCAATCAGACTAGTAGATGAGAAGCAATCAGACGAGTCGATAAGAACCAATCAGAGGAGTCGATGAGAGGCAATCAGACTAGTAGATGACAAGCAGTCAGACGAGCAGATGAGAAGCAATCAGACGAGTCGATGAGAAGCAATCAGACGAGTCGATAAGAACCAATCAGACGAG
Source organism: Periplaneta americana (assembly GCF_040183065.1). Classification (NCBI taxonomy): domain Eukaryota; kingdom Metazoa; phylum Arthropoda; class Insecta; order Blattodea; family Blattidae; genus Periplaneta; species Periplaneta americana. Next base: position 153,063,742 of record NC_091121.1, read on the forward strand.
TAGATGAGAAGCAATTAGACGAGTAGATGAGAAACAATCAGGCGATTCGATGAGAACCAGTTAGACGACTCGACGAGAACCAATCAGATGACTCTATAACATTGGTATGCAATCATATTGCTTCGGATAAACTGTTTATATTTTCTGAATATTTATGATGAGTGATCAAAGAAAACAGTGTTTAGTTTTTTTTTAACGTGGTCTAGTGTTTTTAAGAACTAAGATGTTATAATATTACAAGAAATTATAAATTTTACTGATACGCTCAAAGTAGCATACTTATTAAAGTACAGTTGGATACAGCCATTCTTACTAAAATGTAGTGTGACGGAGACTCTCCTAGTTGCATAAACAACGCATATTTCTATTTGTTTCATTATTTTCTTATGAAATATTGCCAGAATAATGTTGATACGCATTTTGCTGCAATTAAAGTTTAATGATTATTATTTTTATTTGTCTTTATTTTAATAAATGAAGAGTTCGCGGGAAAAACAATGAATGTCACATTTCTGTTAAGGATTAGATAATGATCTAATTGAATCTATAACTGCAAGATGTAGTGCTGTTTCTATAGAAAATAAAGGAAAGGATTACTGTATTCGTGGTGATAATTCTCCTTTTTACCATTTTTCATTAAATTTCGTAGTGATCCATTGAATTAGACAATTACATCAACCTTAACAAAACTGTGACATTCGTCGTTTTTCCCGCGAACTCTTCAAATACAAAAATAAACATTAAGAAAGGGAAAATAGTACAGGTAGCAATTCAAATAGGTTACTCCAGGCATACGACTCTTACAAGGGCAATGAATTTTGACAAGCCAGTTTTCATATTGAAGCAACTCTTAGTTTTCATTTGGCGCGATAGGATGAGTATACCCACACATTTTGGTTTGTGATATCAAAAGTTTGTTTTCGACAATGTCACATTGTGGGTGTACTAACAAACCGAATCCTTTCTGGTACACAGATGTCAGTTAAATACTACAAAAAACACGGGAAAACATTATTAAACATTCGTCTTACAATTAGAGAATACCCGAGAAAAAATCCAATCAAGTAATCAGCCCAAACAGGATTCAAACCTACTCCCAGCCCAACCTTACATCACGAATCGAGCTCGCTACCCCTGAAATGCGCCGGTGAATTTTGCATTTTGACGCAATTTATTTCACACACCTGTAACTTCAGGAACTAAACGAAGTCATTTTATTTATCAAGGCTACCCGTGGTTTCGAGGATCACAATACCTGTAATTTTCTCTGACATTCATTAAAAAAAGCGAATATTCATGCACATTGCATTTTCAGTGACATTCAAATAATAGAAACTATTCATATGAATTGGGTGTGTGGGATGACCTTAAAATTGTGTAACTACTTTGGCCTTGTAAATGACAACCTCCATTTTTTTATGGATAAAACACAAAATTTGTCTTTATGTACTTTTCAAGACCTTCATATGTCAAAGACATAAACATCCAACAAACGGGTAAAATAAATATTTATCTAACGTGTTGTAACTAATTTCCATATGAGCGAACACTGATGTAAGCCGTGTTTTGTTTAAGCATCACATTTGTTCAAGTGAGACAGTGTGCGAGTTTTTATTTATTACTGTTTGCTTTGTTATGTAACTGAGGAGTTCAGAATGATGTGCGGGGGAAATGCAGGTAGTGTTCCATTGATTGGAACTGGCACGTACGGTTGAAGGAAAGCTCTGTTTTCGTTTCAAGGTGAGGACTATATTTTCAGAACACTCAAGTAAGTCCAATACAAATTTTATATACTCTAGTCTGGGTGAAAAATAAATTTTGTTATATAATATTCTTTAAGATGTACCAAGCGATGTGAGTGAGAGACGAAATTTTGTGATTATCTATGAGTTCCGCAATGAATCAGACCAATAGAACAGACTGATTGGACAATCTTGGAAATATAATTTGGGACACCTGAATTTTCTAAGTTCCAGTTATAACACAATGCGCATGCTCATTAACCACTACGTTCGGTTCGCCTCTATTTTAGATTTGTGCGCACGACCCAAGAATATATTAGCAGACGATTTCCAACCGGAGGCCGAAACAGACCACTAAGGGTCTAAATTCATGATGGATGATGATGGTGATGATGATAATGACGTAAACTATTTAGTTATTCCTAATTGAAAACATTATGCAAGTTAGAGAAACTTCTATTCTAAGTGGAAGAACTTGTTTGAAACTAGAGGACGCTTATGTAGAAATAATCAAACTCTACACTTTCTTAGATTTCGTCACTAATAATAATTTATAGTAATGTCACAAGAGGTCGATATCGAGTCACATTTATTAGGACTATTTCGTGAATAAAATAAAAATGTAAATAATATATCCCTAAAATTCGCTCACAAAATGTTAATAATTGTATATTTATGAATACTTAACCTATTCAGACATTGTGACAAAATAGATGAATAACGATTACTGCAATAAATAAATTGAATGTTATTCAGTAATACCAATTGAGAAAAGCGAAATATAGATTTTAAAATGTTAATTGCATGTACTGCGCTTTTCTCTTGTTATTATAACAAAAATACGTTTTCATTATATTCTGAAACCATAATTTAATTTAAACATTTTATAGTATAATTACAATTACCTGATTAATACATTAATTAAATGAACAATTGTTATGAAGGACTGTCATTTTCTTTAGATACAATGGACATGGAATTAGAAGATGAAGATGTAGATGTGAAAGTAGGATTTCGCACTTTATTTCATGCTCATCGATTTACGTGAAAACAGTTGGCGATACTGACTAAACAAAAGAACGACCATCCGATAAATTGATAGTGATAAATCGAGCTGCAGAAATTATCACGATGTATGACTGATAGGTTGGAATTCAAAATTTGATTATGCTTCATCGGCCGAAAATGGAATGACGTCACATAGGCTAAACGAAATAGTCGTGATAAATTTACATATTATAAATCATTACATTCTCGATTCAGTTGCTTGTCTTCTTCTCAAATAGTCTCCTCCAACTTTGTTACTTTGTTTTTCTGTCCGTTTTTCCATTTTCCTTGCCGCCATTTCTCTACAGATAATCCTCTTTACGGCTTGAGATGGGGCATATTAAAGCACCGTAACGTCACAGGAGATGAACTACATGAACTCTTTATAGTGAACATTCCACGGAGCCGACAGAAGTAAAAAGTCCGCCTTGCAGGCGTTGGAAGCAGGATAGGTACAGAGTCCGTGGATATACAGAATAGCGCAATCACCGAGTCGGCCGCCATTGTTAGTCCTTTTCAACACGCTACGGATAGGAATATTTGAAGTAAAACTCAGATATTTTTAATTTGAAGGCCAAAAACGTCTAAAGGATCTTCTCACATTATAGAACATTATTATCAGTCAACATACTAATGTATAAAAACTTCATTTAATATTTATTACAGCATAAATACGCATTTAAGTGTTCAATATACTCCTTCATAAACATCACAGCAGCATGAACTTAATAAATTACAAGTAACAAATGGAAACAACAATTTTGCAAATAAAATAACAATAAATCTAAACATTTCCAACTGCGTTCCTCGTGCAAACTCTCCGGCTTCCGCATATAAGGGCACACTATACTGAAATTTCTCGAAGTTTATTAGTTTTAAGAGTTCACAACAGTGAAACCAATAACTACCATACTTACGAAGCTAGATTCACCAAATTTTGATCACTGGTATATCTGCTTGTTAGTGACAAGTGTACAAAATTGCATCCGCCTATGATACGTGGTTTGCATTTTATTAATTATTTTACTAAAATATTGAACCGCTTTATATAAAAAGTCGCACTACAATTGACATTATTCTTAAGTGATTTTCACTTACATGGCTCCTTACATACATGGAATCAAAGCTTACTATAAGGTTTTGTTGTAAAATTAATAAGTAAATTGCTAGAATTTTTTAGTTAATGAAAAAAATTAATAGTCATAAAAATTCCTAGTAATTTACCCATTCGCTGTACAGAAAATTCCAATAGTAATGTTTGTTTCTAGGTATATACAGAATCTAATAAGTGAATATCAATGAAAAATAATGTAAATTGTGACGCAAGGGACTTTTTGCATTAAGCAATACACTATATAATTAAGTTATTAATAAAGTGCAAACCACTTATCATAGAGAGAGACGAAAGTTTGTACATGTGTTATTATCAACTAGAATACTAGTGATAAACATTGTGTGAGTTTAGCTTTAAAAGTATGGAAGTTAGTAATTTCATTATAATGTCCCCAAGGATACACTGATGTGAGATTTTGTCATTTTTGGTAAGAAAATCGTTTCTTTGTTTTTATCTTTAAAAATTCATTTATGGTCTAAAGATGCCCTCTGCCAATTTTCATGATCATACGACCGGTCTATCAGCTGTTTAGGGTCACATTTTTAAAAGGCTGCGAGCTCTGACTGTTAATTTAAATTCTCCGTCCACGACCCCCACTCTGAATTCTGCAACCATTTTGGAAATTACGCTATATTTCATACATTATTTATTATATTAGATTTCCGATTGAGCCAGTGTAGCTTCTTGACTTCTCGAAATATTTCTTCATAGAATCCAACAGGTGTTAGACCTACGTACTTCAAAGGCTGCTTTCCTTTAAAAGATATTCAGTTACAAAGGAGAGCACAACTCTTATCTAAAGGAAAATTCCACTTGTTGCTAGTAGCCATAACAACGTGTTTTCCATGCTTGGTTTTTGTTTGTGATACAAGAAATATTTGCAAGTTCTAACAGTTTTATTGTTAGTGTTATAATAGTGTCTATAGTCCATAGTGATTTGTAAATAATATTTATCTATTATAGTGTTTTCATAAGATTACATAATTTTTAGTCATCTTTATTTACTAGTGTAGGTTAGGTGTGCACAGCGTGGTAGCGTATATAAGGATAAGTTCTGTATATAATATGATAGTTCTACATGTTTCAAAATGCCTAGAAAATAAAAAAGACAGAGACCTGGTTAATTATTATTATCCCAAACTTTTGAAGTCAATTTTCTCCTTTTTAATTTTCTGTAAATTTTGCATTGCTAAAAATGCTACTCTTTCTACAGATTCTGTACTACATGCATGATTTTTGTAGAGGTTTTTGAATATGTTCTTAACAAAACTTACTATCAGTATTATACCTAACACTCATTTTTTTTGTTGTTCTTGTTGTTTAGTCAATTGTCCGAAGACAGATTTGAACCCCATAAGTACCACCAATAAGGCATCACTCATGAGAAAACTAGGCCAGGAGATAATGGGGTAGGGTGGCAAGTTTCTTTCCCCCTCCAATGCATACTTCGCCGATTAGCTACATATTCCACTAATCACACTTCTGATACTTACAAACAATTGTCTTCCTCTGACACATATCGTCAAGTGAGATGTACTGCCTGATTATATCTATATGCATATCAACCAGAAGAGGTATTTTTTAATATTAAGTTTTTTATGCTCGAGTTGAATTTTTCTGTTTTTACACTTTTAGTGCATTAAATATGTTTAATTATTTTTTAGTAAAATAAAGAGGAAAATTGTGTAGTAAGTTTCGTTTCTGAAGGTCTGACACGTATGTAGACAAAAATTGTGGCCAAAATAGTAGCAATTTTTGGAAACCTAAATTTGCACAATTTAAAATTACAAATTAAAAGTACAAAATTTCATAGATCTACTTAGAATAGTTTAGAAAATTGAAATTTCACATCAGTCTAACCTTAATAGGGTTTCTAGTTTCCACGGTCTTTGTATTTTCTAATCGAGCCAAACAATACAATCTTGTCTCAAGAACAAATTCAGAACTTCACAAATACATTTTGTCATTCTTGCAAATAGCAAATAGGATCAAATTCAGAAATGCTTGATTTGAAAGGGAGAAGATGGTAAAAATTTGACACTGATACTAATTGGTACGTGACTTTCATTTGTTTTATGTAGAAATATCATTGCTGAATCAACTTAAATTCTAGATTAGTTTTATAAAAATATTTTGGGGCCCAAATTTTGAAAAAATAAATATCAAAATACAGTCATTCATTAATGTCACAATGTATGCTCGCTTAGGTAGCGGATCGTTCCTTTTTATATTTATAGTCACTTCTTTCCTTTTTCCTTATTTCTTTCACCTTGTCACAGAGAAAACAAATGTGCGCTTTTTTCAGTTCTCTGTGAACAGTTCTGAACACAGTAGCATTGCATTTTTTCATATTTAAATTACATTCTTTCCCTATGCAACTGTATACTGCATAGCGCGCGCTGGACAAACAATGGCGGATTTGTCGGCATTTGCCGGCTCAAACGATTGCGGTACTCTGGATATCCACGGACTCTGGATAGGTACAAATACAATGTTTTCTTGGCTTGACACTACTAGTAAAATGTGATGTGGCCAGAATCACGTTCAAGCCACCTTTATCTCCTGAAAAGATACGGCACTCAATTTTATTTAAGGCTGACTAGATCCGGTAAAATGACAGCAGGAATCCTTCAGGTCTACACTTACGCATGAGTTGTCAAATGTGGAACAATGACGTATCAGTTAATCGCATGTCCATCATTAAGTTAGTTTATACTTATTTCTAGACATTTTAAATCTCAGCAGGTTATTCTACAGAGTGAACCATAAGTAATGTTATCAATTTTAGGAGATTATTCTTTGAGATATTTCAAGCAAAAAAGTTGAAAACAATTTTGCTCGTATTCGTTTCCTTTTTGAGATAAAAATTGTTTTACATGAAACATTTCATAGCTTATTTTGCGAAAGCCATTGACTGAATTCTCAATATGCCCAGTCAATTTAAGAGAGCAGAATATTATGATAATAAATGATTGAAAGAATAATAGTTTTGTCTTTTAGATGTACAGGAATTTGATCTGAACAAATGTAACATTGAAAAATTTCTTTGCAGGACGAAAAGTTACTTTGTACGATATGATATGATATGATACGAATAAGTCGTGTCCCATGTAGGGCAAAGGCCTCCTAAAAGAGAGAGTTCTTTGGAAAACCATGTGGTGGGCTAATCCATAGGCCTATGATATTGTATAAATGTTACATATATAATCTAAAACAGACAATTAACAATTAATTAACTGGTATATACAGAGTGTTAAAAAAGTATCCAATATTTTAGGAGGTGATAGTATGCATAAAAAAAAGAAAATAATGTCTAATAAACATGGGTCCTACAACACATACTTTCTGAGATCTGAACACTTGTTCATAGGAGGTGCTCAATGTACTAACGTAAGCATGAAGTTTACTTTGCAATGGTTTACTGAATTTAGGCATTCTATAGCTAACTGTTCTTATACCTTCTGTCAACCGACAATAACTGACTGTTCCTAACTCAAATTTCTTTCTTCTACAATAATAAACACGTGTAGCACAAAATTGCAACAGTAAGATTTGAAAATATGAAAGCAAACAATTGAAAATGCTACGAGACAACTTCTATGAGAACGAGCTTAATATTTAAAATTATGAAGCTGATTGTTGGTACCGTGAAGACATGACAATAGTATTATATTTGTAAATGTGGATTGTCGATCATTATTCATATTACACCAACAGTCTTACTAATAAACCGTGTATAGTTTTTATACGGGACTTATGCAGAGTTGAGACAGAAAACTTTACTAATAAACCATGCATAAGCAGTGGATGTATAAACAGGCTGTAGATATACCATGGGAATTGTTTGCAGTAGTTATATATGCGAAACCCCTTGTTTAAGAGTTGTATATAGAGAAAAAATGGCCGCCCCTCTAACAGCTGTTCGTATTGACTGTCATTTTATTATGATGGTTGCCTTGTAACAATAGAAGAACAAACCAAAGAGCACAGAATAATTAGAATAATATTGCTGTAGCTGTACTCTTTGACCAAAATATAGTGTGGTAATCGATTAGAGCCAGTTGTACTATCGATACTTAACACGCCACAGTAGAGCACTCTACCGGATGCAATAGAGAACCTTTCGTAACGAAGTAATGACGAAACTATGACGTAGCTGTGTAACAGTTATACTGGGTGTTCAGTTCAAAGTGTGTCATGGCTCGCTGTATGCCGTCATATGGCTAGTCGATGAGCCTAGAGAATTCAATCTTCCTGCACTTCCGCAGAGGTGTACTACCTATGTGTCAGAGAAGTTGCATAGCAAGTACGGCGTTCATTCTGAAGAGTAGCCTACTTACTGATATGTACAGTAACGCCGGTAGTGGCAGGAATGTGAATTGTTTGGAAACATGTACTGAGGTGAGTTTTTTTCTTACTGTCGGGATATGGGGAGAGGGTATTTACGTATTTGTTGACATTTACTTCGACGGTCAACATGGACACGGAGCATTTGATTTGTATTGTGGAATGTTACCGTACGCAACCGATGATAACAAATACCCTGCGTACGACTTGCCCGCGCAAAACACAGTTCGAAAGAGGTTATGGTAGCACACAGACAGTACAGACCGCCATCTGTTGCTACGACGTTCAAGTTATACCGTACACGTTCTCAAGTTCAGATTGAACGCCTTGATTAATAGGCAACTTCTCTGACATAAAAGCTGAAACTCGCTTCAAATCGCTGACTCACAACAGTGACGTCATGACACACTTTGAAATGAACACCCAGGATTGTTATACACGACGTATGTAGTGATTATTAGTACGGAATTTACACACGACGTATAAACGAGATACTCATTGTATAAGTATAAAACAGTTAAACATCTGTATATAGAGTTTTTATTAGTAAGACCGCAATAGTATTAAAGCAAGATTATTAGCAGATTAAGCACCGAAATAAATTACTTTTAGGTACTATTGTTAGTCAAGTTTGTCATTGTTTCTAATATTTAAATTTCATACACATTACAATTAGGTATTGCTAGAAGTATTGATTTGTGTGTTTTTTTTTCTATTCATTTTTTAATCCAGATTAAAACTGCACGTTTCTTGTTTATGTTAGTTAATTAGTTAGGATACAATTAATTAATCATTTAAAGTTTGTGTGACTGCAACCTGTGTATATATTTTTGTGTGGCTTTACTTTGTTTATAGTGTTTTTTTCTCTCTCTTTATTTCTTGTGTAGCTTTACTTTGTATATAGTGTATTTTTTTTCCTTTTATATTTATTTCTATTATTGTATTTGTATTCTTGGTGTTGAGGAAGAGAAGGCCTGATGGCCTTAAGTACACCAGAATAAATAAATAGAAAATTGCAGATAAACAGGAAATATTGCTTTAAAATGACAAAAAAAAAAGGCATTTATTAGTAAGAAACAGCTGAAAAAGGCAAAATAGGCAAAATAAAAATTGGCCCTACCACTTTGATTTACTCCAAATCACATTATATCTATGCAATTAATGATTTACTCCCACCCAGTAAAAAAGGAATTTTGCCAAACATCCGGGCTCTATAGTTATTAATTTCATGTACCTTATAATAATCCGTTGAAAGTTAGAATTTATAAAACAGTTATATTACCGATTGTTCTTTATGGTTGTGAAACTTGGACTCTCACTTTGAGAGAGGAACATAGGTTAAGGGTATTTGAGAATAAGGTGTTTAGAAAATATTTCGGGCTAAGAGGGCCGAAGTTACAGGAGAATGGAGAAAGTTATAAAACACAGAACTGCACGCATTGTATTCTTCACCTGACATAATTAGAAACGTTAAATCCAGACGTTTGAGATGGGCAGGACATGTAGCACATATGGGCGAATCCAGAAATGCATATAGAGTGTTAGTTGGGAGGCCGGAGGGAAAAAGACCTTTAGGGAGGCCGAGACGTAGATGGGAAGATAATATTAAAATGGATTTGAGGGAGGTGAGATATGATGATAGAGAATGGATTAATCTTGCTCAGGATAGGGACCAATGGCGGGCTTACGTGAGGGCGGCAATGAACCTCCAGGTTCCTTAAAAGCCAGTAAGTAAGTAAGTAAGTAAGTAAGTAAGTAAGTAAGTAAGTAAGTAAGTATAATAATCCGTTCATTACACACACTCAAATCTTACAAGTAGTATTATTTGTCATAATTCCAGTACCGTACCGTAATTCCTATACTATATACGTTATAAGCAATTATAGGTGTTTTCTCAAATCCCCCGCCTTTGTTTCTTCATTCTCGTCTTTTAAAAGTTTTTCTTATATATCCAGATGCTCTCTACTCTCCGCACGTCCCCGTTCAGAACAAAGATAATGACAAGCAGTCTTACTAATGAACCGTGTATAGTTTTTATACGAGACTTATGCGGAGTTGAGACAGAAAACGTTACTAATAAACCGTGAATAAGCTATGGACGTATAAACAGGCTGTAACTATACAATAGGAATTGCTTTGCAGTAGTTATATGCACGAAACCCTTGTTTAAGCGTTGTATATAGGGAAAAAATGGCCGCCCCTTTAACAGCTGTTCGTATCGACTGTCATTTTATGATAATGTTTACCTTGTAACCACAGAAGAACAAACCAAAGATCATAGCATTATTAGAATAATATTGCTGTATTGTTAAATCTTTGACCAAAATGTAGTGTGGTAATCGATTAGAGCCAGTTGTACTATCGATATTTAACACGCCACACTAGAGCGCTCTACCGGATCCAGTAGAGAACCTCAGATATTCTATTACCTTTCGTAACGAAGTAATAACGAAACTATGACGTAGCTGTGTAACAGTTATACTGTTATACACGACGTTTGTAGTGATTATTAGTAAGGAATTTACACACGACGTATAAACGAGCTACTCATTGTATAAGTATACGACAGTTAAAGTCTGTATATAGAGTTTTTATTAGTAAGACCGAAGGTATTTAATATACAATGTATATATACGATGTCGATATTGCCAATTCGGTCAAATTCGTTACTGCGATATTGGAATGTAGGAACAATTGCTGTAACGGGTCAATTGGAAAGAATACTTCGTTCCCGTTAGTGTAGGCGACCCGTGTGTAACCTTAGTTGAGAAGCATGAGATATGGCGGGCAGGAAGACGAGATGATGAGAGGCTGTGTTCCCTTGATTACAGTCATGGGAGCGGTGATAATGAGCGACGTCTGCAGCATCTAGCTGCTTCTAATAATAGTGCAATGTTCAGAACGCACACGCCCGCCCGCCCGGCCCACTGGGAACACACAGTTTTCGAGTTACGATTCACTTTCACTCCGCGACAGAAAGTTGTTGCTTCCTCTCCTGCGAATATTGTGGAAGATCTAAAATACCCGCTCGAAGAGAACACCTCTTGCCCTGTCAAACAACAATTATAATTAAATAGTAATGAATACATAAGCGTTATTGTGTTGATTATATTGTGTTCACTGGGAATTATTATTGTTTAGTCTATGCCCGAAGACAGGTCTGAACCTCACAAGTGATACCAACATGGCAACACTTATGAGGCAACTAGGCAAGGAAATAATGGTGTAGGGTGGCCAGTTCCTTTCAATCTCCACAAATTATGTTACTTGCATGAAAATATAAGAAATTTTATCTCGGAATGAACATGAACGTTACAGTTTATGCCAGGGATGGCCAACCTGTTTTGAGCTTGGACCAGTAACTTGATAGACAGTATTTGAGGGACCACTTAATAAATTTATATAAACAACTATTTTGAGTCTAACCTACCTATTAAGTTTTAGTAGAATATTCAGATAAATGTATATTAAAAAAATTTAAAGTCATTCAATAATTATTCACTTCATTTTGAAAGAACGTCACATAATTATACACTTTTTTAACACTGATTTGTCATATAAATACTTCTAACGAGGTGTGATCATTAAATTCCGAGACTGTCCCATAAATCGAAATAAAATTACTCGATTTAAATTTGGCTATCATCCCCTTCAAAGTAGTCCTCTTGGGCAGTTACACACTGATTCCAGCGCGTCTCCCATTTTTGGAATGCCTCCGGGAAGTAGTGTTCTTGAAGCCTGTCAAGCACCTTCTGTTTTCGCGTTGGGTCTCCTCCACAGTACCTTTAGATTGAATTTCATCTTCGGAAACAAAAAAAAGTTTGCAAGGGGCCATCTGGAGCGCTGTAAGAGTGTTAAAAAGAACTTCCCTTTGTGCACAAGTAATGAGAACAGGAATGGAGAGCTCCCAATATTTTAAGTGGGAAGTTATAATTATCCGAGACAGAATGAGATAATAATAATAATAATAATAATAATAATAATAATAATAATAATATCTAAATATAATTAAATTATTAAACTCAATCATGATTATAATTATAATTTAATTAGACTGCATTCGTAAGAAATTATTTAGCCTTTTCTTGAAAGCAGTTATTGTCTGGCAGCCCCTAATCTTCTGAGGTAGAGAACAAACGCAAGAACAAATAACTTAATATTGTTAATCCTATAACTATCATCTCAGTATGGCGCGTCCCGAGGTTGCGGATAGAGGAGACGGTCTCCAGATATGGAGGGCAGCTGCGAATATATTGAATAAGCAGTCGCGGACAGCCTATAGCCTAAGTGATGGTCTCCAGCTTGGGGTTGGGCGAAGGGCTAACAACCCATTACTAAGTTTCGGAATGGGACTGATTTTTTGGCAAGACCACAAACCTTTGAGGAGGCCGAGACGTATATGGGAGAATAATATTAAAATGGATATGAGGGAGGTGGGATATGATTCTCGGGACTGGATTAATCTTAAAATTCATTATAATGGTATTTTCCGATAAGTCTAATATGTATTTCAGTCTAATTACTGATCAAAATATTACAAAAACAAATATTATAACACATAATAATTTGCTTTTATTCAATATCTTATGCTAACGTTTTCGTAAATTACAATATCTAAACGTTTTTACATGTTAAATGTTTAGTTACAATAATAATTAACAATAAAATACATGCGAGTGATTGATAAGTCATTAGACTGAAATACATCTTTAATTAATTAAAGTGTTTGATTAATCTTGCTCAGGATAGGGACCGATGGCGGGCTTATGTGAGGGCGGCAATGAACTTCCGAGTTTCTTAAAAGCCATTTTTAAGTAAGAAAGTTAATACTATGGACAACATATCTAAAAAACCGTTCTATTAAAAATGCGCCGTGCTAGAGAATTTTTCCATCATAATCCGAGCATCAGTTAGAAAATTAAACTGAATCAAGAAATTCCCTTTGACTGTCTTCACGAAATGAAATACAGTACTATGTTCACAGAGGGACTTCTTGCAAAAAAGAGTCTATGGTCAGGTGTGTCGCGAGCTGAAACAAAATCGATGACTTAAGACATGAATTAAACAATGTCAGGAAAAGTGGTACGAACACGTGGAAAACATGCAAGGAACTCACATTGTGAGGACGAGAGCTACAATCACATCAAAAGAATAAAAAGCAGGAGAGGACTTGCAGAGCTACCAACAGTTTTATGCTGAGCTGAGAAAGCACGATGATGACGATCATGATGATGATGATGACGATGATCACCACCATACTAACATTTTCACATCACCACAATCACTTTAATCAAACATTAGGAGGAGCGCAATGTAACAAGAAATCTCTTTGATTAAATTTTTCGTAAACATAGGTGCCCGAGTCAGACGCTCGACTGCCCATCACTGTGTTTTTCTTCTATTTCAATATTGATGTAATTTCAAAATAATCAGACACATTACTGTAAGTTCTTTCTTGTGTAAAAGAGTCACAAATATATTCAGGTATCTACTGAAAAAAATGAGAAAAATATCTCAGTAAATTAGGTGTTCCCAGCCAAATACGTGTTGTAATGTGCTTAAAGTGCCCATCACTATATACTTTACGACAACACTCAAATTTGAGTCCAATGCCGGGACGAGATAGGATAGTATGTTTATGATACCTCCAAGTGACATTCACAGAATACTGAAGGTATACTTCATTTGTTCGATCACAGATTCGAAATTAGAAATCTGCAGTTCTTTCATGGCCACACTTTCTCCAGACTAATTACTGGCCACTTATTCTAATTACTACGTTATTGTCTTTCACTTTCTTACATACTCTCAGGCACACAGCTGCGAATTCTTAATACTTCGTGTGCTGGTACTGCAATATTCAGGTACTGCAGTGAAGTGTAATTTGTTTACATTCATTAAAATATAACAAAACACAGTTAAGTCATTACTCTGATCACATATATAACAGATTGGCCATCCACATGTTAAAAAAACGTAACATATGGAAGAGAACAACCACCAGGATCGCCACTGTTGATTGGTAACGAACGTTAGATGGAAGTATAGTTGCTCCATGCATTTCAATTGAGAGTTATAACGTCACTTCTTACGCTGTCGCTAGAAGGCAGTATAGTGAAATTGATAAAAGTTGTTACCTTCATAGCCCATAACGCTGATCAATCTGTTAGTTTATTTTATTTGAATATACAATTTCTTGACCCCTATTTTACCCGAAAGTACATTAGGGTTATAGTTATAGCATGAGTTTATATTATTATAATGAGAATTCATTTGACGTGGGTAATCCAGTGTTGCTACTTACAATAATTTGAATTATTTACAAGTTCTTAAATTATATTACATATAAAATTACATTGACATGGGTAACCCAGTCTTGCTACTTAAAATTAACACTTATATATACTACAATAATTTGAATTATTTACAAGTTCTTAATTATATTACATATAAATTTACATTGACGTGGGTAACCCAGTCTTGCTACTTAAAATTAACACTTATATCTACTACAATAATTTGAATTATTTACAAGTTCTTCAATATATTACATATAAAATTACAAAACTCTTTATAACAGCACGTTTTTGTGAACACATTGAATAGTGGTTTGTCATATATTACATTACAAAACTGCAAATGTTAGTGTGTGATCTGGAGTTATTATGTGATATTTCAACATTTAATTTAAGAATTTCTGGTGAAGAAATAACGGACAAAAATTGTCTCCGGCACCGGGACTCGAACCCGGGTTTTCAGCTCTACGTGCTGATGCTTTATCCACTAAGCCACACCGGATTATAGTTGCCATGCCGGATTGAATCCTTTCAGTTTAAGTTCTACCTCTCTGTTCTCCTTTGGTGGCCTACCCTCAAGTACTGTACTGTGTCATAGAATATGCGACAGTGGCACACAGCGTATTCCGAATCTCACAAGGCTGGTGGACATCAATGACGTCACGCTGCAGCGAAATAGGAACAAAGCAGCTGGAAGGTAAAATGGCCATCATTGCGGCTGTACAAGTTGCTGTATGTGCTACACTAGCACGATTTTGCGAAATTTCCATACTGTTATCTCGTTCAAAGAAAACAATTTAGTTCTTGAACCAGTACAAATTTCGGTCCGATGATATGTTCGTTCATAAGTCATTAACATAGTTTTTTTACGTTGTGCTCATTAAAAACAGTACAGCAGAACACATCGCCATGACAACAGAGCATGATATAACATAGTTTTTTTTTTACGTTGTGCTCATTAAAAACAGTACAGCAGAACATATCGCTATGACAACAGAGCACGATGTTATTCGTCTGTAAATTCCCGCCCTGTACAAGAACTAATCAGATTCACTGATGACGGCTGATGGATACTGCCACCACCTCTGCAAGCTCATGGAACCGATGCGACACCGGTGGAGCAACAGTGACGTCATCGTTGAAATTCGGAACACCGTGATGCCATCAGATTGCTCAGCACTGAGATTCGGAATACGCTCACAATGCCCAACATTATCTACAGAGGTACACTCATTTAAATGGCCGGGGTCCGACGGAACAAGGCGCCGTCTTGAATCACTAAGTCATTACTAAAGCTTATCATATTACTATGATGTACCGAAGTACATATGATATTCCCATGCAGGAATTCTGCATTACCATATGGTGAAGAATGGGTAGAACTGAGAAAAATTCTCTTCGGCACAGGGACTCGAACCCGGATTTTCAGCTCTAAGTGCTGATGCTCTATCCGTCGGACGCCGGCCACTTAGTCACTCGTAATAAGTGCACCTCTGTACATAGTGTATTGGACATTGTGCCACTGTCGCATATTCTGTGACACAGTACATGAGGGCTGGCTACCCAAGGGAAAACTGAGAGGTAGAACTTAAACTGAGAAGGATTCAATCCAGCATCGAAACCGGAATCCAGTGTGGTTTAGTGGATAAAGCATCAGCACGTTAGAGCTGAAAAACCGGATTCGAGTCCCAGTGCCGGAGAGAAACTTCTCCTGCACGGAAATATCATGTCTTTGGTACATCATAGTAATTAAGAATTTCTGTATTGTAGGATGAAAATTTGATGCGGATTAGCTCCGAGCCTTCAGGTCCAAAAGAGCAAATCTACATATGTATTCTTCAACCATATGCTACATGAGATCTCCGCCTTTATTTTCTCTCCGAAGAAAGCCATTTTATGACTCTCTATTGCTCTTAAATATCCGTCCACTTCGCCCGTATTATTTACTAAAACAAGTGCTTAAATTCAGTCAACCGTTACCAGAAAATCTGTCAAATTTTGGTAGTTCAACTGGCCTTTAACATACTAGAAGAACTTTAACTGCGTCGTAATAAGATTCCATAACAAACAACCTCTTTTTCTCTCTTTTCGCGAAACAGCGCATAGGTAAGCACTGGAAATCAAAGAATTCATAATCAGTAAACACCATAGTTTGTCTTTGTAATTACTCGTAATAATATAACAGAGAAAGTAAAATTCGCATTGTTATGGAACATTTTAACAGTGTAGGAACATTCAGCAAGTCGCAACACATTATTAGTCAAAGTTGTTTTATATGTATTTACTCATTTCAATTCATGATAACATGTTAATCGATTACGCTTCAGTCGGTACAATAGTGCTACACAAGTACAATCACGAAGGCTATCTCCTCAGAAAGCATTTCCCTGTACCGCATTAAATACTACAAGTCTGTTATCTGCTGACGTCAATGTACCGAATCTAAAATAAAAACAGTACTTTAGTATATTATTTTGCTCTGAAAGGGGACAAAAGGGTGAAAGCAGCATATGTGACAGACATTTGTGGTTTCTCCCCATTACAGAATGCGTAGTTTACTACAAGTAACGGAATAAACGTAATAATAGGAAGATACACTATAAGTAACTTCTTTCCTCTATAATAAATGAGACACTAATATCGGTATCCTGTACATGATACGTACTTCATCATTTTGTGTGTTTTATTAAGCAAGTTATATCTATCATCAGATTACCAGAAATGTTTTCTTTAGCATTACACATATCCACTGTGTCAAAAGCCTTTTCTAAATCCACAAATACTACATAAACTTCTTTATTCTTCTCTAGGTATCTTTCGCCGATTGTCCGTAGCAGTCCAATTGCATCTCTTGTACCTTTTCCCTTCCTGAAGCCAAACTGCTCTTCTTAGACGACATTAAGATATATGGATCATATGTGAAGATAAAGAGGAATGCAGAAAATAGGAAAGACTGGAGAAAGCTGGGTTTGTAATAAAAGACCTGCCTTTGGGCAGAACACTAAATGAAATGAAATATTGTCTTCATACATCATTCCAAATATATCACAAAATATTTTATTGTGCACCTAAATAAAATTTTCGTTTTCTACACTATAGACAAAATGGATTTTCTGTAACTCAAGAAAGTGCATTATTTGACTTCATAATGAACTGTATGATTTGATGTGACTACATATAACTAATTTCGCAGAGATTCACGTAAAGTATTATTCATTCATTCATAGTTTTCTGCCCAAAGACAGGTCTTTAACTGCAAACCCAGCATTCTCCAGTCTTTCCTATTTTCCGCCTTCCTCTTAGTTTCAATGTTGTCCATAATCTGATATCTTCTTCTGCCCCGAACTTTTATCCCATTTACCATTCCTTCCAGTGCATCCTTCAGTAGACAGTTCCTTCTTTTTTTTAAGTAGATTATTTCATGTAGTAGTTCGCTGTCAGCCTTTAGGCTTCGTGAATTGTGATATCGACAGTTCAACTATGGGGAAAACTCAATTTTGTCAGAATTTCCGTAGTGAGCGGTTACAAAGCGAAGTGTATAAGAACTGGTTAGCTCCCGTAGAATTTTTAGTAGGTTATTTCACGACGCTTTATCAACATCTTTGGTTATTTAGTGTCCGAATGAGATGAAGGTGATAATGCCGGTAAAACGAGTTCGGAGTCCAGCACCGAAAGTTACCCAGCATTTGCTCATATTAGGTTGAGGGAAAATCCCGGAAAAAAACATCAACCAGGTAACCGGGAATCGAACCCGGGCCACCTGGTTTCACGGATAGACGCGCTAACCGTTACTCCACAGGTGTGGACGCTCCCGAAGTGTTACTGTAAAATATTGTAAGTGTTTTGTGGACGCCAAGAAATTAGCTTTGGATAAGTGTATTGGCACTGAAAAAACATACTGCTCGACAGGCAAAACTTAATTTTCAACCCGTATAGGCTAAGTTGGCAGATAACGTTATTGACCTCATAGGAACGAGTGTTGTGTATCAAAGTGGCGAAAAAGAATGTGAAGCTGGACCTCAAGACAGATTGAAACAGGCGAAGAGGAGGAAGACGACTGCATGGCAATGAAAACATTTTAGGAGGAAGGATAACATATGCTTAGAGAAGCATAAATGAAGCTAAATTATTATTATTATTATTATTATTATTATTATTATTATTATTATTATTATTATTATTATTGGTGGTGGTAATGTTGCTGCGAAGGTATGTCGACGGTAGAAAATATTTAGGTAAA
Source organism: Periplaneta americana (assembly GCF_040183065.1). Classification (NCBI taxonomy): domain Eukaryota; kingdom Metazoa; phylum Arthropoda; class Insecta; order Blattodea; family Blattidae; genus Periplaneta; species Periplaneta americana. Next base: position 153,082,528 of record NC_091121.1, read on the forward strand.
ATTTGAGGTAAAATTTAGCACCTTTTTGGTATCAGTCTAGCCTGTTCTGTAGTTCCGCAGTTGACAACACTGAGAAGCATAGGTCGGTCATAAAGAAGGTGAAAATATGGCATGGAGGCAGGGTATTGCAGGTAAAATGTCCATATTGGAAGGAAGAGAAAGCCCTATATTGTGCTTAGGTTGATATTCGGCGACGTAGATTTACGGCATGCAAAATAAATCCGTCCCTGAATGAGAGGAGCTCAGGCAAAATTTGGACGGAGGTACCCAATAAGAGACCAAGCGCCAAAAACCTATTTCGAGATATTGGCCATTGAAATAATTTCTTTCATAAAACATTTTAGGCCTATGCAAGAAGTATTATAACATTCTTACTATTAGAAAAAATAGCACAAGTAATATCAAAAAAGGCTAACCGATTTTTGATAAGAGACCAGCAGTTGAATTAATATTTCATAGCAAAATAAATAAACGAATTTTATGCAATAAACGAATTTTTTGCTTATAAATAGCAGCAAAATTCAGATATCGCATTCTTGATTTTTTCCGAGTTGAGTTAGCCTGCCATCAACAGATTTGTGCAAATATCTCACTTTTTTTTTTAATTGTCGGTTGGTCTATTATTACGTAACTCCGTCCATTTAACTGTCATTTATCGTTCTCATCAAAATTAATCTATTAACCATCATCGCCCCATATCACTCCAACATCAAGGGTAATTCATTCTTTCCTTATACATGCTTCCACTTGAGAAATTAACTTTTTCGCACTCCAGAGTTGCAGATTTCAGTATAGCCTAACACCGAATACGTTACCTTTCAACCAACCGTGTTTGTTTCAAATGATACTAACAGTTCGGCTTGAATCTGCATATACTGTGAGGAATTTGTCTTATCTCTGGTTGCAACATTATTCTTAAGGGCCACTGGGGATGTTGGGGCGTTGCACACTCCATGCACCTGGATTATATACTTTTCTGTTCGCAAAAAGAATGGTGGAACTAAATAGTTCGAAACGGTTTACATTAAGCGTGTTGTAGCTACCGTTGTTACAAGCCGATATGTACGTATTGAGAAATAAATACAGCTTAGAAATCGCGGTATCTCTTAAGTATCAACATCTTAACCTCGTTAATAATATTATGCAACCGGGCAATAAAAGCTACAAGACAGCATTTATATGCAATAAACACATAAAATCCTAGGCTGCAGGGCGTCCAGTAGAAAGCAAACATTCAGTAATACAGAAAATGAAATAACGCGGACGCAGTCCCACACGGTTTCGTCTGCAGTGACATGTGTGTCAAGTCTTGTTAGACCGATAAACATCCAGCTAACGGCCAATTTGAATAAATTCGAGATTCATACAAAACAAACTTTTAAATTATTTGGTTTAAAACGCATGTAAGCTGCCAGTCAGTCGGCAGTAGCTATTCATTTCAGAGCAGACACGCCTACGTGCCTCGATATAGATGTCATTATGGTTGGTTAGCAATACTTCAGGGACTTGTGAATGAATTTTAGCTCGTTGTTAATAGCTCGTTATAGTTTCAACCATTAGTTGTGTGCTGTATTGATATTTGTCTGAGAAGGACAATAATATTTTATAACTTCGTAATTAAAAACTAATTGACGGTTATAAATCGCATTTCCTTTATTGTCTCCTAAGAACAGGGTCACACTACCTCAACGTCGCATTCAGAACCGGATATCTGGCGTCTGTCGTCTGTCACTGGTGTTCAGGGCCTGCCTGTTTTAATTTTATGCAAAAGCAATATGAAAACTCGATGTGACATACAACTTATCTTTAAACCTTTACAGAATGATCAGCCCGGTTTGATCTTTGACATGTTATTTGGGAGGATAGATGCTCGATGTACAAGGCCGAATATTTTATAAATTACATTATTGAAGGAATTAAAATTACTGAAGAAATCGAGGAAATAAACAAACGCAAATCGATGGCTAAGAACCAGACTGTTCTAAGTCCAACTTTTTATAAGAAAGAAATCTGTGTTTCATTGTGTTCCAGTTCTTGTCTGCATATATGAACCGAACAAAATTATAAATATTCCTCTCCTTAAGGTTGCTATGAAGCTATTCCAAATTGTTTCATGAAGCTTTGAATGTCAGGAGCTTAAAAGAGCTCTCCTGAAAAAAAAAATAGTAAAAAGGACTTAGATCAGTCTGGTTCTGAGCCATCGAAATAGCGAACTGTTATCAGAAAGACTAGAGCTTACATTTCTCATTCGGAGATTCAGGTTAAAATCCCAGAAAGTTGAAATGAGTTTTGAGGTGAAGAAAGATCACGTTTTTGCGCAGATACTCCCATATCCCTTGCCATTAGCTTACAAATTCACTATCGCCACTCAGAGAGTTTCAATCTCTGCCAACCAGCATTGTAACATATCCTCCGGCAAGCAGTACAGGATTCACGTCTGACAAGTCGCTTTACCTTATAATAGACCTGGGATTATAAGACACTAAACATGTATATTTAGGCACCTCAAATAAACTTATAACATGATAAGGCATTTAAAATCATGTAACAAACCCTCAAAATGTTAGTGCCGAAAGTCACCCAGCATTTGCCCTTAATCGGTTGAGAGAAAACCCCGGAAAAACATCAACCAGGTAACTTGTCCCAGCCAGTATTCGAACCTGAGCCCGCTCGTTTCACGATCAGGCATTCTAACCGTTACTCCACAGCTGTGGACTCTTTCCATAATAGGACTCTGTGTTATAACTTAATAATTGTACACTGATCCAAAAAAGAAATGTAATCCAGCAAAATAAACCGTTATCCTACACAACCCTACAAACAATGACCTGCGTTTACTATCGATGTTCTCATTTATCATATTATAATGTCAACAAAGCCGAAAGAATAAACTTGGTGAAAGCAGATATTAATGCTGTTTATAACAGCAAGTCAATAACAATAATAACAATTATGCATTTTAAAGAATTGGTACCTTTCGCCGGTTTCCTCCTCTCTATTACTGAAGGCGTGAATCAACATTCACAAGTAATGGCATTATGTAGTCATTTTGTCAGCTCACGGCTTAGCACAATATTGGCTTGCGAGGGCTAAACCCAACTTAGACTTGTTTTGGCCCATTGTGCGCCTTATATATGCGATTACTGTCGAAATTCAATAGGAGAGCCATATGACATCCGTAAATCTGATACTGATAGGTGGTCCATCCTCTCTCAGATCTGGCAGAGCCAGGTCTCATCCTCAAACGAGTATCTAATAAACACCAGGGCCAGGAGTTCTAAGCCTTTCCTATACCACCTTCGGAAACCCGCACTACGCCAAGATTTCAACTCAGCCTATTTTTAACTATAGCAGATGACAGATGAAATGACCGGAAGAGAGAATGTGTTAGTAGAATGATGGAAATGAGAGTACCTTAAAATAAAGACAGTCTGCAACATCTGCTTTGTAAAGTTCATTTTATATCATGGAGTGCAGTTTCAAGGAAAGGACTTTGCCGACAGAACTTCTACTGCCCACTACTAATTGGTTGTCATAAATATCTTCCTTACTGTGACAGATATCTTGTCTTCGCTATTAGTAACCAATCAGAACCCTAGTTTAGAAAAACTGATAGGCTCCCTTCATATCCACGTGGAGGGAGAGTTACCACATCATCTCCGAATTCCAAGAATTCCGTCAGTCAGTACGAGAATATAATTAAATGTGGCAACTTTGCGCAAGGAGATGGAGGGACGGGGTGGAATGGTCAGAGGTGTTTGTGTATTTTTTTATTTGATTGGGTTATTTTACGACGCTGTATCAACATCTAGGTTATTTAACGTCTGAATGATATGAAGGTGATAATGCCGGTGAAATGAGTCCGGGGTCCAGTACCGAAAAGGTGTTTGTGTAGAAAGTCGTAAATCTGTAAAGTGGGTGTTCAAAGGAACCACCGAACTGCACACTATGAGCGCATTCCGAATCTCAGCGCTGAGCAATCTGATGGCATCACCGTGTTCCGAATTTCAACGATGACGTCATTGATGCTCCACCGGTGTCGCACCGGTGCTATCAGCTTGCAGAGGTGGTGGCAGTCTCCATCAGCCGCCATCAGTGAATCTGATTGGTTCTTGTATAGGGCGGGAATTAGCAGCCGAATGACATCGTGCACTGTTGTGTCATGGCGGTGTGTTCTGCTTTGGTCCTGCTGTATTGTTTGTAATGAGCACAACGTAAAAACAATATGTTAATGGCTTATGAGCAACATGTCAACGGACCAGTTATTACTACTGGTTCAAGAAATAAATTGTTTATGCTCTCTTTTCTTTGAACGAGATGACAGTAAGGAAATTTCGCAAAATCTTGCTAGCGTAGCACAGGCAACAACTTATACAGTCGCCATGACAGCCATCGGACCTTCCTGCAGTTTTGTTCCCATTTCGCTGCAGCGTGACGTCATTGTTGTCCACCGGTCCGGTGAGATTCGGAATAGCTGTATGATAGTAAATAAAGTATACATCACACAGTTCACCACGACTTCGCCGGGAGCCGAACTGGGCAGCCTGGATAGAAGACCAGTCCTCTAGCACTGACCTTAGGAAAATTTGGATGAACAGAAGACACGTATTTGATAAGATGCCTAGAAAAGGTTGAAAACATCTCAGACTTAGTCGATGGTGAGTTTCATCACACGTAAGATTACGTGTATATCGGGAAAAAAGTTTATGAACTTGGCAAATTTGGTACATTTCTTACTTACTTACTGGCTTTTAAGGAACCCAGAGGTTCATTGCCGCCCTCACATAAGCCCGCCATCGGTCCCTATCCTGAGCAAGATTAATCCAGTCTCTATTATCATATTCCACCTCCCTCAAATCCATTTTAATATTATCTTCCCATCTACGTCTCGGCCTCCACAAAGGTCTTTTTCCCTCCGGGCTCCCAACTAACACTCTATATGCATTTCTGGATTCGCCCATATGTGCTACATGCCCTGCCCATCTCAAACGTCTGGATTTAATGTTCCTAATTATATCAGGTGAAGAATACAATGCGTGCAGTTCTGTGTTGTGTAACTTTCTCCATTCTCCTGTAACTTCATCCCTCTTAGCCCCAAATATTTTCCTAAGCACCATATTCTCAAACACCCTTAACCTTTGTTCCTCTCTCAAAGTGACAGTCCAAGTTTCACAACCATAAAGAACAACCGATAATATAAATGTTTTATAAATTGTAACTTTCAGATTTTTTGACAGCAGACTGGATGATAAAAGTTTCTCAACCGAATAATAACAGGCATTTCCCATATTTATTCTGTGTTTAATTTCCTCCTGACTATCATTTATATTTGTTACTGTTGCTCCCAGGCATTTGAATTTTTCCACCTCTTCAAAAGATAAATTTCCAATTTTTATATTTCCATTTCGTACAATATTCTCGTCACGAGACGTAATCAGATACTTTGTCTTTTCGGTATTTACTTCCAAACCTATCTCTTTACTTGCTTCAAGTAAAATTCCCGTGTTTTCCTTAATCGTTTGTGGATTTTCTCCTAATACATTCACGTCATCCGCATAGACAAGCAGCTGATGTAACCCGTTCAATTCCAAACCCTCTCTGTTATCCTGGACTTTCCCAATGGCATATTCTAGAGCGAAGTTAAAAAGTAAAGGTGACAGTGCATCTCCTTGCTTTAGTCTGCAGTGAATTGGAAACGCATCTGACAGAAATTGACCTATACGGACTCTGCTGTACACTTTACTGAGACATTTTAATTAATCGAGCTAGTTTCTTGGGAATACCAAATTCAATAAGAATATCATATAAAACCTCTCTCTTAACTGAGTCATATGCCTTTTTGAAATCTATGACTAACTGATGCACTGTACCCTTATACACCCATTTTTTCTCCATTATCTGTCGAATACAAAATATCTACTCAATAGTTGATCTATTACGCCTAAAACCACACTGATGATCCCCAATAATTTCATTTACATGTGGAGTTAATCTTCTCAAAATAATATTTCTTAATAAACAGAAATGTTCATATTGACTTACTCCTTTGCTTATAAACCCACTGTGCCACTTGTAAACCCCCAACCAATTGCGCCACTTAAAAATTCAATTTACTCACTAACTCATTCACTACCCCATTTCCTCAAGCACTACTTCACTATTCAATCAGTCACTACGTTGAATTTGTGAATTTATATCAACTGAACACACGAGATGGAATTCCAGCCGCTGGGATGCACACATTGCAGCTCTTGATTGGTTCCCCCTCCCCCCGTATGCTTGCAGTTACAGTTATTCTCATCTGCAGTCCAGGTGAGTCGGCAAAGCAACGAACGGTCCATTTGTTTTTCCTTCTCTGTCCCCCATTCCACACATTGCGAAAGAAACTTTTATATGTAGTTCAAAGACAAATGATTGCCTCGTTGGAGTAGACTACAGTAGATAGCTACAACTGCAATATATATTGTACAAAGTGTGGGAATAGTGCCAGCCTTATCCGACACACCAATCTTCCTGCCACTCTCCTTCCTTGTCTTTGTAAGCTCAGTTGAAGCTCAAGTTCCGATCTGTTACGATCTTTCTTCTCCGTCCCGCTCTCATGTGATGTGAATGTCTCCAAGGATTTATGAATATGCCTTATACGGCGCTATAACAGTGTCACACTATTCGAATTTTTTAAATATATTCCTTACATTCATTAGCTGTATTTTCATGAATATAAAAGTAAACTTTAAATATACGGAATACAAATAAAGACTATTGAAATATCGAACTTGTCAAGTGCTGCAAAGATAGCGAATTACAATAATGGTCGATAGCTTAGCCTTCAAGCGTCCTGCGTTTAATAACTTCATAAGACACACGAATAGATAAATGCATGCAACATTGGCGTATGTCGCAAATAAACACTAACTGTATGTCGGCTGATTATGCTTTAAACAGTGAATCACGAGGTTGGTGGATATTAAAACCAAAATACACGTTATTTGACCCTTCTTCGAACGAGGAGCTGGCGTTCAAAATGCAACATGTCCACTATAAACGATTTTTCAGGAATGGCAAATAACGATTTATTACCGACTTATACAACAAAATACAAGATGTTTATTTTGCACGTAATTTACCTCTTGAATTTAACCACAGTCTAATCTCATACAGTCACGAAGCTTGAGGTATTTTTTGTATTTCTCGCGATACAGCGCTCCAAGAGTCCACACCTGTGGAGTAACGGTCAGCGCGTCTGGCCGCAAAACCAGGTGGCCCGGGTTCGAATCCCGGTTGGGGCAAGGTACCTGGTTGAGGTTTTTTTCCGGGGTTTTCCCTCAACCCAATAGGAGCAAATGCTGGGTAACTTTCGGTGCTGGACCCCGGACTCATTTCACCTGCATTATCACCTTCATTTCATTCAGACGCTAAATAACCTAGATGTTGATACAGTGTCGTAAAATAACCCTATAAAATAAAAATAAAAAAAGCGCTCCAAGCGGTTAGCAACTGAGAGTACTAGGAACAACTAGTGACTGATGCAAGAAGGTATGTTCAAAGACACACATTACTTTAATTTTCACTTTTCGCTATATGAACGTAGTCGGTCATTTAATTCTGTAGTGCTGGGGAAAAGTGGCACAAGTCAAAAATGTTAATTACAGAAGAAGGAAAAAAACTGTCTTCACACTGGTTTATGTCGATTTGATTTTCTTGTGTATGAATTATTCTAATTTTGAGGAATACCTACGTTTCTTTTCTCAAGCGAGCATATGTTCCGTAAGTTGTCAATAAATTAATAAAAAAAATTGTGGAAACTGACTTATGCCACTTTTCCCAAGCATTGCAGAATTCTTACACAGACATTAGTATCGTGTGAATCGCGCTTTCTTGCATTTCGTTCCGTTGTTTATATCTGCTCCAAACACATCTAGTATAGAGTGTAGACTGTGATGTAACTTTGTTAGAGCTTACTTATAACACTTGATCTATAACAGACAGAAAAAGCAGCAAACAAAATAAAGGGGGGGGGGAAACAGAACGGAGTCGTGCATAAGAAATTCGTTCCCATGACATAAATCTCAGCTTTCACGGAATCAACCGAAGTCTTCCGAAGGAGACTTATTTGACAGCTGATTTTTTTTTATCTACATGTATTGTGAGTTTATAAGTGAACATAATTGAAATAATATACAAATATGGAATACTGAACCGATGGACGAAATATGTAGAACAGCTATATGAGATGGGGAATCTTCCAGATTACTTAGCTATAGAATACGAAGCACTTATATCGGAGACTGTTGCTGCCAATATCGAAGAAAATAATGTCAAGCAATGCAAAGATTTCAGGACCATCAGCCTGATATTGCACTCGGCGAAGATTTCCTGCCAATACAGAATCGACGTTTATATTCTAAGATGGAAGAACAGTTGTAAGAAGAGCAGTTAGGCTTCAGAAAGGGAAAACGCAAGAGAGGTGCAATTGGACTGCTGCGAACAATCGGCGAAAGATACCTAGAGAAGAATAAAGAAGTGTTATAGTATTTGTGGACCTGGAAGAAAGACATTTGGTAGAGTGGATTGAAAGAAACTTATGAGGATCCTGAAGAAAATTGTGTGTATTGGAAAGAGAGAAGACTGTTCAGTAATCTTAATATGAAACAACGAGTCAAAGTCAGGATAGGTGAAGTCAGAGGGAAGTGAAATAGTGAGGAGTACAAGGATGTCCCTTATCACATACCCTGTTCAACATTTACCAGGAGTATTTAATGCAGAACTGTTTTCAGAACATGGGAGGAGTGATAGTAGGAGGAAGAATAATTAAGTGCATAAGATTTACTGATGATATGGCGTTGTTAACAGATAAGATGATATTAAGATATATGTTACTGAAGCTAAATTACAGTTGTGAGCAGTATGATATGAAGATAAATGCAAAAAAGACGAAGACCATGGTTATCGAAAGAAAAATAAAGAAGGTAAACGTGCAAATTCGAAATGAGGCAGTAGAACAAGGAGACAGGGGTGTACTATGAGCAGCAACATGAGCTGCTGCCAGGAAGTCAAAAGGAGAATACCAATGTCAAAGGAAGCTTTTAACAGAAAAAGAAGCATCTTCTGCGGATCTCTAGAAAAATAACTAAGGAAGAAACTAGTGAAGTGCTTCGTGTGAAGTGTGGCATTATATGGGGCAGAATAATGAACATAAATGAGGTGAAGAGAAGCGACTAGAAGCATCTGAAATGTGAATATGGAGAAGAATGAAGCGTGTAAAATGGACAGACAGAACAAGAAATGAAACTGCGCTAGAAGGAGTGGGTGAAGAAGGAATAGTACTGAAATTGATCAGGAAGATTAAAAGTAATTGGTTGGGTCACTTCCTAAGAAGAAAATGCTTACTGAAGGATGCACTGGAAGGAATGATGGACGGGAGAAAAATTCGGTTCAGAAGAAGATATCAGATGACAGACGAGATTGAGATATAATATGGATCGTATGTGGAGACTAAAAGGATGGATAAAATAGAAAATATTAGAGAATGCTGGATTTGCAGTGAAATACCTGTTCTTGTGCAAAAAACTATGAATGAATGCACACACAAACACACACACGCCAGAATGTTAAACAAAGGGCGAGTCTTCGTCTCTTTTCCTCAGACTTCAGCCACTAACCATAATAAGAGTGGATTTCTAGAATAGTGTGTTATAGTGATGCACAATACGGAAGATCACTGGGGGATATGACTTGGATGACTCGAAAGTTTTTTCGCAATGGTGTTAAGTAATTTTGTGCTGAAAGTATCCCTTGGATGAGGATTTTGTTTTTTAACAGTGGTGTAGTTTAAGATCGTCATTTATTCGTATCGAACCTGGCAAATGCGGCTGTTTTCGATTTTCCGATTAACTTTCTAGAAGTCTGCAGAGTTTTAGGGGAAGTTTTCATTATCCGTGCCGCCCGGAGCTCTCTTCACGTTCTTTGTAGCAAGTATTTTTGTAACATTACGAAGACGCTTTCAAACTCCTCATCCTTTCTTTCTTTAAACGCAGTGTTTTTGTCAACATTTCCAATTCTTTCGCCTTTCTTTCTTCACTACCGTCTTCATCATCACTAGGGTTCGGATAGGTAAAATAATCCGGACTAAAGGACATATTCGTGCGGGTGGCGATATGTATAAAATGCTACTGTTGGTCTACAAAACTCCATATCAACAGTACTGCCAAATTGATTCTTTAAAACCCGCTATAAAACACTGGAGAAGTCGCCAAATTGAAATACTATCAATTTTTAATGCCATTTTGGCGCTGTGACGATTATAAAAAAAAAGTTAAATCCTGTATCAAAAATTTACAGTAAACCGCTAAACTAACACAAAAACACGTTAGATTTAGCGGGAAAACTGTTGAAACGCTAACACTGCACACCAAGTTTCAAAGGCCCGTCTACTAAAATAGAGCAAATAGAAAAGACAAATAACGTAACAATCGGGATAAGCAAATAGACGGCCCTCATAATTAATATAATATATTTATAATCCATTCCTGCTTATCGGCCAACCAACACCATCAATATGTAATTTCCGAACGCGAGTCAAGCAAAATTGTTTAATGCATTCTTAAACACAAAATTAAAGATCCATAAGACCAGTGCCAATATTTGGTTTAATAAGCAATGTTTGTCGCATCGGATCACTCCAAAATATGCTTAGATAAGCAAATAGACGGTCCTCATATAATTGATATATTTATAATCGGGAATGTGTTTAATAATCCAAGGCATTATTGGCGTTATTGTGGCCAGATGAATTCAATATGAAATGTCCTCTTTCTTGTAACTGATAAGTAACTATTTTCCAGTTGATAACACATATTAAAAAGGCTTTTGACAGAGTGGATTGGAATTAATTGATGGGGATCCTAAAGAAAATTGGAGTGGATTGAAAAGAGAGGAGGCTGTTCAGTAACTTTTATATTATGCGAGTCAAAGTCAGGATAGGAGAAGAAATGACAGAAGGAAGTGAAATAGGGAGGAAAGTACGTCAAGGATGCCCTTTATCTCACCTACCCTATTCAACATGTACTGGGAGGATTTAGTGAACAACTGTTTTCAGAATATGAGAGGAGTGACAGTAGAAGGAATAAAGAATAAAGTGTATAAGATTTGTTAATGATATGGCGTTATTAGCAGAAGAGGAGATGATACTAAAGAATATGCTACTGGAGCTAAATGACAGCTGTGAGCAGTATGGGATGAAGACAGGGCCAAATTAACGGAGTGGGATGGGGAGGATTCCGCTCCTGTTGGAAAGTTATCCCCCCCTCTCATAAATTCATAATAACATCCCTGACAGGGATAACTTCTATCCCCCCCCTCACAAAATATAATTATCTTAATACAAGTATACTTTACAAAGTACAGTACAAAGTAAGCAAAGAAAATAATATTGATGTATTATCATCACCGGCAAGCTGACAACAATCAATAACTTAGGAATTACACATCTGATCTTAAGCCTGCTCATGGATATAATTTTATTATTATGATCAAGATGCAAGACGAGCAACTTAGTGCGACCAAGCGTTGAGCCGTATCGAATGAGGATTCTATCCTCACTCATCAGAAATCTTAATTCGCACCCTGGATGAAGATACAGTAAATGCAAACAAGACGAAGACTATGGTCATAGGAAGAAAAGCAAAGAAGGTAAACTTGCTAATTCTAAATGAGACAGTAGAACAAGTGGACAGCATCATTATACAAATATTTTACACATTGAGCCCTGATCATATGTTCCTCTTAAACTTTTCTGAGTTGCTAATGCAAATAATGAATTATAGGAATACTTGTGGAATGACGGAAAACAAAAGAAGAGTTCCTTGTAGATACTTCTGCAGTTTCACCTTTGATTTTGACAGACAATGAATAAGTGTCTTTGACATCAAAAACTGACGTGACGTTATTTATGGGGTAGAAAATCCGTCATACGTAGGCTACTTTCTGAGCAGGAAATGATTCTGTAAGAGATGAATATGAAGAAAATAAATGGTCAATAGTTTAGAAGACTAGACTGTAGATAGAAGAATAAAAACACGCATTCATTGCATGTGATGAGTTTTCAAGCAAGAGATCCATTATCGTCTTTGTTTTACTAGCTATATTATGAGATTAATGGAGGTGTATGATTAAAGAAACGAAGAATGTAATCTATGTACTTTTTCTGTACTGCTTTTGTAAAGAATATATACATCACATTAGTTTAACTGTAAAAGTGCGCATATACATAAAGATAAACATCATACCATATTATTTAGTTTTTTCGGTACCGTACGAGAAGTGACTATGCTTTTACTATACTACTTAGGTACACTGACGTTTGAAGATACCTGACCCTACTAAACGATAGTGATCGATAACTTGTTGGTGTAAATGTGACTTCTTTAGTTATTACTTCTATGAATATATGGCGAAGATAATAGTCAGTGTTGCCAATCGTACATAAATATACCCGCATTACAGAATTCAATATTTCATACCACTCTATCGATCGTAGAACAACACTGGGTTTAGCTACAAACCGCTGTTATTGTCAATTATGAGAATAATTTGTTTAATCTACATAATCATTTTCCCTGACACTTTTATTAATCGCCCCAATAATGGTGTCACCTATTGAGAATAGCGAAACTATTTCAAAGTTTGCCAGTTTGTTATATCTTTGGTTCTGACTTACCCCGTTGTTAGAAAGTTCGCTTACACGGTCATAAAATAGTAGGTCAGATATTTTTGAACGTCAGTGTACGTAAATCATTCAACTCCTTTGAATCACTGGGACTGAAAGATGTTGCCTATTGCGTGATGTTGCTAAGTTCATTGAATATTTATTCGATGACTCATGAAAACAACGTAAGTTTATTTTGCAACGATATTGGACACTACGCGGAATCTGATACCTATTCTGCATTCTTACTGCTTTAATACATTCCGATCAGGTGTATTTCAGACCTGGCAGGTTCTGGAGGCGCCAAGGTACTATTTTTCGAGGCCGGGCGGTACCAGGCCACTTTTATGATTTTCTTATCGTCAAATTTTGCATTTCTGACCTAACAACCTCTAGGGGAGAGTTGGGTAGTATCGGACGTTAGGTAATATCGGACAGTGAGTTTCTTTCATCTACAACCAGATGATAGTACCTGAATGACATGGTTAAGTTTCTGTGATGTCGCATAGAGAAACGTAACTATGTCGTTCAGGTACTACCATCTGGCGGTAGATGTAAGAAACGCACTGTCCGATATTACCCGATGACCAATACTACCCAGCTCTCCCCTATATCTAGATGAAGGATCGGTGGAGCGGAGAAAAATTCTCTCCGGCACCGGGATCCGAACCCGGGTTTTCAGCTCTACGTGCTGACGCTCTATCCACTAGCCACAACGGATTCCAATTCCGATGCCGGATTGAATCCTCTCAGTTTAAGCTCCACCTCTTAGTTTCTCTTTAGTGGCCAACCCTCATGCACTGTGTCACAGATGTGTGACAGTGGCACAATGCCTAACACACTAATTTGCAGAGGTGCACTCATTACGAGTGGCTAAGTGGCCGGGATCCGACGGAATGAGCGCCGTCTTAAATCACTAAGTGATTATATACGCATATCATAATATGAAATAATATTATTATAGCGATGTACCGAAGTACATATATTTCCATGTAGGAATTCTGCGTTATCATATGATGAAGGATCGGAATTGGAATCTGATGTTGCTTAGTGGATAGAGCGTCAGCACTTAGAGCTGAAAACCCGGGTTCGGATCCCGATGCTGGAGAGAATTTTTCTCCGCTCCACCGATCCTTCATCATATGATAACGCAGAATTTCTGCATGAAAATATCATATGTACTTCGGTATATCGCTATAATATAATAATATAATAATCTATATCTAGAGTCGAACTCATGTAGTTTCGTCTGACATTCCGTGAGTATTACTGCTGAAAAGGTGATAATGATGATGATGACGATGGACACGACGACGAAGACAACTACTACCGATATTACCTCGTTTCCATACTCTCTATCGCTATCATAATATTAATACTCGATCACAACGCGATAACACGCTAGAAATTCCACTTCACACATCATCTCTTTATTCTTCATCTTTCACTGTTGCTACCTCTTGTCATTGGAACTCTTTGCCGCCTGAAGTCAAGGGCTGCCGAACATTGAAATCTTTCAAATCCAAGTTAGAAAATTATCTTATGACGAGTTGCCAAACTAACTTACTATTATGACAAGTGTTGTATTGCATGTTTCCACGTATTCACTTTTTTATGTTCTAGTGATATTTAACTTATTTTATATATTTTTTTTGTTTTCATATATTCCGATAATGGTCTATCTAAAATGTGATAACTTGAGCTATATATATATATATATATATATATATATATATATATATATATATATATAAAATCATAATTTTCCTTACCGTGTGTACCAAAAAATATTGTATTCATTGTATGCTTTGTACTGCACTATTTTATTACTATTATTATTATTATTATTATCATTATTATTATCAATAATTGTCTTGTTTCTTATACTTTGTATGTCTAATTTATTTTGACCTGCTGTTCATATTTTATTATGCTTTTTCCTTTCTTTCTGTATGTTATATATTATGTCTGATTTCTACTTACTTGTTGTTTACATTTTATTATTATTATTATTATTATTATTATTATTATTATTATCTTATTCAGTTTTGTGTGTAAAATTGTAGTGTACTTTGTAAATTTGTAGTGTTTTTTGTAACGCAGTTTTACTCCTGGTTGAGTGTTAGAGAAGGCCGTATGGCCATAACTTTGACAGGTTAAATAAATCATTATTATTATCATTATTATTATTATTATTATATTATTATTGTTATTATTATTATTATTGTTATTATTATTTCCGAAATCCCAGAGCCAGAGCACTTTTTTGTTTAGAAATACATCACTGATTAAGACGTCAAAAATTACCGAAAGATGAAAAATAATTCCGTATTTCTAAATAAAACCCCAACACGGACTCGGGAATGCAAGCACGATCTTTACAAGCCGATGATGAGGAAAGACTTACAAAAGTAGGAATTCACTAGTGGCTGCAAAACGATGGCTATGGAGCCATCCGGAGACTAATACATCACTCGTACAGGTGTGAAGCTGCGCGCAACGTGCAATAAAATTTACCTCTTACAGAAAAAAAAAACAAACGATTCCACTGCTCCTTTATCTGCTAAAAGCTACTTTAATCATCGCTGGAAATAGGACTATGCACACTGTAAGAACAGAGACAAGTTACAAAAAAATGACAAACATATTTATCAACAGACAGCAAAAACAGAGCCGCCCTTTGCATGTACGTAAATAACTTGAAGTGACAGGAAGAAATTACAGACAGAAGTTAAAGATGAAGGAAGCAGACTAGGACACGAACACAGGAGGACATTACTTCGAATCAAATTATAATAGAGCTTCCGATATTTTATTAACTGCGAAGGATTCGGCAGGTGTTGATAGCATAGGGCAGACCTAATTGGACTGTTATTTTTAACCTCTCTGTTTTGTCCAAACAAACTAAGTATAGGAACGATATTTTGATCAAAGTCACACACTGAAAATACACTTCAATTTCTAACGACGCAAGTCGCCCGTCTTACATTCGCTATCTTAAAAGTTAAATATCTTTATTGAATTATTTATTCTCACTGAGGTACAGTGGGTGATCAAATTATTAGGGACACTTGGTAAAAGTAGGAATTTCATCTTCAAATTCATATAAAACACAAGTAATTTGGATTTTCTCAACTGGAAAAGCTTTATTACTCTAAATAGTGTTTTATAAATAATATTAATATTAATATATATTTAATTATGTAGTAATGAATATGGAATGAAATAAACAAGAACACTAATATTTTGTCACACATCCCTTTGCAGCAATTACAGCTTTAACTCTATTTGGCACACTAGATATGCATCGGATAAAATTGTTTTTAATTTCTTGGCTGTGATGCCACACATTGTAGTAATTTCTGAATGAACTTGCCTCTTCATTAGCACCCAAATATTTTCAAGCATCATGGTGTGGTCTGTGATTAGTGGTCATGGAACTGGTCGCCTTATTTTGTTAAGGAATGATGAGACAATATCAATATATAAAGGTTCTGAAGGAACGGCTTCTTTCATAAGTCCGTGAATGGTTTCCAGATAGTGATTTTGTGTTCATGCACGACTCTGCGCCCTGTCACAAGGCAAATAAGGTGATCAAATTCCTGTCTGACAACAAAATTAGGGTTCTGGATTGGCCTGGTAGCTCTCCGGACCTTAATCCCATTGAAAATATTTGGGAGCTAATGAAGAGGCAAGTTCATTCAGAAATTACTACGAATAAACAATCTTTAATAGAAAAACTTATCAATGTGTGGCATCACGGACAAGAAATTAAAAACAATTGTATCCAATGCATTTCTAGTATGCCAAATAGAGTTAAAGCTGTAACTGCTGCAAAGGGATGTGTGACAAAATATTAGTTTTCTTGTTATTTCATTCCATATTCATTACTACGTAATTAAATATATATTAATATTATTTATAAAACACTATTTAGAGTAATAAAGCTTTTCCAGTTGAGAAAATCCAAATTACTTGTGTTTTATGTGAATTTGAAGACGAAATTCCTACTTTTACCAAGTGTCCCTAATAATTTGATCACCCACTGTATAGTCAAATTATTTTACTATAAGATGAAGACTAATCCACATTTATACGAAACACGATGACAAAATTATCTCCAGAAAACACATTAACGTAGCTTATTGTGGAATGACATTAATACACGCAACAATGAAATTTTGTTACAATTTTCATACACAAATAATGAACGTTCCACGTTAAAACATTAATTCAATGAAGTGGGCAAATTATACTGGAAAAAAGTCCGTAATCTTTTCTGCAATACTATACGTGCATCTTGCTCCTTAGCGGGAGTGCGCCGATACAACCCGCAACTCACTGCTCCTTAGTGGCAGCGGGACGAAGTAACCCGCAAGATACTATTGGAAAAGTAGTTTTAATATCATCGTTTATACTACTACTATACAGGGTGTTTCCGAGGTGGTGTTACAAACTTTCAGGGATGATGGCGAAGGGCACATGTATCAATTTGAGATAAGGAACCCTGGTCCGGAAATGACAGAGTCGAAAGTTACAAGCAAAAATATTTGTGTGGAAATGAAATAATTTTATTCCTCTGTACACCTCATTTATGTGTATTTTCTGTACATCTTACACATACTGTATTCATCTGACGTTGTTTACGTTGTCTACTTACAGTATTCCATTCAGTGCGCTGTCTGAGGGATGGGGACAGGAAACTACACTAAAGCAATGTGATAGCGTAATGTGTAACGGACATGGTCGGTCCTGATATGCACGTCTGTAGACAGCAATGTGTGTGTACAAGTTGCAGTGTCCAGTTGATCAGTCCTAGTGAAATGGAGTACACGAGAGCGAAATAAGCAGACCTGATTTTCGAATACGGATGATCCAATGGGAACAGTAGACAAGCTCAAAGATTGTATCGCAAGTACCCACGTAGGAGACGTCCAGCCCATACCATCTTTCCATGACTGTTCCAAAGGTTAAGGGAAGGAGGGCACGTGGTGCCAAATTACAATTCCATTTCAACACAAATATTTTTGCTTATAATTTTCGACTCAGTCATTTCCGGACCATTGTTCCTTATCTCAAATTGATATATGTGCCCTTCCCCATCATCCCTTAAAGTTTGTAACACCACCTCGGAAACACTCTGTATAACTAAGGGATATGCTACTGGAGCTAAATAGCAGTATGGGATGAAGAAAATGCAAATAAAACGAAGACCATGGTTATCAGAAGAAAAATAAAGAAAGGAAACGTGCGAATACGAAATGAGGCAGTAGAGTAAGTGGACAGCTTCAAGTACTTGTGGCGTACTATAAGCAGTAACATGAGCTGCTGCCAAGAATCAAAAGGAGGATAGCAATGACAAAGTAAGCTTTTAAGGGATTAGGTACAGCTTACAGCAGTAAAATTTTGGAGATATTCAACATTTTTCCCTCCATTACTGTATCTTGTACAATAATGAAAATTAGTATGTGTAAAACACTGTCCTTCTAGTATATGAAAAAAAAATTACAATTAAAAAAAAATTACATATTTTTTTCAAAATTTATGTTCACTGTGCAGTGAAGAAGCATTTCCAACATACTTAAAAAGCTATCCAACATTGTGTGATGATATTTTTGTGTGTTTATGCATGTCATATCTACAATATGATGCAAGATTACTTCTCTACCTTTGATAGATTGTGTGATAGAAAAAAAATTCATTAAAAATGATCAAATGTCAGTATTTTCTTCTAACACGAAATAAAAAAAATATTGTTTATTAAGGAATGTAGTTGAAAAAGGATGATATTGAATAATTTCGAGGGAAAAATTGTTCCGGGGCCGAGCATCGAACTCGGGACCTTTGGATAAACTCATAAACTTAACTTTTTTATGTTTTCTCTCTTTTATTTTATTGCTGAAACTCATGTTTACAATATCATGCTCTTTCAACTACATTCTTTAATAAAGAATTTTTTCTTTATTTTGTGTTAGAAGAAAATATTGATATTTGACCATTTTGTAAAATGAATTTATTTTTTATCAGACAATCTAACAAAGATAGAGAAGTGATCTTGCATCATAGGCCTATTGTATATATGACATGCATTAATACACATAAGAAATTTTATCACAGAATGTTGGATAGTTTTTTACTTATGTGGGAATCGCTTCATCACTCACATGAGCTAAATTTTGAAAAAAAAAAATAAATAAATAAATAATTTTTTTAAATTGTAAAAATATTTTTTTCATATAGCAGAAAGACGGTGTTTTATACAAACTAATTTTCATTATTGTACAGTAGTGGCAAAAAAAAAAAAAACCGGACCGATCCTTGCAGCTGATTTCAGAGCCTTGTTCACTCCAGAACACGATAGACTGATAAGTAAGACTTTCGTGGTTCGAATCCTGTCTGGGAAGGAAACTTTTTTTTGTTCCTTATTCATATATATTCTAAATACTTTTCGATTGCTGGTAAAATTCATGTTCTGGGAATAATAAGTTAATTAAGTAGTAAAATATCGCTGCAATCGAAAAGTATTGGGAATAAATTTGAATAAGGAACAAAAAAAAAAAAAGTTTCCTTCCCAGGCAGGATACGAACCACGAGTCTTAATTACCAGTCTATCGTGCTCTGGAGTGAACAAGGCTCTGAAATCAGCTACAAGGGTCGGTCCGGTTTTTTTGCCACTACTGTACAAGATACAGCAATGGAGGAAAGAAATGTTGAATATTTCCAAAATTTTACTGCTGTAAGCTGTACGTAACCCCTTAAACTGTAGTCCATGTCCAATGTACGAGTACTCTAATTTTGACAAAACACAAAAACCTCGAGCTTTGCAATACTAGGGCATTAGCACGTAGATCTCAGATTCATGATAAAAAAAAACCTTCGGATATTCTCCGTGAATTTATGACCTCAGGTTGATGTTAAATTCACGGAAAATGAAAAGATGGAGGGCATTTTATCTCCGATAACGTTAATGACAACAATATTTTTGTAAGTACAAATGGGAGGAAGATAAATTGAAAGGAAAAGCGAAAACTGGTTTTAGTTTAAATCTAAGCACAGGCTGAATAATTTTCCTCACAATACTTGTGTAGAAAAAGATACGTTAAGTGGGAGGATCCGTTAAGTAAAATTCATAAGCTGGTGGATTATATCGCCTGAAGTTGCTAAGTTTCTGTAGAAACGTCAGAGCAATCCAGGATTCTCTTTAACTGACACCGAGTTACCTGTCTTCTTAATAAACATCGTTAAGTATTCAGTTACAGCGCATTAAGATCATCTTAGTTAAAGCTATTCTTAGTATGTGAAGGAAATTTAAGTGACCGAATGTAGTTACAATGTTGTTAATGGAAATTTTGTATCAAATGTAATTAAAAGTACTGGGTATTGTTCACTCTAAAAGAATAATATTCACGAGAAAGCTTGACTCATAGTCAAGTTTTCATTAAATATTAACCTCAAGAGGATATCATTTATGTTGGTGGGCTTTTATTCACAAGTTTTTCTTCAAATATTATAGTAACATCACGTTCCAACTATCTTGATCTACGTGCAAAGAACTTAGTTAACCACCTGTCAGAAATCGGATGCACTCCCACAACAATTTCACTACTAACGACAAAAAGAATCTCTCTTTATTCCACAATGCATTTCCCATGTCTTGTAAGCTCGGGAAACACTTGCACTTGTGATTGTAAAGTGTAATTTAGTACACCACTAGCAGCAGCAGTAGCAGCACTGTCCATTGTGACTAAAATAGTAATGTGTAGATACTGTTGCAAACACACCGGATCCAGGTTCAATTCTAAGCAGGGCAATGGAAATTTATTTCCCCTCCTTTTGTCTTTGTCCTATTGTCTTACGTGATGGCCTTGTGCCATGATGACCACAATGTCGCACATTGCTTCAACATTTCAAAAGAGGATCAAATGACTAAGGCAGCGGTGGCGAAAATGTAGTTGTGCGCCGAGCCACAGTGTAACCTGCAACGTGCAAAGCACACATGGGGGGAGGCGGACACCCGAAGGTGAAGTGAAGCAACTGTCTAACTTATTAACGGATTTTCATTTTCCTTACGTCAAGCGCTTAAATATAATTTTATAGAGTATAAGGTTACAAACTAATGTTTAGTACGTGTAACGAAGAAAGGAATGAAGAATAAGTGAACAACATCGCAACCTAAAATTAACTGTCTTCAGAATATCTCTGCGACAAAGTTTCAAAATCAGGAATTATGTCACTTACTGCCAGTCGTAGTTGATAATGAAGATATTTGTCTGTCAGTCGTGATCTAAATTTGGTTTTTACTATTTTCATTGTTGAAAATAATTTTTCACAAACTTAAGTTGTAGCGAACATGGCTTCAACAGAGCAAGCGAAAGAACGAAGCTTCGGTTATTTATTTTTTGGCAAAGATTTGTCAAGTCCTTACATCTAGCTTTCATTCGTACATCTGCTGAAAAAGGTTCGACGTACAGAGATGATGATGATATTATTATTATTATTATTATTATTAACACCTAAATTTTAATGTTTCATGAGTAAAATGTAGTATAATGCCGTTTTATGTTATACAACCGTTCTCCTCGTTATACTTGTGAACATATCATACATTTAATATTATCATCATATTGACAGCAAAAAAATGCGTCCTCCCATTCTATTTGAAACTTTCGTTTTTGTAGAGGTACATGGTTTCGAGAGAGACATATGCCACTCGCAGGTCAGAGACAAATAGAAATGGAACGGAGTTTGACTCCAGTGATTGAGAGGGTGGGGGTTGGGGAAAGTTACAAGCAACAGAAATGCATAGCTCTCACTGCGAGCCACAATGTCCTCGCGAGTCGCATTCTCGCGACGGCTGGACTAAGGAAAGCATTAGTAGCAACAGCAGTAGTAATAGCATTGCTAACCATGATAATAATAGTAATAATAATAATAATAATAATAATAATAGTGGTAGTAATAATAATAATAATAATAATAATAATAATAATAATAATAATAATAATAACAACAACAGTAACAATTCACGTGAAAAAAAGTATTTCTTCCTTTTGCTCCATATCAAATGGAACCTTACCAATGTTGAATTCTGTCTAATATGAAGCTTTGTGCGAATAGCTCTATAACATATTGTTCAAGTAATATAGGCCTATGGTTAGCGGAAGACATTGGACGAACCAGTAAGTTGCCTACTTTTTTTGGATCTAGATGGGGGAAAGACGAGCTGGAAAATCAGTTATAATATCTAATAGTTACCTCACTTTTGATGAAAGAGGATTCAGCCTGACAGGACGGCAACGATAAATCTGTTTAACATGGCTTCCGTCAAGAGGGACGAGAGGACACGTTATTCATGTTATAAATTAGTTGCACGTAAAATAAACGAGAGAGATCGAGGTAAAATTTACCTGCTGTTTGCCTCATACGAAAATTACTTCTTGCTAGTCTTCCAGAGTCGTATATCTTAGAAATGGAATTCTTCACACTGCTCGACTACCAGGGTCCAAGAAGGTTTTTGTAGATTATGTAGGGTTTTTACAGTGAAACCACACTATTATCACAATCATGGTATTTTTATTACTATTATAATGATTGTTATTATTCTCCTCTACCACAGCCAACATTCTAGGACTGAATTTCCTTAACTCGTTTCGTTGTCTTACGAAAATTTCAAACCAACATTGGACATTCAGACCTAAATGTAGCGCGAATCTTTCACCGCACAGTCAACATAGCGAATGCCACCACTTAACTCTGAAAACAAGCAGAAGAATTGTGATACACAATCCGTCCATGTTCACTTGCCTGTCGGGAATCAAACATGAATTCGCTTAATTTTTTACTGCAAACGCTTCAGTAACAACATCCAACTGGCAAGAAGCAGTAGCAATTGATATCAGACTGCAGTATATAGGCTAACATGATTCGGTGACGACTGAAATCACAGTAGTAATGTTCATAATGATAAACACAAATTACTTACTTACTTACAAATGGATTTTAAGGAACCTGCAGGTTCATTTCCGCCCTCACATAAGCCCGCCATCGGTCCCTATCCTGTGCAAGATTAATTCAGTCTCTATCATCATATCCCATCTCCCTCAAATCCATTTTAATATTATCCTCTCATCTACGTCCCGGCCTCCCCAAAGGTCTTTTTCCCTCCGGTCTCCCCACTAACACTCTATATGCATTTCTGTATTCGACCATACGTGCTACATGCCTTGCCAATCTCAAACGTCTGGATTTAGGTACAGTTTACAGCAGTAAAATTTTGGAAATATTCAACATTTTTTTCCTCCATTACTGTATCTTCTACAATAATGAAAATTAGTATGTGTAAAACATTGTCCTTCTGCTATATGGAAAAAAATATTTTAATGATTAAAAATAAATAATTTACATTTTTTTTTCAAATTTCAGTTCACTGTGCAGTGATGAAGCGTTTCCCACATAACTAAAAACTATCCATCATTCTGTGATGATATTTTTGGGTGTATTTATGCATGTCATATCTACAATATGATGCAAGATCACTTCTCTACCTTTGATAGATTGTCTGATAAAAAATAAATTCTTAAAAAAATGGTCAAATATGAGTATCTCCTTCCGACACAAAATAAAAAAAAATTATATCTTAAGGAATGTAGTTGAAAGAGCACGATATTGTAAACATAAGTTTCAACAATAAAATAAAAGAGAGAGAACATGAAAAAGTTAACAAGTTTTGTGAATTATGAGGGAAACGCTTCATCACTGCATACTAAACTGGCATCATTTTGAATTTTGAAAGAAAAATATATAGATTTTTTAAATCGCAAAAGTATTTTTTTCATATAGCAGAAGGACAGTGTTTTACACATAACATTTTCATTATTGTACAAGATACAGTAATGGAGAAAAAAAAAGGTTGAATATTTCCAAAAATTTTACTGCTGTAAGTTATATACCTAACCCCTAAATGTTCCTAATTATGTCAAGTGAAGAATACAATGCGTGCAGTTACGCGTTGTGTAACTTTCTCCATTCTCCTATAACTTCATCCTTCAGCCCCAAATATTTTCCTAAGAACCTTATTCTTGAACACCCTTAACCTCTGTTCCTCTCTCAAAGTGAGAGTCCAAGTTTCACAACCATACAGAACAACCGGTAATATAACTGTCTTATAAATTCTAACTTTCAGATTTTTTGATAGCAGACTAGAGGACATAAGCTTTGAACACAAATTAGGGCGAACTATTTAAAAGGAGAATAATTTGCAATTGTGATCTAAAATATTGTTTAAAGTTTGAATATTTATTCGCTCTCATCAATCAATTTTTGATACTGGTATTGATCAAAATGGCATCACAATTCGGAGGCCATGGTCGAGCTTTTGGATGCTGCACTTGCCTCTTACTTCCGCGGGAAGTATACATCTTGCAAGCAAACGATGTCAAACTCGTCGCGCTTGGAAATTAAAATGCCTTCAATGACATTTCTGCAAAACTCACGTCGTGTTTCTGGTCTGTATAAGATAGGAGATAATAAGTTGAATAGTGTCAAGGATAACATGGTGGCGATCATGGAGTTTTGGGACTAATGTGAAAATAATAGAACAGTTCGGCGGGGCTCGGGTCGGGTCGATCTGAAATTTCGAGTCGTGTAGACCTCTGCGGTGTCTGGAGAGCTCCAAGCTTGTCCTTGCTACAGTCGCAAGGAGGAGGAGCGTGGGCTTATCAGGGCCGGCAACATTACAAGTCTGTCGGCTGTCATAATTAAACACAAGGTCTGGATAACTCGAGTTGTGTTCGACACGTTATAAACTTCAACCTGTCCCGTCGTCTGTTTTACGGAAAATCTTAGCTGTCTTGTTTTCCAAATTTGCAACGCTCTTCATTATCATATTGGAATAGAAGTTGTTAAAAAAAATACTCCAATGTGGACCCGGAAAAAAAAACAACCGAGAATTAAGTTAACAGTTCTTCTGTCAAAGGAAAGTATGACGCAATCCGTTTAGGACGACTCGTATTTTTCTTCAGCTTAGTATAATTCCATATTAAACTCTGGACAAGTGTCCTACAATGTTCGAACATGAGAGAGACAACCAAGATATTACAAAATTCGTTTTATTCCAGACGAAAAACTACACGCAAGATATGTGATAAAATTCTTAACCAATTAAAACATAAAGGGGTGGGAGTGGAGGACAGCGAATATTTTCAAAACAAGGCCGAACAAACATGACAGGGCATCTTCTATAGATCGAACAATGGCGAATATCGAACTTCGTCATACTCGACAGGACAGAACATAGGGCCTGTAATGCAGGACACTACTCCATATGACCTTCGAATTATTTCCTTGTGTCGATATAAAGTTACTACAGTACAATTGCTCTCCTGAAGAATCACCTATATTTGAAATCAAACTAAGTTCAGTAGCATTCTTTACTTTTTTGTAACACTTACCTTTCTAAAAATAGGTATATTTTCACTAATCTAAAAAAAAAAAAATTATTTGCAGTTATGTACTTTTAGGAATTTCATTGTTAAAACAAAATCAATGGTTTTTCATGAACTTGTAAAAATTTCTATGGCTAAGTACTCTTTGTCCCTTGTGGCAGCTCACGAATGGTGAGAAGATATATAAATTTAAACTGCAACTAAAAAAATCCGATTTTATACGACTAGAGGAACCAAAGTGTTTCACAAGCACAGCTCTTAGTCATGGTACCTACTTTGGTCCAAGGTTATACTCGTATAATAAAATAATTGAAAAATACCTAAATTGGAAAATTTTAGTATCAGAAATTTAAAAAATATCGTTAGGAATTTAATTTTTAAAGAATATATATTGGTTTAATATGTATATGTATTTGTACGAGTTAAATTGTTAAAACTGATATTATATTATTTAAAGTTAATTTATTCCTATAATTTTTTTCCTCACCCACTTTGTGTCAAATAATTATCTTTGTTTGTGTTAAGTATGTGTTTAAATAACTCCATGAGCACGAGTTTTTACTTCTTCAGGGAAGAATTAAGACTGTATTTTTGTACACGTTATTTTACAATAAACAATATATTATTTAAAATTTAAGGTTAAGTACAGTATAGAGAAGAGAGAAAAAAACTTTTGATTTGTTAAATTATGTATTTTTTATTGCACGGAGGAGGGACCCGAAGACTAACACCGCAGTCTAAGGCTTACTGTGCTTTATCACTCCTGTTTTGTGAAGAAAAAAAAATCGCCGGAAGGTCGCGCTCTTGTATATTACAACATGCTGCACCGTGGACTTAACCCGGACTATAGTTATATTGACAGACATGTGAAGAAATAATGGCGAAATGAGTCTGAGATCCAACGCCGGAAGTTATGCTGTACTTAATTGAGGAGAAAACCTCGGAAAACCCCCAACCAGGTGACAAAAATGTCTTACGTTATTTTATTAAATTGTCTAGGCCTATAGTAATGTCACGAGAGGTCTGAGATTTGCCGATATTTGGGAAATCTCTAGTGACATTTATTAGGACTATTTCGTGAATAAAATAAAAATGTAAATAATATATCCCTAAAATTCGCTCAGAAAATGTTAATAATTGCATATTTATGAATACCTAACCTATTCAGACATTGCGAAGTCGAAATAGATGAATAACGATTACTGCAATAAAGAAATTGAATGTTATTCAGTAATGTCAATTGAGAAAAGCCAAATTCAGGTTAAAAATATTAATTAATACTGCGCTTTTCTCTTGTTATAACAGAAATACGTTTTCATTGTCTGCTGAAATCATAATTTAATTTAAACACTTTACATTATAAACATTTAATACGAGAAAAATTCGTTCCGGCACCGGGAATCGAACCCGGGACCTCTCAGCTCTACGCGCTGAGTGCTCTTTCCAACTGAGCTATGCCGGGACACGATCCACGGTGCCGGCCGAACTCCTCTCGTACATAATATTACAAATAACCTGATTAATACATTAATTAAATGAACAACTGTAATGAAGGAGTGTCATTTTCTTTAGATACAATGGACATGGAATTAGAAGATGAAGATGTAGATGTAGCTGTGGAAGTAGGATTTTGCACTTTATTATTTAGTACAATGGATTCATGCTCATCGATTTACGTGGAAACAGTTGGCGACACTGACTAAACAAAAGAACGACCATGCGATAAATTGATAGTGATAAATGTGGAACATTTAAAGAACCGCATCATTGAAGCCTATGCTAAAGTCACCCCGAAAATGCTACAAAATGTTCTATCCACATTCTCAATTTTCTCTTCATATATCAAGGTAGGCCTATTTATGTAACCCCAAAAGAAAAAATCAACGGATGTTAAATCTGGAGACCTGGCCGGCCATTCCACTGGTCCACGTCGACCAATCCAATGTCCAGTCTGTTGCAATATTTCGGTGGCTTAACCTACCAGAATGAAGAATGATATCAATTCTTTCCTCTTTCGATAATGTTATCACGAAAATCAAGAAATTTGCTATAGGAAAGCTTCAAATAATTACAACAATGCATTGAAACTATCACAGGTTAACCAAACAGTAAAGCCGGAAAAGTTAATTACCAGAATTGCATAAAAACACCTTTTCCAAAGCCTCCTTAGTACTGTACCATGTTACAACATATCTGTAGATGCAGTAACTAATGTTTGTGTCATTATTATAGTTATCTTTAAATAACTTGAAAACGATTAGAGATAGCTCAAAACGGGTTGCACCATTTGTTTTTCTCAGAAAATTTCACATGATTTTGAGTACCTACATGACCTCCTTTCCATTTAAAATTCCAAAGTTGCATTCAAAATGGCGGCTTTTGAGACAGCTGAGGGCTAGAATCGAATGTGTCACTGGTAGAGCATTTGGTCTTGTTAACACCTATAGTAATCGAAAATCAAGCAAATGGAAGATATTTATATTGTTCCAGACTTTTGATTCACTCTTTAGTTAGATTTTTCCTGCTGAAGGTGTTTATTCCACAAGTTCCGAAATTTGTTTCATGTGTGAACACTTATCCTCTTCTGAGTCCTCATATTCAATAATCATCTTTGCTCTCAATATTCTTCGAGGAAGATGTCCTTCGACTTCACTATCTCAAAAGTCGGAATCTTCATCTGTGGCGGCATCTAGTGACTCATTATGAGAAATGATTCTTACAGACTTAATGGTTCTCTGCGTGCACTGCGCTCTTCAACGGAGTTTAAAATCTGGTTCACAGTGAATGAATTATCATCTGACATATGGAACAAAATGCGCACACTTTTGCATACTGTAGTGCTCACTGGCAACTAGAGTTGCCACATAATTTCACAACACTGTAGGATATACCCACAATTAAACCACTGTCATAAACTAGCTTCAAAATATTCAGTAAACATTCTGAAATGTATTTTAGTGAGATTTTAAATAATTAAGTAAGATTTAAAAACACACTCAAAATCACTACATAATTTCGCGTCTGCACTCCACAACAATTGACTCAGAATTGAAGGATTGTGCCCGAGATGACGAGAACATAATGCCTATAAGAGCTATCGTCACAAAAAACAGTGTCAACCTTAATACCATGTTTATTACAATCTTTTTTAAACAAACGGCAACTAAATTTCTCACTGAGCACTACTGGGTTAAATACACAGGAATTAATACTTAATACAGTTATCAAATAAATTGTTGCATATAATTTTATTACAATGTTATGAAACATAATACATACATGTCCACACGTTTCTTTGCACATTTCTTCATAAGTTTGCTATAAAGTAATATGCAACAATTTCTTCGGTCACTGTATTAAACTCCTGCGCGAAAAAAATTTTTCTGTTAAAATATAATTTTTCGAACAGTGCTGGAATATCAGTTTAGCACGATTTTAAGAGGCAGATAGAAAAAAAAATGGTAAGGAAAACAGCAGGGGCTACAGAAAGGATAATCAATTAAATAAACAATTAAATTAACAAAGAAATGCTACTTTAGATATCTTAAAGAGCGAATAAACGTTTCTGTTTCAAGGAAAGAGGAGGAAAGGAAGCGCGAAGGTGAACCTCCAAATACGCCGCAATTTGGTCGAGGTGATTCGTCACTTTCTGCTGCAATTATTTACGGGCCACCGCCCTGTAATACAGTAGACGTAGACTACTGCTCTGGGTGTGGGGATGTACATTACGCATTGAAATGAATACCCAAAAGTATGTTACTCGTCTGCAAATGTTAATATGTTTAGAAAATGAACTGGATGATGTAATATAAAAAGAAAAGAAATTTACGTACTCACCTTCGATTCAAATTTTTTATCTTGCAGAGGATAAACGGCCATTACAAAACTCAGTCTTCATTTACGGACGAGGCATATACAATGCGTCTTTTTATTTCCTTACTCCTAAGCGGCACAATACTCCTGCAGCTATATTATAAATTTATTATTTCCCCTTACTCGTCTCACGCTGTGTAGGCTGGCCAAGGTCAAAGCGTGA
Organism: Periplaneta americana; assembly: GCF_040183065.1. Taxonomy (NCBI): domain Eukaryota; kingdom Metazoa; phylum Arthropoda; class Insecta; order Blattodea; family Blattidae; genus Periplaneta; species Periplaneta americana. Next base: position 153,111,710 of record NC_091121.1, read on the forward strand.
GGTAATAGTATGTTAACATAGGAAAAACAAACGAAAATTAGAGTTGTCCAGTCAGTATGAACGAGAATATCCGTTACGGTGATCGTATGACTGGAATTACTGTTTCTTGGCTTAAAATTAGTACACAACAGCGAGTGTTTATCTTTGTGATGTTTCCACGAACTCTATCCGACAAGTGTAAACAAGCAATTTGCCTTAATTATCCTTCAATGCATAATTGCTAGGAAATTTAGACAAACGGGAAATATGTACAACAAAAAAGGTGTAAAAGACGATATGTTTCAACTCAGGAAACCTTAAATTATGTGCAACACTTCATGTAGAAAGTTCTAAATAAAGCAATATATTTAATGTTTAATTTTAATGAAATAAAAATTAATAACAGTTATGAGTAGCTATCAGAGAGAAGAGAGATTCCTATAAGACTATCTTGCGAACAGCATGAAGGAAGTCAGTAGCACAGACTAACTGTGAAAATACCGCTCGGCTGTGAAGGAAATAAAGCAGACGCATTGTTTTATTCCAATTATAAGAAAAGGACGAGTCAAGTGAAGACCATAGATGATATATACCCCAGATAGGTCGGCCTTATAGGCTTTGACGTTAACAACTTTTGTCAAGTTTACTATGCTGCCATCTAGTTGTTACATAAGGAGTCACGTCATAATTCCCATTTGAATTGCATTAGCGACTGTACTGCCATCTCGTGTTCGTTTAAGGCGGACGGGTGGCGATCCTGGCGGCTGTTCTCTTCAAAGTGCAAACGATTTTAACATAGCGATGACCTATCTGGTTACATATATGATCTAGGTGAAGACGAATAAAAACAGAAAAAAAATAGCACTTTCTTATTTCATATTCTTCTTCTTCTCTTCAGGATTAGATCCAACATAATCTTCAAACGAATATTTACAACGTGCATTACATTGATATGATTCAGGCAACAAACATATACATGATATCCAAATTGTACAATTAAATTAAATACGTAATTGAAAACTCGTAAATAGTATATTTTTAAATTGTTAAATTTTAATGTACTGCGAATCATTTTTAAATCTTACGACTTTTATATCTATGTTTAAAACACTATATTAAGGTTCTAGCTTGGTGATCTGAAATGATTATTACATAAAATTAAAGACACTGTATATATGCGAGTTAGTTATTGAAAAATATCAAAAGTATCTGATGATACTAAAAAGAGTATGGCGAAAACGTTAATACTACAAATATGTCGTTAGTAAAGATCTCACTTTGTGAGAAAAATATGATAAATCATTGATGAAAAATAAAACAAGCAATTATTTTAATATTCAAACTAATAGTTCAGAAGGAATAAACAATTATCGGCAATCAAATGACCAGATTGTATAAATTACTTAATGCAGATAGGTTTAATTTATGTCTGGAGAATTTGGAAGCGGGAATACACGGTGGAGAATGATACATATTAACAGACATTAGCTTTTGTTCTAAATGGTATATTTGTTTAGTTTTATTTATGGTGCAATCGTTATTTCGTGCTATGCTAAAGTATCATACTAGTGTTTGCAAAGACCAACGGCATCAAATTTCTGCGTAAAAATGTTGTAATTCACTTTCGTGGTCTTACTGTCTTTCTCGTTTCTTCACTGAAATGTTTCATAACCTTTCTTGGGGGTCGTCTGTGGTTATCGAAAGAAAGATAAAGAAGGTAAACGTGCGAATTCGAAATGAGGCAGTACAAAAAGTGGGGAGCTTCAAATTATACTTATACAGTCTTACTAATAAACTCTGTATAGTTTTTATACGAGACTTATGCAGAGTTGAGACAGAAAACGTTACTAATAAACCATGCATAAGCGATGGATCTGTAAACAGTCTGTAACTATACTATGGGAATTGCTTTGCAGTGTTATATACACGAAACCCCTTGTTTAAGCGTTGTATATAGCGAAAAAATGGCCGCCCCTCTAAAAGCTGTTCGTATCGACTGTCATTTTATGATGATGGTTACCGTGTAACCACAGAAGAACAAACCAAAGAGCATAGAATTATTAGAATAATATTGCTGTAGCTTGTACTCTTTGACCAAAATGTAGTGTGGTAATCGATTAGAACCAGTTGTACTATCGATACTTAACACGCCACACTAGAGCGCTCTACCGGATGCAATAAATATTCTATTAGCTTTCGTAACGAAGTAATGACGAAACTATGACGTATGTAGTGATTATTAGTAAGGAATTTACACACGACTTATAAACGAGCTACTCATTGTATAAGTATATAAACGTCTGTATATAGAATTTTTATTAGTAAGACCGATAGTATATTGTAAGTAGTAGCATGAGCTACTACTAAGAAGTCAAGAGGAGGACAGCAAAGGCAAAGGGAGCTTTTACTAGAAAAAGTAGCATCTTCTACGGTCCTCTGGAAAAATAAGAAAGGAAGAGACTAGTGAAGTGCTTTGTGTGGAGAATAGCACTGTATGGGGCAGAAACATGGACATTACAACGAAGTGAAGAAAAACGAATAGAAACATTTGAAATGTGGATATGGAGAAGAATGAGGAGTGTGAAATGGACAGGCAGAATAAGAAATAAAGCTAAAAGGAGTGGGCAAAGAAACAATAATACTGAAACTGATCAGAAGAGATAAATATATCGGATGGATCACTGGCTAAGAAGAAACTGCCTACTGAAGGATGCACTAGAAGGAATGGTGAACGAGAAAAAAAGATATCAGATGATAGACAACATTAAGATATATGAATCTCATGTGGTGAAAAAGTGAGGGGATTCGAAAATTCTGAGTTTGCAATGAAGGACCTGCAATGAATGAATGAATGAATGAATTAAGTTAATTAATTACTTTGTAATTTGTATTCAATGTTCCTCTAGCCACCTCTTAGAACATTCTTACGAATCTCGTTTCCGATATTTTTATTTTCCTTTTGGTGTCTTTCAGAACAGCATTGTGATCTGTATAAAATCGTAGTTAAAATACAGCTTTAAAAATACACGAACGCCTGAGTCGTGCCTTAGCAACCCCGACTTAGGAATGGAGTTTTGTCTGTTGTCAATGACAAGTGTTATATTGTTTCCAATTGAGACCGGCGTCGTGCTAACTTCAACGTCACGGAAATTTCATCAGGTGAAGGCCTAGTTCAAACCCTGGCTAATGTAAAGCGCTTAAGAAAGAAAAATAAAATTAAGTATAAGGTAACATTCCCATCCCACTAATACTCAATTTGATGCAAAGGAATGGATCGCTGTCACACTACAGAATGTCATCGCGACGATCAATAGCGATTCACGTGGACCGGTCACTATAGTACTTTCATTTGCAGTGCTGACGTCAGAGGCACTTAATTGGCATGTGATGGTCGACTCACTTTCATGTTGTTCGTACCGTTGTACGTAATTGTCGTGCAGTCGTGGGAACTCCAAACCGATGGGAAGAAGAGATGCCTGCACAAGGAAGTTCACACCAGCCCAAAGTGGCATCATTAGTACTTTCCAATACACATACACACATACACACACACCTTGCAGGCATGTAGTCAATTCTCACAGCTTCGTCATAGTATCTTCGACATCGAAATCATCCTACAGAACTAAGATGTTCTAATAACAGAACACTTCATAGTATTGATAGGTTATCGAAGATATTTGATTAGGGTGACCATATTCACATCGATAGACAAGAGGACACAAAGCTGCAAAAAGGAGGACATTGTTCGAAAAAAGAAGGCAGAAAATATGTACATATTTAGATTTAGGCTTAGGCCTATATTATACTATAAATTACGTCAAATCTATTTTCTTACAAAATATTTACAGTATAGATTTAGGCTTATATCATACTTAAAAGTATGTTAATATTACAAAATAATTATGACAAAACTTAATAATAATGATTTTACAGTTAGTTACATATGAAAGTCAAGGGAACTGTAATTATTAACGAGGACAAAAAATATCTATGGTAGACCAGGGTAATTGTAAACACTTTTCACTGATTTCAAATATATTTCAACATTTCACAACCCTCAGTAACGGTAAGCATGACAAAGAAACATTGTGTTATTTTTAGATCTCTCTTTTCCCTGAAAATGGGTTTAAAATAATAAGGTTGACTTTTTTCCATCTTTTAATTGTTAGTTTACATTTACCCCACCTGTTTACATTTACCCCTTTGAGAGAGGTGTAATTGTAAAACACCAATTTTCGCACCGGCTATCAGACACTGAACATTTTTTGTTATGTTTCAGAAGAAAGAGCTGTACGCCTTCCAACTCCAATTTTGGTCACTGGTACATTTCGTCCCTTTAACCCATGATATATGACGACATAGTAACTCAGTACCTCTCCTGAGCTTCACGATAACTGTAGTTACTATTTTCCACATCTGTGACAACCCTCTCTAAATCCTCTACAGTGTAGTTGGGTGGGGGTCTCTTTGATTACTGAAAAGTGCGAAATGTAATCATAGTAAACATTTTGCAATTACCCCCAAGCAATTAAAACTATGGGGAAAATGTAAACACGTCATAATTTAATGAACTGAGGTTATGGGAGATCTCAAAACCATTGTAATAAATGTTAACTACTATACATTACTCACAAAAGCAACATATTCTTAAAAAATAGCACTGTACGTTTACTTACAATGCCAAAAATGAAGGTGAAGCAAAATTATTTCTCAACTTTTTTGTAGACTCTTACAAAACATTCGTTCACAACTAAGCAGTTACTCCTATTTGGCGCCAAACTGCTTTGTAGGCTAGCCAACATGTTAATTTAAATATTCCCCCGAATTAAAATTTTTATATTGACAGTTTTGTATTTCTCACAGGAATTGCTTACAATTACCCCCTGTTTACAATTACCCTCATCTACCGTATTTAGACTTAGGCTTAGGCCTATACTATACTTAAATTTATGCAAATATCTATTTTATTACAGCATACTTACGATAAAACTTAATAATATAAAAGTATTTTATAGTTAACTACACATGAAAGCCAAGGGAACTATAATTATATTGTACATAAAGAGACCGCTCAAGATGTGAATTTAATATTACTTTGTAAGCAAAGAGAGTTATGATCGTTGGCAAAGAGTATATTCCGTCGATGTTGCTGCCAGTTACAGGCAAATTACTTGAAAAAGGCGTCAGATCAGATAATTTCGAAATATCAGGCATAAAAAGTTACGAATAGGAAGACATTTATTGATTTTTTAAAAATCCGCCCGGACCCTGGACAAAGGCCTAAAAAGGAGGACATGTCCGGACAAAAGAAGACGTCTGGTCACCCTATATTTGAATAACAATAACAACAATAATAATAATAATAATAATAATAATAATAATAATAATAATAATAATAACAATAATTTATTTATTTAAACCGGCAGAGCTACGGCCAGTAGGCCTTCTCTTCCGCCCAGCCAGACTCTAATTCTAATTAAATACAATTGGTTACATAGTTACAATATTACATTAATATCTAGACCATAAAAAACATGAAAGTTGAATAAGTAATGTTAGTGGGACAATAATAAACATTGGTAAGGAATAATAATAATAATAATAATAATAATAATAATAATAATAATAATAATATACATAATTTAAATATTTATTCTGTATTATATATATATAACCATTAAACATTGAGAAACTTGAAATAGCTAGTATTGTTAACAAGAATTGTTAGAAAAATATTTTGTTAGTCTAAATAATAATAATAATAATAATAATAATAATAATAATAATAATAATAATAATAATAATAATAATAATAATAGTAATAATAATAATAGACATAATTTAAATATTTATTCTGTGATATATATAACCATTAAACATCGAGAAACTTGAAACAGCTAGTATTGTTAACAAGAATTGTTAGAAAAATATTTCGTTAGTCTATTCTTAAATTGGTTTGATGTCTGACAGTCCCTGACATTACTCGGTAGAGAATTCCAAAGCCGAGGAACAGCCACAGTGAAAGAAGATGAATATGAGGATGTTCGGTGGGAGGGAATGGATAATACTGAGGAGTGTTATCATGTGTCTAGGTTATGATTGGTGGATAAATTTTGAAAACGAAACGCAAGATAGACAGGAGTGGAGAAATGCAATATGTGAAAGAGGAGTGAAAGACAGTGGATTTTCCTACGATCTTCTTGACGGAGCCAGGACAACATTTCGAGGGATAGTGTTACGTATTCAGCCCGGCGAATCAGGCAGCAAATTTCATTTGATATGTATCGGAGGAAAAACAACTGTTTGTCGTCGGACAGTTAACTAAGGCTAAATAACAACGATCGTACTTCAATGCGAGTGTATCTAACTGTAGACCTATAGCTAATCAGTCTACAAAGCATGATTTAATCACTCATTTAAAGTTTGTGTGACTGCAACCTGTGTATATTTTTGTGTGGCTTTACTTTGTTTATAGTTTTTTTTCTCTCTCTCTCTTCATTTCTTGTGTAGCTTTACTTTGTATATAGTGTATTTTTTTCTGTTTATTTCTATTATTGTATTTGTATTCCTGGTGTTGTGGAGGAGAAGGCCTGATGGCCTTAACTACACCATAATAAATAAATAAATACATAAATTTAAGTTGAAATGCATACGTTCTTACTAGACACAAAAGTTAATTCAAACACTCCTGTCTGTTGGTCCAGAAACAGAGCGCCGCATGTCGCTAACATAATATTTTAGCGACGGACTGACTCTTCCACTGTCATGTCAGCGCGATGCGGGACAGACAGTACAACACACTGTTGTGACTCACTCCCCCAAACTTTTCATTTGTTTCACCCATCACTTCATCTTCAACCCTCATCCATCACCAAGTAATTCTCGCACAAGATCCTCTGCACTCTTCTAATCTATCTTCCAGCTGAATACGCAGCTGGAATTAACTAGAGGAACGCTGCATTATCACCTGTCAAATAATTCTCCAGGCAGTGGAAAGTATTGACACTAACGCACGAAATTACAAATGTCACATTGCGACTCGCGACTGTTGCTGCGATTTCGTTATCTCGTGAGACAGATGATGGAAGTAATTCCAGGCAACGTCATATTCCTCAGTGCCATCAAGAGTGGCGCTGATTGTCTCTAAGAAACGCTCTTACACTGTCAAAGTGAGTGTGTGAACACAGACGCCAGATATACAGTACCGAAATGAAGCTGAGCGGTTCTGACTTGATTAACTGGGATTACAGTAGAATTCGGTTATAAAGTAATCCAATATGCCTGAGAAATTATGTTCTGTCGTAACCGATCTGTATTGTATAATGTTATGCTATCAGTCAAGGGAGATGGGGGAACAATATAATTTCGACCATGAGATACTCGTAAGATCCACTGCATATATTATACCATGCAATAGCGTAGTGGTCTAACAATAAGTAATCATGCCTAGAACTCGCGTTACGAAATGTTAACTGGTTCGATTCCTCATGGGGAAGGAAATCTCTCATGACATTTCGGCCAGTGTATGGGACCGATGCCCACCCAACCTCGGGTTGAATTTGGAGGTAGCGAAATCCAGTTTCGGAAACCAGCTATAGGGTAGGGAATCATCGTGCTAACCACGCGGCTCCTTCGTTTTGCTTGGATGATCGTTCACCTCTGTTGAGGTATGTCGACGTAAGGCCAGTAGCCGACTGGTGAGCCTTGTACCTTCATGGGCTGCCGAGCTATGGATTTCATTTTATAATAGAATATTTGGTATTACATACGAGATGTCGTAAAATCCAAGTTGTTATAACAAAGTTCAACTATATAGTTAAAGAGTATGATTGCTAGTTATAATAAAGTTCAACTGTATAGTTAAAGCGCATGATTGTTAGGTATAACAAAGTTCAACTGTATAGATAAAGTGTATGATTGTTAGGTATAACAAAGTTCAACTGTATAGATAAAGCGTATGATTGTTAGGTGTAACAAAGTTCAACTGTATAGTTAAAGCGCATGATTGTTAGGTATAACAAAGTTCAACTGTATAGTTAAAGTGCATGATTGTTAGGTGTAACAAAGTTCAACTGTATAGTTAAAGCGCATGATTGTTAGGTATAACAAAGTTCAACTGTATAGTTAAAGCGCATGATTGTTAGGTGTAACAAAGTTCAACTGTATAGTTAAAGCGCATGATTGTTAGGTGTAAAAAAGTTCAACTGTATAGTTAAAGCGCATGATTGTTAGGTATAACAAAGTTCAACTGTATAGTTAAAGCGCATGATTGTTAGGTATAACAAAGTTCAACTGTATAGTTAAAGCGCATGATTGTTAGGTGTAACAAAGTTCAACTGTATAGTTAAGGCGCGTGATTGTTAGGTATAACAAAGTTCAACTGTATAGTTAAAACGCATGATTGTTAGGTATAACAAAGTTCAACTGTATAGGTAAAGCGCATGATTGTTATGTGTAACAAAGTTCAACTGTATAGTTAAAGAGTATGATTATTATAACAAAGTTCAACTGTATAGATAAAGCGTATGATTGTTATAACAACGTTGAATTGTATAGTTAAGGAGTATGATTGTTAGGTATAACAAAGTTCAACTGTATAAGTTAAAGCGCATGATTGTTAGGTGTAACAAAGTTCAATTATAACAAAGCTCAACTGTACAGATAAAGCGTATGATTGTTAGGTATAACAAAGTTCAACTGTATAGATAAAGCGCATGATTGTTAGGTATAACAAAGTTCAACTGTATAGATAAAGCGCATGATTGTTAGGTGTAACAAAGTTCAACTGTATAGTTAAAGAGTATGATTATTATAACAAAGTTTAACTGTGTAGTTAAAGAGTATGTTTGTTATGACAACGTTCAATTGTATAGTTAAGGAGTATGATTGTTAGGTATAACAAAGTTCAACTGTATAGTTAAAGCGCATGATTTTTAGGTATAACAAAGTTCAACTGTATAGTTAAAGAGTTTGATTTTATTAACATAGGATATTATCTACTCTGGCGGTGTAAGCAACGGCGAAGACGCACTGCTCAAATGCTGCAAGAAAGCCGCAGTAGTGGGATCGAATCTCGTCTACGGTAAGAATGTTCGTCAGTCTCATTGTAATGTTCTTTGCCGTATGTATTAGGTGAACGCCCAGCGTCATGCTGATCAACATAACTGGAGCTCCACCTGCGTTTCCATCTTACCATATGTAGATTAAAAAGTGCCAAAAATATGGTTGTAGGTTTAGATATATCTCTCCTTAAGCAATAAAATACAAATAGATAAAACTGAAGAGGTGGAAGAGCAAGGGGAAGGCTCTGTATAAGTTTGTTTCAAGAGCAAGAGTTGTCGCTTGTTCCCAACTTTAAATTTAGTGTCTATGAAATTAATATCAAAATTGTATTTTGGCGAAATGAAGCCGAAAATTCGTCATCCATTACCTGACATTTGTCGTACAATTGGTGAAAACCTCGGGAAGAACACAATCCGGTGTTCAGCCCAAGAGGGAATCGAAACCTCGCCCAAGTACAGCTCCCATCAGCAGGCAAACGCGCTAACGCCTCAGCTACGCCGGTGGCTCCCAAATTTTAACTAGAAGGTTTGGTAATGAAAGGTGATTATGTTTAAAACTTTCTCATTAATTCATTATACGAAGTATACAGTAAATACCACAATGCTGTGAATTATAGTCTAGTGGCTCCCGAAGTTGCGAAAGGAAACATTTTTTGCATACTGTCAGTCTGTCCGAGTTCTGTTCATATTACACTATATTAAGTTTGGATTACATTTTGAATGGAGTACCGTAAGCTTTTATGTAGTCAGTGCCTTGAGATCTAAACATTGCTGACCTATTTCTGAGCCTTTCGTACATTTTAATTATCTTTTAGAAGTATTCAAAACCTTCACAACAATGCTGAAATTTTATTTAAAAAAATTAAATCCCCAGGCCTGCAGATATATCCGTCCGCACGTATCAGGGAGACTTTGACGAGATATAGCCACCGGTAAATTAACCCGGAGCGATCTTTCCTATTTTTTTCGGTGAACCGTTGTTTTGCGTGCCGTAAATTCTATGATTTTACTCATCATCCGCAGGAAGATACGGAAAGGTTCATGTCGCCCTTAGCTGGTTACAACGCACGAATTCCAGATTCAGCGGCAAGCATAGTAAGCTGTAGAGACCATTACATCAATACTTGGAAATTTCGAGCTACTCTTGATGATGCTTACAGGCACACTACTACGTTCTCTGTCCGTGTAATATGGAACCGGACCGTCGTCAAGAGATTGACGCACCACGTCATAATAACTCAGTTGTTTGCGTCGCTGAGCGATGTGCAGAAGATCATGGCTTCGGTACCCGTGGACGGCGAATTGTTTTATCTTATCTTAACATAAAATTGTTTCGGACAATTGCGACGGATGTTTGTTAGTTTTTTCTTGATGTGCAACAAATTATTTCCCACGTCCCGCAAAAAGAACGGTATAAAAAAAAAATATATATATATATATCTATCGGAAGATCCATTTTGTCTTCCAAATGAAAAAAAAAAAACAAACAAACAAAACAAAACAAAACAAAACAAAAAAACAAAGCTCTTATCCAGCGAGGCATGGAATCGACAAGCTCTGCAGCAAGGGTTCTCGATCCGCGGCGATGCCGTGTGGACTACAGCTTTGGAAAACTGGGCATGAGCAGTGTTTATAAGCGAAATTTATAAAATAAGGGAGCTCCAAATTTTATTTCCGTATCTGCACATGATGAGTAAAAACACGTGAAATTAAACATAGGAAGAAACTCTGTTCAAAAAAAGCTAAGAGGGTAAAACAAGGATGATGCCAATACTTATTTTTCATTTTTTTATTCTTCTGATGTCAAAACATAATATGACATCATATGTTTTTACCATTTATAAATGACTCAGTCATTTCTGGACCAGTGTTCCTTATCTCAAATTGATACATGTGCCCTTCCCCGTCATTCCTGAAAGTTAGTGACACTAGCCCGGAAACACCCTGTATACAGAGTGAACCGTAAGTAATGTCATTAATTTCACGGGGTAATTCTTTGAGATATTTCAAAATAAAAGATGTAATACAATTTTGCTCATTTTTCTTCCTTTTTGAAATAAAAATTATTTTATATGAAACAATTCATGGTGTGTTTTGCGAAATCGATTGATTGAATTCTCAATTTGCTCAGTCAATTTAAGAGAGCAGCATATTATGATAATAAATCATTGAAAGAATTTCACTTTATCCTTTAAAAGTGCAGAAATTTGATCCGAAGAAAATTAAATGTAACTTTTCGTTCTGTGAAGGAATTTTTCAATGTTACATTTGTTCGGATCAAATTTCTCATATGATGATTTCCGCAGGCAAGTCAAGGCAAATGCATGAGGCAGAAATTAAGAAAATACGCTTTGATTCCGTATGGGACGGGGTGTTCCCCACGAGAAACGAACGGTACACACAAGGGAGGGGTGGTCTTCGTCACGCTCAGGCGATCTACACTTCCTCAGCCCACTGGCAGTACCCACGATAAGATATGAACTCATGACCTCCAGGTTCATAGTGCAACGCCTAGGCAGCAGCCTCCCACAAACGAAGTGCAACCACAGTTACATGGTTTTGCAGATTCGAAGAGCTATCCCAAGCAAAGATCTGCGGTCATTTGCCGAACTCAGTTGTTCTTATTTGTTCTATTTACTTATCTGCAGGGAGTTGGTGTCATTGGTGACTATTACGAGGGTCAAAAGATCACTTCAAAATTATGTGCTCAACATGATGCTATACATTTGAGGTTTGGGACTTTATCTGCGGTTGAATGATGGTTTTGTTTTTGGGTATGCAGACCTCTAAAACACAAAATTTAATCCGAAGGCCTTTCATGAAGACCATACTAACCTCTGTATGGATTTTGTGGTATATAAGCTCTGTAAAATGTCTTTCGAAACAAATTTGATACATAGTGATTCAGAACTAATGATCCTGCTATAGGAATAAGTCCTATGAGCCATTTTATGCGTAAAATGTCATATGAACAAGGGTCTGATTATAAGTAATTATCGACCGTTAAGCAGTTACAGCTGATTGAATCCTACGAAAGTAGCAGTGGTTTTGAGCAAAACTAAGAGTTATTCACTTAAAATACACAAGAAATGTTAATTAAAAATACTTTATTATTATAAAATAAACATACGTACCTAAGTTTGGAAGCAGATTTTCAAATGTCCCTTCTTCCACTTGAATGCACTTATCCGCACGGATGTGAATGGCGCTTAGCGATCCTATCTTGTCACGGCTGTCCCTGATAAGCGCAGCTGATAATCACCAGACCTATCTTTCCCTTCACCCCCATACTTCAAGTCACAGTTCAATCCTCCGTTTAGTTTACCTTCCAATTTCTGTATTACGATGAAACTCCAAAGCTTGATTCACAGTATATCTGGATTTTTACAAATAACTTACAAACTAATGATAATCGGACTCATGTTCATATAACATTTTATGCTGAAAATGGCCTGTAGAATTGATTTCTAAAGTGCGGATCACTAGTCGTGAATCACCCGCGAAGGTTCACCAGTTGGAAATAAGGCTAGAAAGCTATATTTTTAAGTTAACACGAGTACAATTTCTTAGCATGGCTTTCTTCGAGAAATAGGTAAGGTTAGATGCAAATGTTGCTGATTTACGGCATGTACAACAATTCCGATTCCGAGCAATATTTACAGACCCTCAGATAACCCAAAATTGTACTTAGCTAGTTACATCCTACCATATTAATGTAAGAAGTAAAGAATTTTTCCTGAAAGGCAACTATAGCCTACATACATATAAAGAGTGTTAAGAAAAAAATATCCAATATTTTAGGAGGTGCTAATATGCATTAAAACAATAAAAATGTTTAAGAAACATGGGTCCTACAACACATACTTTCTAAAATCTGAACACTTGTTCATAGGTGCTCAATGTGACGTCCATTCATGGCAATGCATTTTTCTGGCTACCAGATAATCATACCGTAGTTGACACCTCTGGCATGGAATACTGATACGTCGCAAGGAATATTGAAAAGAAAAGTTTGGTTGCGGATATGAGCGGAGTTCAGCAGAGATGGTGTTGTGAATTTTCGTAATCAGCATGTGTGGGCTTAAGAAAATTTCCATGCACTTGAAGAAACAAGGCATCAGCACGGATCCTCAACCAACGTATGGGCAGGCGTTCTTGGTGATGGATTAAGGGCCTGTATACATATATGCTTGCATTATTTACCTGTACTCGCATGAGTTCATATGTAATGAATTTCATCTCTGTTAGAGAATGAGCTGCTCCTCAATTGGGTAGACATGCGAGTATTTTCATCTGTTATTATAAAGGGATGCAACCTTATTTATGTAGGCTACATTACGTGAAAAAATATATTATTTTAAGATAATACTTATTAAAAGTGTAGAGTGTTCAATATGCCACTGAAAATGACCTCTAGAAAACAAGATAACTTATAATAAAATTAACAGAATGTGTATCTGAAGACGACTCAAATAGGGTTCCCACAACACTTCGTTGTATTAAAGAAGAAGAAATGGTGAGAATAGGTTTTCAGTCATTTCAGAATTAATATAAATGTAGATAATTTTATTTACTAAATTTTAGCACGAATTTGATATCGAACCAAATTCAATTTTAATAAAATAAAAAAATCAGAATTTTAACAAAAAATGCAAAGCATTATGTTTTAGAAGCATGAATAATATATCCCAGCCAATGTATGCGATCGAAAAGTTTCTCCGCAGTGCTTGTGTAGCCGAGAATCCACTAGGCAGGGAATTCAAGTGTATGTGGTAGAGAATTCAAGTGGCAACACTGGCCGCCAAGCAAATGATGGACTGGAGGTGTGAAGTTGTCAAGCCGGAATGAATCTGGGAGTGCCAATTTTCTACAGGGTTGTATTCTAGGGTTACTAGAACTAACAGAGCTGCGGAGGGACTTTTCGATCTCACTGTACTGTAGTTCTCAGCGTTAAATCCTTCGACTAGATCTCCAACTGAAACAATTTAAGCTGAATATATGCTATAAAATGCTATTAAGACATGGCAAAGAGAGTTCAATACTCCAGAATCTCTATGAAACAACTGATATGCACTTTGAAGATTTGGACCCCGAAATATTTCTAAAATTTTATAAAGTGATTGAGATCTCTACATTTATATTTTATAGATATGACAACTGGGTATCATATATAGATCAAATAAAATAAATATCAAGATCAGTTAAAAGGTTGTAGTATGGAATTGAAGGGTTCAGAGCCATAGTGGGCCAAGCGCCATATATTAAAAACGGAGAAAAAAAGAGTGAATGTCAGAGTTTAATGAAACATACAGTAAGTAATACAAAGTATGCACATTAAAATTGAATGATATGTCAATCTTCTTAAACTATGGCTTTCACTTAAACTTTAACCCTTGCTTTCTCCGTTTTTAATAGATGGCGCTTGGCCCACTATGGCTCTGAACCCTCCAATTGTAGGAAAACATGACTATCGGATAAGCATTAAAAAGTTGAAGTACTAAGCAGTATAGAAAATGAAAGGGAAAACTTACTGTGAATTCTTGATACAAGTATATTAAAAAACTACTATTTGACTATGAAGCTGCTGGAAGAAGCAGTAGGATACCTAAACCAAAGTCTATGAAGTTTTGTTTCTCCGTTTTACGTTTAATGTTTATTTTATTTTGGGTATCGGTCTGAATAATTCGGACCCATATGCAACGAATTTTATTTCTATTCCCAAATAAGTAGGAAATGTTTAAGAAATACTACAGATTTTCCAGTTACCTTCGAAGTGTTTTAAGCAATGCACAATTCCAAGCACATGTCACTCCATGTTAATGTCTTATTCCTCACAATGTCAGTTGGTCTGATAATGAGATCTCTTAAATAAGTCCCAGCTCTTATTACGGCCAAAGTAGGTTGATCTTGAAAAGAAAAAGATCAAGATAGAAACGAAAAGGCGTGAATATATTTAAATTAAACACAAGTACGATGAGTAAATCACTCATACGGATGCATGCAATTAAAATGCAAGTGTGGGAGTAAACCATCGGCGTTTGAAGTAACATTCCAAAAAAGGTAAACTGACATAAAATCTAGTGAACTTTACATAAAATTTGTAATTACCAAGAATAAAGAGGCATTTGCAGTAATTATGTGAGCATGCTCAACATAGTAACTAAAGCCCGAACCAGACTGGCAGCAGAGTGGGTAGTTAATGTAGGCTAATATATGCACAGAACGTAGTATACGGTGTGCCGTCTGGATACGGGGACCGCAACTTATTAAGAGCTGCTTCGCGGGATTCAAGGGGGACTGGCAGAGAGGCGCGATCCTTGTAGGGCACCCCGCGAGTCAAAGCCAATTCCTGCTGTACCACATTTGAACAGCAGCAATATTTATATTGCTCGTCCATTTCGTAAGATCGGTGACGGTCAGGGTTGCCAGATTCTACAGTCAGGAATCCAGAACAAGTGACGATACCTTAACGTGACTACGCATGTAAATTAATTCAATTTTTAATATATCTGATTTTATTAGTTTTTTGTATGTAAGAAAGACAGCAGAGCAGGTTTAGCGTGGCTAAGATAGGGGGCATGGAAGGGTAATAAAATTGTCAACGAAGAAGGAGAGCGCCTTTGTCCGATTTGCAGAGAAAAGGACTACTATAAACATATTTTATTATAGTGTGTCGAATTGGAACATGTACGGAGAAAATATCTACCACCCTCGATGATAAGTCAGAATAGGAGTTCGCTTGCATGCCTTGACCTCATGGGGAATAGAGAGTTCGAGCAAAAGATTGGCTTGTTCCTCTTGAAGGCGAGAAAGATTAGAACTTCAGCTGTTGAAGTTTGTGATACGAACTGAGGAAGGGATAATAGCATCTACCCAACTATACACTTATATGTCTGTTTTAGGTTAGGATATATTATATAATATGTTTCGTGTGCCATTTTCATCTTAATATGTGTGTTCTTTTAGATAGTAGTGGATATAATCATAGGTGGGGGGGGGGTGAAACCTACAAAGTAGAACTTCTTTTAGGTACAAAGCAAGTACGGTCAGAAGACCCGTGCATTGGATTTTAGAGAAAACTATGATAATATAAAAATCTGTATGTATAATATTACTCAATAAATCCACCTATCTACTATTATCTATTACTAGTTTTATGTATTTCAACTAATTATACGGTATAGGGCCTAAACTTTTTAATTTTGTTAAATTTTTGTTAAATTATGAAATTTCCTTTGAATTATTGATGGAATCTGGAAAATTAATATCATATTACAACCTGATCTATAGAGAAAAAATACATGATGGAGTGTTTAAATCCTATCAATAATAAATTCAACTTCCAAAGAGAGTAAATAATAAAAAATACTGTATAATACCTAATACATACTATAGTATTATCGTTTTTACTTCAATACAACCCGATAGAAGGCGCCAGGTGGCATAGACGACGTTTAACATAGGTTAGGTTATCTTAGAAAGCATTGTAATAGTACTCAGATTAGTCAATATAGAACATAATATAATATGAATATTTATTTTATTTGTTCAGTCTAAATGACTTATCGATATTTAAAAACAACAACAAATATTTATAAATATAAATAATTCATTGAAGTTAAAAGATTTACTGCTAACGTTTTCGCCTATTTGGCATCTTCAGGCACATATTCAAACAATATCCTGTGATACATTAATTTTACAGTGACTGGAATGACATTGAACATATTAAACAATCTTAAAATAAACATACTAAAAACATATATACAAATTAAGTAAAATGATAAACTGATAAACTACATATTATTTTAATAAACTATTTGTGTGTTGGTTAAAAACAAATAAATATCTACTTCAATCTATTTTCTATAGTTGTTTTAATTGTTGTTATAAATTGAAGTAGATATTTATTTGGTTTTAACCATCAGACAAATAGTTTAGTAAAACAATAATTAACTCAACTGTAGTTTATTAGTTTATCATTTTATTTAATATGCTCTAATTTATATAAAACATTGCAAGGTTACTCAGCATAGGCTACTCTCTTACACAATGTAATGCGTGAATTCAGCTCTTCATTGAAAACTTATGATATGAATTTTTAACTTTTAAAAATTAAAGAAAATTATCATGAAAAAATTATGATTTATATGAACATTTTTATCTCATTAACCATTGCTCAAATTTAAAAATCCATGCGTACTTTTCCTAATCATGGGATGTAAATTTTTCACAGACAATTTTAAAGTGCAGTAACAATTCTGAAGTCGACAGGGATATCTTGATTTTACTCATAATTTAATATCATTAAAATAAATTAAAATTAATATCTAAGGAATTAATCCATGGAAGTTGATGAAATTTCGTAGTGTTATTTATATGTACAGACTCAACAAGCCCACCGAATTTTAAAGCATTTGACCAAAAGCATTGGAAGTTTCAAAACTCAGTCCCAGTGTCTCTTAAATGAACAATATGTTACTATACTATGAGCTCACCCCTTGCAAGGTGAAAAGTAACCCTGATCACAGATTTACCATTCCCATGTTATGAAATGACATATAAAAGCGAACAATCACTAGGACCACCACTATCGAAATGAATTTTTTTATCACGACCGCTAGATGGAAGTACTGCTCCAACCTATTAATTCATGCAATTCCATTAGGGTTATAGCACAGTCTAGTATATACAGTCACGAAGCTCAATACATAGTAAATATGCATCCATAGATAGTTGCTGACCACTAAGATCGCCACTATCGCCTCATTACAGACAATGCGAAATAGTACTTGCACAGTCTATTGTTCCTAGTACCCTCAAAACTCAAGCTTCGCGACTGTATATACTAGACTGTGGTTATAACGTAACTTCTTCTGTAATCGATACTTGGCAGCATAATGACATTGATAAAAGTTGTCTTGAAAGTCTATTAGGCTGATCAATCCGTTATATGTGATTAGAGATAACAATTAGAGTTCAGCGTTTACAGAGCCATTCAAAGTGTTCAGTGCTTAATTCTAAATGTACTCAAACTCGGTTCTTTCTGTGAAAAGAAATCTATCACCTTGAATGGGACATTACAGTATTTTTTTTATTTTTGTTAAGTTCATTTGTACACGCTTAAACATCGTATGTTTTAGAATCTGTGGGTATACCAGTAAGCCGTTGTCACTATTGTTGAATTCCTGTTTCTGTTTTGTGTTGTATATGTCTTACGTACATGTAACTGATTTTAGATTTTGATTAACTCTCCGCAGACCTGAAATGCACACACAGGCTGTAAGCTAAGTGGGTATAAGGTACAAAATGGACCCCGCCCAGCTTGCCGAGGGTTAATGTTTATGGTATTGATGATTGAGGCAGTGATGAATCATGATTTGTAAATTTCCAATCCGGCATTTGTCTTTGTGACTGAGGGAAACCATGAAAAACACCAGTCAGACTGGGTTCGAACCCGGGACTTCGCGAATGCGAGTCTCAAACGCTACAGAATGAGCCAACTCGACCATTCTTCACAATATTGTTTATACCAAAAAGAGCGCAAAATTCCTAATAAAAAACTGAAATAATTTATTGCTTACTATATCAACGAATAATGTTGGCATTTAGACATTTAATTTGTAACCAGAATATTTACGCCTATCAATATTCTTTCAACAAAATTTAAAAGTGAAAAAAAAACGTGTACATACGGCTTATTAACATTACGGTACTAGAAAATAAAGATGGAGCTTTTTTATGAGTAGTCTATCAACACAAAGTCTGTGATTAATTTCATAATTTACAATATCAATAGCACTTCAAATCAAAATGAAGAAATTTAATCAATGGAATGTTAACTATAACTTAAGTAATATATTTTATGTGTGTTTAGAGAGTGACTTTCCAAATGGTAAAAGTAAAAAAAAGCTACTTTTCAGGGAAAGTAATTTTTTTATAAATGAAAATATCTTGAAGTTGCTGAAAGGAGACTTTGGCAGTTAAAACATTATGGAAAGTGAGCTTTACCGACAGAATTTAATTTGTGCTAGGTAACAATGCTGTTAAACATTTTAACATGTTCCAAAACGTACAAAGTCACTTGACTTATGTATGTTTATTTGAACATTTTGCATTTGCAACAGAAAGTTGAAATCAATACAACTATGAAATCTACATCGACATGGGGAACTATTAATAATGGAATTCCTCAAGGATCAATATTAGGTCCCCTACTTTTTCTAGTCTTTATAAATGATCTTGCCCCCCTTATAAAAGATGTAGGTCATCCCATATTATTTGCAGATGACAAGTATAGTAATTACAGCCAATAACTCCAACACATTCCAATCCTCAACAGAGGAAATTCTCTTCAAAATATGTGACTGGTTCTCAGTCAATAAATCAGTATTAAATTGTAACAAAACTAATATAATTCAATTTAAATCCTGTCCAAATTCAACGTCGCAAATTTCTAGCGCAATAATTAACAATAGATCCCTATTAGAAACAACAACAACCAAATTTCTTGGCTTAAAAATCGATAATGTGTTAAATTGGAAAATCATATTAAAGAAATTACCCCCAAACTAAGTTCAGCTTGTTTTGCTATTAGATATAAATATCAATACCTCAAAAAACAATATACTTTGCATACTTCCACTCGGTAATGAGTTTTGGAATAATATTCTGGGGAAATTCCACAGATAGTAACAATATATTTCTATTACAAAAATGAATAATTAGAATAATAGTAGGTGCCAAATCTAGGGAATCGTGTAGGACTATTTTAAAAAAAACTACAAATAATGCCCATGGCTTGTCAGTATATCCTTTCATTAATAGTCTTCCTCGTATGTAATCGTGAAAACTTTGTAACTAATTCAACAGTTCATAGCATAAATACACGTCAAAAAAATGACTTTCATACTCCATCGGCAAGTCTATCGTGCTATCAAAAAGGAGTGCGTTATATGGCAGTAAACATTTTTAATAGCCTCCCTATCGATATAAAAATGAAACTCAAAACATAAGATTATTTAGGGCCAAATTAAAGAAGTACCTAATTTCTCACGCCTTCTATTCTGTAGGTGAATTCATGAAATTGATACTAAAACTATGTGTTGTAGGCTACTAGTAGACTATATTGTAAATCTCGTCTGTATATATTTCATCTAGACTGTGACTATAAATTAAGATTTTATAATAGAATTAAGTTTTTTTGACTTGTTCCATATTCTAGCTGTAACCATGTATGAATACCATGGAATGTTAATACGTGGTACAGTCATTAAGTTCTAATACTGAGCGCATAGTGGCGTTGTGGTGCACTATAGCGCATAGGTGGCGCCATGGTATGATACCTTGTCAGTCTCTCGACCCAACAAGAGACAGTTGAGTGCATGCAATGTAAGCAGAACTACGGTCTTTGTTGTGACGGTGATTTGAATGCGCGCGTCGGAACTCGAGTATGTTGCAGTTTAAGCAACGGGCAAACGTCACGTTCTGTCAGAAATTAGGCGAAACTGCTATAACCGATCATAACTGGAGACGAAACATGGTGTTTCCTTTACGATCCGCAATTGAAGCGACAATCCGCAACCTGGAAAACGCCATTATTTCCACGACAGAAAAATCCGCAACAAGACAGGTCAAAAGGCAAGGTGATGCTTTAACAGTTTTTTTTATTCACATAGAATTCATCCCACACGGTGCAACTGTAGACAAGATCCTCTACAAAGAGATTCTTGGCCGTTTAAGCAATTCAATTCGTCGTAAGCGTCCTGAGCTTTGGCATAGGAAGAATTGGCTGTTGCTACACGACAACGCCCCTGCACATCGCTCCATCCTTGTCCAAGAGGAACTTGCAAGGCAACAGGTCCCTGTTTTGCCACACCCTCCGTACTCACCTGATCTCGCACCATGCGATTTTTTTTTCTCTTTCCACTCATGAAATCAATCCTAGGAGGGCGTAATTTTTATGCGGCCGAAAAGGTCATGACTGCCACAAGAGAAGCCGTACGGCATCTTCCTGCCAACATCTTTCAGCGGTGCTTCCAGCAGCTACACCAACGTTGGTAGACGTGCATAGCGGCCAACGGCGACTATATTGAGGGAGGATGTCGATCTGTTTAAGTGTACGCCGTATCACGCGGCATCTTCTGAGACATCCAGATTCTTGTGGGTGCCTACCCTTCAGGCGTCAGTGTCAGAACTTAATGACTGTACCACGTAAATACAATGCAATACAATACAATTACATGTAAAACTAAAAATCTTAATAATAATCATTTTAATATCACATCACAAAAAATATGTTTATAGCTGATCGCTACATAATAGTTTCACATAACAGAATCTATAACACAGAGGGTTGTTTCTGATCTCTGGAAACGACCTTTGAATGGTTATTGCGTTAGGAGTGACACGAAGCTGAATTGTGGTGACATGTAACAGACCGGTAGTGAATTAATCCCATTCGAGCTTTGCCATCTTACTAAGTACACAGAAGATGCCTTTCTTGGAAATAACAAAACCACGTTTTTTTGAAGGCTCCTATGAGTTTCACGTATTTCGATGGCTCAGAACGAGACTGTTACAACTCAAAAATAGAGATTTTTCAGCAGAGCCATTTAAAGTTTTCCATTGTAGATGGCAAATCAGAGAATCATGGCACAACAATGTGCATTTATGTTCCACTAGGAAATTTTTAGAGTTTTAACACTTTCACATAGCATAGTTCTCAATTCAAGTGTTCAAATGATGGTAATAACCCAAAAAGTGAATTTTTTTAGTTTTAACAGTCTCGTTCTGAGCCATCGATTTGTACTTGGCATCGGAAAGAGTCGTAATGTACTCTCCTAGAAGGGCTCGATTTTCTTGGGCATTGCTGCTGTGAGACATCGTGCACTCTGACTATGAAATCACTCATTCCTGGTCTGTCACCTCTCGCTGTCGTGTGACTCCTGACGCACATGACGTCTTTCAAAATTCGTTTCCAGAGATCCGAAACAGCTCTCAGTATTACCAATGTCCACTTTGAAAACATGTTTTTTTAGTAATTATGTATGTTTATTTGTACATTTGCATTAGATGTAAAACTTAAAGTATGCAATGTCTTAATAATAATAATTTTAATATCACATCATTGTATTCTTCACCTGACATAATCAGGAACATTAAATCCAGACGTTTGAGTGGGCAGGGCATGTAGCATGTATGGGCAAATCCAGAAATGCATATAGAGTGTTAGTTAGGAGGCCGGAGGGAAAAAGACCTTTAGAGAGGCCGAGACGTAGATAGGAAGATAATATTAAAATGGATTTGAGGAAGGTGGGATATGATGATAGAGAATGGATTAATCTAGCTCAGGATATGTACCAGTGGCGGGCTTATGTGAGGGCGGCAATGAACCTCCGGGTTCCTTAAAAGCCAGTAAGTAAGTAAGTAATATCACATCACAATGACTTACCACAGTTTGGAACATTCATACTACTGACTTAGCACGCTTCAGGAAAAAATTATGAGATTATAACAGGAATAACAAGGAACATAACAGGGTGTTAAAAAAAGTATTCAATATTTCAGGAGGTGATGGCATGCATCAAAACAAGAAAAAAATGTCGAATAAACATGGGTCCTACAACACATACTTTCTGAGATCTGAACACTTGTTCACAGGAGGTGCTCAATGTGACGTCCATTTATGGCAATGGATTTCTCTGCCCTACAATACAGCAGACTACCAGATAATCATTCCGTAGTTGACACTCCTGGCATGGAATACTGATACGCCGCAAGGAATACTGAAAACAAAAGTCTGGTTGCGGATATGAGCGGGGTTAAGCAGAGATGGTGTTATGAATTTTCGTAATCAGCATGTGTGAGCTGATGAAAATCCCCATGTAGTTGAAGAAACAAGGCATCAACACCGATTCTCAATCAACTTATGGGCAGGCGTTCTTGGTGATAGATTAAGGGCCATAATTGCTACCACAGAGTTAACGGGAGCTCGTTATAAGGAATTTCTTATTAAAGCATTGCCTACCTTGCTGGAGTATGTGCCATGTCAGCAAAGACTACAGATGTGGATCATGCATGATGGCACACCAGTACATTTTTTCCGCAATGAGCGTGAACATCGGTCGCTGAAATTTCAGAACCGCTTGTTCCCCAAACCTAAATCCCCTAGACTTTTGGTTATCAAGAACAACCAGGTCAATTTCAAAGAGTGTGTGATTCCTTACGCTGAAGGGCAGAGGAATACACTGCCATGAATGGACGTCGCATTGAGTATCTGCTATGAACAAGTGTTCAGATCTCAGAAAGTATGTGTTGTAGATCCCATGTTTATTAGACATTATTATTTTTTTTTTTGTTTTGATGCATACTAGCACTTCCTAAAATATTGGATACTTCTTTTTAACACCCTGTAGATGTGTGGGAAATAATAAAGTTAACCTATAAAAAAACGTTTAGCACCGTTCGGAAAATCACTCTACACTTCCGAACAACCACAATCCTCCCACTATTTTCCTCTACATCACGATCTTTCACTGCGTCGTGGAGTCCGTCTTTATGTCTTGTTTTCGAACTCCCCAGTACGAATTTCATTCCCATTACGATTGCTCGTAATTGCTGTGATTTTCATAAATTTCGACCTTTCTTCACGGTATTCTTCTGAAGTTAATTCATCTCCTCAGTATGTAAAAGCAGTCTTTCTCGGTTTTACAAGCGCAATCAAGAAATGAGTACATCTGCTGAATACAGCGTGGCATGATATCCGTACAGTCGGCGTCTTTGTGGATGAATGTAAGCGTGTGATAAGCGAATCTCGGCAGCTTTGAGGACAGTCATCACAACACATCCCACTGCATTATGACGCTTCGTCTCTGGCCATACAATTAAGATTTACTTCCCTGCAAATACACAACCGCCGCAATGCACTGGACGGTGGAGGAGTGTTCCCAACATAAATGACGAAAACAGGCATTCCAATTTAAGTGCAGAGCATAACATATACTTACATCAGCAAATAAGTATTCGGTGCAATTTATGACTTAACTAAGAGATATATGCAAGAAATATAGTTTTAGTAAAATGATTTTGAACTTGTAAACCTATGTAATGTGCGCTGTTCAATGCTGATGTTTAATTTCCGCTAAAATATAATCATATTGAAAGTATTTTGATAAAATAAACTTGTTCTATGGAAAAAGGGCCTGTAAAATACTTCAATAATATACAACTATTAAAGTCGGAATAGGCCTACATTATTTAACAAAAACTTGTAAACAAATATTATTGTAACAGTATGCAAATTGCTATTTTGATAAAAGGGCACTAAAATCGCAGTTACATAAAAATAAAACTTTCAGGGCCATATTCATAGACATTCGTAGCGCAGGCTTCCGGTAGATGATCAGCGAACTAACGTTTATTGTATTCATAAACCAGTGTTAAAGACATGATAGAATATGAATCCTGTACAAGTAATCAGTCGATAGCCGGGGCTAGTTTAGCACACTCTTAGCGCGGGCTAGCGAAATGTCT
Organism: Periplaneta americana; assembly: GCF_040183065.1. Classification (NCBI taxonomy): domain Eukaryota; kingdom Metazoa; phylum Arthropoda; class Insecta; order Blattodea; family Blattidae; genus Periplaneta; species Periplaneta americana. The sequence goes on from NC_091121.1 coordinate 153,136,285, forward strand.
ATGAATAGCACCCTCAATCTTTGTTTTCTCGAAACATGACTTTTCCTTATGGGTCCTTTTTCCGACTACCGCCTCAATTGTACCACTAACCGCCACTGACAGCCTTTACGTCCTAGTTCAAATTGAGTACGGTGAGAAATAATTCCTCTTCTCCTCAAGATGTAAACTGTTTCCGAATGCTGAATTATGAACATGTAGGCCTAATCAGCACTCATCAGTTAAGAGTACCGAATGTTGTTTTTCCTATATAGATACGCATTATATTGACTGACGTTATTTTTGGCAAAAACATTTTGGAGCTGAAAAACACTCAAGTGCCATGTACTAAAAGCGGCGGCTTCAGATTCGCAAGAAATTTTGGTGGAGTCAAAGATGGTGATGAGTTTTTTTGTATGTCACTGACTATGCTAGAAGGTTTATCATTATTAATCTCTACTTAGGTTTAAAGGAAGAGCCCGAAGTTTTGCCAATTGCTGACTCCGCAGCTCTGCTTGTAAACCCCTGGTGTCTTCGACAGCTGTTTGCCAAAGGGTTTAAGAATGAGGACGGTAGAAAGTGAACAGCGGGTTGCCTACCTGTGTGAAGTACGGGGGCAGGACGCATCTCTGGTCGTCGAGCCGGCTGCTCTGCACTCTCTCCAGCAGCTCGAACAGGTCTTGAGTCGCGCTCTGCAACAAACCACTGTGTCACTATCCACCAACACGTTTCCAGCTCGCAACTTAGTATCATATGACCGTACAGACATGTTATTTTAAATGACAAGTTCTCAATATTTGTATATCAGAAACAAGATTCGTATGGAAATGAACATACCTTTCGGAAGAAATAAGATAGAAAATGGACTCACAACTTTCGTTTCCAGCATGAAAGAAAGTGGAGTGAGGTAATTCTATTCTTCAAAAACAATATTAGTTTCTAGTAATAATAATAATAATAATAATAATAATAATAATAATAATAATAATAATAATAATAATAATAATAATAATAATAATAATAATACTTACTGTACTTACTGGCTTTTAAGGAACCCGGAGGTTCATTGTCGCCCTCACGTAAGCCCGCCATTGGTCCCTATCCTGAGCAAGATTAATCCAATCTCTACCATCATATCCCACCTCCCTCAAATCCATTTTAATATTATCTTCCCATCTACGTCTCGGCCTCCCCAAAGGTCTTATTCCCACCGGCCTCCCAACTAACACTCTATAATAATAATAATAATAATAATAATAATAATAATAATAATAATAATAATAATAATAATAATAATAAAATTATGATTTATTTAACGACGCTTGCAACTGCAGACATTATATCAGCGCCGCCGGTGTGGCGAAATTTTGTCCCGCAGAAGTTCTTTTACATGCCAGTAAATCTACTGACATGAGCGTGTAGCATTTAAACACACTTGAATGCCATCGACCTCGGCCGGGATCGAACCCGCAACCTCGAGCATAGAAGGCCAGCGCTATATCAACTACGCTACCGAGGGCAACAACAACAACAATAATAATAATAATAATAATAATAATAATAATAATAATAATAATAATAATCACCACCAAAGTAGCAATACGTCACAATTTGTTTCGATATTTATCACTAGAGCCCGGAAGTTAGGCAAAATGCCTTTTGAACTGGGTACACATACGAAATAGTTTAATAGAGAAAAACATGTTCCCACACATTTCGGAACGATAGGACCAGTTTTTATTTTGCCTCTTTTGCCTATTTTGCCGTATGGCCTTAACTGGCCGTATGGCCTTAACTCTGCCAGGTTAAATAAATCATTATTATTATTATTATTATTATTATTATTATTATTATTATTTTATCTTCCGTTGCATATTCTAAGGTTTAATGTCTTATTTTGCCCTTTTTGGCTTTTGATGGATATTTTCTGCTATTAAGAACAGTTGGAAGAAGAGCAGTTTGGCTTCAGGAAGAAATAAAGGGTACGAGAGATGCAATAATTGGACTGCTACGAACAATCGGCGAAAGATACTAGAGAAGAATAAGTGTATATAGTATTTGTGGATTTATAAAAGCCGTTTGACAGAGTGGATTGGAATAAACTGATTGGGATCCAAAAGAAAACAGGTGTGGGTTGGAAAGAGAGGAGGCTGTTCAGTAATCTTTATGTGAAACGAGTCAAAGTCAGGATAGCAGAAGAAATGTCAGAAGGAAAAGAAATAGAGGAGTACGCCAAGGATGCCCCTTATCACCTACCCTGTTCAACATCGACTTGGAGGATTTAGTGAAAAACTGTTTTCAGAACATGGAGGAATGATAGTAGGAGGAAGAAGAATAAAGTGCATAAGATTTGCTGATATGGTTAGCAGAAGAAATGATAGTACTAAAGGATATGCTACCGGAGCTAAATGACAGTGTGGGATGAAGATAAATGCAAATACGACGAAGACCATGGTCATAGGAAGAAAAGTAAAGAAGGTAAATTAGCGACTTCTAAATGAAGCAGTAGAGCAAGTGGACAGCTTCAAATACTTGAAGGTGTACTATAAGCGGTAACATGAGCTGCTTCCAGCTCCCAGGAAGTCAAAAGGAGGAAAGCAAAGAAGCTTTTAAGAGAAAAAGGAGCATCTTCTGCGGACCTCTGGGATAGGAACTAAGGAAGAGACTAGTGAAGAGCTTTGTGTGGAGTGTGACATTGTATATGACAGAAACATTTATATTACGACGAAGTGAAGGGAAACGACTAGAAGCATTTGAAATGTGGTTATGGAGAAGGATGGAATGTGTGAAATGGACAGACAGAATAAGAATTGAAGCTGTGTTGGAAAGAGTGGAAGAAGAAAAACTGATGCTGAAACTGATCAGGAAATGGAAAAGTAATTGATTGGGTCACTTGTTGAAAAGAAACTGCCTACTGAAGGATGGATGCACTGGAAGAAATGGTGAACGGGAGAAGTATTCGGGGCAGAAGAAGATGGTAGACGACATTAAGATATATGGATCATATGCGGAGACTTAGAGGAAGACAGAAAATAGGATAGATTTGAGAATGCTAAGTTTGCAGTGAAAGACCTGCACTTGGACAGAACGCTATGTATGCATGTATGCATTTGCCTTTTTTGCTTTTGATGGATATTTTCTGCTATATGTAAAAATTAAATTAATCAGTACAGTGGGATTCTGAACAGCCTGTATTAAAAATTTAAATGAAAACAATTTCTTATTTTATAAATGAAGCACCTGTTACAAAAATTCAACGATATTTTCTACATAATGGGAATCTCTGTTGAGCATCTCAGTCCACATGCATTTAAATTATTTGTGGCGGCATGCCTGTACAAAGCAGCCCTAAGCTGATCAGTCAGCCGAGAGGGTTGGTGGGATCTCAAACCCCGAGGCAGTTGGTTTGTCTCGTCTGAGAGGTTCAGTTTCTAAAGATTCCATGAAAACACTGCGGAGAGAGAAAAAGAGTAAATTCTCTGACAGGTCGAGTCGTATTTAAAGTAATTAGCAGGAATAACACATTGGTTTGCGCTATTGTTACCGATATGAGTCCATCCACACAATAGCAAGTTTTAAGTATGCATGCACACGGGGACGTGTTTCTATCAGATTTATGATCCTCTATACTTCTTCTATTACCACAGTTACTACCGTTGACAAGGGACCGTATTATCGAAAGTCTACACAATTTTTCATCTCCAAAACTTCTCACGTCCCCTTGAAAATAATCCACTATAGTCGCGACGCTGTTATTCCCGGCGTGAATCCTCCTCTTTGCTTATGTCTTAGGAAGTGAAGGTTCTATAAAATCTAGGTAGGTAGTATCGTTCGCCATTTTTGTTCTTTCATTGCCGAGCTACCAGACGAGGAATCTATTTACCACACCGTTAAACATTATCATGTCGTAACTCCTATGATAATGAATTAAACATACTGTAATTCAGCAAATAATTGAGCGGCAAATAATGTCCTCGTGTGCTTTCTGCGAACGCCAACGAAAGAGTCAAAATGGCGGGCGATTATATTAAGTAGCCTATTTATCGAGCCTTAGGAAATGCATAACGTCATCATCAGCGAATCACACGACGCACACGTTTGAATGTAGCCGATCTGCAACGTGATTGGCTGCCGGAAATAAGAGCGACGGGACTATAACTACGATGATAACAGGGTATGAAAAACTTGACAAACAATCTATGTGGAAGTAATCGAAAACTTTGTGATGAGCTGTCAATCCTGGAAGCGCTGCAAAACGATAACTGGCCGAATATCATTTTTGCTCGTACCGTTTACGACTCTCACTTAAGGGAAGATGAATAATGCTGCATATACATGTTTTAGATTTCTATCACGGGTGCAGACTAGTTATTACGAAGATGTGACGCGAAGCGCTATCAAAATGTTGTAAAGACGGAATAGAAATTCGGAACTTTATAGCCAGTCATAATTAACATCGTCCGCTATGGCTATCACATTTTAACTGCGAAGGATTTCACAGACTTGGTAAAACGATAACACGTATAATTATGCATCAGCGGTCAAGCGGTTTTGTTCTCGTTCATAATATCCGAGATTTATGGGATACAAATCAGGCGATACCGCAAAGCTAGAAGCAAGGAAGGAAGCTAGAAGCAGCGGTGTTCCATATAATGTGGGTCAAAAGTCGCTTTCCCCAATATTCTTCTTAGGTTTCATACTTGGACACATACACAGATGCCATGACTTGAACAAACGAATAGCTGGTATAATAAGTGGTGGGTTGGCAACCATGTTCGTGCGTCAACTGTTTTCCCGATGTCATGTCTTGAAAACAGCCCTCGTTTTGCCGAAATGCATTTAATATGATAACAGAAGGACCACCATATCATTTTGGTGTACTAGTGAGGGACTTCTTGAACCAGCAATTCCATGAATGGATTGGTCGTCGTGCCACAACAAAATGGCTACACAGATCATACGACCTGAAGCTATGTGATTTTTCGTCGTGGGGTATCCTGAAAAATGACGTTTCTGCTCATAAACTGTAGGATCTGCATCAGTTGCGACAGATGATCGAACAGTCATTCGTGAAAATCGATGAAATCGTGAGTTACGTTCTGCAATCTGTGAACGTTATGAATTGTGTATCGAGAAACAGGGCCTCCATTTTGAACAAAATCTGTAAAGCAATGTGTAGTCAAATGTAAATTGAATGCAATTAAGTTTAAGAAAGTATTTGGGGACAGCGACTTTTAACCCACTCTGTATTTTTTACTAGCGTAGGCTAACCCCAAAATACATTTTTTTTATCTTCGTACTCTAAACTGAATATTATCGTTATTAATTATTATTATCATTATTATTACACACATAGTACTTGCTGAAGCAACAATAATAATAGGCCTAACGAATTATGTAAAATATTATTGAAGCAATGAAAAACAAGAGTTGATACTGTAAACTGCAGTAATTATAAAACAAAAGTATAATACTGTGGCGTCATTTGGAATATTCTGGTTGCCTCGGGAGTGTGCGCGCGCATCCAGGGAGAATGAAAACTACGGGACGGCGCGGAGCGGAGAGAGCAGGGGGAACATCTAAAAGCGTATCCCTCTCGAAGGTTCGAAAAGCCACGCGAATCGAAGATTCGAGGTGTTACGGTTTAGTAATAAAAGCACGAGCAGTTTTCGGAGTGAGTTAGTCTTCAGTAGTGATGGGCGAAGTTGCTCTTTTCCCGGAACAGTTCCGACGGTTCCGGTTCCGAAAAAACAGTCACCAGTGGTGATGAGTCGGAGTCGTTCATTGATACGTGCCTTCTCTTTGACTCTTGTTCCTTTTGAGGAGTCGTTCAAACGAACGGTACAGTACCCTCCCTCTTCACCATGCAGCTCACACTGGAGCATTCATAGGCATGACATAGTACACATTCTTATCTATAGATGGCACTGCAATGCACATTCGAATTGATTTTGGAAAATTGCTGTGCATGCGGACAGAACTCAAAAGCTTAATGTTTGTAATTAAACAGCTGTTGACTGCAAGGACAGAATACAACACTTTGTTTTCGTACATAAAGTTATAAAGACATGGTAGCCAACTAAAAAAAAATTAACATGACATTTAAAACATATGGTATGTAATTTCTGTTCTATTACATAATAAAAAAAATCATTAATTTTTATTTTTACTTTTCTTAATGCACAGTTATAATAATAATAATAATAATAATAATAATAATAATAATAATAATAATAATAAATATTACAATTTCATAAATAATAAAAAAGATATATATTGGCAGTACTGAAACCTGGAAATCCCGCAGTGGGTTAGTAAAATGTTGGAAACGCATCTTTACCAAAGTGTAATTTAAACTTCGCATTAAACCTCGCTCTCCAAATCAGTACTTATATGGGCAGTTCCCAACAAATAATGCTACAACATTTTTGTCGTTCTAATCTAATATAATTTGATAACAGAGAAGATATCACAAAAACTTGTGCTTGTCAGACTTAACCTCAACAAACGACATCCACACATTGTAACTAAACCACTCATTACCATTTACGACTTTAACCTTACATGTACAGAATCAGCTGATCAACGAATTAATAATACTAATTAATAAACTATGTAGTATGCGTACTTTATGACTTTGTAGAATGTTTATAAAACAATTAGTCAACTAATGGTGAAATAAACTATAAAGCGGGAATTAACAATTCCCGCGGAATTGAATAGGAATGAACATTACAGATTATTAAATACTTACTATAACATTACAGATGATTGGCCAGTCTTCCAATTGTTGATATTAAAGTTCGCGCCACCGCAAGGATTTCAATTTCCATGCGTCCCCCTCCAACCACGTGAGAGTTTCAAGTACCAACTTCATCCAACGAAGTTCCAAGTACAACATAAAGAACGAGAACAGTGTAATCGCAGCTGACATTGGTTCATCGGAACAACTATAAAACTTCTTTGCATCGGAACGAGCTCCGACGTTCCGACTGTTATCTCGGAGTCGGAACATACCTTGTGCAACGCGGTACTGCGAGCCCGCAACAGCTGGGCAAGTGAGCAGCTCTGAGTCGGAACACTGTTATTTCGGAACAGGAGGTTCCGACCTACTGTTCATTTTTGCAACAGTTCCGAGACCGGAACAGTTCCAAAATAACTGTTGTGTTATTTTTTACCCATCTCTAGTCTTAAGTCAGCCTTCAAGTCTTGTCTTGGACAGCGGCGACGTATCCAGAGGATTGAGTACGACGTGCAGTGAACTTGAGTGGGTCCGTAACTGTGGCAGTATCCAGGCGAATGCAACGTATCCGGAGAGCCTGAGTTCGACGTGCAGTGGACTTGAGTCCGTAACTGTGGAGTATCCAGGCGAGTGCAACGTATCCGGAAGGCCCGAGTTCGACGTGCAGTGAACTTGAACAGTGAGCTAAAAGAACTAGCCAAGGTAAGCGAACTGTGAACTGAGAACTGACAGTTTTGTTCTGCACATAGGAGTACATTGTTGTTCTTCTAAATAATACACGTGTATTGCCATTGTCGTCGTGAAGTGCAATAACGACTATTGTGTTGCTGTGTTGAGTGGAGTACCCATTGTTGTAGGGTGAATTATTAAGAAATAAAAGTCACATTGTTGACAGATGTGGTGGTAAATGTAGAAATTAAAAGTTACAATACAACAAAAATGTCAGCATTTTTACATACATAATAATCAGTGGAATGTGCACTCCTTGAGACAACCAACTGTACCCTCGGGGATACGCGTACCATAGATTGAATATAACTGAGCTAGAGGTCCAGTGTCGTAGAGTTATGTTACGTAGATGAACTTTCCCTAGATGAGAGGGAAAAATTTAATAGCCAGTTCTCGTCAACCTCTAAATTGAACTGTAGATAGTTATCAAACACATCGTCCTACCTCATTGTCAGAAATAGAATTGATCACACTATCAGGCTACCAGAATCCGTAAGTTTCAGTCGACCATATCTTATAGAGATGTTGCCAACTATCGGAAATATATACACAGTTCTTTAGTAAGTGAATAGTGTCTGCGAAAAAAAAAAAATAATTTTAACTAGAAATTAAGTAGAATTAATTGAGAATGCAGCTACAGAAACGAGGTCAATAATACAATTAACGCTGCCGCAGCCAGTACACCCATCTTTCCACTTATCGAAGGCGTTTCTTAATTATACGAGGATCGGACAAACACGAGAACGTCACATTACACAGTTTTATGGAGAATAAAATATACAATATAGTCGTTTATTAATACTAACGCGATTTGGCATATCTCCAAACATGGCCGAGACAAGCGTATTTAGCCAAGTTGCTAAGCAACAAAGCCCTTATTATAATTGCACAGTACAAGTCTACACCTGACAATGATAGAGGTCTGATAATGAATAAACTCTTGTCCAACATGCAAGCAGTCAACGAACCTACAAGCCTTTTACAGATCTCGGCCATTGGGGCCGTGTAGTAGGCGGGGAAGATGACATCACGCCACTTTTTATCTCCTCTATTTCTTATCCCAACCCCAAAATCCCCCCTTCCCAAGATGCAGAATAGTATGCACCATATGTTGCCATACCCTGCAACAGGCGGGTAGTTCATCACAACCACCCCTTGTTTTTGTAGGGAGCTGAGGGCAAACGGGGATTGTTCTGCGGATCAAAGATCACACAACAAGCTCACTTTATTCCCTCGAACGCTACAATAAATACAAAATCTCACTAAACCCTTCATCATAACATTTAATATCTCATTATACTTCCAATTTCTTATGTTTACTTTGTTGAAGTTTCTCCTTCCAACCCTCTAGGAAAATTTAGCTTCACAAACAAGAAAGTGCACGTTTCTCTTTGTCGTATTTCGAACTGCAGGTAATTTTACTTGAAATATAGCTTTCAGACATTTGTCATGTTCATTCCACTGAAACGTCATTGAAGGAACTGTAATCTAAGTTTCCTTTGTTAAAATTTAACGACATTATATTTACATTAGAGGGACAGAGATGGCCAAAGAGCGTATACGAAACGAGTTCATGAAAAGTGGTATTCAATCTATGTCATTTTTATGTCAAATAATGGGACGTAACATATGACATATGGCAGTGAAATTGAATCTGATTTTCAGAAATGAGCAAGAGTTTATATCGTTCTATTAAAGAAGTAAAATATAAAGTAAGGAAATTATTTACATGTAGAAAGAAGCAGATGCAGTCTTAATAAAGGCGAGTTAATTATTTGTAAAACTATGTATTTGTAACATATTTACGGTAAATTAGGCAATTTAGTCTGTAATACTCGTACAAATAATAATGATAATAATACTTACTTACTTATGGCTTTGAAGGAACCCGGAGGTTCATTGCCGCCCTCACGTAAGGCCGCCATCGCTCCCTATCCTGTGCAAGATTAATCCACTCTCCACCATCATATCCCACCTCCCTCAAATCCATTTTAATATTATCCTCCCATCTATGTGACGGCCTCCCCAAAGGTTTTATTCCCTCCGGTTTCCCAAATAACATTCTATACGCATTTCTGGATTCGCCCATACGTGCTACATGCCCTGCTCATCTCAAACATCTGGATTTAATGCTTCTAATTATGTCAGGTGAAGAATAAAATGCATGCAGTTCTGCGGTGTGTAACTTTCTCCATTTTCCTGTAACTTCGTCCCTCTTAGCCCCAATTATTTTCCTAAGCACTACTCTATCCCTGGAAACAATAGGTTGGCTTAAACTAAATCCTTCTCTTCCAAATCTTAAACTCTTCTATTCCTTCGTACCTGTTGTCTCGCTTCACTTACCTTTCTTCCCACCACAATCTGAACACACGCTCTCGCCATGAAACAATACTAACAATACCATCCCATTGCACCTTCTCATACTCATCCTCTTTCACAATAGCCCTGCCAAGACTCTGGAATTCGTTACCTGCTAGCATCAGGGACTGTCGAAATAAAATTGAATTCATACGCAAACTTATTGGGCACTTGGTCAGTAATTGAGACTCGTTCAGACTGGTTTCTTGTAAATAGTTCTCTTAATCTATCACAAAATATTTCAATATCCGGTAATTTCATCACTATAGAATTTTGTTATTCTAGGTTTAAATTGTAATTCAGTAAATACAAAAATATTCTTTGTTCTTAACTTCTATGATAAAATGTCTAGCTTTCATTAATCAGGTAATCTTGTCGTACTTTAATTTTTATTGTAATTGTATTTGTAAATTTAATATCAATTGTAATTTTTTTATTTTTCATATTATAGTTGTAATCCCCTGGTAGAGGGGCAGAGAAGGCCTGACAGCCTTATCTCTACCAGGTTAAATAAATAAATACTACTACTACTACTACTACTACTACTACTACTACTACTTCTCAAACACCCTAACCTCTGTTTCTCTCTCAAAGTGAGAGTCCAAATTTCACAACTATACAGAAGAACCAGTAATATAATTGTTTTATACTGTAAATTGTAACTTTTAGCTTTTTTGAGAGCAGACTGGATGATAAAAGCTTCTGAACCGAATAATAAGACGCATTTCCAATATTTATTATGCGTTTAATTTGCTCCCGAGTATCATTTATATTTGTTACTATTACTCCCAGGTATTTGAATTTTTCCACCTCTTCAAAGGATAAATTTCCAATTTTTACATTTCCATTTCGTACCATATTCTGATCACGAGACATAATCATATACTTTGTCTTTTCGAGATTTACTTCCAAATCTATCTCTTTACTTGCTTCAAGTACAATTCCCGTGTTTCGGTTCTACAGAGACTCGGCAAACTTGAACCGAATATAAAGTCTCTGACCGGTTTTCAACAGACTCTGTTATTTTAGTTTACGTGCTTCATTTCCACGTACTGCTGGATGCCTAAAGAGTAGGGCGAAGTTCGTAGTATCTTGATATTCCCTCTCATGTTCGAACATTGCGCGACACTAGTACAAATAACCTTTTGGTGGGATGTGGGAACTTAAACGGTAGCGTGTTTTCATTTATTTAAATATACGTATCAGTGCAAAGAGTAAGACAGGAAACAAAATACCGTACCTACTAACCCTCCTTCCAAGAGTTTTAGTTTCGAATCCTGCCATCGACAATCCTACAACAAAACAGCTGTAAATGCATAGCTACAGTAAGTTGCTGGAATAAGTACAAGTAATATATTGATGTTTTTAGTTTACAATGCTATGTATTATGTGTCTTGTCATCTGCAAATAAAAATATTCACGTTTCTCTATTAACTGAAATACCATGTTTGCTAGAATTTTCAACTGTTGAACAATTTCGTCACTACATATAAAGGGTGCGTCAGAAAGAACGGATGGATTTCACAGGGCAAGAAAATTGTAAGGATTCATCAAATCAAAACTGTATTGTTATCAACAGATTCACCAATACATGCAGTTTATTTACGGTATACAACATCATCCATATGATGTCCTTGGTTTTCGATACAGGCATCGAGGCGTTTTCTGAAGTTCGCCGTAACTTTCACAGTCATAGTTAGTGGGATTGCCGTAATTTCTTCACGAATCGCCGTCTTCAGTTCGTCCAGTGTATGTGGTTACTTACGCCTTCAAGTGGTCCCAAAGAAAGATCTTATCGTAACCTCGACAATCTCAGTGCAATAGCATGTTTGCGGGCTGATGGTTGAGGTGGCAGGACAACCTACTGTCTGTCTCCACATTTGCAGGAGTACACGCGCTCCGTGTTCGTCCAGGTGATTTCTTCTTTAATGTTGAACCTGTGGTACGAAATGAAGCCGCCCGAGTTGGAATCCTAGCGTGACGTCCGATGTCGAAATGAGTCCTGAGTGACGATCACAGACTCTTCATTTTTCAAAAATGTCTCTGCGATGAAAGCACGTTGTACACCAGACCAACACCATGTTCTCAACTGAAACTGCATTCTATGGCTGACCCAACAGTCGTGGTCCCCCTCACTCTATCCCTCCCCTCGCTGCGTATTGATAGTTTGAAATCCATCCGTTCTTTCTGACGCACCCTGTATTAACACCCTTGTCTCAGATCTCCATACATTAGTTTTAAATTCTCCAGTTAGATGATGTGCTGTACTCAAATAAATTTATTATATATCTGAATTTGTGCATTTAATAGAGAGAAAGACAGACTGTGGATACGGTCAAGTGAGTGTTGACACAGCCAAAACAATGGCAGACATAACTATATAGAGCAAAGCATAAGCGGATTTCACCAGGCATTTCGGATGCTCGTGTAAAGGGGGTTAAGTCAAATTGTAAGATATGTAAATTTCTCTCCTTTGGTACTAAACAAAACCCCTTTGTCACAAAATACGGAGCACTGTATCATCAATGGAAGAATGACTTAACCCTTATAACACAAGCTAGAAGTTATTTAGAAGAGTTTAAATCTGTACTTATCCCATAATAGCCAATTCATACTTAACCCCCTTTACACGAGAACCCCCGTATAAGTCTTCCTAAATGAGAACATTTCACTAGCAATATCCCCTATTGGGTATACTTATACAAGGCTTTAGATTGTACTTTCGTAGTTCATTTACTGAAAAAGAAATTAGGATTATTAAAATCCTTAGTGGGAATATTTTCTATGCTCATAAAAGAGGAAAGCATTCATTGGTAAAGTATCAAAGTCCCTTTCTTCCGAGAGATGAAAATTCATTATACAGGATGATTCAAAAGTCGCGCGACATAGGACATCTCCGTTATTAATGTAAGTACAAAAAATAGTTTCAAATAAATGCTTTAGATATTGGTACGTGTAGTTCATGTGCAAAATTTAAAAAAAATCGTAAGAGCCATTTTTGAGAAAATTGCAACAAACATGTTCGCGTTTCAAGTAAAGTACCAGTTAGGTTAGGGAAAACGCATCCAAAACTGGGATGTCACATCTCTGGAGCGTACGAAACTTAAATTATAAATGTGGTTTGGGTCGCGCGCCGTAATTAATAAATTGTTTTTTTTTTTTTGTGTAGACAGGTGAGTAAGTGCTAGTTTCACCAGTGAACCGGGTAGCAACAGACAATGTACACAATTCCTGAGAGGGTGGAAATGGTTCTCATCCATGCGGGAGGCCTGCGTCTACGGGAAGCAGCAGAAGAATATCACAGACTGCATCCAGATCAACCTACCCCACATCACGGAAGCATTGGTGGTTTAATGGAACGTTTCAAGACAGCAGGCAGTATCCATGACAAAAAAACGTTCAGAGCGGCCTCGTACAGCAACAAGGGATGCAAACGCAGCTAGTGTACTAGCTAAGCTGGTAGTCAGTCTATGACGGTCAACCAGGGAAGTGGCGCAAGAATGTGGCACCAGTCAAGCGTCCGTGTCCAGCATGCTCTCCGTCAATCATTTCCATCCCTATCGTATGCACTTTGTGCAGGAACTGCATGGGGATGACACCGATTTGCGGGTGCAGTTCTGTGAGTGGTTTCTTGAACGACAAACGCATCAGTCAAACCTTGAGGTGATATTTGTTGGAGCGATGAGGCCTGTTTCCATTTGAACGGAACAGTGAATCGACATAATGCTGTGTACTCGGCAAGCGAGAATCCCCACATAGCTGTAGAGGCTCATAATCAGTTTGACCCAAGATTAAATGTGTGATGTGGCATACACGGGGATGTTGTCATCGGTCCCGTGTTTCTGAACAAGCTCACTGCTCCATTATCCAGATAACCTCTCGAGGCTGCCCTACTTGGATGAAAGAAGACGTGGGTTTTTCTTTCAGCAGGATGGAACAACACCGCATTTCAGATTGACAGTCCGCGAATTTCTGAAAGAAGTTATCCCTGGGCGTTGGATCCAGTGAAACGGCAGCCTAAGTCACCAGATTTAACGCCACTTGACTTTTTTCTCTGGGGACATCTCAAGTCTGTAGTTTACAGCAACAGGCCCCGAAAACTGAATGAACTGCAGGAAAATATCAGGAAAGAATGTGCACAAATAACACCTGGAATGTTACGTAATATGAGGAGCAGTTACCTCAACCGTGTATGGATGTGCCGTCAACAAAATGGCCACCAATTTGAACACTTACTCCATTAGTGTGCATGTGGATCAATTACACAGGTCGTGGAAGTTAAAGTGATAGAATGTTTCAGTTTGCCATTGTGACTGTCAACTTACTCACCTGTCAACACAAAAAACACAATTTATTAATTACGGCGCGCGACCCAAATCACATTTCTAATTTAAGTTTCGTACCCTCCAGAGATGTGGCACCTAAGTTTTGGATGCGTTTTCCCTAACAAAACTGGTACTTTACTTGAAACGCGAACAAGTTTGTTGCAATTTTCTCAAAAATGGCTCTTACGATTTTCTTCAAATTTTTCACATGAACTACACGTACCAATATCTAAAACATTTATTTGAAACTATTTTTTGTACTTACACTAATAACGGAGATGCCCTATGTCGCGCGACTTTTGAATCACCCTGTATACTATATTCATGAAGCATGTTATGTTTTATTTAACGACGCTCGCAACTGTAGAGGTTATATCAGCGTCGCCATACATACATACATACATACATACATACATACATACATACATACATACACATTTTCTGAGGATACTTAAATTTCTTGGGCACAATTTCACCAATTCTTCATTGGTATTTACGTAATCAGTTACTTGCACTGAATGAAGACAAAAATTATGAAGTGAATAATAGTGTGCATATTATTTATCAGTATTACTTAGTTACCAAATGTTCTATGTGTAAAGGTAGAAAGGTTTTGGGATGAATTTCTTCTGCCAATGTAATAACAATTTTTTTCAGTAATAGTGCTATTTGAAGTCGAGAATTTGGCATGTGAACTTAATAACTTTGGAGTAAGATTAATCAGAGGACGCGCCGTTATAAAAACAACGCGGCTCTCCACGCCGGTTACCAGGGTTCGAATCATGGAGGGTCCATGTGGAAATTGTGGTGAACAAAGACGATGCCAATCTTGAGCGAGACATTTCCCTGTGAGATCCATAGCACTATTTTCATAGATTATATTTCGATATACAGTGGAATAATTGATATAAACGGGCATAATTGCGATTTTAAATCGTAATCCGGAATGACATGCAAATTTCAAAGAAAGTTTGATTTATATTAAGCGAATGTAGATAAAGCTTATGACGCAATGTTGATTTGTAAGAAATAGACCGCTTTTAGCCTCGATACTTGAAAGCAGTTTGGCTTATCAGATTGCCAGCTCTTTCAGCTGTGTCTGCTACGTACACTGTGAGCGAAGATCACTATGACAAGTAAAATGAACTCTTACTAACTCGTTACTTAGCTAGGACGTTCATAACTACAAACTGTACGGATTCTTGCTCGATTTATTGCAGAGGTATGAGATATTTTTATCTTCTTTTTGTTTTGGGTGTATGACCATTGTGAAGAGTTACACTGTGTCCCCTTAAGACGTGGCTTTCTGCCATGCAACTCAGACGACTTTCGCGGTGGATATTTAGAATTTATTCAAAATTCTCAAATGAGGAAGAACGCAATGGTCAAAGAACACAGTCATTGACGTAGATGATAAAATTTTATGTATTCTATTTCGTTTAATCCTGTAGGATATTTGAGCTAGAAAAATTAATTATATTTTCATATTTTATTTATTACAGAAGAAAATAATTAAAATATGTCTTCATAAACCTACTGATTTTCCATCTCAAAATTTGTTTCTAGACTTTAATGTACTTAACGTAAGACATATTTTTATTATATTGTATTAATAAAATTCATACATAAAAATCGAAATAATTTTTAATTGTATTCTCATAGTTATGAAACAAAAGGTATGAATTCTTTAAGATTGTTTAAACCAAAATGCAACATTGTTACAGTATTTAATCATAGTAGTAATTTAGGCCCAAGAATATATAACAAATTTATATTTAAATATCCTAATCTTGTCAATTCTAATAGTTCTAGTATTAAATTTAAAAAGTTATGTATGGATTTTATAAAAATTGAAAAATTGTAAATTTAAATTGATATAGGCTACTATAATTGCACAGTAGACGTAAGACAAATTGTATTGTATAATTATTAATTTCAATTCAGGAATCCGTCCCTGAGCACGAGTTCTGCTCTTTCAGGGGCGAGCTAAAGTTTTTCTGTATATATTATATTTTATGTTACGATAGCAAAATAATAAATAAATAAATAAATACTGTAAATAAATAAATAAATAAATAAAATATTGTTTTCTTATAAGTGGCATTACAATATGAAACTTCCGAGGTTTAAAGGCTAATTGGGATTTCCCGGTCCCTGGTCGGGCTAAAAAAACCCTGATAGAACTGATATTAGTCAAATCCATTCTTCTTACCTCCATGCTGCCCCCCCTCCGGGATTTTTTAAGATACGAAAGAGAAAGTTGTGTGCGGAAAGCAACGAGAAGCTACCGTATTTACCTTTCGAAAAGAAAAATTGCAAACATGGCATGATAAGTAATGGAATGAAGAAAACGCAAATAAAACGAAGACCATGGTCATATGAAGCAAAATAAAGAAGGTAAACTTGGGAATTCTAAATGAGTTAGTAGTGCAGGGGTCATCAGCATAAAGCACTCTGGGGCTAGCGTCTCTTACCCGCGGAGAACACGCTGCACTATGGTGCATTCGTAGCTGCTAGCGGTTCTCTACCTCTTCCTGTTGCACGACGGGGCACACGGAATGGCTCCGCTTACCCTTTACCCATTTCAGCGAGTGCTGACGACCACTGCAGTAGAGTAAGTGGACAGCTTCAAATGCTTAGGCTGTACCTACAGTAAGCAGTAACATGAGCTGCTGCCTGGAAATCAAAAGGAGGATAGCAATGGCAAAGGAAGCTTTTAATAGAAAAAGAAGCAACTTCTCCGGATCCCTGGAAGAAGAACTGAGGAAGATACTAGTGAAGTGCTCTGGGTGGAGTGTGGCATTGTATGGGACACAAAAGTGAAGAGAAGCGAGTAGAAGCATTTGAAATGTGGATATGGAGAAGAATGGTACTATGAAGTGGACAGACAGAATAAGAAATGAAGCTGTGTTGAAAAAACTAAGTGAAGAAAGAATGCTGAAACTAATCAGGAAGAGGAAATGGAAATGGTTGGGTCACTGGCTGAGAAGAAACTCCTTACTGAAGGATGCACTGGAAGGAATGGTGAACGAGAGAAGAGTTAGAGGCAGAAGAAGATATCAGATGATAGACGACATTAAGATATATGGATTAGGCTATATGTAGAAACAAAGAGGAAGGCAAAAAATAGGAAACATTTGAGAAAGCTGGGTTTGCAGTGAAAGACCTACCCTTGGGCAGAACACAATGAATGAATGAATGAAACTTCCTCTACATGGTATTTGCACAATGCGGACGCACCAATGACAATTATTCAAGTAGGTATCACAAATTAATTGAAGTAGAAACTTAGTGTATTTTCATTTGTATGGTTTGTTTTTTACTCATATCACCAAGAGGATTAAGATAATAGGCTAATAATCATCATACCGTATATCTTTAATGAATCTTCTTGTCTCCCTTAGATTTGTCCTAAGTGCACCTTTTTCGATCTTATTCAATACTAGCTGTACCCGTGCGCTCCACTGCACTTATTACAAATAAATATAAAGTAATTACATAATTAAAATAGAACATTGGATTCAGGGGACATTCGTGTTTGATAGAAGAATAAATCTTTAATATGGTACTTAATTAAAATGCTATGATTTTGGTTCAGAGACCACTCATTTGGTGCAATGACAATTCCTTTAACATGTTTCTAAATTAGTCTTGAATGCATCCTTTAATAAATCACTCCAAATTAATAGAGTTGATTATGAAGGTTAATTAGCTTCTGAGATTACCAACTTCATATAAACACACAAAATATTCTCTGTATATTAATATTGATAAACGTCAAGGCCGCCTTAAATAGACGGCGTCATTTGTTTTGATTTCATTGTAGCCATCGTCGTCGGTCCTGCAATAACTCCTATGTCATATATCGATTTTCAGATTTTTGCTCTACTAAATAACTTAATGATGCAGCAAATAATACAATCTAGTATGTATATATATATATATATACATATATATATATACATATATATATATATATATATATATATATATACATATATAACTTAATTATATTTATTTCTTTCCAAAATGTGAGAACTCACGATCTCCTGTGCACTACTGCCATAGAATGAATAAATTTGTTTTTCTTCCTACTAAAATATTTAATATTTTGCACCTAGAAGTTACGGAACAACGACATTAATCTGAGGCGGCGGTGGAAATGTATTGTATTGTTATTTTAAACTCTTGTATATCCTTAAATATCAGTCCTACCAAAATTTTGTCTGGAATAAAACTGATCGGAAATCATTTTTAAATAAACTTTTGTTATGTAACATTTTTCACAAAAATCAATAATATGCGAGATATTTCGGTTTATTTAATTCAGGCCCCCTTATAACCCCCCTTTTAAATAAAGTATTTTGAATACTATATAGCCTAAAATCTAAGCTACAACGAACTTAATTTATATTCCAATTTTCATCGAAATCCGTTCAGCCATTATCTCGTGAAAAGGTAGCAAACATCCAGACAGACAGACAGACAGACTTAAATTTCAGTCCTATCAAAATTTTGTCTGGGATAAAACTTATCGGAAATCATTTTTAAAAAGCTTTTGCTATGTAACAATTTTCGCAAAAATCAATAATACGCGAGATATTTCGGTTTATTTAATTCAGGCCCCCTTATAACCCCCCTTTTAAATAAAGTATTTTGAATGCCATACAGCCTAAAATCTAAGTTACAACGAACTTAATTTATGTTCCAATTTTCATCGAACTCCGTCCAGCCATTATCGCGTGAAAAGGTAACAAACATACAGACAGATATACAAACAAACAAAAATTTCAAAAAAGTGATTTTCGGTTTCAGGATGATTAATTATTACCAGAAAAATTTCGCTTACAGATTTATTATTAGTATAGATGACACTAAGCGATAAAAGGTTGACTTTTATGACATATGTTGGCCGTGACTCGATTTTGGCATGACAGGACAGCATATAAACAAATCAAACACGTGTCTTACAAACAAAACCATTATTTATTCCACTCGACGTTGACATTGCGCTCTAACAGTCATGTTCATCGTGGGCGCACAATGTTATCAACAGCAATAGTAACAGTAGAAGTAATGGGATAGGAACAATATAATGGGCACTATTATTTATTGCCTTGCATTTCATCCACACCGATTCAAAGATTTTATTTAATCCGGGTTAAGTTTTCCGAACTCTTTTATAAAGCCCTAAAGAGGCAAGTAAGACTTCCGAGTTCTTCGAAATCAAAAAATCTGCTAAAACCGACAAAATGAAATTTTATGCATTATGGATACTACAGAAATGTTATCAAAGGTAAGCTTCAAAAAATGTATGTCTAATTGTTATAATACATTGTACATCGAATATTAAATAAGTTTGCTATATAAATTAGTACGTCATTATATGGCTTTCCCTATAAAACAATTCTTGATTACTGAGAAAAAAGAAAGTGCATAAACGCTAAGTTCAATGACATTATTTGAATAAGACATTATCGCGAAAATTTAGCA
Source organism: Periplaneta americana (assembly GCF_040183065.1). NCBI lineage: Eukaryota > Metazoa > Arthropoda > Insecta > Blattodea > Blattidae > Periplaneta > Periplaneta americana. The sequence goes on from NC_091121.1 coordinate 153,155,908, forward strand.
CTTTATTCTACACAAAAAAACGAACTTTTAAAAATGATACGAGAAATTTTAAGAAAATTATCAACAGTAATTTCCCTAGAGGTTCTGATTTATTTAGAGAAAATGAAAATTCGAAATTTACAAGAGCATCACCTATTAAAGAAAAAAATAACTTATTTTCACGATCATGCCCTAATAATCATTATTATAATTTTAATAGTTGTATCATACATAATAATTGCAATAATTTTTGCGTTTAGGTAGACGAAGGATTTAATAGTATTTATACCTAGAATGACTGTACGATGGGATTTAATCGACTATTACACGATTAGAAGAAAGTATATAAAGAATAGGAGAAATAAAGTACTCTAATAGCTACAATAACATATTAGTTGACTTACGAAAACACTAATTTGCCTTCAAATGCATTATTGTACCATCTCATCATTACAAATTTTCCGCTAGATGGCAGTAGTGTGTTATGATGAGCTGTTCTCGTGTTACCAGTTGTGACAACTATATAACCTTCATTGAACTTTATGGACGATTACTAGTCAAGAAGGCTTTGCTGCTTCAATTTCATTTTTATTAAAACAGTTGCATTCCACTTCAATTATTAATACATTAAACAATTTTTGATACTGTTACTATCCATCATCTCATACAGCAGAAGCTATAACATAATCTAAATAATATAAACAAGATAAAAGATAGAAAAGTTTTAATTAAGGATGATGAAATAATCATGGATCATTTTGAAAGGTACAATTATTGAAAGTACAATGTTGGAAAACAAAGTAACAAATGCAGGGAGGGGTTAAAAATTGTCGAATAAGCAGCCATGATTGGTTGAAACACGTCGTGCGTACCGTTTTATTGGTCAAAAGTAGTATGACGTAATAAAAGTGTAATAGTCACCATAAAAACACGGCTCTGACTATACCACTACACTTCCATACTGCTGTAACACTACAGTAGAACTTATATTACCCGTGGTAATGAACGGGGTGGACTGAACGGTTAATCGAAAAATCGGATAATCCGTACCATAAAAGATTTTCATAAATTAAGGGTATAATATTTTGGCCTACAATTTTGTAATTTCCTCCGTGGTCTTGTGTTTAACGTGCTATGTAGTGGATCACGAATTTACTAAAAGTTCTGTTCTTAACGACGGGTTCTTAAGGACCAAGGGTTGATGGTTGATGATTGTCTGCGGAAAGATAAGAATAGTAGAAGTTTGATGTTGTAAATTTACATACTTTAGGCACTTTATCCTTGCTTCTTTATTAAATCGCGTACAGTTTCTCCTTTCCCAAACCTCTCAATTATTTGTATTTTTTTTCGGTAATTAACACAATACGTTTTCTTTTAGCTATTGTTGAATACATTTTTTTCCCCATACAAGTTATACAATACGGCCACTCGAATAGTAAGGATAAGAAGAGAATGGAACACGGGTTTGTAGAAGTTCTTGCAGTAATTTATTTGAAAACAGATAGTGATTATTTTACAAGTAGACTATTTCTGTTGCCGATAGCAAAGCATTCCTACTACATACTGTGATACTTGTAAGAGAAAAGGCTTGTAATAACCCTCTGTAAAAAAACTACGCAGAGACATAACGTACAATAGGCTACTCCACAATTTTGTCTGTAGTAAAAAAAAATGAAAAATAAAAGGAGTTAGAAGAAAAAATCGGACAATTCGACAATCGGTTAATAAGATGCCGGATAATCGGGGTTCTACTGTACTTACTATACTGCTACTGTTGAGCATGATTGGTTGAAATACGTCGTTCCGTACCGTTTTATTGGTCAAAAGTAGTATAACGTAATACAAGTGTAATAGTCACTATAAAAACACGGCTTGACTATATCACTACAGTAGTCTACCATACCACAGTCTACTATATACAGTCACGAAGCTTGAGTTTTGAGGGTGCTACAAACAATAGACTGTGACGGTATACTGTATTTTATTTCATGGAGTGCAGTTTCATAGAAAGGACTTTGCCGACAGACCTTCTACTGCCCTCTACTAATTGGTTGTCATAAACAAATGTCTTCCTTACTGTGACGGAAATCTTGTCTTCTCTTTTTTTTTTATTTTAGTGGGTTATTTTACGACGCTTTATCAACAGCTTAGGTTATTTAGCGTCTGAATGAGATGAAGGTGATAATGCCGGTGAAATGAATCCGGGGTCCAACACCGAAAGTTACCCAGCATTTACTCATATTGGGTTGAGGAAAAACCCCGGAAATAACCTCAACCAGGTAACTTTCCCCGACCAGGAATCGAACCGGGCCACCTGGTTTCGCGGCTAGACGCTCTAACCGTTACTCCACAGGTGTGGACTCTTCTCTTGTTAGTAACCAATCACAAGCCTCGTTCAGTAGAATTGACAGGTGCCCGTCGAATCCACGTGGAGGCAGAGTTGCCGCATCTTTTCCGAATTTCAAGAATCCCGTCAGTTTCACTGCATAATTTCGAAGGTCACCAGGATTGTGGCAACTGTGCAATGTTGGGACGAGGGGACAGGATGGAATTGTCAGAGGTGTTTGTATAGGAAGTCATAAATCTGTAAGTGGGTGTTCAAAGGAGCCACCGAACTACACTCCTTGAAATAAAATAAGGTATACTATTTTGCATTGCCTGTAATGAGGCGATATTAGCGATCCTAGTGGTGAGCAACTATCAATGTTTGCATATTTACTACGTATTGAGCTTCGCGACTGTATATACTAGACTGTGACCATACTACTTACTACACTGCTACTGTTCAACAGTAGTTTTAGTAGCAGCAGCAGCAGCACGATGAACAGCAATAGAAGTCCGTGTTGCTTTCAATTAGAGGAGTTCAAGTTACGTTTATTACAACACAAGAGAGAACGTAATGCATGGACAAAGCGCGCTGCAATTCTAAGGAAATAATACCATACATTTTAGACAGCTTATAGGGACAATGATCAGGTATCAGAGAGGACACGGTAATGGGGAACAGACAGGAGGGTGGACAGGCGGGCGGGCGAGCAGACAACATTGTTAACATAATGGATGGGGTGACGACATTGCTAGCCGGTCGCTGTCACGACAAGACAACAAACAGGCGGACAGACACTAATCCTTGCGATATTTAAGTTTATTTCCCAACCGTCCCACTCCTCTCCTAACATATATTTAAATAGAGGCGGACCAACATGCTGTGTCATACCCAGTGCCCCAGAGACTGCTCCACAACCGAACTGAAAAGGAAGAAAAGAGCGTTGTGTATTCAGAGCGCAGGCCTGCAAGTGGAGGTACGCGGAGCTCGTACACGCACACATACAAGCACACTCGGTTAACCCTTTTGTAAACGATGTTCACATTTTGTTCCGCGAAGTGCATAAACGAAAAGGACTAAGGCAGAAAAGGGAAGCGATGTCCCCGCTAGGGAGGAGCGCAGAGGACTAGAAAAGAATGAATGGCGAGAGCGAGCATCACTCTCCACCGATTTATCGGTGTACTATCCATGCTTAAAGAAAGCATTTCACTCAAGTACACCCATGTTGCCGGATTTGGTGCAGGTGACACGGTAGCAGCACAGTCTAGTATATACAGTCACGAAGCTCAATACGTAATAAATATGCATCCATAGATAGTTGCTAACCACTAGGATCGCTACTATCGCCTCATCACAGACATTGAGAAATAGTACTGGCACAGTCTTTTGTTCCTAGTAACCTCACAACTCAAGCTTCGTGATTGTATATACTAGATTATGGTAGCAGTGTGAGGCAACTTGAGTTACAGAGCTGTCCACTCAGAACTGTGCAAGTTTGAGGCGAACTGTATACAAACTTTAATATAGTTGTTTGTTGTTTATTCAACTGTCCGAAGACAGGTCTGAACCTCACAAGTGGTATCAACATGGCACCACTTAAGAGGCAACTAGGGCATTTCATTTCATTTATTATATTCCATAGATCTTACATGAGCAATGAAGCTTTAAGATGTGGAAGAAGTCAAAATTTTACAATATTACAATTACAATTTTTACAATATTTTAGTCCACACCTGTGGAGTAACGGTCAGCGCGTCTGGCCGCGAAACCAGGTGGCCCGGGTTCGAATCCCGGTAGGGGCAAGTTACTTGGTTGAGGTTTTTTCCGGGGTTTTCCCTCAACCCAATACGAGCAAATGCTGGGTAACTTTCGGTGCTGGACCCCGGACTCATTTCACCGGCATTATCACCTTCATTTCATTGACACGCTAAATAACGTAGATGTTGATACAGCGTCGTAAATAACCCAATAAATAAAATAAAATACAATATTTTACCATTTTTACAGTTTTACAATTTTGTAATTTTCTACAATTTTCTTAAATTTTTTTTACAATATTTTGGCGAGATGTAGTGAGATGATATGAGGCCAGATGATTCGCCAAAAGATTACCAGATATTTTCCCTATGATTGGGGAAAATCTCGGAAAAAACCCAACCAGGTAATCAGACCAAAGGCGGGTGAAATGAAGTGAGGCTGAGGACTCGCCATAGACCATCCGGCTTCAGTCCCACGGCTGGGGAAGACCTCGGAAGAAACCATTCAATGAAACCAAATGGGGGATCCAACTCAAGCCTGAACGCAGCTCCGGATCAGCAGGCAGGAGATAATAGGGTAGGGTGGCCAGTTTCTTTCCCCCTCCATTGCAGACATCACCGATTAGCTACATATTGCACTAATCAGACTTCAGATTCATACAAACAATTACTGTTCTTCCTCTGACACATATCGTCAAGTGAGATGTATATATCATCGAGCACCTCAATCAGAGGTAACTGTAATATTAACGAATGGTAAAATATGGCAATTTCAAAATGGTCAACGTAGGCTGGGAAATTTGAAACAGTTCTTTACAAAGGCAGGATCCCGTGAATGTGATAAGACTCAGTGGTAAATATTTGTAAAATAAATAATATTTCTATAGATTTTTGAACATAATACCACACAGTTTCTGCACTGAACTTTGACACAGAAACTTTAGTGGAATTCATTTGACTGTCGGCTTCGTGGTACATCTTTTGATGTTTAGGGTAGTCAAGATGAAAATTTTATTTAACAGTTTGATGACTACTGTTATTGTTTATTAGAGCTGAAAAGAATAAAGTTACAAAAACTTATTGAGCATTTGATGTAATAGTTGTGTTTATGTATTAAATTATTTTAAAATGGTGTATACCCTTCAAGAGAGAACATAAATCATCCTTAATGATTAAATTTAGGAAATTACACAAAATAAGCTGTGTTTCCATCCTACAATCAACTGATAACAAAAATACAGGTTTCCAGGCGACGATAGAAAACAAAAGATGAAGAAACAAATGAATGAGGAGTACAAACAATTGACTGCTCTTTCATATTTAAGTATTAGCTGTACCCGTGCGCTCCCCTGCACTTATTAGAAATAAATATAAAGTAATTACATAATTAAAATAGAACATTCGGTCCAGGGAACATTCGTGTTTGATAGAAGAATAAATCGTTTAATATGCTACTTAATTTAAATTGTATTTAAATAATTAAGATGCTATCATTTTGGTCCAGAGACCACTCATTTGGTGCAAAGATAATTCGTTTAACAATTTTCTAAATTAGTCTTGAATGCATCATTTAATAAATCACTCCAAATTAAGAGAGTTGATTGAGTACGAAGATCATTTTTATGTTAACTTTACTGTGCATCTTTTTTTTTTTTGTTAAGTTTATTTTATTCACGCCCTAACATCTGTGGTCATGTCGCGTGTTTAGAATGTGTTGATATATCAGCAGGTCGTTTTTACTCTTGTTGAGTTCCTGTTTCTATTGTGGGTTGTATATAGATGGCTTGTGTTCATGTAACTGATTATAGACTTTGATTAATGTTCTTGGTATTGGTAATTGAGGCGGTGATGAATAATGGCATGTATCTTTCCAATCCGGCATTTGCCTTTATGACTAAGGGAAATCATGAAAAACTCCAGTCAGATTGGTCGGCCATGGGGTTTGAACCCGGGACCCCCGAATGCGTGTCTCAAATGCTACCGCCTGAGCCAGCTCGCTCAGTTGTATATAATTGTTTATGCAAACAAAAAAATGAGGTACCCTACATAAATATTATTTTAAGAAACACAGGAAACGAATATGGGTAAATTATGAGCACAAGAACGTCATTTCATGACACCTTTTAAAATACGAGGCGCATCCAGAAAGTAAGTTTCCCTATTTAAAAAAAAAGGACACACACTTTCAGGAAAACATTTATTGGCAACAGATACAGCAATGTTTCAGCTATTTTTCAACATAGCCACCATCAGAATTGAGACACTTGTCGTATCGTGGGATCAACTTTTGTATCCCTCTGTCGTAGAACTCTGCCGCCTGTGAATGGAACCAGCGTGTGACAGACGTCTTGAGCTCTTCGTCGTTGTGTAAACGCTCACCGGAGGACAGGAATTTCTTGAAGTGCAAGAAAACGTGAAAATCGCTGGGAGCAAGATCAGGACTGTAGGGTGAATGATCAAACAACTCCCAGCCAAATTCCGTCAAAACAGCTGCTGTGCGCCGAGCCGTATGTGGACGAGCATTGTCATGGAGGAGCACAACACCTGCAGTAAGCATTCCACGCCTCTTGTTTTAAATGGCACGTCGCAATTTTCGCAGTGTTTCACAGTAACGGTCAGCGTTCACTGTTTCATCTCTTGGAAGGAAGTCAATGAGCAGAATGCCCTTCCTGTCCCAGAAAACCGTGCACATCACTTTCCGTACCGACAGCGTCTGTTTGAATTTCGTCCTGACCGGAGATCCACTATGCCGCCAATGCATTGACTGCTGCTTGGTTTCCGGGGTGAAGTGCGAAATCCAAGTCTCATCGCCCGTGACGATCCTGTCGAGGAACTCGTCGCCGTCATCGTGATACCGTTGCAGAAATGTCAGTGCTGCTCCTAAACGTTGCATTTTGTGTTCGGGTGTCAGATTTTTCGGCACCCACCTGGCACACACTTTTTTGAACAGCAGGTGCTTAGTGACAATCTCATGCAACAAGGATCGCGATATCTGCGGAAAATGGCTGCTCAGCTCCGTAATCGTGAAGCGACAGTTCTCCATGAGGCACTGCCGCACCAGCTCAACACGATCATCATTGATGTGGGACGGTCGCCCACTGCGCTCTTCATCATGGACACTTTGACGACCTTCGGAAAACTGCCTATACCAGCGACGCACCATCTGCTTACTCATGATGTTCGGCCCATAGACCTGACAGAGCTGCCGATGAATTTGAATTGGCGCAATGCTTTGTGCATTAAAGAACTTTATCACCGACCGAACCTTACAGGCGGCGGGAGAAGGAATAAGAGCTTCCATTTCGGACCACTGCTGCCACGCTACTGGCACCAGGCGGGACCTGTCCGGCTGGCATATGATTGATACGTCATAGATCTGTTACGCATGCGCAATTGACACGGCTAATTACGTTTACTTTCAAGGGGAAAAAATCGGGAAACTTACTTTCTGGATGCGCCTCGTAACTCAGCTCCAGTGATCTCTATAGTAAAATGAGCGTATACAATTAGAGTATTTTATGTGGACCAAATAAAGTTGCAATAATCAAGTTATACAATAATATCAAGTTTTCTGTGCGTACAGATTTCTTTTCATCTTACTTCAGTCCTCATTTGTAGCATTACATCCATCTAGAGAAACTACAAATTTCAAATAGTGAAGGTTAATTAGCCCCTGAGATTACTTCATAAAAACACACAAAATATTCTCTGTATATTAATATTGATAAACGTCAAGGCCGCCTTAAATAGACGGAATCATTTGTTTTGATTTCATTGAAGCTATCGTCGTCGTTCCTGTAATAACTGCTATGTCACATATCGATTTTCAGATTTTTGTTCTATTAAATAACTTAAATAGTGATGCAGCAAATAATACAATCTACTACATATAACTTAATTATATTTCTGTCTTTTGAAAATATAAGAATTCACGATCTCCAATGCACTACTGCCATAGAATGAATAAATTTGTTTTTCTTCCTACTAAAAATTTAATATTTTGCACATAGAAGTTACGGAACAATGACACTATAATCTGAGACGGCGGTGGAAATGTATTGTATTGTTATTTTGAAACTCTTTTATATCTCTAAAGATCAGTCCTATCAAAATTTTGCCTGGGATAAAACTTATCGGATGTCATTTTTAAAGAAACTTTTGTTATGTAACATTTTTCACAAAAAATCAATAATAAGCGAGATATTTCGGTTTATTTAATTCAGGCCCCCTTATAACCCCCCTTTTTAAATAAAGTATTTTGAATGCCATATAGCCTAAAATCTAAGTTACAACGAACTTAATTTATGTTCCAATTTTCATCGAAATCCGTTCAGCCATTATCGCGTGAAAAGGTAACAAACATCCATCCAGACAGACAGACAAACAGACATACAAACAAAAATAAAAAAAAGCGATTTTCGGTTTCAGGATGATTAATTATACATGTTAACACCAATCATTTTTGGAAAATTGAAAATTACCAGAAAAAGTTTGCTTACAGATTATTATTATTATTATTATTATTATTATTATTATTATTATTATTATTATTATTATTATAGATAAAATATAGGGGTGCCTTTGAAATTTTAAAGTCGGGGAGGCTGTGGGATGGGGGTGAAATCTAAAATGCAATTAAGCCTGGTTTCAGACTTCCCCCTCAATATCTAAATTGAGGTGTTTTTTTTTTTGTTTAAATTGAATTCAATTTAAATAATTGGTTATTTAAACTGGGAAGTTTTGAAATTGAAGTCTTGTATATTAAGATAGTAACAAGTATTAAAATCGAGTTTAGATATGTCCTAAAGCAAGCGGAGACAAAATAATAGAGCACGTTTGACCTTGTGAAGGGGTGAACGGGATGGTGGGATTAATCAGTAATGCAGCTTCGGCTTCCTCCAAACTAGTATTTCTTAATTTGTTCAAGGACACCTTGCGGTAATTAAACTGGCGATATAGACATTCTATTAAGTATCGGAGGTGTTAGCATTTGATCTTGCTCAGATATTTTAGGTTATTTCACTTTGAAATTTTGGGTGAGTCATTGCAGTAATTGCTTAATATATTCCAGGCAGCCGCGAATAACCAATCGAGTTGACTATAAGCCCATTAATCAATCAGCCAACCTCAATTACAGTGAGTGAAATGGAGCGTGGAAGAGAAAGAATGGGGACTGCATCTGTGCTGCGATAGATCAGTGAGAACGCGCCTGAAGGCTGGTCCTAAGACTTCGTGTAAGAAAACTAACAAAATCTGTACAAGAGAGTCTGGCATCATACTGTTCGGACATGTACTCAAGCAGTCTTACTAATAAACCGTGTATTGTTTTTATACTAGACTTATCCAGAGTTGAGACAGAAAACTTTACTAATAAACCACGCAGAAACGATGGACGTATAAACAGCCTGTAACTATACAATGGGAATTGCTTTGCAGTAGTTATATACACGAAACCCCTTGTTTAAGCGTTGTATATAGAGAAAAAATGGCCGCCCCTCTAACAGCTGTTCGTATCGTCTGTCATTTTATGATGACGGTTGCCTAGTAACCAAAGAAGAACAAACCAAAGAGCACAGAATAATTAGAATAATATTACTGTAGCTTGTACTCTTTGACCAAAATATAGTATGGTAATCGATTAGAGCCAGTTGTACTATCGATACTATAACACGCCACACTAGAGCGCTCTACCGGATGCAATAGAGAACCTCAGATATTCTATTATATTTCGTAACGAAGTAACGACGAAACTATGACGTAGCTGTGTAGAAGTTATACTGTTATACGCGACGTATGTAGTGATTATTAGTAAGGAATTTACACATGACGTATAAACGAGCTACTCATTGTATAAGTATAAGACAGTTAAACGTCTGTATATAGAGTTTTTATTAGTAAGACCGAAGAACTATAAATCTTGTTTGTAAGAAGCTATTGAGATCTTCAACGCCAACTTTGCAAATTCTCCTGGGTGAGTGGGAGTTCAAGTTTCTCATACAGAAGCGATTTAAGGCTGGTTCACAATAAACCGGGAACGGAAACAACGAGAACGAGAAATTAAATATTGTTTAAATAAATGCATTTATATGTGGGCATTCTCAATTACCTATTGTGAATGCTCACATTTAAATACATTTATTTTAACATTATTTCCGTTCTCGTTCTCGTTTCCGTTCCCGTTTTATTGTGAACCAGCCTTTATTCTAGTCCCATTTACTTCTTAAAATACAATAGTTATAATTTATTCATATTAATGTGCCAGTCAACAACGATTAGCTAATAACAGGTAACCACAAGTTTTATTATAAGAATGCAACAATATTAGTGACAAATAATAATAATTCATTCATTCATAGGGTCCTGCCCAAGGCAGGTCTTTCACTGCAAACCCAGCATTCTCAGTCTTACCTATTTTCTGCCTTCCTCTTTGTCTCCTCATATGATCTATATATGTTAATGTCATCTATCATCTGATATCTTCTTCTGACCCGAACTCTTCTCCCGTTCACCATTCCTTCCAGTGCATCCTTCGGAAGGCGGTTTCTTCTCAATCAGTGACCCAGCCAATTCCTTTTCCTCTTTCTGATCAGTTTCAGCATCATTCTTTCTTCACCCACTCTTTCCAAAACAGCTTCGTTTCTTATTCTGTCAGTCCATTTCACACATTCCATCCTTCTCCATATCCACATTTCAAATGCTTTTAGTTGTTTCTCTTCACTTCGTCGTAATGTCGATGTTTCTGCCTCATACAATGCTACACTTCACACAAAGCACTTCACTAGTCTCTTCCTTAATTCTTTTTCCAGAGATCTGCAGAAGATGCTTCTTTTTCTATTAAAAGTTTCCTTGCCATTGCTATTCTCCTTTTGACTTCTTGGCAGCAGCTCATGTTACTGCTTATAATACATCTCAAGAATTTGAAGCTGTCCACTTATCCTACTGCCTCATTTAGTATTTGCAAGTTTATTTTCTTTACTTTTCTTTCTATGACCATGGTCTTCGTCTTGTTGGCATTTATCTTCATTCCATACTATTTACACCTGTCATTTAGCTGTAGAAGTATATCCTTAGTATCATCTCCTCTTCTGCTAACAACGCCATATCATCAGCAAATCTTACAGACTACACTTTATTCTTCTTCCTCCTACTACCACTCGTCCCATGTTCTGAAAACAGTTCTTTACTAAATTCTCCAAGTAGATGTTGAACAGGGTAGGTGATAAAGGGCATCCTTGTCGTACTCCTCTCCCTATTTCACTTCCTTCTGACATATTTTCTTCTCCTATCCTGACTTTGACTCGTTGTTTCCTATAAAGGTTACTGAACAGTCTCAATAATAATAATAATAATAATAATAATAATAATAATAATAATAATAATAATAATAATAATTTATCCATGTATTGTGGGTCCCTATCACCACGGCATGGCGCGTCCTCAGGTTGCGGATCGAGGAGACGGCCTCCAGATATGGAGGGTAGCTGCGAATATATTGAATAAGCAGTCGCGGACAGCCGATGAGGGGTGGTCCTCCAGCTTGGGGGTTGGGCGAAGGGCTAACAACCCATCACCGTAAAAAACAGCTTGTTACGAATCCTTCAAATAAGCCTCGGAATGGGACTGATTCTCTGGCACGACCACAGCAAAGGAATAAGGTTTTGAGATTTGGTACTTGGAATGTTACAAGTCTATATAGAACAGGAGGGGTAACATTAGTAGCAAAAGAACTAGCTAGATATAGAATAGACTTCGTAGGAGTACAGGAGGTTAGGTTAGATGGGAATGGCATAACACAAATAGGAGATTATTTGTTGTATTATGGGGAAGGAAACGATAATCACCAATTAGGAACAGGATTCTTTATTCATAAAAGAATAAAATCAGCAGTAAAAAAGGTCGAATTCATCAGTGATAGGTTATCGTATTTAGTATTTAAGGGTAGATGGTGCGATATCGTAGTCATAAATGCTCATGCCCCTACAGATGAGAAAGACGACCATATAAAGGATAGCTTCTATGAGGAATTGGAACAGACTTTTGATCAGTTACCTAGATATCACACGAAAATTTTATTGGGGGATTTCAATGCTAAAGTAGGATGGGAGGATATTTTTAAACCGACTATTGGAAAAGAGAGCCTACACATATCTAGTACTGACAATGGAGTTAGGTTAGTCAACTTTGCCACATCAAAAATTTAATTGTTAAAAGTACAACATTCCCCCATAAGGATATACATAAATATACTTGGACTTCTCCAGATGGATTGACACATAACCAGATAGATCACATCTTGATAGATAAAAGAAGACCTTTAGGGAGGCCGAGACGTAGATGGGAAGATAATATTAAAATGGATTTGAGGGAGGTGGGATATGATGATAGAGACTGGATTAATCTTGCTCAGGATAGGGACCAATGGCGGGCTTATGTGAGGGCGGCAATGAACCTCCGGGTTCCTTAAAAGCCAGTAAGTAAGTAAGTAAGTAAGTAAGTGAGTGAGTAAGTAAGTAAGTAAGTAAGTAATAATAATTTATACTAATATAAAATCTGTAACCAAAATTTTTCCAAAAGCAATTCGTGTTAACATGTATAATGAACAATCCTGAGACCAAAAGTAGCATTTTTGAAATTTTTATTTGAATGTCTGTCTGTCTGTCTCTCTGGATGTTTGTTACCTTTTCACGCAATAGTGATTGTACCGATTTCTTTGAAAATTGATATATAAATTAAGTTAGTTTCTACTTAGATTTTAGACAATATTGCATTGAAAATACTTTATTTAAAAAGGTGAGTTATAAGGGGGCTTGAATTACATAAATCGAAATATCTCGCTTATTATTGATTTTTATTACAAAATGTTACATAAGTGTTTCTTTAAAACGGTTTCCGATAAGTTTTGTTCTATACAAAATATTGATAGGACTGATATTTAACGAGATATCCGAGTATTAAAATAACAACGCGTTTTATCAGCGCCGCCTCAGACTAATACGCTATAATGAAATGAAAACAAATAACTGCGCATACAGTATTTAAGGCGGCCTTGCATAACAAACGGAAGATATTCATTTAACACTACTTTTATACGGATATAGTTGTATTATATGATGGGATATATAAATGTTCATCGATATTAATATATAGATGTTTGTGTATTTGTATGAAATAATCGCAAAAACAAGTATAAACGTAGCGAGGGAGGGAAGCATCCCATTCCACTTTTTCTTCCCCTAACTCGGAAGTAGGCTCCACGAGATAACGAGTGGCCTATATATCACCTTTAAGAGCCATGATTAGAGTAGAAGTAGGGTAGAATCTTGCCATCTGATATGCAAACTGTGTAAACTGTGATGATACTTTTAAATAATCACAATTTTCCTCATAGTCATAATTATCCTTGGCGTTGTTGGGCAGATTTTTACTTATTTATTTATTTACTTATATTTAATGTGCTGTACAACAGCCGGTGGCCAATTACAGTTCAGCACAAAGGCAATATAACAAAAACATAATAATAATAATAATAATAATAATAATAATAATAATAATAATAATAATAATAATAATAATAATAATATCGAGTGTTCACACGCTTCATTAGATGATGAACGAGATAAGACATACCAGTATCAAAAAGTGCATTCAAACACATGCTTTTGACAGTCATAACAGTTATGCTACTGTACATGTGTATTTGTTCTCTGCGTTGAGTACTATAACAATGCTGGCCCGTTACAAAAAGTACATGTACCCAGATAGTGCGTCAAGGCAGCAGTCTCTCTACGTCTACATCAATGTTGCTTAAATAGGGTAAAGGTTGGTATTATTGTGATACGAGTAATATTGTGATAGTTCTTTTTCAGAATTTATTACAATTTTACTGAACGAGAGAAAATCGGTTTTTTGCGTCAACGTATTAAGGGGATGTTCGTGGACAAGTTCTGCACAAAACCGGTCCTTCTCTCGCTCAGTAAAACCAAAAAACCATAGTCTAGTATATACAGTCACGAAGCTTGAGTTGCGAGGGTGCTAGGAACAATAGACTGTTCCGGTACTATTTCGCATTGTATGTAGAGAGACTATAATAGCGATCCTAGTGAGCAACTACCTATGGATGCATATTTACTACGTATTGAGCTTCGTGACTCTATATATTGGACTGTGGTAAAACTGTAATAAATTCTCAAAAATAACTACCACAATATTACTCGTATCACAGTATTACTAACCTTTACCCTACTTGTCATAACGAGTTCCTATTACCACTCGATTTTTTTTTCAAATAAAACATTTGAATATATTTTTATAGAAAGGTACTCACATCTTGAACAGTACTTGCTTTATTACAAATTGTTTATTTTCTCATCATTAAAATACTACAAAGCTTAGTAAATAACCGTACGTATCTTACATAACTTTCACTTGTTAAATATTTACGTGATTACATACTATATTAGAATAGATTAAAACGAAATTAATTTTAGTGGGCTATTTTCTCCTCAAAATGTATGGCTTATGTATAAATCTAAATCTTTGATGACATCGTTAAATACGGTAGTTTGCGTAATATAACTTTGCAGAACGCAGTTTGCTCTCATTTAAAGATGAGACGACAGGAAACTTGGCAACAAGGTAACAGTTACATAATAAAGCTATTTGTATTCATAGTTTCCCGACAACAGGTAGACATCCATTTTGCATCGCGCGCATTATTTTTGATTTGACGGAGTGTACACAAGCAGACTTGTCAACATCATTCAGTTTTTTTTGTCAACAGCGACAGCAACGCAAAATATTCACTCCATGCCAGGAAAATGATTAATTGACGCATATTCATCTCAAGGTAGGTAATTACGACGCTAACGTGTTAATATGGAGTGGCGAAACTAATTTTGATACAGAGATGACAGCGAGGAGAGAGGAACAGGATAGTCTACCCATCTGCTGCGACTGTCGGCCGGGTTGCCTAACCATCTGGTGCCCGATGCAAATTGTATCGTGCTGTATTTAATTACGTTAATTCGAAACTTTCCGCTATGAATCACATCGCCTCTAGGGAAAGATAACTTTGGTAGTGATAAAGGTGTATCAAGAGAGCACCAGGACAACATCCACAAAGAGAGCCCCATTTTGTGCAATACGAAAATCTGCACAATAGAAAACATTGCTTTCGTGCTAAGTAGTGTGTGACTAATTCAATTAAAATATTAATCTTTCACACAATTTGAGATACTTGTATATCCTAGAACGATTAGAATGCAACAAAATAAGTTCAGAGACGCCGAATAGTAGAATAATATTATGTCGACTGCGTTTTAGAAGAACTACATTCATTCATTCATTCATTCATAACGTTCATCCATTCACTCATAGTGTTCTGCCCAGGGGCAGGTCTTTCACTACAAACCCAGCTTTCCCCAATCAGTTACAAAAATCTGATTGACCCAAAGAGTTTCTGGCAAGAATTTAAGTTTAATCCGGAGCAGGAGCATAACCTCCCGTTTCTTTCTTACTCTTGTGGGAAATCTGAACAAACGCAGAAATTTACAAGCATACAGGCACATGGTAAGAATCCTTCAAGGCTACAGGTTAACACAAAGGAAATGTAAAAAAAAAGTACTGTACATTCAAAAGAGAGAAATCATCACTCAAAATCCAATTCCGCTGAATTTATAAGTAGAAACGCTACCTGTCGGGTAGTAGCGCAGAATTTTCTTAATAAATGTATCAATAATCATGAAATTAAATAAATGTATATAAGATATAGATGATATGTGTCAGAGAAAGAACAATTGTTTGTATACATCTGAAGTCTGATTAGTGTAATATGTAGGTAACCGGCGATGTATGTAATGGAGGGGGAAAGGAACTGGCCACCCTACCCCATTATCTCCTGGCCTAATTGCCTCATAAATGGTTAAGGGTGTTTGAGATTAAAGTGCTTAGGAAAATATTTGTGGCTAAGAGAGGTGAAGTTAAAAGAGAATGGACGGAGACGTGGATGGGAGGGTAATATTAAAGTGGATTTGAAAGAGGTGGGATATGATGGTAGAGACTGGATTAATCTTTCTCAGGAAGTAACCGATGGCGGCCTTATGTGAGAAAGACAATGAACCTCCGTGTTCTCTAAAAGCCATAAATAATAGAGATGAACAACGATCGAGAAAGCAAGACTAACAGCGCCCGCAAAGTCGAAAACCCGCACGACAATGTTGTATACGTCGCGTCGTTGACGTAAAGACTGCTTGTGAATGTTTGCTACGCCGAGATTGATCACTCCCGAAGTCCCGAACGTCAAGCAGCCTATTTGTATAAACAATCAAGTAGCCTATTTGGAACATCATCTCTTCCTTTCAGTGCATAATAATTCGTTCCTCAATCTTTATTTAATGACTAGGCCCTTATTAAAAGGCTAGGAATTTTTCTTTTCATATGTTTGGGATCAAGTGTGCAGTCTCAAGTAAAAAGATATTAACGTTATGTTTTATGTTTCTTAGAAATGCAAATTTATTTGAGAATTTTTTTTCTATTTATATAACCATAGGTAATATCATATAGTAGAACCATAACATTTTGATAACTAAGATACTGTTTTGTTTTTTGTCTCATTTAAACATTTTAATGTTATTTATTTCAATGACGTACTGTATGTTATTCAAAGTTGCGAAATCTGTCCACGCCGACCAAACGCTATTTCGAGAATGATGAGCGAGGCTCGAAGCGCATGACAGTTACGAGAAAAGACTCGAAAGACAAATACAACGAACACAGCGAGCTTTAGTTTTGTTCATCTCTAGTAAGGAAGCATTTTTTTTATTTTAGTAGGTTATTTTACGACGCTGTATCACCATCTCAGGTTATTTAGCGTCTGAATGAAATGAAGGTGATAATGCCGGTGAAATGAGTCCGGGGTCCAGCACCGAAAGATACCCAGAATTTGCTCATATTGGGTTGAGGGAAAACCCCGGAAAAAACCTCAACCAGGTAACTTGCCCCGACAGGGATTCGAACCCGGGCCACCTGGTTTCGCGGCCAGACGCGCTAACCGTTACTCCACAAGTGTGGACAGTAAGTAAGTAAGTATATAAAAATATAAATAATAACTGTATGGAAAGCAATAGGAAAAATAAAGTCTATACAGACAATAAAATATTATTGTATGTAAGAATATTAAAGAGAAATTTCTCATTTTCTACTACACGCAGGTGAGTCCTGATGTCTGACCATACCCGTCAAAAGTAATATTACGAATAATGGATCAGCACTATCTTCCACACAATTCCAGTTCCTCTAGTCTGTTCGCAGTGCCAAGCACATAACACACCATATTTTATATTGGCAAGAGTTAAATTAGACAATTGTTCTTGCATTGGTACTGGTGCGGAGCAACATTAGCTGATTGTATCGCTTTCATTTAGTCTTTCATACGGAATACAACCGAGTGGAAATAAATTATTCACTACCTGTATCTCTCTTAGGATCTCTCTGTCCGCTTCATTACCCAGCACAGCAACACAATCAAGCCTGGGGTTCAACAAGGTAGTTTGAGAAACATCATTTCATTTTTGTGAAGCGTCAATAACCTACTATCTGCACGGTAAACACACAAACCACATCTTCGCTCGTCCTGCCTGCGGCACGTCCGCAACCTTACAGAATAAATATTACTTCAACACACTATCGTCACGAGATTAAAACTGTACAGTATTGACACACAATCATACAGATGTCCTGGCTAATCCTCGTGCAGATATATGGCCGTACCTACGTATGCCTGACGTAACCAATGCGTGTGGGCGATATTACGTTTAGACATGGCATTTATATGCAAATTCATATTTTGTCTCTGCTATGAAAATATCAGAGTAATAGAATGCGTTTATACTCTCAGTTAATTAAAGTTTAACTAGTTACAGTGCTAGTGTTTTCTGCAGTTCGCTACAGCATTTCATATAACAGGATTCTGAATATGCCAGGCATGTTTTAACAAGTTCTGTGCTGTATTGTGAATACATTAATTAAATATATGCTAATTTGTATTTTCGATAATTTAATTAGATGGCGTGTCCTGAATTACAATAACTATTAATTAAATTCGTCTACTTTTAATTTTTAAATAAATAAATAGTAGGGGAGACTGTTGTACCTATAAACACTTTTCACATTTTATTTATTTTTTTTTTTTAATTTTGGGAAATGATATTTTTTAAATAAAAAAAAAACTTTAAATAATTAATGAAGATTCCTTTACAACTTCGTGTATATATTTTACTGTTCTACACATCTATTAAGGATGGAAAAAATAAAATGTAATATGATGAAAGAGTAATGGAACGGAGAAAAATTCTCTCCGGCGCCGGGATTTGAACCCGGGTTTTCAGCTCTACGTGCTGACGCTTTATCCACTAAGCCACACCGGATTCCACCCCGGCGTCGGAAGAATCGTCTCAGTTTTAAGTTCCAACTCTTGGGTTCCCTCTAGTGGCCGCCCTCTGCACTGCGTCATAGATATCTATGAACCTAGGACCGAAGTCCACACATGTGCTGAGGTGCACTCGTTATGAGTGACTAGTTAGCCGGGATCCGACGGAATAAGCGCAGTCTTAAATCACGAAGTGATTTACGCATATCATATATATTATTATAATGTACCGAAGTACATATGATATTTCCATGCAGATATTCTGCGTCATCATACGATGAAAGAGTAATGGAACGGAGAAAAATTCTCTCCGGCGCCGGGATTTGAACCCGGGTTTTCAGCTCTACGTGCTGACGCTTTATCCACTAAGCCACACCGGATTCCTGACCTCTCCGTTCCATTACTCTGAGACGATCCTTCCGACGCCGGGGTGGAATCCGGTGTGGCTTAGTGGATAAAGCGTTAGCACGTAGAGCTGAAAACCCGGGTTCAAATCCCGGCGCCGGAGAGAATTTTTCTCCGTTCCATTACTCTTTCATCGTATGATGACGCAGAATATCTGCATGGAAATATCATATGTACTTCGGTACATTATAATAATATATGAAACGTAATATGTTCAAAGGTACAACAGGTTCATGTACCTTAGAACAGATCCTGTTGTAAGTTGGAACACATGTACCTAGGTGGGAATATAGTTCTAAGAACTGACAATCATATTTAAAATATATTTGCAATCATAAACCAGAGAAGGCTGCTCTGATTGAGATTTTATTTCCTGGAGGAGCAATAACTGCTTCAACAGCTTTCTTCAAGGCATCCGGATCAATTGGGGGACCTCTTAATTCCAGATTTAGTTCGTGGCATGATCTTAAATAAAATAAAAACAAAAACCAATAGTATTATGTACCTTGGAACATGTTCCGTGGTACAAGACATTCTATGTTCAAAGGTACAAGAGGGTGCACGTTTAAACAAACGTGGCTACCAAAACTAGAGATTCGAATAAATCATGGAAATTAAAATGTGTTATTACTCACCAGATGATACGGAACACATTGTACTTAATGGATGGTAGCAAATACAATCTGGTTTTATGTTAGATAACATATATCAATGAACGAAAAGTTTACTTTTGGCACTAAAAGAGATTATTTCGTTCACAGAACTCACACTTTGCATTAAATCAAACCAAAACTACGACCAGAGCTACTTAGCGGCTTTCCCTACAATCTACTTCAGTTTGAGTCCTCTAGTTAGTAGCAAAAAATAAAAAACAAAAAATGTTCAAAGGTACACTATGCTAAAGGTACAACAGTCTCCCCTAATCACTAAACGACATTTCATACAAGTTGAGAGGATGCGAAAGTATTTCTTTCCCCTTCTACTTGCCCTGAGTCCGTCAGTAACAGACCGGTAGCTGTTACATTTCATACCTGCACCCCCCAAGTTGTCCACACGGGAAAATAAAATATTAAAGTACGTAAGTGGATATAAAATACAGTGGCACAGATGTTTGACAATTACATGTTTCAGTATATTTTAGTGTCGTTCTTACAATATTTTCAACTAATAATTAATTAAATTAAGGAATGTTAGTTTGTATTATGAATTCAGGGGGGAGTAACACAGTGCAGATTGTCCCGTTGTGTATGCTTAGAGTAGCAACTAGCGGTGAAAAAAACATTTATCTTCTGCTGTCAGTAGCGTTTTAATGTGCCAGTTGATTTAAACAACTTTAAAATGAAATATAAACGCTTAGTATAGATTTTCGAAATATAGACTACCGGCAAACATTTTCAATAATAAGAATTTTCACTATGTTCAAAGTCAATTAGTCAAACGTTAGTAAGATAAACAGTAGTATCTTCCCCTTCACGGATGGTAAAGAGTGTGAGTAGAGGGGAAAGCCTCTCAACCAAACTGAAATGGGGATTAGGCCTGAGAAATACAGTGAAACCTCTCATTCACGGACATCGAAGGGACGTAACAATCTGTCCGGAACAGGGACGTGTCATTTATTGAGAGGGAGGCTTCCCAATCTAAAAGTAAATTTATACTATGCATTATGTATCCCTTCACGCTTTAAATGAAATGTATTACTGTAGTTTAATTATAAATACAGTATACTGTACTACAGTAAATTATTTGCAACTTTGAACTACAGCAGATAAAACCGAAAAAGGAAAATACAGTACTGTGCCATGCAATTTTATTCTAGGACTACAGTTATGCAGTACTGTAATTTACAGTTTTCAACTTAACCTTTACGTTCAGGTGCCATGTCTCTCGAAACAGAACAACTGATTGAAGTGAAGAGAATAATCCTACTAACCCTATCGTGTGTCGAATACAATTTCACGATCGCGGGAACCTTGGACCCATCAGGCAGGTTAAAGTGTATGATTTTGTTTATCACCCGCTTCTAGCTAATAAGGGGTAGCTAGCTGGGCTACTGGTAGCCTACGAGACCCTTATTGTCTTCTGTCATGTTAATGAATTTCTGTACAGTTCTCAAACCTATTTTTTCCATTTTTGTAACACATTAGGTCTTGAAATCCAAGTTATGTCCGCAGTCAGGAGGTAAAGCGAGCTTTAGGACTGTGAAACAGCTGTCCGTGTCCGTGTCTGAGAGTGTCCGTAAATGAGAATTAAATTTATCATTATTTCTATACTATTTCCGTTGGGACATAAAAATCTGTCCGTATATGAGGAGTGTCCGTATCTTGGAGGTGTCCGTAAGGAGAATTTTCACTTTATATGCCGTTATACTATCAGTGCGCTTCGTACGCCTCTAACTTTGAGTACGTGTCAGAGTTGGGGTGAGTTAACGCAGTGTCCTTCGTTCGTTTGAACTCATGCTTATCATCACGGTAAGTTAGTCCTCAGCATTTGGGTGGTTGAAAGCCACTCCTCTGACTTCGAAATACAAACTATCTGCTAAAGAAAAATTTAAAAACATCATTTTCTTTTTTAAAGAAAAATTGCACTATTTTAAAGACATTTTATTTTCTGTCTGTAGAAAATACACCTAATATAACATTAACAAATATCAGCCTTATTTCACTATGTTAATATTATGGTGTATTACGTTTTTGTTTTACATAATTTTTCATTTCATATATTGTAGCAGTGAATAACAAATCACATTTTCAATGTTTCAAAGGAGAATGATTGCCTGTTGCTAGAAAACACAGCCTCACATCTAGAAAAACTTCGTTCCACTTCTGCAGAAACAATGAGGACACATTTGAAATAGTTTACGCAAGCATTACCTGTATCGAAATCTGTATCATTATTATAAATCTCTTCATTTGAAATTGTAACAAATTTTACATAGAGCTAACTAACTATCCATAATGTTTATCCAGTATTTTTTTTATCTTATTTGCTACATTTTTTCCTATTTCGTGTTCCAACTATTCGGTTCGTCACAATATTATTGACTACATCTTATTTTATGTCTGTAGAAAATAAACCTAATATGACATTGACAAGTATCAGCCTTATTATTTCACTATGTTAATATGATAGTGTATTACGTTTTCGTTTTACATAATTTTTCATTTCATATGTTGTTGCAGTGAATAAAAAACCATATTTTCAAATTTTCAAAGGAGAATGATTGCCTGTTGCTAGAAAACACAACCTTATATCACAGTCTACTATATACAGTCACGAGTTTTGAGGGTGCTAGAAACAATAGACTGTGACGGTACTATTTTGCATTGCCTGTAATGAGGCGATATTAGCGATCCTAGTGGTGAGCAACTATCTAATGTTTGCATATTTACTACGTATTGAGCTTCGCGACTGTATATACTAGACTGTGCTTATATCTAGAGAAACTCCGTCCTACTTCTGGAGAAACAATGGGGGAATATTTGAAATATTTTACACAAGCATTATTTATCTCAAAATCTGTATCATTATTACAAATTTCCTCATTTCAAATTAAGTAACAAATTTCGTCCTCGGCATCTTGCTATTATTCTACTTTAAAGGACGTTGAATGCTGCCTGTTACGAATAGTAGTATTCAGTCGTAATGTAACCGATCAACTAAAGTTCACTGCTGAACAACACACTGAAATCCCCCAACCCAACGCAATTATGTACCGGTACCTAAAGTCAGAGGTGCATGAAGTCCTAGTGATTACTAATGATCACAAATCCGTATCTGTTGTTAATAGGCCTAAATACTGGAAATTTCCGACGTTTTCTATTCACACGGTAGTCATGTATTACAATATCGTCCATTTAATTAGTGCACGTAGAGGAGTTATTAACATAGGTAGGAAGTTCGTACCAAAACAGTATATTTCAGTTGAGTACAGCGAGGAGTACAGATATCACCCGCGCCTCGCCCTGCTGCCGCTCGCTACAGACAATACACGGTAGGTTCACATAAACAACGCATAGTGGCATTCTGTGGAGCTGTGTACAGTCGTGAATAGTTTGAAGAATATTATTAATTTATATTAATATTTTAGGTTCTGAACAAAGTGAGCTATTATGTTATTATTATATTATTTACGTAATGCTAATATTATGCATGATTCCAATAAAGTATCTCATCTGTTATTAAAATATTTATGTAAACAGGAGTGTGTAACACGTTTACTTTTTCCCCCGATTATTATTCGTTAAATGTTGACGTCTCGTGCTGCTATGCATTCGGTTGCGTTACAGTCCAAGTTCAACATCGGAATAACAGATAAATACTGTAGGTTATATCGAATAAATAATTATTTTATTGTTTCAGTCGGTCACTTACCATTTCTCAATGGCAGAAAAGATTCTGTTACCTCAAAGATACAATTGTTAAAAATCACGAATATTTTCGACTTTCATGGCAGTCATCTTCAGGTGATATTTTGGCAAAACAATATTTGAAGACTAGGTGAATATTTAAATACAGTGAAACACTTATAACTAATCTGACCATGTGTGGAATAAATTAGTGGAATAACATACATGGTTTTAAAATAACAGAGTAGAAAATCTTCCATTAATCATAATTGTGATATAATATGTTAAGGCACATGCAGTGTGCTTAAATTATTGGATAAAGTCATTTAAAATGTTTATAAAATTGTTGGCCTTGGAAGGCTATATGATGTGAGTTGTGAAGAGGTCTCAGTCTATACTGTAGAACCAAAAATTAACCTACACGTAGATTCTTCGCCAAAAGTGCATATACTCTGGAATCCCGGTCATAAGTCACTCTATTGAGTGCGCTCCTTGTATAATGGCAGTTGACTAAATATAATTATTATGTCAACATACAGATGTCGTACATGGAGTAAGTCCACAAAGGAGGGGGAACATTAGAGGAGAGGGATTCGATCCGTTTCTGTGGATTGAACTTCGGCGTAGCTCAGTGGTTAGAGCGCTTGGTACGTAGAACCAAAGACCTGGGTTCGATCCCCGGAGCGAATTTTTCACCTCTCATAACAATTCCCTTCACGAAATGTGTGTCACGAAATATTTATTAACTAAACTATTCCAGTTTAGTTTCTATCCACTTAAAAATATAGGGTGCTATTCATAGACATTTCGCAGCACGCGCTAAGAGCATACTAAGCTAGCCCCGGCTATCCACTGGTTACTTGTACAGAATTCAAATCATATCCTATCGCTAACACTGGTTTATGAATACGAAAAACGCTGATCATCCACCTGAAGCCCGAGCTAAAAATGTCTATGAATACGGCCCTAACAGATTATCCATGAACAGTAAATTCAATTTTTAATTATGACTCACGAATGAACTACAAAATAAGTTGGTTGAAATAGTTTAAAAAATTGTATTACATTTTATGTGTATTTCTGCAAGTTATGTTAATAATCCCCTGTATTATATGTAACGGATAGAGTTTTCGTATTCTGTGTTCAATATAATGAAAACGTTATGGACGTCATTAAAAACTTATTAAAACTGAACAAAAGATTTTCTTGTATGTCTGACTTCATTATACCTGGCTCGAAACTTCGCATAAAGTAATCTTCCAATATGGAAACTTCTGCACAGATACGTCCAAGCACTCCAAAGTCTTCAAAAGGATTACAATGGGTATTAAAGTCATTATATCACAATATCACATTTCTGGTTGAGTAGTGAAAGGATAGAAAATAAGTTTTAGTCACGCATTAAAAGTATAGGAATCAGTCCTAACTTATACTACTTACGAAGAAGAAGAAGAAGAAGAAGAACAAAACATTAAAGCAAGCTAGATTGATACAATTTTACGTATTCCAACGGTACAAAAAATATTGCTGTAAAAACTAACTAAATGACTAAATAAATAAATAAATAAATAACTGAATGCATAAATGAATAACTGAATAACTAAATGAATAAATGAAAGAATAACTAAATCAATAAATAAATGAATAAATACCTAAATAAATAAATAAATAAATAAATGAATAACTGAATAACGAAATGAATAACTGCATAACCAAATGAATAACTGCATAACTAAATGAATAAATGAATAACCAAATGAATAAATGAATAACCAAATAAATAAATAACCAAATAAATGAATAAATAAATAACCAAATAAATAAAATACTAAATAAATAAATAAAATAAATAAACAAAGAAATAAATAACTAAATAAATAAGTAAACAACTAAATAAATAGATAAATAAATAAATAAATTACATTCCCGGGTAGCTCAGTGGAAGAGCGTTGGTACGTTTAACCAAAGGCCCCGGGTTCGATACCCGGCCCCGGAACAATTTTTCCCTCGAAATTATTCAAATTAACTTTACAGGGAGTTATTCCTGAAAGCTTAATTTGTATAATACACGTCACTGTACGTAACAGAAAACCACAATATAAAATCACACAGAGTTAGTGTGCACTCAAATGTTGGTTGCTTGACTGTTGTCAGCCCACTTTGAGGTCTGTGGATATAGAGGGGAAAATTGGATCTGTGTCGGGTAGAGTTCCCGGGTAGCTCAGTGGGAGAGCGTTGGTACGTTTAACCAAAGACCCCGGGTTCGATACCCGGCCCCGGAACAATTTTTCCCTCGAAATTATTCAAATTAACTTTACAGGGAGTTATTCCTGAAAGCTTAATTTGTAAATTACATTATACTTTTATACGAATGATATACGATATTCATAGCCAGAAAGACTGCAAAATAAGAATTTCTAATCATTCTTGCTATCAAAGAACAACTTTGGGTCAAGATATTTTGAGGTATAAATTTACGGAATTCGTCCAAAAAATAAATTGTTTCAGATGAAAGCTTCTTTGCATTATTATGACGGGGCACCAATGGGTTCATTGAACTTTTCAGGTGAAATGACGTTTTTCAGTTTTCACTACATTATCCACCAAAACGTGTCAAAGTTTTAAATTTGAGAGATATATGAACATACTTGCCAAAATAGCTAACTCTAATCGACAAGAAATTCACAGGAGGTATTTTCAAAGCCAACTAGAGGGAAATGAAACACACGTCTTTCACGAATGTTACGTGCTTACTGAAAAAAGCTTCTTAAGGATATTTTAAACTTTTTCCACTAATAATCGAATTCCTAGATTCAATTGGAGAAAATTGGACGTCACTTGCCTACAAAATCATTTATTAATCTTCGTAACTGTGATCATAGGCTACTACAGATGAGAAGGGGAGACCTGTGGTCTATTGCATAAAAGATACCAGTAACAAGTGACAATTTACCAACATATGGATGACAAACAACAAGCCTTAGTAACATATGTCTTGCATATAACAATTTCACTAGCATATTTTACAAGTGAAAGAAAGTCATAATGACAAATTATAAATTAAAATTATTGCGAAAAAGGAAGTGTTGTAATACTGAAAACAGTTTTAAGCATTATTTAATTTTACATTTATTTGATTACGAAATAAGAAAGACAATCGTAATCTATGATGCACAGAAAATATTCAACATTTGTGTGTTCCATTGTTGTAAAAATGTCGCGAAACGATCTTTCCGTCATGTTTTTATTTTTATTTTAGTAGGTTATTTTACGACGCTTTACTAACATCTTAGGTTATTTAGCATCTGAACGAGATGAAAGTGATAATGCCGGTGAAATGAGTCCGAGGACTAACACAGAAATTTTTCCAGCATTTTCTCATATTGGGTTGAGGGAAACACCGGAAAAACCTCAACCAGGTAACTTGCCCCGACAGGGAATCGAATCCGGGCCACCTGGTTTCGCACTAACCGTCACTCCAAAGGTGTGGACTTTCGTCATGTTTCTTGGGGATATTGGATTAAATGTATTTGCTTATATTAAGCTTTTCTCACTGTTCTCGTATATTTCCAATTGGTACCGGTACTACCAAACCAATTAATTGTGCACGCATGTGAAGTTGTTCACATTTATTTTGATTCTACTTCGTAAAATTGGAAGAAAACTGTCTAAATAATATATCGTTTTCTTCTCTTACATTATCAAGATCGTCCAACGTTGTAATCAGTAGGAAGTGCATACCAGGTTGTGTTGCTCTGAACAGTTCCTTCACGTGGCTTGTTTTGAATAGGGATATGAAAGGTCATTGCCATGCAGCAGCAGCAGCAGTAGTAGTAGTAGTGGTAGTAGTAGTAGTGGTAGTGGTAGTGGTAGTAGTAGTAGTGGTAGTAGTAGTAGTAGTAGTGGTAGTGGTAGTAGTAGTGGTAGTGGTAGTAGTAGTAGTGGTGGTAGTAGGTTTATTTTGCCTGGCAGAGTTAAGGCCATGAGGCCTTCTCTTCCACTCAACCAGGTTTCAATAATATACATGAAATACAAAATTAGATTACAAAACAACACAAAAGAAAATACCTTAGAAATTACTCGTACATAAAATATAGTAGAAAATTACAATAGTCAAGATCACTTACATAATATAAAATTACAAATAGTCAAGATCGGTTGCATAATATATAAAATAAAGTAGAAAATTACACATATTCAAATCAGTTACATAACATAAGGAGAATATACACAAACACACAAACACAATTTATAAGACCTAAAATGCCCGAGATAAATTCGACGATTAATTCACTTGAGATATATTATACAGTTAATATACTAATAGGAGAATACATGTGGGTTACAAGACATAAAATGTTGATTAGCAAAGTCGTACTAAATGGCATACAAACACAAATGATTAAGTAATATATCAAGATAATAGAAAAAAGACAGACTCAGGAACAAAATTTGGGCCACCTGAAATTTGTTTCTGGGTCTGTACATTGCTTTTAAACTGGTAAGCAAAAATGCAGATGGTATGCCGTTTAATTTTTATGTTTAAACTGTGTTAGAGAATGAAGAATGAACACTGTTCATTTCACGTTAAAGAAAATATTGGAAAACTGAAAAACTTGACAATCTAATTTTAACTAAATGTTCAGAGAACAAGGGCATTAAGATACGCTTATTTCACAATCAATTTAAAAGTTTAAGAAATATTCCTACACTTTCATTTCGATTAAATATTCTAGAGAACGAAAACTATAAAGATACTTATTTCATATATTATAAAAACAAAATTTTAACATTTAAAACTCTACAGGGAAAAACAAAAATACGATATGCTTATTTTATGTTAAAAGAACAAAATTAAAAATATTATTTTTAAATTCTTTCCAATTTTCTTTTAATAAAATATTCGATGAACACAGGCAATAAGAAAATCTCATTTTACGTTATACAAGTCTACATCATGATTTAAAAATAGTACATTATTCAACGAGCCTATAATGGTAGTAATTAACACGCGAGCATGTTTATGAAACGAGCGCAAGCGAGTTTCATAATTTTCATACGAGCGTCTTAATTACAATTATAGTCAAGTTTCATACGACTTTTTATGCTCGACCATATTTCTAACTTGAAATTATTCATAAGTATTCATGTTATTCTTATCTGACTGAGGAGCGGAACTGACCTTGTGCAATACCTCGTAAATTGTGAGATGTGCGCAGACGCGAAAGTATGGATTTTTTCCGAGAAACAAATGTCAACATTGACCTTGATATAATCTAGAGAGTAAAATAAACATTAATCTTGATATAACCTTGAAATTGAATTAGACATTGAAAAACGAGATGACAAATTGAATTTATTTGAATATTATTTACAATTAACGCTAATTATTATAGTAACAGAACTGACTTTATTTCAAATATAGGTGATTTATTGATTTATTGTTGTTTTTCGATTGCATATCCGAGAATAATCGATACTTGCGCTTTCATATTGCTACAATAGTATTTTCTGATTGGTGGAACACCTGAACTTTAATGAATAGGTGTACTTTAATGAGGTCCATTAAAGGGCTGCTACCAGGTATATAATTACTACATTTCGGCATGGTCGAGCATAAAAAAAACAACGTTTGTCGTACTGCAAGGATTTTCTTCAGGCAATTAGAAATAGTAACCGGTAAACTTAAATAAAAGAAATCAAATTTCCCCAGCCGTCTTTAAAAGCAATTGTGTGTGTTGTGTTTACATTTCTCGTTTTCCCACCCGTCGTCTCTTAACACGCCAGCTGTTCAGGATACCTGGACCTACGTAGATCTGCCTCTCTCCAGGCAATAATCATTATACAGTTATTCGAATGCATTACGTTTTAAAATTCCTTTGCAGAACGAAAAATTACATTTGTCCGGATCAAATTTGTACACATTTAAAGGACAAAATTAAAATTCTTTCAATCAGCTATTAACATAACATAACATAACATAACATAACATAACATAACATAACATAACATAACATAACATAACATAACATAACATAACATAACATAACATAACATAACATAACATAACATAAAGTGTTCTGCCCATCGGCAGATATTTCACTTCAAACCCAGCATTCTCCAGTCTTTCCAATTTCCTGCCTTCCTCTTAGTCTCCGCATATGTTCCACATATCCACAATGTCTTGTATCATCTGATATCTTCTTCTGTCCCAAACTCTTCTCCCGTTCACCATTCCTTCCAGTGCATCCTTTAGTAGGCAGTTTCTTCTCAGGCAATGACCCAACCAATTCCTTTTTCTCTTTCTGATCAGTTTCAGCATCATTACTTCTCCACCCACTCTTTCCAACACAACTTTAATGTCGTCTATCATCTGATCTCTTCTTCTGCCCCTAACTCTTCTCCCGTTCACCATTCCTTCCAGTGCATCCTTCAGTAGGCAGTTTCTTCTCAGCCAGTGACCCAACCAATTCCTTTTTCTCTTTCTGATCAGTTTCAGCATCATTACTTCTTCACCCACTCTTTCCAGCACAACTTAATTTCTCATTCTGTCTGTCGACTTCACACGTTATATTCTTCTCCATATCCATATTTCAAAAACACAATACACTACTCTCTTAAATTGACTGAGCATATTGGGAATTAATTCAATAGCTTTACGAAAATATGCAATGAAATGTTTCACATAAAATAATTTTTTCTCTCGAAAGGGAAACAAAAGCGAGAAAAATTGTATTAAACTTTTTTTTTTGTTCGTTTGAAATATCTCAAATACTAACCCCTTGAAATTACTTACGGCATAATATGTTTTCAGTTTGTATTAAGAGAACAAAGATAATACTTTTCCTTAAGAGTATTGGAGTGTTCTTTCATGACACCATTTGTTAATGTGTCTATATATTATACAGTATAAGTTACTGGAATTTTTAAATACGTTCAAGCGCTGAAAAAGAAGACAATCGTGTTAAGATAATTTATAAAGCACAGGCTATTAAATCATTAAACTAGAACACGTTGAAAGTTGTTTCTGTTTGAAGTATCATTCAATATTCTTTGTTCATACATAATTATAACTATTGTAATAAAGCGAGTTTACGATGAAAAATAGACTGTTGTGAAAGGCTCGGTTAGCTCGCACCATATCGGGTGGAACCAATCGATCTCTCACGAGCGTTCATTCATCACACGTGTACCGCGGAAGTTGCGGAAGGTCACGGCTCTCGTTAACCCGCGGACACCTCACATGTGCATGAGCGCCCAAGTGTTCCACTCTCACTCAAACACAACGATGAAAATAAACGTCTACTGTCATATCGAAAAGTTTTCAGAAACTGTTCAGGTGTCCTTACAAGGCCATTAAGTGAATACTGTTACACACACTTCATCCCGATTCGTGTGAACTCTGTTAGTAGTGTGACAATTCATACAGGAATAGTCTGAATTCAAATCCAGGTAAAGAGAGTTCATTGCCGCCCTCCCATAAGCCCGCTATCGGTCCCTATCCTGAGCAAGATTAATCCAGTCCCTACCACCATATCACACTTCCTTCAAATCCATCTTAATATTATCCTCCCATCTACGTCTCGGTCTCCCCAAAGGTCTTTTTCCCTCCGACTTCCCAACTAACACTCTATATGCATTTCTGGATTCGCCCAAACGTGCTACATGCCTTGCCCATCTCAAACGTCTGGATTTCATGTTCCTAATTATGTCAGGTGAAGAATACAATGTGTTGTGTAACTTTCTCCATTCTCCTGTAACTTCATCCCTCTTAGCTCCAAATATTTTCCTAAAAACCTTATTCTCAAACAGCCTTAATCTCTGTTCCTCTCTCAAAGTGAAAGTCCAAATTTCACACCATACAGAACAACCGGTAATATAATTGTTTTATAAATTCTAACTAAGATTTTTTGACAGCAGACTAGATGACAAAAGCTTCTCAACTGATTATTAACAGACATTTCCCATATTTATTCTGCGTTTAATTTCCTCCCCAGTGTCATTTATATTTGTTACTGTTGCTCAAAGATATTTAAAGTTTTTCACCTCTTCAAAGGATAAATCTTCAATTTTTATATTTCCATTTCGTACAATATTCTGGTGACGAGACATGATAATATATTTTGTCTTTTCGGGATTTACTTCCAAACCTATCGCTTTACTTGCTTCAAATAAAATTTCTGTGATTTCCCTAATCGTTTGTGGATTTTCTCCTAACTTATTCACGTCATCCGCATAGACAAGAAGCTGATGTAACCCGTTCAATTCCAAACCCTCTCTGTTATCCTAGACTTTCCTAATGGCATATTCTAGAGCGAAGTTAAAAAGTAAAGGTGATAGTGCATCACCCGCAGTGAATTGGAAAAGCATCAGACAGAGAATGGCCTATACGGACTCTGTTGTAAGTTTCAGAATGAAGTAAAAAGGGCTTATTCTCTGATGACGTCGACAAGAACATTGACGATGAGAAAAATGAAGATTTCGATGAAATTAAGACGATATCGACCACGGGGACGACGATGATGAAATGAAACAGAGCTGAAGTATAAATCTGTACTAATGATGAATACTTACTTACTTACTTACTGGCATTTAAGGAACCCGGAGGTTCATTGCCGCCCTCACATAAGCCCGCCATTGGTCCCTATCCTAAGCAAGATTAATCTATTCTCTACCATCATATCTCACCTCCCTCAAATCCATTTTAATATCTTCACATCTACGTCTCGGCCTCCCTAAAGGTCTTTTTCCCTCCGGCCTCCCAACTAACACTCTATATGCATTTCTGGATTCGCCCATACATGCTACATGCCCTGCCCATCTCAAACGTCTGGATTTAATGTTCCTAATTATGTCAGGTGAAGAATACAATGCGTGCAGTTCTGTGTTGTGTAACTTTCTCCATTCTCCTGTAACTTCATTCCTCTTAGCCCCAAATATTTTCCTAAGCACCCTATTCTCAAACACCCTTAACCTATGTTCCTCTCTCAAAGTGAGAGTCCAAGTTTCACAACCATAAAGAACAACCGGTAATATTATTGTTTTATAAATTCTAACTTTCAGATTTTTTGAGAGCAGACTAGATGACAAAAGCTTCTCAACCGAATAATAACAGGCATTTCCCATATTTATTCTGTGTTTAATTTCCTCCTGAGTGTCATTTATATTTGTTACTGTTGCTCCAAGATATTTGAATTTTTTCACCTCTTCAAAGGACAAATCTTCAATTTTTATATTTCCATTTCATACAATATTCTGGTCACGAGACAATCGTATACTTTGTCTTTTCGGGATTTACTTCCGAACCTATCGCTTTACTTGCTTCAAATAAAATTTCTGTGATTTCCCTAATCGTTTGTGGATTTTCTCCTAACATATTCACGTCATCCGCATAGACAAGCAGCTGATGTAACCCGTTCAATTCCAAATCCTTTCTGTTATCCTGGACTTTCCTAATGGCATATTCTAGAGCGAAGTTAAAAAGTAAAGGTGATAGTGCATCTCCTTGCTTTAGCCCGCAGTGAATTGGAAAAGCATCAGACAGAAGCTGGCCTGGTCGGACTCTGCTGTAAGTTTCAGAATAAAGTAAAAAAGGACTTAATCTCTGATAACGTCGACAAGGACGGTGAGGATGTTAGAAATGATTTTGATGACAATTAAGACGATATCGACAACGGGGACGACGATGATGAAATGAAACAGACTCTAAAATCCAGACCTGAAAGTATAAATCTGCACTAATGATGAATACTATAAAAATAAAATGTTTAATAAAATCAGGCATGTGTTGGTAATAATCTTCATTTTGCCCTCAGAGAGCTATTAAAATGTAATTATCAACTACGTAATTGGCTGCGAGAAACAAGCCAACGTCGTCAGAATTCGCACCGCAAGGTAAACGCACTTCACAAGGGCAGTCTGTCTGCATTTCCGCTGAGCTGGGAGAAACCTCTTCGTGTGTTTACGTTTTTAAATTCTTTCTAAAGGTACCTTGAACTGTAGAAACAAACAACGCACGATGAGGTTTTATGTGTAGTGCATTTCTCCATGCATCACGCTCGTGCACTCCACCCACAGCAGCGTGACGGAGAGCGCTCTTCTTTTGTCCCACAGACACGATTCAATTGCAGTTTCCGCAAGAACTCCAACACACACCAGTGTGCGAAATTGTTGCGCACTGCATGACGCAACAATATCCGCATGCGCAACAATTTCGCACTATATCAAACTGAGAGGATCAGAAGATCGATCTACGAAAAGTACAGTTAACCCAGAGCTGACCTCAGAGTCGTAAATTGCACTGAAATTTGATTGAGATCTAAGATATCTCTGGGCTTCATTAACATTGCTTTGTTGCTGTGCTTTGGAAACTATCCAGCTTTATTCTGTTCGTGGAATGAGGAAGTCATATGTTTAGCATTATGGCTTAGAGATATGTAATAACTAGACATCGGATATTTAGGAAAATGCCTATTTTATTTGAATGTTCATATTTAAAGGCTTTTAGTACATGTGCACGAATAATGAGAAATGAAGCATTTTGATGAAGTTTGATCTTGCCTTTTTTTGCCGTTAACGCTTTTTACTTTTGTCCTCTTTTTTGCTTTTATATGTATTTTTTGTCTTTTTCTTTATATGACTACTCACTAAACAATACCCCTTTGCTTCTGACCCCCTCACTTGATGTAATTATATCACTGGTCTCAAGGGAAGCCAAGAAAATCACTACAACAAGACAAATATAGATAATTATGATGATGGGATAGCAGGTGGTCTCTGGCTTCCCAGTACCTCTCCCAGAATGTCTTTGTGAATATACAATAGGCCTAATGTATTTTGACGACGGGGATAAAGAAGTTATGCTTTCTAAATGTGAAATAACTCCGAATTCATATTTTTATGTGAAATAACACCGAAATTAAACACATTTTAAAACCGAAATTTAAACTTTTTATTCACAGTAAAATAGGATCCCAAATTAAGATTTATAACAGTTATTTAAGTTTGAGGAAGATACTGAACAGACCTGACGAAACTGCAGAGTAAGACAAAACTGTAAAAGTTTCTTGATCACCTCAGATGTTACGCAAGTTAGAGACTTCGTCACATGTCGTAGTAAGCATATCATCGTTGATTTTATGAAGCTTCTTATGTGACAGTAAGAACATAATTTTTTCAGGAGGAAGAAAAAATTAATTTAAAACCAATGGGTCTACATAAGAATATGAACTGATTCGGTGGAAAACTTTGGTGAATATGATGAACATAAATTACATAATCGAGGATCAGGGTAGGCCTATTGATGTTTAATTAATTTTTCAGAAGGAAGAACAAATTAAAAACACTCAAACTTATTCTAAATGTCTTAACTTCATTGCTCATTGCTTTTAAGATTTTGGGATTAAATATTAAGGGAAATGTGTTCACATTCATTATAGATAAATAACCTATCCAGTATGTATGTGGGATACAAAGCTATAAAGTTACATTTATTTAGGTAAATACAAACTCGATGGATAATGTTTTAGACATATATCACAGATCTTAACTGTGTTGCATAATTTGTCACGACCATATGTTCAATATGATATACAGTCTTCCTTGTAAACATGCAGCGTCAAATCCAGCTACAGAGTTGTACAGTGAAAATCGGTATGCATTCATGAAACCCAAAAGTGACCTTTGCAAAGTTAGATACAATAACACAAATCAATGTTTATATTCACATTCCTCTTTGTCAAAGACTTTTTACATACCATATCATTAACGAAATTTTCATAATAATCTTTATGCTCGACCATGCCGAAATGTAGTAATTATACATTGGTAGCAGACCTTTAATGCATGTCATTAAAGTACACCTACTCATTAAAGGTCAGGTCTTTCAGCCAATGACGACTCAGGTTACAACTGTTCAGCCAATGACAGGTCAGCTTTCTACCGTTATAAAACCGCAAGTATCGATTATTCTCGGATATGCAATCGAAAGAGAATTAGCGAAAAGTCACGGAGGCTGGAAATCCAATACTGTCGCAGAAGGTTATGTTCTGTTACTATAATAATTAGCGTTAATTGTAAATAATATTCAAATAAATTCAATTTGTCATCTCGTTTTTCAATGTCGAATTCAATAATCAAGATTATAATATTATCAAGTTTAACGGGACTACGTCAAGGTCAATGACATTATTGTTCCTCGGAAAAAATCAATACTTTCGCGTCTGCGCACATCTCACAATTCACGACCTAGAACAAGGTCACTTCCGATATTGTCAGTTACAAATAAAATGTATACATCTGAAAACCGGTAATTTCAAGTTAGAAATATGGTCGAGCATAAAAAGTCGTATGAAACTCGCCTATAATGGTAATTAAAAAGCTCGTATGAAAATTATGAAACTCGCTTGCGCTCGTTTCATAAATATCCATACTCGATTCTTAATTACTATCATTATAGGCTCGTTGCATAATGCACTATTATGAACCCAAAAAACATAAAAACATTTAGCAATGTCACAGACTTCATACTGTGTAGTAATAAAAAACAAAAACTACGTAAATTGTTAATCAAATTATCTACTTTCATGGGCTTTCGGATTCCGTTTTTAAGTGAAGCTACATTTCCAATACCGAAGTTTCCGATATTCACTAATCACTACACAAGAAGTCTACAACACATATTACAATAAGAAACCTGCCAATAAGAACAATCGTTATGGGATAAACTATTCTTTTTAAGAAACAGTTTCGACTGTAACTTTTTCATGAACGAAGCTATTCCAAAATAACAGTTTCAAAGAAACAGTTTCATAAGAATATATTTACAACATCAGTGCTAACTTTTTCAAGTGTTTCAACCTCTCATCTGCTTCAGGAACATGTTTCAAAGCCCTTGAATCGTCTTTAAATCAGCTGTCCAGTGTATTATAAAGACGAATGTCACTTTTCGTAGGTTACTGTTAAAGAATATAGTAAATAACTACAATTCAAAATGAATCGATTTTAGTAATTTTTTTTAGTAGGTTATTTTACGACGCTTTATCAACATCTAAGGTTATTTAGCGGCTGAATGTGATGAAGGTGATAATGCCGGTGAAATGAGTCCGGGGTCCAACACCGAAAATTACCCAGCATTTGCTCATATTGGGTTGAGGGAAAACCCCGGAAAAAAACATCAACCAGGTAACTTGCCCCGACCGGGAATCGAACCCGGCCACCTGGTTTCGCGACCAGACCGTTACTTTACAGGTGTGGAGTTTTAATAAAAATAACGCATATAACCCTGGAGAGTTTAATAACGATAAGAAATTAGCCGATACTATTTTCGCGGTATATTAATAATTAACACTATGTTTGGGCACCATGAACATATTCTCCACCCATGAGCGGCTAATAATAATTATCAAATTTATTAGGGAATTTGATTCATACAATTAAATTGCGCTGTCCTACATAGGCTACTGTTCCATGAAGACAGTGTAGAACATCGATATTATGTCTACTTTCGATTGGAGGTCGATGATAGCACTACACGTGATCTTTGCAGACAGCAAAGAACAGGGAAGCTGTTTGGAAATGGAACCATGTGGAACGTTCCAGTGATCACTGGAGCAGTGTAACACTCTTGGAACAGTTGGAACAGGTTATTTTACGAAATTGTTTTTTTTTTTTTCGAAACAGCAGTTACACGGACTAAACTTCTTCGGGGAACGGTTTATACTGATTTTGTTCTAGCCCCTACTACTTTTGTAATAATGTATAAAAAACAAACAAACCAACAAAAGGACAAAAAAAAGTTGTGTATATTGCTGTTCTGGTGTAAGTGCTTCATAATGCTATTTCTGCAGCAAACATTATTGTCCATGTCCGTGTCTTATGACTATATCGAAAAAGCAAGTGAAAAGAGAAATGAGAAAACTGAAAAAGAGAGGAACGCAAAGAGATTATATAATATTTTATGGTTTTCGTTTTGTTTTTTGTTATAGCTGGTACTTTTTTGACATTATTGGAAGGTAAGATACTTGATTGACGAAGTGACTAATACGGACGGACAGACACACGGACACACGTACATATTCAACCAGAATGGTACTTCCTATTTGCATAATAATAATAATAATAATAATAATAATAATAATAATAATAATAATAATAATAATGTTTTATTTTCGCTGGCAGAGTTAAGGCCATAAGGACTTCTCTTCCACTCAACCAGCCTTAATCAATACAATACATAAATTTAAATTACAAATATTTACACTACATTTAAAAGGTTCTCCAGCAATATTCTTCACTACATATTTATTTAAATTTAGATAAATCTTTAAGGTGAAGTAGTAACTTAATTTATGAGCTAATTTAATTTAATGAATTATAATTAATTTAATATTTGAAATAGCATATACCATTTTACGATCAATTCCTAATAAATTAGGAGAAGTAATTGCCCTCACAATATCCATTGCAATTCTGTTCATTATAGCTTTATATAATTCAAATATTCGTAGTATACAATTTTACCCAATTAACCAACCAACAAACACAGACACACAGATTTAATAAGACAGGCATACTCACATCACCGCCAGTCAGACGAACGGACGTGCTGGTCACACCCACACGGGCAAAGAGACGGACGAATAAAACGCAGGTACACGAGCAGACAGAAGTAAGGAGAGATAAACACAGGCACAAGGGCAGGCAGACGAACAAACACAAGCACACGGGTAGACAGACGGACTGACGGTCAAATATAGGCACACGGGCAAGCATATAGACAGATCGACGAATACAGACACGCGGGCAGATAGATCGACGAATGCAGACACAAGGGCAGATAGATCGACGAATAAAGACACGCGGGCAGATAGATCGACGAATGGAGACACGAGGGCAGATAGACCAACGAATGCAGACACGAGGGCAGAAATACAGACACGCGGGCAGATAGATCGACGAATGCAGACACGAGGGCAGACAGATCGACGAATGCAGACACGCGGGCAGACAGATCGACGAATGCAGACACGCGGGCAGACAGATCGACGACTGCAGACACGCGGGCAGATAGATCGACGAATAAAGACACGCGGGCAGATAGATCGACGAATGCAGACACAAGGGCAGATAGATCGACGAATGCAAAGACGAGGGCAGATAGATCGACGAACACAGACACGCGGGCAGATAGATCGACGAATAAAGACATGCGGGCAGATAGATTGACGAATGCAGACACGCGGGCAGATAGATCGACGAATGCAGACACAAGGGCAGACAGATCGACGAATACAGACACGCGGGCAGATAGATCGACGAATAAAGACACGCGGGCAGATAGATCGACGAATAAAGACACGCGGGCAGATAGATCGACGAATGCAGACACGAGGGCAGATAGATCGACGAATACAGACACAAGGGTAGACATATCGACGAATGCAGACAAGCGGGCAGACAGATCGACGAATGCAGACACGCGGGCAGATAGATCGACGAATGCAGACACAAGGGCAGATAGATCGACGAATGCAGACACAAGGGCAGATAGGTCGACGAATGCAACATGCGGGCAGATAGGTCGACGAATGCAGACACGCGGGCAGATAGATCGACGAATACTTTTTTATATTTTTAGTAGGTTATTTTACGACGCTTTATCAACATCTAAGGTTATTTAGCGTCTGAATGAGATGAAGGTGATAATGCCGGTGAAATGAGTCCGGGGTCCAACACCGAAAGTTACCCAGCATTTGCTCATATTGGGTTTAGGGAAAACCCCGGAAAAAACCTCAACCAGGTAACTTGCCCCGACCGGGAATCGAACCCGGGCCACCTGGTTTCGC
Source organism: Periplaneta americana (assembly GCF_040183065.1). Taxonomy (NCBI): domain Eukaryota; kingdom Metazoa; phylum Arthropoda; class Insecta; order Blattodea; family Blattidae; genus Periplaneta; species Periplaneta americana. The sequence continues at coordinate 153,194,991 of NC_091121.1, forward strand.
AGCCAGACGCGCTGACCGTTACTCCACAGGTGTGGACCCGAATACAGACACAAGGGCAGACAGATGGACGAATGCAGACACGCGGGCAGACATATCGACGAATGCAGACACAAGGGCAGATAGATCGACGAATGCAGACACGCGGGTAGATAGATCGACGAATGCAGACACGCGGGCAGATAGATCGACGAATAAAGACACGCGGGCAGATAGATCGACGAATGCAGACACGCGGGCAGATAGATCGACGAATGCAGACACGCGGGCAGATAGATCGACGAATGCAGACACGCGGGCAGATAGATCGACGAATGCAGACACGCGGGCAGATAGATCGACGAATGCAGACATGCGGGCAAACATACGGACAAACACAGACATATGGAAAAATACAAGTCTGAATGAGTAACGGACAGACAGGGGATACAGAGATGGACCGCATGTCAAAAACCAATTATTTTTTGGTATGATAAATGTAGCAGGTGCATTTTTTTTTATTTCAATAGATCATTGTAGTGTTATAATACATTTATATCCACAATATGGAACAAGGAAAGCAAAAAAAGTATTATGAAACGGTTTCTATACCCAAAGCATGCATCACATATGGTTGAAATACCCTATTCGGCAACACTACAAATCCAAGCTTGCAAACATCGGGTGACCTGGGGGAGACCAATAGGGCAGAGTAGCGGTAGATTTTTTCTGTCCTGACAAACATCCCCCGCAGGAGTAACGTGAATCCCATTCATTGCGCACCGCTTCCGATCTAGCCCACAGTTTACACTTTGCTGCTTCACGGCGCATGTTTCCGGCACCAAACATTGTGAAAGCTGAAGCTGCAGGCTAATTTCCTAGTTCCCGCGATTCGGTGGAAACTACGCACATACATAAAATTCAGTTATCAATTTTGCACATCGCTGAGCTGACCGACAAAGCTCTTTAAATTATGTCAGTAGTTTCATACGATGCTCGTGTGCCGACACTTGTTGCAACGTCACACCGACTAATGAACAAATGATCGCTATATTCTTGGCGAGCTTCCAGCAGGGTGGTCATTCGAAATATGGATGTTATTTTAGACAATTTACCAATTACAGTATTATGTTCAGGCTTTGCCATAATCCCGTGACAAAATAAAGATAAATTGGCTCAATAGATCAGCAGTCATTTTCAGTCTGATTGACTGGACTCCAGTCGATTTTTGGTAACAGAAAAATGAAGACCACGTTTTATATCTTAGAGATTAGACTCAACCACTCGAACGAAGGAGAAAAGTTCAGGCTCCGAAATAACAGAGTTGTACTCATGAGGATTAGAATCAATGAGCTTCCTTTACACGAAACGCTTGCTTATTCATATGCTGGCGATAAAATTAATATTTCACTATGTTAGTGCGATACTGTGTCGAGATCTATATTAGTGTTGCGATTGTCAAATGCCTTACTTCATAGCGTAATGCAAGAAGAAAGAAAATGTTGTATGCATCAAAAGCCACATAAAATATGTGTTCCAGCACTTTCTGTTGGTTGGTCGGCTGCTTGGTTTCGAACGCCTAGCACTTCCATTTCTAAAGATTAAACGCGGGTGCGTTTGCTCGAAGTTTTTTACTTCTACTAGCCATTAGAGTTCACTACTGTTCTACCTCCATCACAGCATCTCAACAACTCTGGATAGTTTGTGCAGTTCTAAAAGAGTCGTTAAAGAATTGCCAGGTACCAAAAAAAAGGTGAACTCGCTGAACGAGAGAATGAATACTTACAGCTCGTGTCACGTAAGTGACTAGTAGAGTCCTGCGTTTGGTTACCTAAAGCGTCCAAGCAATCCCCAACAGTGTAGGCAAAATATGTGTGGAGTATAGTTTGACGGCATCCGACGCTACTTAGTTCAGGTCTACTGTTCAGTAAACATACGAAAACAAAACAAAGCTAGTGGTTGGAAATGAGTGCTACAATAAAAGAATTTGATAGCAAGCACGTCATTAGGAAAGAAGAAAATGTATTTTATCTGAAACAAGGAAACAATTTTCATTTGAAACATAAAAATGTTTACAAGCATCGATTGTAATGTGTAGAGACTCGTAAGGCACGCACTTATAATTTGTCTTATTTTAGGTTTGTGCCGACATTTATATTTTTTCATTTAATTCCAGACTTAAATTAGATCTAAGGTATCTAGATGCGTTTTACTTATTGTGCAAATAAAGAGTAGACAAATTCCGGGCGCTAGGTACCTATGGTAAATAAAACAATTTATGGGGCTCGTAAAGTGTTTATAGAGTTCAATTTTTTTTTAAGACTTCCATTTCTTTTATGTCGCTACGACTAATACATAATGTTAACAAAAGCGATTGTAAGAAGAATTCGAACGTGCTTCTCAAATTAAATCGTTATATTTGTTGTGCATCTCATGATAATGTCATAGCTTCAGAACGTCTCTGACCGCGTGTGTTTTGCATTGTATAGATATTTAATATTGTTTAATAGGCTACATTTCAGTGAATGAATGAATGAATGAATGATACACAATTATACAAACTCATGTACACAAGATCCTTCGCAGAAGCCCGTACGGCCATTCGTGCTATAACTATGCACAGTTTGAACCTTCAAAGGAAACAAAAATAATACTACTAATAATAAAATAGTAAAACAACAATAATTGTTATTATATAATATAAATTTAGCTTCCCTTATGAAAAGGTTGCCAGATTTGACAAAGCGTATTACATATAATTTGGAAACACACGTAACAGGTAAAATGATACACATTAGAAACGGTTAGGGAATCAGATATGCAAAATGTCAGAAAAATTTATACCCAAGTAGCGTTTGTGCTCATTTGCAGTTAAGAAAGGGGGGGATATTATCAGATAGGTTAGAATGATTTGAATGCCGCGAGAAAAATAGTAATACGGAGTGATTGGCATTGATATCTAAACCACAACAGCCATCGGTTAAGATAACTTGAAATTTCCATTATCACTCCCATACAAATGATTTCTCAATATCTGAATCGATCCTTTGAGGGCACTAATGGCTATTTCCTTCACAATGCTGTGTGTTAGGCCCAGGTTTTTACATTTGTTGGCAAAGAAGGAGGGTATGGTACCTCGTGCTCCCACCATCAGACGTATTACATCAATGTGGGACAGGCTATATTTATCATTATAGAACGGGATTGTTGGATCATAGATCCGTTTCTTTTCACTGTCCACCTCATGCGGTTGATCTGCATGTGTCTCAAATCTGATGGTGGGATCGAGAATGTATGCCGAGTTGTTCTTAATGGCTATGATATCATTAATTATCACAATTATAACTAATCTAACTTCATACCAAATTTCATAAAAATAATAAAAATAAAATAAGTGTAAGGTATGAAGGGAAAAAACCACAGTGAAACATATATATATATATAAACAATTAAATTCAATTCCTTATTGAAACTGCAATAAATAATCCAAATAATAAATATAAAGGTAAGACATAAAAACACATACACAAACAGAAAAAAACATAATAAATACAAAAAGAACATATCCCCGAATTACCTTATTCGCTCAGTGTTAATATTTCTCATGGCAACACTAATAAATAACGATGAGAGAGAAGTGGAACGGAGAAAAATTCTCTCTGGCACCGGGATTTGAACCCGGGTTTTCAGCTCTACGTGCTGATGCTTTATCCACTAAGCCACACCGGATTCCCATCCCGGTTTCGGATCGAATCCTCTCGGTTTAAGTTCCACCTATTCGGTTCCCTCTAGTGGCCGCCCTCTGCACTACGATGTCCACATATGTGCGGGGGTGAACTCGTTATGAGGACTGATTAGCCGGGATCCGACGGAATAGCGCCGTCTACGCGTATCGTATACTGTATATTATTTTAATGTACCGAAGTACATATGGCGTTTCCATGAATATCTGCATGGAAACACCATATGTACTTCGGTACATTAAAATAATATAGCTAATAAATAACAATTTCTCTTATTTTCTCAGCCTCCTCTCCCTCGGCTGTATCTTTATCTTAGCTCGAATGGTTTTCTCATTGCATGTGTGGGCAACATGTGGTGGCTTCTGAAAATACATGCGCTGCCTCCTGAATTTTTTATTTACTTATTTTTTTGTTCTGTCATTCCCTAGTGAAAATTGTCTTTGTATTCAAAATAACCAAACGCAGAACTGTAGCAATTACTTTTTAAAATGCGAAACGGAACTGATACGAGTGGTTTCTTCAGTGACATGTACTTGGATTACTGATAATTTGACCTTAACCACCTCCTTCAACGTGTAAAAACGCTGTAATAGTAACCACTTTGCCATCTTCTAAATCGCCCGCGGTGCACCAGGAAGGTATTTCCATTGTTGAAATGATGAAATGATTAGCCTAAAAGTGTCCCGTTAAGGGCAAAGGCCTCCTCCTATAGAGGGAGAGCTCTATTTGTCTCACGCAGTGAGCTACACCGCGTAAGAGATGTTTGTGCGAGATCGTGCGTATTTGCTTGGTTTCCGCACAAAACCAATCCGTGGAAAGTGTAAAATTCCACATTCAGTATTCCCAACCTAACATACACACAACAATTTCCCTCTTCTTACCGCTTAAGTGACATATTGATTTTACTGCTTTAGGCTTTTAACATATTGTTTTTAGAGACGTTCAATATAACTTAGTAATAATTATAAATTGGAAACTTACCACTGCAATTTCACCTAAAGTGCACTGTTAATGATTGTTTTTAAATATTTGCAAAAATTAAGAAAACTCTACAACTCCACCTACATTCGTGATGCAAGTAACATTAAGGAAGCCGTGAAAAAATCAACAAGATTCCAGATGCCGATGTTATTACTGCAATATGTTATATAAATAATATTGTTAAAATATTAAAATGAAAAATCATTACAAAACCTTACCGTTTGTTTTAAGTTCGCATTTATAGAGTGGGGGGGGGGGGAGGGAAGACAGACGTATATCACGACCTGCTGGAGTATAGTAAACACAGAAAACATTTTAAAGCAACAATGTTGAAGATAGATATTTTTGTTTTGCAAGTTTGCCGTCATTGAACAGAAACCAAGATGGAGATTTCATTGCAACTAATTAGAAATTCCTCTTTCAGGTATGAAATAAACGATCTTCGCACAAAATAATGTACGATACACGAGCGGTATGTTTTCTTTCAATTCTCGGAAATTAAAAAAGCTCAACTTTTTCAAACTTTTCCTCGAAGATGAAAACTTCAACATACCGCTCTTGTAACGCATATTACTATTTACAACCTTGGAATTGTTCACTTGGTTCACATTCTGCACTGTTTCTATCGCACTGGTTTCAGTCGCTGTTCACTTGTCTTCTTAGGTTTTTTCCAGTCTTCCCTACTTCTTGCTCTGCTTGACCAATGGCTTCCTACACGTTCACTGAAGAGGTCGGCCCGTCTTCTTCTTGGTCTTCCGTGTGATCTCTTGCCAATGCGGGGATCCCATAGTGTGACTGTCTGCGTCCATCTTCCGTCTCTAAGTCGTGCAACATGGCTTGCAGTGCTGGATCTTTAATTGCCGACATCTTTTGTAGCACTTCATTTTGAACTCTGTCCCTCAGTGATAAGCCTAATATCCTTCTCAGCATCTTTCTTTGGCATATTTGGAGACTGTTACGAAGTTTGGCAGTGAGAGACTATGTCTGACACCCATATAACAGTACAGGAGTTACGCAGGTCTCCAATATTTCTATTCTGAGTTTCTTGCCGAGTGTTCTCTCCAGTACGATGAACTTGAGAGTCCAGAATGCCTTCCACGCGAGAGAAATCCTTCGTTTTATTTCCTTCTCTGTCTTCTGGTGGAAGGAGACTAGCTGTACTAGGTATACGTATTCAGATTTCCATTGTACCACGATGATAATGTAGAAATGGTATAATCTTGACAGAAGAAACAGGAATATTCCGTAAAACTGTCCCCGAACAGAGTTGTTATAGCTTCCACTTGATTCGCTAAGGTTTGAATAATATTTACATCCTTGTAAGCCCGTACGTACTTTAGTCGCTCGGTCAACAGGCGCTAGGAATGGAGTATTGTGTCAGTTACAACATTGATCGCAATTTGATTCGGTTAGGATATCACGATGAAGAAGGAAAGAATTCTGAATTGCTAATGTCTCTGTTCAAAATGGACTGCACATAGCACAAGCCACACAGTGGACATCCCTGAACGTGCCCAAACTGCAGGCGGTGGCAAAGTAGGTCGGACTAGTTGCAACACGATCACTGTATCGGGCGATGTGGGGAGGACGCGAACTGATAAGTGACCCAACTGCGTGCCAGTTATGAGCCAATGTGCTCAAGCTATCGCGAACTCATTGCATGTAATGCATTTTTCGGTTGTCTTTCAAGTTTGCATCATTCACGTGGAAAAGAAAATGGCTTATTACTATGCAACACAGATGTCCCCTGTAAAAATCCACATTATGAAGAGAGTTCCACTAAGGTGACCAATACTTTCTCGTATGTTTTAAGAGTTTAGTAAAAGCTCTGTTTATTTATCATGTTGTACGTTATGTTATTATTTCTAGTTTATTTTTTCAAAACTATTATTATGGTAGAGATGGGTAAAAATTCTAACTTACACAATTTTTTAATCAGAGAATTTATTTTTTCCACATATGCTTCTTTTGGAATCTGCAAACATGCTAAATTTTATTTTAATTTAATTTCTTCCTGTAACCACTACAGGTTGCCATCGACAAAGAGTACCATGATACAATAGAGTAAAAGCCTTGAGGCTTAGTGTTAAATTGTTGTTAGAGTGAAAAATAAACAATTTGAATTATATTGAAACACATGATGTTAAACGAAGTAACGTCAAGGAGATGCGAATTAGTCATGGTCCATATGTATGATGCCTGAAAATAGCTATTGAGCCTTTGAGTGCTGCAATTGTTAGATCTCTTAAAATACTTTTATGCAGGCCAAAAGATTTACAGAAGTCGACTAGGAACCGGGGTATGGTCCCACGGGCTCCTATCATTAGTCCCGTAATGACGATGGATTCCAGATGGTATTTGTCCTTATAAAAACTGATGGAAGGTTCATATATATTCCTTTTTTCCTCGTGTACTTCTTCTGGCTGGTGTTCGTGCGATTCGAATCTCACAGTAGGGTCTATGATGTAACCTTCAAGAGAGGGAGGTTTAAATGCAATTATGTCAATTCTTCGATTACTGCCCTCACTGGATATGCCGTGTACTTCTTCATATACTGAATAACCTTTGTTCCTTAAGGTAGTTGCTAGTATAGATCTTACTGTATGATGCCGCGTATTTCGTAGAAGTTCACCGTGTGGACAGGCCCCCAGGACATGGGCAAGGGTTTCAACCTCCCTGTCGCAACGTCGACAGAGGTTACTGCCCGAAGACCTGCCAGGTACACTACGCACAGCTGACACGTTCGCATTCATCTTGATTGCTTCCCTCCACTCACTACAGGAAAGACCCTTGTGATTCCGGATCCACTTATTGGCCGGGTTATATTGTTGGTATAATAGCACGCCTTTGCCTTTATGTTTTTTCTGGCTCCAGTTCTCAAACGCTTTTTCTCTTAATACTTGCCGTACCTTTCGCGTATCTACAGTGCCGTACTTGTCCAAAATATTTGCTGATTCGGTGATATTGAGTGCTGTGAGACTGGATGCAATTTCTTGGGATAATTTCCTTGTAGCATGTAGGAAGGAATTATTGGATTTAAGCAATATCTTACATGCGTTTATATTTTGTAAGTATAATTCCCATGCTGAACAGAATAAACCTCATACCTTGAATTTTGTGTCTGTATACAACATATCTGTAGGAAGGTCATTAGGCAGTTGCATTTTATCGCAATGCGACGAAACGGAACATATCCAGAGAAAATATCTACCACCCTCGATGCTAAGTCGGAATAGGGGTTCGCATGTCTTGACCTTATGGGGAATAGAGAATACCAACAAAAGACTGGATTGTTCCTCTTGAAGGCGAGATAGCTTAGAACTTCAGCTGTTGAAGTTTATGATGCGAATTGATGAAGGGATAATGGTAACTATTCAATTATACACTCTTATGCCTGTTTGTATGTTAGATTAGATTATATTATATAATGTGTTTTGTTTGTAAAAGGTAAAGGTACCGTAAAGTGGGGATATTTCGGACGCAGGGGTAACATCGGACGGCAATTCAATGTATCATATTTTATGTTGGTAACACCAGTTCTTAGCATCTTTTCCGTTCTTTTTACTATGTTCGTATGTTTCTGCATATTTTTAAAGACCCATTGGTGAACTGGTGTTACCAACATAAAATATGATAAATTGAATTACTGTCTGATGTTACCCCTGCGTCCGAAATATCCCCACTTTACGGTATCCTCATAACATGCCATGAAGGCACTTGGGGGGCATGGAGGTAGAGCCCCATGCTTTCCATGACCTCGGCACTAGAATGAGGTGGTGTGGTTGGCACCACGCTCTGACAGCCTTTTACCCCCGGGAAAGACCCGGTACTCAATTTTATAGGAGGCTGAGTGAACCTCGGGGCCGTTCTGAAAGTTTGGCAACGATAAAAAAGTCCTGTCACCACCTGGGATCGAACCCCGGACCTTCCAGTCCGTAGCCAGCTGCGTGTTTTGTTTGTGTCATTTTCATATTAATCTGTGTGTTCTTTTGGAGAGTGGTTGTATCTAAGCATAGGTGAGGGGGGTGAAATCTACAAAGTAGGACTTGTTTTTATACATCACGTACGGTCAAAAGATCCGTGCATTGGATTTAAGAGAACATTACGATAGTGTAGTGCATCTGTATGTTTAATATTGCTGAATAAATCCATCTATCTACTAAAAAAGTAATGACAACAATACTGTAAATCAGCGCTCCTAGCGGTGAGCACCGGAATCTTTAGTACGTAATAGAGGAGCGATTTTTACATAAATGTGAAATATTAAAAGTCTTTAATTAACCATATTCGGTGAATAAAGGGACTGTTTCTGATTTGTATTAATACCACCCTAAAATTGTTCAGTAGATATGAACAAAGATTCTTCATAAAAATCCAAGTTGCAAGAGGATAAAATGCTTTACGTCATTACGAGAGGCTTGTGGGAGAGAAGTCCTACCATACTGAACTATTGCAAGATGGGTAGAAACGAGGCATTCGCATTCAATCAACAGTTGACACCCAAGGTCAGTGAGAGAGAGCTCCAGAAATGATACTGAAGATGGAGTCCGCCGTCTTCCAAAGATTTGGCAACATATTGTTGACATGGCAAGGGACTATATTTGAGGTGTATAATGCCAGAAATAATCTAAATAAATGTAGTGTGAAACAGTGACTATGTTGCCATTACTTTTCGAATGCCCTGGTAGAATGTAACAAAAATGTATTTTTTTAATTATACACTATATTAATTAGTTTACACGTTTAGAATCTGCATTAAATTTAATGTATGAAAACAAATATTTCATTCACATTACTGGATGTCCTTTTAAATATTAATTAAATATATTTCAACGGCCTTAAAACGTTATGAAAATAAATGGGTGCATTGTATTCATGTCCATGAAGCTAAATAACACACTAATAATATGAGCAGAAAAATAACTAAAATTACGGGCAATTAATTTCTCATTCCTCGCTTGAGGACATCAGGTGTTATGGGGTTAGAATTAAGAATCAAAAAAAGGTTTGTGATTTGTTTAATGACTTTGGCCTACATGCGGATAAATATAGAACAAAATAAAGAGTTACCAAAATATTTCTAAAATCAAGTGAAATAGGAAGCATAAATAATAAATCGAAATCTGGAAGACCAAATACAATAATACAGAAAAAGAAAGTGTTCGTATATGACGTCATGTATCCAAGAAGATGAGCATCAATCTACAAATACAATGTCAGTCGTACATCAGTATGAAAGTTTTTGAAATAAGAAAAATGGTGATCATACAACTTGAATTTTTTCAAAATTAAGTGAAGACGATTTGGCAGAAGAAGTGAGTTCTGTGAAATCCTAATTAATGACAAAATGAATAAAACCCCATATCTTGTGGGGCACATCATATTTTCGGATGACGGGACTTTTTGTTTCAATAAATTGTAGTGTTTATCGTGGTAAATTGTCGATAATGGTTTTCTAACAACCATCACTGGATAACACTAGCGGACAGAAAATCAATGTGACGTGGCCATGTTTCGCGGGTAACAAAAAATTGGTGCGTTTTTCATAGCAGAAAATATGAACTCTGATGATAATCATCCACAACTTTTGGTACCGGTAACTTTCAAAACATCTGGTTTCAGGAAGATGCTCAATTGAGAATAGAATTAAAGGGTTTCTTGAACGAAATATTTTCTGGTAAATGGATCGAGGGAAGAGAGAACATCGACTGGCAAAAGTCGAGAGTGTATCGGGATAAAAGAGTATCTTAAAATACCCGGAGGAAAGAAATAAAAAATAAGATTCAACAAATCAGTCTTGTAATTGTGGTAAGGACAATGAACAGGTTTCGTGATAGACTCAAACATTATTCGGCTGTGAATGGTTCGTGTTTCGAGAATGTTTTGTAAAGATTGTAAAGTTTTTAAAGAACCTTTTTCCTTTAAAATTGACAAAACCTGTAATATATGGTGCCACTTAAAAATGTTATTTGCTAAACTTTTGTGTAAGTGAATAATTTTTTTCCTAAGATAGTAATATAATATCGTTTGAATTATTTCTAACAACATATTGACATCTCACATAACAACTAAAAACTTATGACGTTACGATTGGTATCCCATACCGGAGTAGTCGTATCGGCTCCCATGGCTACACTTAATGGTCGTATTGGCTCCCTGATCTGAAACGTTGTTCTTTCCTGAACGGTCATATCGGCTCCCGGGTGTGGAGCGGTATTCTTCCCTGAACAGTCGTATAGACTCCCGGGTGTGGAGCGGTATTCTTCCCTGAACAGTCGTATAGGCTCCCGGGTGTGGAGCGGTATTCTTCCCTGAACAGTCGTATAGACTCCCGGATGTGGGGCGGTATTCTTCCCTGAACGGCGCTTGTGCTATGTGTTGTGAATCTGACTTCCCTCCTGAAATGTGGGTTAATTTTGGTAACAGGAGACCGGACTACAAACTGCTGCGAATCGTTTCATGCGAAATTCAACCAGGAATTTAATGCTGCCCATCCTAATATAGGCTATACCATTTCATGGAACTATTGAAGGAAATTCAAGAAGACACATACATAAATCTTCGAAGCAATAACGACAGAAGAAAATAAAAGAAACGGAACACAGCTGATACAGTTAAAAACTCAAGAATAATGGTATTTTACAAACAACTTCAAATTAGTGTAATTCTGAAAATATTGAGATTAGAACAAATAAAGAGTCCACTGCAAGAATGATGGATGTCATTTGGAATACATTTTGCAGGAGAAGCAATTGAAAGTTTGAAATGCTTAGCGCTCAAAGCTTAACTGTGATTTTCCGATTATTACTGGACAATGACTATCAGTGTTAGTCTAATGCCATATAACTCTCTATGTACATTCTATATGTCTTAAGCTATCCATTGACAGTCTTGGTTCATTTTCGACAAGAAAGTGGCATCCATCATTCTTGCAGTGGACTCTTCAAATGTTTATATGGCATTTTTTGCTCAGAATGTCTTCGGAAATAAGCTCCGTAAGGGACGGTAAATTCTCGTGAATCGCCCTGTATATATTGCGTCCCCACCACTTTTTTTTTTTTTTTACTAAAAATAAGTCTCCACTCCGAGTTAAATTTACTTTATGTTCTCTTACATATAACCTACGTACCGCTAGCCTATGAATTCCACTAACTCCTATTAGTAGACTAGCCCGTTCGTTTAGACTGATCATGTCTAATCTCCCGACGAGAGCTCCGGGCACTCTGAGCTCTAAAGCGCACGCTTGCGCCTATGGGCATCAATTGACAAGCCTGCCGTAGAGAAACTGAATATGACAGGTTAAGTGTCTGAAGTCGCATGTTTCTACAGAACCCGTCTGAGGTTGGACTCTGAATTTTCTCACAAGAAACATCAAGTGTGAACCGTCATTTGAGTTACTGTTTTTTAATTGACGATGTTTGTTAAAGTAGAGATGTAAGTAAGAACCAGCGAAATGAGAAGAATGTTGCAGAGCAATGGCTGAAAAAAATTACGAGGAAACGGAAGAGTTCTGGAGAAAAGTGATCCCTACAGGCGTATATTTACAACAAATCTCACAAGATGTAGCGGTGATTGAACCTCGAGTTTTCGGAAAACGAATTTTGTCACCAGAAAGACGACTTTTAATTCTCTTCTACATATCGAGATACTCTGGTACTGTGTATAGTTATTATAATGTTCATTTTGATTATAAGAAAATCCGCTGTGTTGCAACTACAGCCGGCTCTAAGCTCCAAGTTTATGTACGGCACATGTGCAGGCAAAGACTTCTTGACAACGCCATTACAGGCTCCTTGCTGGCACTACAAGGAATAACACCACGGTTTATTTTTTTGCCCAGTGTCTTGCGAAATCACGTGCTGTACCGTTCTTCACAAGACAGTAAGTAACCCCAGAGGGCGTTCCCATGTGTCAGCGAAGGTCTGAATGGAGGTGTACAAGATTATGCAGCCAGAACAATGGTAGTACATGCATTCCAGCTGCTGCAATCTCAATTATTTAAATATGACATTGAAGTGTTTTGTTTCGAGACAGATGGAAGATGCTGTAATAGTCACGTGATGTGATGTACAAAAGAAATTTTTGCTTGCGAGATTCTGATAAGGGACAAGAATATAGACTTAATTTGAGGTCTTTAATTAGTCACTTACCGACTAAAAGGACATACAGAATGTTTTGGAGCATTGAGAATACATTACAAACATGCATTATGCAATAACAATCATATACGAGTATAATCATTATACAAATTGAACAGAAACGATATTAATTCGATAACTGACTAACGCCTTCTGTGAAATGAAAATCGTAAAAAGTGAGAAACTGGAAAATCAAGAATAAAACCGAAGACTATTCACAACTAAATTTAAAATAATAAAAATGTCTTACGGCAGAATACATTAAGTCAGGCATGGACAATATGTTCCCGCGCGGGCACGTATATATTACCCCTTTCATTTCTCCAACCATAAATATTCTGAATATCTGCGTGTACGTATAAAAAGAAGAGGTTGAATTCGGTACCATAGTTTTCCAATCAGAGGGTTAGTAAAATGGCGTATAAATAAACCATAGCTTGCGTTGTAATTTCCAAGAAAAATGGGAACAACACTACTGTTCAGTTGAAATTTATATACTGTAGCGCATTAACAATCTGTAACAACCAATAAAAGTTTGAGTAAGTGAAAAAGAATGCAAAATATACGGAGAAAAAATGAAAATATTCAATAATTGGAAAGACTTACAAAATTGGATCCCGTGGAAGAAAACTGATGCTTCATAGTCGGTTGCGTGATATTGACTAATACATTGACAAATGAAAATACGCTATTCACTTTTTGCGTCGTGATGACTGCTGCAAAACATTACCCGATTCAACTATGTATCCATGTATCCATGCTGCATACAACATGTTCAAGTCTTCCTTTCAAAGTATGATTTACGGTATTTAATATTTGGACTTTGTTTGATTATTAATTACTTATAACCAATATTGAACCACAATTTTTGCACGTTTTCAAGTGATTATTTAGTCCAATATTTTGTGTTTGTACAGTTATTTTATGTAATACTGTTTTTTTAACTCATCATCTTCATTTTTTAAATCACACATATGGGTCAATTAAACAGTGTTCATGGATTAGATAAGAAACGTGCAAAATATATATCATAGTTGTATGAACACTATTAAAATAACATAATTATTAAAATTAATAAAATTCAGACATGTTTCGGAGACTGCCTCTCCATCCTCAGTGACTTTACTACGACGGCTGGTTCAGGTGATCGAACCGCGTTGTTGCCAAGGTCAGTCTCCTTTAAGCCACGCTACAACGCGGTCGATCACCTGAACCAGCCGTCGTGGTAAAGTAACCGAGGATGGAGAGGCAGTCTCCGAAACATGTCTGAATTTTATTAATTTTAATAATTATGTTATTTTAATAGCGTTCATACAACTGTGATATATATTTTGCACGTTTCTTATCATCATCTTCACATTCACATTTACTATGCATTTTATCAAATCTTATTGTTTGCACACTATTCTTGTCTTTATGCTCACAGTAGCACCCGACGAAGCCACTAATTGGTGAAAGCGCTTCTCACGTTTTAATTGCATAAATGACCTAAAGTAATTTATCTGTATCATTCTTTAGGTCGAATAAGACAGTTATTTGAAGGATTTGACACTTATTTTATTTAACATATAAAACTATGTTGAAATAAATTCATTACAGTACACTTATTATTACTTAGTTACTATTACAGTATAGTTTTGCGAAGGCTTTGGAATAATATTGCTCTAAATTCTCAATGCAAAATATATTGTATTTGCAGTTTTAAAAATATGATCGTGAAAAAATGTTGTACAATACACGTTTGTGAAGTGTATCACAAAACTTCGGAAACTGAAAAACGAGCTCTCTTCGTTTTTCAATTTTTTCTTTTTTAGATTTGTAAAAAGCACTTCTCAACCTTGTTTCGTAATATACTGTTACAGCAGTATTTCACTAGGAAATAGCGTATCTTCACAATCACAATTTTGGAGTTACGACACTATTTTATTGGGAATACGATGTAACGTCTAAAAAAATATCTCTATCTCTATATATCTCTATATATATATCTATATCTCTCTATATCTCTCTATATCTCTATATACCTCTATATATATCTCTATATATATATATCTATATCTCTCTCTATATCACTCTCTATATCTCTCTCTCTCTATATATATATATCTCTCTCTATATATATATATCTCTCTCTATATATATATCTCTCTATATATATCTATATCTCTCTATATATATCTATATCTCTATATACCTCTATATATATCTCTCTCTATATATATCTCTCTATATATCTCTCTCTATATCTCTCTATATATCTCTCTCTATATCTCTCTATATATATATATCTCTCTCTATATATATATATATATGTCTCTCTCTCTCTCTCTCTATATATATATATATATATATATATATATATATATATCTCGGAATTTGAGCTCTCCTAGTTATAGCTGCCACAACCACAAGAAAGGAAATAATCTCCATTATATCTCTATATATATATATATATCTCTCTCTCTCTATATATATATATCTATATCTCTCTCTATATATATCTCTCTCTATATATATCTCTCTCTATATCTCTCTTTCTATATCTCTCTCTATATATCTCTCTCTATATCTCTCTTTCTATATCTCTCTATCTCTCTCTATCTCTATCTCTCTTTCTCTCTATATCTCTATCTCTATCTCTATCTCTCCTTTTTTCCTTTCTTTCTTTCTTTGAAAACGGAACCAACAAACCTGTTTGAAATGCGATAATTCCTCTTTCAACACGGTAGGCTACATCGACTTTTTTCGAATCGGACAATAGGCCTATCTCACAGATCTCTTCACTTACTAACTTCTCTTCTGAAGACACAGAATGGCGTGGGGTAGCATGCTACTCGTTGACGACTCGGTACTTAAAGCTGGTTCGTTCCATTCAGCCATTCCAAGAGAATCAAACCTTTAAATATGTTGCACATTTCTTCATTTAAGATGCACCGTAGCTTATGACGACGATAACAATGTCATAACAAATAAAACAACTTCTAAAGAAGTTCTGTAAGAATAGCAGATGTAAGAAAGGCGAAGGGCGTAGAGTATGTAAATGAAACTTTATACATGATTATACTATTCATATTAAGGGGAGTCTGTACTTCCATATCTTACAATGTTAAATTCCTCAATTTTGGGTACAGTTTTGTCAGAAGTTATAAAAGATACAAATGTAGAAAAAATAGAGCATATGTAACAATCCTTTATGTATACAACCGATTAAATAAATTTAAAATTCCATAGATCGGTTGGCAAAAAAAAATCATTGATAACATTCTTTTGCACTAAGAATTACTACAAATTATTTTTTATTTTTGCTGAATATAGAAATAATCTTAATTTTTTAACCTACTGTGTAAAATGCCATCACATTGATATTGTAAAGTAATTTAAAATTTCTGAGTACAATACTTTCTGAGAAAAGTGCACCAATGTCACAAAAATAAGAAAGTGCAAAAAAATGGTATCAAAGTTTCCATATCTTGCAATGTTAAATTCCTCAAATTTTGGAGCACTTTTCTCAGAAGTGATAAAAGATACAAATGTAGAAAATATAGGACATATGTAACGTATTGTTACGTATAGAATTGGCTAAATAAATTTAAAATTCCACTGACCGGTTGGGAAAAAAAAAAAATCACTGATAACATTTTTTTGCATTAAGAATTACTACAATATTTTTTATGAAGCTAGGGCTAAAAGCTGAGAATTAGAATAAATAAAATCATATTATCATTTTACACGTATTAAGCTACCGAAAAACGATAAAAACCAGAATTTCATTTTTTTTTGTCAAAATTCCGTGTACAGACTTGCTTTTAGGTAACTTACGTTAATAAGCAAGTCTCTTCTCCTTCCCCTTAAAATTATCGAAATTATTTAATGGGACAGCGCACCTAGAGGTGAGATAACTCGGCAATACATTTGGGATTTACATAGATGTGATTGTCTCGAACCCTTTTGTAAGATCTCGAAAACATGCATGACAACATTTTTATTGGAGGTACAAATGGGTGAAATATCATAATTTCTTAAAAGTCTAAATAACGCAATATTACAATACCACCCAACCGAGAGCACGCAACTATGGGGATCATATGAATCTCCTGTCACTTTTTGCATACTTTGCATCTCTTTTTATTCTAAGTAGGTGAATGACGTCATTGTGTTGTCTCATATTGTTACATATTGTGCATCTAATTTAACACAGAATTAAACTTTGGTCTAAAAACGAATATTTTACTCAAATTGAATCAAAAATTCATTTGGAGAGCTATGAAAATGTGTGCAAGAACAAATAATGAGGACATGAATACAATAGAATTGCGCTATAAAACTAAGTTTCTAGTATGAGAATAGTACAATACAATGTACAATAGTACAATACAATGTACAATGTTGTACAATGCTTTAACTAAATTACACCCAGAACTTCTAACATGTAACCCACTAACATATAACAAGAAAATTAGAAACGTGTTAATATCTTCAATTTGATTAAATAAATTTATAGCCTATGTGTATGAATTCATCAACCTATATTATATTTATATTCTATAATTTTGAAATATATATTGGTTCTACTTTTCACGTGCGATATTATTCTTCTCTAGTGTTAATATTATATTATATAATTCCATTGCCGCTGGAATTATATTTTAGTTCCTATTTTATTT
This sequence comes from Periplaneta americana, assembly GCF_040183065.1. Taxonomy (NCBI): domain Eukaryota; kingdom Metazoa; phylum Arthropoda; class Insecta; order Blattodea; family Blattidae; genus Periplaneta; species Periplaneta americana. The sequence goes on from NC_091121.1 coordinate 153,212,493, forward strand.
TACTTATTTATTTTCATTATTATTATTATTATTATTATTATTATTATTATTATTATTATTTTTTATTTTAATATTATATCTGAACTGCGACCGAGCACGAGCGCTGCTCATTTGGTCTCAAATTTTGTTAATACTACTGTATCTTCTTTTTATATTGCTTGCGTTATTTTAATTCTATTTCTCTTGTTTGTTTTGTAATTATATTCTTTATTCTGTATATTTAAATTTAAATAAATAAATTTAAATAAATAAATAAATAAATAAATAAATAAAGAATACATGCAGAGCAACTCCTAGGTCCTTTTCTGTTCGCTATTTACAGGCACAGATACTTTTTGCGGATATAAACGACTATATATAGTTCACTAGTAACAAATAATTCGTAAATAGAAGAATTTTACCTTCAACTTTTCCTTATGTTGCCCTGTGTCCGGGTCTGTAGGTTGACTAGTGACATGTGTCTGGCAGTACAACTGCTGACTGTCCATCTGTTGCCTCCTGAAAACACAAATTACGTCATGATAGTAATAGTTACGATATACAGTACGCTATACTTTTACTGCACTGAGACACGCCATGCTTCACACATTATTTATTAGTGATGTCAAACGTGCGCTATCAAATAAATGTATGCCCTGCAAAAATGGTGCTTCAAGACAAGGTAGCTAGTGTAATTTCATTTCATAATACTTTTTACAAACTCCTGTGTTTTTGAATAATTTCGAGGGAAAAATTGTTCCGGGGCCGGGTATCGAACCCGGGACCTTTGGTTAAACGTACCAACGCTCTCCCACTGAGCTACCCGGGAACTCTACCCGACACCGATCCAATTTTTCCCTCTATATCCACAGACCTCAAAGTGGGCTGACAACAGTCAAGCAACCAACATTTGAGTGCACACTAACTCTGTGTGACTTTAAATTGTGGTTTTCTGTTACGTACAGTGACATGTATTATGCAAATTAAGCTTTCAGGAATAACTCCTTGTAAAGTTAATTTGAACAATTTTTCCTGTGTTTTTGTTAAAATTTGTACCCATTTTTTTCTAAATATAGTACCAAATAAATTTAATATACGATTTTCAAAAATATTGTACAATAAATTTTACAGAATTAATCTTTTTAACGAGCAGGAAATATAAACACAAAAACCAGCAATTAAAATAAATTAAAATAAGGAAAGGATATAGAGGGAAAATGACGAATGTCACATTTTTGTTAAGGGTAAGATAATAATCTGATTCACTATTGCAAAATTTATTGCTGTTCCTATTGAAAATGAAGGAAAAGATGACTATATCCATTTCAATAATTTTCATTTTACCAGTTTTAACAAAGACAACATTCAAATTTGTAGTAATCTATTGAATTAGATAACATCACCCATAAGAGGATTGTAACATTTATTGTTTTTTTTTTTTCTGTGTAGCCTTCAAATCCTGTCCTGATTTCACCAATTTCCATTAGAAAAGTGGCTGTATAGTTGAACACGAGAAACTTGATAATTCCATATCAAAATGAAAATGTTTCAGGTAACATCAGAAAAAAGGTAATTGGACAGGACTGATTTTTAGTATGAAAGGTGAAATTCTACAGTAAATTTTATTTCAAACAAAAAATTGACAAAATGCTTGTCAAGAGTAGAGCCTATCAAATTTTTATATCTGTAACTGTCTACAAGATGATTTCATTTTTCATATACATAATAGTTGCCAATATAGTGTAGGTACACTCTAAAATACCATTAAATATATTAGCAGTACAAAGTTCTATAATATTAGTATGACTAACTTCGAGTATCTGAATTGATGATGATGATGACGATCATAATAATAATAATAATAATAATAATAATAATAATAATAATTGTTGTTGTGGCGTGGAATATGGTGGTGGTAGTTATGTAATAACATTAGTACTACAGTATCAATAAAAAGAATTTCATAAATATAAATATCTAATTTTAGAAAACACGGAAATTTTACTTGAAGCAAGTAAAGCGATTGGTTTGGAAGTAAATTCCGAAAAGACAAAGTATATGATTATGTCTATGATTATGTCTCGCGACCAGAATATTGTACGAAATGGAAATATAAAAATTGGAGATTTATCTTTCGAAGAGGTGGAAAAATTCAAACATCTTGGAGGAACAGTAACAAATATAAATGACACTCGGGAGGAAATTAAACGCAGAATAAATATGGGAAATGCGTGTTATTATTCGGTTGAGAAGCTTTTGTCATCTAGTCTGCTGTCAAAAGATCTGAAAGTTAGAATTTATAAAACAATTATATTACCGGTTGTTCTGTATGGTTGTGAAACTTGGACTCTCAGTTTGAGAGAGGAACAGAGATTAAGGGAGTTTGAGAATAAGGTTCTTAGGAAAATATTTGGGGCTAAGAGTATGACGTTACAGGAAAATGGAGAAAGTTACACAACGCAGAACTGCACACATTGTATTCTTCACCTGACATAATTAGGAACATTAAATCCAGACGTTTGAGATGGGCAGGGCATGTAGCAGGTATGGGCGAATCCAGAAAGCATATAGAGTGTTAGTTGGGAGGCCGGAGGGAAAAAGACCTTTGGGGAGGCCGAGACGTAGATGGGAGGATAATATTAAAATGGATTTGAGGGAGGTGGGATATGATGATAGAGACTGGATTAATCTTGCACAGGATAGGGACCGATGGGGGGCTTATGTGAAGGCGGCAATGAATCTTCGAGTTCATTAAAAGCCATTTGCAAGTAAGTAATTAAGCAAGTAAGTAATATAATTACTGAACATCTGGAAGAAAATGAACTCCTAAGATAACTTTTCAAAACAATTAAAAAAGACGTAACTCTATTAACAAACCATAGGTACTGTCCCAAAGTTATATTATTTTAAATTGTTCACTGAAACATTTTATTTTAAAATAATATTAATTACATTACAGTGTTATTTGCATTTAACCAAAAGTCATCATAATGGTATAAAGAATCTTTTCACAAAGGAGATCCGCGTTCAAAAGCCGTAGATTCTTGTGACGAAAGAAGACGATGTTAACAGATTATCCTCATAGAAGGGATTTCATTATGTAGCCAGCCAGGCATCGATTTCACGGGTACACAATGAGGATGTGTGTGAGCGTTACGTGTGTTTTTGTGTGAGGGAAAAGAGAAAGAAGAAGCGGAAGATAGAGGAAGGAAGGAAGAAAGAGAGGATGATGTATTCCAGGCGTATCCATTATATCCCGAGTAAAGATCTGTTGGTGTGTATACGCCATTATTTAACACTGTAGTTTAATTTACTTTATGTCCAAACTTAAATGGCCAGTTTAAACATTTTACCTGTCGAGTGCCACTAAATATAGCCTACCTATACTTACGGATTTGTCAAATTTGGCCTAGAGATGCTCAATACTGAAAATATACAATCGCATGCGTATCAAGTTCGGTGAAATGAACATGAGGCTTGTCCTCTTGGAGGAAGGGGTAAGAACGATTAAGATGCTGAAAAATTGCATAGATCACAATTTTTCATTATTACCTCTAATCTCTATGTCAAAGATGTATAATATACAACACAAAAGAACACCGTTCCCACAAACAACGTCTCACTTCCCTCCGCCCCTATTGTAGTTTCATTTATAAAGGTTTATTAAGCAATGAAGATAATGAAAATAGGATCGATTTTAATTAATCACAGTTTCGTGTAATTAATTTTGGTGCGAGGACGTCAAATAATCCATTTTCTTCCGAAAGTAAAAATGACTAAATTTCATGCGTATAATTGACAGGTGATTTGACTTAAGGCAATCTTAATTCTTTATTTTAAGGTTTCTTAAATGTTATGTTTTATTTAACGACGCTCGTAACTGTATTATATCAACGTCGCCGGTGTGCCGGAATTTTGTCCCGCAGGAATTCTTTTACATGCCAGTAAATCTACTGACATGAGACTGTCGCATTTAAGCACACTTAAATGCCATCGACCTGGCCCGGGATCGAACTCGCAACCTCGGGCATAGAAGGCCAGCACTATACTAACTGCGCCAACCAGGCCGACTTAAAGTTTCTTATATTTTATTTTTCTTCACTCAGATTTACGTTAAGCGTGAACGAAAATCATCCAGCAGCTTAGAGGAATACATAGGCATAGAGACAAAATAAATAACTTCTGATATCAAGCATGAACACTCGTATTTCTGTATTTTTTTTTATTCTGAAATGATAGCTTTACATTATTACAATATTTTATCTATATTTCGTATATTGGGTGTTCATTTCAAAGTGTGTCATGACGTCACTGTTGATGAGTCAGCGATTTGAAGCGAGTTTCAGCTTTAGTGTCAGAGAAGTTGCCTATTAATCAAGGCGTTCAATCTGAACTTGAGAACGTGTACGGTATAACTTGAACGTCGTAGCAATAGATGGCGGTCTGTATGGTGAGTGTGCTACCATAACCTCTTTCGAACTGTGTTTTGCGCGGCCAAGTCGTATGCAGGGTATTTGTTATCATCGGTTGCGTACGGCAACATTCCACAACACAAATCACGATCCATGTTGATCGTCGAAATCAATGTCAACAAATACGTAAGTAATCGTCTTAACCCTCTCCACATATCCCGACAGTAAGAAAAAAACTCACCTCAGTACATGTTTCGAAACATGTCACATTCCTGCCACTACCGGCGTTACCGTACGTATCGGTAAGTACTCTTATGAATGAACGCCGTACTTGCTGGGCAACTTCTCTGGCGCATAAGTAATACACCTCTGCGGAAGTGTAGGAAGATTGAATTCTCAAGGCTCATCGACTAGCCACATGACGGCATAAAGCGAGCCATAACACACTTTGAACTGAACACCCAGTAGTGACAAAGTACAATTAAAGTTGCTACGTATAATTACACAAACATTTTCATGACTGTATAACGGGTAATGAAACGGAAGCAGAAACAGGTATGTGAAGAACTCTACGTTGATGTGAAAGGTCAAGAGTGCTACCAATATTCGCTTCTCATCGGTATACTGAATTGATGTTATCTACTTCTCTTTTTTAACGGTAACAACAATTTTTAGACTTCCATAATGCTTAGAAATACACATGGAGGACGGAACTTGTAAGACTTCTTGGGATACTGAATTAATAGTAGTAATTTGACATCTAATTGTACTAGATAAATCATGCCCGTACCTATATAAACTGGAACAGATGGCGTGATTGTCAGCCAACTCAGCAATTTTAAATGCAATTACGTCGGGGCTCCATTTCAAGAGGGCACGTCTGAGATTAATCAGGCATTCTCTGCAGTCGGCGCTCAGTGTGATTCAATTTAATATTACAAATATATCATGGCAAGTATGAAATAAGACTGCTTCTTTCCTGATGGTTAAACTGCGTTAGTACCTGTACTTGCATCAAATAAATGACCATTTATTTCTACTTTGTAGCAGTAAATATGTACATATGCCAGAACAGGTTTCCTTTCAAGCACATTTTGAAAGAAATTCATGAAGTACAAATGTGAATTGTAACCAGCGTTTTCTGTAAAATTTACTGTATAAATATACAGGGTGATTAAAATATATGTTACAGAAGAATATGGTAAATAGAGGGCACAAAATCAAACATTTTTCATTTGTAGCAGTAAATACATATGCCAGAACAGGTTTCCTTTCAAGCACATTTTGAAAGAAATTCATGAGGTACAAATGTGAATTGTAACCAGCGTTTTCTGTAAAATTTACCGTATAAATATACAGGGTGATTAAAAATTTGTTACAGAAGAATATGGTATATAGAGGGTACTAAAACAAACATTTTTCATTTGTAGCAGTAAATACATATGCCAGAACAAGTTTCCTTTCAAGCACATTTTAAAAGAAATTCATGAGGTACAAATGTGAATTGTAACCAGCGTTTTCTGTAAAATTTACCGTATAATTATACAGGGTAATTAAAAACTTATGTTACAGAAGAATATGGTAAATAGGGGATACTAAAACAAACATTTTTCATTATCCAATGTGTGTCCTATCTCACACCGCTACGGCGCTGCACCGTTTTAGTGTTATGAGTGTTTGCCACATTGTGATTGTTTGTTATTGTCTGTCGTTTTTAGGTATATTTATTGAAAGCTCAGTCATTACAGAGTCAATATTAAAAAATGGAGCATTAGGGCCTGAGAGAACTAGCCGATGTGCATTTGGATTTTGCATCAAAACGCAGTGATACCCCAGTTCGCAAGATGTGTATTGTTCACTGATGAAGCAACTTTTACACGGAATGTTATTTAAAAAAAAAAACACACAACAAGCACATTTTGGAGCAGACAGATCCATATTTCATTGCAGTCAGATCTCATCAGGTGCGATTTAGTGTCAATGTGTGATGTGGCATCATTAACGACACAGTACTCGGTCCACATGTCATGTCAAATCGCTTAAGGGGAAAAAATTACAGAGACTTTTTGTGAAAACATTCTGCCCATTTTATTGGAAGGGGTACCACTTGCAGTACGCACCAAGACATGATTCCAGCATGACGGAACTCCTGCGTACTTCAGTCTTGCGGCAAGGCAACAGGTGACGACAACATTAAATTTGGGTACGGATTGGTAATCAAGGTCCCATCCCATGGCCAGCAACATCACAAATCTTAATCCATTTGACATCTGGTGGAGACATCAGGAGACCTTAGTGTACGCCACACCTGTAGACCATCTCGATGATCTTCTTCCACGGATTGTCGACGCTTGTAACACCTTATATATTACACCTGGCATATTTGAACAGATGCGGCAGTCAATGCTTCGATGATGCCAGTATTGTTTACAAGAAAGAAGGCGTCAGTTCGAACCTCTTCTGTAATGAACAAGTTGTCAAGCGGCATTGTTTGTTGTTTTTCATTGAAAGCTTAGTCATCAAAGAGTCAAGCCACTGGCCCTTGAATGAATGACTGCCTACAAGCTACTACAATGAAACGAGTGTAGCGCCGTACTGGTACGAAATAAGAAACCCATTGTTTAAAGAAAAATGTTTGTTTTAGTACCCTCTATCTACTGTATTTTTATGTAACATAAGTTCTGAATCATCCTGTAGAATGATTACTGAAGCGAGTTACCGTAATATTTATAATACATTACACATCTACACATAATATAAACATAAACAACAAATGCATACACATCTATTCATACATGTACATATACATAACACACACAGAATAAAAAGTAACTAGAAATCTAGTTGACACGCGTTGGATTTCAGAAAACCAGTTGAAACTTTCTTTCTTTTAAGGGTCCCTTCAGACGAGACCACTTTTAGTGGCGCTGCTAAATTTTTGTAGAGGATTTTCCAGTCTTCCAGTGAACATGGACGTAGAAGGAGATACACTTTTGGCAAATTTGTTCATACGTAGAAAGAATAGACGTAAAAACAGAAGAAGAGTCTGAGTTCATCCATTAGTTTGGAGAGATTAAATCGAGGACTATTCCATATCTTGTTTGGTGATTTACATCAGGACGATAACAAATATTAATTTAAAATTATGCAAATGAGGAATGATCTGGCATAAAACATATTTTTGTTTACTTTTTTTAAGAATTCAAAATTAAACATAATAGGCTCCAACAGGAAACCAACCATAGCACGTACGAGTATAATTCAGTCCATACCTGTAGAGTAACGGTTAGCGCGTCTGGCCGCGAAACCAGGTGGCCCGGGTTCAATTCCCGGTCGGGGCAAGTTGCCTGGTTGAGGTTTTTTTCCGGGGTTTTCCCTCAACCCAATATGAGCAAATGCTGGGTAACTTTCGGTGCTGGACCCCGGACTCATTTCACCGGCATTATCACCTTCATCCCATTCAGACGCTAAATAACCTAAGATGTTGATAAATCGTCCTAAAATAACCTATTAAAAACACGAGTAATTCAACCAATATACTAGAAATAGGTTTCTGTAGGGTAATGGCAAAGTCGAAGGCCGTGGTGTAATTGAACCAGGTTCGAACCTGAGATCAGCTAATTTTTCATCTCTGTGTTAATATTTTATTTAGTACATTATTTTAGATGCGTTGTTTTATTTTAACGTGAAATAAAGGGGATATTACTACATAAATAATATATCCATAATTCGCATTAGTCCAGCAATTTAGCCGTCTATATCTATATTATTATTATTATTATTATTATTATTACTCTGTAGTGACATTTTTCTAATTAAACCTGTACACTGTCGTGACGGTGCAGGGAATTTGTGGCCCAACAGTCGTCCGTCAGCAGCGCTACTGACGCGCGTTCGAAGAGCTACTAACGGGCGTTCGCAGCGCCACTAAAAGTGGCTTCGTCTGAAGGAACACTAACACAAACTTCGTGTGTTCATTGCGTCTTCATGCTTTGTCTTCAAACATATTTGCGCTCTGCATAACAGCTTGATCAGGTTATTAATTAAACTGGTCCATTATCATGATCATGATAATGAAATGTTAAACCCATTTAGTTCTCAATATAATTATCTGTGTATCTCTATCATGGCTCTTTCCATGTGAAGTCATCTTCCGGGCTAATAGGCTCGAAGCTTAGAAATGCGCCCTCTCCGATTCTCAAATAGTACTATTCTACGTACGTGAAGTATGGACGTTGGTAAGAACTCAAAAAATAAAAATTCAATCATCACAAATGAATCGGGGATTGCAGAAACAGCACATGTCATGAAAACTAATTTTTTCAGAAGACACAAAAACCGGTATTACTGATGGTAGACCACATCATTGGTTATAGTACTGGCTTCTTCAGACAGAAGCCTAATATATGTGTCTTTTATACCATATTTATTAGAATATAATGAATTGTTAATTAAATAAATCAATATATATATTAGCTTGACACGTGCTGTTTCTGCAAGGAATCAAAATTGTAGTATAATAATTTCAGTTCAACTAAGATTTATTTGTCAAATTAGGGATATAATATATACATAGGCCTACTGTGTACTTAATACATAAGTGCAGCATATAAATGAACTTATTTTTCCACAATAGGCCACTGAAGAATATTATTGCAAAATTCTTGATATTCATGTGGTATGTAACTCATTACTTTGCGTATATCGTAAATCTTCTCTCTTTGAATTGACACGATTTTGTCTGTATATGCCAATGAAGAAGGTAAATATGGTATTCTCCTTTGTACTTACGAGCCAACATTCTCATGGGGGCAGATAAAATAATTAATCTTTTGTCTTCCACCATTTTAATAATGTCAAAAGAAGTGCTTAAACAAATTTTGGCCACTCGAGCGCAATTATGAAGTCCGTAAAAAAATAAGTTTCCTTGGGGCCGTTTACGGAACAGAATTTCATGGAAAGTTTTATTGGAACAGATATAGCAATTGTTGAGTTATTTTTCAACGTATTCACCACCAGAATTCCGTGGGATCAATTTTTGTGTCCTTGTATCGTAGATGTCTGCCGTCTAGAATTGGAATCAATGTGTCTGCACATGCCTTAGAGTCTTAGACATAAGTTGTTTCTGCGCGCTTCCAGGATTTCACAGGTCTCCAAATGTGAGACTGCTATACTGACATATGCGATTTCTGCATGAAATGATAGACCTGTATCAACAGTTCATGAAACTCGAACAAACTCATTTTGCCAAAAATAGTGACGTGTTGTTTCTGCAATCCCTGATTCAAATGAAGATCCTATCTTCAGTAGCAGGATATTCCTTATTAGCAGACAGCGGATTTTCGGTTCCGATACTGAGCGTTAGGTGTACATCAGTTGCAGGGAAATCATTGCCACGCTCCCTCTGAACACCAAGGGATGTGACATCTGTCGCTGTGTAGGGACAGAAAATCCGCTGTCTGCTTATTAGATCATAAAAGAAACGAGTTGGAAACAAAGTGACAGAATTAATAAACAAAATCTACGACAATGAAGTGCATTGGAAAGAACACGTAGAAAGAAAGAATGAATAATTCCAGGCTACGGAAAATTATGTTTGAATAATATCCAACTGGAATAAGAGATGTTTGAAGCCCTAGAAGACGCTGAATAAATAACCGACTGATGGGGATAGAACGGACTGTAGACGTCCAAATCTTACGACGACGATATTTTAATTCGATTGAAATTTTTCCGGTGTTTACAGCTTTCTTTAATCAATTTGAATTAGCGAACAACTCTCGGAGTAGTAAGTCCAAACTTGAATTGTCATTGTATAAGAAAATTTTAATTTAGTTTCTCTTATTTTATTTTTAGAATCTCCCAATGGAAGGGTTCCGAGCCATAGTGGGCCAAGCGCCATTTATTAAAAGTGGAGAAAACAAGGTTTAAAGTTAAGTGAATACTATATTTTAATGAAGATTGACATATCATTTAGTTTTAATGTGTATACTTTATATTACTTGCTATATGTTTCCAATGAATTATGGTAAAGACTTAATTTTAACCCTTGTTTTCCAAGTCTTCAGTAAACAGCGCTTGGTCCACTATGGTTCTGGACCCTTCAATTGCCTCCACACAATGATACGGAATACTCTACAATAAGAAGATATTTAATGTATACTATAGATTATATACTGCAAGAGCCCACGACATAAATTTGCTGTGTAACTATCAAAGGTTATGAATAAGATCTGATAAGGCTGCTAAGAACTGCTGAAGTGTCTAATTTCGCTGTCTTAACTGATCGATCGTAGTCTTCCGCGAGTTGTTTCAAGGCTTGTTCCCCTACGCAAAAACTATTCAAGAGCGGAAGTGCGGGTTTCCAATATCATTATTACGTAAAAAAAAAGTAAAACTATTTTAAAAGTCCTCGCAACTCCATAGACTAACCTAGTGGTTCGCAACCTTTTTTGATTGATGACACACTTTACTGAACGCCCATTGTATCGCGACACATTTATTTGTTTTTATTAATAATAATATAATAACAACAACCAATGCTTTTATTCTGGAGAAAAAGGTGGTGGAACTCTGTGTAGAATATTTTACAGCGGACGGGGAGATGATTACTGTTCACTGCAAGGGAATTTTGTCGTTTTTAAGCTCCTTTTCGTCCAACTAAGACTTTCAAGGTCTAAGCGGGATTCAAAGAAAAATTATATTAAAAACTTAGTTATTCACACATATTTCGGTTTCATGATGAAAAATGCAAGAGCACAGATAACTTCTTTTTAGTGTCGGACATCCAGTGTTGTACATAGGTCGATGTTAACACGCAATCGAAAATTATAAAAAAAAACCAAAGCAGCAATTTGGGTGGCATTAGAAAAAAATAAAGGTATGTGTCGAAAATCCCAACCTATCTATGCTGGATGTCCGATAAAATATTTTTATTATCGTTTTTGAAAACTCACCTAATTAAATTAATGTGAAGTCTGCCCTTGGTGAGTTGCACAGAGTTTCTCTATACGTGGCTTTATGATTGACAAGCCAACAGTAAATCGTTTTCAAGATGCAGCAGTCTGTTCCTTTGTTCAGGTTTCACTATTTCCATGGTAGAAAATGCTGATTCACACAATTATGACAATGAAAACGGCAGTTACACATATTTTTTTTAGTTTATTCGGTACCATCGACTGATTTGATAAAACACTTCCGCATATAAGACACTCGAGATTTTGTTTATATTCATCGCCACGCCACGTAAAACCATATTGCAAGTATTCATCATTATATTTACGAAACGCAGTATGTTTTTGTGAACTCAGAAGGGAATTTTCGCTCACTTTATTTGAATTAGCACTGCTGTCATCTAACTCAGAACTTTATTCAGATTGTCTTTTTCGAATTTAAAATTTGTCCATGATAAAATCTAAATAAAGCACTTTTAACAAAATAGTCGCACTATCACCTGCTCACACGTATATACTGAAAGTGACCAATAATATTATGTTCTGACGATTCTAGTCTCTATTTATTACTAACTGTGAAGAGTAAACGAATTACTAAGCATTATTGCAGTGTTCACTTTCATTCGAATTATCGCCAGGCAGAAAAATTAAACTGAGCATTGTTGCTGGTGTTCACGTTTCATTGGTAAAGTCTGTCTCAAAATAAAATGTACCATATCAAAGACTTCGTTGTAAATAAAAATTGCGTTGTAAAGAGCCTTTCTGGATATCGTAAAGTTTATTTTTCAATTTAAAAATTTCGCGACACACTCCATTGGGTTGCGCTACACACCGGCTGGGAACCCCTGGACTAAGCAAACAGGGTCAGTTATGTCTTCCTGAAATTACATTTCTTGCTATAATTAGTTCGGAGCAATGCAGTCCATGGAAATTAAAGTAGCAAACGAAAAGGTCAACAGGAAAAACAATGTGCATGAAAATCAATCCGGCCCAGGCTCGTGTAGTTAAGAAACCGGGCAGAGCCACTGGATTTCAACTGGCTTACAGTCGGAGTCAGTGATTGTTTTCCGTGTTAACCGATGAATATAGATGTACACAATAAACCGTGCACAGTCAAGGTTGATTGTTTCCCTATTCTTTGTGAGAAGGTACCAAATATTGATGTACAGCACGATCTTGCTAAATGCATCGTCAAACATGAACAATTATCTGTTAAGAAATTATAAAAACCGTGGTGGAGCCATTAAATTATCGTGTGTGCAGATAAATACCACATCGATAGACTACCCCTAACCAGTTAACTGCAAGAAACCATCGGACCGGAACATCTGAACCTCGCAGAGCCCTGTTATTAACAGTCGTTTCAGTAGCTTTCATGCAGCGGAAGTAGGCCAAACTAATGCTTCTGCTTCGTACTACAGGAATTACATAATGAAGTACGTTCACTCTTAAATCGATTGTAAGTCCTCGAACTATTGGCGCAAAGAGGAAGAAAACATGCTGAACTGCACATTCTCACACCAGTTCAAGTTTGGCTCTCAAAAATGTATTTATAACTTTTAAATACGTTCACGTTAAACCACCCATGCAGCTTCCCACTTGCTTCTTATGCTCACGGCCATGCACTTTCCAGGACAACAAAGTGAAATTGAGTGTTTTTATTTACTCAGATCTTGTTCATGATTTAGATTATCTGGAACTGTGGGTTTTAGTTTGAATGCCGCAGCATTTCATGCCACTTATTTGTATGTCTCGTATTTCGTCCAGTTTCTCAAGCTGGTGATCAGGTGCAATCTGTTACTTGGAACAACTACTGAAGTCGTGCTGAGACCCACAAAATTATTAAAAATAGAATTGAAAATGATACCTTGGGTGGGACTATAACTAATGGTGGGAGTATTCGAAGCAAGTAAAGAGATAGGTTTGGAAGTAAATCCCGAAAAGACAAAGTATGAGATTATGTCTCGTGATCAGAATATTGTACGAAATAGAAATATAACAATTGGAAATTTATCCTTTGAAAAGGTAGAAAAATTCAAATACCTGGGAGCAACAGTAACAAATATAAATGATACTCGGGAGGAAATTCAACGCAGAATAAATATGGGAAATGCGTGTTATTATTCGGCTGAGAAGCTTTTATCATTCAGTCTGCTGTCAAAAAATCTGAAAGTTAGAATTTATAAAACAGTTATATTACCGGTTGTTCTTTATGGTTGTGAAACTTGGACTGTCACTTTGAGAGAGGAATATAGGTTAATAGTGTTTGAGAATAAGGTGCTTAGGAAAATATTTGGGGCTAAGAGGGATGAAGTTACAGGAGAATGGAGAAAGTTACACAACACAGAACTGCACGCATTGTATTCTTCACCTGACATAATTAGGAATATTAATCCAGACGTTTGAGATGGGCAAGGCATGTAGCACGTATGGGCGAATCCACAAATGCATATAGAGTGTTAGTTGGGCGGCCGGAGGGAAAAAGACCTTTGGGGAGGTCGAGACGTATATGGGAAGATAATGTTAAAATGGATTTGAGGGAGGTGGGATATGATGATTAATCTTGCTCAGGATAGGGATCAATGGCGGGCTTATGTGAGGGCGGCAATGAACCTCCGGATTCCTTAAAAGCCAGTAAGTAAGTAAGCATTCGAATAAAAAATACGAATTATTCGATTCTTGTAAGTTCTCGAGATATATCTCGAATGGTGAACAAGTATTCGAATACTTCGCTCAGATGGTAGATTCTGCAAGAAATTAAAAACGAGAACAGAAAGAAACTGTAGATGAGGAAGTTCTCGAGAACACCTATTGTTCATCAATTGTACATATTCGGCTAACCTCGCGGTAGTTGCGTGTAATAAAGACTTGCTCCAGATCGTCCCTCTCTCTCTCTCTCTCACCTCTCTCCTCTTTCCTTCTCTCGTCTAATTACGGAACGCAGAAATCAACATTTTTATCTGAAGTTACAGATAGTTACAGCACGTAATTGGAATTATATATATATATATATATATATATATACACAGTATATAAACTCCTCAAACTCCTGTGCTATCGTTATAGCTGCCATGCTGGATGCAGGATAAGAGAACCGAGAAGCGAGAACCTGTCGATGAGTATCAAATCGTTATTCGAATGATAAAAGTATTCGAGAACTTTTATTCGAATAAATTATTTGATTCTGCCCATCGCTATTTGGCTACATTTTATATAAGTTTTTAATACATTTTTTTATAATGTTAAGCATAATTTTAAAAGCTTGTCTCTTACACATGGAAAGAAACTTGTCACAGGGAAAAAAATAAACTTCTACAGAGAGGTTGAGGACTGTACGGTGACATTTGATTTATAAGGAGCAACTAAACCAATACTAGAAAAGTTCCATGGCTATAATAAATCGTTTATCACGCTTAGATACTCACTACTTATACACAATTCTCACAGTTATATATGGCAGGTAGACCGCATTTAACATCAGATGTCAGATATCTATATGTGACTCTACTGGGGTCCTTTTAAGGGGTTAGGTACAGCTTACAGCAGTTAAAATTTTCGGAAATATGCAACTTTTTTTTCGTCCATTACTGTATCTTATACAATAATGAAAATTGGTATGTGTAAAACAATGTCATTCTGCTATATGAAAAAAATGTTTTTACAATTTAAAACATTATTTTTTTTTTCAAAATTCAAAACGGTGGCAGTTCACTGTGCAGTGATGAAGCGTTTCCCTCATAACTCAAACTTATTAACTTTTCATGTTCCCTCTCTTTTATTTTATTGCTGAAACTCATATTTACAATATCATGCTCTTTCAACTACATTCCTTAATAAAAATATATGTGTTAGAAAACAATACTGATATTTGACCATTTTTTAAAATGATTTTTTTTAAATCAGACAATCTATCAAAGATAGAGAAGTCATTTTGCACCATATTGTAGATATGACATGCATAAATACACACTAAAAAATTTCATCACAGAATGTTAGATAATTTTTTAGTTATGGGGGAAAGACTTCATCACTGCACAGTGAACTGCCAGCAATTTGAATTTGGGGGAAAAAAAAATTTTAATTGTAAAAATATTTTTATCATATAGCAGAAGGACAGTGTTTTACACATACTAACTTTCATTACTGTACAAGATACAGTAATGGAAGGAAAAAATGTTGAATATTTCCAAAATTTTACTGCTGCAAGCTGTACCTAACCCCTTAAACAATTTCACGACTGCCTCTCGGATATGGAACATTCTACATCTGTTGGCGATCATCAGATCCGTGGGCACATCACAGTGACAGTCTGTTCATCTACATTATTTTATGAATAACTGTGAATGACGGAATGGTGGAATGACTATGGAGAAGACAGGAGTACTCTCAGGAAACTGCCCGACCATCATATTTAAACAACAAATATACTATTTAGATTCGCAGGGATTTGAAAGACTGTTTCCAGCATAAAAATTAGACGCTTTCATCTTACCGTGTTCTAAGTCAAGTTCTAATTTGTCCAATGCATAATTTATTCTGAAAGAAGGTAGCACTACGGCACGTTTTCTCAGGAAACTCACACCTGGACTTCGCACAAAGATGTTTATTTGTTTGTTTGTCTGTGTGTTTGTTTAGTCAACTGTCCGAAGACTGGTGTGAACCTCACAAGTGATATTAAGAAGGCACCACTTATGAAGCAACTAGACCAGGAGGTAATGGGGTAGGGTGGCCAGTTCCTTTCTGTCTCCATTGCATACATCGCCGACTAGCTACATATTATACTAGCATGACTCTTTGGAGTAATAAACAATGACGGAACTAAGAGTTACATATCGAAATACTAGTCTTTTTCAATGAAAAATCCATAGTGACGCTTGTGGCGGACAAGGTCGCAATTGGTTTTTTTTTTCTCTGGGTTCTCCCATAATAGACGTCTACATAATTCCGTTAACATTTCTCCATTTCGTCATCATTCCATAGCATTCTCAGAACGTCGGCTGGCGATGCACGAAGGGGTCTGACCTAGAGACGAGAGGGATTGCCTACTCGAAACCTAGGGACACAGCAAACCTTAGTGTAGTCCGCCGGTGTGGGTTTGGGAATGCGTCTAGCTTGACGGTTAGTGCAATAGATCTTGAAAGGTCGTTATGATGGGTGCCTCTCTCTCGAAATTCCATTCCATTCCAAGCTCAAATCCAAGCCACAGTGATTTAATCAAATCATAAATACTCTTCAGTCTGTCAGAACGATTCGTGCAAACAGCTACTTAATTATGTGATATGCCTACAATTCTACGGACAAGAAATCAACACTCGACATAAAATGGAGAGTTCTTTTCGCTATACTTGTACTCTATTGTCCTAAACGATGATTTTGCATAGTGTTGACCACATTATCAGAGAGTTTCATTATTTTCGTTTGTGCTGTTGATCCAAAATTTCCACAAAAGGACGAACAGACCAGAAAGACCAGTTTTCAATGATTATTTTTTTTATTTTAGTAGGTTATTTTACGACGCTTTATCAACATCTTAGGTTACTTAGCGTCTGAATGAGATGAAGGTGATAATGCCTGTGAAATGAGTCCGGGGTCCAGCACCGAAAGCTCCGCAGCATTTGCTCATATTGGGTTGAGGAAAAACCCCGGAAAAATCTCAACCAGGTAACTTGTCCCGACCGGGAATCGAACTCGGGCCACCTGGTTTCGCGGCTAGACGCGCTAACCGTTACTCCACAGGTATGGACTCTTCAATGATTACACAAAGGATGATTTTATATTTTTAATTTTCCTATCTTGTTAGTTCCAAAATTGTATTTCATCCTAGATCATAATAATATATACTCAGATTGCTCGGTCTTATAGGCTTTGACGGTAACAACTTTTGTAAGGATTACTACGCTGCATTCTAGTTGTTACATAAGGAGTCACGTCATAACTCCCATTTGAATTGCATTAGCGTCTGTACTGCCATCTTGTGTTTGTTTACGACGGACGGGTGGCGATCCTGGCGGTTGTTTTCGTCAAAAGTCCACACCTGTGGAGTAACAGTTAGCGTGTCTAGCCGTGAAACTAGGTGGCCCGGGTTCGATTCCCGGTCGGGGAAAGTTACCTGGTCGAGGTTTTTCCGAGGTTTTCCCTCAACCCAATATGAGCAAATGCTGGGTAACTTTCGGTGTTGGACCCCGGACTCATTTCACCGGCATTATCACCTTCATCTCATTCAGACGCCAAATAGCCTAAGATGTTGATAAAGCGTCGTAAATAACCTACTAAAATAAAAATTTTCGTCAAAGTGCAACCGATTTTAACATAAGAATGAGTAATCCGTTATATATGTGATCTGGGATTTCACCAATGAACTGTAATTTCAAAACATGAACTGAAAAGGCCTTCATTTGAATTCAACAGTTGTTGAAGGTTTCTTCTTCGTTGGCATATCTAGAGAGAATAATGTAACACAAGAAATAATACTGAAAACATTAACTATACAAGTCTGCTGCAAGTTATGTCTTCAGTGGTTATGACAGCGTGATTGACATTGACGTCATAGCTTCCCTACTGAGTTTCATTAAAATTGGCCGACCGAACACTCATTATACACGCAACACCCAAAACCTCGAAGATTTTTGTTTCACGGAAAAAAAATTTAAAAATTTCAGCACGCTACCCACAACAATTTTCATTAAGAGGTTAATGTGGTCGTGGACGGAATAACATGTTGTTATGTAATTTATATTAAATTTTCTACGTAGAATTTGTGTGTTGGAAGTCAACTGGACAATATCGATGCGGTCGGATGTTGGTGCGCACTTGGTTCCAGCTCGCCACCACTTCAATAGAACACGAAATTCAGTGATTTCACATGTTAACAGGGCATATCGATCGGGCCACTATTTGCAGACGGATTGAGGACAGCTCATCGACCTTCACTGCAGTGTAAACTCGTTTCCCCTTTAAGTATGAGGGTAGTTCATTTTGTGCAAGCATACGTCATTGTTTATCTTAATTTTCCAAGCGGTATAAAATCCTTATGTTAAACAAATTTAACTATGTAGGCCTAACAGAAAAAATCACTACATTAATTAATAAGGGAAATGATTGAGTAGATTTGTTTCCGCCTCTAATAGTCTTCATGTTATTAATACTATTATTGGTACTGTGTTTTATTCGAAGATGGTTATTCCGTTATTTTATTTTTAAATTTTGTAATTATTGGTTATACTTTGAATTTTAGGATTAAGCTCATTTATGCTATTCAACTCTGTTTATCATTTCCTTTTACGGTCCAAAGTTCAGTTACGTACAGAAAACTGAGGACTAACGTTTTGTACAGGGACATCATTTTATTTTTACTTCAATTTTTATTGTATCTGAGTTTTTGAATGTACTTCACTCCCACTCCTTCTACTAATGAAGTTCAACCGTCCTCCACACAGAACCAAGACCGCATATACAGTCATAGTAGCCTTACGGTCGTAGTAAACAGTATGTTCCAAAAATATGTGCACATTTTCCAGTGACGAAAGACTTTCATTATTGAATCATTTTCGCACAGATACTGTCGTCCATTTGCCTACGTCACATCCCGGTTTCCCCAACCAGCTTCTATTCGCCTCTCTGTAAATGCTAGTGGCTGGGCTGTCTTAGCTGTTTTCTGAGAACATTAATTTCTGTTAGGAATTGGACGTCTACGTAATATTATACAACTGTTCAAAATAACTTCAATGAAAGGGCCTCGTTAATTAATTAAATGTCATGTGATTTCCCCCCTTTCTACGACCCTGCGACGTGACCACTTGGACGGAGAGTAGATAGCATGTCTGAGTAATTTTATCTTTTCGGATAGGGCAGAAGTGAAGATTGAATTTACAGTACGTAAGGTACTCTTTTATAAAGTAGGTACAGAATTATTTCAATATGAGTTACTAGTACGAAGGACGAAACTGGTAATTGGAATTAGGTACAATCGTCTATAGTGCGATAATATGCAGATTAGAACTGAAATCTGTACCGAAATGAACTGCCACCATTTTCAAAAATATGTTTAAATATTCATATTATGATTATTTTTCAACTTAACCTCATTCTCTATATTGTACGCTAATGTGCTGTACACAGTATAATACACACTGCATAATTAATACGTCCGCATGGCCAACTCAGTTCGTGAGTAAAAACACTTATTGTTAATACAGTACTGAATTTTGATTAAACAAAAACCCAAAAACTCAAAATCACGATATTTCCTAGTTTACGTAAATGGTTGAACTACTTTTTCTCCCTCTTATACCTAGTAAAGTGATTTGTTTGTATTTTAGGCCAGTAACATCGAAATCCAGTCGTGGAAGGGGGTAGCAAACGGTGTTTCCGGTTCTCAGGCGATCCAAAGGTATAGACAGGTTAATATTAGAAACGTTAGTAGAAATAAAATGATGTCCCGGTATAATTTTATTCTAGGCTTGACTCGACAAAATACAAATACAAATACGATTATGTTTTATTTAACGCTCGCAATTGCCGATGTTGTATCAGCGTCGCCGGTGTGCCGGAATTTTCTCCCGCAGTTCTTTTACATGCCAGTAAATCTACTCATATAAGCCTGTCGCGTTTAAGCATACTTAAGGACTGTACCGGCTGCGTTACCCAGGCCGATTCTACTTGAGTAACTGAATTACGTCTTACATGTTTCTTCAACGTTCCCAAGATTTGGTTGAATTTTTTAATTTTATGGATATGACAGACAGAATCAGAAACAAAGCTGTGCTAGAAAGAGTAGATTAAGAAATAATGCTGAAACTGATCAGGAAGAGAAAAGGAAATTGGTTGGGTCACTGGCTGAGAAGAAACGTACTGAATGATGAACTAAAGAAATGGTGAACGGCAAGATGATGATGCCGTATAGGCGAAAAAGTTAATATATTTTCTTCTGTAAGATGTATTAGCAAATAATAATTTGAAACAAATGATACATCATATTATTAAGAAACTTTAAAATAAATTCATAAACTACAAAAACTGCTGTAACACACGTCAATTGGCTTCCAGACAAGCATTGCATCGATGTCATACTTTGTCGTACCCTTTCAAAGACGCCAGGCATTTCCTGATTTCAGTTACTGCGCAGGCAATGCTTGTTGCAAGATCTTCTTCAGAGTCAGTAGGGGTGTCATAAACCACAGATAGTAATAAAATTGGGTTAATGCATGATCAGAAAATAAACAAACCGGATCGAAGAATGATACTGCGCTAACGGAATAAACAAACTGGGTGATACAATTAAACTCATCATGCATTCAAACGAAGCATCCGAGTCTATGGGTTCATTGACGAAAAGTGTTTGAAAGAAGGTTATCTATCCGATCCAAAAGTCTGTCGAGATAATTTAGAAAGACCCTGTATTATCCTTGAACATTGCTGTTAATGCAATCCCACTTTTATGCAGACATATTACAGTTATTTTATTCATTTACAACAAATTTCCAACACTATAATGAGAATGGTTCAGTAACACTCATTAACAATAGTACAGTTTACCTGCTACTGTAGCAGGCCTGCTCTCAACTATCGGGGTGTGTTCATCACAGACGCATACAGCACCTCATTTCTTCTGACAATGAAACAATGAGTCATTTATCAAGTGCCTTGCAACAAACACTCTCAATGGATGGTTGTTCATGTTGTGCATAATGTAGTTGTTTTCAATTGGATGATGACGATGATGAGGTACTATAAAAACAATTGTTAATCACGGCAGGGGGGGGGGGAACTACCATTAGATCAACTTCGTCCATCATAAATTCCATTTTGTTTCTGCAGGTTTGAAATTTCATTCTCTGGGCTGAAAACACTATGTTCAGAGTAATGGTTCGCGTTACAATAAATAACCGGCAGAAAATCATTAAGAAAATTCACTTCGGTGTGATCAAGTCCATGAATCTAAAATACTGTGCCTCTACAAGTGAGAAATTAAGCCAAATTAATATTTTAATCATATGCTGATTAATTTCAAAGCAATCCACGGAAAATACAGGTTTAAGGTGTCCACAGGTGGAAATGCTTCATATTATAAAAATATTTCCATATACCATATTCTTATAAATTTATGCATTTTTAGTAAGTTATTTTGCGACACTGTATCAACATCTCACGTTATTTAGCGTCTGAATAAAGTGGAGGTGATAATGCTGGTGAAATGAGTCCGGGGTCCAACACCGATAGTTACCCAGCATTTGCTCATATTGGGTTGGGGGAAAATCTCGCAAAAAACCTCAACCAGGTAACTTGCTCCAACCGGGATTCAAACCCAGGCCACCTGGTTTCGCGGCCAGACGCGTCAGCCGTTACTCCACAGGTGTGGACTAAATTTATGTATGTATAGATGAAACATTTTTATTTCTCGAAATGTTTGCGAGTAAAATACTAGAAAACTTATCTTTTACGCATAATATTGATAACCAATTAGTCATGAATGTAAACTAAATTATCAACGTAGACCCCCCATCAACCTCCTTTCTACCCTTCTTTCTTTCAGCGGGGTGAGACTTTCAACCCAAGTTCGCGTAAAAATATATGCAGACTTCCTGGAAATTTGATCGACACAAATCAGAGCTCCTACTTAAGCCAACATAGTCTGCCATGACAGGAAATATCTAATCTCAAGCGAGAAAAATATAAATTATCATTTTCGTTTCAAAGAAATTAAGATGATGTTCACTATACGATGAAACAAAACAAGTATTGGGCTACTTAGAAATGCAGAAGAGAGTACGTAACATTTTACATATAGGTACGTTAGAATTTTGCCAGAATGGATAAGCATTGCACATTTAATGACTAAAGCTCTCGCAGGAAAAGAAGCAATTTTTATTGGTCCGTAATGTGTATTTTTGAACTCCAATCAGCTTTCCGTATCACTCCGCCAATGGGAACTGGATACGACACTCGCCTTTCTGGCGCCACATAGGAAGGCACACTACGTCACCACATAGATAATAATAATCCCAACTTTCCTTCCGCGCTTATCTGTCTGTCCGTCCACTCGCCCCATCATCCAGCTGACTGCCATCACTCCGCTGCAATGCATCGGGGGAATGCTGTTAGTTGCAACTTTGCGTTCTGGCCCTGTACCTACCACGTGCTTTATAGAGTCTGCGAAAGTCTAATATTTCTTCCCGACCACTGCAGTGTTTGGTTCCAGTTTGGTTAGTTGCCACCACATAAAATATTTCGAGGTTCCCACCTAGCCATTTAACGTCGACATACAATTGAGAATGGAGAAATTAGTCCGTAGACCGTATTATAATGTTCCTGAGATGGTTTTTATTAGAGATGGGTAAAAAAAGCTGGAACAGAAACTGTTCCACAATTGAAATAACCTGCTCCAACTGTTCCAAGAGTGTTGTTACACTGCTCCAGTGATCACTTCAACGTCCCACAGGTTCCAAGAGATAAAAGGCCCATTCACAATGAAAATTAAACATAACCGTAACATAAACACAGAAGCTTGTGCCCAGGCTACCAAATGGGATCATTCACAATGATTCACATAAGCATTGACATAAACATTACCGTAAGACGTTAACATGACAGTTTGCAAACTCCAAACTTTCGTGCTTATGCTTACGTGATTTGCAAACAGAACACTATCGTGGAGCGCTGAAGTATATGACAGAATATGAGGAAATGGCGTCGTTGTTATATTTCCATGGTTACCAAGTATGTTTGCGGTTATGTTTATGTTCCCATCGTGAATGATGGTATGACTTCTTGATTTTAATGCAACGTTTATATTCTTAAGTTAACGCTTACGTTATGTTTAATTTTCATTGTGAAAGAGCCTAAAGAGTTCAATTTATAAACAGCTTCCCTGCTATTTTGTTGTCTGCAAAGACCACGTGTAGCGCTATCATCGACCTCCAATCGAAAGAAGATACAATATCGATGTTCCACACGGCCTTCTTGCAACAGCAGCCTATAGAGGACAGCGCAATTTAATTTTACGAATTAAAGTCCCTAATAAATCTGATATTAAAGATTATTAGCCGCCCATTGATGGAGAATATGTTCATGGTGCCCAAACATAGTGTTAATTATTAATATACCGCGAAAATATTATCGGCTAATGTCCTATTGTTATTAAACTCTCTAGGGTTATATGGGTATTTGTACTAAAATCTATTCATTTTGAATTGTAGTTATTTACTGCACTCTTTAACAGTAACCTACGAAAAATGACTTTCGTCGTCATAATATACTGAATAGCTGATTTAAAGACGATTCAAGGGCCTTGAAACATGTTCCTGAAGCAGATGAGAAGTTGAAACAGTTGGCACTGATGTTGTAAACATATTCTTATGAAACTGTTTCTTTGAAACTGTTATTTTGAAACAGCTTCGTTCATGAAACAGTTACAGTCGAAACTGTTTCACAGAAATAACAGTTTATCCCATCTCTAGTTTTTATTGTCCGAAGAAGAGTAATGAATATAGTTTATTATGGTCAGAATCGGAAACAGATACAACTTATGAAACTGAACAATTATTTTTATTTTCCAATAAAATTTTATATTATTATTATTATTATTATTATTATTATTATTATTATATCATTAACATACTAGGTGGAGCAAAATTTATGGTACAAAAAGAACAATGAATTGTAGAAGAATGTTTGCATATCTAGAAATGCAGTTTATTTGCAAACAATATAAACATTTTGCCATTTACTTTAATGCCAACAGATGCTTATTCTTTTTAAATTACATCCGGTAAATACTCTTCTTCATTCACTTCACAAGTGTGTAGTCGACTGGGGATCGCCGAAAAAGTATGGGCCAATAATTCTGAATTTGGCTACACCGCACCATACTAACTTTAGGGCTGTGGAGGTGGAGTTTCACGAAGAAACTGAGGGTTGGTGTCTGTCCAATACCGGACGTATTGCTTGTTGATAAATCCGTTAAATGGAAATGTGCTTCATCCGACATAAGTAAATTAGGCAGAATATCGTTGTTCTCAGCAATCATTTTTTTAGTTGCACACAGAATGCTGTTCTCATCTGCCGGTCAATTGGACGTAACTAATGAACAACTTTCAGCTTATAAGGATGGAATTTCAAATCTGCTTTCAATATCCGGTGAAGCAATCGCCGGCTGATTTGCACTGTCAGGGAATGTCGACGTTCTGAGCGCTGTGGACTTCGTTGCATTTATGCTCGAACATGATTGACATTATCAGGCGTCCGGACGGTTCTTGGCCTACCTGACGATTTCTTGTTTTGCACTTTTCCATGTTCCCTCTAAGACTGGACCCATCGCACAATTGTCTGTCAGGAACACGATGATGACGATGTCCCTGGCGAAAGAAATGCTGAACTGCGATTACACCACAGTCTAGTATACTGTATACAGTCACGAAGCTCAATATGTAATAAATATGCATCCATAGATAGTTGTTAACGACTAGGATCGCTACTGTCGCCTCATTACAGACAATGCGAAATAGTACCTGCACAGTCTATTGTTTCCAGCAACCTCATCAACTCAAGCTTCGTGATTACACTATTTAAACGAATAAAAGCTTCCACATCTTGAATACGTATTTGTATGGATCACTGATTCATCGAAAATGAAATGGCAGACCTCCTGCAATAAAACAACCAATTCCAAAGCCGCCGTTGCTATGTACTGCTATGCAGCATTGTATTATGTAAATGTACCATAGTCTACATTTTCTTGTATTTTATTTTTCAGCTGGGTAGGGATTATGACAGACGTATATAAATTAAGAGACATAGTTTAAAAACCATATCATTAAAAGACTTTACAGAGTCCGTAAACACTAGTATGTTAAACTGTATTTTGGGGCATTACTGTTGATTTTTATTTATTTATTTACTTATTTATTTATTTATTTATTTTTACTTCTTGAGACAAGAATTACATTTTAAATTACGTTCAAGCACAAATATGTCCGGAATACTAGACACCATGCAATACGAGAACTTATTGCTAAAAGTCTTCCTTCCTTCTACGAGGTTCACCAAGAAGTCCACTGCCTTGCAAAAAGAGGGAAGTTCTCGGCGAGTTGACATCATTGCCATTTATAGAGGAAACGACACAGTACAGTAATTATCATCGATCCCACCGTGCGCTTTGAAACTGCAGTTGAACAACACATAGCAGTACATGAAGAAAAGAAGACCATCTATGACCTTAAAAATTGAATACTTTACGGATTATTATCATATAAAGGGACAGATTGAAGTATTTGGATTATTGTTCGGAGCAAGGGAACAATTATTTTATTATTTATTTTTTATTTATTTATTTTTTATTTTTTTTTTAGGAGGACTTGTTTTGGGTACAAAGCACGTACGGTCAGAAGACCCGTGCATTGGATGTTATACAAAATGATGATTATATAAAATTTGTATGTATAATATTATTTATTTTATTCCAAAATTCTCAGTTGAACGTTTTAAGCCTTTTGGAATTTCTTTAAAAATTTTGAAAATTATTGCTGTAGACGTAATGAAATATTCTGTTCTGATTTTACGTAATCACCTGTACACCTAACTTTCTTTATATTCTATCTGATTACCAAAGCTCGGAACTTGGGGACTTGTGTCGTGTGCTTGAGTAAGGTTACAGGTACAACGTACACAAAGCTCACGCTGCAAGTGCTCAGGGACAGTCGTATGTACTAAGAAAGTGGTCACATCGAATGACAGGAAGACGAACGACGAAACTGTGTCATGTCGAAGCCAATGACATTCAGGGAATTATAGGTAAACGGTCTGTTTCAGGAATTAGAAAATATGTGTTATTCGAATGGGTATTATAGAAGTTAGAAAATACATTTTTTTTTATTTTAGGCACAGAATTTCGTGAAGGAATTCGGAGGAGATACATTACTTTCTTCGAATGGTGAGTTTATATTTTGTAAGTTGTGTCACACACGAACAGAGACTGGAAACGGGCATTCATTGAAAGACATTGCAGTCCCTTAAATTGGTGGAAAATTTGTCCATAGCCATGGATCAAGTATAGAGGGACCTGCCTTAGCAGTGACACACTAATTGAAAACTATTTTCGAGAAAAATGTAGGATATACTTATCTTTCTCAGATACGAAATCAGCTAGCAACTGCTGAAAATCGAACAGAAAACAGTGACAGTGAAAACATTCAGTATGTTAAGTTTTCTCCCGTGAATTAACGTGACGTGGAAGTAAGTTTCCTCGTTTCAAATCATATTTAACGACCAGGCGAAGAAGTTATGGGTTCGAAAATCTTGGAATGTACGTAGTCATACACTGTAATAAAATGTATAGGGAGAACAGTAAATTTGATATATTTCTCGTGTTTATTTTTATTATATATATGCTATAAAATTACGTGTTTCAACCTACCATAATACTATCAATATGTTGTTCCAACCACAAACCAATTTTATAACAGACCTGACAGTACTTCCGTGCTGGAAGCGGAAGTTTGTTGACATTGAAGTCGGGTCGCTTAACTACGTGCAAAGACACAAGTCCCCAAGTTCCGAGCTTTGCTGATTACTAATATTTATTGAATAAACGTACTTTTCCAAGGGTAGCTTCCATTTTAAAATAATAACCATAACACAAATACGATGAAAGAGTAATGGAACGGAGAAAAATTCTCTCCGGCGCCGGGATTTGAACCCGGGTTTTCAGCTCTACGTGCTGATGCTTTATTCACTAAGCCACACCGGATACAACTCCGACGCCGGTTAGAATCGTCTCAGATTAAGCTCCAACTCTTGGGTTCCCTCTAGTGGCCGCCCTCTGCACTACGTCATAGATATCTATGAACGCAGGACCGAAGTCCACACATGTGCTGAGGTGCACTCGATATGAGTGACTAGTTGGCCGGGATCCGACGGAATAAGCGCCGTCTTAAATCACGAAGTGATTTACGCATATCATATATATTATTTTAATGTACCGAAGTACATATGATATTTCCATGCAGATATTCTGCGTTATCATACGATGAAAGAGTAATGGAACGGAGAAAAATTCTCTCCGGCGCCGGGATTTGAACCCGGGTTTTCAGCTCTACGTGCTGATGCTTTATCCACTAAGCCATCATCGTATGATGACGCAGAATATCTGCATGGAAATATCATATGTACTTCGGTACATTAAAATAATATATATACCACAAATGTTTATTTTTATTTTTATTTGTTTAGTATGCTGTGTCTTTTGGCAACCCTTACTGAAGGGCAGTTATCCTTGTGGAATTTTGTATATATGAGGGAAAATTGAACAGACGTTTGGTGGGTTTATTTTGCATTAGATAATTATCAATTTTAAGTATGTCAAACTGTTAAATATACGAAATTTATAGCCCAATCACGGGATAATGGGAACAGAGAACATTCCGCAGGGCGCACAGAGCAACTATATAAATGTAGTATTATGAACGCCAGCAGAATAGAAAATACTGTACTTCGCAGCCAAGCCGAAATGAATAACAGATGAAAATTATGCGATATACGAAAAGAATTATAGGCGACAAGTATATGACAAATTCACATTATGTTGTGCTCAGTACAAATAGGCCTACAGGCTACGAACATAAAATTTTACGCTGGGATGCAGAAAAAAAGAACAGAATTACTTGTAACAAGCTCGTAAAACTCGAATGACGACAGACTAGTGGATGAGCAGAAAGGGGAGAAGTAGGAACTCTCTAAAAAGTTATTTTAATTTTTGTTCTCATGTTACAAGAACAGCCGGGGCCATTACTCCCGAAATGTTGGCAGACGTCATTCACAGAGGGTACACGACTTCCCACGACGATCACACCACCGCTTTTGAGTATGAATGACGTAACACAAGGAGCGCTCCAATTGTTTTGGGAATGTTTTATAGCAGTTCACCGGCGCAGCAAAAACATATTAAAGGGACCGGAAGTTCTGCCAAAATATTCCTTAATTTATCATTGGTTATGGAGTTACAAACAGTAATTGCATTTGAACGCTTTCGTAAAAAATGCATAAAGTAAACATCTGACGCCAAATAAGAAGGGTGTTAAGACGTTACAAATTCATACTAGTATTGAATCACGTGCATTAGGTCAAACTTCGTATTAATATCTGCTCTGCAGGTTAATAGGCCTAAATTTGGTTATGGTGGATAGAGAGACCCCGCGGCAGGTTTCTTCCGAGACTTTCAGCTTCTCCACTTACTGTCAATCTGTATTACATTACAGCCAACTCATCATAGTTTATCGACAACAAACTTTGACATCACTGAACCTAAACAGGCTTAGGATTTGGAATGGTCTGTAAATTTGTCAAGTACTACAATTTTTACTTTCATTGCAGAAGAGTTTGGGTAGCTCAGTTGGTACAGCAACTGACTGTGAACTGGAAGGCCTCAGATTCAATTTCAGGTTAGATTCACACAGCCTCTGATCAGATTGAGTATCGTACCTTTCAAGGGATAAAAGGCGGTCGAAACGTGGTAGGCTAAGTGAAGGACGTGTGTGCGTCTAGTAAGCGAAGTACTTGACTGACTGCTCACGCGACTCTTGTTTCGCCAAGTGGAGCAGAACAAAACATGGACCACTTTAACAATTACATTAATATTTACAATTTAAGTTATTTACACTATGTACAACAGAATACGCTATTTTTACTATTTATATTATAATAAAGAATGTAGGCCTACATTGATCGAACATTATTTGCAATATTAAGCTTGTACAGTGATGTGTATTTTAATGCAAGGAATTTTATTTCACAATACTGTCGTCTACTTATTTTGTAAACTGGGGAGGCCGAGACGTAGATGGGAGGATAATATTAAAATGGATTTGAGGGAGGTGGGGTGTGATGATAGAGACTGGATTAATCTTGCACAGGATAGGGACCGATGGCGGGCTTATGTGAGGGCGGCAATGAACCTTCGGGTTCCTTAAAAGCCATTTGTAAGTAAGTAAGTGTATAATAGTATAAATAATGTTTGATCGATGTAAGCCTTCATCCTTCATGAAAGTGTAAGTAGTAAAAATAGCGTATTTTAGTGTGCATATTGTAAAGGATTGTCAGACATTTACTACTTTCAAAAGCAATTGCCAGAAAGACTGCTTTTCGTCTCTAGAATATGACCTCCCTTCAAATATTATGTTTATAGAATATTTATTTTTAATATATAAATTTTTCTTCATTATGTTAATCATTTCTTCGATCCAAATTGTCTTATTTAACACTAAATTATATTTAAATCTTTAGAATTACATGTAACTAAACACATCTACATTTTATTATTATTGTTATTATTATTATTATTATTATTATTATTATTATCATCATCATCACAGTATTATTATTATTATTATCATCACAGTATTATTATTATTATTATTATTATTATTATTATTATTATTATTATTTTCATTTTTTTGTATTGATGTTATTTATATTTGATATGTATTTTTATACTGGTTGAGTGGAACATAAGGCCTTATGGCCTTAATTCTGCCAGAACGAGTACAAATAAATAAATAAAAAATAATTTCAATTGCACGAAAGTTCATCGTAGTATCAATCACTAGAATGCATTTTCAACTGTATCCAAGATGAAGCGTGAATCATGAATAAAACGTCAACTACAGAACAAACAAGATAAAAATATTCCCTCATAGTACTCTGTCAGGACTCAACATGACGCCATACCAATAGAGTTTATAAATAACTAACCTTGTCTTTGTACGCCCTGGGACAGGCTAGGGTCCCTAGTAATAACAAGAATACTTGCATTGTATTGAAGCTCTATAGTCAGCGAACTAACTTCAAGACAGAAACTTTAAAATGAAGTTTCAATTTTAAAGTATATTTGCATTGCCTTCTCTATGATGTGAAAAAGGTGAAAAGAACCGTCGAATTAGAAAGAGCGAAAGAAAAGCGGCACCAAGATAAAATATAAAACTTGTTCAAATAAGAGTGTAAGACTCTTTCCTACCTGCTACGTGAGTTGATACACGAGAGTGCGTCATTTATACACGACGTTCAAGACATCTTAATTAAGGCGAGGGTCCTCGGTTTTCAAATAATATCCTGGCCGTTTTAAAATACGTAAGATATTTTAATTAAATTGTGACCTACGCCTCGTAAAGGTAATAAATTACTCAAAGAAGATTTACAAGTCCAGTCTAGCACCAGAATTAGGCAGGCTTCTCCATTGAAATTCAGGATTTATTACTAACTCTATACACGCTTAATGATGCATAATTGTAAGTTTAAAACGTTGCGAAGCTAAAAGCCTACATGGTACGTCGAATTCTCCGATGCTTCAAGCTATTTGCTTCTCTAATAGACGGAGTTCTCTCAGGGTAATAATGAATGGGAGGGATAAAAATACAAGATGTTATCCATCATTCAACGTAAACCTAGAAAATAAGTTTAATTTCATATGTTTAAATGTAACGTGTTGTGAAGTTGAACATTTTTATTGTAAAAAATTTATCCGTTTATACTACGTAATGTCAAAGTTTATGACCAGTCTTAGGCATTCGATGATGACAAGTAAAGGAGCCTCGTCATCGGATACAAGCATACTAGAAAAAAGTTATCTTCATTAACTTACCATCGGGGATAATGAATTAGTCTGTAGTAATCTCAGACCTCGAGTGACATTTATTAGGACTATTTCGTGAATAAAATAAAAATATAAATAATATATCCCTAAAATTCGCTCACAAATTGTTAATAATTGTATATTTACGAATACTTAACCTATTCAGACATTGTGAAGTTGAGATAGATTTAATATCGATTACTGTAATAAAGAAATTGGATATTATTCAGTAATGCCAATTTCGAAAAGCGAAATACAGGTTTAACAATGTTCATTACATGTACTGCACTTTTCTCTTATTATTATAACAGAAATACGTTTCCATTATCTGCTGAAATCATAATGTACTTTAAACATTTTATAATATAATTACAAATAATCTGATTAATATAAATGAAGACGGGACGAGTTTATGCATTCAAGCAATGAATGTAAGATTGATTGCTGATATTAATTAATATATGTACGCAGTGAAGACGATGTTCAAAACGGTGCACCATGTAGACACAAAATCTTCATGCATCTTGATCATTTCAATATTCTTCCCAGACAGCATGCATACGCGCATGGAAAATTGAACTATGTAGATGCAGCTTCAGTCTCGTTACACACTACAGCGAGAATGAGTTTGTCGATCTATGGAAAATGCTTTCCTGTAGCACGGAGTAACGTCGAAATAAGACACAGATGACACATGGTCAGGCGACCACAGGTAACTAACCTAATTGTAACCTATAAAATCTGTATTACGTGAATGAAATTAAACAATTAATAGAAAGTCAGATGTTCAAATTTATGTAACATCAGCGCATATCAAACCCAAAGAACTATACAAGGTCTTTGATCAAACCGCCTTCCGTATGCAGTAATAAAATAGGCCTACGTGTTTCAATTATCTATAGGCCTACAGAGATGGCTTCACTGTTTAGCAACATATATCTCGCTGTAGTGTGCATACATAAGCATTGCTATATAGCTGTTTCCATACAATATTACATAGTTCTTAGTTCTCGGTGTAGTGTGTAATGTAACGACGAAGTACTAAATAAAGTGTGAAATTCTACTTTCACATCTTCATCTTCTAATTCCATGTCCATTGTAGGCTATCTGAAAAAAAAAATACACTAATTCATTCAGATTTGATAACTGCGTTTTCAACAATTCTTCATTTAAATTAATCAGGTTATTTGTAATTATATTATAAAATGTTTAAATTACATTATGATTTCAGCAGATAATGGAAACGTATTTCTGTTATAATAATAAGAGAGGGCGGTTCCTATAAGTAAGTATTTTGTACTAAAGAACATAACAGATTCAATAAAAATACAAAACCAATACAATTATTACAAGATAATGATAATTACAAAGATAAAAATAGAGAATTGTATTTATGTGTGCTATCTGGTGGGATGGAAGAGAAGGACTTATGGCCTTAATCCTGTCAGATTAATAAATAAATAAATAAATAAATAAATAAATAAATAAATAATAACATAAGTAAATAGGCCTGGTATATTGAAATTAATAAAACGGAAAAAGGAAAAGGGGATATGAGTACTAATTAATTTGCTTAAATTTTTTCTTAAATTTATTAAAATTATAATAACTTAGGTAAGAATTTATTTGTATAACCATGGCCCGTAATCCTGGCTATGATTTATCCCAGTGGTTGTGTAACATAGGTGCAGTTAAAGGACATGCCAAATTTATTCTGGTAGGATAAACACGTTATTCTTCTTCATAAAAAATTTAAATTACTGTTTATTTAACGACGCGCAACTTCCGAGGTTATATCAGCGTCGTCGGTGTGCTAGAATTTTGTCCCGCAGGAGTTCTTTTACATACCAGTAAACCTACTGACATGAGCCTGTCGCATTTAAGCACACTTAAATGTCATCGACCTGGGCCGGGATTGAACCTGCAACCTCGAGCACAGAAGGCCAGCGCTATACCAACTACGCTACCCAAGTCGACTTCTTTATATTTCAGACGATTTTTATAATAATATTTTAATAACGTATATTTACATATTTGTTCAATTTTTAAAACAATAAAAACGGAATAAATAAAATTTGTTGGAGAATCAATTGACTTGTTTAAGCAAATTTTAACTATCCGCTTTTGAAGTAATGTGAGTGAAGAAAGTTTTGTTGCTCCTCCCCTTCCGATTATACCATACACCAGGCATGTCAATTGATGCCCACAGGAGCAAGCGCGCGCTTTAGAGCCCAGGAGAGCCTAGCGCTTTACAGCGGAAAGGAAAGCGACAGACGAAAGAGGTGGCATATGCCCCTTGGTCGAGCTATATTCAGGGATGCCCAGCACTAATTCAATAGATAAAGGGAAGAGAACTTATTAAAACTGTACCCATGTTAATTTTTAGATTTGCCTGAGAAGTATAAGTGCATTATAAGAATGTAAGTTTTAATTTTAATGCTCATTTTTCACAAGTTTGATTTTTTTATTCAAAAGAAATATTTTCTAAACTTTTCGTACAGAAAAGTGAAATTTTCGGGTATTGGCCTATTTATTTAGTAGCCTTACAGAATGTTTTCTTAAATCTAATATATCGTATTACTGAAGATAGTGTATTGAAAATTTTGAAAATATTCGCATGGAAATTGTTCGTAAGGAAATGAATTAACAAAGCAACTACTGTTACATCATAAGCAAAAGATACGTGTCAGCTCTATAACTTCAGCAGA
Organism: Periplaneta americana; assembly: GCF_040183065.1. Classification (NCBI taxonomy): domain Eukaryota; kingdom Metazoa; phylum Arthropoda; class Insecta; order Blattodea; family Blattidae; genus Periplaneta; species Periplaneta americana. Next base: position 153,246,163 of record NC_091121.1, read on the forward strand.
TTTCGAGAAAATAATTTAATATTCTGATGATAGGAAGTTGCTCATAAATATCACCTTAAAAGCATAATGCGATAAGAGTTTTGTTATGTAATATTAGTTACACTTAAAACAAACAAGGTACCTAGGTAACTTTGCTTTGTACTGTAATATTGTTTTGATTAGTTTATTGATTACTTTTGTAAGGCTAAAGATACATCAATATAAATTCCAACTTATCATGTCATACTCAATCTCTTTCTTTGGAATATCACTTTCTTTATGAATAATGTGTTTCATCCACTTAATACAGTATAATATACTACTATGGAATTTAAGTGAATATTCCTTCTTAACTCTTTATTATGTTATTAAGATTTAAAACACAAGTGCAATATTAAGAAATCAGTGTTAGTACTTTTGTTTTACAGACAATATAGATAATATTAAACAGAAAGAAGCCATATAAAACTAACGTTATAAAATTTCACGTTCCGTTTGAAGTTTGTGCACCACTGTTTTCTTAATCCAACGGGTTGGTTATTCATATACACAACCCTTCCTCTTTCCATACTTAGCGCTTGCTGCCCGCGCAAGACGCCAAGGTCAGAAAAATGCGCTTGCTTTGACATCACTGCCATACACCATGGGAGACTTTCACGTGACCATCATTTCTGAAATATTATTATTTCTATTACGCTGTTTCCCTTATGTGCGTTTTATTTTCCAGTGCTAAGTTTATATACATACATTGTGTTAATGACAGATTGAACCAAACCTAAATAAACTAACCGCAGAATATTTTGTAAGTGATCCAAACTTATGAAATCACAACAATCTGTACAACATACGAGTATTTTACCGTCAAAATACTCCATTACTCTGTCAATGCTACTCGCATTTCGGGGGCATACTTATTGCAGAGCTGTGTTAAAGTAGGCAAAAAGTGAAGAAGGAATTAAACGGCCTGGTTGCTATACAGTGGCATTTTTTTGAGTCGCACTGTAGGATGTCTAACAAGAGACAAAACTGTCTCAGGGGGCCGTGTGACAAGGCAGAGGTTGACTGTCGCTTTGTCACGTCCCTCCCACACGGCTCCGGTTACATTGGATACTAATAGCACGCCTAATTAGAGACAGTCAGTTCGCCGCGCTCCAATAACAGTAATTCAAAGCCATCAGGGAGAATACTGAAGCGGCGCAACCTAATTATTCCAACAAGTTACACTAATTACATCAAATTCATTTACATTTATTCAATAGGACAACGTGGAATTTTGTTGTTTCAACTGTCAGCATATTAACCTGTAACATTCGACACCAATTTCCTCGATTTTGAATTAATATAGGCAATGTCACTGAAAACCCATGAAAACTAGATTATGTTACTGGTTAACAACAGAACAGTGAGATCGAATTTATTCTCGTCCCAAAATGGAATAGAAGAATAACTGTTAATACAGGAAATAAACTATTTCCACAGCCAATTACAGTTATCTTTGTCGTCGACTAAGTCACTTCCGTTATCGAATAATAAATAAATAAGTAAATAAATAAATAAGTAAATAAAAAAGTAAATAAATATATAAATAAATAAATAAATAAATACGTAAATAAATAAAAAGTAAATAAATAAATAAGTAAATAAATAAAAAAGTAAATAAATAAATAAGTAAATAAATAAAAAGTAAATAAAAAAGTAAATAAATAAAAAGTAAATAAATAAAAAAGTAAATAAATAAATAAGTAAATAAATAAAAAAGTAAATAAAAAATAAATAAATAAATAAGTAAATAAATAAAAAAGTAAATAAATAAGTAAATAAATAAAAAAGTAAATAAATAAATAAGTAAATAAATAAAAAAGTAAACAAATAAATAAGTAAATAAGTAAATAAATAAATAAGTAAATAAATAAATAAGTAAATAAATAAATAAGTAAATAAATAAATAAGTAAATAAATAAATAATTAAATAAATAAATAATTAAATAAATTAAAAAGTAAATAAATAAAACAGTAAATAAATAAATAAAAAGTAAATAAATAAATAAGGAAATAAATAAAAAGTAAATAAATAAATAAGTAAATAAATAAAAAGTAAATAAATAAATAAGTAAATAAATAAAAAGTAAATAAATAAAAAGTAAATAAATAAATAAGTAAATAAATAAAAAGTAAATAAATAAATAAATTAAAAAGTAAATAAATAAATAATTAAATAAAAAAAGTAAATAAGTAAATAAAAAAGTAAATAACTAAATAAGTAAATAAATAAAAAAGTAAATCAATAAATAAGTAATTAAATAAAAAAGTAAATAAATAAGTGAGTAATTAAATAGAAAGTAAGTAAATATATAAAAGGTAAATAAGTAAGCAAACATACATTAATAAATAAATTAATTAACATGTAAATAAATATATAAGTACAGATGAGGAGGCAAGACCTGGCATGTGAGGTGGTGATAGGGAAGAGAATGAACTATCAGAAAGAGAGTTTGTTTTATGATGATTAATATTATATGAATATACCGACACCGAAGTTCATCTCAGACTAAAACCTATCTTCCCCTCCACATCCATTGGTGATAGAGGCACGTGATAAAGTTACAGGACAGATCTTGCCTCCTCTACTACATACATATATTACATACATACAGACATAGTCGGCCAGAGTGGCGCTGTCGGTACAGTGCTGGCCTTCTACTGTTCTCCAACCAGGAGATTAACCGTGAAAGGAATGTGCTTACTATTGCGTCATCTATTGGAGCGAAGTAGATAGATAATATTACCGTTATAACGTCAGTTTAAAAAAACATGCGCTCTCCTGCATGTTATTTCCTGTATGGAGAGATTACAAGACCAGGAGATTAACCGTGATCTAATTTTGTAATTAGGGTAGTATAAATATGTGTGTATCAGTGTTATCGTTTGTGCTTTGAGAGTTAGCCAATGGAAATGCGTGTACCCACGTGTGTGACATCTTATGACATCAACATTCATTCAAAGCATCACCCCGCTAGGTCTCATTCCCCTGAGATTTTCTCCTGGTTGGAATACAGCATGCCCGAGATTGCGGGTTCGATTCAAGCCCAGGCCGATGGCACTTAAGTGTGCTTAAATACGATAGGCCCGTGCCAGTAAATTTACTGGCGTGTAAAAGTACTCCTGCGGGACAAAATTCCGACACACCGGCGTTGCTGATATCTCGGGAGTTGCGAGCGTCGTTAAATAAAACATAATTTACATACATACATACATACATACATACATACATACATACATAAACAAATTCTTGACTTGTTGAACATATTAAAATTTTAATGCTGATTTAAAATCTACGGAATACAATAAATGAAATAAGATTAGCAGAATTAAAAGCGGAAATATAGAAAGTAATGTTGGCTTGAAGGTAAAAAGCTGTACGTACAGTATCCTACATGTATTAAAATTACGGGAGCACTGTAAAAAGATAGCCATCAAGGTAACAGTTAAGCCACATCGCCTGTCCAAAATCCCGTCTAGGACACAGATCTTTGTTCGTTGTCAATGTGACGTAATTATGTTTTACTTGAAAACCCGCATCGTTCTGAAATCTAGCCGTGCGTCCGTCTGACGTCAGATCATGAAAGCACAAAAACTGGACTAACGCCAAACATCTCCAGGATACATACATTTCTTAAATGTAACAAGTCAAATAAATAAATAAATAAATAAATAAATAAATAAATAAATAAATAATAATAATAATATTAATAATAATAGTAATAATAATGTAATGATAGTAATGATATAAAATAAAATAATATAATGTAAGGCAATGTAATTATAAATATAATATAACATAACATGATATAATGTAATATAATAGAAGAAAATATAATATAATAAAATAATAATAATAATAATAATAATAATAATAATAATAATAATAATAATAATAAACAGTATCTTCATAAGTTGAACATTATAACTCTCTTGGTCTCTGTGTTACAAATAATAACTATCCCAGCATCTTTTTAGGGTATCGAGCTGATCCTTTCCACCAATATTCGTTGGAAACTCCCGAAGTCATTTGAAGAGCACAAGGAAAAAACTTGATATGTTCAAAATTATCGATTTTCTGATTTAGGTGTCGTATAATAGCGCAGATTATTTAGATTTCTGTGGTGGTAACTGTACAGAATAACAACTTAATTAGTCCACAGAAATTTGAAAAAATGATAACTCAAAAACAATACAATATAATGGGTCCTAAAACTTTTAACTTCCTCTCGCGTAAAAAACAGTAAAACGTAACTTACCAGATTTTCCCTCTGCAGTCCTCAATTATAGCCTTACATATTATTCATGTAGAATAATTATAAACAGATCTCGGATTTTTAGGCTCGTTTAGCGTAGGCTGAAACACACGTTCTTTAATGCACCTAGTTTTAGGCAATATCATCGCTTTTGAGTTTCTCGTGTTGCATACATTTAGGGAATTTTATATAAAATTGTTGCAACCTATCCTATCCAAGCCTAAAAACCCGAGGTCTATTCTTGAATTGCGTTGTAACCTACCTACTTGCTCATGTAACGCTTTGAGTATATCCTCACAAGTTAAATATTTAGGCATTATTATTGACCAACATTTAAAATGGGACAAGCATATCTCCTTTCTGTGTAACAGATTGCGTAAAACAATCCACAAATTTTCCATTCTACGCTCTTATTTACCTGTTTATGTTCTGCGTACTGTGTACTTAGCTCTGTTTCAATCAATAATTCAGTATGGTATTTTAGGTTGGGGAGGAATGGCAAAATCGACTCTCCGTCCTTTAAATCTGCTCCAAAAAAGAATTATCAAAATTTGTCTATATAAACCTTTTGATTACCCAACAAAATTAATTTTTCAGGAATTTGGCGTATCAAATCTAGAACAAATTTATAAACAAAAATTGCTGATTTACTTCCATAAAAACCACAATAAATTTAAATATGATCCTCATGAATACCAGACGAGACAAAACTACAGTTTCTTTCTAAATACTCCCAAATGCCACACAACTGCTGGATTAAAACACAGCAGAAATTTTGGACCCAAAATATATAATACATTAATTAGAGCTTACCCTGAGCTAAGTACACTTAACACACATAGATTTAAGAAACAAATCAGATTAATTATTTAATTGTTTAAGCCAATTGAGTTAAAATTGTTACTCTAATATTCATGTACTTCTGTATTTTCTATTTGTATATAGACCCTGTTATTACATGCTGTATGTATTTTACCATTTATTAATGTGATTGTGCTCAATGAACTCTCGTAATTTTGTGATATATTTTGTATAACTGATCTGAACTGCGCCCGAGCACGAGCTTCTGCTCTTTCGGGCTGCAATGCCTAATGTAGCTCAAGTGTATAGTATTAATAAATATTATTATTAAATATTATTATTATTATTATTTCTTTGTGAAAATCTACATTATTTGCAAGAGGAAGGAGTTAGATGAAATAAATACAGCTGTTGTTTATGCTGCCTATGTTTACTTTCCTCCTTACATAACATTTCACATTTCTGTTAGTGTACGGTACATGGAAACAAAATTTCTGTCCCTTTTATGAAAGTAATTATGTGTTTCTACAGAAAACATAATTATGAATGAATATTGATTAACTACGGATGTGTTTTCTTTTCACTCGATGGCAGTTACATATAATTGTATTTATATAATTGTACGGCATGTAATTGAGAAAAAAAACAACCCCTTTTATTTTAAAAATTGAGCAGGCATTTTCAATTCTATGAGCAACGTACATTTCTGAAATAGATAATATGCAATTACAAATCACAGTAAATTCTTGTTTATCCTACACAAGATACCTCTAAGCAACGAGCTATGTTAGTAGTTAGGCAGCACCATTTCGCTCTTTTGTTACATGTTTCCGATTAGAGTTACTGTTAATGCAGCGGCTCTCGTTGTAGCAGGAAGTGTGTTATCTAGCTACGCAAAACGAAGCCTGCTTTGACAAATTCTACACTGGAAAATGACGTATTTCCTGCCCAACGCAGTTTGTGAAGTTTACAAACAACTTGAGTTGTTTTTGTTTTTTACAGGCAGACAGTGATAAATGGTAAGACATCGCTCCTTCCCCAAAAACATCAAACATCTTCAATAACCGAGCTCATCCATCGTGCGTTGCAGTGACAGCTAGTGCCTCCCTTAGCATGGTGTTAACAAGTACGTTATCTGCCAGTAGGTGCGGGGCAACGACCGACATACTCGATAGGCAGGCAGGCAAGCAAATTTAATAAAGCAACTTGCGTTCTAGCTCGCATGCTCCCTGCAAATAACAGTACGCCACAGTGATTCGCGAGCAAATTGTTACAATGTTTGAAAGAAGCCGTGTTACTCTTGGACGACTCGGAGCTTAGGATAGAATTTATGGCAGATGCCTGCTGACGTCTTCAAATATATTAGGCTCTAGTATATTTCAGATATAGTATTGTATTTAATAACGTTCCATAGTATTCATACACTGCTTCACAGCTAGAATATGGAACAAGTCAAAAAACTTAATACTATTTATAAAGTCTTAATTTATAGTCAAAGTCTAGATTAAATATATATAGACGAGATTTACAATATAGTCTACTAGTACAACACAAAGTTTTAGTATCAATTTCATGAAGCGTTGTTGAATTCACCTATAGGATAGAAGGCGTGAGAAATTAGGTACTTCTTTAATTTGGCCTTAAATAATTTTATGTTTTGAGTTTCATTTTTTATATAGATAGGGAGCCTGTTAAAAATTTTTACTGCCACATAACGCACTCCTTTTTCATAACACGATAGACTTGCCGATGGAGTATGAAAGTCATTTTTTGACATATATTTATGCTATGAACTGTTGAATTAGTTACAGAGTTTTCACGATTACATACGAGGATGATTATTAATAAAAAAATATACTAAAAACCCACGAGCATTATTTGTAGTTTTTTTTTTAAATAATCCTACACGATTCCCTAGATTTTGCATCTACTATTATTCTATCTTTTGCACAGATCTAATAGTAAAACATGCTGAATTTAGTTTGGGGGCAATTTCTTTAATATGATTTTTCCAATTTTACACATTATCGATTTTTAAGCCAAGAAATTTGGTTGTTGTTTCTAATAGGGATCTATTGTAGTAGGAATATACTGTTATTATCTGTGGAATTTCCCCAGAACATTATTCCAAAACTCATTACCGAGTGGAAGTATGCAAAGTATATTGTTTCTAAGTTATTGATATTTACTATCTTTTGCATAGATCTAATTGCAAAACATGCTGAATTTAGTTTGGGGACAATTTCTTTAATATGATTTTTCCAATTTAACACATTATCGATTTTTAAGCCAAGAAATTTGGTTGTTGTTTCTAATAGGGATCTATTGTTAATTATTGCGCTTGAAATTTGCGAGGTTGAATTTAGACAGGATTTAAATTGAATTATGTTAGTTTTGTTACAATTTAATACTAATTTATTGACTGAGAACCAGTCGCATATTTTGAAGAGAATTTCCTCTGTTGAAGATTGGAATGCATTGGAGTAATTGGCTGTAATTACTATACTTGCGTCATCTGCAAATATGGGATGACCTACACCTTTTATTAGGGGGGGGGCAAGATCATTTATGAATACTAGAAAAGTAGGGGACCTAATATTGATCCTTGAGGAATTCTATATTAATAGAGAGCGTCCAAAGAGAAGAGAAAAGCTCTGTTCACTAGACGTCGTTCATGTTATTAGGGCTACATGTTAATGCGAGTTGTAAAAATTGTTGCATTCTGTCGCGTTATCAGTGTGTATCGCTGTCACGAACACGGCAAATGTAAAACTTTAGCGTCCACAAACACAAAGCAAAACTACGAATCGCTGTCATGAGCACGGGTGAAGGGAGCTTACGCGGACATCGTCTCTCCTGCCAGAACTAGCCATCAGAGAGCTGGGATACTAGGAAGGTAACAGCAGTAAAGGCCCATTCACAATGAAAATTAAGCGTAATTCACAATGAAAATTAAGCGTAAACGTAAAACATAAAACTTAAACGAGTAACAAATTCCTGGGATGTAGACTTTCATAATGAAATACGCAAACGTAAACATTATCCAATCAGAAAAATGAACAAGTGGAAGGATGACAGCTGATTTAAAATGGCTACTTGTATATTTCTCGTTACAGTTTCATTCTTGACTGACAATAACTGTAATAAAATGCAGAATTTCCTTATAAAATAAAAATTACAATTTCAAAGTATTTCGACACTCAACAATAGTCATGATAGACGCAACAAAATAAAAATAAATAACTAAAACGTTACAAAAGGAAATACTCATAGGTTGTTGTGTGCATTAATATAATTCATTAACATCAATGCAAAACATATTTTTATTCACTTTCACAGTTCAATTCATGTTAAATTTAAAGATGGTACACAATAAACCGGAAACGAAAGCCAGAACGAAAACGGGAAGCGGAAACGTGAATGTGAAGAATTTTTATTCTCAATAAACCGAGAACGAAAACTGCTATGCATATCGATATATGTGAATAACGATATCTAAAGTTGATATTACGTATTTTGATGTTTTGTTGTTGTTTAGTCAATTGTCCGAAGACAGTTCTGAACCCCATAATTGATACTTACCAATAAGGCATCACTTATGAGGCAACTAGGGCAGAAAATAATGGGGTAGGATGACCAGTTCATTTCTCCCTCCATTGCATACATCGCCGATTAGCTAGATATTACACTAATTAGACTTCAGATGCATACAAACAATTTGTTTTTCCTCCGACACGTATAGTCAAGTGAGATGTACTGCCTGATAATATATGTACAGCAGTGGCAAAAAAAAAACCGGATGGACACTTATAGCTGATTTCAGAGTCCAGATTCAAATTTTGCTAGTCACAAAACACCTCCATCTTGTATAATTAATCGTAACAATGAACTTTATTGAATTTGTTCGATTCTTACCGTCTGTTGTTTCCTTCAGTGTCTCAAACTTACAGACGAAAAAACTTTGAGAGTTTTATTTTCATCTGGCATCAATATTACATTTCTACCTCTATTCGGCAGAGATAACTGCGTATTTTTACATTAAATAGCAGTACATACCTCTGGCTTCACTATCCATATTGAAATTACCACAGATTGACACAATACACAGACAAAGGGTTCTTTTGTATCAGCTAGAACGGTCGGTCCTGTTTTTTGTCACTACTGTTACATATCAGCCAGAACCTCAATTAGATGATATTTGTGTATAATTGACCAACATAAACACTGGTTGATCAACTTAAAAATTTAAGACACGGAATATTTAAGAATTCAATTCACGTGGTAATCTGGTCACATATAAATGCAGCAAGTATGGAAAGTGATTCTACTGAATTTCTGCGTTAGTTACAAGCAATGAATGGGCAAAATATTATGCCACGGCCTCCTTGCTACAAAATACACGACGACCAAATAACTTTTTGATGACAACAGAATGAATCTAGTAGGCTGTCATCAGAAAAGAGAACAGCAAAGTTAAAACTTGGCCGAACTCTCCGTTCCCGTTCCCGGGCTCCGGTAAGCTTCTCGTTAATTGTGAATTATCAGATTTAAATATATTTATTTAAAAAAATGTTCGTTCTCGTTCTCGTACACGTTACCGGTTTATTATGGCCCAGTCTCGACTCTCATACATAATCTTTTAGCGCTGCATCTTTGTACGACTTGATTTTCTTGTCACACAAACAGAGATGTGTCCGGTAAATCGCAACTAATCGATGCCATTGTGCAACTGTGACCAACAGCAGTGCGTTCTGGTTGGCTGATTTCTTACATCTCGCATAACCGTAAACGCAGAAGCTTGGAGCTTGCAAGCTTCTGTGTTAACGTTTAATTCAACGTTTAAGTTTATATTTTTATATTTACTTGTTCCACGCCAGTTTTGCACCCGTAACAAGATGGTCGTTGTTCCTCACCCCCGTATTCACTAGATTTGGCTCTCCTGGGACTTTTTTTTTTGTTTCCAAAGATGAAATTGAAGCTAAAGGGTCGCCATTTTGGCACGGTGAAGGAGATCAAACACAAATCGCAGAAGGTGCTTGGCAGGCTTCAAGAACGCGACTTCCAGGAGGCATTCCAAACGTGGCAGACACGTTGGGATCAGTGTATAGCTGTCCAAAGGGACTATCTTGAAGGGGATGGCAGCCAAATTTAAATCACGTAATTTTACTTCCATTTATGAGACAGGTCTCGGAATTTAATGATCATACCTCATAGGTATCACAGTTGGTGGCTAGTCCTAAGTATGATTAATGGAAACGGAAATGTGTGATTTAAAGAGAAACGCAACTCGGATGTCTTAATTTTTGGGCAGGTACGCAATTCGGATGTCTGGCATTTAAAGTGCGAACGCTACTAGGATATTTATTCCGATTTGGTACGCAATTATACTTCGTTCCATAATGTGCCGTCAGAAAAAAAAAGATAATTGCTATTCAACCAATGGCAGAGGTCTCATTCCATGATTGTCTTGAAGTTGAGAGGTAGAACGCTTCAGACCGTCCAACTTAAAGATATGCGTGGAATGCGATCTCTGCCATTGGTTGAATAGAAATTATACTTCTCTAGCTCTCTGCCGGCACTGTTTACATCGCCTGTCCACACTATGGAACGAAGTATAGCGATAGGGAAATTTTTGACGTTGTTACAAATCCATCGCCTTCAGCCAGGTGCGACTTCAGATCTAATATCAAGCATGAAATACATATTATCGAACACTACGTCAGCAGAAATGACGAAATCCTGTGTTTCAAGTCCCGTTTGGATGGCTAGAGCAACTTTACTTAGCTATAATACAGTAAATATACAATATTCTATGTCTCGCCAATCATCCGTCCACTGTATTTCTGTGTTTATACATTAGAGTTTTCACTTTCAAACGTAACTCAAATATGAACTGAAGTATTTTAACGTCACCTATTACGGCACCTGTGGGTTCTACTTACTTGGCGAGAAGAAACATCAGATATTGTGGGCGCTCCTCGCGTACAGTGGAATTCATTACTTTCAAGATAAGATAATAGCGTGGGAATGCTGTCCAGTACCGGGTCCTTCAGCTTGACATGGGCCGCATAATTCCCGTACATCTCGCCACAAGTGTGGGTGCAGACTGGCGCGGCGTATAGCTAGAAGTGCACTTTATTCTAAATGGGTTTCGAACTACAACTGTATTAGTTACTTATTGGCTAACTTGTATAAAATATACTTTAAGGCCAAAATACACACAAAAATGTAATTCTATATGAACTATATATAAACATGCATTTACTACTTCTGAGGGTCCGCTACTGTTGCTTAATGGATAACACCTCCGCTTCCTAACCAAGCTGTCCGTAGTTCGATTTCCGGTATAGGCGGTGGCGCATTATCGTGCTGACAACACTGTCAGAGAGGATCTCATTGCGTCATTGCGAGTTTAATGTTGTTTCAAAAAGACACCCTTATCTAAACCGCATTTGATTGTGTTGGTATAAAAGGGTTAAATAATAAGATGAAGAAATAGTACATTATGCAACAAGCCTATAATGGTAGTAATTAAGACGCGAGGATGTTTATGAAACGAGCGCAAGCGAGTTTCATAATTTTCATACGAGCGTCTTAATTAGCATTATAGGCAAGTTTCATACCACTTTTTATGCTCGACCATATTTCTAACTTGAAATTATTCATAAATATTCATGTTATTGTTATGTGAGTGAGTGCAATAGCCTACCTAATATAATTGTGAGATGTACGCAGACGCGAAAGTATTGATTTTATCCGGGAAACGAATGTCGACGACCTTGATATAATCTAGAGAGTAAGATAAACATGTCTTGATATAACCTTGAAATTGAATTCGACATTGAAAAACGAGTTGACAAATTGAATTTATTTGAATATTATTTACAATTAACGCTAATTATTATAGTAACAGAACATAACCTTCTGCGACAGTAGGGGCCTATTGGATTTCCAGCCTCCGTGACCTTTCGATAGTTGTCTTTCGATTGCATATCCGAGAATAATCGAAAACCTGAACTTTAATGAATAGGTGTACTTTAATGACATGCATTAAAGGACTGCTACCAGGTGTATAATTACTACATTTCGGCATGGTCGAGCATAAAAAATTATAAAAGGCAGCGGATATCATGCCAACTCGTTTATTTTATTCTCAGCTATTTTAATATGTAATCACACTGGTTAAGACTACTTGATTTTCTTCAATGGAACTTCTGTATGTATCAATGAAGAGCTGATTATGTGGTGGAAATATTTTTCTACATCACTAAAATAATAATGACGCGGAAAATGATCATGTTTAAGATTATGGTTATGATGACAAGGAGCTGGAACTCCTTTATGTGAATTCCTTGGGCAAAAAAAAAAAAAAAAAAAAAAAAAAAAAAACTTTTGTACTTTTTATCATCTCAATACGCTTATTTAGGAACATTTAGTTTTGAATACAGTATACTGTATTACAATTTATTAGAAGGTGCGTAACAAATGAGGACCATAGCATCAAAGTTAGACAACTCCATTTTTTCCGATTTTGAGATATTGATTGATTCTCATAGAAGTTTGTGTGCTGGATGCGATTCTGGAACTGTTTAGGTTCAAAAACGGACAGAACAAAACGAAAATAGGAGTTAATTGTGCGCTTTAAAATAAAAATGTAGACAACTCCACTGTGGCTTGGTCTCAAATTAGGACAATTCCGTCAGTACCCAATGAAAAGCCCACATTCGTACCATTTTTTCCCATCACGCATCGCGAATCCAACATGGCTGATTGTTTATATAATCGGTTTGTGGATGAATTGGTACTGTTTTACGGAAATTTTCTTTGAAACCGAGTTATAAGAGACTTAGATTCCAAAGTAGACAATTTCACTTTAAATATGGCTTCGTCTGGTTTCAAAACAGACAACTCCATGATTTAGTTTCAGAGATGGAAAACTGCACTTTTTAAACTTAAATTTCGACCTGAATATTAATTTTAATCACATTTTGAGACTGAAAAAATATTTCTATTACCCATAAGAATGTTTAAAAAATGTACGTATAACGGTGACATTGGTTTCCAAGGATCTAGTTTTTCGCCTCTCCTGTAAAAAAAGCGAAAGTGGAGTTGTCCAACTTTGATACCAAGCTCCTCAAATTAATTGCAGAAAGCATTTATTTTTGACGCTCATGTCTATAAGATATGCATCTTTCCGACAGACTGGCAGTAACGCACTTTATACGAAGAGCGTAAGCCAAAACGATGTTTCATTCTACTCTTTTTCGTTTTCGGCGATTCATTTGTACGTCTTCTTTCAAGTCACGCTCTCGTTGATCTGTCTCCTGATTTCGGAATATTTTCTAGGGAAAAGATTCTCAACAATGCAATTTCACTCACTGATTTTCACAGTACAATGTCACAATACTATGATGGAAAATGGTAAACATAATAACGTACACAATCCCCGTAGCAACAACACACAAAGTCTTCTTAAGGCGTACGTGACAGAAATCTGTTGCAGGGCGTTCGTTCGTAGCCTACCTACAGAAGACTCGCTTCAAATCTATAAATCAGCCATAACTTTGTCACTTAAAAATTGTTTTATTCATTATCACTCATCACCGGTGCAGGAAGTATTGGAGAATTATATACGTCACTGGATTCGGAAGTTGAAACACATCCGAAGAAACAAATATCGAATAGGGAACTGAAGCGAAAATCTGGAATTAGGTAAGACACTTTACGAAGACGAGGAGAAAGAAAAAAAAAGAAAGACAAAGCAAATAAATCCTCTTAAAAGATAGAGGTAAAATGGAATACGTCGTACGCGAACCTGCAATAAGTATCTAGTAACGAAGGGATAATAGTACAAGACGCTAGGGATTGGCGACTTAACCTATTAGTGACTACAGTCACTAACTGGTAGGTTGGTACGCGATATACAGGGACATCATTGTATTTTTACTTGCATTTTTATTGTACCTGCATTTCTGAATGTACTTCACTCCCACCACTTCACTAACGTCCTTGCTCCCGTCAGACACACAAACTTACGGCCGCTGTTGTATTCGAAGTCTTCAAGCACTGAAGTAAACACTGCAGAGTATAGTGTGTTTCAGAAATATGGTTGCGTTTTCTATAGAAGAAAGAACCTATATTAATAATATCGTACTACAAAATTATATTCAAGAAACAATAAATTCAATTTCAGAGAATATGCTTCAAAATGTTTTTAATAATATGCGTAAAGAATTGAAGCCTGGATTGTAATGAACGGCAATCATTTTCAGCAACTTGTTTAAAAATTCAGATTAGCTTATTTTGAATTGAGGTGGCTAGAAGCAAAGGAATGCTAGTGAAATTTGTAATAACATGAGTTAAGTGCATCCAGTGTAAGAAAAAGGATCTAAAATTTAGTGGCAAAGGGATATTTTAATCGCATCACACATTAAAATTTAAATAAAAATTTCACCGATTTTACGAAAGCTTAAATATTTAAACCCCATTTTCTCAAAAGTAACTTAAGTGCACTTACAGCCCTTTACTTATGACCCCCTCAACTTAAATGCACTCTCTATACTGTATGTTAACATCAATAATTAATATGCTAAATAAAGTAGACATTACATAACAAACATAGCCGCGTGAAAAGTTGAGTTTTTGAAACAAATGTTACTACTCTACTGTATTTTGATAAATTCCGTAAAAGTGACGATCAAACTGAAAATCGTAATATCGTATTTCCCTACAACATAAATGGATACACTACTTTTCTCTCCTCCTATACCTAATAAAATGATTTGTTTACATATTGCACTAGTAACATCAAACTCCTGTAATGGAAGGGGGCAACAGTGTTTCCGAGTATAGCCAGGTTAATGTTAAAAATGTTGGTAAAGATAAAGTGATGTCCCTGTACAATGTGCTTCAAGACATCGCATCGCCTCAAGTAAGAAACGCCGAGCTACTTCGGCAACTTCTCCAACACCTTCGTAATGCGGGCCGTCACCGGAAATTTATCGAGTTTATACGAGGCGAGAAGACAAAGCAACTGGGGTTCATCTCTCACAAACTTCATTAAGATTCTGCCGCAAACGCCAATTTCCTGCTCCAATGATTCCATGTACGATTTGCTACAATAAGAAAATCTTAACTGCTCTACTGAACGACTTCATCATAACTAAACCAAGAGTCATGTCTGTCGTTACGCGAATTTAAACGTGAAGTAAAATCGATAGAGGTTAAAAGATGACCTGAGGCCAGTCTCCCCAGCAGGTTTCTAAGAATCCACTCAATATTTTTACATTAGAAAGTAATAATACACTTTTAATCGGAATGAGTGAAAGCTTAAAATACTTTCATCTGCTGGTAGTTACCAGATCAATATTCAATTTTATTCATGTTCACATGAGTTTTAGAAATGTAATCCACGATAAAACACACACACACACACCAAGGTAACCAATAACTTTATACTGCTTTAAATTACGCTCAAGATATCGTAAAAACCTACCATATTTAGCATCATCTTACACGGTAATTTGCCTAAAAAGATTCCATGAACTTGAGATACCCCGCAGGCAACCTGTTCATATGAATGTAGTACAGTTCAGGACAAGAAAAATGGCACCGTTTCAATAGTACGAATTTCAGTCTTCTTTTTTGTTGAAACTATCTTTACATTATAAATTTATCTCCATTTATCCTATAATTCAGACATACTCCATTACCTTCCCTCCTAATATTACCTAAAAACTATTGCGGTTCGATTTTGATGCCACCCAAGTAGACTACCTGTTTTTTTGTGCTCAAATCAAAACCGGAGTTATAATCGGACCATATTTAGCAGATAGGAACCAAATCACATGATACCTAAACTGAGAGAAATACGCCTTGAAGTTTAACAGTTAAACGTATGTAACAAATTCACAAGTAAATATAAATTTCCTAAACCAGTCTTGAAATATACCTAATCTAGAAGGCAAAATAAACATAGGACGTCCAAGGAAGAAATGTGCAATATCAAGCCGAAGCAGGCCAATACCTAATCCGTGAGATGATGATGATTAGGGGGGCGGATGTTGATGAAAAGTCATCTTCTTATTTTTCACATTAGGATGATGCCTATTAATATAGAAATCCTTTCTATGTTAATATCAACGTAAAAAAGTAATTTATTATATTGCATTTTTTAGCTTTTGAACTAATAGGCCATTTTTATATTTTTTCGGCATTTTTTTGGCCGTTTTTAATACTTTGAAGAACTTTTAGACCATTTGGAATGCACTTTACTTTCTTCTTTACCGATAGGTCTGTTAAATCATTTCGTAACCAAATAGGTCAGTAGTAATTACCTACAGAATAAGTGAATAACAGTGAAGTTTGAGTTTTATAGTCTGGAACAGACTCTAAAGTCCATCCCTCATTCCACTGAAGGCTTCACTTCACATAACGGAAGTAATGTAAAATGCTTGAGAGCAGCTTAGTTTAGGTGAGAACTTTGACCGCTACTATTCTTTTGTCGGTACCTGGGTGTCTTTAGAATTTAAGTTTGGAAGGGGGGAAACTTTCACCATGTCCTGGACAGGACGTTGTGTTCTCAACATGGTTCGGAAGGGATTTCTACTGTAGTAGACAGTATTTTTAAAACAAAGATTGCAAGAATGCACGCTGCGCCCGCAATTTGTTTTGTCATTCACACTCCCTCATCTGAAAGATCTGGTAACAAAAGTGAAGCGCGGAAGGAGGAGATGGAGAATGAAGGCACTGACATGGACCACCCCTGATTGAAACACATTGTAAACCCTCATTAAAATCTATAGTTTTCCCTTAAAACGTTCATTTTGTTGCACGTTCTTTTTCTTTATCTTAGCCAAATTCCAGTAAGTTGCCTCCTCTCTCCGAGATTTGCAGGGCAGTCATTGAAACAAGGTGACTAATTTTTAAGAAGTTGTGGGGCGAGTACGGTGAATAACATTTAAATGTCATTTTCTTTTAATTCCATGTAATTTTTCCTTTAGTTTAAGGGCATTTTAATGATCATTTTAAGTAGATTTTTAGGTCATCAACATCCGCCCCCTAATGATGATAATAACTAAGCTTCCAAGTTATAAAGTCCATAACAAAATGTCCACAAGTACAAAAGGTCCACAAAAAATGTCCACAAACTGAACAGTTCAACATTTAAAGTCCTACATACAATTTGTCCATGGAGTGAAAAAGTCCAACATCTATGTGGTCCATCATTTTATAAAGCCCATCATACGAAAAGATCCATCATACGAAAGGTCCATACAAAAAGGACCAACATAAAAGTTGTTCAACAGAGATGAGTTACTGACTGAAATAATCTGTTGGAAATAACAATAGTGTTTCGTTGCTATAGCACTGAATGCTTGTCGACCGGCATTCCCTCAGGTAGTAGTGAGTGGGTGTCTTTTCCACTTCAATGAAGCAATATGGAGAAATGTAGTCAACAGGGGTCTGAGGGCACAATATTTGGATATTGAGAACCCTGAAATATGAAACCAAATACAGGAAATTATGGGACTGCCGTTTATTCCGCTAAATGACTTGCAATTTGTTTGGGATTTATTAAATGAAAGATTTGTGAACGATATCTTGGACTTAGCGTCTTACATTGAAATTACATATATTACTGGTCATCCGGCAAGAGGGGGAAGGCAAGCAGTTCCCCCTAGATTTTCTCCTGAGACATGAAACGTCTGTGAATTAGTAATTAATGGCAAACAGCGTACGATTAATGTGGTTGAAGGATTGCACTCTCAATTTCAATGCCTTGTAGTGGCACATCACGTAAACATTTTGCGATTCATTAGCCATTTGCAACAATATCAATCGGAAACAGAACATTTAGTAACCCAGGTCCTTGGCGGGCATACAAATATTAAGTGGCCAGTAAATAAACGGTATATCAATAATCAAGCGAGAATTTTCAACACAGTCGGCAATTACCAAGATTTACAAAGATAGGAATGAAATTGTTCGATATCCTAGAACGATATCATACCATTTGAAATTATATAGTGACCATCAAGATGAACAATAGATGTATATTTTGTATTGCATATGTAAAATATATAACATAATTGAAATGACAATAAATTTCTCGGCACTTTCCTTACAGATTTCCTTGTCGGACATTTTAGGGAAATGGACGTAAACGTAGGACATTTTTAAGAAGAGGACTTCCTGACAGTGGACCTTTTCAGGTAAGGACATTTTTATGACTTGGACGAATTTTCTATGTGGACATTTCTAAACGTTGGACATTTTCTTAGAGAGGACCTATTGCAAAGTGGACCATATCTCACTGGAGCTGAAACTTAAAATACGACTGAGGAGCAGAGAAATATTCTGAAATGATACGAGTTTCCATTTAAGGGCAGTCGATAGCACTCGCAGGACAGGTTGGGAATTCATAGCTTCCCATACAATAGGCCTATAACACAATGCGCCGCACCAGATGCGAATGTCCATAGTATTGTCGATGGGATTCGAATCTGCGATCTTAGCGTTTTTTTGAGTCATGACATCACGGAACAATAAATCTTTAGATCTAAGTCTATCTTTTTCCACATTCTCTTCTACTGCTCTGACATTCAATAAATTGAGATACTGAGTCCTACGTTACATCGAAAGCTGTTAACTTTCTCTGGATGAACGTCTCATTTTCAAAGCTCTGATTCTCTGCAAAACCAGTACAAATGCAGTGTAGGCTACATGTATCGGTGCAGTTACCTAATGAACTACTTAACACGCGCAACACGTGACACGGATACAGTGAGAGCTCTTCCGTGTAGCTTTGCTCATTAGACTCCCGTTATTTTGCAGATATTTCCCTCTGTTTTGAGTCATTTGGGTTGTAACTTGTTTACACAGAGACGCCTCTACCCGGATGACACACGATACGGAAAACTTTCCCTCTTGATAAAGCTGGTTACACCGCCTGTGGGAAGGGCAGAGTGGTGACCGGAATCTTGCGACTCTTCATACTTCGATTTTCTTCATTTAAGGGAAGAGGATGGTATTTTTTTAAACTTTTTTTCCTATTTGGAGTAAAATATTAATTTTTTGTATGTAGAGAGCTCATACCTGTAGAAACTCAACCAAAAATAAATATTTTGAAAAAAAAAATTATTAGGGAGCCCAGATTTGAAAAAAAAATATACCCAATGCAGGATTTTACTAAAATCGATATATCTAAACCATTTTTAAAGGTAGATTCATCCCGTTTTTTGCAATGTACTTGCAAAAGCATGCTTTACAAACTGCCTGTAACAGAATTTTGATATTAGTCCCTACGTTTGTAAAATAAACAATTAAAATTTGATAACATTTTTCTTAATTCCTTTCTTGCAAACAAACGCGCGTAGTTTTAAAATGAAATCAATTAACAAAATTCTGTTACAGAGAAAAGTTTCCTAATAGTCTAAAGAATGTGTGTTCTAAATTTCATGCATGAATCTTTAATATTTCAGAAATTATATCCACTTTTGCGTAGCAAAAAATGAAGTTACCGTAAACCAATAAAAGGGGGCCAGTGATTTAAAAATCCATAGCGCAGGAAATTTAAAAATGGCGTTTCAACATCCGATAAGGACACAAATACCCACCAAATGTTATGAAATACATTCCACACATATATAAAAGTGTACTTTAAAGAAAAAAAACGTTTTGAAAATTCAATTTACCGGAAACAACAATAAAAGAGGTCGAGTGATTAATATTATGCTATGCATTCCACACATATCACAGAGTATTTTAAAGATTTTTTTTTAATTTACTCATTTTTCACCAAAAAATACCATCCTCTCCCCTTAAGGGGTTAAGTACAGCTTAAAAGTTAAAAATATCGGATTTTCAAAATTGTTTTTGTTTAATGCACAAATTATTCCAATATATTTTAGTGAAAAAATATGTTAATATCTGTAATAGTTTTTGAGTTATGATTTGAAAGTCAGGGTGCTGCAACCCCAGTCCCTCTTGACAGTGGATAGCGCCATGTCCACTCTAAAAAAAAATGTTATTTCTTTTTGCAGCTAATGAGAAAGAGTTTGGAGATTAAATCTCTCATATCGGTAACCATTTTAGTAATAACTGCTTGTTTGTAAACACAAGAACGTGATTTTTGGTTTCAAAAAATTATAGACTACTTAAGAAATGTTTAACGCTCATTTCCTGTAAATTACGTTTTCAACAATGGTTTCCCTGATAACTCAACAACTATCCAACATTTTGTGATGAAACTTTTTGTATGTATTTATGCATGTTATATCTATTAAATTATGGAAAATCACTTCCTTATCTTGAATGGATTTTCTGATAAAAAATAAAATCATTTAAAAAATTGTAAAATATCAGTATATTGCTTTAACACAAAATTTAAAAAAAATGTATTATTTATTAAGGGATGTGGTTGAAAGAGCATGATATTGTAAACAAGTTGAAAAATGTCCTAGTTATGAGGAAAACGTTTGCACAGTGAACTGACACCGTTTTGGATTTTGAACAAAACATGTAAATACTTTTTTTACATTGTAAAAATAGTTTTTTCATATAGAAAAAGGACAGTGTTTTACACTTACTAATTTTCATTATTATACAAGTTACAGTAATGGAGGACAAAATTGTTGAATATTTCCAAAATTTTACTGCCTTAAGCTGTATCTAACCCCTTAAAGGTATTGATCCATATCTGTGACATTACAGACGTGGACAAATTATTAACAAAATTGACGATTTTTATGATAATTCTGTTTACAAAATTTGACTTTTCAATTTACATTGCAGTTGACAATTTTGCATATTTCCATCATTTCAGTAGACAGAAATATGCAAAAATGTCAACTGTAGTTTAAATTGAAGACTCAAGTTTTGTAAAAATATATAATAAAAATCTTCAATTTTGCTAATAATTTGTAAATTAGCAAAAATGGCAACTGCATTGAAGAGCCAAATTTTGTAAAAATATAAAACAAAAATCTTCAGTTTTGCTAATAATTTGGAAATATCCAAAATGTCAACTGCAGTCCAAATTGAAGAATCGAATTTTGTAAAAATATACAATAAAAACCTTCAGTTTTGCTAATAATTTGTAAGTATGCAAAAATATCAAATGTAGTCCAAATTGAAGAGTTAAATTTTGAAAAATATACAATACAAATCTTCAATTTGGCTAATTATTTGGAAATACACAAAAAGGTCGACTGTAGTCTAAATTGAAGAATCATATTTTCTAAAAATATATAATAAAAATCTTCAATTTTGCTAATAATTTGTCCACGTCTGTATATGACGATTATTAAGCAAAGGTGCAATGTAAATGGCAACATCTATACGAGAAAGCATACACTCAGCCCATCAAAATATTTGACAAGAAGTTACACGTAATTCTTCCATATTAAAAAATTATAAAATTAGACGTAGCGGTGGATCACGTTAGAACTTGAGTCCCAATGGACTATATTTACTTATTTATTTTTAATATCACCCACCTAAAGCTGTAAGTCAGTTATATTTAGAAAACAAAGTTCATATATGATGAAGGATGGGTGGAGCGGAGAAAAATTCTCTCCAGCACCGGGATTTGAAGCCGGGTTTTCAGCTCTACGTCCTGACGCTCTATCCACTAAGCCACACCGGATTCCCATTCCGATGCCGGATTGAATCCTCTCAGTTTAAGTTCCACCTCTTAGGTTCCCTATAGTGGCCAACCCTCATGCACTGCGTCACAGATGTGTCACAGTGGCACAATGTCCAATACATTAATGTGCAGAGGTGCACTCATTACGAGTGACTAAAGGCTCATTCACAATGAAAATTAAACATAACGTAAGCGTTAACTTGAGAATATAAACGTTATGGTAAAATCAAGATCATTCATGATGGGAACATAAACATAACAGCAAACATACTTGGTAACCATGGAAACATAACAACGACGACATTTCCTCATATTCTGTCATATACAGTACTTCAGCTCTCCACGATTGTGTTCTGTTTGAAAAAAAAATGTTATGTTTTATTTAACGACGCTCGCAACTGCAGAGGTTATATCAGCGTCGCCGGATGTGCCGGAATTTTGTCCCGCAGGAGTTCTTTTACATGCCAGTAAATCTACTGACATGAGCCTGTCGCATTTAAGCACACTTAAAGGCCATCGACCTGGTCCGGGATCGAACCCGCAACCTTGGACATAGAAGGCCAGCGCTATACCAACTCGCCAACCAGGTCGACATTCTGTTTGAAAATCACGTAAGCATAAGCATGGAAGTTTGGAGTTTGCAAACTTTCATGTTAACGTCTTACGGTAATGTTTATGTCAATGCTTATGTGAATCATTGTGAATGATCCCATTTGGTAGCCTGGGCGCAAACTTCTGTGTTTATGTTACGGTTATGTTTAATTTTCATTGTGAATGGGCCTTAAGTGGCCGGGATCAAACGGAATGAGCGCCGTCTTAAATCACTAAGTAATTATTTTCGCATATCATATTATTACGATGTACCGAAGTACATATGATATTTCCATGCAGAAATTCTGCGTCATCATATGATGAAGGCGCTCATTTCACTAGTTTATATGCCTATACAAATTAATAAATAAGATTCTTTAATGCAAACATAGAAGCGTCTGTATTTTTCATCTCATGATCCACTTTTTAAACTTTCTATCTTTTAAATATGACATACACGAAAATATAATAAAGTGACACACATAGGCTACTGTATGCCTGGATTCTAACAGCAGTCTCCAAGGAAGAAAACAATGCATACCAGATTGAGCTATAGACGAGATTACTTGTTGGGCGATGGGATTAATTCGTGATAAAAGGTAAAGATAACGAGCTTAGGTTATTCTGGAATATTTTTATTGGAAAGTAAAAACACATGAAATTAATAAAAATGCAATTTAGTCTATTACAAAAACACATCTGGTATACATCGATTGGAAGATTTAAAGACAGATAGTCGAACAAATTTCTTGTTACAATATAGACGTAGCGGCCTATGTTACAGCATAAATTTAAACAGCACAATACGTACAATTGCTCACTTTATATAACTCAGTCCGACTGCCAAGGAAAAGAACATTAATTACTTTGCGTCCTACGCACGTCGCTATTATTAATGGGGAGACAGGCTTTTACTGTGATAATAAAAATTTCCACACGTTAAAGCATGGAAATGAGGTTCTGTAATGCATGAATTGCATTATTCCTAGCAACTTATATGCACATTTTTATATAAAATCACAGAGGTCTCTATTAAACGCATTAAAGCATTCTACAGATTCGTCACGATCAAAATAGCAATTCAGTGATTGCGGCTGAGATAATTTCATTGTTCTTGTTTAGTCAACTCTCCGAAGACAAGTCTGAACCTCACAAGTGATACCAAGAAGGCACCACTTATAAGGCAACTAGACCAGGAGATAATGCGGGTAGGGTGGCTAAATCATGTAATAAAAAAGGACAACATACAAAACTATACCAAATTTCTAGGACTTTTTATAGACTCCAGTTTAACATGGGAAAAACATATCGAATATATATGCACAAAATTATCAAGAGTTATATATTTATTAAAGAAATTAGTGACTTGCGTTTCTCAAAATTATTTAAGATGTGCCTACTTTTCGTTCTTTCAGTCGATAATTAGGTATGCCTTAATTTTTTGGGGAAATGGTAGAAATATTGGAAGTGTCTTGATTTTGCAAAAGAAAGCCATTAGAATTATATGTCAATCAAACTATCTTGAACATTGTCGACCTCTTTTCAAACAATCACAGATATTAACTGTCATATATATATATATATATATATATATATATATATATATATACGACCTAGTCCTTTACACTTGACAAAATATAGACAATTACTCATTAATAGCCAATATACATGATCATGAAATTAGAAATAGTGAACAAATTAATATTCCATAGTGCAGACTACATAAAACTAGTACAAATTTTTCTGTCATGGGGATGAAATTATATAATAAGCTTCCCAGTCAATATTATAAGTTACCAACCATTAGTTTCAAAACTAGATTTTAATTAATCCTTTCTACTGTGTAGATGAGTTTCTTAACATAAATTCATAAGAAATTGTTTTTTAATAAATAAAGTTATTTACATTAAGAGTGAAGTGTTTTCATTATTTTTAGAGTTTCAAAATGTTTTGTGTTTTTATTCTAATTAAGCTGTACTGTTTTCAATTATATGTGTATTTTCAAATGTATGTTTTTTGTGACGAAGCCTATCACTGTATGTTTAATGGCTTAATAAATTGAATTGAAGTTCCTTTCCCCCTCCATTGCATACATCGCCGATTAGCTACATATTCCACTAGTCAGACTTCAGATGCATACAAACAATGTTCTTCCTCTGACACATATCGTCAAGTGAGATGTACTGCCTGATAACAGATGTACATATCAGCCAGATCAGAGGATTGTAATTTCATTATACAGGGTGGGCAAAATAAAACTGGCCCGCGGAAAATATATATGAACTATATGAATTTATATGTATAATACTGATGCGGAAATGACCCTGACAATGCAGGAAACCGTTATTTCGATGCAACAATGGGTTGCTGTCATACGTCCGAGCATGCCAATCTACCGCATGCTCTGTCCCGAGCTTCGGTGTGTCATTACGTTTGAGTGAGTGAGAGGAGCAGACGTGTTTAGTGGCCAGTTGAATGCAAGACAAAATGGTGCTCACGATAAAACAACGCGTGTTAATTGTCGAGTGTTATGCGAAGCACAATTCATGGAAAAGGTGTGCGGAACTGTTAGCGCAAGAGTTTCAGACTGGACTGTTTTGGCAAAACCTCCAGCAAAGGCTGCAATGCAAAACTTAGTGGCAAAATGGCGTGGAACAGGCTCTGTAGCGAATAAAAACTGTAACTATCCCATAAGAGTTCGAACACCAGAAAACATTGCTCGAATCATAAATGTAAATATTACTGATTTGGCGGGCCAGTTTGATTTTTGCCACTCTGTACCTCGAAAAAGTATAACTGCTTTCGTTTGAAACAATTTATCTAGTTTTTGCCTAAGTAAATCATGAACGAATATCAGAAAATAAAATTATGGCCATGGTACAGTGATAGTTTTAGAACATCGCACTAGTAATTTTAGTTATACTGCATTAGTTTAGTAATAATAATGACAAAAATTGAAAGTAGTAACAATAATTACAATAATAAAACAACCACTACCTCAAATCTATCCCTCTTTACATTATGTCACACAACTATATGTTTTTTTTTTTCAATTAAAACAAGATAGCAGTAAGCCTACTTCTTAAAAAATGTTTTCTATGTATTACTAGTCAATATAATTAAAACCATTTAAAACAATATAGGGAAATAAGAAGCAGGAAACACATAATCAGTGCCTGCGGAAAAGAAATCTTGACTCTCCTCCCCGGAATCGAACCCAAATTCGCTACATCCACAACCCAAAATATACTTGTGCTACAGCGAAAATATATAAACCATAATGCCAATAAATTTTGTACAGATGATAGTATTGTAGGCATGTTTATGTACGCCTAGTTTAAAATTCATAAATGTTTGATGAAATTTTTTTCACATTGTGATTGCATAGCCCAATCATTAGAGACATCTACCCCTAGTGAAATTAAGTGAAGTTGTAAAAAGATTTCAATTATGTCCAGCAGTGAAGTAGATACGAGAGGTCAAGGGAAAATTTACTCGTAATGTGGGAAATTTTCCTCCATGTGACATCACCTGGCTTCGGCTTAGGGACACAGAGTAACCAGTATGAAGTTTAGAGTACACGGAGTATAAATGACATCATGACCGGTGTGGAGGGGTGACTGCAACAGCACAGGTGGGTCCGTAATGTGCATTGCCGTTGTGTGTATTGCTGCTTTGCTGCGGCGTAGGGACACCTGATTGAAGGTTACAACTCACCTTAATACTTTAATGGTAGACATTTATTGTCTACACTAGGAATGTACTGTATATACTGCATCTGTACAGGGTGAAATATATTTTGTGCCGTACTATGAGGGACACGAAGTAACGGCGAGCTCCATCTCCCACTTCACCCGACCAACACAACACTATCGGCCATGCGTTCTGAACTTCATGCGTTTCTGTGCCCAGGACATCACTGAGTACTACCATCACTGCAGTTTTGCCGTTCATACGTTCAGGTTGATCCGCAAAATAAGCACAGTATTATTTAATCTCAAAACGTCAATATTCTGAAAACATAGCAAGATTCAGAAGATTCACCAACATGCATAGGAATGTTTATATTTTACTGTCCCTATTACTGAAATGTTTAGACCTACACTTTAGTGAACACTTTTTACAAAAAAATAAATAAATAAAGCATGGGCGATACTAGGCAAAAGGCACTCTGGCATCTTTCATTTACAATAATTTCATCCGTGTAACAGCTTACTTAAGATAATACATTTCCACATGATGATGCACTATATCTGCAAGTTCTTAGAACACGGCAGATTATTGTGCGCCTTCAAATGGCTTTGTCGAGTGTGAATCTGCTTACTGCTGCGACGTTGAGATAAGTCAGAAACATTTGAAGCTTCGTAATGACATATCCTTACGTACAGGGTGGGCAAAATAAAACTGGCCCGGAAAATCTGTAATATTTACATTTATATATATATATATATATATATATATATATATATTTATAGTTATAAGACTGTTTAAGACTGATCTTTGTTAATGAACATCACAGAAGTTACTCGAAATGGTTACGGTTTCCTGCACTGTCAGGGTCATTTCCGCGCCAGTCTTATACATATAAATTAATATATTTCATATATATTTTCCGCCGGCCAGTTTTATTTTGCCCACCCCGTGTAAGAATTAGCACACTCTACTGTGTATTGTTGTTAACTTGTGTAATGCTTCAAGCTCTTTTGTACCATGGGCGGCAATAATGAGGGCTCGCTTTGGTCACAATATCTGACAACTTTAAACTGAGTTATAGGTAATGGTTTCCCATTCTGTTTATTTTGTGACAATTCTGTTAGGCATATTTTATTTTCTCCATAAATTTGAGTGCTTGTAATAATATATATCTTTGAATGTATGCTCCACTACAGTTCTCAAAAACATAATTTCTGTCTTCCTCTGTTCTACATTCATGTTAACGTAAGGCAGCAGTGGCGAAAACGTGACTCGCGAGCACACTGTGGCTCGCAGTGGTAGCTATGCATTTCTCTTGCTTCCTACCTCCCTCAATCCCCACCCTCTCACTCACTGGAGTCAAACTCCGTTTTATTTGTATTTGTCTCTGACCTGCGAGTGGCGTATCGTCGCAATGTCTCTCTCGAAACCATGTACCTCTACAAAAACGAAAGTTTCAAGTAGGATGGGAGGGCGCATTTTTTTGCTGCCAATATGATGAAAATATTAAATGTATGATTTGGTTACAAGTATTACGAGGAAAACTGTTGTATAACATAAAACGGTATTATACTACATGTCACTCATGAAGCATTGAAAGGTTAAGTATTATTATTATTACTATTATTATTATTATTATTATTATTATTATTATTATTATCTCTGTACGTCGATCCTTTTTCAGCAGATTTACGAATAATGCGGTTAGCTCTTCAATTTAACTCACAGATTTACAATGTGATGTTAAATGAAAGCTCTAGATGTAAGGACTTGACAGATTAATAATTTTGAGACAGATGTTGAACTTTTCAAATCTTTGCAAAAAAATAAATATCCGAAGCTTCGTACTTCCGCTTGCTCTGTTGAAGTCATGTTCGCTACAACTTACGTTTGTGAAAAATTACTTTCAACAATGAAATTTGTAACAACCAAATTTAGATCACGAATGACAGAAAAATACCTTTGTGATCAACTACGACTGGCAGTAAGTGACATAATTCCTGATTTTGAAACTCTGTCGCAGAGACATTCTGAAGACAGTTAATTTTTG
Organism: Periplaneta americana; assembly: GCF_040183065.1. Classification (NCBI taxonomy): domain Eukaryota; kingdom Metazoa; phylum Arthropoda; class Insecta; order Blattodea; family Blattidae; genus Periplaneta; species Periplaneta americana. The sequence continues at coordinate 153,274,220 of NC_091121.1, forward strand.
GTTGTGATAATGTGTCCCATGTTTTCTTATTCATTTCTTTCTTCGTTACACGTACTAAACATTAGTTTGTAACCTTATACTCTATAAAATTATATGTAAATGCTTGACGTAAGGAAAATGAAAATCCGTTAATAAGTCAGACAGTTGCTTCACTACCCCTTCGGGTGTGTCCGCCTGCCTCCCTCCGCAGGTTACACAGTGGCTCGGCGCACGATCACATTTTCGCCACGGCTGACGTAAGGGGACACATGTGATTTTTAAAAAAATTCTACAATTTCAACCTATCACGAGGGAAATTATCGGAATACAAACTGACAACACTGCCAGTAGCGATGTTCTTGCGGCGGTGGTAGTGGTTGCAGTGGTGACAGTTGTGACTGAGGTGAAGATGATGACTTTCTTTAGTGGGTTATTTTACGACTCTGTATAATTATTTAGCGTCTGAATGAAATGAAGGTGATAATGCCGTGAAATGAGTCCGGGGTCAAGCACCGATAGTTACCCAGCATTTACTCAGAAAACCTCAGAAAAAATCTCAACCTCGTAACTTCCTTCGACCGGTGTTCGAACTCTGCCACCTGGTTTCACGGTCACACGCGCTAACCGTTACTCCACAGGTGAGGATAAGATGATGACGATGATGATAATGATGATGATGAAGAAGAAAATGTGATGAACTTATAATTGATCACATACTTCAGGATACGTTGGGATCGAAATTGAAGCACTCAAAGACATACATACATAACATACATTACATACATACATACACACACATACATACATACATACATATATTAGTGTTCTGTCCATGGGCAGGTCTTTTACTGCAAACCCAATCTTTCCTATTTTCTGCCTTCCTCTTAGTCTCCTCTTATTCTGTCTGTCCACTTCACACGCTCCATTCTTCTCCATATTCACATTTCAAATGCTTCTATTCGCTTCTCTTCACCCCGTCGTAATGTCCATGTTTCTGCCCCCATACAATGCCACACTCCACACAAAACACTTCACTAGTCTCTTCCTTAGTTCTTTTTCCAGAGGTCTGCACAAGATGCTCCTTTTCTATTAAAAGTTTCCTTTGCCATTGCTATCCTCCTTTTGACTTCCTGGCACCAGTTCATTTTACTACTTATAGTACTTCCAAGTACAGTAGAGTCTCGTTAATCTGAACTACGCTAATCCGAAAATCTGGTTAATCCGAACAAAATTATTTTAAGAAAAAAAAAAAACAAATTTATTGTAATACTACAAAGTAGCGAAAAGAAAACATGTATAAATTCACTCAATTTCTTTTACTTTAAAAATTATGAAAATAGCACATTCAAGGGTATTTACAACAATTGAACCGTTCAGAGCAGAAGTGGTGTAAGTCAAAATTGGGTAATGAGTTTAAATTAAAAATTCTATAAAATACAGCGCAAAATAGCAATTAATATGTCATTCGTGCTATCCACCGACTACTAATAGTTTAAATAAATTGAATATTAATTGCTGCTTTGCGCTGTATTTTACAGAATGCTTACTTTAACCTCATTACCCATTTTTTACTTACACCACTTCTGCTCTCAACGGCTCAATTAGTTTTTTCTGTACATAATTTACACATCTGTCATGCTCATGTAATCAGTAATTTTCTGTTGTCGTAATGAAGTGAACCTGTTGGTTGTGGTTCTAAAAATAGCAACAAGGTACTCCCACCACCGTCTCTCAGCGCTCGTGAATAGCATGCTTTGCATTACTTACTTACTTACTGGCTGGCTTTTGAGGAACCCGGGGGTTCATTGCTGCCCTCACATAAGCCCGCCATCGGTCCCTATCCTGTGTAAGATTAATCCAGTCCCTATCATCATATCTCACCTCCCTCAAATCCATTTTAATAATATCTTCCCATCTACGTCTCAACCTCCCCAAAGGTCCTCTTCCCACCGGCCTCCCAACTAACACACTATATGCATTTCTGGATATGCCCATACGTGCTACATGCCCTGTCCATCTCAAACGTCTGGATTTAATGTTCCTAATTATGTCAGGTGAAGAATACAATGCGTGCAGTTTGCGTTGTGTAACTTCCTCCATTCTCCTGTAACTTCATCCCTCTTAGCCCTAAATATTTTCCTAAGAACCTTATTCTCAAACACCCTTAACCTATGTTCCTCTCTCAAAGTGAGAGTTCAAATTTCACAACCATAAAGAACAACCGGTAAAATAACTGTTTTATAAATTCTAACTTTTAGATTTTTGAGAGCAGACTGGATGATAAAAGCTTCTCAATCGAGCATGCATTGCATTACAGGAAATATTTCGGTTCATCCGAAAATCTTGTAATCCGAATAGGTCTTGGTCCCAATTAGTTCGAATTAACGAGACTCTACTGTATTAGAAGCTGTTCACTTGCTCTACTCCCCACTGCCTCATTTAGAACTTGTAAGTTTACCTTTTTTATTTACTCAAAGACAATGAGTCAACATATTCAGAACTGGATCTCGCTATGCACCTACTATATTGTACATCTGTGTTTTATTGCATATTGTACGTCTAAAACAAGGTTATAGGTCTATCGTTTGTGTCGTCGTGATATTCTGCCCGCATTCACAAATGACAAGAAGCACACCAAAACTGGGTATGAGTGCCGATAGTTTATTTATATCGTTCTCTGGATTTCCTCACACCCAGTCCAGCCGGTTCTAGATCCCCGGATTACACAACGCAATGTAGGTCCTGTCTGAGTTGCAGAAGGGAAATAAACTAAACAAACAAAGACGACAAGGACTGTGGGCATTAAACAAATTTAAATACCTGCATCTCTACGCATGTTTTGTAGGCGGCATCTGTTCGCGCAGCGCCTCTGTCCCGCTAACCGCTTCTAATTTATAGCAGAGACCCACCGCTGGCCGTCGCGGCTGTTTTAAAGTGGCTCGCAAACAATTGAATGCAGAAATGAATCAACTGCATTAGGCTGAATGGCGCGTGCAATGAAAGGAACGGACCACCTTGGAGGTCAAGTAAAGAGTTCCAAAAGTCTCGACCTTTAATGGCCCGATAGGTCACAGCATTCATTCATGAAGCTCTCCAGGGGTCAACATGTGTGTAGGGTCAGCGGCTGTTATTTAGTGAGGGGATCTGTTAGTCACCCATTCACACTGTTAATGACTTGTGGTGCGGGGTGGGGGGGGGCTGGGCGTGACAGCTGACAGTGAAGACCGCTCTCGAGCCACGCAGTGATGAAGATGATTCCAACCATGACCTCTTTCAGAAATACCACGCGCCATATCTGGCTTTGACGTGGGTTGGTTTTCACGTTAATTCGGGGATCATCGAACATAGCTGCAGCTCGTTTTGTTTGTGCTGGAGCCATTAGCGTCTAGTAGTAGGAGAGAGGTGAAGGGACCTGCCATGCAGCAGTTTGGTATTTCAGCTCGCTGTAATTATTCAGTTTGCAATTTTGCATTCTGTTTTAAGGGGAGTCATCAAGACTCAAAATGAAAAAAAAAAAAAAAAAAAATTGACGTTTTAATTTTTTTTTTCCTATTTATGAAAGTATGGTTCATTCTACTTAATCTGGTTTTCTGCTTATTAAAATATTCGGATATTTACTACTCTAAATATGTTTTTTAAAATATTAGGCTACTGCATTTATGATGAAAGAGTAATGGAAAGGAGAAAAATTCTCTCCGCCGCCGGGATTTGAACCCGGGTTTTCAGCTCTACGTGCTGACGCTTTATCCACTAAGCCACACCGGATTCCACCCCGGCGTCGGAAGAATTCAGTTTTAAGTTCCAACTCTTGGGTTCCCTCTAGTGGCCGCCCTCTGCACTACGTCATAGGTATATGAACCTAGGACCGAAGTCCACACATGTGCTGACGTGCACTCGTAATGAGTGACTAGTTGGCCGGGATCCGACGGAATAAGCGCCGTCTTAAATCACGAAGTGATTTACGCATATCATATATATTATTATAATGTACCGAAGTTATATATCTGCATGGAAATATCATATGTACTTCGGTACATTATAATAATATATACTGCATTTATGTTTTAGAGAAAAAAAATTATCACTTTTCACACAAAATTACCTCAGGAACTAATTGTCTCAGAAGGCTGTTTGACTTGATTTGTAGCAAAATTAATGCTTCATAAAGTCTGTGTTTCAAGATCCTGCCCATTCTGATTTACTTAAAATATATATATATATATATATATATATATATATATATATATATATATATATATATATATATATATATATACACATGTTTGAGAGGAAGAATTCAGAATAATAATAAACCGTTCAATAACATTGTTTCGTACCGTGTCCCCAAAAAATGTGTTTGTTGGTATGTCAACATTGGAACTTTGTGTACTAATACTGTACTCTCATTTAAATTATGGATACACTGCAAGAATACACGTGTTGAAGGATCTAGTTATTCAAATAGGATATTATGCCTCGAAAAACATGGCTAACTTGGACACATTGCGAATGAGATAGCGGTAACAGACACAACCAAAGAGGCAAGATCCAAGAGAAGGAGAGCAGCATTAGGTGAGCAGGATAGACAAGAAGGTAAGTACTATCAACGTGGAGGGTTTTAATACTTTTTTTTCTGTAATAGGCGAGTTTTTGTGGAAATTTTTACTTTAAACGTGATTTATTTAAAACAACATTTTTCAATATAAATTACCCGTTTTCTCAGAAACTACTAGGTCTATCTACATTAATTTTTTGTAGGCCTACATTGATCAAACATTATTTACACTATTATGTACAGTGTTGTGCATTATAAAGAAAGGTAATTTATTTCATAATACTATAGCCTACTTATTTTGTAAATAGTTTAACTAGGCTTCAGACATAGACTACTTTCAAAAGACGATTGTCAAAAAGACTGATTTTCGTCTCCAGAATATGATCTTCATTGTGGAATATTATATTTTATTTTGCATCCTTCATTATGAAATATCAGTTCTCTGATACAAATTAAGAAATGGTGAACGGGAGAAGAGTTTGGTGCAGAAGAAGATATCAGATGATAGACGACATTAAGATATATGGATCATATGCGGAGATAAGAGGAAGGCACAAAATAGGAAAGTCTGGAGAATGGTGGGTTTTCATTGAAAGACCTGCCCTTGGGCAGAACACAATGAATGAATGATAAAAATTGTCTTGTTCAACACTAAATTGTAATTGTTTAACTCTTCGAATTACATGAAACTAAACACATCTACATTTTTCAATTATTATTATTATTATTATTATTATTATTATTATTATTATCCCATTGTTTTCTGTGTCGCTGTCTTTTATATTTGCTGTGCATTTTATACTGGTTGAGTGGAAGAGAAGGCCTTTGATCTTAACTCTGCTAGTGAAAATTATGAATTACATAAATGAAAAAAATTATTTAAATTGTAGGAAACATCATCGTAGTATCAGTCTTTATCACTATAATGGTTAGTAAACAGTCTATGAGGTCTAGTTTTGAATCATGAATAGAATGTCAATTTCAGCACAAACAAGATGCTGTGGCACGCGTCAAATATGACGTCACGTCAATATAGTCCATGAACAGCTAACCTTATATCCGTACGCCCTGGTACAAAATGCGGTCACTATATATAACTTTTGTTGGGCAAGTCCGTGGTCTAGCTAGGCAACACATGGATTTTCTCCGGATAATTTGGTTCCTCTGCGACAGCCCAACAACAATTCATCATCATCATCATCCATTAAGAGAGTAATGTGGTGCCTGTGGCGCACTCTGGATAGTCTCTGACAAACTAAGTGGTCTACACTTCTCAGCACTAACGACATCTATGAGCCATGCTCGTAAAGTCGGGGTGAATAACGACAAGTTAAGGATCCTACAATTTCAGAGAAAAATAGTCTAATAATTACTCGTATAATTAGAATGTAGCGATCGTTTACAATACGGCAGATTTCTACTCGAAGGTCAAACCGTGTCAGATTCGGATCAATCTTTCTTGAGCTAAATAGAAATAGCCTATGTTGTAAGGTTTGAGCAATATGAAGTTTTCTTTTTTTTTTTTTTTATTTAATTTTAAATTATTTATGTGTACCTAATTGTGTTAAGGTAATGGAGACCTATGAATTTTCAGATATGTTAAATAGTAGAAGCATACAATTCATTTGACACAAGATTATGCAAAATAGCAGGTTCATCAGTAACTGTGTGAAATAACTTGCATAATGAAAAAGCACCTATATTCCATTTACGTAGCATCGATTTTCTTCATGTAACAAAATCATCAAGTGATTGGTCTGCGTATGTAGTGAATATACAAGAACCTCCGCGAAATTTGAGCTCAATATACAAGACGAAACTTAACTTTACTAGCTACTAAATGTTGAAACAATTTTATTTTGACGCGTAAGGTACATTCAAGGAAAAGGAATATTAAAAAAAACATTTCCTTTTTAACGCGATTTTCAGAGGTCAAAGACTTGCACAGTGCACACACTATTAGTCATTGGGCTGAACTTCGTTTATTTTTCCATAATGCCTCATAAAGGCATGTCACTAGCCGACTTCGAAGAAAATGCCGACAAGGTAACCAGTCAAGCGTGAAGATTTCTATTGTGTGTAATTAGAAGAGTAATTTCATGAAAAATTCTTGAGAGTGACATTGTATTTGTGCCCCCATTCATAATAAAATTTCAACGCAATAGTGCGAATCCACGGCGAAGTTGCTTTCAAGCAGTTTGCGACACCTAATTAGCATGGAGCAACGCCGGCCGCTTCCTTTGTGTTTCCACGAAGTGGCGTGCAAACAGCCACCAAGGCGCGCTCCGTACAACCACGATCGCCAGAACACTAACAGCGAAACAATAATACTATAAAGTATCTCGAGCTAGTATCGGGCAGACATATGTGAGCAAAACTGTCCTTTTTCATAAATTAAAAAAAAATAGTTTTCATATGATTGTGTTAATATTGGTACACATCTAGAAATGGTTTACCATTTACCATTGCAAACTATGTCCAAATTATTATTATTTTTTTTAAATTGCATCCGGACCCTAATTTCCGAAAAAATTGAGTTCAAATTACACAATCTGGCAACACTAGATAAATAGTAGCATGGGAGTAGAATGGGACTACGTAAGTCGTTGCTTTCATAGGCTCGTGATAACGCGAACGTCTTTGTATCGAAGCACGTAACTGTACGTGTTCGAATCCTAGTCTCTTCGCTCATTTTTATATACAAAGTTGTTTTTAATATTAACATTTTCCGTTTTTGAAACTTATTTATTTCGAAATGAATTACAGTAAACAGTATTTTCATTTATTGATGTAGTTCCCCATTATTCATTTTTAAATGTTCGGTTGTTTCTTTAGTAGTCACAATACATTTTTACTCTTATTGTACTGTATTTCACTTATTTACAACCTGTGCTCTAAAGCATTACCCTTCATACGACGACAAAGGTCTGCGCGCCTAATAATGTCTTTTTGTACGTTATGCAGTTTTTGAGAATAAAGTTCTTAGGAAAATATTTGGGGCTAAAAGGGATAAAGTTACAGGAGAATGGAGAAAGTTACACAACGCAGAGCTGCACGCATTGTATCCTTCACCTGACATAATTAGGAACATTAAATCCAGACGTTTGAGATGGGCAGTGCATGTAGTACGTATGGGCGAATCCAGAAATGCACATAGTGTTAGTTGGGAGGCCAGAGGGGAAAAGACCTTTGGGGAGGCCGAGACGTAGATGGGAAGATAATATTAAAATGGATTTGAGGGAGGTGGGATATGACGATAGAGACTGGATTAATCTTGCTCAGGATAGGGACCAATGGCGGGCTTATGTGAGGGCAGCAATGAACCTCCGGGTTCCTTAAAAGCCGGTAAGTAAGTCAGTAAGTACGTTATGCAACATAATCTTTTGACAGTCGTTATAGCTGCATGTAGCCGTGCAACAAGACGCATCGGGCTCTGAAGGGATTTATTATTTAAATTAAATACATAAAAAATAACTTGTTACTGGAATCGAACTACTGAACTTCATGTTGCAGTTCTACACTCCTTCACTTTACTCCTAGACTAGACGGCATTTCGGAAGGCGGTCAGCTGCTATATGCGACGTAGCATTTCTGGTATGTGACGTCACAAGCTTGTACAGTATAACCAATCGGAATCAGTCTATAACAAGTACTTCCAGAGTTCGTTTGTTCACGTGTGAGTGTTTCAATACATTGAATAAGTAAAATTAACATTTACTGTGTATATGTACGATAAATAAATGGAAGAAGAGACTGTAAAAAAACAAGTATTGCACAGGCAGGCGCGGAAAATAGTGTTTAAGGTGTATAATTATTTTAAAAACGTTGACAAGCAGAACGCTGCCGGCCATTTTGATGCTGGCTGCAACGTTGCCAACGCGGAAGGAAACGACTGCAGAAGCATGTGTTGCGGGATTGAGAACCGTGCAAAGAATATTGTTAGTGGAGGAAAGAGGATTTGTTTGGTGTCATTCTTACAGTAATCAACGGCTAACGTCATTATTGTCTTTTGATAAATTAAATTCTCTCCTGCGCTATTTGTATTGCACGTGCTCGTGAAGTACGATGTGGCAATGTTGTACGCTGCCTTGCTCTATCTGTCTCGACGCAAACGCTAGCAGACTACCGCCTTCTGAATTGCCGTCGATTCTAGACTATTAAAAAAAAAAGGTAAAAGGTAAAGGTATCCCCGTAACATGCCATGAAGGCACTTGGGGGCATGGAGGTAGAGCCCCATGCTTTCCATGACCTCGGCACTAGAATGAGGTGGTGTGGTCGGCACTACGCTCTGACCGCCTTTTACCCCCGGGAAAGACCCGGTACTCAATTTTATAGGAGGCTGAGTGAACCTCGGGGCCGTTCTGAAAGTTTGGCAACGAGAAACGACTCTAGATTATTACAACACGTAACTGAAGCAGTAAGTAAAGATGGGTTGACTTTATATTCATGCTGCCGTTTATCCAGTGTTTTCAGGTTGTGTAATTTGAACTCCATTTTTTCTCCAAAATTAGGGCCCGGGCGCAATTTTCGGAAATAATAATTTGGACATAGTTTGCAATGGCAAATTGCGTGGTGGCTTGCATGTGCGCGAATTATGGTTCACCTATATAAATAGTAATAAATGGACGAAAAATGAAAGTAAAAACTAAACATGTCTCCCAGGGAAATGAACATATTTGACATAAACGAGTAAATTTTGTTGTGCTTGCGGGGCTTCTTGTTCGACATCAGGAACTGGACTCACACATTGAGTGAAAACAGACTAGCTTTCATTTCGTTTCATTAGCAGCTGCGTTTAGACGAATAAGTACGACTAAAAAAACAAAAATGGTATGAATAGCGTTTAGAAACTCTCTTCCTTAAAGATGTGGTCAACCTTTCAGACTATTAAAACGCTGTTTTCATTCCGGTTACAACGCATATGGAAGGGGACCGCGAGGAAACAAAAGAAATAATAATAAAAAAGTTTAGCATAGCGTTCTAACGAGCAGGAAATAGTGTGCTTCATCATTATCACTAAATTCTCTTTGCGGAAAGAGCTGGCGATGAGATAAAGCCCACATTCGTGACCAGTTCTGTTCTGTTTCAGAGAAGAAACAGATGTATTGTTTCAACTAATCAACTTATATCAATTCTCGTGAGCAGGATAGAGTGCCATTAGTTGGCTCTTTGCTCTCATTACTGCGGCTGAGTCATGTTGCGTCGATGCGGAGCGTCAATAAAATTGTTGCCTTGCCGAAAGTAGGCCTTCCGGCTATTGGAGTCGCCGGAGTTCCGTTTCTATAGCAACAACCAGGATGACTAACAAAGAAATCCCCTCTGCATCCGACATTACTGATGAACGCAGAATGCAATATTTATAGCTAGTAAAGACAGGGAGATTATACTAAGCTAAAATACCACAGTACATTCACAATCGTATTTTATTAATATGGATTTACTTCTTCCTCTTCTTTACCTGTTTTACCTCCTCTATTTTACCGATTTACAAGTCTGTGTGGTGTAGGTGAGGGAAGATATTTTTATGAATAGATACTAGAAACATCCACATATTTCGAGCCTCCCTGGACGTGGGATTAGCACGACACATGGCCACCTCACAGACATCACAGCACAACCACAAGACAACTGAATCACACAGTCCCGAAGACGAAAGATAAAATTTCTTCCATTGTCCATGCCGGGAATCGAATCATAGACCATTTGGTTAGGCAGCGCGTACACTAACTCAGAGCCACCGCATCCAAAATATGGATTCACATATTGTCTAATTCGTCACATTGTTATTTAATTAATTACTAATAACCGAGCCAAAAAACACTATTTACACGATAAATGGTAATAAATAGAACATAATTTTAAGATCAATGAGCAAGTGAAGAAACTGCCGTATCTCATATCCTTGACAGGTAAATATGCACCTCAGGCTTCGGCGCCTTTTATGCAGATCTATGAATTTTCTAGAACTCACCACCACTGCCATCTACCAATCTTTTAACAAGCAGCATGAAACACCGTGGTGGATGATCGATTCAGCGTCACGCAAACATAGGAGATGACCTAGTTTTTGAGACTGAGATGATCAAGGAGAGAAATTGTGAGGAGTGTTAGTGGAATGAGAAGGGAACAACGTGAGAACCCCGTAAAAAACCTCCACATCCTTAGTTTTGTCTATAACACAATAATAATAATAATAATAATAATAATAATAATAATAATAATAATAATAATAATAATAATAATAAAAATTTATACTGGCAGAGTTAAGGCCATAGGTCACAAAGTATACAAGCAGTGAAATTTAACAAAAGTTAAAGAACAGAATACTAACATATTACAAAAAAATAACAGCATAACAAAAACGACACTAAATAATATGAAAATTATACCATATTAGAAAAAAGAAAGTAAAATACAGATATAAAGAGTGGAATATAGGCCTAATAAAAGCAACTCAGTTAATACAAATAGTTAACAGGAAAACATAGGGAAGAATACAACAAATAGAATGTAATAGAATAATAAAAAAAGAAAAAATACGAAATTTTAATCAAATCCACAATAAAACGGGTATAGCCAAAATTTTAACTCGTGTCCGCAGTCACCATAAGCCAGCGTTCTGCCAAATGAGCTATCAAGGCAGCTCCTTTACGACAATGAAACATGGTTTTTGAATTCATACGATATTTTAGCAATCTTACGATATCTTAAAAAAAATTCTGAAGTAATGATCCAGGGTATTAGCAACAACGAAAACACAAATACGGTAATTATGAAAATTGTAACGACATTCAATTTCAGACCAGTTATTTTCATTGAGCCGCTCAAATGTGTAGCCTATTCAAGTGTGTTTCGGTATTCGGTTATTTCTTCCACTCCACTCCTGCCAAACGCTTATTTTCCTCTTCTTCTCTGGATGAGTTACATTACAACAGAGGAAATGAAGCAAAATACCGTTCAGTTAATCTGATTCACTCGAGCGACGTTCGTCCGGGAAGACATTCCTAAACTTTGCAAATAGTTGTGGGCAAGATTTCGGAAGTGTTCTGAGGAAATATTCTTCTCTGCCTCTTCTGCTGTTTCGCCACGAAAGAAATGTAATCTCTTCGAAATTGCTTTTAATGTTAACTTCGTAAGTTTACAAGTTGCCAGCCTCTTATGTTGCACTCTTACGAACATCTCAATGACCGCAGGCAATTTATCAAAAAAGAAGAAGCTGCAGCACATAAGCTTTTGGACTACCCGTGGCAGCCTTCTTAATCACGGAACTTCCAAACTAGGCAAAGTTTCAAGAGGGCTGCAGAAGAAAAACGAGTGGGCGGAAATCTTCAAGCAAGGTAAAGGAATATTGTATTTCCACATTTCATATCGTAAGGGGTAGAAGTACGAATAACAGAAACTATATATGTAATTTTATTATTATTATTATTATTATTATTATTATTATTATTATTATTATTATTAGCCTATTGGAAATAGTCCTGCAGTGCGTGTTTCTTGCATACACCTCTGCACGGTATCAGGAACGAGCAATATAAAAATCTATGATACAAATAAAATTTCTTCTATTCTTCAAAACGGTTCTCTTGCCGCTTTTTTTTTATAAGTCATAACGACTGGATAAATCTGCTTAACACCCTATTGAAAATCACAACAAAATCATATTGTACTATTGGTTTTAATTTTTATTTTAATTAGGTATTTGATTTCTAATTTTGAGCCATTTCTTGTAATACCTCCTTATTGCCAATTGTTGTAACTAAATAATGTATTTAATTCGTAAATTTTAAGTCATCTCTTAGTATAGCTATTTATTGCTTCTAAAATAATATGTTTAATAGCTATTTTATTTTTATTTTTGCCATTGACAAAGATGTTGTTGTTGATATTTATTGACTTTACTGGCTTTGAGCCAGAGGCCGTTTTAGGGTCTTATACGCGCAGGGTGCCCTCTCCAGCCATTGTACATAAATAATAATAAAAATATATTTACATACTGTATATGACACTATTTCTGGCGTAAGTGCCAGTAGGTGTGTGAGTGCGGTGATTGTTTTATTTATTTATTTAATTATTTTTTTAATTATTTTGGTATATGCCTAATTTGTTAATCTGCGATGCTTAAGGAATGGTGAACGGGACAAGAGTTCGGGGTAAAAGATATCAGTTGATAGACAACATTAAGGTATTATATAGGGAGATTAATAGGAAAGCAAGAAATTGGGAAGAATGGGAGATACTGGGTTTGCAGTTAAAGACCTGCTCTTGGGCAGAACACTGTACATACATACTTTTTTTTTGTTTTGAGATTTTTAAGTTTCCCCTTCCGGTGGCAGAAGCGTCTGAATGGATATGGAGACTTTCATGGGGTAATGTTATTTTATTGATCTGCCTCTCTGTTGCTGTTGTGTGTCCTCTCAGACAGTATTCAAATTTCCAACACGTGTATGCGGTTTTGTTTGTGTGTTTTAGTTTGGTGGTTGGGGCTGGTGGTAGTTGTAGAGGACTTTCTCCAGTGTTGTTCTGTTGTTTGTGTTCGGTGGATTTGCGAAGATGTGTTGTGTAGTACCATGATACAATAAATATAGATAAATGCCTTGAGGCTTTATGAAACATATTTTTGTTGTTACAGTGAAAAATAACAAATTGAAATAGATTGAAACACAAAATAATATACGAAGTAACGTCAAGAAGATGTGAATTAAAGTCATGGTCCACGTATAAGTTATTATAATGCCTGAAAATAGCTATTGATCCTTTGCGTGTTTGTTTTTAAAATAACGTGTTTAATCCGTAACTACAGTCAGTGTATTGATATTAGTATCTCTCTGTTGTTACCTATTCCTTTAAAAAGAATATGTTTAACTTGTAATTTTAAGTTAATTTTTCTACTATTCCTTTACTGTTTACAGTTGTTTTTAAATCTTTTGTATTGTCCCTACTATTATATATTGCCCTTCAAGAATTTCGTTATTCGTTATTTATAAGTAATTACTTGTGTTATTATTTTAATTAGTGTAACTTGTAACCGTAAATCATTGCTTGTAATATCCTTTTATTACTCTTAACTGTTCCATTGTTCATGAATTAAGTATTAATTTGAAAGTGAAAGTCAAACTTTGTTATATTAATGTACTATTGATTATATTTTTAAGGTCGTGTATTTACTCTGAAACGGTTAGACATTCTTGCATATCTTTTGCATTGATTATTCCTCAAACATCTCATTAATCTTTAACAGGATCCATTCTTTCATTAAGGTGCATTCTTCTACATAATTCATGTGAATTGTAACTGTGACCACAATTTTATATTATAATTTTACTATTGTTTATTGGTTATAAAATATGTATTTTGATGCCAACTATAACCCTAATATACCTCAGGGTGAAATAGGGTTTATTAAATTGGATAATAAAAAAAATCACAACAAAATTAATTCACCAAAAACTGTCAAAAAGTATTTGTCTCCAGAATGAACAACAAGGATTTCGGCTCGGTAGATCTTGCACTGATGCTATTTTTATAGTAAAACAGGTTATAGCAAAATCTATTGAGTATAATAAACCTGCCTTTTTATGTTTTATAGATCTTGCGAAGGCTTTCGATAGACTGAAACTTAAAGATGTTTTAAATATTTTAGAAGACCATAATGCACCGAATGGACTGATTTTATTGATTAACGATATTTTTACATGTAATTTTAATAGAATAAAAGTGGAGGGAATAGTAACTGAAAAGACAACAGTTAAAAGAGGGGTTTGGCAAGGAGACTCTCTTAGTCCATTACTATTGAATTTAGTAATGAAGAGATTATAAAGGAAATTAAATTTCAGGATGGGAAATAAAGATCTTAATAACTTGTGCTATACTGGTAATGGGAACAGTGAGACGTCTCAGTGTACCCTTCAATGGAATGTCTCACTTTCCCTTTACGCATAGTTCGTTTAAAAATGGCGCCATCACTTCAAAATCAGAATAAGAAAGACGAAACTTTGCCAAACATAACGTCAAATACCATAGTATTAGGTAACAAAACATTCATAATTCTATTTCATTTGTATATCCAATATAACCTTCATTAAACACAAGCCAAAATTTTACTTCTAGGGTGAAAAATTACAAATTATTTTTTCAACACTCACCTTTATAACTAGAATCAAATCGAGTATGAAAATACTGTTACTTTACTCATGCAACATACAACTCCACTGTTACAAACATTTCAGCATCAAAATTTACCATCTAATAAAAAATGTCTCACTGTTCTCCCTGTCTCACTCTATCCACTTCTCCCCTATTGTCCTCGTGGCACCATGGAAGACGAACAGCGTAACATCGCATGATTATGATGATTTTTGGAGCAATGGTGGAATGTCGGTAAGGGAAACGAGAGCATCCGCAAATACCTACCACAGTTATAAATTCCATCTGGACCCGCCAAGATTCGATCTCAGATTACCAGCTTAGAACGCCGACGCAATAATCGTTCAGCTAACGATTCGCTTTGCTGCTGAATGTTCCAGTGTCTAATTTTAGTTCGCTCTTTGATACACTATTTCGTATAGGATACTACAGTTTATGGATCTCAGGATAGACCAACAGCTTGTGAAATGTTTACAGTTTCTAACCTACGTTCTTCCAGCTGTGCTCAAGCGTGTGCGATAAAATTCCGTCCACAGGAATAACTATTTTCATCGGGCGCATTCTCATAAAACTTGACTTTTTCGTCTACTAGATTTTCAAGTTCAAGATTAAAATTAAAATTTACAAATTATTTCTCACGTTTATTATGAGACAATTGCATTTCTCTCTCTGGCCATATGCGGTAGTAAAATGCAAAACTAGGTTAGAAAGGAAACTTAAGTCTCATATAACAAAGGACAAACCAGTACTCTGTATGTTAGCAAATCATGAACAGAGGAAAATGTGACAAAATAAGAGGAATAGAGACCTGTAAGAAAGGACATAATACTGAAATACCATAAGAAACAAGAATTTAAATAGATAGACAAAAAGACACATAGATAAACGGATACATCAATTAAATAGGTACATAGATTAAATACATAGATACATGGACATACATCGACAAACAAACAAACAAACAAACAAACAAATAGGCAAACAGACAAACAGGCAGATAAATAAATAAATAAATAAATAAATAAATAAATAAATAAATAAATAAATCTTACACGAGTGAAAAAAAAAATCATGAAAAGACAGAACAAACTCAACTGCTTCCTTTCGCAACAGGAAATGGTCTTAGTTACATATAAGATAATGATCATTATAACTGCCAAGCCCAGGTTCGTTACAATTTTTGAAGAACATTTCGTAAATGTTATCATCATAACATTGTATTTCCTTACAGTAGTAGAATTAGCTTAAGTAGCTACATTAAAACTTATGCTGATTACTTATTAAATTTAATCATATTTTCCCCTCACTGCTTTTTATCTGTTAAAACTGCGTGGTCCACTTATGGAGTAACGGTTAGCGCGTCTGGTCTCGAAACTAGATGGTCCGGGTTCTAATTCCGATCGGGGCAAGTTACCTGGTTAAGGTTTTTTCCGTGGTTTTCCCACAACCCAATACGAGCAAATGCTGGGTAACTTTCGGTGCTGGACCTAGGACTCATTTCATAGGCATTATCACCATTTTATTCAGACGCTAAATAACCTAGATGTTAATACCGCGTCGTAAAATAACCCAATAAAAAAAAAACAAAACAAAACTGCGTGAAACGAACTTCCAACGTCAAGCATTCTTTCACAGTTTTGATATAAGTGACAATTTTCCGAAATAGTTTTAAGTATTAGCATTTAACAAACTGAAACTTGTAATGGAGTTACTATCGGCCTACTGTTTTCAGAAACAGATTCGTTCCTGTGGGAAATGGGTGTATTATCCCCGATGTCTCCTTATCGCCCGACCGTCTACACCCAGCATAACATGCAATCGCAGCAGTGCCAACTATCGTGTTACTGCAGGCTGAACAGTCAGTGGCGATATTCTTCAGGGATGCGATAAGTATCGAGGACGGATTAAGTTCTGCGGGATTGTGGTACAAACATATACGGCGGCAATTCTATTTCTTGTTTACCTCAGAGCTCATCTCAAACGTCTGGATTTAATATTCCTAATTATGAATAATTTCAAGGAAAAAATTGTTTCGCGGCCGGGTATCCGATTTGCATAATACACATCACTGTTCGTTAACAGAAAACCATAATTCGGTCACACAGAGTTTGTGTGCACTCAAGTTGGGTCTTTGACGGCCTATCAGCCACTTGAGGTATATGGATATAAAGGGAAAAATTTGAGCCGTTGTCCGTTACAGTTCCTGGGTAGCTCAGTCGGTAGAGCGTTCGCACGCTCAGCCAAAGGTCCCGGATTCGATACCCGACCTCGGAACAATTTTTCTCTTGAAATTATTCAAATCAGCTTCACAGGGAGCTATACCTGAAAGCCAGATTTGCATTCCTAATTATGTTACGTGAAGAACACAAAGCGTGCAATTTTGCGTTGTGTATTATCGCCGCGCCAGCCGGAGTAACGACCGGCGAGACTTTGATATTTATAAGTCATTGTTTGTCGCTTGTGATTGTGGTTCTTTTAGTCCCACCGCTCCAATCATATTCTACAAAAACAGTTGCCGCCAATGGAAATCCAGGATCGCTTTAGAGCAGTATGCAATCGACAGGTCTGTTATTGTTGTTAACCTTTTCTTTGATCTGCCGGTCGTTACTCCGGCTCGCGCGGCGATTATAACTATTTCCATTCTCTTAACCCCAAATATTTTCCTAAGCACCTTATTCTCGAAGACCCTTAATATCTGTTTCTCTCTCAAAGTAAGAGTCCAAGGTTCACAACCGTACAGAACGACCGGTAATGTACTGTAACTGGTTTATAAATTCTAACTTTCAGGTTTTTTGAGAGCAGATTGGATGAGAAAAGCTCTTTCTTTAATCATACAAAATAAAACTGTTCCAAAGAAGTTATCTGCCATTTCTTGAACGATTTCGGGAAGAAAGTCCGTCTCCTGTATGTTTAATTCTACACCATGCTTTACCTCCTTATATCGTACAGACTTACAATCGAATGCGGTGCACGAGAGGGAATATCTTTTGACCAACACCAGACAGGCATACATTGCGAGCCTGATCGTGAGGTCAATACGGCATAGACTGAGACAATACAGGACAGTATATTGCAAGAGGTAAACATCCAGTTTCATGGTCGAAAATAGATCTCTTCCATTATCTACGCCGGGGATCAAACCACGGACAGTTTGGATGGGAAGCACGTACACTACACACAGAGTCACAAGTGGTGGAAATCTTGAATTACTGAATATGAATAATAAAATTATGAAGTATAGCATTAACTGACGCACAACTTTTTATTAAAACATATTTCCCTTTGAAGTAACAGCTACACGACAATGGTGACATTTTATTAACGATGTGAAACTATTTTCCTTTCCTTCACTGAAACCTTTTCAGTTTAATCATTAATAGTAACATACAGTAGAAGAAACTCGGCTAATTCCGCATTACGGGTAATTCCGCAGTAGTGCATATATGATTTTACTGCGGCTTTACAATAGCGTGAACGTAAGTTTTGAGAGGCTGTCAACAGGAGGCATGTCCTCTGCAGTGCTATAGAAAAAAATCAAAGATATTGGTCGACACCTCTGTCGGCAATACAGTGAAACATCGAAAGTTGGCTGTTTTTCGTGTTTTGCTACACAGCTGTGAAGAAAGTGAGCATTGTTACATATAAATATTGTTCCTTTTATGTTACTGTCATAAAGTATTTTATAATTATTTACTACTACGGAATTAGCCAAGTCCTACTCCGGATTTATGAGAACTGTTGCGGAATTACCAGAGTTGTTCTTTTTCAACTGTAATGTATGTACAACTAAATATATTTGAATTTTAATAGGTCTCTTTATCTCATTTGGTAATGAAAGGTTTCCTCCATGTCTACATAAGTTGATAATAATTTTTAATAAGCATTTTGATGAAAAATATGATAGATTTACTTCTTAATATTGCGGAATTAGCCGAGTCTCCTCTACGTCTCTTTACTTTCAGTGACATAAAAATAGTTTTAAATAATGAATTTTACTGGTAATTTATTTTAAGTTACTACACACTCTTTGACATGGAAAATGGTCGATCTCCTGTAGCGTGAAATCGTCCAAGTGTCGTTCGGATTAAAGCGAGATTCACATGGGCACATATCGAAGTATGGAGATCCGAGGATGAAGACAAGTGATAAAAGGGACGTATCTCTATGTCAAGAAACGTCGTATTCTCTACGTAGCCTTTATGGCTTAACGATAGAGCTCTTTTTTTCTCGTTACAAACACCGGGCTTCGAATCTATCTATATAAAACGCACGCGTGTAAACAGCGCACACGATGATTCCCGAGCTATTTCGAGGTGGGACTTAGTCTCTGAACAGCGACAAATTTCTGTGTCAAAGTGTGTACATTCTAACACAACCTACACTCAAATTCACACTAGGAAGACACTGTTAGTGTTAGGAGAAACGAAGACCTCTCAAAGTTGCCACAGCTACAGCAGTTTCCTCTCCTAGTAGCGATTATACCATGTTAGACTGGTTACATCTAAACAAAGCATTTCAGACGCGATTTCCTGTTTTTAATTTGTTTGACCTACCCAAGCATAAGGAACAGAGTAGGAGACCCTATCGCGTTTTGGTCAAGAAGACCTTGAGGATGGAAAGTAGGTCCAAATCGCTGAAGAGATCAACTGTCAGTACATGGTTGAAAAAGAAAGAACAAGCCATCTTCACAAACAATATAACAATTAACCTATCTACAAGAAGCAAACAAATAACATAAATATAAAGAAATAAAAGTAATTCAACGGCGAAGAAACATATGAGAAGAGCAATTTTATAGCACACACATACACGGATGTGATTTCAAAAGATACGTTCTATATATTTCTCAGCTTTCTTGCTCATAGCAGCGAAAGAAGTGAGTAGAGTAAAGCTCTGACTACTTTTATTACCGGTGAAATAGCCCTTAGCGTCATTTATAAGAGGGAGAATGAGCTTCGGAATATTATGGCAGTAACAGTGTAGGTAACAATCCATCAAGCGGGTGTGAATTTGATGGGGCTGGATACTTCCAATGATTTTAAAATTGTGAAGAACATCTCTTTAATCTCTCTGGAACAATTTACTATATTTCTACAATATAGAACATGTTGGTATATGTATATAAACGTATATTTTTAATCCCTCTCGAACACTTTACTATAGTTCTACAATATAGAACATGTTGGTACGTGTATATAATAGTAATATGCGTTACAAGAGCGGTATGTTGAAGTTTTCATGTTCGAGGAGAAGTTTGAAAAAGTGAAACGTAGTTGAGCTTTTTTAATTTCCGAGAATTAAAAGAAAACATACCGCTCGTGTATCGTACTTTATTTTGTGCGAAGATCGTTTATTACATACCTGAAAGAGAATTTCTAATTAGTCGCAATGGAATCTCCATATTGGTTTCTGTTCAATGACGGCAAATTTGCAAAACAAAAATATCTATCTTCAACATTGTTGCTTTAAAATGTTTTCTGTGTTTACTATACTCCAGCAGACCGTGATATACGTCTGTCTTTTTTCCCCCCAGTCTATAAATGCGAACTTAAAACAAACGGCTTCCTTAATGTTACATGCATCACGAAATGCAGTAACTTTAGTGGAGTTGTAGAGTTTACTTAATTTTTGCAAATATTTAAAAACAATAATTAACAGTGCAATTTAGGTGAAATTGCAGTGGTAAGTTTCCAATTTATAATTATTACTATATTGAACGTCTCTAAAAATAATATGTTAAAAGCCTAAAGCAGTAAAATCAATATGTCACTTAAGCGCTAAGAAGAGGGAAATTGTTATGTGTGTTCGGTTGGGAATACTGAATGTGGAATTTTAGACTTACCGCGGGTTGGTTTTGTGCGGAAACCAAGCAAATACGCACGATCTCGCACAAAAATATATTTTCAGTCTCTCTCGAACACTTTACTATATTTCTACAATACAGAATATGTTGTTACTTGTATATAAACGTATATTTTAAATCTCTCTCGAACACTTTACTATGGTTTTTACAATGTAGAACATGTTGGTACGTGTATATAAATGTATATTTTCAATCTCTCTTCAACATTTTACTATATTTCTACACCACAAAACATGTTGGTACATGTATATAAACATATATTTTCAATCTCTCTCGAACACTTTACTATACTGTATTTTTACAATATAGAACATGTTGTTAAGTGTATATAAACGTATATTTTCAATCCCTCTCGAACACGTTACTATACTTCTACAATACAGAACATGTTGTTACGTGTATATAAACGTAGGCCTATATTTTCAATCTCTCTCGAATACTTTACTATGTTTTTACAATATAGAACATGTTGGTACGTCTATATATAAAAGTAAATACTCCACAAACTCTCATATTATGTTGTTCTCACGGACGCATAATACGTAACGTGCCCGATAAGAGAGTTTTCCCGGCTTCAAAGCACACGGTGTTACTCATATTTACACTCTGCTGATTAAGTATCTTGTGGTTACATCTCTCAAGCTGACAGACTACGCGTACTTAACAAGCGGCTTGAAAATACGACACACGAACGTAAATCGCCATACAGCACTGATTTACAACAGATCGCTGAATGATCCGTACACTCGAGTGCATTGATGATCGGACTGATCGGACGGTATAAACAAATGCTACCTATCACACCCCTCCCTAATGTACGGTGGCAGTTGCAATCATTAACAGAGATAAGGTCCAATGCAAATAGTCCAATGAGCTAAAATTTCCAACTGAAATTGTCTAGACAACAAAATAACCACGATATAAAGTCCAGAAGGAATTAGCCTAAAGTATGAAATGATCTAAAACTTAAACGGTCCAGATAAACATATTGTCCGATTAAGTTATGGCCCAATGCAAAAAAAAAAGTTCTATAGAAATATAGTCCAATAGAAATGAGGTACAAGCTGACAAAGTCCAACGGTGAAGTCATTGAGGTTTAATTTGAAAAAGTCTAAGTTTTCATTATTGTAATGTTACCAGATAACTATAATTTCAAAATTCTCATGAAGTGAGCTGTAAAGGAATTTCGGGCAAATCGAACATGGCAGAAATAATGTTGGCGCAAAAAGATAAGCCTATGTTGCTGTAAAGACAAAATTTATATCACTATCATTCGGAGAACCGAAATAGAAAGTCAAAATATTTGAAATGTTGTAACAGAAAAGTCTGCAATGCAAGATGTGTTACAAATTCAGATATGAAGGGTCCAGAACCATAGTGGGCCAAGGTACTGATTAACAAGGTCAATTCATAATATTGGTGCAAGATGTGATGTTTACACCTGCACATAGGGTGATATTTGTGTAAATTCTTCTATTCTGCAGAAGGTATAGGAGAAGATGCTTGAAAATCAGAACTGAAGAGTATAAAGTATTCTGTGTACGATTTGATGCTGAAAATTTGTATTACTTTTTTATGAAAAGTTTGAATCTATATTTTGAGCTTCATATTTCGCAAAATGGGAAGATGTGAATAAAAAATGGCATTATTATGTTGCTCATATCCACACAAAACTATTGAAATGGTTTTTTTATATACCGAGAATACTCGTGGGTTACTACAAAAAATAATGCACTGGTTTCAATCGGGATAAAGGAACAATGAGATCACGAAAGATCTGAATAACAGGAGTACGTTTGAGGTCATGGAAGAGAGATTTCAGGCATAACACTGATTGGATACAGAGAACTGGTAGCAGGGAATCAGAAGAATATCATCATAATCATCTCTCAACCTGTACTGAGTTTTATACGGCCAGACATGAGCTTCAGGATGGAAGATACGTGAGGGTACACAATTGGAATCACCTTAGACACCATCACAATGACCAGCATTATTCATTGGAAATCTACATCTGCACATTCAACTTTCATTATAAAGGAAGCAACAGAAATACTTATCGTTATTTATATCGTAAGCAACAATTTATCCACCAACCACAATTTTAGTGATAACACTCAATGTATCATCGGCTAATAGGCGATCCAAAGGGTCGTGTACCCCAAACTCTTGATTTAAAAATAATGCAGAATGTAAATTTAACATGGGAATTCCTATACAGTATAAGACACATGGGTGGAAAGTTTGCGCGACAAGTGATTACAACAAACACGTCCTGTGATATATGGCAGAAAAGTCGTCAGCAACTTGAGGTCGTTGGAGATTAAATGAGAAAGAGAAAGAATAAAGCATGCATAGAATAAAGCATAGATGAGAATCTGAGACCCTAGTGCACCTGCAAACTTAATGACACTATGGGAACAAGGGGGACGAGCAGTACTAGGCATAGCAATGGTTCAGTTCGGCGAAAAAACTCTTCTTATAAAGAAAAGGCGGTCCTCAATCACATCCCACAGTATGCTTCGTAGAAGGCGAATAAAAGGGAAATTCACTGAGATAAGGTACTTATTAAATTATTCATGGTATGGAATCAATCCAGAATAAACTTAATACGAATTTTCATTACTTTTACAACACCTCTCAACTTCAACAACTGCAGCCAAGTACCAAAAAGTAAAGTAAATTATAACATTTTGAGGCTTTCATTGAATTTATACCGACAAATACTTTTAGAATATTTAATGAAAGAAAGCAAAACGGTATAGTTTAACGTTGTAAGTTTTGATCGCGGGGGGTTTGAATACCGCCGTACAGTATTAACGTTTATCAATTTTTAAGATATTGATATGTATTGTGTTAGATCAGGCCTGCACAAACAGAGCTCAACGAGCGTGCACGCTCCTTCGGAGCGGGAGAGCGGTGTTTACCGCTCGCCGAAACGGAGAGGAAGATATGTCAGAATAACATAGACTTGTTATAGGTAGAGGAGAGAGTAACGACCACTCAGCTATCTAGTGGAGTGCAGTGTGTAGGCCTATTCTCAGTAACTGTTTCACGTTGCTTAACTGCTACGGTACAGAATGGAGGAATCTAAAAGACGGAACATAACATTTAACGATTTACAGCTCGAACTTATTGATCTTCAATGTGACCTAAGGGCTAAAGATCGTTTGAATAATAGTACTAGCCTGGTTGAGTTTTACAAGACTAAACATTAGCAATAATATCCACGACTACACAGGCTGGCTGTGAAAATGATTGCTATGTTTGGCTCAACATTTATATTTGTGAGCAACTGTTTTCTATAATCAACTTTAATAAAGGCAGACATCGAACATCTGTAACTGATGTTTCATTACGATCAGTTACTGTTCCTTTCAGCTGCAAACAGCATAAAACCTCGTTTTCATGTACTGATAAACAAAAATATGACAATATGATATTGTACATTTAAGTAGCTGTAGAATTTCTATTACTTCTGTAAAATAAATATCTCTTTATTAATTAATAAATGTTCAAGATAGTTTTGCAAACACTGAACGGGAATTCATTTCATAAGCACTCGTAATAGTACTTCCTTTTGTGTTTATTTTGTACGAGTTCACCCCTTCTCCAATCCACCCTTATACAGAGCGCAGCTAATATCTGCATTCCGCTCTTGAGCTGTGAGCCGGCTCGGAGAGCGCAAATCTTGTGCAGGTCTGTGTTAGATGGATGTCTGTCATCAAACTGACTTCACGTCACGAGTCCCACCACGTGTTCGTCCAATATCAGGTCGAAAAAGTACCAGATATGGGTAAAGATAAAGCTCCGACAACACAGGAAAACCATCAGTACACACATACACATAATACTTTTTCTTTATATTTTTATCTCCTGCGTTGCATAGAAGTATTCCGAACCGTAGAATGTGTTCACATCTCCAGCCATTTGTGTGTTGTAACGTTTGAAAGTTCGTGCGTTTATTTCCATAAGAACAGGTAGATAATCACTATGTAGAGGGCTCCAGGCATTTTGGATATGCTTCAGGACGCCACCGTACTTGGTAGTGTTTTTTGTGTCTTCTTAGAAAATCTGGACAGATTCCTGCTATTACTATACAATGTTAGTCTATTCCTTTCTCACGGTTTAGACCTGATCTCCACTACTTACAGGCCTACAAGTTCAATAAAGAAATGAAACATGACTATTCACAAATGTACAGACACAGAAACAAAAGCACTGAGCATGCGCAGTATGTTATAACTGGAACTTGGAAAATTCAGGTGGACCAAATTTTGTTTCCGAGTCTAGACAATGAAAGAAATGAATGCAGAAAATAAAATGAAACAAAAAGGATAGATGATCCAAGGAGGAGAATAGAAGCAAATGTGAAAAGCCTGTGCCATGAAATGTGGCACATACTTTCTTATTCTAGTTTCATTTTTTCGTCATGTTACCAATAATGTCTTATTTTCTGATAGTTTTCGTGACCTTTCAACCAAAATACATAAATAAACGAAGTTAATCACTGTGCACCATAACAAAAACATCGTCGGATTCCATGTGTTGCCTGCCGATACGAAGCTGCGGATAGTCTGTTCGATTCCCGTTTGGACTGATTACCTGGTTGAGTGTTTTCTCGCCGAGGTTTTCCCAATCGCAAGGCTAATGTTAGGTAATCTATGGCGAATCAACGGCCTCATCTCTCGTCAAATATCTCACTATCATCAATCCCATTGACGCTAAATAATATCAGTTAATACAGCGTCGTTAAATAAAAAACTTCCATGTGCAAAAAAAAGGGCTTTTGATAAAGTCCCAAAAATGTAAAAATCATGACTTAGATATTATAAACTGAACACTTTACTTACTTACTGGCTTTTAAGGAACCCGGAGGTTCATTGCCGCCCTCACATAAGCCCGCCATTGATCCCTATCCTGAGCAAGATTAATCCAATCTCTACCATCATATCCCACCTCCCTCAAACCCATTTTAATATTATCTTCCCATCTACGTCTCGGCCTCCCCAAAGGTATTTTTCCCGCCGGCCTCCCAACTAACACTCTATATGCATTTCTGGATTCGCCCATACGTGCTACATGCCCTGCCCATCTCAAACGTCTGGATTTAATGTTCCTAATTATGTCAGGTGAAGGATACAATGCGTGCAGCTCTGCGTTGTGTAACTTTCTCCATTCTCCTGTAGCTTCATCCCTCTTAGCCCCAAATATTTTCCTAAGAACCTTATGCTCAAACACCCTTAATCTCTGTTCCTCTCTGAAAGTGAGAGTCCAAGTTTCACAACCATACAGAACAACCGGTAATATAACTGTTTTATAAATTCTAACTTTCAGATTTTTTGACAGAAGACTAGATGACAAAAGCTTCTCAACCGAATAATAACACACATTCCCCATATTTATTCTGAGTTTAATTACCACCCGAGTGTCATTTATATTTGTTACTGTTGCTCCAAGATATTTGAATTTTTTCACTTCTTCGAAGGATAAATCCCCAGTTTTTATAGTTCCATTTGGTACAATATTCTGGTCACGAGACATAATCATATACTTAGTCTTTACGTGCAAAAAATCAACTTTGTAGAAATTCACATGATATAGCTATTCGTATAAAGAAATTACTTATGTTATTTTGCTATTTACGAAACCCGGCTTTTAAAACTGACTGGGTTATTAAAAGGTTTTTGCGGTTCATACAGAGACTCCCTTAATAATAATAATAATAATAATAATAATAATAATAATAATAACGATAATAATAATAATAACGATAATAATAATAATAACGATAATAATAATAACGATAATAATAATAATAATAATAATAATAATAATAATAATATAGGCTGATAATAATAATAATAATAATAATAATAATAACAATAATAACAATAACAACAATAATAAGAATAAGAACAAGAAGAAAAAGAAATTTTTACCTGCGCCTTTTCTCTGTTTCAAATGTTGTGTTATGAAAACTGAACTCCCGAAGATACATTGTAGTATCAAAACACCAATCCTCTTAAAACAGTGGTCGTCAGCACTCGCTGAAATGTGCAAAGGGTTAGCGATGCCGTCCCGTGTGCACCGTCGTGCAGCAGGAAGAGATAGAGAGCATACCCTCTAGCAGCTACGAGTGCACCATGGTGCACTGTGTTTTCCGCGGATAAGGGACGCTAGCCGCAGGGTGCTCTGCGCTGAGGACCGCTGTCTTAAAAGATCGACTACGGATAATTCTATTACCTCTTTAAAGTATTTGTAGCTAGTAACACATAGATTCTGAGAGTATATTTGCGACTCCGGCTATAGAAAAGTATTTTTTTTTTTCAAGGAGAAGGTATTTTTTTATTTTGTTGTATTCTAACAATGCGCGACGGCTAGAATTACATTAATTTCTCAAATATTCTCCAAGTCCTGTCACTTCTAAAAGTTTTCTACTGTAGGCAGGAAAATATAGTATTTTTACTGCATTTTCTTAATGGCTATGGTTTGTCAATTTCACAAAATAATTTGCATAGATATCTTTCAGTTCTAAAATATTTCAAGTAGATTTTGAGTAAATGCAATTACACAAAGAATGAACCTAATTGATTTTTTTTACTAGGTTACTTTACGACGCTTTATCAACAGCTTAGGTTATTTAGCGTCTGAATGAGATGGTGATAATGCCGGTGAAATGATTCCGGGGTCCAGCACCGAAAGTTACGCAGCATTTGCTCAAATTGGGTTGAGGGAAACCCCCGGAAAAAACCTCAACCAGTAACTTGCCCCGACCGGGAATCGAACCCGGGCCACCTGGTTTCGCTAACCGTTACTCCACAGGTGTGGACGAACCTAATTGATTTTTCTATTTTTTTGGGGGGGGGGGAGAGTACATATTCTACACTATTTTATTTATCACATTGTCTTACATAGACCTATGTATTAAACAAAATCATGAAAACGTTACAACCAACTTCAAGTATGTAGATCGCAAATATAGGTTATTTTTCAAAATAAGGAATCGTTAATTTTTATTGCATATTATTATATTTCATGTATTTTTAGTTGGTTATTTAACGACGTTCTATCAACTACTAGGTTATTTAGCGTCGATAGGATTGGTGATAGCGAGATGGTATTTGGCGACATGAGACCGAGGATTCGCCATAGATTACCTGACATTCGCTTTGTGATTGGGGAAAACCTCGGTAAAAACCCAAGCACATAATCAACCCAAGCGGGAATTAAACCCTCGTCCGAGCGCAACTCCGGATCGGCAAGCAAGCGCCTCCGTCGACTGAGCTACGCCGGTGGCTTTCATTATATTATTCACGAAGAGTTGACTCATGGATATTAAAATATTATGAATTAAATCTGCCCAATAGTGTAGAAGCAATCGCTGTACATAGCCAAGAGGCAGATACGGACAACGTACCATGAACAATTTTCTCGGTGCAAAGATTGCTAAAAGTGAAAATCTCGTAATCAATTTGTCTTTCAGTGTCACATATTTCCTCCAACACTTACTATTACAATAAAAAAGTAAGAAAAGCAGTTATAAAAAATCCCTATAACTGCGTGAAAAGTTTATGTTATTCATGACTGTTATTGTGTGCATGGTTCGGATTGTAAGGATTTTTGGGACTTGAAATAAAAGTTCCGTATTTCCTTTCATCTCTGTCTTCATACTCTCCGCATTTAAATATAATTACTCCATAATTAGTTACTTCATAATTTCTTCCTCATTCCACAAGGCTCATCTCGAGACAAAAAAAAAAATACAATTGGTAGTCGAAACGACTAAACGAATTGTTTGAAATTTTGACGACTCATGTACAGTAATATCAATATATCATTGCGTAGGGGAATTGGGCCATTTGGGAATTAATATCAGTTAAATACTTTAGAATTATTAGACTATGTTAACTTAACTATTTCCCCGCATTTATTAATCATACCCTTTTTTTTGTAGGAATAATAATTATTAGTTAAATTAAAATTAAATGGAATATTACGTTACGTTTTTCACACATTAAAAATAAATTCATTATTATGTCACATTCTCTTTATATTTTATCATAGCTGGCTGGATTCCAAACTACTTTTTTTTAACATACCATAATTGCAGTCATTCAAGGCCTACTGTAATTAATGAAGTCAACGTATTAAGAGAAAGTATGCGTATGCATGCCTATCTACCAAGATAAGAAATATTTTATAATGCACATTTACAAATGACAAATTTTTATGATAGGAATACTAGTCGTAGTCATAAACTTAGACTACTCTCAGTGGTATTTAATTTAATGAATTTTACAACTTAAGAGGTTATTTAAAAATTCAACGTGGGCGAAAAATGGCCGAATAATTCTGCCTGAAGCCTCCTATCAGGGACAGGGATCTTTTACATGCCATTATCTACGACACGGACCTCCAGTCTTTATTCACTGTCAGAGAAAGCTACACCGAGGATTTTATCGCCCTTAAAAATCCTTGACTCTCAGACGGGTTTGAATCCATAACCCTCTGCTCCAAAGGCCAGCATGGTAAGAGTTTGGCCGCTGAGGACAATTGTATGTATTCTAAATTAGTATAATTTAACAATGACCCTTCCTTTCTGCCTAACTAAATAGTGACATCTTACGTCATAGGCCTACACTAAATAAAACCGATTATTAATTCGTACTGAAAATACCGATTCCAATTACTGTTATTCTACGTTAAATCAAAATTGACAAGTAAAATATTATGAAAATATTTAACAGTAACCTCACTAGAGATTTTGATTTATCTAGAAAAAATTAAAACTCGAGTGGAATTTAATTGACTATTACATGATTAGAAGAAAGCATATAAAGATTAAGTACTCTAACCCAATAAAATATTAACTGACTTACTAAAATTCTATTTCACTAATGTTACCTTCACCAAAATGTTTGAACGGAGCCGCCATTTTCATTCGACTATGTGAAAACAAATGACGATCGCAAAGCATGTTTTATAGTACCGTAAAGAATTTGCAGTTTGAAATGTTGGCAAGCAAAGACAAATGCTAGGGAGGTGATAAAAACAAACACATGCTAGGGAAGTCATAAAATTAAACAAATGCTAGGGAAGTGATAAAATTGTGCGGTAAGCAACCACGATTTGTTGCAAGACGTCCTTTCGTACCGTTTTATTGGTCAAAAGTAGTATGACGCAGCAAAAGTGTAATAGTCACATTAATATAAATTTCGATCGCCTTTAAACATAACTGCTTCATTCCAACAAGTTATTACCTCTTGAGCTATGGAATATATGTGATAACTAGGCTCGAAACTATTACTGAATTTCTTCTATTTTCACAGATTTGTCAGTCATTTGGGCTAAATCTTTGATATCGCCCCACACCACACATGCGACTGACGTCTGATTTATAAGCTTCTTTATGGGTTAGATAGATTAAATGCGTGGATAGCTAAGTGATATTAATTAAGCCGAGGTATGTGACAAGATCAGTGGGTCATTTATTTATTTCTTCAGTTGGTTATTTAACGACGCTGTATCAACTACTAGATTCTTTAGCATCGATGGTATTAGTGATAACGAGATGGTATTTGGCCAGTGAGGTCGAGGATTTATCCATAGATTACCTGACATTCGCCTTACGGTTTCGGAAAACCTCGGAAAAAACCCAACCAGGCAATCAGCTCAAGCGGGAATCGAACCCGTTCCCGAGCTCAACTCCGGATCGGGAGGCAAACGCCTTAGCCGACTGAGCTACGCCGGTGGCATAATGGGTTAGTCGAGATTATTTAAGTGATAAGAGCGAGGGGTGTGAAAATTATTTTAGTACGTTTTCTCTCTCTTGTGTAGTGTTGGGTGAGATAAAGAAGTTTCGCCATAATTTGTTTATATATTTATGTTGTAATTTGTAACCATGATGAAAAGTCAATTATATTAACAGTACTAATATAGGCCTCCTGAGATTTGAAATTATGCAAATGTGACTGATTTTACTTTAAATAACATTAATCACAATGCAACTAGCAAATATAATCGTTACTAAGGCCAAAACGTGATGTCGATTATCTGACAGGCTTAGATGTTTTCATTAAACTACCATTCCATCGGAATTTTAATCCCCTTGAAAGCACGTTTTAAAATTATTATAACTGATCAGCGTTACTTGATCTTAGAAGTTAAAGAACAAGTTACCTTAATAATTTCAGACTGACGTTTTTCTTGTTTGACATGAACACCTGAAAGAACAGGTTACGAATATCAGCAGAAAGAGAGAGTTCGATGCAGTCTCTTACTGAAATAATAATAATAATAATAATAATAATAATAATAATAAAGTAGTAAATCGCAACTTATCGTATGTAATGTCTTGTTTTCTGATAAATCATTTTTCATTTTGTTGTGGGATTGAACTGAAGGCAAGTTATTTAGAGTCAGACGACATTAAGATTGTGTTCTAAATAACGAAAACACTTCAGATGAAATCTGCTCAGACAGAATAATTAAAATGAATAACATACCGCCTCCTTGTAACAGTGTAGGATTCCCGGCGCCCAGTCGTTGTAAACTTCATGTCGAGAACACATCCAACCCACACACACTTAACACTGAAAACCTGTAACTCCAGCCGGACTGTCAAAACTTTCAAATCCGCGGTCCTCTGTATACTACTAGGCACTTCAATTACTATAGCACAACTACGGTCCACCTCCACGCCATTCACTCACATCGTACGCACAATGCTACTCCAGCGATCCTGCTGGCATCTAGAAGCAACTAAAACCGGTTCGTGCTTCAACTGTCCAAGTGACCAATCACAGTTTCACCCAAGACTCCGTAACCATACAGATTAACCTAGTCCTCACTGTGATATAATAAATGTACGTTCCAAACCGCCTCATTCATACATGATAATGCACCAACAGGTTAGATTTAAAAGACGTTGGCGACAATTATATGAATGGTACTAGGATTCTAATAAAGCAGCCCCCATGACGTAATTATAGGGTCGTCGTGTAGGACGGAAGTGGGAGTGTGTTTTTCACAGTGGTTAAATAGCGAGGATGTCGGGATCCGCATATAGCGTGTCCATTTTTATTGTCCGAGATATTCTGCAGGAGATACGTAACATCGAATTCGTTACACTCGTCATTGTTACAATTGTGCTGCTCTTTTATTTTTTCCTCTCTCAGATCTGATGTGAATAATGATGTGCTTGAAAGGGTGCACTCGTTTGACAGTTTCTTCCTTTTGAATCTCGGGGATGTTTCTATTTCAACACTGAATTACATTACATACTTTTTAAACATATCTGTAGCAGCTTCAAAGTCTCGTTAATAAGATCGATGTTTTTTAAATTATTCCTATTTCCTTACCTTCCAATAATTAGGATTACCAGACGTCTGGATTTCGCCCGAATGTCCTGCTTTTTAGATGTGTGTCCTGCGTCCGGCCAGGCATTGTAGAAAATCGTACATTTTCCTGCATTTTGACCCGTAATTGGTGAGGTGGTGGCTGTGAGTACCCCAGCCATTGTAAGAAAAGAAGCCTGCGCCAGGTGGATGTGCGGAGATATGTTTTTTTTTTCATTGCTTATTATGCTGCCTGCTTCCCTAATTTTGAAGGAAACCTAGTTAAAACAAATAAAAGTATTTGATTAATATAAATTAAAAATTCAGTTTGACTATCTGAGTGCTACAAGTTTCTAAATTGGGGTAAGTGCAATCCCCACCTCACCAGATACGTGACTAGAAAAATACCTCACCACTTACGGGTTAATGCTACTGGACATAAAAATACAAATTTTCGCGCGATGTACGTTATAACATAAGTCATACATTTGATCACAGATCGCAGAATAATCTACAATGTGACTAAAGAACATCGAATGACAACCGTGATCTAGCAGGCGGTGATGCTTCGATCATAGAAAAGTAGCGATTACAAGATGCGGAAGCAGCTTTCGATTATCGATTAGTGTACTTCCGGACCTTCCGTTTTCTCTGAGCATGTGAGTTTGAATTCACATGGCGAATCTCTGTAGTATGTGTATAAGTTATGTGTGCGAACTTCAGTTCATTTAAGATGTCGAAGGCTGGTGAAACTAGTAAAAAAATGCAATTTTTTTTATTTGAGAAAAAAATTTCCTTACTTTTCCGAGGGGAGCGGTGAAATCATTCAAAATTAGTGCCACAATTTTAAGTAGGCTATGTCCTGCTATTTTGTGGAAAATCCTACTTTTTTCAGGAAAAAGTCTTACTTTTCATTTTTTACGTCTGGTAACTCTACCAATTATCATCATAAACATGAACAACATTTTATAATCATCGTTGTCATGAAAAATTGAATCCCTGTTGGCTAGTTTAGAGTCCATGCATTTAAATTATGTAGAACAGATCACACTACGTTTTCGTATCCAAAAAATACAGACACGCCATTCTTCCATTATATCAAGATGTTTCAACCAACTAATTCCATTTCAGTGTGCTCTAATTTATGACAGTGGCGGATTACCGGAGAGGAATTTCTGGGGCACAGAGTTATACTTACTTACTTACTTACAAATGGCTTTTAAGGAACCCGAAGGTTCATTGCCGCCCTCACATAAGCCCGCCATCGGTCCCTATCCTGTGCAAGATTAAGCCAGTCTCTATCATCATACCCCACCTCCCTCAAATCCATTTTAATATTATCCTCCCATCTACGTCTCGGCCTCCCTAAAGGTCTTTTTCCCTCCGGTCTCCCAACTAACACTCTATATGCATTTCTGGATTCGCCCATACGTGCTACATGCCCTGCCCATCTCAAACGTCTGGATTTCAAGTTCCTAATTATGTCAGGTGAAGAATACAATGCGTGCAGTTCTGTGTTGTATAACTTTCTCCATTCTCCTGTAACTTCATCCCGCTTAGCCCCAAATATTTTCCTAAGCACCTTATTCTCAAAAACCCTTAACCTATGTTCCTCTCTCAGAGTGAGAGTCCAAGTTTCACAGCCATATAGAAGAACCGGTAATATAACTGTTTTATAAATTCTAACTTTCAGATTTTTGGACAGCAGACTGGATGATAAGAGCTTCTCAACCGAATAATAACACGCATTTCCCATATTTATTCTGCGTTTAATTTCCTCCCGAGTGTCATTTATATTTGTTACTGTTGCTCCAAGATATTTGAATTTTTCCACCTCTTCGAAGGATAAATCTCCAATATTTATATTTCCATTTCGTACAATATTCCCGTCACGAGACATAATCATATACTTTGTCTTTTCGGGATTTACTTCCAAACCGATCGCTTTACTTGCTTCAAGTAAAATTTCCGTGTTTTCCCTAACCGTTTGTGTATTTTCTCCTAACATATTCACGTCATCTGCATAGACAAGAAGCTGATGTAGCCCGTTCAATTCCAAACCCTGCCTGTTATCCTGAACTTTCCTAATGGCATATTCTAAAGCGAAGTTAAAAAGTAAAGGTGATAGTGCATCTCCCTGCTTTAGCCCGCAGTGAATTGGAAAAGCATCAGATAGAAACTGACCTATACGGACTCTGCTGTATGTTTCACTGAGACACATTTTAATTAATCGAACTAGTTTCTTGGGAATACCAAATTCAATAAGAATATCATATAATACTTCCCTCTTAACCGAGTCATAAGCCTTTTTGAAATCTATGAATAACTGATGTACTGTACCCTTATACTCCCATTTTTTCTCCATTATCTGCCGAATACAAAAAATCTGATCAATAGTCGATCTATTACGCCGAAAACCGCACTGATGATCCCCAATAATTTCATCTACGTACGGAGTTAATCTCCTCAAAAGAATATTGGACAAAATTTTGTACGACGTCAACAAAAGTGATATTCCTCGAAAGTTACCACAGTTGGTTTTGTCCCCCTTTTTAAAAATAGGTACAATTATGCACAGAGTTATATGTGGGAAAAATATTTAAGACTCTTTTTTAGTTTTCACTTTTAATTTCATTATGAGAGTTACGATATAACCTATATAATATAAACATAATTTATCACTTTAAAAATGTAAAGTTTTAATTAGACAGTCAGTCTTATCATAATTGAATCCCTCTATTACTAGATTTCATAAGCAGTCACTGTTTTCTAATATCTTATGGGTATGTAGTATTTTTGCGTATCTATTCATTCTTTTCCGATTCGGTGTAAAGAAAAGATCATCTGGATTGCTTCAATTCGTTTGGTTTGTTTATATAAACACACATATATACATAAGATACAGATGTATATTCCGTATAATCTTCAAAATACAGGTGTGTGTATTTTTTCAATAGAAATAAAATTATATATATATATATATATATATATATATATATATTGCGGCAGTGCTGACATTCACTCCTTCATAGTTTCATTGTTCACTTTATTTCGTTTTCTTTCCTTTTAGTTTTTATCGCCATTGTACGGCCAATGACTCTAGTCACGTGCCACTGCATTGAATAATATATATATATATATATATATATATATATATATATATATATATATATATATACTTCACATCAGAGATTAGGCGGTTTTACTGTTCCGTCTTATCTCCATCTCTTCCTCGGGCGTCCACCGCTTCTTTTCCCCTATGGTTTGTAATTATAATATAATTAATCAACGGTATTCTTTCTGTGCTCATCCGGTTCATATGTTGTATCCAATCTTCTCTATTATTTTCTTCTTATTTTTAACGAGTTACTTAACGACGCTGTATCAACTACTAGCTTATTTAGTGTCGATGGGATTGGTGATAGCGAGATGAGGCCGTGGATTCGCTGCAGATTACCTGACATTACCCTTACGGCTGGGGAAAACTTCGGAAAAAACCCAACCACGTAGGTAATCAGCCCAAGCGGAGATCGAACCCGCGCCCGAGCGCAACCAGATCGGCAGGCAAGCGTCTTAGCCGACTGAGCTACGCCGGTGACTATTAATTTCTTGTATTTAAGTTCTTCCCGTATGTACTGTATTCGTTTATTTTCTCGTACGTCCTTCGACTAATCCTCAGAAATCTGATCTCTGCTGCTTCTATTTTACTTTATCTTTTTATTTTAAAATCCAAGAATCGCTACTATATATCAACGTCGAAACAGTCATTACTTTGTAAAATTTTAATTCAGTTTCTTTCCTTGTCTTGTCCTGAAATGTCCTTGTGATTGTCAAGCATACTTGTTGGAATTTATTTACTTTATTTTCTACACCATTGTCGGCATCGAAACTTATCTCTCGTAATATAATATAATACAATACAATACAACATAACATAATATACTTACTTACAAATGGCTCTAGTGAACCGGGAGTTCATTGCTGACCTCACATAAGCCCACCATCGGTTCCTATCCTCAGCAAGATTAATCTAGTCCTTACCATCATATCCCACCTCCCTCAAATTAATATTATCCTCCCATCTACGTCTCGGCCTCCCCAAAGGTTTTTTTCCCCTCATGTCTTCCAATTAACACACTACAGTCAACTTCGGTTATAGTGAACCTCTGCGGACAAGCATATTTCGTTCACTATATCCGAGGTTTACTAAAACCAAAGTGTTTGTTTTTATACTACTGACGTTGCTATGCATACAGTATTAATGTCCACTTGGGACAGACCACGTTCAATATCAGTAATAATGTTCGCTTTATGTTCCAACTTAAACACTTTACGCTTCGACATTCTGAATGTTCACAGTTCGAAACTTGAATATAATCTGACCATGTAGGTAGTAGGCACTGGCCGATTTCGCACCTCTTCCCACTAGAGATATGCCTACTGTGTACTTGGCCTTGGAATTTCCCCGAGTTTACTTTTACAAAGATGAGGGAGGAAGGGTTGAGGACCATTATACTGTAATCCTTCTTGTATTTACCCTTTGGTCATTATTTTACTCCCTTTTACAAAAGAAAACACTTTCTCTTCCAATTCTTCGCATAATCTCTTTTAAAGGAGTCGGAACTAATCCTTCCTTTATCCCTCACTGCGTACACTATCCTCTTTAACATGTTTCAAACTGTCCAGAAATCTGAACAAATCCTTTGTCTTTCAATTCACTTAAGGAGTAGAAGGTTTGAGATTTTGTTCTGAACAAATTCTTGGAGGTTTATAGGAGAAAGGGTTTCCTAAATTACCATTTTGGCAATTTTATAATTACATTTTCTTGGGGGAGTTATAGTTTTAGGTTCACTATAACCGAAGCGAGGGTTCACTATAAACGTAAACATTAATGTACTTTTTAATGTATGCGGGTCGGGACCAAAGATTTAGGTTCACTATAGCCGAATGTTCACTATAACCGAGTTCACTATATCCAGAGTTGACTGCATATGCATTTATGGATTCACCCATACATGCTATATTCTCTGACCATCTCAAACGTCTGGATTTAATGTTTCTAATTATGTTAGTTGAAGAATACAATGTGTGCAGTTCCGTAAACTGGGGTTACTTTGAACACAGAGGAAACTTTGACCATTTTTTCAGAAAATCATATTTAGGTTTCTACATGCTGCACTTGTTATAGATGGAGGTAAATTTGGTATGAGAATGATTTTATGATAATTTACCTCCATCTATAACAAATGCAGTATGTAGAAACCTAAATATGATTTTCTGAAAAAATGGTCAAAGTTTCCTCTGTGTTCAAAGTAACCCCAGTTTACGGTTCTGAGTTGTGTAAATTTCTCCAAACCTGTGTTTGTCCTGACATTCGGCTAAATTCACTTTTGTTCAAAACAAATTTTCTTATTTATTATCCAACACATGACGTAGTCCTATGTAAAACTCCGCGGTTCAATGAGACTTGAACATATATCTAATTTTTTTCTATGTATTCTCTTCTATATTTCCGATGTCAAGATTTCACATCTTCACGACTCTCACACTGCTCGGACACATGAAGGGCCTCCCGTGACATGGAGTTAGCATAACATCGAACATACACCTACGATAACATGGGGCATCTAATTGACAACGTAAAATCTACCATGCCTTGGATGGGATTCAAACCCATGACTCTGAATTCCACCTAACATTGAAGATGCCAACATTACCCAGTAACAAGATGAGTAAGTAAATAAAATATAAGTGTACTCAATGTCTTCCACCAGAGCTTACATTATTATCAAGTTCAGTACACAACTACAAGGAATTAAACAAAGGAAGTTACTAGTTATTGTTCTGAATAATTTAAAAGGACCAATGCAAACATCAGACATTCTGGAAGACTGTTTAAAAAAATAATAGAACAAAAATACTAGCAATAAAATGGTCTGAGCATTCGAAAGAGATACGATTTTTTTGACGCCACTTCGAAGGTTTTCTTGCAAACTCATATACGTTTATGTGAGTACGCATCGAGAAAGTTTTCTTGTTACCGACTCATCGAATTGATCTTAAGTCTCACGGGACAAGGACATTTGCGAACTGACTATTGCCAGGAAAATTTGAATTCCCTCTCTCTCTAAAAAAATGGAATAAGAGCCTTTTGATAGCCCTAGTATAGTAGACAATGGTATGACGGCCATCCAGACAGATGCTTCGTGAGTGTGCATCACAAGAGAAGCAGGCTAGACGTCACAAACTACACCCCCCCCCCCATTTCCCGTTTCGATTTGTTACTCGAAATCATCTCTATGGAAACTAACATATCACTGGGAATGTTCTATTCAAGCAGTGTGCCAGTTTATTGCTTGTGATTAAGCGGAATTCCTTGCAGGCGTGTCAGGAACAAGGTTAGAAATTTGCATTTCATCATCATCATCATCATCATCATCATCATCATCAATTAGGTCTTATCGTAATTTCTCTGTTCTATTTTCGTGCATTCTCTTCGTCGTGCGTTTATCGTTTATTCCTTGAGCATTTTGAAATAAAACAAGTAAAAAAAAATAATAATAATAAGTGAAGAAAAAAGTCGAAGTCGCTTCGGCAATATTAATCTCATGAGGGCAACAACTGCTCCTGCCGGTATTTAAAATTTAAAAATTAGCGATGAAGATAATTATAATAATATACAATGAAAATTGTTTAGGTCCTAAAAGTTGTAAATGTTCACCATTGAAAGAATCCACATATGTGAAATATCTGGGTATCATTTCATTTATTGTCGACCTGGTTGGCGAGTTGGTATAGCGCTGGCCTTCAATGCCCAAGGTTGCGGGTTCGATCCCGGTCCAGGTCGATGGCATTTAAGTGTGCTTAAATGCGACAGGCTCATGTCAGTAGATTTACAGGCATGTAAAAGAACTCCTGCGGGTCAAAATTCCGGCACATAAGGCGACGCTGATATAACCTCTGCAGTTGCGAGCGTCATTAAATAAAACATAACATTTTTTCATTTATTTAGTGTTCTGCCCAAGGGCAGGTTTTTCACTGCAAACCCAGCATTCTCCAGTCTTTCCTATTTTCTGCCTTCCTCTTTGTTTCCTCATATGATCCATATATCTTAATGTCGTCTATCATCTGATATCTTCTTCTACCCCGAACTCTTCTTCCGTTCACCATTCCTTCCAGAAGCTGTGTTTGTCTCCGAGAGGATGCCTCACAGCCTGTAAAGTCATTCATTCACA
Organism: Periplaneta americana; assembly: GCF_040183065.1. Classification (NCBI taxonomy): domain Eukaryota; kingdom Metazoa; phylum Arthropoda; class Insecta; order Blattodea; family Blattidae; genus Periplaneta; species Periplaneta americana. The sequence goes on from NC_091121.1 coordinate 153,313,337, forward strand.
TTTCGGTCTCATGTACCAGTTTTTACGAAAGGTCTCCTTTTCATTATCTTTTGGTTTGTAGTCTGACACTGTTCTAAATATTGCTCATTCTTAAAACAGATGAATTCAAATACTTTGGCGCTCCATGCAACACGCATGAATTTAATGGCTGGGTCTACTTCTGACTTTCCTATAATTTCCAATTTTTTCATCCGGTTCATGTAAGTAAATGAATGGGGATATTTATTACAATTTTCTTTCAGTGAAGTGAGAATATGAAATTGTATGAAGAAAATTAAATTCCGAACGAATATTAGACAATACTGTAGTCATATAGAATAATTAATAGAATCTTTCAATAACTGTCTTAGTTTATAAGTCTAATGAATTATACAAATAAAAACATTAGGTCATATTTACAATTGTAATGTGACTAGCGCTTTCGCTGTGTGTGGCATTATCAGGTCTAAAAGAGTAACGTAATCCATATTATGAACATAAAAACATGAACAGTGTGCAAATATAGAATGACCTTGCAAAATACATAGGGCCATATTCATAGACATTCTTAGCGCGGGATTCCGGTGGATGATCAGCGAACTAACGTTTTTCGTATTCATAAACCAGTGTTAGCGATATGATATGATATGATTTATGATATATGATATGATTTATGATATGATATGATTTATGATATGATATGATATATGATATGATATGATATGAAGAGTCCACTGCAAGAATGATAGATGTCATTTGGAACACATTTTTCAGGAGGAGCAATTGAAAGTTTGAAATGCTTAGCGCTCAAAGCTAAACTGTGATTCTCCGATCATTACTGGACAATGACTATCAGTGTTAATGCCATATAACTCTCTATGTACATTCTATATGTCTTAAGCTATGCATTGACAGTCTTGGTTCATTTTCGACAAGAAAGTGACATCCATCATTCTTGCAGTGGACTCTTCATATGATATGATATGATATGATATGATATGATATGATATGAATCCTGTACAAATAATCAGTCGATAGCCATGGCTAGTTTAGCACGCTCGTAGAGCGGGCTAGCGAAATATCTATGCATATCACCCATGAAGATTATAAAAACATTGGTTAAAAACAATGGCATATAGCCGACTGCACAAACACAGAATTGCGAGCAAAAACCAATTATTGGATACGCAATGATATAAAAGTAGGTTTCAATATTTACTTACACTCAAAATATTTGTTATTAGTTTTTGATCGCAATTCTGTGTTTGTGCAGTCAACTATATGACATTGTTTTTAACCAATGATTTTATAATCTTTGTCATGTATTTTGCATGATCATACTATATTTGCACACTATTCATGTATTTATGTTCAAATATCGATATATGTTACTGATGATACCACACATGGGAAAGTGTTAGTCACATTACAAGTGTAACTATGACCTAATGTTTTTTTATTTGTATAATTCATTAGGCTAATAAACTAAGAGAGTTATTGAAGGATTCTATTAATTATTCTATAGTATATATTTAACTTGTCGGACCAATAATTTCTCTTAAATACTATAGTGTTTAACCACTATATTACATACTGCAAAGCTTTTGCAATCATGAGGAAATAACATAACATATTCTATACAGTTTTCCGTAGTTTGTTTACTTCATATGCTGTAGTATTACATAGGAAATACGTCACAACACGATAACAGTGGCCTGCATTGGCAAGCTCCATGCTTAGATAACTCAGCAGCGTAATTTAACAGACACCGCCTGTTCCGTTTTCTGAGTCAGAATGCTTTAACCCCACGTTGCAAATTCCTTTCACTTGAATCCCCTCTTGGGGTGTTTTATTGCTAAATAAATGCTCCTATGACAACTGAAAATGCGAAACTGAAGCGAGGAAGAATTCTATCGGTATAAACGACGAAGCCATAGGTTTAACTGCGCTTGAATACCTCTCTTCAATGAGAGAAGATTAAAAGATATCCCTTAGCGAAATCCTACTTCAAAGACCCTTTTCGAAATCCACGACGCGGCTTATGTACCTACATTAAAGCTGATGATGAAGGTACAATGGGTGATCCTCTAAGATGTAAATTGCAAGATTTCACGTTCTTAAAATATCAAGGTATCAAAGCCTTGTTCCTAATGCGTATAATCCTCAGTAACCCTTATGCAAATTCACAATGTAAGAAATAGAACATCTCATTAAAGATAGTTGGACACTTTTCTGAATTCTCCAACTAATTAATAACAGAGTGAACCATAAGTAATGTCATTAATTTCTTGGGGTTATTCTTTGAGATATTTAAAAAAAAAAATGTTTCATACAATTCTGCTTGTGTTTGCTTCATTTTTGAGATAAAAATTATTTTACATGAAATATTAGTGAATAGTGTGTTTTGGGACAGCTATTGATTGAATTCCCTATACATTCAGTCAATATTTAAGAGAGCAGCGTATTATGATGACAAATGAATGAAATAATTTTAGTTCTGTCCTTTAAGGTATATGTAGGCCTACACCCACAAAACGCAAAAAAATGATGAAAAATTAGAAGTTTCAAAATATAACTATTTTAATAGAGAATTTTCTCCCGTTTAATTTGATATAAGAATTTTCGATTTATGCCTTATGGTTTTTCAGATAAGTCCCATTTTCCAAAATTCTGCGTCATCAGCCACGGTCACTTCTACGAAGATCACTCCAAAAGTAATGCACAACACTTTTTTAAATTTATTTTTTATTCTAAACCTTTGCAATTTATGCAGGTCATAGATACATCCTTCCTCCTTGTATTGAAATTTAATTTAAGTCGTTCCCGTGAGTGGCGCTAGAGAGTAGCTCAGATCAGAGTCCGTGGATATCCACGGCTCAGATGTGTTGGTTCAGACTTTTATCGTGCAGGTATACAGGCCCTCATTCCAAGGTGGCGTAAGGCAGTTGAAAGGTGCGGGAATTATGTGGAAAAGTGACGTATTGTTCCTGAAGGATGTATCTACATTCTATGAAAATAGCAAAGCTGTAGGATAAAAATGTAATGTTTAAATAAATATTGTGGATTACTTTTTGAGTGATTCTCGTAGCAGTCAATCCCCTCGTCCAGCATTGCTTGTAAAATAAACTTCTTTCAAGTCCCAAAATAAATGCATAGATATCAGGGCATGATCATTAGATTGAAAACACATTTTTACATAATGAAGTAATTTATAATCTTTTACTGTTAGTCATAAAACTGTAAATTTGTGTGTCAGTGATGTTGTACGTCATTTTAATAAGAGTCTAAACTGAGAAATTAAAATTCTGAGGAGGATGAGTATAAACCCTGGGACAAACACCATCGCAGGATTTGTTGCATCAATGGAAAATAAGGACAAAAATGCCAAAAAAAAAAAAAAACATTCAACACCTGAAGTTAAAACAAGGAGGAGGTATTTGAGAGGCAGAAAGAAGCTGAAACAGGACCGACATGAAGCTGCTTAAGGGGTGACATATGATGATACAGTCTTCTAGTCTGTGAAAGTTTGTGGTTCATTTCCTGTAAATAGCAATTTTAGAATATTTCATTCTTTTAAACATGATATCTCAGTCAAATATGGTGATACCAAGAAGATATTGGTGTCATTTTGAAGCTTGAAATGTCCCCTAGTGCCTGACAATGAGTAAAATAACATTAATATAGTTAATAATTATCTATGGATTTTTTACATGATATATACAACATAAAATATTAGTATAAGTTACATATATGGTAATATTTAATTAATGTAAATGAAAATAAAAAATAGCTCTATGTGAGGCACTAAAGAATAGTTTTAGCTATAAAACAGTGAAAAAACTGTGGCTCTATCTTAAAAACTGCATGAGCTATCATGTTTCAAGTTGTATGTCAAAATTATAAACAAAATATTTTTATAAACAATTTAGACATAATTTCAAGGTATTTGTTCACTTCATTCTCTTTCTGGTACCATTCCCAATTGTATAAAAATTTTACAGAGAAAAATTATGCAAAACAAATTTTTTTGTATGTAAAGGTATACACATAGCTTAAATGTGCAGAACTTTATTACAAACAAATGTAACTTTTCATTCTGCAAAGGAATTTTACAATGTTACATTAATTGGGATCAAATTTCTTCACATTTTACGGAAAAATCTAAAATTCTTTCAATCACTTACTGTCATAATACACTGCTCTATCAAATTGACTGAGCATATTGGGAATTAAGTCAATGGTTTTCCCAATACACACTATGAAACGTTTCATATGAAATAATTGTTATCTCGAAAAGGAAGCAAAAACAAGCAAAATTGTATTAAACTTTTTTATTTGAAATATATCAAAGAATAACCCCTGAAATTAATGACATTACTTACGGTTCGCTCTTTATAATGTAGTCGTAAATCGTTTCATATTTTTATTAAAAAATCATTAAAAAATAGGCCTCTGCTTTTTCCACAGCAGACACTCAAGAAAAAACATATTTGGATCTTAAATGTGTAAATTTTCCAAAAGTTCCTTTAACCTAAGTTCACAGTTCAATAGCATTTTTTTGGACATCTGTATTGATTTACTTGTAACATTTTTTTTTTACAATTTGTGTATATAGGCCTATATTTAATAAATGTCTGTTATTATTCGGTTGAGAAGCTTTTATCATCCAGTCTGCTGTCAAAAAATCTGAAAGTTGGAATTTATAAAACAGTTATATTACCAGTTCTTTATGGTTGTGAAACTTGGACTCTTACTTTCAGAGAAGAACAGAGGTTAAGGGTGTTTGAGAATAAGATCCTTAGGAAAATATTTGGGGCTAAGAGGGATGACGTTACATGAGAATGGAGAAAGTTACACAACGCAGAACTGCACGCATTGTATTCTTCACCTGACATAATTAGGAACATTAAATCCAGACGTTTGAGATGGGCAGGGCATGTAGCACGTATGGACGAAATGCATATAGAATGTTAGTTGGGAGGCCGGAGGGAAAAAGACCTTTGGGGAGGCCGAGACGTAGATGGGAAGATAATATTAAAATGAGGGAGGTGGGATATGATGATAGAGACTGGATTAATCTTGCTCAGGATAGGGACCGATGGCGGGCTTATGTGAAGGCGGCAATGAACCTCCGGATTCCTTAGAATCCAGCAAGTAAGGCCTATATTTAATTATGAATTTACATTTTTAATTACACGTATACACAGGGTGGCTTGTAATTCGACATATTCCTGTTAAGGCATGATAGTGGAGGTAAAATGCAGTACGTTTAATCCTTGAGGGTATAATAATCCGAGGCATGACAGCCCATGAAGGACCATGACCGCCAACCGGCTGCTGGCCTCACGTCCAATGCCGATCCAGAGGTGGACGATCATCCAACCAGATGTATCGTGTGGTTAGCATTATTGTCCTACAGCCCAAGGGTATATCCAAACATTATTAGTCGTCTAGATATTTAATTAATATTGTATTACACTTTTCATATGGCAGCCTTCAACTTGAGACATCTGGAAAATGAATAATTTCGTGTTAAATGTACTGCATTTTACCGTCCACACCTGTGAAGTAACGGTTAGCGCGTCTGGTCGCGAAACCAGGTGACCCGGGTTCGAATCCCGGTCGGGACAAGTTATCTGGTTGAGGTTTTTTCAGGAGTTTTCCTGCAACACAATATGAGCAAATGCTCGGTACCTATCGGTGCTTGACCCCGGACTCATTTTACCGGCATTATCACCTTCATTTCTTTCAGGCGCTAAATAACCTGAGATGTTGATACAGCGTTGTAAAATAACCCACTTAAAAAAGCTGCATTTTACTTCCACTATCACGGCTTTACAGGAATACGATACATTACAAATCAACCTGTATAATCACATATTAAGTGTATTGTATGTAGTGTGGAACAATTTCCTTATTGTTTTATGATCATACGAGTATATGCAGAAAGTTCCGTTATTGTGTAATTTAAACATGTGCCTCATGTTATACATCTACAAACAAAAAAAAGTCATATTAACTGTCTGAACGACTTAGTTACAGAGTTCCTCACAATGAGAGATGACGAGAATTCTTATGAGGAATGTACTGACAAGAGTCTTATTTTTATTATATTGAATTCATGTGCTGCTGCCCGTATGTACGCTGTATATTATTAAAACATTTGCATATGGAATTTCCAGGACGATGGATTAAGAGGAATGGACCTGTTCCGTGGCCGGCAAGGTCACCTATCTCACACCTTGTGATTCTTGGTTATTCGGTTACCTAAAGAGTTTGTTGTATGCTTGGGGTATGCTGAAAGACATCCCACCCGAGACAACTTGTGGCAATCAATTGTGGAAGTATGTGCTCGGATTCGGAACTCTCCTCTCTTCTTCCAAAATCAAAGACTTCATGGCAAGAGGTAGGCTCACCTATGCTGCAACTGTAATGGTGGACATTTTGAACACCTGCTATGGTACATACAACAAACTGCGACAATAAACATTTACGTGGTTAAGAACATCTTTCATTGCTATCTTCTCTCTGTCATACCTAAGCCGTATAGACAATTAGTTCATTATAGCACTTTTTGTTTGTTTTAATATGTATAACACGATGCACAAGTTTACGGTACACAATTACGGGGCATTTTGTATAGTGTATATAGAGTATGTGTAAATTTGTGCTTATACCTGTATTTCTGCAATTTTTTCACAATGTTTATTTCATTATTCAATTTTCATAACTATCATTTGAACTTCTGTATTGACGCCAATAAAAGTGGTGGCACATTTACTTTCCTGACTTGCACGTACATTTGCATAATTTGCATTGGGAATATTCTCTCGTTGTAATAATAAAAGGGATACAATCAAGGTAGCTGAAATGGGAGACATGCGTTAAATTATTTTATTATTACGTAACTTCACCTTTTACATTTCATATTACTTTTGCCAAAAATATATTTCAGTCAAAAAGACAAAGTAATATTTTAGAGTAAAACAGATGATTACTTTCTCAAATCAACTGGCTCCAACAAATTCATAATAGTGTTTAAAATATACGCTTAACTTATTTTAATCTCTTCCAGTAAGACCGAAATTTTGAACAACAGAAAATGTAAACGCACATTATGGAACTTCCATTCTATAATGCAATTTGATGGGTAGATCTACTTACTTACAAATGGGCTTTAAGGAACTCGGAAATTCATTGCCGCTCTAACATAATCCCGCCATCGGTTCCTATCCTGAGCAAAATTAATCTTAGAGACTGCATGTAATGTTTCTGATTATGTCACGTGAAAATACAATAGAATAAAGGTTGCTAATACCGTGATAGACTAATATTGTGATAGTTCTTTTTGAAAATTTATTACAATTTTACTGGGAGATCGAAGGACCGGTTTTGTGTATCAGCTTGTCCACTAACATTCCCTTAATACGTTGACGCAAAAACCGAACTTCCTCTCTCTCTCGGTAAAATTGTAGCTAGTAATTTCTCAAAAAGAATTCACGCAATATTACTCGTATCACAGTATTACCAACCTTTACCCTACATGCAGTTCTGCGTTGTGTAACCATCTACATTCTCCTGTAACTTCATCTCTCGTAGCCTCAAATATTTTCCTAAGCACTTTGTTCTCGAACACCCTTAACCTCTGTTCCTCTCTCAAAGTGAGAGTCCAAATTCCACAACCATACAGAACAATCGGTAATAGGTAGGTCTACACTATTTAAAAATGGCAATATTCGCTGCCTGGAAGAGCCCAGAATGGAATTCAATGTGAACAAATACTATTATGAACAGCCACAGACCACCAAAATTGGAACTTTGCTGTTTTCAAGAGAACGCCGACACCAAGAAGAACAGAAGCATAGACTTCTTTTGAAATTCTGAATAGTTCATGACGATGATGATAATACTTTCTTGACTCTCTGCCAACTTACGTTAACTCCATTTCTCCAAAACACATACATACATTTAAACTGTATGTAAAATCAGCCACATCTCTTTAACATGAATATTCATGATACTTACTGTTGGGCTACGTATACTGGTGTTATATCTCAAAAGGGAAGGAAGCGGTTGTGATCTATTATTTTATAAGTACAAAGGAAACCACAAAAGCAGCCTGTAGAACCTGGTTTCAGTTACAATGTACATCTTTACAGGCATTTCCGAAAGAGTGGTGCTTTCAAGCAGGATACTAACATTGAGAGAAAGCCTCAAGAAATATTTTTTTTTCCTCGCTGATATTTATCTCGCTTTAACATCTTTGGTCATATTGCGAGTTGATCTCTGGTTGAAATCCGAAGGCCTGTGTACTATTGTTGAGACTGGTTCTATTGTTGTGAACTAGATGGCGACTGTATATGTAATACTGATTTGTTATGAATATGATTTCGGTGATAAATGAGGCCGGTGATATGAAGGGATGTTGTGGTCCGAATTTCCTAGTATTTGTCTTACGGTTGAGGAAGACCCCTGAAAAACCTCAACCAGGAAATTCAACCCGACCGGGAATCGAACCCGGGCCCTCTGCGTAAGAGACCAGCATGCTGCCCCCTACACCACAGAGGTGATCAATATTACTATTATTATTATTATTATTATTATTATTATTATTATTATTATTATTATTAAAGCTGATTTTATGTTGCATAAAATACATAGTTTGGATTTTTTAAAATAAAAACAAATTAGATTTTTGATAAGGAAATTATTATAATTATTTTTACCAGAAAAGTATTGAAAGTTTCGCGGCACATCTAGCAAATCTCACGGCACAGTAGTGTGCCGCTCTCAACAATAAATGTAACTTTAATCTCGTCTAGTTAGACCTATAATGTTATTACATTTTATTTCTTATTTATTAGCAGATACCGGAAGTTTAGGCATTATGAATCATTAAAATAGGCAGGCAAAAAAGGCATTATAAATAGCTAAATACTCAATAAAAGGCAATTACAAAAACCTTGCACTAGACCCACAACCTTGCTCTTTCCACAAAGGGATTTCGGCAGCAAGAAAAGCTTTACATGAGTCGAATACAAATTGAGATTTTCGACTCGATGTTGCAGTTACTGTTACAAGCAAAGAAATATTCTTCCCAGTAGCCTTGGAAAGTGCATTTTTGTGTTTGGTTGTACTGATATGTTGCGATACGAAATATTTAGCTAGCTACAACAACGTCGCAATGAAAATTGAAAAATAAATAAATAAATAAATAAATAAATAAATAAATAAATAAATAATGTTAGACCCGCACTCATTGTTGCCTTGTCAAATAAACACAAGCGATAATTAAAACGCTTATTGTTATACATTATTTCACGGCACCACTCATTGTTGCAAAGAGAATATGAACTGACTGAAAGACAATAATATACATTCAGTGAAGTCACTTTCATTGTAGCGGTTATAGCAATAAATTAAAATATACCTGTAGGCAATTTTTAATAATAAATTAATAAATAATAGATAAATAATCAAATAAAGGCAAAAAGAAACATCTATTTTATAAATTAGGCATTTATATTATAAGGGCAACATAAAACTGTGACGTTTCAATCACAAGGTATAATTCGTACAGATTAACTTTCAAAATGAAGATCGATTTAACACATTTAAAAAGGCATTCTGCCGAAGTTCCGTCTCTGTTAGTGATATCAAGAAACATACAATTTTATTCGTGCATATTTATTGACATATTTTAAAGTATTTAAAGGCACACTTACATGCATATTTAATAAGTTTTTAGGGAATGAACTTCCTCACCCTAATAATAAGCATGAATCTCCGATAAACATTTGGTGACCTTATGTGAAAATGATAAAAGTTGAAGATTTCACTCTAACGCTGTTAAATGAAATGGAGTGTCACTTTCATTGATTATTTAATAACGCATTAAGAAATGCGCGGATATCTCGCTTTAGTATGATTAGAGATAGCGAGATGGTAATTTGCAGTGACGAGTTCCGAGGACTCCCCACTGGATTACCTGATATTCACATTACAGTTGGGGAGAACCTCGGAAAAATCCCAATCAGGTAACCAGTACCAGCGAGATTCGAACCCACACAACACTAATCTAGCTCGCTAACTCCTGAACCAAGTCGGCGATTGCTATACTACAGAGATTGAACCCGCGTTTCCTTAATGCTAAGACTGTACTGTAGCTTGGAGCTATAGGCAGTATTATTTCCAGAGTGAATAATTTAAAATCGATGCTTCACGTTAATGCAATTCACTCAGTTTCATCCAACCTCTTAAAAGAAAGTTAGTTTTTTATATCGAAATTAAAAAGAAAAATATATACAAATTTGACCAACCGTGATGTAAGCAACGGTTAAAGCACAGTTTTGATTCTGTGTGAAGAATGCAGTGGGTTCTAGTCTCGTTTAGAGCATGAATTATGCCAACTTACAATAACGTGATAGCCTGTGTTATCTTATGTACACCCGGCGTCATTCTGCTCAATAAACAAAGTTCCACCGTATACGGACTTCACAGTATTCTATTAGGGATATGCAAATCTTCGAAGAGGAAGAATTATGACCAGAGACCGGAACTTTGGCAGAATGACTTTTTAAATGTGTTAAATCTTGGCAGAATGACTTTTTAAATGTGTTAAATCTATCTTAATTTTGAAAGTAAATCTGTACGAATTATATACCTTTGTGATTGAAACGTCACAGTTTTATGTTCCCCTTTTCTGCCTCTTTTTAATATGAATGCCTAATTTACAAAATAAATGATTTTTTGCCTTTATTTATTTATCTATTATTTATTAATTTATTATTAAAAATTGCCTACAGGTATATTTTAATTTATTTTTATAACCGCTACAATGAAAGTGACTTCACCGAATGTATATTATTGTTTTTCAGTCAGTTCATATTCTCTTTGCAAAAATGAGTGCTGCCTTGCAAAAATGTATAATAGTAAACGTTTTAATTATCGCTTGTGTTTATTTCACAAGGCAACAATGAGTGTGGGTCTAACGTTATTTTTAACGGTTATTTTTCTTTCAGTTTTCATTGCGACGTTGTTCTAGCTATAGTGGAGACGCTGTTATCCCGGCGTGACTCCTCCTCTTTGCTTACGTCTTAGAAAGTGAAGGCTCTATAAACTCTAGGTAGGCAGTAACTTATCGTTCTCCATTTTTGTTCTTTCGTTGCCGAGATACCAGACGAGGAATCTATTTGCCGCACCGTTAAACATTATCATGTCGTAGCTCTTATGGTAATAAATCAAACGCACTGTAATTCAGCAAATAATGTCCTCGTGTGCTTTCTGCGAACGCCAACGAAAGAGCCAAAATGGCAGGCGATTATATTAAGTATTTATCGAGCCTTAGGAAATGCATAACGTCATCATCAGCGAATCAGAAGACGCACACGTTTAAATGTAGCCGACCTGCAACGTAATTGGCTGCCGGAAATAAAAGCGACGGGACTATAGCTAAATATTTCTTATCGCAACATATCAGTACAACCAAACACAAAAATGCACCTTCCAAGGTTACTGGGAAGAAGATTTCTTTGCTTCCAACAGTAATTGCAACATCGAGTCTAAAATCTCAATTTGCATTCGACTTATGTAAAGCTTTTCTTGCTGCCGAAATCCCTTTGTGGAGAGTGCAAGGTTGTGGGTCTAGTGCAAGGTTTTTGTAATTGCCTTTTATTGCGTATCTTAGCTATTTAAGATGCCTTTTTGCTTGCCTGTTTTAATGATTCATAATATCTAAACTTCCGGTCTCTGATTATGACCATAACATTTTATTCATCAAAATACCACAAGGGGAAAGAAAAACAAGCCAAACTGGTGGCGCAGAGAGCAGTTCTGATGTACAGATACGGAATTAAAATTTGGAGCGAGTCTTGACGGAAGTACACCTATATGTAGGCAACAATTTCGCACGACAGTCCACAATTAATATATACAGGGGCTATTGTTTGCTGCACATGCGCAGTGTGTTGTAACCGAAACTTACACAAATTTTATTTCCGTTTCTGCACACTCAAACGCAATATCGGCATTCACTTAACTCTCCGGCTCGGTGCCACGCATATGGGGTGGGAGCCTAGCCCTTCCGCGCTGAAGTCTTACGTAATTGAAGATATTGAAGACGACTCCTCGTAATGAGTTTCGCTCTCCTATTTGTGTAGGCCTACATAAAAAGACGGAGTTCAGTTGACACAGTGCGAAGCACTTCTGAAATTACACAGTTCAAAACACAGGATTTACACTCTGTGTACCACTTTCCCTTCCATACCATAGAATTAACTTTTTTTTTTTAAGTTTTCAGGAACATTCCTTCCCCTTCTATTTCACAGATTCAATTCCTTTCGGATTTCAAAGCTTGCGAGACTGACTATTCGACCGCAAAATGGGTAGAGGCGAAAAGCAATCAGCGGCGTTCGAAGGTCGGGTCGCCGCTGGAACGTGCTCAGGGGTGACACATCGGCCAGATATAGCTTGCTTTCGACTTGCACCTCGCGATTTCCGGCCATGTTTGCTTTAATCTTCAGTAATGCTTCGAAGAATCTACCAAAAAAGAATGACATCCATGTAAATTCTCATACCAGAACGTAGGCATTTGAACAATCAACTTTATTTTATTTAATGTTATTTCTATGACAAAATGAGAGTTTTCGCACCTTACAGTTACGATAAACGGTTAACGCTAAGTTGACGTCATTAATGAAAGGGCCAATCAGAGCCATTCATCTCACGTTATTTTAATAGCTGACTCGCTATCTCTAAGCGGATAACAGGACGTGAACGAAGTTTATCGTAGGCCTAATTCAGTCATGTCAACTGATGCCCATAGGCGCAAGCGCACGCTTTATAGCTCAGAAGGGCCCGGTCGCTTTACAACGGAAAGGAAAGAGACAGATGAAAGAGGTAGTATATGCCCTTGGTCGAGCTATACAGTATACAGGGAAGGCCAGCACTGATTTAATGGACAATGGGAAGAGAACTTATTAAAACTGTATCCATGTTAATTTTTTTAGTTATCTAAGAAGTATAAGTGCATTATAACAATGTAAGTTTTAATTTTAATGCTCATTTTTCAAAATGAATATTTTCTGAAATTTTTTAGAGAAAGGTGAAATTTTCAGATATGTTTATTTTAGTAGCCTTACAGGTACTGAAACTATGTTTTCGTAAATCTAATATATGGTATATATTTAATATTGAAGAGAGTGTATTGAAATTTTTCAAAATATTCGTGTGGAAAATGTTTGTAAGGAAATGAATTAACAAAGCAACTACTGTTACATCATAAACAAAAGATATGTGCCAATGTGTTGTAAAAACGTCAGCTCTATAGCTTCAGCAGATTTAGAGAAAATAATTTAATATTCTGATGATAGGAAGTTGCGCACCAATATCACCTTAAAAGCATACTGCGATAAGAATTTTGTTATGTAATATTAGTTACAGTTAAAACACATATCTAGGTAACTTTGCTTCGTACTATAATATTTTGATTAGTTTATTGATTACTTTTATAAGGCTAAAGGTACCATCAATATCAATTCCAACTTACCATGTCATACTCAATCTCTTTCTTTGGAATATGACATTCTTCATAAATGATGTGTTTCATTCACTTAGTATAGTATAATTGTACTGCTATGGAATTTATGTGAATATTCTTTCTTAACTCTTTATTACGTAATTAACATTTAAAACACAACTGCAATATTAAGAAATTGGTGTTAGTACTTCTGTTTTACAGACAATAAATAAAATATCAAACAGAAAGAAGTCATATAACAATAACGACATAAAATTTCACGTTCCGTTTGAAGTTTGTGCACCACTGTTTTCTTAATCCAACAGGCTGCTTAGTCATATACATAATTCTTCCTCCTTCCATACCTAGCGCTTGATGTCCGCGCGCTTGCTTTGACATCACTGGCCTAATTCAATGTTAAAACATGACATCTCGTTTAAGATTTACCACTGTGGACGATATTCTCCCAATTATAACAGATCAAGATGGATAAATTATTTAGGCCGAAGTACAAGCAGGATCAGGAAAGAATTTTTTGTCGAGATTCCAAGAGACAAAAGGTTCAGTCACGAATACTGCTCCAAATAAATCGCCATAACTAGGAAACCAGTAACTATTTTTGAATAGTTGCCACTTTTAAAAGTAATTTCCATTCTTTCTCAAAATGTCTCTCGCTTTGACCACCCATCTAAAGTGAAAAATAAAAAAGTCTGCCGCTTACCAACTTTTTAAAGTTGTAAATGTCTATTCTGAACAGATCGCATCAAAGTTAGTATTTTTTTCTCAATTTAAAAGAAAAAAAAAATCATTTCGCATTTTTTCTATGCTTTCCTTAGACACTGAGCTATCAATGAAATAAATTACAGCGCGATTAATTGACTAACACGAGTTACCACACGATAAATCTTTAACGGAGCGGGAAATATCGTATAATAGAACCTTAGGTTAAAGAAATACTGTACGTTCACCGATCCCTCATGATTCTTTCCGAAGTTTTACGAATGTGAACATGCATCACCATATACGTCACTACTGACGTCAACATAGCGTTAGCCGTATAGCGGGCGACGAGGTACGACAACCCTCTATCATATAGACTTAGAACGACTTCGTCATTATCGTACCCCAATAAGTTTCTTAGTAACTGCGGCATATATGGGCAACAATTGGCTACTTACCGGGGAATAAATAATATGTAATCATCTAATCAATTTGCCTTCGAATGGATAGAATGTGTGACACAGACGTGATATTGTAGATCATTCCTAATGTTTTAATGCTATATGCTGGAAAAGTGTACACTGACTGAGGACATTAAATTTGGGGTTCGACTTGTGAGCTGACTATTTTATTATTATTTCCTTCGAGAGATCATGAACCAACAAAGGACATTACGAATGTCAAAAAAGTCCTTACCATCGGGGATTGCAGAAACAGCACATGTCATGAAAACTAAATTTTTCAGTAGACACAAAAACGGTATTACTGATGGTAGACCACATCATTGGTTATAATACTGTCTTCTTCAGACAGAAGCCTAATAGATGTGTCGTTTTATACCAAATTTATTGGAATCTAATGAATTGTTAATGAAATAAATATATATATATATATATATATATATATATATATATTAGCTTGGCATGTGCTATTTCTGCAAGGAATCAAAACTGCAGTATAATAATTTCAGTTCAACTAAAATTCATTTGTCAAATTAGGGATATAATATATGCATAGGCCCACTGGGTACTTAATACATAAGTTCAACATATAAATTAACTTATTTTTCCACAATAGGCCATTGAAGAATATTATTGAAAAATTCTTGATATTCATGTGCTATGTAACGCATTACTTTGCGTATATCGTCAAGCTTCTCTCTTTCAATTGGCACGATTTTGTCTGGATATGCCAATGAAGAATATAGGCCCTAAATATGGTATTCTCCTTTGTACTTACAAGCAAACATTCTCATGGGGGCAGATAAAAAAATAATCTTTTTTCTCCCATCATTTTAATAATGTGAAAAGAAGTGCTTACACAGATTTTTGCCACTCGAGCGCAATTTCGAGGGCCGTAAAAATGTTTCTCTGGGGCTGTTTACAGAAAGAGAACAACATTTCATCGAAAGTTTTATTGGAATATATAATAATTGTTGAGTTATTTTTCAACGTATTCACTATCAGAATTGAGACATTAAGTCATTCAGTGAGATCAATTTTTGTATCCTTGTGTCGTAGATGTCTGCCGTCTGCAATCGGAACCAATGTGTCGGCACATGTCTTTGACACGAGTTGTTTCTGCGCGCTTCCTGGGTTTCATAGGTCTCCAAATGTGAGACGGCTATACTGAGATATGTGGTTTCTGCATGGAATGATAGCCCTATATCAACAGTCCATGAAACTTGAATAAACTCATTTCGCCACAAATGGTGACATGTGCTGTTTCTGCAATCCCTGATTCATATCTATTACTGCATTATGCTGCTATACAGTACAAGTCTATAACAAAGAATAGATAAGCGACCTCTACAAAATAAAATTATACTCCGCTGAGTTGGTAACTACATGCGAAGTGGAGCGTAAAAGTTCAACAAATTGATATACTGGGTGTTCATTTCAAAGTGTGTCGTGACGTCACTGTTGATGAGTCGGCGATTTAAAGCGAGTTTCAGCTTTTGTGTCAGAGAAGTTGCCTATTAATCAAGGAGTTCAATCTGAACTTGAGAACGTGTACGGTATAACTTGAACGTCGTAGCAACAGACGGCGGTCTGTACGGTCTGTGTGCTACCATAACCTCTTTCGAACTGTGTTTTGCGCGGCGAAGTCGTACGCAGGTTATTTGTTATCATCGGTTGCGTACGGCAAATACACAATACAAATCAAATGCTCCGTGTCCATGTTGACCGTCGAAGTTAATGTCAACAAATACTGTACGTAAGTAATCGTCTTCACCCTCTCCCCATATCCCGACAGTAAGAAAAAACTCACCTCAGTACATGTTTCGAAGCAGTTCACATTCCTGCCACTACCGGCGTTACTGTACGTATCGGTAAGCACTCTTCTGAATGAACGCCGTACTTGGTAGGCAACTTCTCTGGCAGATAAGTAATACACCTCTGCGGAAGTGTAGGAAGATTGAATTCTCTAAGCTCATCGACTAGCCACGTGACGGCATACAGCTAGCCATGACACACTTTGAACTGAACACCCAGTATAAGATCGGTATAGCTATAATATGAAGTTTAACAAGTTGGTCAACCCTACCGAATAACAGAACGGGTAGGTTTCGGCATCCCTGGTGTCGTGTGACTCTAAAACTTGAGGAGGATGTAATATCGCACCTCAGGGTTGCTTCTCCAGAAAGCGGGCCCAAAGCCTTCCCTTCTATTCCCTCTGGTGTGAGGGGGTTAAAAGAGGGAGGAGGGTATTCAGAAGAGGAATTGGAATCTAGATTCCACGAACAAATAGAAGTCCTCTGGATGATCTCATCTCCCGCGAGAACTGCTCCAGATCTGAGTCAACACCGGAACTAGGAGGACACTGTCTTAGCCGGCGATCCATAAGATACGGTCAGCAACTAATTGAAAGTAATGTACAGAAAGTCCTCGATTATGCGAGGACGGTTACACAGTGAAGTACCCAATATCGAGACATAATAGTACAGCAAACACTCGATTAGCGTCTCTTAGTTGAACAGCACTTCAAAGAAAGTTTGTATCAATGAAAAAGACTTCTGCAAATTGCATTCCATTTAATTAAACATCAGGAATTACAAACTTAAGGCAGTCTCCTAAAATGGACTCCAGGAGACTACACGAGATTGTACACTTCGATGAGACACGATCATCTTACAATACTTTTCATTTTCATTACGAAGAGTACTGACTCTGATAAGCTGAATTATAAATCTTACAATCAAAATTATGCACAGAACGACTGATGAGGAAGGTAAAAAAAGGAATTGGTTGGGTCACTAGCTGCAAATAAACTGCCTACTGAAGGATGCATTGGAAGGAATGGTGAACGGGAGAAAAGTTCAGGGTAGAAGAAGATATCAGATGATAAAAGACATTAAAATGTATGGATCGTATGCGGAGACTAAAAGGAAGGCAGAATAATAGGAAAGATTGGAGGATGCTGCTTCTGCAGTGAAAGACCTGCCATTGAGTAAAAAATTATAAATGAATGACACACATACACACACGCAAGCATGTTATGTCTTGTGTTGTAGTTTATGATGTTGACACAGTAATTGTGTGTTCAGAGCAAAACGTCGCTAATTATATTCAATTATATTGCAAAAGGGGGTAGCTTCATTATTTGTTTATATTTTATCCATCTAAATTGCTCATTACAATAAATGATTGAGAGATAAAATGACACTCCTAGGTACAAAGAACATACCCTGAAAAAAAGGAAAAGTGTTCACTTAAAATTTGAATATTTTTAGAATGTTTCTGTAGGCCTAATATTCCACAACTTTGTAAAAGTGGAGTTACTCGTTTTTGCAGGGAGCCCTTCAATTGGAAACGCTCTTGTTTTCGGGTGAACAAAAACAAAATGTAATAGAGCTGCAATAATCGACAAGCACGACATAATCTAACGTTAAAATTGCCCGTATCTCACCAGTCTTACAGTTATAGTCCCGTCGCTCTAATTTCCGGCAGCCTATCACGTTGCAGGTCGGCTACATTAAAACGCGTGCGTCTTGTGATTCGCTGATGAAGATGTTAAGCATTTCCTAAGGCTGGATAAATACTTAATATATAATCCCCGCCATTTTGGCTCTTTCGTTGGCGTTCGCAGAAAGCACACAAGGACATTATTTGCAGCTCAATTATTTGCTGAATTACATTGCGTTTGATTTATTATCATAGAAGCTACGAGATGATAATGTTTAACGGTGTGGCAAATAGATCCCTCGTCTGGTAGCTCGGCAACGAAAGAACAAAAATGGCGAACGATACTACCTACCTAGACTTTATAGAGCCTTGACTTCCTAAGACGTAAGCAAAGAGGAGGAGTCACGCCGGGAATAACAGCGCAGCGTCCCGACTATATAAGGTTTAATGCCACATTTACATATACAGCCACCATATTATTTCAATGAATTGAAGTGACTATAACATCGGATTGCTGGCACCGTTTCATCCGAACGTCCTCTGATCTAAAGGTCTAAAGAACTGCAGATATTCATGAGGAAATTATATTTAAATTATATAAAATGGCTCACGATAAGGTCAATACTAAATTCATCAACTAATTCCGCCGTGGTAATTGAAAATAACGCCTGTCTCAACATTCAGTAAAATAAACAGTCTACATTTAATTGCCTAATAAAAATATCTGAAAGTCCGTCTGAAAAATAACGTTCTTTTCAACAGCAAAGCTACAGAAACAAGAGATTATATGATAGAATAGAAGCAAATACTGTAAGTTAGGAAGCATAACATATTTAATAGAATTACTGGCAGAAGTCGACCATACTGCTCTTCGTATTCCACGATATTATCATTTCAGCGTAAATGAGTTAATCTGAACGAATGTTAAAAAATTAGTAGGAAAAAAAACACCAGTTTCAAATTCAGTGATGAGTAGCTGCACTTCCCACAAATCGCCAGGAAGAGTTGGAAAAATTTATGTCAACATATTTTCTCAATATACTGTATATTCATATAGGAAGACCTCGTCGTCTTCATCAATGACTATAAGTAGTCGTACATCTAGATACCTATTATTGGAGAAAAATTCGTTCCGGTACAGGGAATCGAACCCAGGACCCGCGCTGAGCACTCTTTTCCATCCGATCTATGCCGAGACCCGATTCACAGCGCCAGCCGAACTCTTCTTCTCAGTATCATCAATGGCATACTACTTAGAGTCCCGCATAACCGGTTACGAAAGATAGAAAAAGACACATTTACTACTGAACGCCTAGCGCTATAGACAGTATGCGAAGCTCTTCCGTCTCGCGGAGTAGTCCAATGCTCGGTTTAACGAATGTCCGAGTCTCACTCGGTTGGACAGCTCTGGATCATGAAAGACAGATAATACTGAGCCATTCAGGAGTTCCAAGAATCGTTGCAAGGACGCGATTATCATCGTGTACTTATGAAATGATATTTCCTCCTCTTTCCTCATTGATTGAAGCACGCATCATGAAGCTAGAATCATTAAACTTGAGAGTGCTTTTATTTTTCTTAGTAACTTATCTGCCTAAAATGATTTATTAGAGAAATAATAATACATTCACTTGGAATAATTAAAAGACATAGACTATATTAACAACTACTCTTTCAGAGGTAGCCTATGTAGGTCTATTTTGAGTTTAACGTATGAACGTTACAATAGTAAGAGTGTACATATTTGCTCTTCTATTTTGTAAGTAATTGAAATTTATTTTATTCTTGTATTTGTTTACATGTCATATTTCACCTATGCATTACGCTTATTTCCTTTGTTGTTACCGGTGTCCATTAGTTGATTTATATTTATTAGTATTTATTATTTAGTATTTATTTATTTTACATGGTAGAAATAAGGCCATCAGGCCTTCTCTGTCCCTCTACCAGGGGATTACAACTATAATATGAAGAACAAAATTACAATTAATATTAAATTTACAATTACAATTACAATAAAAATTAAAGAACGACAAGATTATCTGATTAATGAAAGCTAGACATTTTATCATAGAAGTTAAGAACAAAGAATATTTTTGTATTTATTGAATTACAAATTGAACCTAGAATAACAAAATTCTATAGTGATGAAATTACCGGATATTGAGATATTTTGTGGTAGATTAAAAGGACTATTTACAAGAAACCATGTCTGAACGAGTCTCAATTACTGACCAAGTGCCTAGTAAGTTTGTGTTTGAATTCAATTTTATTTCGACAGTCCCTGATGCTAGCAGGTAACGAATTCCAGAGTCTTGCCAGGGCTATCGTGAAAGAGGATGAGTATGAGGAGGTTAGTTATATATTAGTTACGAAGATAAATGTACCAAAGTGTCCAATCAATTATAACCCTATTTCAAGCTAACTTACTTACTCGCTTTTAAGGAACCCGTAGGTTCATTGCCGCCCTCACATAAGCCCGCCATCAGTCCGTATCCTGTGCAAGATTAATCCAGACTCTATCATCATATTCCACTTCCCTCAAATCCATTTTAATATTATCCTCCCATATACGTCTCGGCTCCTCAAAAGTCTTTTTCCCTCCGCCCTCAAAACTAACAACCTATATGCATTTCTGGATTCACCCATGCGTGCTACATGCCCTGTCCATCTCAAAACGTCTGGATTTAATGTTCCTAATTATGTCAGGTGAAGAATACAATGCGTGCATCTGTGCTGTGTAACTTTCTGCATTCTCCTGTAACTTCATCCCTCTTAGCCCTAAACATTTTCCTACGAATTTCAAACTAATACTGTTTTTTTTTTATAATTAGAAAAAGTAAATTTCCTTTAATTGTTACTCCATTTGTGTAGTTGCAAAATATCATCAGAGTTCCTATATGATGAAATGCGCTTGGTATTCTGTCCTCTATATCTGTGGTTCTGTCTAGTCAGGCGCAACCGCTTCAAGGCCGGATATCCGAACGAATGTCAAACCTCGCCGGTTGATCTGCAACCGGTCGAATATAAACCGATTGTAAGCACTGTTCTTTAGCATTCTGCTACTACCTTCATTTTAGACATATGTCATGTATGCATTTATGTATGTAGCCTACTTACATAGGTTGGATAAAAAGTAATGGAAACACTCCTGTCACGTGAAGATGGTGCGTTCGAGAGCTGCCAGCTGTGTGGACATGAACAAGGACTGTTAGATGAGTTAGTGCAGCCAGCGGCGACAGTACTCCATCAATCTACTGCAGTGTGTAGAACGTTCGCTTTCATGGGGATAGTGCGAGCGCCCTAAGACCATCCTTACAAAACTAGAGCAACGTTCCTGGATCAAAATTGAAATGACACGAGGTCATAGTGCACAAGAATGTTTTCAGGGACTGCGTGAAGCATGTGGCGATGCAGCGTTGCCATATCGCACAGTTGCACAATGGGTTAAATCATTCCGGGAAAGCCTTGTTGCACCGGTACCAAAGGGAAGGTGACGACTTTCTTGGACGAATCGTCGCTATGGACGAAACCTGGACTCGCTCGTATGAACCAAACTTGAAATGCCAATCAAATGAATGGAAGCATCCCGGTTCTCCTCGTCCACAGAAAGTGCGCCCTACACAAAGTGCTGTGAAGGAGATGTTCATTGTGGCGTATGACACTGATGGGGTAATACTGCACCACCCTGTACCTCCAAGGCAGACGTAAACGCGGACTACTGGAACATCCACCGTACTCACCCGATATGATCCATGCGATTACGATCTTTTCACCAAAGTGAAAGAACCACTGCGAGGGACCCGGTACAATACCAGAGATGAACTTATCCGTGCTTTAGGGCGGTCAATACGGAACATCAACAAAGATGGACGCGCTGATGGTGTACGACGCCTTCCAAACATTTGGCAAAAGGTAACAAACAAGGGGGGCGACTATATAGAAGGTACGTAAATGTTGTACCCCTGTGAATAAAACCATGTCAGAAATATCGAACTGTTACCATTACTTTTTATCCATCCCTAGTATATTATGTCTAAATGCAGGTAGTAGGCAATTGATGATGCAAAGGAGGGGAGTTCAGCCGGCGCGGTGAATTGGGTCTCAACATAGCTCCGACGGAAAGAGCGCTCGGCGCGCAAAGCTGAGATGTCCTGGATTCGATCCCGGTGCCGAAACGAATTTTTCTCCAATAATAGGTATATTTTCTTAAAGCTAACATTGCTACGAAAAAAAAAAAATATCGTTATGTAAATCACCAAAGAAGGATTTTCCATATAAGATAACGGTATCGAAGCAGTGATATCAGCAGTAATGGTGGCGAATCTTGTAATAATAATACCTCGGAAAATGTAGGAATATCTGAGGTGAAAGAATTAAATGATAAATGAGTGCTCGAAGACTTTATCTGGTCCTAATATGTTATTAGTAGGCATACGACAATGCTCACATAATTAAAACATTTTCACTTCTCCGCCTCAATTCCATAGATTAAACTAGTTTTGCTGAGTCCTTGCTTCGACTCCATGTCACTCATTCTGTGGTCATCATATCCTGTTATTACACTCCTTCTGGGGTCGATAGGAGTTTCCCCCCCCCCCTTCTACCGTAGGCCGACCGAATTAATTAAATTCCGACTGAGGGACGGTATCAGAGCGTCTCACTTTTGCGGTCGGCCACATTAACCAATTATCATTAATATTATTACATCAACTACTCTATATCGACAAAGCTATTTCTATTACCTCCTCATTACCAGATTCCTAACGTTCTCATCAATGATCGAATCCCATTTTTCTTCTCCATTTCCACTACTCTTATCTAAATCAAATTGTTGAATTCTTTGTAAGTTCATATATATGTCTGTATACTTTTTGCTGGTTGATTGGAAGAGAAGGCCTTACGGCCTTAACTCTGCCAGTTAAAATAAATTATTATTATTATTATTATTATTATTATTATTATTATTATTATTATTATTCGGTTGGGAAGCTTTTGTCATCTAGTCTTCTGTCAAAAAGTCTGAAAGTTAGAATTTATAAAACAGTTATATTGCCGGTTGTTCTGTATGGTTGTGAAACTTGGACTCTCACTTTGAGAGAGGAACAGAGATTAAGAGTGTTTGAGAATAAGGTTCTTAGGAAAATATTTGGGGCTAAGAGGGATGAAGTTACAGGAGAATGGAGAAAGTTACACAACGCAGAGCTGCACGCATTGTATTCTTCACCTGACATAATTAGGAACATAAAATCCAGACGTTTGAGATGGGCAGGACATGTAGCACGTATGGGCGAATCATGAAATGCATATAGAGTGTTAGTTGGGAGGCCGGAGGGAAAAAGACCTTTGGGGAGGCTGAGACGTAGATGGGAAGATAATATTAAAATGGATTTGAGGAAGATAGGATATGATGGCAGAGACTGGATTAATCTTGCTCAGGATAGGACCAATGGCGGGCTTATGTGAGGGCGGCAATGAACCTACGGGTTCCTTAAAAGCCAGTAAGTAAGTATTATTATTACTCAAGAGGGACGCACGGTAGAGTGACGACAAAATATCTTCTTTTAGAACTCTTGGTTCTGGTATGATATTATATTATTATACAGTAGGCCTATATGATTTTATACAATATATGATATAACAATATACAGAGTGTTACAAAACTCCATACTCAAACTTCTAGGGATAATAGAGGATCCCAAAACAAACATTTTTGTTTTATATCCATAGGTCGGAAAGTAATAGTTACGTCAGTCGTCATCTTCGAACGCAGACATTGCTGACAGACATTGAGAGTGTGGTAACCATTTAAAATGGTTTTGGTGACATTCTGTTTACAGGTATTGTTCAAACGTGCGGCCTCCTGCTTCAATACATGATGTACAACGACGTGATAATGCGTCTCTCATACGTTGAAATACTCCATGTTATGTTGTAAGTGATCGGCAGCTGCAATAATCCGAGCAACGAGGTCCTCCTCTGACACAAGTGGCGTTTCATACACTAAACTCTTTAAATGTCCCCACACAAAAAAAATCGAGAGGGATAAGGTCAGGAGAACGAGCAGGCCATGCAATGGGCCCACCCCGGTCTATCCAATGTTCACCGAGTGTGCCACGTAAATGCTCTCGAACTTGAAGAGAAAAATGAGGGGTTTGAGCAGCCTATGGAGTTTTGAAACACTCTGTATATTATTGTAGACAAGAAAATTTCTCCTTTAAAATATATAACACAATAACAATACAGTACTATATGTAGAAAAGAAACTTGTAAGGAGCGATACTCGTATACTGTAGAAGTATAGATAGCAAAAATTAATCGAATTAATACAATGAAGATTATAAGCGTGATTTAAATATCTTTCTTTCTTCTTCTGTCTAGCCTTCTACTTTGCTGTAAATTTACAATCTAATGCGTTGAAGGGGAGGGTATACAGCTACAGATAATTCTTGACAGGCACACATTGCAGGCCTTCCTAGTCGTGTGGTCACCATGGCGCAGGGCCACCACTGAGACAACACAGGATATCACACGGCAAGAGTCAAATATCCCAGTACCATGGACAGAAGATAAGTCTCTTCCATTGTCCACGCCCGGAATCGAATAACGGACCTCTTGGTTGCGAAGGAAATATGGTATCCTCACAACCACAACGGCGTATGTAATTTTTGATGAAGGTTGGGTGGAGCGGAGGAAAATTCTCTCCGGCACCGGGACTCGAACTCGGGCTTTCAGCTCTACAAGCTGACGCTCTATCCACTAAGCCACACCGGATTCCAATTCCGATGCCGGATTGAATCCTCTCAGTTTAAGTTCCACCTCTTACAATACAAAGATTTATTTTCAGTAAATGATTTTAATTTATATATATATATATGTGTAAGGTACAAGTCCTTATATTACATAATTTAATACTGTATTAACGTTTTCGTCAGCCATGCCGACATCATCAGATACAACTTTTTATGCTGCAATATCATCTCTAAATAAGTACATGTGCCTCTACGATCAAAACTACAATATACATTAATAAACATAAAACATATTAAAATCAACATGGTTTGGGACATCAATATTTATTTTCTTATGTAAATGTACCCTTATTGTCAATTAGTTAAAAGCACAAACGTGTGATTACAATGCATATACATATATAAAATTGCAGGTCTTCACTATATAAAAATAAAACTGAAAAATCCATGTAAAATACTATGTGAAGAGATGTTTACAGTCTTTAATCTAGTTTCCCTTTTGTGGCCAACCCTCATGCACTGTGTCACAGATGTGTGTGACAGTGGTACAATGTCCAACACACAAGGTGCAGAGGTGCACTCATTACGAGTGATTAAGGGGCCGGGATCCTACACGGAAATATCATATGTACGTCGGTACATCACAATAGTACGTAATTTAGACATCACGCAACAGAAAATAACTAGATTGTGTTCATAATAAAATGAATTTTTGAAAGTAATTGTTAAGAAGTGTGGCATTAAAAGTTGCGTAGCGAAATGATAGTCATATCTGGATTTTAAACTGAAGGAAATAAAAAATAAACCATACAAATGCGCTTCTTGAGAGCCTCAGTGGGCTTGTCAAGTCCGATCACATGAGGAATACTGATACAGAGATAAAGCTAAGATCTGTTGTACAGTGAACTAAATTCAATAATAGAAATAGAACTGGAGATGTCATTTACAGCGAACCGAGAAAGACTGGCTTTCAAACTTCGTTATCTTCCAAAAGAACATTGAAATAGGGGCTACAGAAAAATCGATGAAACAATGAAGAGCATCCGTATTGAAATTTGTACAGGGACATCATTTTATTTTTACATGAATTTTTATTGTACCTCAGTTTTTTAATGTACTTCACTCCCTTCTACTAATGAAGTTCAACCGTCCTCCACACAGATCCAAGACCGCATATACAGTCATAGTAGCCTTACGGTCATAGTAAACAGTACGTTCCAAAAATATGTTCGCGTTTGCCAGTGACAAACGAGCTTTCAATATTGAATCATTTTCGCACAGGTTCTGTCGTCCATTTTGCCTACGTCGTATCTCGGTTTCCCCCACCAGCTTTTATTCGCCAGCTAGTGGCTGGGCTGTCTTACCTCTTTTCTGAGAACATTAATTTCTGTAAGGAATTGGACGTCTACGTAATATTACACAACTGTTTAAAATAACTTAAATAAAAGGGCCTCGTTAAGTAATTAACTGTCACGTGATTTCTCTCCTTTCTACGACCCTACGACATAACCACTTGGACGGACAGTAGATAGCATGTCTGAGTAATTTTATCTTTTCGGATCGGGCAGAAATGAAGACTGAATTTACAGTACGTAAGGTATCTTTTATAGAGTAGGTACAGAATTATTTCAACATCAGTTTCTAGTACGAAAGACGAAACTGGTAATTGGAATTACGTACAATAGTGTATAGTGCGATAATATGCACATTAGAACTGAAGCCTGTATCGAAATGAACGGCCACCATTTTTTAAAATGTGTTTAAATATCCATATTATGATTATTTTTCAATTTAACTTCATTCTCTATATTGTATGCTATGTGCTGTAGACATTATAATATACACTGCATAATGAATACATCCACATGGGCAGCTCAGTTCGTGAGTAAAAACACTCATCGTTAATATAGTACTGTATTTTGATTAAACAAAAACCTAATGAAAATGATCAAACTCAAAAGCGTAAATGGATGAACTACTTTTCTTCCCTCCTATACCTAGTAAAGTGATTTGTTTATATATTACGCCAGTATCATCGAAATCCAGTCGTGGAAGGGGGTAGCAAACGGTGTTGATCCAGAGGTATAGGCAAGTTAATATTAAAAATGTTAGTAAAAATAAAATGATGTCCCTGTAGAAATAAAACACGTAGTCTAGTACTAATAAATGAATCATTCTAATAGGAAAGTGTGCTACATACTCGTATAGCCGAAGTTCGGTTGGATATGTTCGCGTCGAGGAGACAAGCATCAAGTATCAACACTTCCTATTTACTGCACCACGCGTTTATTTATGACACGCTTTTATACTGCCATTTCCTCGCGGGTATCTCATAACGCCCTCGTTTTGTTTTCGCCATCAGTAAGTCACCTCCTCCCCCGCCCAGTGACGACACATGTGGCAGTGCAGCAGTTGTATCGCTACCGGCATCTACAAAGAACCGCTTCCTGCGAGACTCTTCCTGCCGCGATAGTTACCCAGATAAATGCATCATCTGTTATTTCACATTTTGCTCTGCACCTAATATCATACGTCTGCGCTTCTGCCCTCACTATTCGAACTGCAAACATATTATTCAGTCACCTCGGTGGTTACCATGCCTGCCTTTGAAGTCTAGTATCAAGTAGCCTACGGGTTTAAAGATCGCCGACAGCGATGAGCTTCTCGGACGAAGTAAAGAACCAAATTAAATTCTTTTAGAATGAGAGAAAAGCTGGGAATACTAAGTCGCACTGAGCTAGTGCTGTGGTTAATAAAACGTCGTCATTCATAACTAGGGCTAGGATTTTTATGCCCTAAAACTCGCCAAAATATGCAGTGTAAAATATGCACTCTTACTTACTTACTTACAAATATGTCTTAAGGAACCCGCAGGTTCATTGCCGCCCTCTCATAAGACCGCCATCGGTCCCTATCCTGCGCAAGATTAATCCAGTCTCTACCATCATATCCCACCTCCCTCAAATCTATTTTAATATTATCCTCCCATCTACGTCTCGGCCTCTCCAAAGGTCTTTTTCCCTCCGGTCTCCCAACTAACATTAAATATGCACTCGTGAGCTAAAAAATTCCAGAAATATGCTCTATAATATAAAAAATGTGCCATAACAAATCCATCCATCGACTCATTGATACATTCTTACATCGATTTGATTCATTGATTCATTCATGTATGGATTGATTGATTGATTCATTCATTGATTCACTGATTAATTCATTGATTCATTCATCCAGTCTAGGTATTACAGTTGGGTACGGTAGCTTCAAGGGCAACAACAATTTATTTTCTTCTTGCATTTCTTCACGCACCAGATTTCAAACTCTGCATTACACTTATTTCCTTTGTTGTTGCTAATGTCCATTTGTTCATTTATGTATTAGTTATGAAGAAAAGTGTATTAAGGAGTTAGGTACAGCTTACAGCAGTAAAATTTTGGAAATATTCAACATTTTTTTCCTCCACTACTGTAGCTTGTACAATAATGAAAATTGGTATGTGTAAAACACTGTCCTTCTGCTATATGAAACAAATATTTTTTACGATTAAAAAAATTATTTATTTATTTTTTCAAAATTCATAATGCTGGTAGTTCACTGTGCAGTGATGAAGCGTTTCTCTTATAACTCACAAACTTGTTAACTTCTTCATGTTCTCTCTCTTTTATTTTAATGCTGGAACATATGTTTACAATATCATGCTCTTTCAACTACATTCCTTAATAAATACTATTTTTTTTATTTTGTGTTAGAAGAAAATACTGATATTTGACCATTTTTAAAAATGAATTTATTTTTTATCAGACAATCTATCAAAGATAGAGAAGTAATCTTGCATCATATTGTAGATTTGACATGCATAAATACACACAAAAAATTTCATCACAGAATGCTGGATAGTTTTTGAGTTATGTGGGAAACGCTTCATCACTGCGCAGTGAATTGAAATTGGGGGGGGGGGAATGTAAATACTTTATTTTTAATCGTAAAAATATTTTGCATATAGAAGAAGGACAGTGTTTTACACATATTAATCTTCAATACTGTACAAGATACAGTAATAGAGGAAAAAATGTTGAATATTTCCAAAATTTTACTACTGTAAGCTGTACCTAACCCCTTAAAGTGTCCAATCAATAATTTATTATAGACCTATATCACGCAAACCCCTTTTTTTAAATAAGATAAAGTAAATTTCCTACAATTGTTACGCCATTTGTGTACTCAGAAATGGAGAATATCCAAGATCTCATTGGAAATCAAACCCGTGGCACTTCTGTTTGCAGCACAATACCTTAACCGCGACAATTTCTAGTGTCTTTATTAAGATTCAGTAATTTATCAAATTGGATTGCTAAAAGTAATTTTATAATAAGAGTTATGAATAGCGCAAGAATTTTTATATGAGTTGCTAAGGTATACAAAAATTTTTATGAAAAAAAAAAAATTAAGGCACTTTGCTAGAGCTATTTGTGCATATTTGGCTATTTTATCCTGATAGAGCATTATTTTAATCATCTATTGGTCATATTCAGCATAATTTTACAGTTTGAAGCTTTTTATACAGTTGCCTATATCCAATGTTGATTTTGTTTGTTTTCTTAAGATATTATTTTTAAAACCTTTCCTTCGAAAAAAGATGTAATTTCAATCGTCCCTTCTGTAACTTACGATATCAAAAGTGGAGTCATTTTGTTAAGCGGGACATAAATTAATAGTCAGGTGCAAACAGTTCCAAACAAGGAACTGTTCCAAAAAAGTAACAACACCTTGGAATACTACGTTCCAAAATAACAGCATTGTTCTCAGCTAGTACAAAATACATGTTGTTACAAAACACTCGTTTAATTTTGGAACTACGTTGACAGCGCATGTTTCACATAACGGAACATCTTTGGCACTGTTGGAAACAGAAGGGGGAATCCTTTCGTCACACTGCAATAAATGTTAGAAACCAAAGTAAAATATACATACACACAAGAAGGATTTCTTCAAAAAAATGTACAACTTATCTTGAAACTGATGTTACTGAGTATAGCATTCTATCAAACAATTATTTTAACATAATGCCTGTATTACAGTATAGTAACTGTATTGTAAATTTTATCAAGGGAGATGAAAATATATAGTTTAGTTTTATTTACAAACGTTTTCCATTTTTAGTTTCATTACCAATTCTTGAAATTAAACTAAATTCTGTATAACTTGAAGCTTTCCCGGCGTTTGATGTGGAATAACACTTCTCGGATTCTCAGCATAGTTGCATAGTTGCTTCCAAGCTTTCGATGGCTAACTCTGCCATCTTCTTCGGGGAATGAAGAAGATGGTAGAGTTAGTCATCGAAAGCTTGGAAGCAACTATCCAACTCACCTGGCTGAGAACCCGAGAAGAGTTATTCCAAACTAAATTCTGTTCAAACATGACTTTATTGTAACATTACTGAGACCGCAGAGAATTTTGAAGGTTTTTTAAATTACAAAAATACAAAAGTCGCCAATTTTCCTGTTTCATTACAATGAGATTATTACTCTTCTTGACGGTATTATAACCTTTAGCACGACCGAATTGATTGTAACTTTTTATTTACTAAATTTTTTGAGAAACTGAACACCATTGTGAACTTGAGTTGGGCAGAAGAGGAAGAATAGGTTAGGTTTTATTTATCATTGGGATCCACATCGATTGTGTGACTCATTTACAAATTTAAATTACATTAAATTTTCTACTTCAAACAAACTTGATCTACGAATTCATTTTGGTATTAGAAAACATTTATTTTCCACGAATTCACATCTCAGTGAGTCTTAGCTCATTATTACATACTGCATCACAATGCACACAAGGAAATGTGTGGTCATTTAGCATCCAAAATACCACTATTACATTACATATTAGACGTACGTACATGTTCCAAAATACCACTGTGCACCTGTATAGTTACAATGGTACTGTTATTTCGGAACTGCTATTTACAACTCAGTATTTTCAAGGAACTGGAACAGTTGGAACTGTTACGAGAAAATAACTTTTCCTACCTCTAAAATCATCAACCTATGCAAATAGGGCCTGTATATATGTTTCAGGGTACCTATTTAATTCAAGCAAATATAGTACCAAAGTATCGACTTATATTATTAAGACGATTTCGTACCGTGTTTTAAGACGACTTTCACATTATTCTAAGGAATAAGAAGGCTAGGCCTATATCAACGAAAAAAAGCAAATTATGGAAATAATGAACATATTATTTTTCGGTACTTATTAATAACTGGTGTGGGTCTGGAATCAGGTTTCGCTCAGTACGGCGCCGTTGAAAAGTAACATGGGCAAGTAACAGTCCGCTTAGCGGTGATTCAGCGCGTTATCTTTCGAAAATAAAATCTCGCGGCTTATATACGAGTATATCAAAGATGTAATTTATTGTCTCATCTTGTAAGTGCTCGAATTGTCCACCATCCTTTCTAATGCACATATCTTATCTTTTCACACGCTGGATTTATTCTCTATAGATATAATTGGATCCTAGGCACATGATCCCTTACATTCAAAATGAACGATTAATGTCATATTATAAGGCTTTAGTTCTAACAATTCCATCGCTCTCCAAGCTGATGCCTTGGATATAAATGCCTGTTGAGCTATAGTCGCGACGTTGTTATTCTCGGCGTGACTCCTCCTCTTTGCTTACGTCTTAGGAAGTCAAGGCTCTATAAAGTCTAGGTAGATAGTATCGTTCGCCATTTTTGTTCTTTCGTTGCCGAGCTACCATACGAGGAATCTATTTGCCACACCGTTAAACATTAGCATGTAGTAGCTCCTATGATAATAAATCAAACGCACTGTAATTCAGCAAATAATTGAGCGGCAAATAACATCTTCGTGTGCTTTCTGTGAACGCCAACGAAAGAGCCAAAATGGCGGGCAATTATATTAAGTATTTATCGAGCCTTAAGAAATGAATAACGTCTTCCTCAGCGAATCACAAGACGCACGCGTTTAAATGTAGCCGACCTGCAACGCGATTGGCTGCCGGAAATTAGAGCGACGGGACTATAGCTTTCTTAACGATTTCGTAGGAGACTATTCTAGCCTACAGTCTAAGTAATCGAATTTTGTTTTTGTTTTTTTTTTTAATTATGAGAGTTATGGGCATCCTTTTCTATCTAAAAATTAGTACATTTCATTCATTTTTTCATTAAATTCTGGATTGTTAAATCATATGATTGTTGAATATCAAAAATATTTACGTGGAAATATAGGACAACGCATTTCGTATGAGTTCTTCGTAATATAAGCATCATAATTGAAAATTAGCTGTTCTAATATGTATGCCTACTACATTACAACGAGCAAAGCTGAACTACAATTAATGGAAGCCAGCTGTATATTACTGCTCGAATCTTGATGTCCCTTCAGCCTGTGTTACTTGTTCAAACAACGTAACACAAAACCTTCCCATTCTTGATCCAGAAGAAATGTACAAGTATGACCGATATGACGTTCGTTTTATCCCTGATCACGTATATAACAGATTGGCCATCGTAATGTTAAAAACGGTAGCATATGGAAGAGAACAACCACCAGGATCGCCACCGTCGATTTAAAACAACCGCTAGATGGAAGCACAGTTGCTCCATGCAATTCAAATGGGAGTTATGATGTGACTCCTACTGTTGCTAGATGGCAGTATAGTAAACTTGATAAAAGTTGTTGCCGTCAAACCTATAAGGCTGAGCAATCCGTTATATAGTGATCAGGGGTTTTATGTATGTAACGAAATTGGCTATCCGACAATATAGACATGCTGTATACAACAGCATCACATACTGCAGTTCCGAATAGAAGACGCAGATAAACAATAGCCCCTTCCAAAAAATATACAGTAACAATTGCACCCTCAACTCAAATTTCCTATTCCGCTCACGCCTGTGTTTCTATCTATTCCTTCCATATATAATGGCAGTTTCCCAAGCCACGAGAAGCTTGCTTTAAACATTGATTCAATTCAACACGCTCGCTTCCTATTCAATTCGGCCCAAAGGTGCCAGACGTGTAAAGCGGAGTTGTAAGATCTCTTGCAAACCGCTGCCTACATGTCCTCCATCACTGTCACTTAGCACAAAACAGTCCCAAAGGGGAACCTCAAGCCAACAATTTTATCAGGAAATTCACTATTTACCAAATAAAACTCAGGTTTGAAATGCATCATCAAGGTGATTCAATATACGTGTAGCTAAATTCAATAAGCATCTCTGTAGGATCTACTACAGCTAACATTTAGAATTCGGTGTGGCTAAACACAATTTTGGCACTGAATGGATTTCACTGAAGTTAAAAGTTTGGAAGTCTTATGTCAGGGATTCCAGGTTACTTTTCTTCAAGAAATTTTAGTGTTCAGATGTTAGCGAGAAGACAAAAAAGACCATTTAATACTTATATGAGAGAGAAAAAATTGTAAATATTTTTGTTAATTACAACGTTGAAAATGTTTTTCTTGGTGCGTAATATTTACTAGCAGTAATATTTAAAGCGTAGCTAACAACTTTGTTAACAGGGATTTTTACATCTTTACTTATATTTAAATTTACTCTGAATATCTTACTACGGAATGTGAGTACCATGTTCACTGGGGACTTTTAGGTAAGGGGTGGATAAATCTCAAACATGATTTGGACTAGCTTGGTTCAGACTAGGGATTTGGAAGTTAAGAAATAAAAGAGGTAATTTCCCTTTATGCGGAAAAAGAAAAGATGACATTCATATTATTCTATAATCTTTTCGCTGTGAGAAAAATCCTAATATAAACAATAGCACGTGACTGAAGTGAGGCTTCATTGGCCGCTGTTTGGCGCCATAGATTCTCAGTACATGTTCCCGCCTACTGTTGTACATTCTGTTTCATGTTAAACATTTCCCGTTACGCGTCAAGTAGGCCTAACCTCACTACTATGCATTCATTTGCTTAGGAAACATTTACTTTATAATTACTACAATTAAAACTTACATAACTTACTATATATACATTTAAGACTATTTGTTTTTCTCCGCTTTTGAGAGGGTTTCTACTCATGATTAATAACCACCCACACCGTGGATGCAGAAGCGATACTTCAGTACCCAGTGCTTACG
Source organism: Periplaneta americana (assembly GCF_040183065.1). Lineage (NCBI taxonomy): Eukaryota > Metazoa > Arthropoda > Insecta > Blattodea > Blattidae > Periplaneta > Periplaneta americana. The sequence continues at coordinate 153,347,335 of NC_091121.1, forward strand.
TGAACAACTACGTGACGCCAGCTTGTTACAAGAACAGGCTACAGCGGTATTACTGTTTGTATTCATCCGCGTTCATAGTACATAACAAAATATAAAAGTAGCTTTTCTTTTACATATCGTTTTACATATGAGTGAAGTTATATGTTTCATCGTATTTAACAACTAGAATTCAATTTTTTATTTTCAAATAATACAAGATTATGGTTTCCAAATATGGACTATATTTTCCTGCGTCGTGTGAGTGATTCGACTGTGAGCCAATCACGGGTATGACAGCCACGTGCTTGTGTTTACATTAGGATTTTTCTTACAGCCAAAACTGTATAGATTCTAGAATGTCATTTTACTAAAGAAATTCGAGAAAAATTAATAAAGAAGAAATTCTTATTAATGAATAAAGAAATTGCAATTAAAAACTAATGAATAATAATAAGAAGAATTTACAAAAATAAATAGGTCTTTATCTTTTTTATATTATAAATAAAAGGAATGTAATAATTAATAAAAAACCTGTAATGAATGCGTAAATCTTAGATAAAGATTGATAGTCATAAGATTTACTAAGAAATAATTATACAAATATGTTTTATATAAAGTAAACATTGGTAATTTCGTGGCAGTGGTTATTTCGCAATACTTTTTCTTTGCTCTAATCAATGGTATTACGAGATCCAAATTTCCGCCAAGGGATTGCATATGTTGTCCAGTTTCCAGAAACATACAGCTAAGCTTTGTGTGACTATTGTAGTTGCTTCAGTGAGCTTTTATGTTTGGAGAGAGCAAGTTTGCGTCGACTTCTCAGGTATACAAATTTTGTGGATGTTTGTAATTAAATTACAGGCTTATTACTAAAGGTATGCATATGATATTTGGTACAAAGATTTATTGTATCTTAATGAAATTTTAGGAAATGTTTTTGGAATTTTAGATACATCTGTAGTCGCCATATAGGCTTAGCTTTACTGATAGAAATCTTAGCTGTTTGAGGCGAAATTTTGTTGAGCATTAAGTGTTACATTTTATACTACAGTGAAACCTGTTCAAATCGGAACCTGAATAATCCGAAATCCTGTCTATTTCGGAACAATTTATTGGTCCCGGCGAAATTCGTATGTATTATGTGTAATTTTTTCTGAATAAAACGGAAACTGTTCAACGCGGAAACGGAAACTGTCTGCTACTGTTCAAAACGGAAATACTGTAATATTTTCGACACACTACTGTATAATGTAAACTATGTTTTGAAACAGTAACTTATGTGCTTTCAAGGAATGTACGAAATACGTAGGTCACTAAGATAAAAACAAGTTTTCTTTGCAAAATTTTTTAGGGTGCGAGGGTGTGTTGGCCTGGTGGTCATAAATTTTATTACCCTATTGAGTAGGTAGACGAGTCCCTTCAAAGAAATTCAATGCGTCACCCCTGTATACTGTCGTAGCTGGGTAGAACGCAAGTCTATTAGTGATTTCGTGATGAAAAAAAGTTGCGTAAAAATTTTGCACTATCATTAACTGATGAAGTAGAAGTTATCGAGGAAAATTAGAAACGAAGCGTATGGAAAATAATTTTGAAATTTAGGAATGGAAAACTACGTGTAACTTAATACTTTCAAAAATAAAGGCCGTATCATGAGTGACTGGCTTGCGGTCAATAACGGTAACATAAAAAGGAAACAGAAAATAACTGGTTACATAGAAATAAATGAACTGTTGTGAAAGTGGATTCTTCTTACTCTTTCAAAGATCATGCCAATCTCTGGATCTATTCTGCAATGCAAACCCTTGAACTGGAAAAGAAATTAGATAATCCAGAATTCAAGGCTTCTAATGAACGACTCCTAGTCCAATTAAATAATGTGTTGTGATATGCAGTACAGTATTGCAGTATAGGGTTAGATATTAAATTTAGTGTAATTAATAAACTTTATAGTGTTTAATGAGTGAGTTACGATACAATTTATACAGGAAATGAGATTTTCGTCAAGATCATTCACCAATTAAATAAGCAACGGGAAGCTGATTTAATGTCAGTAGTGTTAAACGGAATATTTTGTAATTCCTACAATTTGCGGCATGCCATTTTGTTTTTCATTTATACAAATGATAAAATATTCCAGTTTAACTTTACACCTGAATAACACGGAAACCTGTCCACAACGGAAAAAAAAATTAGGACCATGTCACTTCCGTCTTGAACAGGTTTCACTGTATTTTAAAAATTGTATTACAATAGGAATTTTAGAAATCTGAAGACAAGATGTGATAACAAAAAAGAAAACGGAGACGCAATGGGTTCAGTGTAGCTTCTGTTTGATTTGTTATCATGCTAAGTGTCAATGATAAGTGCTAGATGACTTGCAAGAATTGTGACAGAAAATGGAACATGGCTCCACCATTTTGGACCGGAGACAGAGGCAGACAATGGAGTGGCATCATGCAAATTCACCAAAGAAATAGAAATTCGAAAGTACACCTTCGGCAGGAAACGTTATGGCTACTGTGTTTTTCGATTCAGAAGGACTCTTGCTTGTGGACATCATGCCACACGGAACCACCATTAATTCTGACGGGTATGTTGCAACTCTCAAGAAACTTCAAGTTCAACTGAGTCGTGTTCGACGACATCGGGAGAAGCAGAATGTTCTGCTATTGCACAACAACGCACAGCCATATGTCAGTCACAAAACCACAGACCAGATCAGAAAATTCGGATAGACAACACTGAAACATCCGCCTTACAGTCCTGAACTGGCAACGTGGGATTACCATCTCTTTGGTAAACTGAAGGATCCCTTCGCGGAACGAGGTTAGAAGATGACTCCCTTGTGCACGCTGCTAAAGAGTGGCTCAGACGTGTTGGTCCAGACTTTTACCGTTCTGGTCTACAGGCCCTTGTTCCTAGGTTACGTAAGGCAGTTGAAAGGGACAGGGATTCTGTGGAAAAGTGACATATTGTTCCTTAAGGATGTATCTACATTCTGTGAAAATAGCAAAGCTGTAGGATAAAAATATAATTTTTAAACAAACGTTATGCATTACTTTTGGAGTTACCCTAGTAATATAGGCTATAGTGAAGTCCGTAATAAAAGTGTTCACCCTTTCAGGGCAAAGAAGATCCCTTATCAATTTCAATTTTTACTTTGATTTCATTCTTATTATGTGTTGATATGTATTTATATGTTTTCTTGCTATGAATATTAGACGGATTACTATGTTTGAAGTCTTGTAACAATAAATGAGAATTTCATTTGACTTTAATTAATATTTCCACAATTCTTCTACCTCTCACGAAATTATCAATGCAATATCACGAAATTACCAAGGTTATCACGAAATAACCAACCTTTCAGCTTAAGTTGTAAAAGTGGTTTTTGGCACATATTCAAGGACGTATCCAATCTTTTATGTATCCAGATTTGTACAGCAAGTTATCGCCTTTTAGATGAAAAAATCGGAATAAGGATATATTTACACATTTGCATTTTAAATTAGTTTTCATGAAATTATCACGAAATTACCAATATGTGTGATTATGCTTGTTCTGTGTTATAGATACATAATGGTACGAACTGTATAAATATTGCTGTTGTGAAAGAGGAATGGAAGAAAATAGCATAATGAATGAATTATACTTGCTGCACATTGTAGAGTTAAACGAGAAATACAACTTAAGCAAGTAAATAAATATTAAATTTATAATAAACTAGAGTAGTTGAATCTGGTACTCAAACTAGACGTAAGTGCAGGATAAGACAACATAAATTAAATATTTAAATTATAGAAATTTCGTTATTAAATTGTATATTTATTGTGTTAAATTACTAATTGTGTATACATTAGTTTTAATTATTCAGTTTATTTACTATATTTGCGAAGTATTAATAAATTATAAATTACATAAATTAAAATTAAATCTGAAAGCATATAGAAGGAGACTCTCTGACAACACATTTCCGTAACATTCTTTTATTTTGCTCATATGAAATAAGTTAAATTCGCACCTTTAAGTTATTGAAAATATTGTTAAAATGTACAATGCACGTTTTTTGCAATTTGGAAAATTATTCACCTATTCTGCCCAAGAACAGTTGTTGTTGTTGTTCAGTCAACTGTCAAAAGACAGATTTGAACCTCATAAGTCACACCAATAAGGCGACACTCATAAGACAATTAAGCTAGGAAATAACATGCTATGGTGGCCAGTTTCTTTCCCCCTCCATTGCATCCTACATTGCTGACTAGTAACATATTACACTAATCAGACTTCTAATGCATATAGCCAATTAAAAAAAAACAGTAATATCATGAATATGAACTTGTAACTTACCTTAATCACTTCTAGATAACATTATTTTGTTTCTGCAGAAATATTACTTATCTATGAGGACGTTAAAATTTCTGCTAAGTCAGTTGTGGTAATGAAATTTATTTGGAAAATTATTATCCAATTAACTTCGTATTTTTGGAACAATTTTATTTCGAGCATTTGAATTTATCTGTTCACTAATATTTTCTATGTGGGTCAGAAGTAAAACTTTGGGTCCCGCGGATCGTATACTGAGAATCGCTGTCCTATGATGTCTACAATTGAGTCCTGACATCGCGGTAACTCAATGTCACGTGTAAAACAGCGTGAAAATAGGGCTCAATATAAATATTTGTAAGGAATATAGAAAATCTGTTTACAGACAAATTATCATGCAACATGAATCACAGCAGCAGACCTTCAAGAGGAAATCATACGCACAGAAGTTAATCAATGTTGGAATAAATTATGCGACATTTCCTGATGATGAAACAATTAATTTTTATCACGCTCCGTGTGTGTCTATCCGTCCATACATACTCTGCTTTATTTTAAATAGCTGGATATATGTTTATTTTAATACCAGACATTCTACGAGGTATACCGAAAGCATGTGGTTCACACTCAAATTTCCGAAATGTTTATGTGAGTCTAGAATAGAATAGATTGTTAAATCATACATAATACTGAACAACAAGAATTTTGCTCCAGCTTAAAACAATGTGTCCCTTACGGTTTGATGTTCGCTGAATCCGAAAATACATCTCTTTTCTTCGTATCACGTAAGGTTTTCAAGATATACTATGATTTCACTTTTCGATAAGCTTTCCCCGAGGAAAAATCTGGCGCAGGTTGGGGGTTGTAAACCAAAACAAAAACAAAAACTAATATATTACATGAGTTTATGACTTATTTACGGTTTCTTATGGTTGCTGGCAAATTATTTTGTACTTCTATAGTCTTACTAATAAACCGTGTATAGTTTTTATACGAACTTATGCAGAGTTGAGACAGAAAACGTTACTAATAAACCGTGGATAAGCTATGGACGTATAAACAGGCTGTAACTATACAATGGGAATTACTTTGCAGTAGTTATATACACGAAACCCCTTGTTTAAGCGTTGTATGTAGGGAAAAAATGGCCGCCCCTTTAACAACTGTTCGTATCAACTGTCATTTTATGATGATGTTTACCTTGTAACCACAGAAGAACAAACCAAAGATAATAGAATTATTAAAATAATATTGCTGTAGCTTGTACTCTTTGACCAAAATGTAGTGTGGTAATCGATTAGAGCCAGTTGTACTATCGATATTTAACACGCCACACTAGAGCGCTCTACCGGATCCAGTAGAGAACCTCAGATATTCTATTACCTTTCGTAACGAAGTAATGACGAAACTATGACGTAGCTGTGTACCAGTTATACTGTTATACACGACGTATGTAGTGATTATTAGTAAGGAATTTACACACGACTTATAAACGAGCTACTCATTGTATAAGTATAAGACAATTAAACGTCTGTATATAGAGTTTTTATTAGTAAGACCGCTAATAAATAAACAGATATTGGTCCCTTCTATTAAGTAAATTTCATAACAGTTCAAAGTGAGGTCTTTGCAATGAACATACAAGTGTGTGGTTTTCAGTATTTAAAGGAAACGTTTACCAGTTTGAGTGAAGACAAATTAAAAGAGGGCATTTTCATCGGACCACAAATTCACAAAGTTATGGCTGACACTTTGTTTGAGGAGAAACTTCCCGTTACAGAAAGAATGGCATGGCGCGCTTTCAAAGACTTTTACTCAAATTTCCTTGAAAATTCTAGGGCAGACAACTACATAGAACTTGTTGTGGAAACCATGTTAAGTGCATATGAAAAAATGGAGTGTAATGTCCCTCAAAATATACTTTTTACATTCTTATTTGGATTTTTTTCCTCTTAACTTTGGAGCGGTAAGCGACGAGCATGGGAAAAGATTTCATCAAGAAATATCTGAAATGGAAAGGTGAGATAAAGGAAAATCATCATCCAGCATGCTTGCAGACTATTGTTGGTTGCTTGTAAAATACAGTCTCGGGTCTAGTTATAAACAGAAGTCATCCAAAAAATTATTTAAAAGTAAGTTCAAATTCAGAGATTTTTCTCATTATAAGCATGAAATATTTTTATTGTCGTTGTGTTTTAAACTATGTAACATAATTTTTATCCAGTATACATTTCTCAAGTATTATGAGGCAGTTTGAATCCGTAGTGTGTTGTAATTTTATCAGTAGCAGTGAAAAATTAAAAAAAAAAAAAAACAAGTTTTTTCTTAAAAAATTCAATTCATTTTCCCCGGAAAATGGTACGTGATGGGGCAATTTGAATTTTAAATTCAGATTTAGGACACACACATTAGTAACATTCACCTATTTTTATTTCGGAACAAGACAAAAGTAAAAATTTGTTGTTCGGTGTAATCAGCAATATCGTGCACTAATGATAGTGAATATACGTATGTAATTGCAGATTAATATAAACATATTATAGGCTCTATTTCATACTTTGTTTAGTTTGAAATGGAATATAAGAGCCCCTATATGTATATTATTGGTAGCATGATTTGAAATATATCTAGGCTACGTGAGCTATGGCTCACTGTGATAGAAATCCTTAGTTCTAGCAAAACACTGTAAGTAAAGATTTTCTAGCTCCATACGTCTCGACTATGGCAATAATAATAAACACACAAGGATTCTACTGAAATCAAGCATACAATTAGCCAAGTTTTTTCGTATAGTAGACTTCGAGCAGTGACAATTTTAATTGTTTCATAAAATAAATCTGAGTGGAATAACAAAGAGTTAGACAGTTCGTATTCTTTAAGAAACGAAGACGTAGGATATAAATAATGATAACCCACATTTACAGATCGCACACTTTTTAATGTTTACTGCAAACACGAGACAGTTGTCATATTTTTAAAGCAGTATAAGTCAACCATCTGTTAATATATTTACATAATAAAATTCTTCAACCAAATGCAAGGTAATGTGATTAATAGACAGTTTACAATCAGAAAACAGTAAATCACATGTTTGAAGGTTATCACTTATCAGTTATCACTATTTACTCCAGAGGTCTTCAAATATGAATCAAGCAAAGCAAGAAAGCAAATAAACTAACTAGTTAGCTAAATAACTAATTGAAAAATAAATAAGTAAATATTTAAATAAATAAACAAACAAATACCGAAATAGGCTCTTTCACAACATGAGGGATATACTTGAGCAGTGGATTCAGCACCTGAACACATCATCATCATCGTCCTTGCAGGTATTAGGCCTAGTGGCCTGTTTACGGTCTCCGTCCATCTTTTCAGGGGGCGTCCCAAAGATCGTCTTCCATGTGGTATATAGCGGAGAATTTGTCTTGGGAGTCTGGAACGGTCCATCCTATTGACATGGTTAAGCCATTTTTGTCTATAGTGGTTGAGATGTTCATAAATAGGTGTAATTTTCAATTCTTTTGTAATTAGTTGTATGTATGTATTTATTTACACTGCAAGTGGGCAAGCACCCGGTGGCAGTGGTATATACAATATAAACAATACACAATAAAATGATAAGCAATACACAATAAAATTTACAATACACAATAAAATTTTACAACACATATACAATTTTATACACAATACAATTTAACACAATAATAATAAAACATAAATAAAATACCTAATTTTACAATACAACCTACATGATTATGTATAGGTCCTACATAAGTTTCAATAGTCTTTCACTTTACTCTCATCTCACTCACTGTAGTGGCACTATGACGCATTTCACTGACACTTTAGCACACATTTCACTGACACTATAGAACACATTTCATTGACGCTATAAATTATCACTGATCGGAACTGTTCACTGCACTGTAAAACCATAACTTCACTGACTCACCTCGCCCCTATACTGGATTCTTTCTAAGGATTTATCTGATATATTCTATAGGTTCATTCCTTTCGTGGTAAAGCAAGCTGTAGCCGGCAGTCCTCCTCAGAAATCTCATTTCCGCAGTTGTTAGGCGTTGAACATTTGAGTTTCGGACAGTCCAAGCCTCACTACCATACATGAGCACAAGTCTTGCGAGAACTTTATATGCTTTTAACCTGGTATGTTTTTTGGGTTTTCGTGGTTGTGAAAAACTGGTTGATTGTTCTTAAGGCTCCATTAAAATGTTGAATATTTTCAGATATATCAGTAAATATGTCAAATTATAACCTAAATATTTAAATGAGTTTACCTGTTCTAACGTATGGGTTCCAATGCAAATTTTACTCCTAACTACCTGAACATAACAACACAATAATCACCTGAACTTATGCCCTTTCGTGTGTATTCCAGCAACAATATGAGAAGCTTCTTCCTCTGACATATGTTGTTTAATACATTTAAATAGCTCGTAGTACTAGATTACAAATTACCCGATTTTATCACACTATTCAGAGCAATGTCCTATAATTCTGATAATATTAATTACGGTATTATGTCATGTGTAAACCATATGACGTGTTCTCGCATGTGTAACCATTCTAATACGTCACTAATTTCATATTCTGTACATATATGGCTACAACCAGATAGCGTGAGAAAGACAGATTAAGAAAGTCGTGGAATGAGGACATGAGAGAAACCATGAGTGCACGAGACCTTCAATCGGACGGAGTAGAAGACGAACCTACGACGTTCGGAATGGAGAGACAGCGAGCAGCCTTATTATAATATAGTCTACTGTATAAATATACTGGCGGTTTTAAGTGGAAATTTGTGGTAACAAAGAGAGTGTTGGGAGTATTCTAGTTTATCCAACCATCATGTCACTAATTCCGCATTCTCTATAGGCCTAACATATTTAAATTAGTCCCGCGCTGTGGTGTCGTGGTCTAAGGCATCCTGCCTAGGACTTACGTTAAGAAATGCGCGCTGGTTCGAATCCTCATGCGGGAAAAAATTTTCGCATGAAATTTCGGCCAATGTATGGGACCGGTGCCCACCCAGTATCGTGATGCACTTGGAAAGCTACGATAAGTAGTGAAATATGGTTACGAACGCCAGCTATAACGTCTGAAGGAGATCATAGTGCAAACCACACAATACCTCCATTCTGGCTGGATGATCGTCCACCTCTGCTTCGGCATGTGAACGTGAGGTCAGCAGCCGGCTGGTCGGTCTGGGCTTTTAAGGGCTGTAGCGCCACATATTATTATTATTATTATTATTATTATTATTATTATTATTATTATTATTTTCCCGGCGGTCAGAGCGTGGTGCCGACCACACCACCTCATTCTAGTGCCGAGGTCATGGAAAGCATGGGGCTCTACCTCCATGCCCCCCAAGTGCCTTCATGGCGTGTGACGGGGATACCTTTACCTTTACCTTTATTATTATTATTATTATTATTATTATTATTATTATTACTACTACTATCATTAAATTGAATAATTAAATGAACGCGTCTAATCATATTGCTATTGCCAAACGCCTACGAATCGCCTGATTAATGTCAGGCACAATAATGATTAATTCAATAGAGGTACACTCATTGATTTGATCAAATGAACGTAACGATAAAAAAATTATGAGCCGTTCAGAGCAAAAGTGGTGTAAGTCAGAATTGGATTATGAGGTTTAAAATAAAAATTCTGTAAAATACAGCACAAAGTAGCAATTAATATGGCCTTCTTGCTATTCACTGGCTACTAATAGTTTAAATAAATTGAATATTAATTGCTACTTTGCGCTGTATTCACAGAATGTTTACTTTAACCCTCATTACCCATTTTTGACTTACACCACTTCTGCTCTGAATACATACATACATACATACATACATACATACATACATACATACATACATACATACATACATACATACATACAACACCGGCAACGCTGCTATAGCCTCGGCAGCGTCATTAAAGAAACCATCATTTAAACTAAATAATTTTACATGTCGGAGTGTAAGTGCACACACATATGTAGAAAGTGTTTAATGAGCACGCGATTAAAATTAAAACTTGCGTCTATTTATTAATTTTCCATAATGTACTGTTGGATATTACTATTTTCACAGAACAGAAGAGCAGCTGGATTTCCGTTAAATTCAGTACAAAGGTAGGGCTATTGAACCTATAGTGCGATATGTTACAATATAAACAGAACCATCACAAATGACAACAAACGGCGCACTGATAGTCAAGTTGCTAGACCGTCGGCCTTCCACGCTGGTAAGTAACCCGGGTTCGAATTCAAGCGTATCCAAATGGAATTTGTGAGGGACAAAAACGGTGCTTGGTGGTAGGTTTTCGCGGTATATTCCAGTTTCCCCTACCGAAATTCCACTATCCACCATTACTCAATCATAAGTATCATACAGTGCTATCACAGTCTACTATATACAGTCACGAAGCTTGGGATGATTTTTTTGCCAACGAGTTGCATTTCTCGCGATAGTTGCTAGCCGCTTGGAGCGCTGTGAGTACTAGGAACAAAAGACTGTGTCACTGTCATTGTGATCTAATACAGGCCGTAAGGCAGGCCATGTGACTCGCTTAACCCGATCACGAAGGGCGGCGTTTCAACCATATAAATTAATTGGAATGCATAAAGAGTAACATATATTTCTCTAAAATGTAGTGTAATTGCATTAATAAAATTTAAAACAATGATTAGGGGACACTTCAGACATAATTCCTTGCGAGTTAAGGTGTAATATTATTTCTGGTGTGAAAATTACTTTGTTCGTATGTGTAATACCTGCCTTTATTTCGATTAAATATTGCGAAATTCTTGTACATTCATTTATGCACGATTCAACAATTTTCAGTTGCACCGCACGAATATTTAGATATGTTGAAATTATAGGTTATGTTTACTGTACCCGTTGCCCCTTTCTGTCTAATTTTAGTGGTCTCCAATACCCTGTCACTACATATGTTTGTTATGTCATATGGGTGTTATAGGTTATGTTTACTATATTTAACTTATATTCCTATATTCGCAATTATACATTATAATTAAACATAATGTCATGTATGACACCCGTCACATTCTATTTGTCTGTATTTTAATACTACAATTGAGTACTCAATTACTGTATTTAACTACTACCTAAGAGATGAAGTAACACATCGTACGTACACTAATTTCATAGGAGTGGTGTGGTAAATTTTCTGTCTACAATTAAGGAAGGTAGATGTGCTAAATTAAAATCACAATTTAAATTCGTTTTTATTGAATCTCAAAATAGCTTCCATTCTAAACTTTAAATGTTGACGCGAACAGATTATGTTAACATGTAAAATTCTCTTCCCATTAAAATAACACAGTTTTGTAATTATTATTTCTGCAACATACTATGCAACAAGACGTAAACGGAACTTATGGACAAATTACACTAAATAAAGCTTAGCAACGATTTTTTTTCATTGGGTTATTTTACGACGCTGTATCAACATCTAGGTTATTTAGCGTCTGAATGAGATGAAGTTGATAATGCCGGTGAAATGAGTCCGGGGTCCAGCACCGAAAGTTATCCAGCATTTGCTCCTATTGGGTTGAGGGAAAACCCCGGAAAAAACCTCAACCAGGTAACTTGCCCCGACTGGGATTCGAACCCGGGCCATCTGGTTTCACAGCCAGACGCGCTGACCGTTACTCCACAGGTGTGGACGCTTAGCAATGATACGCAATAAATTTATAATGTAATATTTCACTGAGCTCCATACACTGAAACAGAAAACCCGAACAAATATTACGGCCTAGTCTAGATGGAAAAAGCATTGACTGTGCCGTATTTCGCATTTTTGTGAGAAGCTATGTAAACTGTGAAATGTTCGTTATCGGTTGTAATAACTGTAAATGGCTAAAATACAATAATTTGAATAATAATATGGGACAAGGAGCCGTTTGTAGTACTATAAATTGTAAGAAAAATAGGTTAGTGTTATCCTTCTTCCGAAAGATTCAGAAAGGTAAGTTTATAGAATATAATATATATTTTATGAAAATAATATATAAACCTTATGTATTTCATATTTCAATAGTGGAAGGAAGGTGTTAATTTTTTTCAAAATAACACGATATCGAAAGTACAATACATTTTATCGTCTGCTAGGGAAAGAGTCTGTGATGAGGCGATAGTAGCGATCCTGGTGGAGAGCAACTATCTATGGATGCATATTTCAACTGTCTATGTTTGCATATTTAGTAAGTATTAAGCTTCGTGACTGTATATAGTAGACTGTGGTGCTATGTAGTTCGCCTCCAACGGTGCACCAAGGACAACGTCTACAAGCAGTTAAAGAATAACTTCGGTGCGTTGCCTACAGATGGGGACGCTTGAGTGAATTACGGAAGTCGAGTTCCCGCCAATAGATAAAAAAAAAGAAAGAAAGAAAGAAAGAAATATCGAAGCCTCTAAAGCCGAACATAAGATAGTAGCTATAAATAAAACAAAATAATACAACTTTTATTATTGTACTATCAAATCAATTTTACTTTTGCGTAAATTTTTACATTAATGCACAAAATGAAAAAAGTAATTGTTAGGCCTCATAGTTTACTGAAAGATCTAATTATTTTAAATACAGAGACATTGCCATTACATATTTTTAACAGCCGATGTTCAATGACTGTCACAATATTTTGTGTCAAGGCACATTATGTTAAGTTCAATAAGATAGGCCTAAATTAGTCTGAAAAAGCTTTCAAAATTAATAATCTGATTTACGCGTGGTGAGTCTGAAGGTAAATCCAATCTCCCCGACTCCGATTTCAGCATCAGATATATTTCAAATAGATTTATTTGACATTGAAAATTCATGCGAACATTTATGTACTTAACCCTTAAATTGACAATATATCATATACATATAGGATACAAGAGGTTAATAGGCTATATGTTATAATTTTAATAGAATAATAGAAAAAAAATTGGTAGGAAATAGCAATATACGTTACAAGAGCGGCATGTTGACGTTTTCATGGTCGAGGAAAAGATTGAAAAAGCGAAACGTAGTTGAGCTTTTTTAATTTCCGAGAACATGAAAACAAACATACCGCTCGTGTATCGTACATTATTTTGTGCGAAGATCGTTTATTACATACCTGAAAGACGAATTTCTAATTAGTTGCAATGAAATCTCCATGTTGGTTTCTGTTCAATGACGGCAACTTCGGAAAAAAAATATATCTTTCATCAACATTGTTGCTATAAAATGTTTTCTGTGTTTACTATACTCCAGCAGGCCGTGATATACGTCTGTCTTTTTTTCCCCCCAGTCTATAAATGCGAACTTAAAACAAACGGTAAGGTTATGTAATGATTTATTTTTCATTTTACTATTTTAACAATATTATTTATATAACATATTGCAGTAATAACATCCGCATCTGGAATCTTGTTGATTTTTTCACGTCTTCCTTAATGTTACTTGTATCAGGAATGCAATAAGTTTCGTGGAGTAGTAGACTTTACTTAATTTTTGCAAATATTTAAAAACAATAATTAACATTGCAATTTAGGTTAAATTGCAGTGGTAAGTTTCCAATTTATAATTATTACTATGTTAAATGCCTCTAAAAATAATATGTTAAAAGCCTAAAGCATTAAAATGAATGTCGCGCTTAAGCGGTAAGAAGAGGGAAATTGTTATGTGTGTTACGTTGGGAATACTGAATGTGGTATTTCACACTTACCGCGTATTGGTTCTGTGCGGGAAACAAGCAAATACGCACGATCTCGCACAAATTAAATTTGACAATACTATAATATTGCACAACATATACAATATGGACATTGCGATAGTTGTTTTCTTTACAGTCCGACACGGTTTAATAAACTAGTGTGAGAAATGAAGTTTTGCCAATTTAAGGGATAATGTTATTACAGGGGAAAGGAATTTGGAGTATTATAAGTACGAACTATTTTATTCTGATGAAAATGGATGGAATATATTTCAGGAAAATCGTTATCTACTCGTAATTATTCTTCCAAAAGATAATAATCAAAGATAATACGAGTATTCCACATTTCGCTGACGACTTGAAAAAAAAAACGAAAGAGGCTTACACGTAAATTTAAATGATGCAAAATGTCAAATTCTGTATACTGTCAAATCTCCCTATAATGATTATCGTTATAACGATAAACCCCTCTATTGCGATTAAAAATATAGTTCCCGACATAAAATGTATTCCTTTAATGTAAAAATTCTCCCGATATAACGATATTCCCTATTGCGATATATCTCTATTGAACGATACACTTCAATGGTTCCCAGTGTAGTATTTTCTCTCTCTACTACGATAAAGTCCGGTAAAATGAAATGTTTGTCTCCAAGCAATACAGTAAGGTACGTGATCTTACTTGATGGAAATCTCACTTGTATTTAGTGTCTTTGGATTTAATAAGGTCTTAATGTGTGTCAATTTCCGTGAAGAGAGCTCTGAAAGAAACTGATTTAAGTGATTTCTTTAAAAAAAATGTAGGACAGTACAGTGGACAGCATATTAAGAGGGTTTCATTGATAATTTTAACACTTCGTACCATAATCTACACACCCAGTAAGCTGAATAGAAAGCCTCTTACCAATTTAACTCTTTATATTTGAAGGGTTCAAAGCCATACTGCGTCAAGCGCCATTTATTAAAAACTGAGAAAGCAAGGGTTAAAGTTAAGTGAATACCATAGTTTAATGAAGACTGACATCATTTAGTTATACTGTATATACTTGCTATATTATATATATTTATATTATTTACTATATGTTTGCATTGAATTATGGTAATAACTTCATTTTAACCCTTGTTTTTTACGGTTTTAATAAATGGCGCTTTGCCACTATGTGTACGTGTATGTATTTATTCACACTGCAAATGGGTATATACCCGGTGGCAGTGGTAACTAATTACACTCAATAATGACAATAATACCACAATTAATAAAAAAATACAATTAATAATAAATTAATAATAATAAATTAATAATAATATAATAATAATAATAATAATAACAGGAAGCATCCTAAATTAAATGAAGCACGATCACTTAAAATAACATTTAAAGTAAATCTAATTTGTATCTTAACCCTAAGTTCGAACTAAAACTCAGGAGGATGTTCATACCTGCACAAGTACCTTTCAGCACTACACTTATTTCGCTGACAACTCACTCACTCCACTGGTACTACGACACATTTCACTGATTTCACTAATACTTCAAAAACATTTCACTGTTCAAATTCTTTGCACTGCCACTGTAACCTATACAGCTTCACTGACAGAAACACACTTCACTTACAGAACACACTTCACACTTCACTGACACAACACACTTCTTCACTGATACAACACCTCAATAAAAATATCAATTACACCCTTTAAATGGTGTGTATAATATACTACCGTCTATTAGTAAAGTCCTTAAGCCTATTTTAAATACATTTTTGGTTATTGGTAAAGCCTTCAGTAAGTCTGCAGGTAAACCATTCCAGTCGATTGAGAAAAGAAAACTTTCCTGTGTCCGTCCTCAGTCTTCTTTCCCTCAGTTTATATGAGTAATTTGAAGAGTAATTTGGCGGCTCCAACCTATCTTTTATTTCTTTCCAGGCAGGCTCACCTCTGTATGTTTTGAACATTGCGCATAATCGAATTCGCGTTCTCCTGTCCGTGAATGTGTCCCATTTTAAGGGCATATGTACGTGAACGACCTCAAATATTATCAGAAAATGCAGGCTCTAAATTTCTAAAATTTTATAAGAAATTGAACTCACAATTCGACAAACATTACAAGGTACCACAACAAGACTTATTAGAACTTAAATATCTGTTAAAGATATCAAAAAGGTTACTAATAATATTTTTCAAAACAGTTTTATCAAAGTATGAAAAAAAAAGTCTGCAATTTTGGTAACCATAACATTGTTATGGTCTCTCTGACATCTTTAATATTTTTCCTGCATGTAATAAACATTTATTTCTGAGAAGTAGACTACTCTCAGACATGTAGAGTTGTTTATTTTAATACAATTAATTTTTTATTTGTCCTACATAAAATATATTAAAATTTACATAATGTTTTGTGACCTAATTTTTCTATTTTCAAAGAAATGGGCATTATTATAGTCTACCTTTTGCATAAATGCATGTTAAATCAGCGTTTTCAGAATTCTATTTCTAATGGTTGTGGAGTTATGAAATAATATGTGTGAAAATTTTCAAATTTTGGAAAATTCAATTAAAATAAAAAGTGAATTTTAAAATATTTTTAGTGGCCTATTTTATATTTTTATCAGGTATTTAAGTTCTAATAAGTCTTGTTGTCGTACCTTGTAATTTTTTCCCAATTCTGAGTTCATTTCCTTATAAAATTTTAGAAATTTAGAGCTTGCATTTTCGTTCACGTACATATACCCTTAATGGTGAATTACTACGAAAACACAGGAGAGTCCGTTTTTGAATCTTTTCCAGTGTCTTAATTTGTTCTAATCTGTAAGGATCCCAACATGCAGCACTATGGTTCTGAACCCTTCATTTATTAGTCCTCTAGTCACGTTGGATGGGCGAATAAGTGAAGGAGAATATTGGTGTTGGCTGCAGTAGGTAAAATCTTCGTATTATACTTTCAAAACTCCACTGAAGTAATACAGGGATATCATTTTATTTTTACTTCAATTTTTATTGTACCTGAGTTTTTTAATGTACTTCACTCCCACCCCTTTACTAGTAAACTCCAAGCGTCCTCCACACAGAACCGAGGCCGTGTATGCAGTACTGAGTTAGTGAGTATAGTGCGTTCCAGAAAAATTTTCACGTTTCCAGTGACGAAAGAGCTTTCAATATTGTATCATATTTTCGCACAGGTACTGTCATCCGTTTGCTTACGTCGCATCCCGATTTCCCCCACCTCCTTCTGTTCGCCCCTCTGTAAAGTCTAGTAGCTGCGCTGTCTTAGGTCTTTTCTGAAAACATTAATTTCTGTTAGAAATTGGACGTCTACGTAGTATTATACAATTGTTTAAAATAAATTAAAGGACCTCGTTAAGTAATTAACTGTGACGTGATTTCCCCCCCCCCCCTTTTACGACCCTGCGACAAAACCACTTGGACGGACAGTAGATAGCATTTCTGAGTAATTTTATCTTTTCGGAACGGGCAGAAGTGAAGATTGAATTTACAGTACGTAAGGTACTCTTTTATAGAGTAGATATAGAATTATTTCAACATGAGTTACTCGTACGAAGGACGAAACTGGTAATTGGAATTAGTCTATAGTGCGATAATATGCACAAAAGAACTGAAGCCTGTATCGAAATGAACGGCCACCATTTTCAAAAATGTGTTTAAATTTCCATATTATGATTATTTTTCAATTTAACTTCAATCTCTATATTGTACGCTAGTGTGCTGTAACAGTACGATATACACTGCATAATTAATACGTCCGAATGGATAGCTCAGTTCATGAGTAAAAACACTAAGTATTAATACGGTATTGTATTTTGATTAAACAAAAACCTAATGAAAACTATCAAACTCAAAATTGCGATATTTCCTAGTTTACATAAATGGATGAACTACTTTTCTTCCCTCCTATACCTAGTAAAGTGATTTGTATTTTACGCCAGTATCATCGAACTCCAGTCTTGGAAGGGGTGTGCAAGCGGTGTTTCCGGTTCTACACCTTTAATCCAAAGATATAGCCAGGTTGATATTAAAACTGTTAGTAAAAATAAAATGATGTCCCTGTACAAGAAGATATAGGCCAACAAATGAACTAAATCATGGATGACAAATACACACGGAATGTCGTTCACAAAAAGGATCAGTACAATTCTCTACAATAACTAAAATTTTCTACAAGAGTGGAAGGAAAATGGAGCCTGTGTTCTGGAAAGTTCCCTTCTAATAAAATACCTCCGCGCGTAACGATTGCCAATACACTTCTCGCCACACCTCGTTCAAGGTACTTGAAACCGACCTATGGAAATTAAAGCGATCCACCCCAAAATGCCAAGGTTACTATGCGTGTAATTTTTTTTATCTTATTATAACATGTAAAGTGTCTCCACCTTAGCAGTTTTCTGTGTGTGTAATTTACACCGTCATCTACGTAAATTGTCCTCAATGGATGGTAAAATTATGCAACGTAAGCTGTCAAGACGGAATTCAATTCCAGAAAGATTTGGCTACAGATCGGTGTTATTGATAAGCTCGAAGCACAGATAGGTGCTGTCATCAGTCTGCAGTTTTTGGAGTGTACAAATTGGCTGTCCACATCCCAATGTTTTTCAAGTTTTATTTGCTGACACATTGATATACAGTTGCTTCGCCACATTAGAAGTACTGTGATATGCGCAAACATCACTTAATAATCGAATTGTGAACTCCTATTTCATTTACTGTCCTTACATTTTTATTCGACGTTAATTGTGTCAGTGATACACGATAAATATGAAATAGGTGACATGCGACCTCCATCACTAGCAACGGTATGCAACACAGGCATAGAGCTCAAGGGAGTGCTGCAAGAACAAACAACTTAAGATAATGAAAGTCTGTTTGGCAACAAAGAATTAACACAAAACTAGTTGGATGAAGGATGGATGGATTGATGCATAGATTGATGGATGGATGGATGAATGAATGAATGAATGATTTAAAAAACGACTTTCAAATTCAATTCTGGAATAAACGGATCATCTTCTGAATTCTGAGGTATTAAGATAAGCGTTCACTACATCGTATCGCACTCATCGAACGAATCGCACGGATCGGAAAAAGACAATCTTTGCTGTAATTGTTATGTAATTGCGTTCACTACATCGTATCGCACGCATCGGCTCTCGGCAAATCCGTCCACGTTTCTCGGATGAGCAACTTTTCCGATGCGTGCGATCATGGCCTTCTTTAATAAATCAATTTTATTTGCTCAACTGTTACTATTATGTTGTGCCATGTTCAGTGTCGCGCCAAAATGGCAGACGGAAAACTTATTTCTCGTGTAGAAAAATGCGAAGAATTATATAATTTGAGGCGTTACCATTACAGTAATCAAGTCGTTTCTTACATATGTATTATGCAGTCCACACCTGTGGAGTAACGGTCAGCGTGTCTGGCCGCGAAACCAGTTGGCCCGGGTTCGAATCCCGGTCGGGGCAAGTTACCTGGTTTAGGTTTTTTCCGGGGTTTTCCCTCAACCCAACACGAGCAAATGCTGGGTAACTTTCGGTGTTGGACCACGGACTCATTTCACCGGCATTATCACCTTCATATCATTCAGACGCTAAATAACCTGACATGTTGATATAGCGTCGTAAAATAACCCAATATATAATGTAATCAAGATCTCTTTCGTTTCTTCCTCTTCAATTAAGACGCATGAAACAATTACAAATTCTTATTCGCTAACAGTCATAATTAATAGACCTAACCTCAACTCCTCTATTTTCAGCAATGTCAATATCGTACGACGTCATCTTTTAAACAGCTGATAGGGGAATCCGACGAGGTGATGAGGTAGAACCGTTACAATGAACGCACTGCACTTAAAATATCCGTTGCGTGCGATTCGTACGAGGAGTGCGATACGATGTAGTGAACACTTACCTTTATATAGTATTTCGTAAGAAAATTACATTGGTAACAAGAATAACAATATTATGCTTGGATTCTGCCAAGTCAAAGCCAGCTCTTTATTATGGGAATGTAATTTACTGCGACATATAAGTAAATAACATAGGTAATGTCATGATGAAGGATGGATAGAACAGAGAGAAATTCTCTCTGGTATCGGGACTCGGACCCGGGTTTTCAATCCTACGTGCTGACGCTTTAACCACTAAGCCACATCGGATTCCAGTTCCGATGCCGGATTGAATTCCCTCAGTTTAAGTTCTACCTCTCATTTTCTCCCTTCATGGCCTACCCTCAAGTATTGTGTCACAGAATATGTGACAGTGGCACAATGTCCAACGCACTATGTACAGAGGTGCACTCATTACGAGTGATTAAGTGGCCGGGATCCGACAGGATGAGCGCCGTCTTGAATCACTAAGTGATTATTTACGCATATCATATTATTATGATGTACCGAAGTACATATGATATTTCCGTGCAGGAATTCTGCGTTATCATTATGATGAAGGATGGATAGAACAGAGAAAAATTATACATATAATAATAACGATGTTTATGTATGTACCTACGTAAATAAGTAAGGTAAAGTTTTTCTTACAAGGTTTATTCTCGGTCTTCTTTGCACACTTTCGACCTTACACACAATGAGGTTTCAGTGAGTTGGGTTATTCTTATTACTAAGCCGAATTTTCCCTAAGACAATACAGGACTCGCACAGACAATAAACAATCATGGTCTAGGCGAGATAAACCTGACTGTAATTTGAAAGCAACATTAAAAGTTGCGCAAGTTGGTGCTGTCGACACAGCTACCAGAATATTAATAATTTCAATAATAATATAACCGGTCAATATTTTTACCGTCCTTACATCTGAACCCAAGATAAGCTATAGTACATTCTTACTCGGTCTCGGCCTAGGATGATAGAGTTTCTCAAGTCGAAGAAATAGGTCATAAGACCCTGAATACGTTGTATCACGATTTCATAATCTATTCACACATCATAATCTGAATACCCGGTCACAACACGACACACTATTGTCAGTCCCTCTCTACAGAACTTCCGCTTATTCTTCGTCTTTTACAATAGACATTGTTAGTTCTTGTAAATCATTACCTGCAGATATTAGGGGCTCCTCGACCTTAAACGCTTTCAAGTCCATAGTGCAACATCTTATTTTAGAACGCACAGTGTTCCAGGGTATATATTATAATTTACAATTGTGACTAGTTTATTAAGTAATCATGTAATTTAATTTCTCACCTAGTTTAAGTAAGTATTTAAGTTCGATAATCCTCTGGCTTATTCATATTTTTTTCTGCTTTGAACTTCGTCTATAACTTTATTTTGTATTAGCATTATATTATCATCTATTTCTTTTTTTATCCTATGGTTGAGTGGAAGACAGTGTCTCACTGCCAGAATAAAATAGAACATTATTATTAAAAAAAAAAGTAAAGATGTCTCATACGCTACACTTACGACATTGAAAAATAATACCTTTGTCCATGATTAAAGGGAATAAAGACAAAATTATACGCTGAGGAATGTCAATGGTCCGTTTTAACTCTTGGTAACTTATTACATAAAAAATATGGAGATTTCTGATATCAAGGTCGAAATATCTTTATTTATATTTCGTTGGTCCGAAGACATCTCTGTACAGCGAGCCCACTGATGTACAAGTTGAACAAACTGAAAATGGGTACAAATTAAAGCGAGACCAAATGAAAAGAGTCGATGACTTCTTTACTTAAATAACTAAATAAGAAACAAAGTACGTAATTAATTAAATAAGTAAGTAAGCAACAAAGTAAGTAAATAAGTAATTAAATAAGTAAGTAAATAAACAATTAAACAATAAATAAGTAAGCAATTAAATAAATAAACAAATAAATGAACAGTACATAAAACTAAATAAATATATATAACACATAATAAATAACTAAATAAATAAACAAATAAATAAGCAAATAAACAATTAACAAATATTTAAATAACAATAATAGCCCATAATTATTGTCGTCATAGTTGCAATAATCAGAATTAGAGGACGGTTGTTGATGAAACGTAATCTTATCTTTTACATTAGGACGATGCCTATTAATATAAAAATCCTTTCTATATTAATATCAACGTAAGAAATTAATTTCTTATATTGCATTTTTGCATTTTTGACGTTTTTTAATTAATAGCTCATTTTTACATTTTTCGGCATTTTTTGGTCATTTTTAATATTCTGAAGAACTTTTAGATCATTTTGAATGCATTTTACTTCCTTCTTTACATATAGGTCTGTTAAATGTTTTTCTAAGCAAACAGATCATTAGTAGGCCCTACGAGTAATTACCTACTGAATAACAGTGAAGTTTGAGTTTTATAGTTTGGAACAAACTCTAAAGTCCATCCCCCATTTCACTGAAGGCTTCACCTCACACAACAGAAGTAAAATAAAATGCTTGACAAAAGCCTTAGTTTAAGTGAGGGTTTTGACCGCTACTGTTCTTTTGTTGGTACGAGGGTGCCTTTAGAATTCATGTCTGGAAGGGGGGAAATTTTCACCGTTTCCTGGACAGTAGGACGTTTTGTCCCCAATATGGTTCGGAAGGGATGTACTACAGTAGAAGTATTTTTAACACAAAGATTGCAAGAATGCACGCTGCGCCCACAATTTGTTTTGCCATTTACACTCCCCACCTGTAAGGTCCGGTAACTAAAATGAAGAGCGGAAGGAAGAGGAGACGGAGAATGAAGGCACTGACATAGACCATCCTTGATTGAAACACATTGTAAAACCTTATTAAAATCTATTGTTTTCCTTTAAAACTTTCATTTTGTTGCATGCCCTTTTCTTTTATCTCAGTCAAATTCCAGGAAGTTGCCTTCTCTCTCCGAGATTTGACGGGCAATCATTGAAACAAGCTGACTAATTGTTAAGAAGTTGTGATGCGAGTACGGTGAATAATATTTAAATGTCATTTTCTTTTAATCTTATGTTACTTTTCCATTATTTCAAGGGCATTTATTGATCACTTTAAGTAGATTTTTAGGTCATCGACATCCGCTCCCTAATCATTATTAATAATCAACATCATCCTGACGATGACTATAGCAGATGTGTGAAATACTTTCCTGTAGCCAAGGTGATAGTACGCTGATCCATGTCAGGCAACATGTTTGTCATTCTCTGCCTTATAATTAGTAAAATAAATGGCATCACTCCCGTGTACACTTGCATTTTAAGCAGATCAGAATGTGGCTATAGCTCTATCTTAATTTCGCAAGCTGTGACACTGATCTCACGGTCCTTAATGCAATTGCTGAGGCTCGTAGTAGTTCATTTTCAAATTAGCTGGAACGATAGCCGTTCATGATTGATGGCAGGGCGTTTGCTACTTATATTCCATATACGCCCAATAGCAGTAAACCAGCTATTATTTATAAACTCCATGCAGCGTATGCGGGGGTATATGGAATAATTATCTTACCATTTGTGCTTCCAACCTCCCTCTACGTAGAATTTTATTCAAGAACATGATATGCAAATTGAGTTTTGTTAAGAGCCTTGGAAGTAATGGAAATAAGAATGCCAAAAGTAAATAACTCTAGCCGCGAATAAAAGCATTTCGTATAGTGATTTCCATGCATATTTTCTCCTATTTTCCCCCACACAAAAATATTGCTTTAAGCGTATAAGATAAATCAAATATAATTCTCCCGCCTGCAAAAGTATTTGTATTCCTGTTTAGAAGTCATCACGGGGAAGATCTACGGAACTCAATTCTTGGTATTCAGAAATTTTAATATCACCACTAACACAGGAGGGAATAAGAATTTTCGTTGGATTCCAATCTACTTTCCGTATTATTATATCTCAATGGATGCAATACGATTGCTTTCTAGGAACAGTTTATCAACATATAAAGTCGGTTGGTTGCTAATACATCCAATATAGTTAAGGATGACCCCCTCAATTATGCTAGTTTGACAGTGTAAATAAATTAATTCAATTTTCGATGTGCGGCTTTTAACGCGAAATTTATGTATGTTTAATTTATTTCATTTTTAAATTATATGTTTTGAGGATATGACTGACAACATCAGTGTGTCACAAATATGAAGTACTATGACTGCAACGGGATTGAAACCTTAGCACACGTCCTAGGATCCTGCCAACATGGAGAACTCCTAAGAAATTCACGCCATCATAATATCCGAAAACTAATAGCACAGACCCTTAAAAAAAGATTCTTCGAGGTCCATGAACAGGTGCGCTGCGTTGCGTCTGAAGGCGGCGGAATTAGAAGAGCGGACATCGTGGCTCTAGAAAAGACTAATAGTAAAAGTTTTATATTGGACCCAACTGTTAGATTTAAGATGAGTCAGACCCAACCATCTGAGGTCAACAAAGAGAAACAACATATTTATGAGCCTACTATTCCGTATTTTCGTGAAAGTATCAGATGGAAGGCACCTGGGAAGTACATAGTTTAAAAATCGGAGCGAGGTGCACCATCCCACGATCAACTCTAACCACTATCAAAACACTTGGAATCCATAATATTATTCCTAAAATACTTACTTCAAGCATTAAAGGGTCTGTGGCGATTCTGAAATATCATTTATACGGAATATCATAATCCCCCCCCCTTTTCTATTCTTTAGTATGTGATTGTTACAAATATATGTACAATTTTATTATTTCTTAAATTTATGTCCTATGTTCACGTTTAATTTGACTCATCTCTCTACTGTAATCATTATTCTTGTGTGTGTATTATTCTGTGTTTTTGGCAACCCAGGATGCCTGAGCAGACTATTTCTTGGAAATAAATTATATATATATATATATATATATATATATATATATATTAGTATTCCATCTTTATAGCCTGCTTTTCTGTTTCGGTACTAGTGTTGGAACTTGTAAGAGGAAGGAAAATCTCACCTTCCAACAAACGTAGAAACAGAGGAATGAAAAGGCATTGCAAGAAGCCATAAAACATGTTCCAGAAAAGAAGTGAGCTACGATTCACCTGGATTCAGTATTACGGTTGGGAAAACACCTTCTAATGAAGATGATGAATGCTTGTTCTGTGCTCTTTTTAGTAGAGCCCATTTTGACTTTGCAGTTTTGTTAAGGGGAGAGGATGGTATTTTTTTTGGTGAAAAATGAGTAAATTTTCAAAAACAATTTTTTTTTAAATACTCAGTGATATGTGTGGAATGCATAGCATAACATTTTGTGGGTATTTGTGCTCTTATCGGATGTTGAGTCGCCATTTTTAAACTTCCTGCGTTATGGATTTTTAAATCACTCACCCACTTTTATTGTTGTTTCCGGTAAATTAAATTTTCAAAAAAAAAATTCTTTAAAATACCCTTTGATATGTGTGGAATGCGTTGCATAACATTTCGTGGGTATTTGTGCCCTTATCGGATGTTGAGACGTCATTTTTAAACTTCCTGCGCTATGGATTTTTAAATCACACGCCCGCTTTTATTGGTTTCTAGTAACTTCATTTTTTTTTTTTGCTACATTGGCAGACAAAAATGGATATAATTTCTGAACTGTTAAAGGTACATGCATGAAATTTAGAACACACATTCTTTAGGCTATTAGGAAACGTTTCTCTGCAACAGAATTGTGTTAAAAATGCGTCCGTTTGTTTGCAAGAAAGAAAATCAGAAAATCGTTATTAAATTTTAATTGTTTATTTTACAAAAGTAGGGACTAATATCAAAATTCTGTTACAGACAATTTGTAAAACATTCTTTTGCAAATACATTGGAAACAATTGTTTGAATCTATCTTTAAAAACGGTTTAGATATATCAGTTTTAGTACAATCCTGCATTGGGTATATTTTATTCAAATTTGAGCCCCCAAATAATTTGTTTTTCAAAATATTTTTATTTCATCGAGTTGCCGTAGCTATGAGCTCTCTACATACAAAAAATTAATATTTTACACCAAATAGGACAAAAGTTTTAAAAAATACCATCCTCTCCCCTTAATCTTTTAATTTGTTAATAGTATTTTATATTTGTACATTCATTTTTGTGAAGGAAGAATGTTAGATTTTGAAGAAATTATTTTTTTAAAACATTTTATAGAATCTTACGGTCCGGTGCACCATTTACAGGGACATTCAGCAATAAACAGAACGATACTTCACGTTCAATATTGAAACATGTAGGTTCCAGAACGAAAAAACAAAAATGGTATTACATATTTGTGACACTTCCTCTACCAAATATTGTATCTGAAAATTCCTGTAATAATAATAATAATAATAATAATAATAATAATAATAATAATAATAATAATAATGGCTTTATTTAACCTGGCAGAGTTAAGACTGTAGGGCCTTCTCTTACACTCAACCAGGATTGAAACTTGCTTACATAGTTCAACATACACTGAATCGGATTTAAGTAATTATATGCAGATACAATTTACATAATGATATCAAGAGAGGCAGTTAAATAAAAAAGTTACCTAATAAAATAAAAATAAACACAGTCGAATACATATTAATATTATTAGAATGAAATATATGAAATCAGAAGCCGATAATTCAATAAAATGTACTCGATAAAACAATAATAAACACATTGGAATACATATTGGTATTAAATTACAAGTAAGTAGAATTCACATAATTAAACCGGAAACTGACAATTGAATAAAATGTATACAATAATAATAATAATAATAATAATAATAATAATAATAATAATAATAATGTAGTAGGCATATGTACAAGCACAAGGATTTTCAAAGGTAAAAGCATTCATTTTAGATGCCGTGAAGGCACATGAGGGACATTGAAATGGGGCCCCATTATTTAATGACCATAGTGAGATGGTATGGTTGCTTCACGCTCGCACCGCCTTTCAGGCACCCGGAAAATACCCCGTACTCAATTTGAAGGATGCTGAATGGAACCCGGGACCATTTCGGAAGTTCTGAAAGCGATAAAAAAAAAATCCCGCCACCATCGTAATTGAACCCGGGAGCTTCCAGTCTGTAATCAGTTATTCTATCAACTAAACTAAGCTATTCGGCCGTTTAACCATTCATAAGCCTATATTAGTATTAGTATTTTAGTATTAGTATTTATTTATTTAACCTGGTAGAGATAAAGCCGTCAGGCCTTCTCTGCCCCACTACCAGGAGATTCCAACTATAATATGAACAATAAAATTACAATTAGTATTAAATTTATAATTACAATTACAAATAACATTACAATAAGTATTAAATTTACAATTACAATTACAATAAAATCAAAGTACCGTACGAAAAGATTACCTGACTAATTAAAGCTAGATAATTTGGGCCTATTATAGAGAAACAAAGAATATTTTAGATTTACTGAATTACAAATTAAATCTAGAATAACAAAATTGTATAGCGATTAAATTACTCAATATTGAAATATTTTGTGATAGATTAAAGAAACTATTTACAAGAAATCAATTACTGACCAAGTGCCTAGTAAGTTCTCGTTTGAATTCAATTTTATTCCGACAGTCCCTGATGCTAGCAGGTAGCGAATTCCAGAGTCTTGGCAGGGCTATTGTGAAAGAAGATGAGTATGAGGAGGTGCGATGGGATGGTATTGTTGGTATTGTTTCATGACGAGAGCGTGTGTTCAGATTATGGTGGGAAGAAAGGTAAGTGAAGCGAGACGACAGTACGAAGGAATAGAAGAGTTCAAGATTTCGAAGAGAAAGAGAAGTGAATGTAAATTTCTTTTCTTATCTAGTTTAAGCCAACCTATTGCTTCCAGGGATGGGGTAATATGATCATATTTACGAACATTGCTTACAAAACGTACACACAAATTATGAGCACGTTGAAGTTTAATTTTGTTGTCGCTGGAGAGGTCAGTCAGTAAAATGTCCGCATTGTCGAAATAGGGAAATACAAGTGTCTGCACAAGGGACTTTTTGAAGCAAGAGGGGAGATGAACATTTATCCTTTTTAGCACATGGATAATATAATATACTTTTCTGCAGGTTTCTATGAAACAAGAAATCAGACTGCCAAGTTCCTCTCTTATAGCACCTACATAATACATTGCGAAGAATCGGTGAGTTAGTCAGTTGGTATTTTTATAACTGAGAATGCCTACAAGTACACTTTTGGAACTACTTTTTTTAGTTATTTATTTAAAAACGCTGTATCAGCTACTAGATTAATTAGCGTTGATGGAATTTGTGATAGCGAGATGGTATTTGGCGAACTAAGGCCGAGGATTCGCCACAGATTACCTATCATTCACCTTACGATTGGGGAAAATCACGCAACCAGGTAATCTGCCCAAGCGGGAATCGAAATCACGCCCGAGCGCAACTCCAGATCGACCTCGGCCGAACAAGCTATAACGGTGGTTGAAACCCCAGATCACATATTATTATCAGATTGATCAGCTTTATGGGCTTTGAAGGCAACAAATTTTATCAATTTCACTATGCTGCCATCTAGCGACTGCAGAAGAAATCACGTTATAACTCTCATTTGAACTGCATGGAGCAACTGTGCTTCCATCTAGCGGTCGTTACCAATCGACTGTGGCGATCCTGGTGGTTTTCTCTTCCACATGTTACCATTTCAACAAGGGGATGGCCAATCTGTTATAGCCTATATGTGTTCAGGGCTGAAACTAATACTCCACTATAGGGGTCCGCATGGCATCTCAAGGGAATTCGCCTGAAACAATATACCCAGGTAGAAAAATACTGTGACAGTTAACAGACATGATGATATGGTGGGATATCGAAATGTAACCCTAGAATTCACGCAGCGTTAAAACTGCGTCTTAACTGTTATGCACATCGTATTCTCCAATATATTAATCATAACAATAAAATAAAAAAGAATTTCTGAGGAAAGCGAAGTGCTTGCTCGACTACAGCGCTTTTATTGTACGAGTTAAGAACAGTTTTAACATAATTACAAGAGATGAGCATTTGCAGTGTTTGAAGATTAACTTGTGACTTCCCGCATTTACTTCAGGAAGTAAAACTCTCGTTACAAGAAGGGTAGAAGTGCTCCCAACTCAATATTGTTACACTTCCAGTTCGTAGGATATCAAAACAAAAAAGATACGAGAGTATAAGACGATACTCTTTGCCGTAGCGAGCAATTTGCCTACAAATTTCTTATTCTTTCGAAGTTGAGATCTGTTAGAACAGGTATAGAGAACGCGGGGGAAAAGGGTGCACCAAAATTACATTCTTGAACCGCGTTCACAGAACCGTCGTTGCTCAAAGATTGCTTAGCGACAACGTTACGGAGAAAGAGATGTTCTTTCTGATGCACGTATTATGATTTCCTGTACAAACAAATCATTAGAAAGGGTGTTTTTAGTAGGTTATTTTACGACGCTTTATCAACATCTTAGGTTATTTAGCGTCTGAATGAGATGAAGGTGATCATGCCGGTGAAATGAGTCCGGGGTCCAGCACCGAAAGTTACCCAGCATTTGCTCATATTGGGTTGAGGGAAAACCCCGGAAAAACCTCAACCAGGTAACTTGTCCCAACCGGGAATCGAACCCGGGCCACTGGTTTCGCGGCAAGACGCGCTAACCGTTAGTCCACAAGTGTGGAGAAGAGGTCCTATTAGTGGTGTTTTTTACGGGGTACATCGGCCTGTGACTGACAATTCTTGACTTCCATGTCAATGTTTGTATCAATAGGCCTATCAATTTCAGAAACATCAAAATTAAAAGAAAGAATAGAAAGGGGATCTGATCGTTGCACTTTAAAATATATTGAGTTTGTATAGTAATTTTTAAAACTATTTTCAAACTATGAATATTTATTTCCTATATAGAATGTCCCATTTATCTTGTCCACCGAAATAACTTTTATGGTCCACACCTGTGGAGTAACGGTCAGCGCCGTGAAACCAGGTGGCTCGGGTTCGAATCCCGGTCGGAGCAAGTTACCTGGTTGAGGTTTTTTCCGGGGTTTTCCCTCAACCCAATAGAGCAAATGCTGGGTAATTTTCGGTGCTGGACCCCGGACTCATTTCACCGGCATTATCACCTTCTTTTCATTCAGACGCTAAATAACCTAGATGTTGATACAGCGTCGTAAAATAACCCAATAAAATAAAATATAACTTTTATGTTTGGACTAGAATTGAAAATATTTTTTAGAAGTTATTTTACAATAAGGTCCTAATATAAATATGGAGATTTGGTTCATGTAACTCTATTCTTGTACAAGATACAAGTGACGTCATCACTTTTTCAAATAGAATCACATAATTTAACCATGTCCAATGAATTACGCACTTTAAGACGAGTTTAAAATGTATCATAATGCTACCATCCGAAAAAATAACACAACGAGACCTATGGTGGTGTCCAATTTATCTTGTGCACCTCAAATAACTTTCATGTTTGGACTTACTTACTTACAGATGACTTTTAAGAAACCAGCGGGTTCATTGCCGTACTCACATAAGCCCGCCATCGGACCCTATCCTGTGCAAGATTAATCCAGTCTCTATCATTATATACCACCTCCCTCAAATCCATTTTAATATTATCCTCCCACCTGCGTCTCGGCCTCCCCAAAGGTCTTTTCCCCTCCGGTCTGCCATCTAACACTCTATATGCATTTCTGAATTCGCCCATACGTGCTACATGCCCTGCCCATCTCAAACGTCTGAATTTAATGTTCCTAATTATGTCAGGTGAAGAATACAATGCATGCAGTTCTGCGTTTTGTAATTTTCTCCATTCTCCTGTAACTTTATCCCTCTTAGCCCCAAATATTTGAAGAGTTCGCGGGAAAAACGATGAATGTCACAGTTTTGTTAAGGTTGATGTCATTACTTAATTCAATGGTTCACTACGAAATTTAATGTTGTTCTTATGAAAAATGGTAAAAAGGAGAATTATCACCACGAATACGGTACAGTAATCCTTTCTTTTATTTTCTATAGAAACAGCACTTCATCTTGCAGTTATAGACTCAATTAGATCATTAATCTAATCCTTAACAGAAATGTGACATTCATCGTTTTCCCGCGAACTCTTTATTTTTCTAAGAACATTATTCTCAAACACCTTTAATCTCTGTTCTTCTCTCAAAGTGACAGTCCAAGTCTCACAACCATACAGAACAACCGGTAATATAACTGTTTTATAAATTCTTTCAGATTTTTTGACAGCAGACTAGATGACAAAAGCTTCTCAACTGAAGAATAACAGGAATGTTTGGACTTGTATTGAAAATATTTTTTGGAAGTTATTTTATAAGCGTCTGAAAGAAGTATGAAGATTTTTTTCATACAACTGCTTTGTTGCACAAGACACAAGTGACGTCATTTCTTTTCAAATAGCACCACATATTTTTTTCATGTTACATTAATTACACACTTTAAAATGAATTTAAAAAATGTAGCTTTAGACATTTCTGTATCAAGTAATAGCGTACTTCAAAGTGATAATTCTTGAGCAGCAAGCCTTGTACACAGCATACTGTACATGAAACAATGTTTCGGCCATGTGTTATTGTTTTTATAGCCTTTAGTGTAGTAGATCGATCGTTACATAAACTTCCCCATAGCGGTTTCAATTTCTTCTTCATTTCAAGAAACACACCTACAGCGGATAAAATGCAGCAGAGGAATATTCTCCTTTATCACGTCGGTCTCTCCTTTCTTCCCTGTAATAATATTCCGGAGCGTCACAGCGGCCCATCAGCGCAAGCAAGCAAAGCAGAAAACGCACCAACACGGAGCTCGCTCGCAATTTGTATTCACTCAGTCCCACGTCAACACGACAACGACGGGCTGGGGAGATGAGCAACTGGGGCTCGCGTGCCGACTGACACCTACACAGATTGAAAATACTGCTACTTGTTGTTTAGTGAACTGACCGAAAACAAGTTTAAACCTCCAAAAATGACACCAATAGTGCATCGCTCGTGAGGCAACTAAGCCAGAAGATAATGGGATAGTGTGACTAGTTCCTTTCCCCTCCACTGCACAATTATATCGCTGCTGGCCTCACGTTCACATGCCGAAGCAGAGGTGGACGATCATCTAACCAGAATGGAGGTATCGTGTGGTTAGCACGATGATCCCCCCCCCCCCAGCCGTGATAGCTGGCTTTCCCAACCGGATTTCGCTACCTATCGTTGCTCCCCAAGTGCATCACGATGCTGGGTAGACACAGATCCCATACACAGGCCTAAATTTCATGAGAAAATTTCTTCCCCCATAAGGACTCGAACCAGCGTGCATTCAGTAACGCATCGATTAGCTACATATTACACTAATCAGACTTCAGATACATACAAACATGATTTGAAACGAGTAACACTTATTTCCATGTCACATGATGTGAAGGGAGCAAACTTAAAATACTGAATGTTTTTGCAGGCACTAGATATTCAGCAGTTGCTAGCTGATCTCGTATCTGAGAAAGATAAGAATATCCTAATTTTTTCTCGAAAACAGTTTTCAATTTGTGTGTCACTACTAGAGCAGGTGCCTCTATGACTTGATCCTTGGCTATGGAGAAATCTTCCATCAATTTAAAGGACTGCAATATCTTTCAAAGAATACCCGTTACCAATCTCTAGTTTGAGTGTGGCACAACCTTCAAAATTAAACTCTCCATTCAAAGAAAATTATTTAGCCTATCTCCTCCGAATTCCTCCACGAAATTATGTACCTAAAAATTAAAAAAAAAAAATGTATTTCCAAACTTCTATACTATCCATTCGAATAACACGTATTTTCTAATACCTCAAAGAGACCGTTTACCTTTAATTCTCTGAATGCCACTGGCTTCGGCCTGACATAGTTTCGTCGTCCGTCTTCCTGCCATTCGATGTGACCACTTTCTTAGTACAGGGACATCATTTTGTTTTACTAACATTTCTAATATTAATCTGACTATACCTTTGGATTAACGGCTGAGAACCGAAAACAATGTTTATTATCCCTTCCATGTCTGGAGTTTGACGATACTGGTGTAAAATGCAAAAAAATCACTTTACTAGGTATAGGAAGGAAGAAAATTAGTTCATCCATTTACGTACCTAAAGTTGGAAATATTACATTTTTCAGTTTGATAATTTTCGTTAGGTTTTTATTTAATAAAAATACAATACAGTATTAATAATACGTGTTTTTACTCACGAACTGAGCTATCCATGCGGACGTATTCATTATGCAGTGTATATCATACTTCCTTGTAGCACATTAGCATACATTATAGAGAGTGCATTAAAATTAAAAAATAATCAAAATCTGGATATTTAAACAAATTGCTGAAAATGATGGCTGCTCATTTCGATAGAGGCTTCAGTTCCTTTGTGCATATTATCGCACTATAGACTATTGTACCTAATTCAAATTTCCGGTTTTATCCTTCGTACCAGTAACTCATGTTGTAGTAATTTTGTACCTACTCTATAATAGAATACCTTACGTACTGTAAATTCAGTCTTCACTTCTGCTCGATCCGCACAAATAAATTTACTCAGACATGCTATCTACTGTCCGTCCAAGTGGTTTTGTCGCAGGGTCGTAGAAGGGGGGGGGGAAATCACGTCACAGTTAATTACTTAACGAGGTCCTTTAATTTAAGTTATTTTAAACAATTGTATAATATTACGTAGACGTCCAATTCCTAACAGAAAATATTTTCAAAACAGGGTTATGACAGCCCAGCAGAAGCAGGTGAGGAAAATCGTAATAGTAACCAAAAGGACGCGCAGTACCTGTACGAAAATATGATTAAATAATGAATGCTCTTTTTTAATTGAAAACGCGACCATATTTCTGGAACGTACTATACTCACTCACTCAGTACTGTTTACTGTGACAGTAAGACGACTTTGCATATGCGACCTTGGTTCTGTGCGGAAGATGGGTGGAAGTTCACTAGTAGAAAGGGTGGGAGTGAAGAACATTAAAAAACTCGGGTACAATAAAAATTGAAGTAAAAATAAAATGATGTCCCTGTACATACGACTGTCCCTGAGCACTTACAGCGTGAACTTTGTGTACGTTATACCTGTAACCTTACTCATGCGCCAGACACACAAGTCCGCAAGTTCCGAGCTTTGAAATAAATAATGTAAAATTAATTAAATAAAAGTAGAAACAAATATAAGTACGCAGATTCCAGCCTAGAAACTCATGCAAATTTTTCTGTATGTTAAACATTCAGCTATAACTGCTATTAGTGTACAAGCTCTTACTTATTGTAAGCGGAGAAATTTGACTGCACCCTTAAAAGAAGTTGATTGAAAACTGGATGATCGTCTAACCTTAGTACTTAAAGCATTGTAGTGTTAAAACTTTTTATTGATTGGAGTTTCGCAACGCAGATGGATGGAAAGAAACCTCCTGTTGACAAAGTAGGAGTTGTAATCGCCAGCGACAGCTCTGATTTCCCTCTAGAATTTCAGCTTTAGTTGCGCTGATCCGTGGGACATCCACTTCTCCCCTGAGTTTAGTAATAATTCATTTTCCATTTCGGTTGCCATTCGCTTACCCTGAATTTTCCACATATATTCGTAGATTAAAAAGGGGGAGAGAGGTGTTAAACGAAGTCACAAGCTGAAAAATCACGCTGTAATCAGCTCTATGTAATTACGACAGTAATTTTTGTGCACGAAAATATATTGTAATCTAATTATCGCTTGGCAATTAACAGGACGAAAATAAACAAAATTACTACGTAACATTGGTTCGGAGCAAGTGAGTTCACATGCAAGACCGGTCATCTACGTGAACTTTTTCTATCCTAACCCTGCAACGACCGAGACTTCTAGTAAAGTAGTATAAATATACGATGACTGACCAGCAGATACCATGATGATGATAATGATGATAATGGTAGTGGTGATGACAACGACAATAACAATCTTCGAGGGTCTCCATATTCTTGACTACATTTAAGTCAAGCAGATACTAAAATTAGACACTAGAGTGCTGCAGAACGGTGCTTAGAACCGGTTTATATTCGACCGGTCAGAGAGTAACCGGCACGGTTGAACATCCGACCAAATAACAGATTTTCATGCGTTTGCGCGTAATGTTTTGCACGGTAGACAGAACACCAGGCGCACTTCACCATACAAGAACTCTGATGACATTTTCTGACTACACAAATGGAGTAACAATTGAAGGAAATTTACTTTTCCTAATTAAAAAAAGTGTTGGCTTGAAATATGCCTAATTGATTGGACACTTTAGTACATTTATCTTCATAACTAATACATAAATCAACTAATGGACACCGGTAACAACAAAGAAAATAAGCGTAATGCATAGATAAAAATCTGGCATGTAAACAAATGTAAGAATAAAATAAATAAATTACATAATATTCTACCTTCCAGTTTGTAAACATTGCATTGTTGTCACAAGTAGATGACCCAAGAGACGTGCTGTGCGATTACTGTGACTAGAGCCAACGGCTCACTAGCGCTGCAGTATCAGTTGTAGGATGCATCTGAGTTTGGTCTGGAGTTCTCCTAATTAAATGTGGAAGCATTTCCCACACTTACAGACTTGTAACTGCCGACTTCCATTTCAGTCACGGGATTAAAAATTTTCATTTTTGCATCAGTTCTGATTAAAAAAAAATACATTCACTCAAAAGGCCGCAAGTTCTCCATCCTACTTCTACATAGGTACAATTACATAAAATGTCATCATGTTCATATGAATTAAAATAAAATTATACTTCATTCATAATAGTACATTATGCAACGAGCCTATAATGACAGTAATTAAGACGCAAGTATGTTTGTTTATGAAACGAGCGCAAGCGAGTTTCATAATTTTCATACGAGCGTCTTAATTACCATTACAGGCAAGTTTCATACGACTTTTTATGCTCGACCATATTTCTAACTTGAAATTATACAGAAATATTCATTTTATTTGTATCTGACAGAAGATCGGAAGTGACCTTGTTCATAGCTCATGAATTGTGAGATGTGCGCAGACGCGAAAGTATTGATTTTTTTCGACGAACAATAATGTCATTGACCTTGATGTAATGCAGAGAATGTATAACCTGGAAAATGACTTAGAATTGAAAAACGAGATGACAAATTAAATTTATTTGAATATTATTTACAATTAACGCTAATTATTATAGTAACAGAACATAACCTTCTGCGACAGTATTGGATTTCCAGCCTCCGTGACGTTTCCCTCGTCTTTCGATTGCATATCCGAGAATAATCGAAAACCTGAACTTTAATGAATAGGTGTATTTTAATGACATGCATTAAAGGACTGCTACCAGGTGTATAATTACTACATTTCGGCGTGGTCGAGCATAAAATAATTTAATTGATTGTGTCTACTAATGTCCTGCAATGTTCGAACATGAGAGAGACAAACAAGATATTACAAACATCGTCTTATTTCATAAAAGAAAAACTAATCGCAAGATCTGTGCTAAACCCCTTAAGCAACCGAACCGAATATAGCTCCTGTAATGCACGACTCCAGGATATCTCTCTTTATTGACTCAGTTCCGCTGCATTCCACAAGTTTCAACAAACTTTCAGGGTCTTCTCTAAGATACTACAAACTTTATTGTTTATTTTATTTTATTTTCCTGGTTGGAGTATTACAGATCGTTAGTACCACATACAGTATAGAGATCATTCGGAAAACGGTAAATTTCGGAAAGAAAATAAGTCGTAGTTCAGTCTTGAGCGATATATCTGCACAACACGGGATATAATCTCCTTCCAGAGGAAGCTGTTACGACTTTCATCGCCCTAAAAAATGCATCATCCTCGGCTGGGTTTGAACCAGCGGACCTAGCATCCAATGAAAGCATCTCTCGGTGAAACACGCTTCAAATACCCAGGTTAGGCTCACGAATTCGAAACACGTGCGCTACAACCTGAAAGTACTAAACTTTTGTTACGTTCTTTGTCTGTGATCCTATGAGAATTAAACATGAAAGAAACCTTTACAGAAGTAGAAACCTCCATAGTTGAATACACCTATATAAACAATATTTTTCTTAGAAAAATGAGTATTTTGATTAGTATTACAAACTGAAGACCTTGTGCAACACAACACTACAGCACGTCCTTGGCTCATTTAATATGTCAACGCATTCCTTTCAAAAGAACTCTCTCTGTAGTCAACACTTACTTTTTCTCACGACTAGTGTAAACACATCTTGAAACTGGGAAGGCCGCTTTGATGACCGACATTACGAACTTACCTGCAAAAACAGAAAGAGTAATTAACAACATAATACATGCAATTATATGCGTATAGTGCTACCATATTATATTATATACAATATGCAGAGTGATTCACGAGGATTTATTGTTCCTTACGGAGCTTATTTCCGAAGATATTCTGAGCAAAAAAAAAAAAAAAATGTCATATAAACGTTTGTCCTAATCTCAATATTTTCAGAATTACATTAAATTAGACCTGGACTGAAGCCCTTTCTGCATGGGGCGATTCTATTATTCTACCATCATATCATACAGAAAGATAAAAAATGTCAGGATTAAAATAAGAACAGTATCTATGAACTAATGGAAGTTGGTGGTATTTTTTATTAGGTTATTTTACGACGCTTTATCAACATCTTAGGTTATTTAGCGTCTGAATGAGATGAAAGTGATGCTGGTGAAATGAGTCTGGGGTCCAGCACCGATTGTTACCCAGCATTTGCTCATAATGTGTCGAGGGAAAACCCCAACCAGGTAACTTGTCCAAACCGGGAATTGAACCTGGGCCACCTGGTTTCGCGGACAGACGCGCTAACCGTTACTCCACAGCTGTGGACTGTTGGTGGTATTAACAGACAGTGTAATGATGGTGGTAATGATATTAAAATATGATTTTACATATTGCCTCAAGTTTGAAGTTCTCGAAACAAGTTTAATACATAGTTAAATGACATGGAACGGGTGAATGGGTAAAATTTCTACACATTAATGGAGATTTGGAATATGTAAATTTTAACATAGGGTGCTATTTAAAAAAAAATGAAGTTTTTGTCACATTCTGTATGCCTGAGTGACTATTTTTTCGAACACTGGTAGGCCTATCTTATTGTATGGTTTATCTTCAAGAGGTTTTGTATAAAACTTTTTTTTTTGTTGTAAAATTAAAATTTGAGAAGTTATGAGTAATATTTCATAGTTTTTGAACACTCTGTATAAATAGTTAATTAAATACTGTTCTCCAACCAGGGGATTAACCGTGAAAGGAACGTGCTTACTATTGCGTCATCTATTGGAGCGAAGTAGATAGATAATATTACCGTTATAACGTCAGATTAAAAACATGCGCTCTCCTGCATATGTTATTTCCTGTATGGAGGGATTAAAAGACCAGGAGATTAACCGTGATCTAATTTTGCAACTAGGGTAGTATAAATATGTGTGTATCAGTGTTATCGTTTGTGCTTTGAGAGTTAGCCAATGGAGATGCGTGTACCCACGTGTGTGACCTTATGACATCAACATTCATTCACAGCATACCCCGCTGCGTCTTCTTCCCCTGAGACTTTCTCCTGGTTAGAGTACAGTATAGATAATAACGCGTACTATTTACTTACATTGCACCATATGTATATCATTCGAGTAAGTAAAGATAGAGTAAAAATATTTATTTACAAATACGACTAGATGTAGCCATCTAGTGTTAACATTATAACTATATATGGACGGACCAGTTCAAAAGGGAAACAACTCAAAATTTAAAGTTTTGAGATAAGTTGATTTTAAAGTTTCATGCTGCTGTGGAAAATTCAAGCATCGTTGAAATTACTCCAAATTCTGTTAATGATGTTTCACATATACTGTACTATAAGTTCCATTTATACTGATGTTAATTCGATTTTTCGCAGTTACATGAAACTTTAAAACGTTAAATTTTGAGTTGTTTCCGTTTTGAACTGGCCAGTCGATATCAATGCATTTTATTACAACACAATGAAATTTAAAAACACAAAAATTAAATTGAATGTAGAATTATGCAAGTGAAATTCCATAAAAAATTAATTAATTGGGCGTACTTGATGCTCAGAAAATAGACATTGATTGATTGTTACTGCGTTTATTCGTAATAATTAGGTACTCGTCAAGAAAAAATTCCGGGTCACAGCTACTAAATAAAAGTGGCAACATGAAATCGATAAAAAATATTGCAGTGATACCAATTTCTAGCTGAATAAATTCAACATATTCTTACTTTCTATTGGGGAATTGGTGCATCAGCAGTATACTGAATAGAATCTACTTTCCTTATCATCATCATCATCATCATCATCATCATCATGGTAGGCTGTCTCATGGCCTGTTCCGACTCAGAGAATCTCTCCATCTGGTAACCGGACGTCCTGCGTCACGATAACCTTTTGGATTATAATTTAAAACTTGTTTTGTTATAGGATTATGGTCCATTCTTATATATGAACAATATTTTATAGATCGATTATTATTTCATTTTTTATTGATTCCTGTAACTCGTTAATCCTCATCAAATTCTAGTTCGAAAAACAATTTGAGAAACCCTACAATCACTCTAATTCGAAATTCACGCCCATCAGTATTCATGATATCTCGCGGTACTTCCACAATGGCATTTAATAACTGTGCAATCGTATCCGATTGATTGTTTAGGATGGAAGGCATAGCGATAATGTGATTTTTATTCGGTACGCAATCAGTTCATTTCCCGACTGTAGCACCGTCACTCTTAATGAGGAGTTTTGAACCAAATAAATTCATCCTGTATTACTATTCATGGCATGTCAATCCACGACAGATATTCTGCATCCTGTAATTGAAAATAGATTATTCACCTGCAGAGTAATTACAGAATAATTCAATGGGAAAATCAACGGGTTTCAAGAGTGAATTTCAGAATATGATCACTCATTCTCCACTAAACCACCATCTTTAGCGTAATTTAAATACCAATTAAAATGATACCACTGCATATAGCTCAGTAGCAATTTCATTGTGTATCACTACATTTTCAAATATAACTGTATGCTGAGGAACGTTTATGATGTAGGGTAAATGTTGGTAATATTGAGATACTAATAATATTATAACGGTACTTTTTTAGAATTTATTACAATTTTACTGAGCGAGAGAAGGACCGGTTTTGTGCAGAAACTTGTCCACGAACATTGCCTTAATATGTTGACGCAAAAAAACCGATCTTCCTCTCGCTCAGTAAAATTGTAAAAAAAATTCGAAAAGAACATCACAATATTACCAACCTTTACCCTAATACAATTTCGTGTCACTTAAGGGGTTAGGTACAGCTTACAGCAGTAAAGTTATTGGAAATATTCAAAACTTTTTTCCTCCATTACTCTATTTTGTACAATAATGAAAATTGGTATGCGTAAAATACTGTCCTTCTGCTATATGAAAAAAATATATTATTTATATATATTTTTTCAAAACTCAAAATGTTGGCAGTTCACTGTGCAGTGATGAAGCGTTTCCCCTCATAACTCATAAACTTGTTAAATTTGTCATGTTCTCTCATGCTCTTTCAATTACATTCCTTAATAAATAACATTTTTTTTTTATTTTGTGTTAGAAGAAAATACTGATATTTGACTATTTTTAAACGAATTTATTTTTATCAGACAACCTATCAAAGATAGATTTATTTTTTTTATTGGGTTATTTTACGACGCTGTATCAACATCTAGGTTATTTAGCGTCTGAATGAAATGAAGATGATAATGCCGGTGAAATGAGTCCGGGGTCCAGCACCTAGAGTTACCCAGCATTTGCTCGTATTTGGTTGAGGGAAAACCCCGGAAAAAACCTCAACCAGGTAACTTGCCCCGACCGGGATTCGAACCCGGGCCACCTGGTTTCGCGGCCAGATGCGCTGACCGTTACTCCACAGGTGTGGACCATATTGTAGATATGACGTGTATAAATACATACAAAAAATTTCATCACAGAATGTTGAATAGTTTTTTAATTATGTGGGAAACACTTCATACTTCATATATATATTTATCATATGACAGAATTACAGTGTTTTACACATACTAATTTTCATTATTATACAAGATAAAGAAATGGAGGAAAAAAATGTTGAATATATCCAAAATTTTACTGCAGTAAGCTGTACCTAACCCCTTAAAACCTATTCAACTTTAAAGTAATTACAGAGCGAATAAATCGAAGTAACTATATATCACTCAGAGTAATACTGCATATTACTTAAAGTAATAAACTACGAACATATCACTGAAGTCTTTGCATTGCGTATTGCTCAAAGTAATTTCACTGCATATCATATAATAATAACTACACATCATAACTCTCAAAGCGAGATCGCTGTCTTATAGAAGCAAATAAATACAGCTACTAAAATTTTCACATTTAAAAAATACCTGTAAATTGTGAACTTATCTGTTTATTAAACGATGCGAGGTTAATATAAGCAACTTTTAATATAAGAACGTAACTTACACTAAAAAATATTGTTCAACCCAAACGATAATACAATACCTGTGAAGATCGATCTTACAATACCAGCTCGTACTCACTAATACGAGTATACGAGCTTGAATCTTTCGGATTAAAATTGATGATAAAAGTATAATTGACCTTGATAACATATTGAGATTGTTTCATATCAATCATCCGCTGAACGGAAATGACGAGACGTGTTCCAAGAACAGTCACTTCTTTATATATCGTAAAACAAACCAATATCAGAGTCAATAAACTGCACCGGAATAGGCCTCGATGTGTGATAATAAAATTCTGTACAATGACATAAGCAAAGCTTTTGTATTCATACTATTTTAGTGAACTACAGAGAAAATGTGGAATGTTATCGGTTTGTAAGACACGGCGAGCATTTACGGCAAAGAAATAAAAATCTAGATTTGTCCAAACTATGACTGCCTCTTGGAAGCCTTTCCCGGCACGAAAGTGGAAATAATCCCCCATCCCCCACCCCTTCCCTCTCTCCCCATTACCCTTCTCCCAAACTGCTTAACGTTGAAGGAACAAGTGATGGCTAAGGGGAGGGAGAGCATTCCTTACCCCTTCGCCTTGCTTGTGTATAAAAGAACTGACTCGAGAGTCATGAAATGCCTTCTCTACTCCTCCTGCACTGCGAAATGACACAGTTCCTTTCAATGTGCAGATTTACGCCAGCCATTTCTTCCTCGTCCCGTCCCGTGATCACTTTGATCACATTTTCGTCCCCTCGCGTATGTGGTACCTAAGAGGTTACGACCATTTTCGGGTTTCCCCTTCAAAATTTTCTAGAGCTCCTTCAGTGGAGCAGCGTAACCCGGAGTGAGACAAGTGGCCAACAGGCTTGGAGCTCACATATTTAGTTTTTTACAGCCCTGAACCCCTTGCAAGGACGCGTTTTGCGTACCTTTTAAATTTCTCCTCCCAATTCTCCTCTTTCAATTCAATTCAAAGCGCCATGAAATGCCGACCACTGCATTAGATGTTTGAGTAAGTATGTATTTGCAATCTTTTCTACAGTGTAAAAATACTGAGCACAGGCTCAAGATACTAGGTTTACAGGACTTTTCAGAGCTTTTCACCAAATTAAATTTAGATAAACATGGTCCATAGTAACACAATATGTTCCTTCACCTGAAACCGGCAATCAATTTTACAGTGAATGTTTATCACTTAACGTACTCTCTTCTAGACGAAACAGTTTCATGGCTTAGATGTCCATGGCCTCTGGTCACATTTTGCCTAATGTAATCAACAGCATTATGCAAATGGCGACTCTGGACAACAATACCTCATCACTGCATTCGTATTAACACATTTAAATATTTAATATGCCCGGCAGAATTAATGCAGCAGGAGCATGATACTCTCAATTGAGCGGAGAGACGGCAGACTCGGACACTCGCAGAAAAAGGACGTCAAGTTACTCTATCTCTCCCTCGAGAAATCATGGGAACTAAATTAAAAAGTTGAAGTACAGTACGAAATGAGAGTCGCGGAACTATATTGAAATACAAACGCTGTACCTCTTCATTATGCGCCGAGCGGACTGGAAATATTCACGCAGACGGTCTGTATTCATACTAAACAATAGGCCTACCTCTTTAGCTAGCTTTCAATCAAACGCAGATTTAACGGATGGGTCATGTTTTCACTAATGTGTTCATAAAGTAACTGAACCGTCTTGGAATTCATAAATCAATCTCGTTGAATCTCGGAAATGATACATCCACTGTCACAGTGGGATTAATTGAATGTTAAGATAAATAGATTCAGTGCATATTTATTGATATTTATTTAATCAGCTGCTTAGTTATATCCCTGATTACATATATAACAGATTTCTCAGCATTATAGGCTTTGACTGCAAAACCTTTATCAATTTCACTACGCTGCGATCTAGCTACAGCATAAGAAGTGAATTCTTAACTATCATTTGAATTACATAAAGCAACTGTACTTTCATCTAGCGGTCGTTCCCAATCGACGGTGGCGATCCTGGTGGTTGTTCTCTTCCACATGTTACCGTTTTTAACATGAGAATGGCAAATCTGTTATAGGGGGTGAGTAAAAAGTATGGAACAATGCTTGTAACTTTTTTATTTCTAATTTTATGAAAAAACTATTTATACAAGCTTTGTAGGGTAATGAAAGAAGGAATATTTTGACCATATTTTCAAATACTATGCTTTTCATTTATAAAGAGTGTGCCAATGAGTCTGTTTTTTAAATGGCACCATGTATTTATTTCCTCATTTTTTATTCTTCAGGCCTCAGTACGTACAAAATCATATTTTTTGCCATTTATAAACTATTCTTTTGTAAAAATTACCTCTTTTAATGACAATGTGTACTGAATAAAGGGGAGGAGTGCATCAATTTGAGGAGGTTTAGGATTAAACAACTGCAGACAAAAGCTAATAAAAACAACTGAATAACAATGGTTAAAAATTAAACCATTTCAAAGACAGATTTATGCTATCGAGTCCTCGGCATCAACCCCTCTGATTAGATAACCCCCCCCCCTTTGATTTGATTAGCTGGTTGGGTTTTTCCGAGGTTTTCCCCAAACCAAAAGACAAATGCCGGGCAATATTTTGGCGAATCCTCGGACCTCACCTCATCTCACTACATCTCGCCAAAATATTGTAAAAAAAATTGCACAAAATTGTAAAAATTGTAGAAAATTACTAAATTGTAAAACTATAAAAATTTGTAAAAATTGTAATTGTAATATTGTAAAATTTTGACTTGTTCCACATCTTAAAGCTTCATTGTTCATGTAAGATCTATGGAATAAAATAAATGAATCAATGAATGCATTTTTGGCAGTAAATGGGGTCCATTTTGAGCACATTTTATGAACTGAAATCAACACGTGATATAACACAACAATGCTAATTTTTGGTTTTGCTGCTTTTCTTGCTTTAAAATCCATGTATTGCATTATTATTGCAGTTAAATTTCAATCATGCATATCCTACAATGTGTCTCTTTTAAATTATACGTTTAAATAATATTAATATTGTTATTCAATTGTTATCAGTTTTTTTCACTTGTTTCTATTAGCTTTTGTCTGCAATTGTTTAATCCAAGGCCCCTCAAATTGATGTACTAAAGCATTAAAATTTTCCTTTATTCAGTACACATACATTGCCATTAAAAGAGGTAATTTTTACAAAAGAATAGTTTATAAA
This sequence comes from Periplaneta americana, assembly GCF_040183065.1. Taxonomy (NCBI): domain Eukaryota; kingdom Metazoa; phylum Arthropoda; class Insecta; order Blattodea; family Blattidae; genus Periplaneta; species Periplaneta americana. The sequence continues at coordinate 153,392,050 of NC_091121.1, forward strand.
TTGCAAAAAATATGATTTTGTACGTACTGAGGCCTGAAGAATTAAAAAATGAGGAAATAAATACATGGTGCCATTTAAAAAAACAGACTCATTGGCACACTCTTTATAAATGAGAAGCATAGTATTTGAAAACATGTTCAAAATATTCCTTCTTTCATACCCTACAACGCTTGTATATACTGTAGTTTCTTCATAAAATTAGAAATAAAGTTACAAGCATTGTTCCATACTTCTTACTCATCCTGTATATGTGATCAGGCGTTATATACTGTACATAGCGAAGGCTTAGTGTGAAACTAATGTAATTACAAAAATAGACATTTTTAGGTTTTTACATTAACCTATAATAATACGTTCTTCAGCTTGGTCACAAAAAATCGTAACCCAGTTCCGAACAGTCTTATATGTATATAATACAAATCCTAACTACAAAACATGATGGTGTAATTGATATGAAATAAGCATAATTCCTGTTAAAAATTTTGTAGTGAATAAAACATCGATAGTAATTACATTAGCTTCACATTAAACACTCGATAAGTGAAAACTAGGCTTTAATTCTTATCCCGTATCTGCTACCGTACACTTTACCATCTACCATCATTTCAATGTGCGTAATAGGCACGTGAAATGAATTTATATTTCATCCTGCATTGTCTGTGATGTCTCAGAAAAGAGATGATATTTCATCAACTTCCGAGCCCTAGTGATGACGTTTAGATTATTGTCGATGTTCCGAGCAGAAACAAAACAAGGCTGTGGCTTCACCCACCTCCCAGCACCACCCATTTGTCCAGTGACCAATAGTCTCTCTACTCCAACATTGTTCCACGACTGCAACAGTTCCTAGAAAACCCGCGAGGAATGTCGGGTAACACGTGTGTTGCGCTTGGGCCCTCCATAATGTGGGGGTTGTGTTCTCAATAACACGATTGCGTAATAGGATTTCGTGTTAAGTGAATTGGGTTTGTTTCTCAGATTCTCAATTATAGTTGTTATGTAGCATGAAGCATGAGAGTGTGATTATGCTTTCGAGTGGAATGGCTAAATTGCACCTCGAGATATGAGTAAACAACTTGACTATTTTTGCTAGGGGATTAGTAATTCGACTCATCAGTTTATGAAAACATAAAAATAACTGAACAGAAGTGCTACAATTTCTGTTGAAATTGTTCGACATGCAATGGAAAATGTTTGGGTAAGGAAACTGATCACTAGGGCCGTGACATTGGTATATTTGTATTAGTTTGAGGTCGATTGAAGCTGAACACACGACGCCAGACGTGTTTCAAGTACAGGCAGCGGAAGCGAATTTGACACACGCCTAAGCAACCACTTTCCGTGTTTTGTATACGATTATTGCGTATTATAAACTCAAGACAACACAATCATTATATATTAAGGATAGAAGGAGTCATACAGAAAAGATGCAGCTTCCATAAGTAATCCCCAAAATCTTTTTGGTGACTCAAAATATTAAAAAGCAGTGTGAATATATTTCATCTAATTTTGAATTTATCCTCTCTACAATAGATTATCTCGAAAAGACTGGTGTTAATTTGGTGGAACAAATTTCGATAGTAGCTCTCATCTCAAAAGTGAATGGTCTGCAAGATGATATAAGCAGAAAGGTGTGTGCGAAAATGAACACAGTAATAAAAAAACGGTGGTTTAAATTCATTAGGCAAAATTGCGAGAGTTTTGTCAGATAAGTTCGATTGTTATAAACTTGTTGTAGAAATGGATGATGTGAAACGTTTTACGTATGCGCCCTTGGTTTCAGCCGATGTTGAACGCAGTTTTTCCGCATACAAGGTTATACAGGGACATCATTTTATTTTTACTTGCATTTTTATTGTACCTACATTACTCCCACCCCTTCACTAATGTCCTTGCTCCCGTCAGACACACAAACTTACGGCCGCTGTTGCATTCGAAGTCTTCAAGCAGTGAAGTAAACACTGCAGTGTATAGTGTCTCATAAATATGATTGCGTTTTCTATAGAAGGAAGAACCTATATTAATAATATCGTACTAAAAATTATATTCAAGAAACGATAAATTCAATTTCAGAGAATATGCTTCAAAATGTTTTTAATAATATGCGTACTGAATTGAAGCCTGCATTGTAATGAACGGCAACCATTTTCAGCAACTTCTTTAAAAATTCAGATTAGCTTATTTTGAATTGAGGTGGCTAGAAGCAAAGGAATGCTAGTGACATTTGTAATAACATGAGTTAAGTGCATCCAGTGTAAGCTAAAGTATCTAAAATTTTAGTGGCAAAGGGATATTTTAATCGCATCACACATTAAAATTTAAATAAAAATTTCACCGATTTTACGAAAGCTTAAATATTTAAACCCCATTTTCTCAAAAGTAACTTAAGTGCACTTACAGCCCTTTACTTATGACCCCCTCAATTTAAGTGCACTCTATACATCGTATGTTAACATCAATAATTAATATGCTAAATAAAGTAGACATTACATAACGAACATAGCCGCCTGAAAAGTTGAGTTTTTGAAAAAAAAAATGTTACTACTCTACTGTATTTTGATAAATTCCGTAAAAGTGATGATCAAACTGAAAATCGTAATATTGTATTTCCCTACAACATAAATGAATACACTACTTTTCTCCCCTCCTATACCTAGTAAAATGATTTGTTTACATATTGCACTAGTAACATCAAACTTCTGTAATGGAAGGGGGCAACAGTGTTTCCGAGTATAGCCAGGTTAATGTTAAAAATGTTGGTAAAAATAAAGTGATGTCCCTGTACTATCCGACACTCGGCGGTCATTTTCATTTGAAACTTTGAAAATGAATGTTGTTTATTACAACAGAAACCGAAACCAGACAAACAACATGCTTATTTACTTATTTATTTTACTTATTTATTTACTTACTTATTTACTTATTTATTTATTTATTTACTTATTTATTTATTTATATAAATTATAATATTTAAATTACGTTATAATGTAGCCTAAAGAATAATTAGCAGAAGATAGAATCGACCCGAAAAAATCATAAGAAATGCTGACGTCATGCGTTTTTTGTAATTTTAATTTAAAGTATACAGAAACGTATTCATGTGTTATTTATAGAAACAAATTATAATATTTCGTTGGAAATAAACCTGTTTATAATCTATATTCGTATAGTAGTCCCAGGGTATCGTTTCACAAAACCGTTACAATACACTGACGAACTGAAAGATGCTGTGAGACAGGCTTTCACTCAAGTTACACAAGTAATGCTCCGAAAAATGTCGCACAGAACCTGGCAGTGTATTATCCTTTGCCATGAGAATGACGGTACACAGACTGATCCTTTGGACAAGTAATGGTTCATATCTCAAGAAAACTCCTCTAAAGAACTGTTGTTCATTTTATTTCTTTAAGTTTAGGGGTTTATGTTGGTTATTATAGGGGGTAACGGGACTTTGTAGCCTCCCTGTAGAAAAGTGTTCCGCAACCGGTGTGCCTTCACAAGATGGAAGGTGTGACGTGAAAATTAATTGAAATTGAAATTCTGTGTTGACAAAACATGTCCAATCCCCGAGTGTGTTGTGTGTGATGCAAATCACAGTAATGCTATGGTTCCCAGTATATTGAAACGACATTTGGTAACAAAACAATCTTTTCTGTCAAACAGTCGACCTGGTTGGCAAGTTGGTATAGCACTGGCCTTCTATTGCCACGGTTGCGGGTTCGATCCCGGGCCAGGTCGATGGCATTTAAGTGTACTTAAATGCGACAGGCTCATGTCAGTAGATTTACTGGCATGTAAAAGAACTCCTGCGGGACAAAATTCCGGCACATCCGGCGACGCTGATATAACCTCTGCAGTTGCGAGCGTCGTTAAATAAAACATAACATTTTTTTCTGTCAAACAAAAATGTATATTATTATCGTCGGTTGTTTGAACAAAATAAAAAAAAAAAACAAGTGACAGGTTTCACAAAATGTAGGGCTACAGGAAGCTAGCTATAAGATAGCCGAACTTATGGTAAAAAAAAACTACAACTACAACACACTTAATAGCTGAAACGTTGTTAATGCCTGAAAATGGGTCATTTGAGATGTTCCCAACTGTATAACCCCTTGCTGACGTTAATAAAGTCTTGTTGGACTTAAAGAACATTTAGTAATCTTGCAGCAGAAGTTCAAGAATTATTTCAAGATTTTTACTGGGTTCGTGTTTCATTCATTGTGAATTCAAAACATCTTCCGAATAATATACTCGTACAAGAGGAACTAGCAGACTTAAAAGTAGAAAGAATATTGAAATTAAAACTTCTAGAAGTGCCTTTGGAAATATATTGGTTGTCAATTAGGAATGAATACCCGGTTATCTCCGAGATGGCACTTAATATGTTATTGCCATTTTCAACTACGTATGTATGTGAACTGAACTTCTCAGCGCTAACTGAAAATTAAAACATCAAAGAGGGAGAGACTCAACTCCATCGATGAAGAAATGAGGCTTGCACTGTTAACGATTCCTCTACAGATCAGCCACCTGTGTGCAGTTAAGCAGGTCCAAGTATCACGTTGAAGATGTGAGTAAAGTTTTAATATTAGTAATAAAATGCGTATTTTATACAGTGAATTAAAGTTCATAAATTTTTAATAAATGCAAGAGTAGATTTCTGTTTCACAATAACGACAACAACAACAACAATAATAATAATAATAACAATAATAATAATTATTATTATTATTATAATAAATTTAAAGGAGAAAATCCACAATCGATTAGGGAAAACATGGGAATTTTACTGAAAGCAAGTAAAGAGATAGGTTGGAAGTAAATCCCGAAAAGACAAAGTATATGATTATGTCTCGTGACGAGAATATTGTACGAAATGGAAATATAAACATTGGAAATTTATCTTTTGAAGAGTTGGAGAAGTTCAAATATCTTGGAGCAACAGTAACAAATATAAATGATACTAGGGAGGAAATTAAACACAGAATGAATATGGGAAATGCCTGTTATTATTCGGTTGAGAAGCTTTTATCATCCAGTTTGCTGTCAAAATCTGAAAGTTAGAACTTATAAAACAGTTATATTATCGGTTGTTTTTTTATGGTTGTGAAACTTGGACCCTCACTTTGAGAGAGGAACATAGGTTAAGGATGTTTGGGAATAAGGTGCTTAGAAAAATATTTGGGGCTAAGAGGGATGAAGTTACAGGAGAATGGAGAAAGTTACACAACACAGAACTGCACGCATTGTATTCTTCACCTGACATAATTAGGAACATTAATTCCAGACGTTTGAGATGGGCAGGGGATGTAGCACGTAACCTATGGGCGAATCCAGAAATGCATATAGAATGTTAGTTGGGAGGCCGGAGGGAAAAAGACCTTTAGGGAGGCCGAGACGTAGATGGGAAGATAATACTAAAATGGATTTGAGGGAGGTGGGATATGATGATAGAGAATGGATTAATCTTACTCAGGATAGGGACCAATGGCGGGCTTATATGAGGGCGGCAATGAACCTATGGGTTCCTTAAAAGCCAGTAAGTAATAAATTTAATTACATTATGTAATTATATTAAGAAAGCTACATCATATGTTTCTGATTAATATTTTGGTGTTCCGTGTTGAGTCTAGGCCCATATAGGATGTGCCCTGAGTATAAAAAGGTTGCGGAACACTGCTATAGAAGACAATAAGAAAACCGTGAAAATAAGAAGATGGAGATTAAATACTCAGAATAGGTTAAAAAATTAGGCGATTGTTACAGAAGCTAAATCTATAGCTGAACGAAGCATCTTGAACCTACATACGGGGCAGAAGAAGAACCAAAATTCCTTACTACAAATGCAGAAGAGAAACTTTATTTCAAGGATTTCGAATGGAGAAAAACTTTCCCACATTTATTTATGCTACTTATGATTCATTCCAGCTAATTTCCTTAGTTTCATTCCCTCAATTCCCTGCAGGCAAATACCGAGTAGTAAAGTCAGCGTGGACCACGAAACGCTTTGTTTTATACCAATATTTTGCGTGATTATAATTGGTATTTCCCATTCCAGAGTCTAAGGACGATTATTTAGTTAATTCTTTTCGCTATTGCACGAGCATCCTGCAGATAAAAGAAAGTCAGTCTTTACAATGGGTATACATTGCCCAATTCTCCCGACATATAATTACTAGTTTCGTTGTTTGTGCTCTTCTGTCCTCAGGGGTTGGAGTTCTCATTTTACCTAACCACTACGCTAGATGAACATGTAACCGCGTGATGCAGCTGTGTCTGTGGCTCAGAGCTAGGCGGCTTGGGTTCTTTCCCTGGCCTGGTTGCAACGGAATTTGTGGTGGATAAAGCAGACGAAGGGATTTTCTTGGCGTACTTCCAATTCCACTCTTTCATTCCACCAACAATAATCTTTACCTACTCCTCATTTCATCTATCATCTGCAATAGTTAAAAATAGGCTACCCTATTGTGGGTTCGATCCCGACCCAAGTCGATGGCATTTAAGTGTGCTTATACCAGTAGATTCACTGGCATGTAAAAGAACTCGTGTGGGACAAAATTCCGGCACACTGGCGACGCTGATATAACCTCGGCAGTTACGAACGTCGTTAAATGAACAATAATTTAAAATTTTACTTTACTGGGTGTTCATTTCAAAGTGTGTCATGACGTCACTGTTGATGAGTCAGCGATTTGAAGCGAGTTTCAGCTTTTATGTCAGAGAAGTTGCCTATTAATCAAGGCGTTCAATCTGAACTTGAGAACGTGTACGGTATAACTTGAACGTTGTAGCAACAGATGGCGGTCTGTACGGTCTGTGTGGTACCATAACCTCTTTCGAACTGTGTTTTGCGCGGGCAAGTTGTACGCAGGGTATTTGTTATCATCGGTTGCATACCACAACATTCATCAACACAGATCAAATGCTCCGTGTTCATGATGACCGTCGAAATTAATGTCAACAAATACGTAAGTAATCGTCTTAACCCTCTCCCCATATCTCGACAGTAAAAAAAAACTCACCTCAGTACATGTTTCGAAACAGTTCACATTCCTGCCACTATCGGCGTTATCGTATGTATCGGTAAGTACTCTTCAGAATGAACGCCGTACTTGCTAGGCAACTTCTCTGGCACATAGGTAATACACCTCTGCGGAAGTGTAGGAAGATTGAATTCTCTAGGCTCATCGACTAGCAATATGACGGCATACAGCGAGCCATGACACACTTTGAACTGAACACCCAGTATTCAGGATAGACAGCATGATGTGACCAATTGAAGCAATGGAAATGGAACTGAAAAACCGCCTCATGGCCGGTTTGCGTAAGAATTTTGCAGAATTAATCGGAAAACAACTTGGTGGAAGTCCATAATCCGACTACGCTCAGCTTGTCCAATTATATAACCGTGCACACGATGTGAATTATTAAGATTTTGATTTGTTTTTAATTGGTAATGAACAATTAGGCGCACCAGTAAATGTGCTGTTCGTTTTGTACTTAATTTATTAGATATTGATTAACCAAACATAGGTCTATCCGAGGTTCAGTCTGCAATATGTAATATTTTACAGTGCACAGATTTATGCGAGGGGGTGGAGAGAGGAACAGAAGGCGGGAGGAATGCGTGAGGGGTACTTACTGACTTACTGATTTACAACTCAGGAAGGTTCGGCTATATTCAGCATGAATTTATGTTATCCAATTATTGTGGAAGATGCATTAGAATTTGTGCATTATCCTTGAATTCGAGTCCAGAGGCGAGCCCTGTAGCTTTATTGCTCGGTTCATAGTCACGTGCACTGGTCACGTAGGCTGAATGTAAAGTTACGGGAATTATGAACAGACACTAGATAATTTCCTGAGCGTGGTACAGTATTGCTGTCGAGCTAAGGATGTAGTATGAATAACCATAGGCTATATTTACTGCTGTAAACAATTCCTGAAAAATTAAATTTAAAAGAGTACTGCCGATATAGATCATATTCAAAATATCATAGTTATGGGTCGTTCGAAAAATGTTTCAACGGTACGAACAGTGCCCAACTAAGAAACTGTAAAGTAAAAGTTTGTAACATATGCGTGTAAATGTTTTAGATAAAACTAATTTATTACGCACTAATATTTACAATTGAATCGATTATTATTGAAAGGTCACATATCCACTTTTTTGACAAATTAAGTTATGACCACCATCATATTCTTCTTAGTGTAGCGCACCCTTTGCTGAACAAAAGGCACAAGTATGTACACTCTACCGAATGTTACAGTGTAAAGAAGTTTACGTTTAGTATTGAAAGGGCACGTGTCCAGGACTTGTGACTTATCAATAACAAACTCTCTTCTTTTCCTATCAATTTTTTGCATGATGTACAATATAAAACCTCATGATTCCATTCTTTGTTTACAAGAGTTACAAAATGGCGAGTAGAAAAAGGACTGCCTAAAGATCAGAAAATATAAGTTACTTTCAAATTTCACAGTAACGTTTATAACTAAAAGCATTTGTGAAATGAAGAACTTTCACCCTCTCTCTCTTTCACTTTTCTGTGAAATATTTATCACTAGACCATGGAACGTCCTGTAATTGCATGTTTTTACTGATTTGGCATATTGAAAAAGTAAAAGCGGATTTTGCCGATCATGATTTTTACATTCAAATGAAGCTAATTTCATTTTGCATAAATGCATACTTCCAGGATTTCTCCTTTTACATACATATATACTTTTATTTTGCATATTTAAAAGCATATATTAAGATCTTTTTCCTTTTTCCCGATTTATCGCACAATTTTATCGCTTCCCTAGCATTTGTTTAATATTATCGCTTCCCTAACATTTGTTTGTTTTTATCACTGCCCTAGCATTTGTTTATTTTTTTGCCAACATTTCAAACTGCACATTCACATGCTTTGTGATCACCATTTGTTTATAGCATAGACAGTCAACTGAAAAATGGCGGCTCCGTTCAAATGTTTTGGGTGAAGCTAACATTAGTGAAATAGAATTTTAGTAAGTCAATCAATATTTTATTGTATTAGAGTACTTTATTTCTTCTAATCTTTATATACTTTCTTTTAATCGTGTAATAGTCAATTAAATCCCACTCGAGTTTTTTTTTCTCTAGATAAATCAAAACCTCTAGTGAGATTACTGTTGATAAAAATAAGAGTAATTTCCAAGAAATATAAAAATTATGCCAGAAATAAAATTACTTAATGACTTGAGGATATGAAATTCCAGCGACTATGGATACTTGTCCTTAGTGTATAAGTTGGGTTGTTCTCCACTTTAATATGAGGCTAGCTGCTATCCTAGACCATATACAGGGTGTTTAAAAAAATACGGGGCATAATTTCAGGTATGTATTTCCCACATGTAGACAATCAAAATAGTTCATTACAACATGTGTCCGGAAATGCTTCATTTCCGAGTTATGGCCTTCACAACATTGAAATTCACCTAAACGTTTTTCTTTTCGCAGGTCGTTGTCATTACAGAAGATGTTCACCTCCTGCTTAAATACAGACCTCACATCGATGTCTCATTGACCTGCGAACACGATCCCAAACTCCAGGAGTATTGCGTATGTCCTCAGAACATGCCACAATTCGATTCTGAAGGGATTCCAAATCAGGCACCGGAGACGAATAAACCAATGATTTTAAATGGCCCCACAAGTAGAAATCGAGAGGGTTCAGATCAGGTGAGCGTGGAGGCCAAGCAATTGGGCAACCTCTACCTATCCATCGATCAGGAAACCCCTTCGATCCAAGTACCGGCGAGCCGTACGACTGAAGTGTGCAGGGGCGCCATCATGCAAGAAGTGAATGTGTTTACGATTGATCAGTGGAGTGTCTTCTAAAACATGAGGTATGGTGTTTTCCAGGAAGATTGTGTACGCCTGCCCCGTAAGTCTGTTTACAAGTACATGGGGTCCAACTAATCGATCACCAATGATACCGGCCCACATGTTGAGGGAGAACCGCACCTGGTGATGAGATGGAACAGTTGCACGTGGGTTTTCATACGCCCATACATGCTGATTGTGGAAATTTGTTATGCAATCTCGTGTGAACTGTGCTTCATCTGTAAATAATACTAAGGCAGGAAAGTTCGGATTTACACCACACTGCTGCAAGAACCACTGACAGAACCTAACTCGTGCAGGGTAATCTGCTGGTGACAGGGTCTGTACACGTTGCAAATGATAAGGATACAATTGATACTCTTTCAACAGTCTCCAGACAGTCGTATGAGGAACATTGACTTGCAACGCTACCCTTCGTGTGCTGATAGAAGGAGTCATGTTTACAGCCTCCAGAATCTCCTCCTGTACTTCTGGAGTTGTAGATCTTGGTCGTCCCCGTCCCAAACCAGGAGAATTAAATTTTCCATACTCGCACAGACGGTAATGGAGACGTACAAATGTCTTCCGATCTGGACATTGTCGCTGTGGGCACCTCTCCTGATACAATCGACGAGCCAGCACAGCATTGCCGTCCGCCTTACCGTACATGAAGTGTATCTCTGCCAGCTCTTGATTTGAATACATGTCGCACAGTCTAACGCCTACACAACACTGAATGTAACCTTCGCCTCGGAATGAACTGTCAGAATGCCCTCTTAATGTCTCCTTTGACGCCAACGACCTGCGGAAAGAAAAAATGTTTCGGTGAATTTCAATGTTGTGAAGGCCATAACTCGGAAATAAAGCATTTCCGGACATATGTTGTAATGAACTATTTTGATTGTCTACATGTGGGAAATACATACCTGAAATTATGCCCCGTATTTTTAAACACCCTGTATATCCAGACTGCTCGGCCTTATAGGCTTTGACGGTAACAACTTTTGTCAGGTTTACTATGCTGCTATCTAGTTGTTACATAAGGAGTCACGTCACAACTCCCATTTGAACTGCATTAGCAACTGTACTGCCATTTCATGTTCGTTTACGGCGGACGGGTGGCGATCCTGGCGGTTGTTCTCTTCAAAGTGCTTCCGATTTTAACATAGGGATGAGCAATCTGTTATATATGTGATCTGGGCTGCTACTCTGTGTATATACTAGCCATGTAAGTGTAATTTTTCAGGAGTCAGAGCGAAAATACACCTCGCCTAGATGTCATTCAGATTTTTACCACCTTCTACTCTCATTTCGTAGAACCAAAAATGAATGTAACTATTTACACACCTGCGACGATAAAATCACGTATTGTTGAGGTCATGGAACTGTTGCGAAGACAATTCTGTCTGCTAGTGCCCTCTGATTTCACAGAAACGAAACTGAATGTATTTAAACACCTGCGACAATGAAGTCTCGTGGAGTGGTTGAGTGAAAATTTTCATTTCAACAAGTTTTACTGTACGATCAAGCGAAGAACCAGTCAGTGTTGCCAATTCAGCGGTTTTCCCGCTAGATCTGGCGTTTCCCAATGCTAGTTTAGCATGTAAACTTTATGAAATTTGTATTCCTTATAAAGGGATTTTGCGGGTTTTTAACACTCACAGCGATAAAATAACCTTATTTTACACTGACAATATAGCAATTTAGCGGTTTCTGCACTGTTTATTAGCGAGTTTTTAAGAATCGAGTTGGCAACACTGGAACCAGTACAGGATCACACAGCTTACAAGTTTAACTGCTGACATTCCGAAACAAAAAAGTTGCAGTAAGGATTTATTGAAGAAATGGGTTTCTGAAGACAAATGTTTTTATACTGATGAGAAAATCGACTTCTATACAATATGGCTTCTTAAAACTTATTACTTTAAATTATTTTCATTCATATCGTATTAAACCTATATATTTATTTTTACAGCATGTATATTTCATTTTAGCGCATATTTAAACAGTTTTTACTGCATACATGCATGCATAATTTTAGGTTGTTTAGTGCATAAAGTTCCGTAGTCTATTTATTAAGTAAAGATCTACTACCTATGTTATACTTGTTAAAGAGCTGCTCCCAGTGTTTAAGTAAAGAACTATTCCCACTAATAACTGTCTTATTGCATTTCTTGTGTGAAATATTTGTTAAAAATCTAATACCTGCTTCTAAGGTTTAAAAGTTTTGATTGCTATTCCTATGAAGTTTTAGAGGTTTGTTAAATATGGCACTAACGGCATATATTACATAAAAGTTCTCTTAAAAGTTATCACCTGTTTCTACACTATGAAAAATGTCTAAATAATTACAATATGTTCCCCTGTACTTAAAACATTTGCTACACAATACATTTCTAAATAATTACTAGTATGTTCCTCTGTATTTAAAACATTTACTACATAAATATCCACTACAGTTTATGTCTTCAGTTTGAGGGTGTCATTAATAGAAGAGTAACTACCGCTTCTGTTTTATGAAAGCTTTGTTAAAGAGCTGCTATTTGCCTCTATAGTTTAAAAGATTTATTAAATAAACAACTACTACCTTTCGAGTCTTGGTTAAATAAATAATACTTCATCTATCATGAATGTAAAACTTTCGTAAAACACAGGACGAGCTTGAAAAGTGAATTTTGAAAGGAAAACCGCCGATTATAGTGGACTGCTATAAACTTGTAACAACCGTGCGACTAAATACGTTCACTGTTGTAGGCTTATAGTATACGAGATTTTAATATATATGTATTAACAAAAGCCGCCCTAAATAAGGGTTCAATAGATCGGTCTACTAATCAATTCATAATGAACAATGATTAAAAACAATTATGCGACAATTTGAAAGAAGAAAACATTAAGATAAATGATAAGAAAACATAGGAAATCATTTACAGTAAAAGTTTCTTGGGTACAAATGATTACTAATTATAGCTAAGAATGATTTTAACACATGATATCCTATGGCATCAATCGTTGCATCAGAAATTTTAAATTGTTTAAGTTGATTTAAAGTTTCTCGTGGGATCGTGCCACGGGCATCGAACATGAGCCCAAAAACTGTCCAATGTGTGATGTGATATTGTGCTCCAAGATGCTGACAACAAGGCTCATATATGACTTGTTTTTCACGACACACCTCTTGTGGCTGTTGCTCATGCATCTCAAAACGGACTGTGGGATCAAGAATAATACCCTTATCCTTCTGTCGATCAATTATGATATCAGCACGTCTAGTAGATCCATCAGAAGAGACGCAACCAACCTCCTCATAAACCTCATAGGAAGCATTCTGACGGATTGAAGCTGCAATGAGAGAACGAACCATATTATGTCTGTTGATTCGGAGCAATTCTCCATGATGGCAGAAACCCAAGACGTGAGGAAGCGTTTCTTGCTCGTCGCATCTTCTGCAACGGGTTGAGTCAAGAGTTCTACCAGGGAGAGTACGTACAGGTATTGTATTACAGTTCATCTCAATGGCTTGCGTCCACTGACTGCTCGAAAGTCCTTTTTTGGTTGAGATCCACGAATTATCACGGAGGTGGTAGAGGATATGATTTGCTGCAAAAATGCTAATACAATCTTTGTTAATTAATTTAATGGAAAGAACTCTCTAAATTAATACGCCGTGCTTTCGTCTTAACATTAAAACCTACCTCCATAATGAATTCAAAAGTCTGTGGAATAATTTATCTTACTCTCCTTCATATCGGATTTCAAATGCTGCTATCCTTCATCCCACGGTCGCCATAGCGATATTGTCATTTGCACAAAACAGTAAAGAGATTGTTACTTTTATTAACAGTCACGACGTCTGAGACAGAATTTATTTCCAGTACGAAGCTAATTATGGACATAAAAATGAGCTTTATGATCACGAGGCCTTTCTCGTAGCTACTAGCGTCGTGTATTACAAATGCTATCTTCGGTTGAAGATTGTCGACTATGGCTAAGATAGATAATAGCCGATTTTCGCTCTGCAGAAAGCGGCCTATCATGTTTGTTCGGGCTTGTTATGAAAATATTCGCTGTCCCCCCACTCTCGCTCCTTCACGATTTAACCGGTTAAGGATTTTAGCACATATCTAGCGATTAGTTTTTAATATGGACTAAGATCAATTTTGTAATATCTTGGTTGCTTCTCTCATGTTCGAACATTGTAGGACACTAGGCTAGATACAGACATCTCGAATTATCATATTTATGAAGTTAAGAATTTAAAATTAAGAAATTGTAATATACAAAGCGTATTAAAAGGTAAGGTCAATCTTTAAGGAAGTAGTAGAGCATAATATGATTTGCTGCAAAAAATGTTAATACAATTTTTCCGAATTTGTATTCGTTTTTTGAGTAGCACGAAGATCAACTTCCCTATGAATGTCCAACTCTGTGGACACATTTAGTATTTCATTTCCCTAAGCATGGTAAGTATATGGATAAACATAACCTACTCTCGTATTTCATTAACTTCTCTCAGAACAAAATATAGCCCACTCTCGCATTATATACAACAATTCAGCGTTAAGTCTACCTTGCATTGCAAGTTCCATACTTTCTGTTGTCGTTCTCCGCTGTAGTTTTATGAATCTTTGCGAATGTAATCTATTTTATTTGCTATGTCAGAACTGTAGACATGTTCCTTCTGTGATATCAAGTCTGGTGACTGCGGTGGCCAAGAAACTAGACCGTTCCTAATCACTACCAGTTGAAGAAACCGAATGTAGACGATAAAAACACAGTACACTCAACACAGCAGTACATGCTTAGCAAAATAAAACGATAAATGGGTCATGGAATACGACAGTCGAAGGAAAATTTATTATCGTGCAATTCGAAAACTGGTACGAAATCGGTAAAATGGTATTGACATTTTTTGCACCAAATCAGGTCCTTTATTACCTCTTTAACGATTGACCTTACCTTTTGATACACCCTCTAGATTTCCTGTATAAGCACATCCACAGTACACATACAAATAATGGGTATAATGCATTCCAATCACCAATTGCCAGAAAGAAAGAAACTAAAAATGAGGCCTGCATGCGTCTACAGAAAAACGAAATGGAATGTGAAGGAAAGAACGATGAAGAACATAAAAAGAGAGAGAGGAAAAGAGTACGAGAAGAAGAAAGAGGATTTGAAGTTTCTTTTTCTGCAGTTTCCCTCAGTCCCTCCATGCATAGTTCAATCAAATACAAAAGCGATCTTGAGTATAATATTTTAATGTAGGTTTTGTGTACCTAGAGTGATCCCAAAACTCGCTCAGTCCATTTGGCCATTTATATGATTTATACATGCACCTATATAATTATGTTTGAGACCTCTAGCATTCTACATTATTGTGACGTACCGAAGTACATATGATATTTCTGTGCAGTAATTCTGCATTACCATATGATAAAGGAAGGGTGGAGCCGAGAAAAATTCTCTCCGGCACCGAGACTCGAACCCGGGTTTTCAGCTCTACGTGCTGACGTTTTATCCACTAAGCCACACCGGATTCCAGTTCCGATGCCGGATTGAATCCTATCAGTTTAAGTTCCACCTCTTAGTTTCCCTTTAGTGGCCAACACTCAAGCACTGTGTCACAGATGTGTGACAGTGGCACAATGTCCAACACATTATGTCCAGAGGTGCACTCATTACGAGTGACTAAGTGACCGGGATCCGACGGATTGAGCGCCGTCTTAAATCACAAAGTAATTATTTACGCATATCATATTATTGTGATGTACCGAAGTACGTAAAGGAGAGACACCTCAGTACAGAAGAAATTCTTATACAATAATGAAATAATTTTGTATCCTTATAATAACCATATCATAATCTGAAATGATTTCGCGTTATAATACCGTGAAGAGCGTAAATTATTGTTGTAGCCTATATATTACGTTAAGTTAAATTCTATGCAGTGTAAATTGAGGATCTGGCATCGTGATGACTACAAGGCGAAGTGTTCTGGCATATAATTTTATAATTTTTGGCAAGATATATCCGCAAGAGTTAAACAGAAAACCGGTTTGTGGTAAAAAAAAGTTGTAATACAATTAAATATGAAATAGTAATGTTTATTTAAAAAATTGCAAGGTAACTTACAGTCAACTAACAGCCAGCAGAGTAAAGTTATAGGCTAGTGGAGGTAGTAATCACTATACATGGATTGGACCCGTCGATTCCTTCCATCTCCGTATTCAAAGCCGCTTCTGCCGATGTTTTCTTGTTCTTCCAATATTTCTTTTCCCTTGATGCTTGTGAGCTTTATGTGAAACACGGTTGTTTTTGCATTCATCCCAAAAGTAGATATAAATTCGTTCTGTACTTGTCTATCCTGTCTAATATATTTGAAATGTTAAATTCTTTATGTATTCATTCGTTTTATGGACCCGAAAAGAGTAGCCTGTCAAAGGTCTAAGGTAAATTGCTGCTTCAATTCTTTGCTTCTGTGAGCCTGCAAAACCCAACTTTCTGACCAATATCAAAATGTAGGTAAGATCAAAGACTAGCATTGGTCACAAAGGTTATTATCGAAGACGACAGATAACAGCCAAATGACAGCTGACATAAAATCAATAAATTCTACCAGCAAATTCGATTTGCCACGTCCAAGTTCAAGATCTCCGGGCAATGCGAGTTTAGTGTTGTAGTGTTGATGATATTGGTAATGATAAATAGTAGCTTTGACAATAGTAATACTAACTCCTATCGTATGAAATGAAATGAAACCACCGAGCAATCAATCTAATGTAATACATAGTACCTAATTGTTACTACTTTATTATAAACTAGCCGTACCCGTGCGCTCCGCTGCACCCGTTAGAAATAAATATAAAGTAATTCCATAATTAAAATAGGACATTTGATCCAGGGAACATTCGTGTTTGATAGAAGGATAAATCGTTTAATATGATACTTAATTTAAATTGTATTTAAAATATTAAAATGCGATCATTTTGATCCAGAGACCACTCATTTGGTGCAATGACAATTCCCTTAACATGTTTCTTAATTGTTATTACCAATTATTTTTGGAAAAGCGAAAATTAACAGAAAAATTTTGGCTACAGATTTATTATTATGTTTATATTATATTATATTATAGTATAGTATATTATGTAAAAAGTGTGTTGATAATGGATGTACTCGAATTAGAAAGTTTTAAATTTGTTGTGGAAGCTCTTGAATCTCAGGAGGAACAGCTTTTACAACAGCGCAACATAATCTGCTTGGCTCATTACCCAATTTTTTTGCATTGCATTTATTGCATATGTATTTTAACACGATTCAATTGAGCATAGTTAAAATTTGAATCAGAAAATAATGGATTGCTAAGCTAACGTACTATTACTGCATACTAAGTCAATACACTCTCGTTGTTCTTTAATTCTCTGAGATAAAAATAAATATGTTCATAAACATTATTTTAAGAAATACAGGAAATGAATATACAGAATAACCTATCAAGTTTTCTGTGCATAAGAAGCTATTTTAATCTTACCTGTCCTCAATTCACTCACAAGTTACTGTAATAACATTATAGCATTATGTCCATATAGAGAAACTACACTTTCCAATGATGAAATAATAATTAATTATACAAATCGGTTAATTTTGCTTCCGATATTACTTCATAAAACACAGAAACATTGTCTGTAGGCTATCTTTCATAGCTTTCGATTGTTGTGTCCAAGGCCCCTTATAGACGAAGTCATTTGTTTTTTATTTCAATACATGGCCTTAGATGGCAGTTATTTTAATTTTAAAACTCATTTATCTCATTAAATATCAGTCCTATCAAACTTTTTCAAAGAATAATACTTATCAGAAATCATTTTGAAAGAAACTTTTGTTATGTAACATTTTTCACAAAAATCAATAATAAGCGAGATATTTCGATTTATTTAATTCAGGCCCCCTTATAACCCCCCTTTTAAATAATGTATTATGAATACCATATAGCCTATAATCTAAGTTACAACGAAATTAATGTATATTCCAATTTTCATCGAAATCCGTTCAGCCATTATCGCGTGAAAAGGTAACAAACATACAGACAGACAGACAGACAAACAAAAATTTCAAAAACGCGATTTTCGGTTTCAGGGTGGTTAATTATATATGTTAGGACCAATTATTTTTGGAAACTCGAAAATTACCAGAAAAATTTCGGCTAAAGATTTATTATTAGTATAGATTTACAATATCGTGGGTTGTGCAGATCTTATTTTATCAAAAAATGTTGAATTTTAAGATTACGTAGTGTACGAATGTCTGCTATAAAAAAATCTGAAAGTTAGAATTTATAAAACAGTTATATTAACTTACCGGTTGTTCTGTATAGTTATGAAACTTGGACTCTCACGTTGAGAGAAGAACAGAGATTAAGGGTATTTGAGAATAAGGTTCTTAGGAAAATATTTGGGGCTAAGAGGGATGAAGTTACAGGGGAATGGAGAAAGTTACACAAGACAGAACTGCACGCATTGTATTCTTCACCTGACATAATTACGAACATTAAATCCAGACGTTTGAGATGGGCAGGGCATGTAGCACGTATGAGCGAATCCAGAAATGCATATAGAGCAGAGTTGGGCATCGGGAGCGCAACTAGTCTCTAAACGGGGACCTTAATATTCATCCGTCACTGCGCGGTGTTCGGCGGGGAAGAAAGGGGATGAAGAGAAATCATATGGCTCCCCGTGAGAGAGTAGAATCCGCTCTTGCTGTCCAGCCCTGATATAGAGTGTTAGTTGGGAGACCGGAGGGAAAAAACCTTTGGGGAGACCGAGACGTAGATGGGACGATAATATTAAAATGGATTTGAGGGAGGTGGGATATGATGATAGAGACTGGATTAATCTTGCACAGGATAGGGACCGATGGCGGGTTTATGTGAGGGCGGCAATGAACCTCCGGGTTCCTTAAAAGCTATTTGTAAGTATTGTGTGCGAATAATCTAGCAATTCAATTTACTACGTTTTCTAATTTATTTTCCGTACGATGTGTTGCCGATTTTCACTTACTGCTATGCATGACAATCATATCCTCCTCATTTAAATTCTGTGTTGGATAATAATAATAATAATAATAATAATAATAATAATAATAATAATAACAATCTACTTCATCGAACTTTTAAGTATAGTAGGTATATCGACTACTGTTGACCTATTACTGTCTTAGAATTCATTCGTGACGTTTTATCATTAGTTTGCCCTGCCCTCTTCTTCCATTTGGTGTATATTATTTGGTGGGTAGTTTTGCAAATGTTTATCTGGATATTTGGTTTACATGTTCAGTCCAATTACTTTTTTATGTTGCTATTTTTTAATATGGGTGTTACTTTCAGCTCTTTCGTAACTTCGTTGTTTGTTTTGAAATCTGTTCAATTATTGTATCCTGCTGTTCTTCGATTAAATTTCATCTCGGCGAATTTCAATCTAGATTTAATTTCCCATTTGAACGCGTACTTTTGATGTTGTAACTATTTCTTTTATAATACTAGAAGCGGAACAGGTGTAAGGTAATTCCGGGAGAGTTGCCCCACTTAAAGTTTTTATCGTTTAAAAATTAAACAAACCAAAGCAGATATTTTGTTCATGTGTTATAGCAAGTGAAATACATTAAAGTTTTATGTAAAATATGAAACAATCGATAATTCGTACACAGTAAGTGGTAAAATAAAAATATCACTGTAATATACACACATATAGGGGAGAGATGCCCCACTGTGGTAAATCCTAAATTAAACTATTAATTTGATAAATAACACTCTAAATAACGTTGCTTATTTTATTTTTGCAATAAGTTCATTTTCTGAGCTAGTTTTTCAGTGCGACCACACATATGGCACTTAGCCCACATGTTATGCAACTTCTTGCAGGAAAGTCACTGAATCCAATCAACAACTTCCTTCATTTGATAAAATGTTCAAGGCACTCAAAAAAGCAGGGACTATCTACTTTGTTTCATTTGACGACACTCTCTTCATATTTTCTCCAAAAGTGTCTTCTATATTTACTAGATTTTGAAGAATATGACTTTGAGCTTTTTGGAACTAGGAGGCTTTCAAAGATGGTGTTTCCATTTTTATCTCCACCTGTAACGCGTTCTACCGATCACTTTCTTTTCTTCACAGCAAAAGATATTTACTGGCACATAGTTTATTTCATGAAGGGATTTGAAAAGAATCGTCGCTGAATTTGCCATTGTGGCACTTGAGCCGAAATTACAACTTCTTATCCCGTTATCATTAGAACTTGTAGCCGACAAAGTTTTCTCTTCTTTGAGATTTCCTGAAGAGGCACAGAAAGGAATTCTTACAGCTGTGTTGTTGATTGATGCATCATAAATACTTAAGCGGTGCTCAGGAACTGCATCTGGATTGAAAGGATAGAAACCTCTGGCTCGAAATCCAAATGACCTCTCTATTACTACCAACGCAGCTTTCTAGATGGATAGTCAGGCTTGCTTTTTATAAGCTATCCATTGCTGTGTTTCTGTTCTTGAAAAAATTCTTGAGAGACTTAAAATGTTAGCGATCAAGAGATTGAAGTGCCTGAGTTGCATAGGTTGGTAGGCAAAGAATTGTGATTCATTATCCTCATTCTAGCATTTTATGTTATCTAAATGTGCTGAATGTTCATCCAAAATTAAGAGAATCTTGCCAGGATTCTTTCTTGGAGTAAAATTTTCCTTCAATCGCTTCATAAATAATTCTGATGGAACATAGGACGATTTTGGATTCATATAAGCCCCGGTTTCTGCTAGGAATCCGTCAAAAAACTTCCATTTTTCCTCTCAAACATTGCCGGTGGGAGAAATGTTCCCTCCGAATTGCAACATGTTATGACAGAATCACTTCCACCTTTTTCGCTTGAAGTTAGGACTTGAACATCTTTGGATCCCTTCTTCTCAACCTCTTTTCCTTGTAAATTTGTTTAGTTGGATGCCACTTTCCTCTATTTTATGTGACTTTCCTAAAAATTGCCTTCACATAGAATTGTTTCCAGTAGTTCAAAATACTACTCGTCTCGACATACCTTGACCTCTTCAGAGAGATGGATGATCCTTCTGACTGCCTGACGGGTAACTCAAGATTTCGCTCTGGGAAGAATTGCAGCCATTGGATGTTTCTTGAAGACTCCACTAGATTTCAGTCGGTGGAATGCGATGCTTCATTAATTCCCAATTCCCCAAAAAGTTACAGTAAGATCGAAGAAATCTCTCGGATTGCATTGACTAACGTTTGGTCGTGAAATGTGTCTTTCAAACACAACTTTGGACATCCCTTAAAATGTTGAAGGCCCTCAACTTTAGGCACCTATTGAAAATGTCGCTGCAACAAATTTAGAATACCGGTATTCCTTAAAATGTTCATGGATTTCAACTTTGGACACCTCTTGAAAATATGTGATCCTCTAGCAAGTTTTGGTCACCCTTTAAAATTATTGGCCTCTAATATACAATAATTATATTCTAATATAATAATTCAATTAAAATTCCAATAAATTCAGCAAGGACACTAATAATAATTAGTTATGTACAGTAATATCACTCTTAAGTACAGGGGGCGTCTCTCCCTCAAACAGGTGGGCCATCTCTCCCTTTACCATGACCATTACGCCTTATGTATTTAAGGGTAACCGTAATGAACAATTACTTAGTTTTTTTTTAGAATGGAGTACAATGCATGTACTTGTCAAATATATTGCATTAAGCAACATATACATAGCCATTATCCCAATTATGAATTTTGAAAAATTGTAAATATTATAATAAAGCCTACGAAAAACAGCATTTCTTTTCCTGTTCACTTTTCACACACAAAAAAACTGTCACAAAGATTGCACTGCTTGCCTTCGAGGGTGATATACGAATTAAACAAATAGTCCCAAGGTCGATTCCTTAGCGGTTTTGAGATAAGGAGAAAAGGTAGGTGGGGCGACTCTCCCCGTGGGGCATCTCTCCCGGAATTACCTTATATATACACATAGGCATTTATTAGTACTATTATTATTATTATTATTATTATTATTATTATTATTATTATTATTACTGAAGTTGCTAGTTTACTGTAGAAGTCTGTCTTCGAAAACTTAAATAGTACATTATGCAACGAGCCTATAATGGTAGTAATTAAGACGCGAGTTTTATAATTTTCATACGAGCGTCATAATTACCATTATAGGAAAGTTTCATACGACTTTTTATGCTCGACCATATTTCTAACTTGAAATTATTCATAAGTATTCATGTTATGGTTATGTAAGTGAGGAGCGGAACTGGCCTGAATTGTGAGATGTGCGCAGACGCGAAAGTATTGATTTTTTCCGAGGCACGAATGTCATTGACCTTGATATAATCTGGAGAATAACATGAACATTAGGCTTGATATAACCTGGAAATTGATTTAGAATTGAAAAACGAGATGACAAATTGAATTTATTTGAATATTATTTACAATTAACGCTAATTATTATAGTAACAGAACATAACCTTCTGCGACAGTATTGGATTTCCAGCCTCCGTGACTTTTCGCTAATTGTCTTTCGATTGCATATCCGAGAATAATCGATACTTGCGGTTTTATAATGGTACAAAGGTGATTTGTCATTGGCTGAACACCTGAACTTTAATGAATAGGTGTACTTTAATGAGGTGCATTGAAGGGCTACTACCAGGTGTATAATTACTACATTTCGGCATGGTCGAGCATAATAGTACATTATGCAACGAGCCTATAATGAAGGTAATTAAGAAGTGAGTATGGATATTTATGAAACGAGCGCAAGCGAGTTTCATAATTTTCATACGAGCTTCTTAATTACCATATAGGCGACTTTCATACGACTTTTTATGCTCGACCATATTTCTAACTTGATATTATTAATTTTATTTGTGTCGGACCTTGAGCAATGTTCCTATGTTGTGAGATGTGCGCAGACGCGAAAGTATTGATTGTTTCCAAGGAACAGATGTCCATATTGACCTTGTTAGGCCATAATAACCTACAGAGATAACACTGAAATTAAATTAGACATTGAAAAACGAGATGACAAATTGAATTTATTTCAATATTATTTACAATTAACGCTAATTATTATAGTAACAGAACATAACCTTCTGCGACAGTATTGGATTTCCAGCCTCCGTGAATTTTCGCTAATTCTCTTTCGATTACATATCCGAGAATAATCGATACTTGCGGTTTTATAACGGTAGAAAGGTAACCTGTCATTGGCTGAACAGTTGTAACTTGAGTCGTCATTGGCTGAAAGACCTGACCTTTAATGAGTAGGTGTACTTTAATGACATGCATTAAAGGTCTGCTACCAGGTGTATAATTACTACATTTCGGCATGGTCGAGCATAAACAAATTAAAAGTAGTGATACAGAAATCTATAAGGTGGGAAATTTTTTAATGTTTGGAGAGAAATTTCCTTTACTGAACCTTACAACACTGCCGTTAAGTACCAAGGAACACAAAATTGATCTTGAATGTAGTTGTTAATTAGATTAATTACTCAATTCTTACATTTGAAATTAAACAAAAATCGAAGAATCTTATGCCCTTGACATTTTAACACATTCGACATTTACTATAAGATGCTGTAGCTGAAATGAGACTTCTTTCTTTGAAGAAAGAAAGAAAGGAAGGACGGAATCTCCGAGCAAACACTGAATCCATATTTTCACTCTGCTGTTTATGACGTTCCTGCACAAAGCGCTACCCCATTATCCGTATTCTTCTCACGCTCGCCTGTTACAGACCGTTACACTTGGCGCTCGTTCGTTACGACAGTAGCAGCAAGTAGGATCATCTGAGGAAGTGTATTGTTATTAAAACACATTCACTTTTCCATCTACTTCTTCAAATTACAACTTAAGGCCGCTCTGCACTTTAAACATTTCTAAGAAAGAGACAGCACATACTTCTATTCTCTTTTCCTCATTGTATTAAATGCAGAGAAAGTTCTGTGACGACAAAAATAGATTGAGAGACGTTCACAGAAACATATTTTCAACATTCATAACACTGAAAATGAAATTCCGACAAGTTTTAACCTATCCGTCCACCTGTGTACATTCTCATCAAACTGAATGGAAATTATACAAATAATATGGAAACGGTAATTCAGAACTTTCACCTGATATTAGCGATAGTTTAAATTAAGCTATTCGGGAAGAATAGCTCTGAACAAAACAAATAAATCTGCTAACGATTTTTATTTTGATTTCTTATGAGTAGAGACCGGATTTTAAAGGGAAAATTTTACATCAAAAAAGGCAAAGTTATAGCCAAAAAAAAAAAAAAAAAAAAAAAAAAAAAAAAAAAAAAAAAAAAAAAACTTGAAAAAGGACTATATTACTCCCCGAAACACACTTCAGCACATTAATGGATATACGTGGCACACACAATCTTACATTCATCTCTTCACAACATAAGGAAAGTGTTGTATTTGATATAGTCAAAAAAGGATTTCAAAAAGGACTATATTACTCCCTCAAAAGTGTTCTATTTTAATTGAAAAGACATTTCAGCATATTCAATGATACACATAGCACACACAAGCTTATATTTATCGCTTCACAACATAACATAAGTGTTATATTTGATCACATTCAACACTTCAATATGTTTCAATATGATTATGTCTCTTTGAATGCAGAATGCCTTTATAAATAGAACTTTAACTGAAACCAGAGATGAAAATTTTATTTTTATCCTGAACTCTAAATTAGCACACTTTATTAGTTTTTAAATGTCTGGAATCAGAAGAAGAAGGATATATATTTTCGCTTGTTTCGGCAGTTACAGGCCTATCGGAAAAAAAAATATATAGGAAAATTATCTAAATGTTTGCGATATTCTGTCAAAAAAAAAAAAAAGGACCAAAATAAGAGATGTTTTTAAAAAATGGAAAGAAAAGGAATATGGCCTATAAAAGTGAAGTTAAAACTACTTAATTTGGGCGGTGGAAGATAGTTTTGAATATCGTAATTAATTATTTCATGTTTCGTGTTGAAATACAAAAAGGCATTCCCTTTAAAACCGGGTCTCTAGTTATGAGTTTACAAGACTTTTAAAACGCTATAAAATTAATGAAAGAACAAAATTTGGGAGATGTAAATGAGTTGGGAACACTATTTCAAATGCCAATTTAAACATACAGGCCTACATCTTGATTATACAACTTTTAACAACTATATCACTTCGGAATATATATAAGAAATATACAGGCACACGAAAACATACCCGAATCAAATTCTCAACACACAATTTTAGAACTCACACACTTTTTGACTCCACATTACACTACACAAACACACCCCCACAGGAAACGCAATCAGAAGGTGCGAAGACCACCCAGTTCTGAGGATAGCCCACAGGCTGAAACTCTCAACAAGTTAACCTAGTTAATCAACACGTGAAAGCATATATTTTATATTCCGAAGTCAATTTAAAGTATTATACTGATGTAATTACCTCTGATTGAGGTTCTGGCTGATATGTACATCTATTACCAGGCAGTACATCTCACTTGACGATAAGTGTCGGAGGAAAACAATTGTTTGTATGCACTGAAGTCTGATTAGTATAATATGTGGCTAAGTCGACGATGCGTGCAATGGAGGGGGAAAGGAACTGGCCATCCTACCACATTATCTCCCTTCTTAGTTGCCTCACGCGTGGTGCCTTGTTGATATCACTTGTGAGATTCACACCTGTCTTCAGACAGTTGACTAAACAATTGACATAATGATATTCTCCTATGAAAGAAACATGTATAGAAAGTGAAGGCAGAAAATCGATTGAGAAATGTTCATGGAGAGAAATATGATACATTACAGTTATACTGTACATGATGTTACAAAACTAAACCGAAAAACATAGTAAGAGGTGCTCGAGAGAAGTAAATAAATATGAAAATCTTCCTTTGAGATATTGTCAAAAACGTGTGCAAACCTCGCTAAGATTAGGCACATCCCCAACCTCTGTCCCAGGCCCTCCCTTTCTTTCACAAAACAAACACCAATTCAAAATCTCTTTCAATATCTCGTGTCCATGAAATGTGAGCCACAGGCCTAGTTTGGGCCAACTACTTGGTTGGGTCAGGACGAATAGAAGAAATAGTGTATGCACTTACATTCTTTCCCATTGTCGGTGGCGGACCTGACAACTAATGGCGCTTCGATAGCTAGGACCTATCAGTTGTCTGAAGTCAGACACCTCGAAAATACATTTCTAGCGCGTTTAATGATGAAAGTTGCTTGGAGTTGTTCATATGTTTTGTTGTTGAGGGTTATGCAGATGTTTTCAATTTGTTGTGCTCTGAATTAACCAGTGACAAAAGAATATTGTGTGGTGGTTTACAAAATAATTACAAAAATGCCGTACTGTTTTGTTCCGAGTTGTAGATCGGAATACAGTAGAAACAGTGTAACAAGACATTTCTTTTCATCTTCCAAAGAAAAAGATGAGTTTGGGAAATGGGCCAGAGCGATTTCGCGGAAAAAAGGGCAGCTTTTGGTAAATAACCGTATTTGTGATTTTTCCGAATACATGATTATAAAATCAGACTGATTTATTATAAAATGTCTTTTTTTTTTTCGTTGTTGGTAACTCTACAGCATCTATTAGATGCTTTATGGTTGTGCTAACAGATGTAGTCACTTGTCAACAATGTGACGCTGAAACGTGATAAAATGTCATAAGACAGAAATACCGCGAATGCGTTGGAAATTACAACCAGGAACTATACCTCACATTTTCCCTAATTTACCGAAATGATGAAATATATCAAAATAAACGTTCCGGAGTGGTAATATTCGATGAGGTCAAACTCAAGAGAAGAAATTCAATTTAATAATTATTCCCTTAAAGTTGACGAATTTGTTGATTTCGGAGATCTCACGACTGATGTCCAAAAGAAACAATTAGCAAATCATGCATTAGTATTTATGTTTATATCATTTATGCAAGATAGATTCATCCAATTGCTATTTACGCTAGAAGAAAGGCTACTCCAGGTGATACTCTCGCTAAAATTCTTATACAAGTTACACTAAAATTAGAAGCAGGCAACTAATCATGGCGAGTAATTTAATTCATTTATAGGTACGTAAAAAATCATTCAACTGTTTACTTACTAATATTTTGTAGGTCTTTTTCTGTCTCTGAATTCACAACTTGTTACGAAAAGATTATTTAAATACTGGACTTATTGCTTTCACAAAGTTTCAGATCCCACTGTATTTTCTGTTACGAACGTTCATAATAGTATTACCTGATAGAAGACTATTAAATATGAATAAGGGACTATGATATTTTTTAATTTACAAATAGTCTGGCTAAATGGAAGAAATTTGCTTTTAAAAAGGACTACATTCAGCGTACAGTAAGTACTGCGAACTCTTTCCGAATCACGCTCATAGCGGCAGCAGCGCCGCGTTGCGGCGGATCCGTGTAAACTCACAGAGTGCGTACTGGTTGAGTTTTGCGAGGTTTACCAACTGTTGGGTTAATGTATAACGTAATTCACGGCAAATCCTCGGCCTCATCTCGACAAATACCACCTCGTTACCACAAATTCCATCAAAACTAAGATAACCTATCAGTCTATACAGAGACGCTAAATAACAAACTAAAAAACATGAAAATTTGAAGTGAGTAACGAAATGCACTTCTCTGTCTGCCTATGCTCAAAATGCAAAATTGATTATTTCTTAATCCAATGGAATGTAAGGAATAAGAACTGTCGTTTAGGGTTCAGAATAATAAAAATTCCACAGTGCATACGATTACTCGGTTCAGTTTTGCAACACCCGGTATTCAGTTATTCGGTAATAAAAGAGTGATATTGTCGCAAACGGACTGTGGTAAGGATAAATAATAACCACAGTGCAGTGGTTGAAAACAGGAGCAAGTTACGTAACTAGTCTGCAAATATCCGCTTCCTGGAAACAATGCCACGGCTTTTATGCCTCGTCGGTATGGAATCCGGCATTGCGCTCAATTCAAAGCAAAGAACATAATGTTCAGTATCATCACTCCATAAAGACACGCGAGATGGCCATGCCATCTGTTACTACCGTCCTAACCTTGACAAGGAGAACAAGAAAAAACTGCCAATGGGCGATTGTTTTTGTATGAGAAATAAGATTTATAAATATGTATGTATCAAGAAGCGATTTACATATTTCCAAATAGGAAGCTTGTATTCAACAACGTGTTGTGTTTCTCGAGGTATTTTAAGAGCGTAGTTAATAGCATTGTGTACGGTCTTGGCTAGCAATCAAAGCTAGTGCACGGATTCAAAACCGATGTTGCTCATTGAGCTGAAACCTATAGAGGAGAAGGTGGAAATATGGGCTACCATTTTGTTTTCCTCATAATAATGAAAAATGGTGTGGCATACTGCTTGGAAATCTTTATTGACATACAAAGTAATTATTCATACACAATTTTTCCAGTCTTAAAGGTCAATAGTTGTAACAGATATTTGCATATAATTACTTTTTGAAAGAAATACGAACTGGTCCTCAATAGGTGAAATGAAATGAAATGGATTAGCTAAAAAATGTCCCCGTTAAGGGCAAAGGCCTCCTCCTATAGAGGGAGAGCTCTATTTGTCTCACGCGGTGAGCTACTCCGCGTAAGAGAATTTTTTCATGCTTGGAATTGTTCACTTAGTTCACGTTCTGCACTGTTTGATATTGTTCGCTTGTTTCTGTCGCACTGGTTTTAGTCGCTGTTCACTTGTCTTCTTAGGTTTTTCCGGTCTTCCCTATGTCTTGCTCTGCTTGACCAATGGCTTCCTACACGTTCACTGAAGTGGTCGGCCCATCTTCTTCTTCGTCTTCCGCGTGATCTCTTGCCAATGCGGGCATCCCATAGTGCAGCGTTGCCAGACAGGGACTAAACGGAGCGGAGCGCTCCACTAGACTGGTTGCGTGCTCCGGTGTTTCCACAGACATAAGCAAGTTCACGCTCCGATCTAGCTCCACAACCGGTTTTGGAGCTTACAACTCTGACACTACTGCCATAGTGTGACTGCGTCCATCTTCCGTCTCTAAGTCGTGCAACATGACGTCCCCACTTCCATTTGGTGTTGGTGGCTTGCAGTGCTGGATCTTTAATTGCTGATATCTTTTGTAGCACTTCGTTCGGAACTCTGTCCCTCAGTGATAAGCCTAGTATCCTTCTCCTCTACTGGGTGTTCAGTTCAAAGTGTGTCATGGCTCGCTGTATGTCGTCATGTGACTAGCTGATGAGCCTAGAGAGTTCAATCTTCCTACATTTCCGCAAAGGCGAATTACCTATATGCAAGAGAAGTTGCCTAGCAAGTACGGCGTTCATTCTGAAGAGTAATTACCGATACGTACGGTAACGCCTATAGTGCCAGGAATGTGAACTGTTTGGAAACACCTACTGAGGTGAGTTTTTTCTTACTGTCGGGATATGGGGAGAGGGTTAAGACGATTACTTACGTATTTGTTGACATTAACTTGGATGGTCAACATGGCACGGAGCATTTGATTTGTATTGTGGAATGTTGCCGTACGCAACCGATGATAACAAATACTCTGGGTACGACTTGCTCGCGTAAAACACAGTTCGAAAGAGGTTATGGTAGCACACAGACCGTACAGACCGCCATCTGTTGCTACGACGTTCAAGTTATACCGTACACGTTCTTAAGTTCAGATTGAACACCTTGATTAATAGGCAACTTCTCTGACATAAAAGCTGAAACTCGCTTCAAATCGCTGACTCACCAACAGTGACGTCATGACACACATTGAAATGAACACCCAGTATAGGTAGTGGGGTCTAAATATGGGCTACCACAAAAATTTTAAAATAAAATTTGAAAAAAAAAAAAAAACAAAGAAACATAAGTAGGAAACCTGTGTCACATCAATGGCAATATTCTGTAACAAATAACGCACGTGTTAACGTGCTGATATTATGGGCTACTTATCCCATATTTGACACATAGCGGTAGCCCATATTAGCAGCATCACTCATGAAGGTTTCTATGATTATGTATGGCAATTGTTGTTCTAAAACTAAGATCTTACGCTTTCCTACATGTATATATCAGTAAAGGCTGGTTCACAATAAATCGGGAACGGAAACGGAAATGTTGTTAAAATAAATGTATTTAAATATGAGCATTCACAATTAATGAGAAGTTTGTCGGAGCCCGGGAACGAGCTTCCCCTGCTCAGCTGACTTCTATGGTGAGTTAGAGTGCATAATCATTTTCCCCATTACCTTTTCTTTTTCAAACAAACATAATTTAAAACCAATGTAATAATGCAATGATCAATCATCAATTTTTGTTGTGTCAAGTTTTTGGTGGTCAGAAAGGGATAATATGTCGATGAAAATTAGCATAAATTACTTGATGATGTTGGGTTGAAGAAACTAAAATATGCTACAAATTTCGTTAATCTAGTACTTGATAATGAATTAAATTATTTGTCAGCATGTTACACTGTTTCCGTAGTGAACTAATACTATTTAAGAGTTGATTACGCCATACTTAATTATTATTAATATTTCTTTTACTTAGATGTATAACGTTTAAAAAATTGGAAATATATTATGAGAAAATTTGAGGAGCTTTTATTTATTTATTTTTTCAAAAGTTAATATCTCCAGTTTTTTAAATTGCACAGGACGAACAAAAAATTATTTTCGTTGTTAAAATTCACCTTTTTCATCGAAAAAGTGCAAAACTATAGAATTTTGTGCCTAAATTTTGTTTCCAAAGTTTTGATAAGGCAACTTTTTTCATTTTATTTAATATAAAAAAAAATTGGAGATATTAAGTTTTGAAAAATAAGAGTGGAGTTATTAACTTTTGAAAAGAAATCTGAAAAATGAATGGAAATATTAAGTTTTGAAAAAAAAAAAATTGAAAAGCATGAAAACAGCCGTTTAGTATTTGAAAAGTTGAAACAGTATGTTATAAAACAAATGAAACTATCATCTAACAATAGACTCAGTTGTAATTATTGTTAGCAGTAGCGTTCACGAAGGTTTTATACTGCCTCAAATCAAATAAAAGCGACATTACAGCCAAAGAATACAGTCAAATCCAAATTTAAGAATTAAATGAAATTAAAGTTTTGAAAAAAAAAAAAGACACGAGTGTGCTTTCCAAAAACAGGAAATATTAAGTTTTGATAAAATGGTTATACAGGGTGATACAAAACCTCTCCGACAAACTCTGAGGGGTGATAGATCTAACAATAAGGAAACCTTTTTGTTAAGTAACCTATGTCTTTTGACGCGTTGTTTCGAAGTTACAGTTGAAAATGTTTTTGCGGGGGCGTACGTCATGTGTGCACCCTTGTTTGTATGTTTGTTTGTTTGTTGAGATGTTTGTAAGAGAAGAGAAGGGTTGTTGTTGTTGTTTCTTTACGTTTAATGTTCAATGCCTTTTCCTTTCAGTTCAGTGTCATCATAAATTGAGAATGGATGTCTACGCGGTCTTCCATCAATGCGCCGGGGACGAAGAGACCCATCGTCTCGAGGGCGCTGATGAAGTCGAGCAAACATTGTGTGGTGAGGGTGATTTCTGTTTTTGAACTTGTTGGTCCATGTGGAGAGCTCTTCTTCCGTTTCCGCGAGCCTCTCCATAACACATTACTATGTCGGCTAACTCGGAAAAAGTGTAGATATCCATTCTCAATTGATGATTAGACTGAACTGAAAGGAAAAGGTATTGAACATTAAACGTAAACAAACAACAACCCTTCTTGTCTCTTACAAACATCTCAACAAACAAACAGGGGTGCACACATTCGCATACATCGACATACGCTCGCGCAAAAACATTTTGAACGGTAACTTCGAAACGACGCGTCAAAAGACATAGTAAGGGTTCCTTACTGTTAGATCTATCACCCCTCAGAGTTTGTCGCAGAGGTTTTGAATCATCCTGTATAGAAAGGACACATTAAGTTTTGATATTTTTCAATGTTTACGTAGAAAACTTTTAAACCATTCGATAGAGCCCAAGCAAATGACACAGAAACAATGAAAACCTTAATTCCGATTTTTTTTTTTTTTTTAAGATATTGAGTTATGAAGAAATGCTCCTCATTTTTTGGGGCCGAGCCCTCGTCCCCTCGTCTTATAGAAAAATAAATTACTGGTCCGCAGTCTCTGAAAGCTTGAGAATCACTGTTCTACACAATAATGAATTTTGCACACAAATTCCGTTGTTACACAATAGATACCGATTTATTAATTTTCTTTAGAAAATAGACAATTAAGATCTTTGTTTATGTATGACGCACGCACGCACACACACACACACGAATTCATGAGAGATAAAATAAAGAGGAATGGAAATGATGCCGTTTGTGATGATGCGGTGAGCATCAATCGTTTTTGTTGTGCTTACCAATAATCGCAAAAATTCAATACATGGCTTAACAATTTGAAGTAAGCAGGAAGTCACTAAGCGTTGCCAAAGAGCAGCCAATCCTGACCGTGCAGCACATATTGAACTTCGATTGTTCCAGCACGGGGTAATCTATTAGAGAGGTAGTCGCCCCTCGGGTTACCTCTCCTGCATAATTTGGAACGTAATCCTTGGAGCGTGGAACCAACCATCCATCATCTGTTCGTGTCCGCGCAGCCCACAAATTTCAAGGCGCTGCAGTAACTTTATGATATTTTAAGTTGTTATCGATTTCACAGATTCACAACGAAAAAAGGGATATTTGTATAATGCAAAAAGAGTAATTGATTTACTTTATACAGGCCACTCGATTATATACCTGTAAGTGACGACCAGTCTTCGAACTGCACTGCATTAATTCTTGTATAATTTTTAGGCTTTCCACATGCGTTTGCGTGAAAGAATACCGCCTTGGGGAAAAAAGGTTAGGCCCATCATCCTGGTCCTGTATTTCCAACAAATTTGAAAGCAAAACAACATTTTCTTTCTCCAATGATCGTTGTATGGTTAACGTAATCCCACTTCAACGCGTAGTTGATATACACATGATTTATGAAGTGAAATCTAGGCTCCCATGTTTTCGTTAGTATGTGCTACTTCACTATTTTCTTGCAATACTTGATATGACTGTGTGCATTTATAGTCGCGACGCTGTTATTCCCGGCGTGACTCCTCCTCTTTGCTTACGCCTAAGGAAGTCAAGGCTCTATAAGTCTAGGTAGGTAGTATCGTTCGCCATTTTTGTTCTTTCGTTGCCGAGCTACCATATGAGGAATCTATTTGCCACACCGTTAAACATTATCATGACGTAGCTCCTATGATAATAAATCAAACGCACTGTAATTCAGCAAATAACTGAGCGGCAAATAACGTCTTCGTGTGCTTTCTGCGAACGCCAACGAAAGAGGCAAAATGGCGGGCGATTATATTAAGTATTTATCGAGTCTTAAGAAATGAATATCGTCTTCATCAGCGAATCACAAGACGCACACGTTTAAATGTAACCGACGTGCAACGCGATTGGTTGCCGGAAATTAGAGCGACGGGACTATAGTACTAATCAAGACATCCTTAATTTTAATACAAGACATAAATCACATCTTCATCGACAGTCTAAACTGTTATAAAAACGGAGTTCACTATTAATGTATAAACTAAAGTCTTCAATGCACTGCCTAACTATCTTAACGCTTTGAAGGACCACGAGAAAAGGTTTAGAAGAGAACAAACCAGATTTCTACATACTCATACCTTCTACACAACTGATAAATTATTTATGCTTGTAAATTGAAATATTCTACTTGATATGAAATGTACAATTTTGTATAGCTCAACTAAAATATGCTTGTAAATTGAATTAATCTATTTACCTACTATGTATTGTATATTTTTGTATAGTTTAAGGGGTTAAGTACAGCTTACGAGTACAGCAGTAAAATTTTGGAAATATTCAACATTTTTTTCCTCCATTACTGTATCTTGTACAATAATGACAATTACTATGTATAAAACACTGTCCTTCTACTATATGATAAAAATATTTTTACGATTTAAAATTGTTTTTTTTTTAATTCAAAATGGTGGCAGTTCACTGTGCAGTAATGAAGCGTTTCCCTCATAACTCAAAAACTATCCAACATTCTGACATTCTGTGATGAAATTTTTTGTATGTATTTATGCATGTCATATCTACAATATGATGTAAAATCACTTCTCTACCTTTGATAGATTGTCTGATAAAAAATAAACTCATTTGAAAAATTGTCAAATATCAGTAGTTTCTAACACAAAATAAAAAAAAATTATTTATTAAGAAATACAGTTGAAAGAGCGTGATATTGTAAACATGAGTTTCACAAATAAAATAAAAGAGAGAGAACATGAAAATGTTAACAAGTTTATGAGTTATGAGGGAAACGCTTCATCACTGCACACTGAACTGCCATCGTTTTGAATTTTGAAATATTTTAAATCGTAAAAATATTTTTTTCATATAGCAGAAGGACAGTGTTTTACACATACCAATTTTCATTATTGTACAAGATAAAGTAATGGAGGAAAAAATGTTGAATATTTCCAAAAATTTTACTGCTGTAAGCTGTACCTAACCCCTTAACTGATTAAATTGTATATGCTAAATTGAATAGTAGTCTGTATAGTTCAACTGATGAACTGTTTACTCTTATAAATTGAATTAATCTACTTGATATGAATTGTGCAATTTTGTACAGCTTAACAAAAGTATGCTTGTAAATCGAATTAATCTGTTTACCATGTACTGCATATTTTTGTATAGCTGGCTAATGAATTGTATATGCTTTAAATTTAATAGTAATTTACATAACTCAACTGATGGATTTTTTATACTTGTAATTTGAAGTAATTTGCCTGATATGAATCATCAACTTTTGTATATTATCTCAACTGATTGAATTGTTTACGATTTTAAATTAAATTAACTTATTTGCCATGTACTGTATTATATTTTATAGTTCAACTGATGAATAATTGTTTAGGTTTGTAAATTTTTAATAATCTGATTGCTATGTACTGTATATATTTTTTTGTAGAGCCACCAACGTAGCTCAGTCGGCACACTCGCTAGCCTGCTGATCCGGAGCTGCGCTCGGGCTTGAGTTACATCCTCGTTTGGTCTGATTACCTGGTTGGGTTTTTTCCGAGGTTTCCCCCAACCATAATACAAATGCCAGGTAATATATGGCGAATCCTCGGCCTCACCTCACTTCATCTCGCCAAAAAATTGTAAAACTCTTCACTTGTTTCACATCTTAAAGCTCCAATGATAATGTAAGATCTATGGAATACAATAAATGAAAGTGCTGAGTATTTTTTTTTCTGTTTTTAGTCAACCGAAAATAGTTCGTGTAGGCCACACACATTATTGAATTGACTCAAGATGTGTTTTTGTATTGTTTTGTCAAATCAATAAGCCTTGGATCTCTGCTGCAAATTAAGACAGTTTTTTTTTTTCGTTATGTGTGTAAGAAGTTTACAATTTTATTTTGTTTCTTCTTTAAGCAAATGACATGTAATAGAAATGCATACAAATTTGCGACACATCTGATCCAGAAATAAAAAAAAAATATGTGATTTGCAAAACTTTTTTTGACCAGTGTATTAGAAATCGAAAGGAGTTGCAAAGGCAAATTAACAATCAACATGTTTGCTGATTACTGTTAGCAACTTATCACAGATGTTTTGAATCCATCTTATCGGCGTAAGTTAGCCACGAAGAAGTTTACTTTGTTACATAAAATACAATAATTGTAAAATTATTAGAAAAAACATATTTGTTTGTTTTGGATAGTGTATGATTTGATTAAGATGAATGGAGTGATTCTAACAATATCGTTGCAAAAACGTCTCCAAAAAGAAGTATGAATAGGCTACACAATGATACACGAAATGTTGCGAAAAATTGAACACGTCCTCACAAAAACTCTCAAGCCTTGATTTTTCTGAACCGACGCATGCGACGTGCGATGTTCGAGGTCCGCCTCGCACAAATCCGGACTACACGGGAGATAGTGAGTGGTCTATAAATGCGAGATGCGAGATCTGCGTACCTCGCAGTCATAGAAACCACTCACTATCTCCCGTGTAGTCCGGATTTGTGCGAGGCGGGCCTTGCACCTCGCACGTCGCATGCGTCGGTTCAGAAACACCAAGGCTTTAGGTGAAGAGAAAAACGGACTTCAGTTTTGAAATCAGCGTATGCCAATTAAGTAAAATAGCATATTTTAATTTCTGTGAGCGAAAAAAAGTTGAAATTTCTTGTACAATGTATTTATAAGTTCAGGCACTTCGGTTAACGATGTGTTATTCTGTCCAATAAGATATCTTGAAAAGTAGGCAGTTAATAATAATAATAATAATAATAATAATAATAATAATAATAATAATTTATTTTAGCTGGCAGAGTTAAGGCCGTAAGGCCTTCTCTTCCACTCAACCAGCAAAAAGTGTATATACATATGCACGAACTTACAAAGAATTCAACAATTTGATTTAGATGAGAGTTACATGTATACAAGAGTTATTTACGAATTAAACAACAAAATACTATGAACTATTAATTAAACATTGAAATAAACTGCGTAGCAGAATTAAGCTAAAATACTTAGAATGTTAATATATTTCAAATAATATTAGATAATAGAAAGAGATTATTATGAAACAATTTTGAAAATACAGCACTATCAGGATGATGTCTAAAGAAAGAAGTAACAATGTAGTCAGTGATAGTTTAAATCAGTATGATTGGAGTGAAATGCTAATAAGGTTATCTTTTAAGCCGTTTTTAAAGGTGTTTATTGTCTTGCAGCCCCTAATACTTTGTGACAAGGAATTCCATTGACGCGAGTTAAGAATACAGTGAGATAAAATACAACTAGAAAGGTATTGTAAAAGGCGTGCGATATTCTTAGAAAACAAAACCTGCTGAAAATACATATCAATTTGTAAACTTCTTTTAATAAGATGTGTTGCTTAATGGCTAACAGTGAACTTAATATATTGTAATTAAGCAATGTAAATATAGTCCTACGTACTCTTAAGAAAATATATTACTTAGAACCACATGGTATTAGTTTTTCATGCTGTTAACAACTATGAATAAAAGATCAGTCTCACAGTATAATTCCATCCCAAAGTGGAACTCCCCTGTGTAAGCAACTCTTTTCCAATAAGACACTTGCAGTACTGCAGACCGAATCAATAACCTGGTCTGTCTTCGACAGATAGTAATTGGGCCCCTTGAAACATGCAAATTGAGGTGGAGAAAGAACACTTTGAAATTCCGAAGGCTTCTTCAGCTGCCTTCCAGTTTTTCTCCCTTAAACTGAGATGTCATGCGAAGAACCTTATATCATTGGTAGCCAATTCAAACACCAGAAAAAAGAGTAAAGCTTTGTGCCAGAAACTGGATTCACGTAACTCTCGAATTACAGAGCTACATAGTTACGGTGTTAAAACTGGGTTCGTATTTATCAATATGCGCGTGAAACAGAAGACGTCGCCTGAATAAAATAACATTTTTATAATTAATTTCGGAAGGTATCTATACTTGGAAAATTGAATGACAAGAAAACATAATCTTCTTACTGAATAATTTCAAGGGAAAAATTGTTCCGGGGCCTTTGGCTGAGCGCGCCAACGCTCTAACAACCGAACTATCCAGGAACTCTACCAGACCTAGACTGAATCATTTCCTTTATATCCACATACCTCAAGTGGGTTGACTAGACGTCAGAGACCCAGCATTGAGTGCACACCAAGCTCTATATTACTTAAATTTAGGCTGACCCGATTTTTTATGCGACCTCAGGTTGGACAATGCTGGGTTTGCAGTGAGAGACCTGTCATTTCACAGAAAAGTATGTATGTATGTATGTATGAATGTATGATGTATGTATGTATGTATGTATGTATATATGTATATATGTATGTATGTCTAATGGTATACTTCAATTATTTCATTATTTATCCTTTAATATATAGTTCTTCGTTATTGATTAATTAAATTTATTATCCATTACTTATTTACTTATTTATTTATTTATTTATTTACTTATTTACTTATTTATTTACTTACTCATTTATTTATTTATTTACTCATTTATTTATTTACTTACTCATTTATTTATTTACTTACTCATTTATTTATTTACTTACTCATTTATTTATTTATTTATTTACTCATTTATTTATTTATTTACTTACTCATTTATTTATTTACTTACTCATTTATTTATATATTTACTTATTTATTTACTTACTCATTTATTTATTTACTTACTCATTTATTTATTTATTTACTTACTCATTTATTTATTTATTTATTTATTTATTTATTTATTTATTTATTTATTTATTTATTTATTTATAGAATATTCTATATTAAATAGGATAGGCACTTTCCGTTGAATCTCCGTTACAATTTTTTTTACACGCTAAGTTTATCATATCTGGGACCAAACAGCCACATAGACTGGCTGGATTGTTCCTCTTGAAGGCGAGATTAGAACTTTAGCTGTTGAAGTTTGTGATGCGAACTGACGAAGGGATAATGGTAACTACTCAATTATACATTTTTATGCCTGTTTTAGGTTAGGCTATTATTATATAATGTGTTTTGTTTGTGCCATTTTCATTTTAATCTATGTGTTCTTTTGGAGAGTGGTTGGCTCTAATCATAGGTGAGGGGGTGAAACCTACATAGTAGGACTCATTTTACACAGCACGTACGGTCAGAAGACCCGTGCATTGGATTTAAGAGAATAATATAGTACATCTGTATGTATAATACTGCTCAATAAATCCATCTATCTATCAAGTGGTAACAAGCTCTTTAACAACTTAAAGTTTTTCCCCTTCATAGCGCAACAAATCACTTGTTGACCCCTTTTATTGACATTTTGCAGCAGGCAGAGGGAGAACGACATTTAGAGCAGACAATATGCCAATGCATTGCACTCGCTTCTCACTGCTGGAAATGCCAAGGTAAAACCCATCCTCTTGCACCGGAAACAACTTCCGGGCTTTTGTACGCCGACAGCCAGCAAAACTTTCCCTGTGTCGCTATAATATAGACGCACACGCCCTCTGAAAGAACAAATCTGAACCACCTGCATGCTAATACCGTATACAAAAAGCACGCATCCATCTTGAACTAACCTAAATTACAACTGATCGTAAGCAAGAATGTGAAGAACAGGGGTGTACGAAGTCTTACTGGAAGTTCACGAGCTGCAAGATTATGAAATGCTGGCGCGTGGCAGAGTAATTTCTACTATTACATCATATATGAATATAAAGTGTGCATGCAATTTAATAAAATCATTATACTCACTTGCTATCAACTTCTAAAATCGTAAGATCTGCAGCAGAATCTGCGTACGTCATAAATACGTACATCTATAGTCGCGACGCTGTTATTCCCGGCGTGACTCCTCCTCTTTGCTTACGTCTTAGGAAGTGAAGGTTCTATAAAGTCTAGGTAGGTAGTATCGTTCGCCATTTTTGTTATTACGTTGCCGAGCTACCATACGAGGAATGTATTTGCCACACCGTCAAACATTATCATGTCGTAGCTCCTATGATAATAAATCAAACGCACTGTAATTCAGCAAATAATTGAGCGTCAAATAACGTCTTCGTGTGCTTTCTGCGAACGCCAACGAAAGAGCCAAAATGGCGGGCGATTATATTAAGCATTTATCGAGCCTTAAGAAATGAATAACGTCTTCATAAGCGAATCACAAGACGAACACGTTTAAATGTAGCCGACCTGCAACGCGATTGGCTGCCGGAAATTAGAGCGACGGGACTATAGTAAACAATTGCATATTCATCGTCTTTGCTGTCGAAACAATAGGATCCTGGTGTAAAGAAGAAAATGACCTGGTTTCCGAAATTGGCAGAAGTTTGGTGACTTACTGGAGACCCTCACTGCACCAATTATCTACGGCAACGAATAGGAATAGCCATCCGACGTGGAAACGCAGCCAGCAATTTGGGAACCTTTCCAGACGCCAATTCTCTGGATGAAATTTTCCTTATTTGAATATCTGAAGTGATTGCAGTTTTCTTTTCCTAACATATTCATATAAACCAGGCATGCAGAACTATAGCTCTTGACAGCGACTGCTTTCCTCTCCTCTTTTACCCCACCCACCTTTTCCACCTGTGCGGTCACGGCGTTCTAGTTACGCTCGGCTGCATCAACATTCATTCTCGGGGCGGAAGTCGATCATACCCAATAGAAGTGGAGTGAGGCTGACGTCGTAGTTCCCCTACTTTGCGAGTTCTGCAGGCCTGATGTAAACAAAATCAGGAGTCACAATGAAATTTTGTATTTACACACATTTAAACTGAAATTGTAACATTTTTAATCTGTAAATTTTAAATTAAAATATAGATTTTGTTCACTGCGCTCTTGCAGTGACGTGAACGAATTTTTTTGGAAAAAAGTTTATACTCATGCAACTGTAAGTCTCATAAAAGGGTATTTTTTGAATGATTACAAATTCTATTGCGTGGAGTTTGCAGATTACAAAACACTAATAGCTGACTATGAAGAACAATTTAAGGTATTTGACAAAAGCCTTAATAGAAAGAATCAAACCAACTGGGTGGTCATTAAATCTTGAAAAAACGCAGTAAGCCTACAGCCTACGAGTACATAAGAATATAAAGAGCAAAATGCAGTAATAATTTCATAATGAACAAATTTTGTAATTCAACAAGTTTCATCTTTCAAGTATCTCGGATATTCTGTCACCAATCAGAATATATAGGATGATAATGTCATTCATTTCAGGAGGTTATTCTTTGAGATATTTCAAACAAAAAGTTTAAAGCAATTTTGCTCCCTTTTGGAGATAAGAATAGTTTTATATGAAACATTTCATATCGTATTTTGGAAAAGCCATTGATTTAATTTCCAATACGCTCAGTCAATTTAAGAGAGCAATGTATTATTATAATAAATGACTTCGCACGATTTCACTTTACTCGAGAGCCCTGATTACTTTGATCCATTGTAATATTCTTCTTTCTGAATTTCATGTTCAAATTTACAGAGATAATGTGCCTCAGCAATATAGTAAATACTGCATAAATTGATGTTTGAATCTTAATTCACACAATATATGAGGGGCTCACAACCAGAGTGGACCAAGTCCACCTGTGGTCAGTTTGTGGATTAATACAATCTTGGATGAAGAAAACTTAGCTTTATTCATTGCCATAACAAACCAAGTCCATAACTCATTTGTTACTCCACAGAGGGCAGCATTTCCTATGGAAGGTGAAGGTTGCTAAGCGTGAGCCAGGAACTTTAAGACTCAATATCTCAGAACTATTCCAGATGGACTTTGTCCACTCTGGTTGTGAACCCCTCATATCATGCTCAAATTTCTTATCCACATAAAAGAAACAATACTCTCTTAAGATTTTACTGGTGATTGAAAAATATAGGAGTAAATTTTACTCGTGATTAGTATGCACGTGTGTAGAATACTGTTAGTATTCTAGGGTTAAATGTGCAGAAATTTCATGCGAACAAATGTTACATTGTAAAATTTCTTTGCAGGAAGAAAAGTTACATTTGCTCAGGTCAAATTTCTGCACATTTAAAGGACAAAACTGAAATTCTTTCAATAATTTATTATACAGTAATAGGCTACACTGCTCTTTTAAATTGAGGACTCGCCATAGATTATATGATATTCGCTTTACGATTGGGGAGAACCTCGGAAAAAACTCAACCATTTGATCAGCCCAAGATTCCACGTCCCAGTGCAACCCCGAATCAGTAGGCAAACGTGCTATCATCTGAGCTATGCCGATGGCTTATATGGATGTTAACATTAAAAGAAGCATTGATGTATGCTTCTGAAAACAAATCTTTGAGAAAAGAATTTGCCCCATCATTGTCCGTGATGTTTGGAAAATCTGGAAAAAAAAAGTAGAGAAATAAAGGATCTTTTCAACCAATCCAATGTTGTGCCCATCATTAAAAGCAGAAAATTACATTGGTTTGGCCACGTGAAGCGGAGTGAAGAAGTGTCTTAGAAGAGTTTTTTAAAAAGGAACGTTCAGTAGCAAGATTTCTAGGTAGTCTTCGGATTCGATGGTGTGATCAAATAACTCAAACCGATCTTTAGCTGCTGGGATACAATGCAGAGGAGTCCAATAACAGAAACCAAAGAAGGATAGTGAAATTGTTAATGAGGCCAAGAATGCTTATTGATTCGCATTACCAAACAACAACAACAACCTGCAAATACTATGTCCTTCACTAATTTTCGTATTAATTCTAAATTAATTTAGAAAAAGACTAAGCAGACACTCAATTAGCGGGATAATATGTTGACTTAAAACTGAATATTTATTAAATTTTGTTGTTTTTCCCACAGAAACTTTGAAACTGTGTTTTTGTTATAGTTTACAGGTATGTTTCTTTGAAAGTTATTATCAAAAACTGGAAATAAAATCTCCCCAACTAGGATTACCAATTCATTCCAATGTGAAAGTCACTCTCTCAATGCAAGAACTCGGATTTCTTGTCTAGCAAGTGTAGATAGCGACGTCCCTCCTCCCTCTCACCACTCGCTCTGCCCGACTTTTAAAATCTTCAGGAATTCTGTCCTACTGCTATTCAGTCGTGGTGCGAAAACTGCTTGCAACAAGTCTCTCCCTCACGTGGTAACTGTAACTGTTGGGTTATGGCGAGTCCCCGGCCTCACTTCATTTCACCCTTTCGGTCTGATTACCTGGTTGGGTTTTTTCCGAGGTTTTCCCCAACCATAAGGCAAATGCCAGGTAATCTTTTGGCGAATCCTCGGGCCTCACTTCATCTCACTACATCTCGCCAAAAATTGTAAAAAAAAAATGTAGAAAATTATAAAACTGTAAAAATTGTAAAATATTGCAAAAAATTTGTAAAAATTGTAATTGTAATATTGTAAAATTTTGACTTGTTCCACATCTTAAAGCTTCATTGCTAATGGAAGATATATGGAATATAATAAATGAAATTAAAAGAAAAGTCCATTTCCGACTTCTTCTCTTCAAAATTCTAAATTTCTTCAAACGGAACGGTCAAAAACGGAGTTGAGACAAGTGATCAAAAGGCTCGTAGCCCACACAGATACTTTTTCACAGCTCCTAACTTCCTTTGCAAAGATGCGCGATCGCGTAACTTTTAATCGTTTCTACTCCCATTTCATTTCCCTCTTCTTTCTGTCCCAGAAAGAACGTGAAGAATATGTATACATTTATGCCGTACAAAATATGCATTATCAGTCTGAGATTATTTTAACAGAATAATGAGGTACAGATAACTAACGTTTAATCTATGGATTTTGAAGTGCTTGCCTCATTGCTGAATGCTCCATTTATGCTGTTACAGTTCACAACTAAGCAGTGACGTATGTTTTCTGTTGTCATTCTTCACATATTGTCTCTCAGCATAGCATTGTAGCGCGAAAAACTTCGTTCTATGTCACAAGAAGTAAGAGGGGCTTGCATAAAAGCTGTGAGCTGTTCTATAGAAAATTTTGTTGGCTTTTGGGGTGTTTTTCCTTCGAGAATATCTTGGATTTCTTTAAGTTGATAATAGCCAGGGTTTTTGGAAAGAATATTTGCTGTTTTCTCGTTCACTTTATCTCCTACATTTCCCGGAACTGATGTTAAACTGCATATTGTTCTATCGAAATCTGCTAAAGACTGCAGTAAAGGAACGCCAATTGCTAACTTGAGAGGCTCACTATGAGGGCGTCATCGTTACATTCAAAATCCATAAACACACGAAGTTATACACTTTTAAAAATGAGGAAAGACAATAGTAATATGCGTTACAAGAGCGGTATGTTGAAGTTTTCATGTTCGAGGAAAACTTTGAAAAAGCGAAACGTAGTTGAGCTTTTTTAATTTCCGAGAATTGAAAGAAAACATACCGCTCGTGTATCGTACATTATTTTGTGCGAAGATCGTTTATTACATACCTGAAAGAGGAATTTCTAATTAGCTGCAATGAAATCTCCATCTTGGTTTCTGTTCAATGACGGCAAATTTGCAAAACTAAAATATCTATCTTCAACATTGTTGCTTTAAAATGTTTTCTGTGTTTACTATACTCCAGCAGGCCGTGATATACGTCTGTCTTTTTTTTCCCCAGTCTATAAATGCGAACTTAAAACAAACGGCTTCCTTAATGTTACATGCATCACGAATGCAGTAACTTTAGTGGAGTTTTAGAGTTTACTTAATTTTTGAAAATATTTAAAAACAATAATTAACATTGCAATTTATAATTATTACTATGTTAAACGTCTCTAAAAATAATATGTTAAAAGCCTAAAGCAGTAAAATGAATGTCGCGCTTAAGCGGTAAGAAGAGGGAAATTGTTATGTGTGTGTTACGTTGGGAATACTGAATGTGGTATTTCACACTTACCGCGTATTGGTTCTGTGCGGAAAACAAGCAAATACGCACGATCTCGCACAAAAGTAATATCATTGTATTCAGAAATTTGTGATTCATGTAGATAATCTTTCAGCATATTCACACAACGATAGAGAACAAATATGCAAATGCATGAACTTCCTTTATTTAGTAATAAGTGGAGTTCAAACTGTCCTACACAGATATGGCAAACAGAGAATACGAGAATGATCTAAATATAACGTTTGCTGATTCCGCTAAGGGTTCGTTACAG
Organism: Periplaneta americana; assembly: GCF_040183065.1. Lineage (NCBI taxonomy): Eukaryota > Metazoa > Arthropoda > Insecta > Blattodea > Blattidae > Periplaneta > Periplaneta americana. The sequence goes on from NC_091121.1 coordinate 153,436,669, forward strand.
CCAAAAGCAATTGTAATGAGATTAATGTGAGCACTGCTACTTTGACTGGTTCTCACTGTAGCCGCGGGGATCTTAACAATACCCATATTTAATTACAGATACTTATCTGGCGGTAGGTGCAAGCAGGCTTCGACATCAGACGGCTGTTAGCTCGGATCGATGCATTCAACACACGAGAAGAGAAGCTCCTCTTCCCGAGGGCCAACATGTTCATAATCCAGCATTACAAACAGAAGAGGATACCGTTATTAAACGAAACTCCATCTCGATACTACAACACGTATCTTCCTGTTAGACAAACGGAATGTAAAGTAACTTTATTGCCAATAGCAAACATGTTCCATGCGTCTTTACAATAGGTAATGCATCGAAACCAACCAGACTGTTGTACAGTATACGAGTAAACCGAGGATATTTGTGATATAAAATTCGTGCACGTATGCGAAATTTACAGTCCTTAATATTAATTATTAAATATTACCTTACTTACTTACTGGCTTTTAAGGAACCCGGAGGTTCATTGCCGCCCTCACATAAGCCCGCCATTGCACCCTATCCTGAACAAGATTAATCCATTCTCTATCATCATATCCCACTTCCCTCAAATCCATTTTAATATTATTTTCCCATCTACGTCTCGGCCTCCCTAAAGGTCTTTTTCCCTCCGGCCTCCCAACTAACACTCTATATGCATTTCTGGATTCGCCCATACGTGCTACATGCCCTGCCCCTCTCAAACGTCTGGATTTAATGTTCCTAATTATGTCAGGTGAAGAATACAAAGTGTGCAGTTCTGTGTTGTGTAACTTTCTCCATTCTCCTGTAACTTCATCCCTCTTAGCCCCAAATATTTTCCTAAGAACCTTATTCTCAAACACCCTTAATCTCTCAAAGTCAGAGTCCAAGTTTTACAACCATAAAGAACAACCGGTAATATAAGTATTTTATAAATTCTAACTTCCAGATTTTTTGACAGCAGACTGGATGATAAAAGCTTCTCAGCTGAATAATAACACGCATTTCCCATATTTATTCTGCGTTTAATTTCCTCCCGAGTATAATTTATATTTGTTACTGTTGCTCCAAGATATTTGAACTTCTCCACCTCTTCAAAGGGTAAATTTCCAATTGTTATATTTCCATTTCGTACAATATTCTGGTCACGAGACATAATCATATACTTTGTCTTTTCGGGATTTACTTCCAAACCTATCTCTTTAATTGCTTCCAGTAAAATTCCCGTGTTTTCCCTAATCGTTTGTGGATTTTCTCCTAACATATTCACGTCATCCGCACAGACAAGCAGCTGATGTAACCCGTTCAATTCCAAACCCTCTCTGTTATTCTGGACTTTCCTAATGGCGTACTCTAGAGCAAAGTTAAAAAGTAAAGATGATAGTGCATCTCCTTGCTTTATCCCACAGTGAATTGGAAACGCATCTGAGAGAAACTGACCTATACGAAATTAAATATTACCCAAGACTTTAAAGTAGTTAAAGTTTATATTACATCGAGTAGTTTCTGTAACTCTTTAACATACTCCTGGAAGTGTTCGTTAATGCAAAGATATACAGAGTGTTAAAAAATAACGTTTACAACGTTTCAGGGATACTAGAGGAGGTAAAAACGTTGGTATCTTTTGTAAGTAACAAAACTTTGGCAGATGCGCCGTTTATTGTGTATGTAAGTGTTAGTATAATCCATAAAGAACAAGACCAATTGTCGTTGTAGAGGTGGTGTTCAAACTGCCGTCCATTGAAGGCATCGCACAACTGGTAACTTCGTACTATGGAGTGTCTTCAACGCTCAGAAAAGCCAACGTTGCCTCTAATAATATGTGCAGCTTCAACAACGCGAGCAACTAAGTCTTCTGCCGTATCGATCGGGGACTCATACACAAAACGTTTCACGTCTCCCCACAAAAAAGAAATCCAGAGGGGTTAGGTCCGGTGATCGAGGTGGCCATGGTACCGGCCCACCCCTGTCAATCCAACGATCTAGGAATGTAGCATTTAGGTGGTTCCTGACACGACGATCGAAGTGTGGAGGGGCACCGTCATGCTGAAACCATATTCGTTCTCTGATGTTCAATGGAATATTTTATAAAAGTTCTGGTAGGACGTCGCGTAGAAAAACAAAATAATTATCACCACGGAGACTGTTAGGCAACAGACAAGGCCCTACAAGATGGTCGTGCACAAACAGAACTAACCGGTGTGTGTTGTGACGGAAGTCAAGTCATCTATCCTTCAGGCCATCTGTTAAAGTTTTGTCACTTAAAATAGATGTTTGTTTTTACATCCTCTATCATCCCTGAAACGTTGTAAACGTTATTTTTAACATCCTGTATTTAGGTAATATTCTGTTTAGGAATGATTCAGCAATTATGAAAACATGTATCTTTTGTATGGAAGCCGCTAATTGGAAATCGAATTGGATGAAAGAGCTGGAATGAGAAATAAACAGATTAGGTCTAAATTGGCTATGGAGAGAACTAAGGTCTATAAACACGAAAATTATTGGAAGAATAGGAAAAGAGAGAGCAAACAAAATTTCGAGGCAAGATATTTTTAGTAATATCAAAGACCTAGGATCACTAAAATACTAAAGGGAGGTTAAACAGTTTTGGGAACAGGAAGAATATATTAGACTAAATTCAAGGGAAGAGAGAACAGGAATGTCATGATGGAGATTAGGTATCTGGAGGCTCAAGAATAAGAGAGGGAACGTACAGAAGGATAAATGTCCTTTGTGTGGACTAGTTGAAGACGCAATGCATATTGCGCTAAAGTGTCAGGCAACGAATGATTTGAGGAACGGTTGGGTGGATAAAAAATTTCTACAAATAAACGCTATAGTAGCTTATAAAAAGTGAATGGTCCCCTAAACGCCAGCAATCTGCATAAATTAGGAAATTTTCTTTTTAGAGTTAAAATTAGATGAGAAGAGAAAGTCAAAGCTCTAACGGATATGGAATTACAAATGTTGAGTAGTTGGACGCGATAGGAAACTATGAAAAGTAGTCAATGAAGTGAACAATCATTTTTAAGAGATTGAGTATAGAAATGAAAAAGTTGAAGAACTCTACTTATTATTATTATTATTATTATTATTATTATTATTATTATTATTATTATTATTATTATTATTATGGTGAATAGAAGATGATAGTTATAGGTTCAACATGTATTAGTTTTTTGTAATATTTATATAGAGAATGATGGCGGATTAAGAACTGGAACATATCTAATCCGCCATGACGTGAACAATGAATGAATGAATGAGTAAATAAGTGAATGAATGAGTAAATAAGTGAATGAATGAGTAAATAAGTGAATGAATGAGTAAATAAGTGAATGAATGAGTAAATAAGTGAATGAATGAGTAAATAAGTGAATGAATGAGTAAATAAGTGAATGAATGAGTAAATAAGTGAATGAATGAGTAAATAAGTGAATGAATGAGTAAATAAGTGAATGAATGAGTAAATAAGTGAATGAATGAGTAAATAAGTGAATGAATGAGTAAATAAGTGAATGAATGAGTAAATAAGTGAATGAATGAGTAAATAAGTGAATGAATGAGTAAATAAGTGAATGAATGAGTAAATAAGTGAATGAATGAGTAAATAAGTGAATGAATGAGTAAATAAGTGAATGAATGAGTAAATAAGTGAATGAATGAGTAAATAAGTGAATGAATGAGTAAATAAGTGAATGAATGAGTAAATAAGTGAATGAATGAGTAAATAAGTGAATGAATGAGTAAATAAGTGAATGAATGAGTAAATAAGTGAATGAATGAGTAAATAAGTGAATGAATGAGTAAATAAGTGAATGAATGAGTAAATAAGTGAATGAATGAGTAAATAAGTGAGTGAATGAGTAAGTGGATAAGTAAGTAAGTAAGTGAATAATTGCGTAAGTAAGTGAATGAGTAAGTAAGTGAATAAGTAAAGCAAAAGATCAAGACCTATTTTAAAGTGCCATCTCGGAATCTCTTAGACAAAATGTGCAAAATACAGAAACAATTCAGAGCAATCGATTTGATATCGAACTTCAAACCCACTCGGATACAAGCCAACACTCCACCTCGGAACCAGTCCGTTAGTTCAACTTTAAAGAATATGTTCATGAATACATACAGACTAGTAAACTACCGAATCAGAGATATTTAGATCACACGACTCAGAAATGTAAGAAGGAAGCGGTTTGTGAACCCCTGACGTAACAATACCTCGTGCTTATTGTGGAAATTGGACACGCATTGCTCGCTCCGAGTTCAGCGACACGTGAACGGGGACCGACTGTCAACTGTTAACGATGCACGTGACCGCCATATGAAGAAGATGAGAATTACAGATAAGACCACCGCCGACTAACCCAATTAATTGTCAAAACCGTGGGGAGGCAACAATAATTAACGTCTGCCTTACAAATCAAGCCCTGCGGTTGTCTTTACAGGTATGCACTTTATAACACAATGCAACTCATTTACATGGTCCCCCGCTAATATTTTTGAGCAAGTAATCGATCGTGTTCTATAGAAATGGAGCCGCCCGTGATATTATAACATTCGGATGACATACATTTTCTTAAAGTGGAAGTCTGGCACCGGTATTTAAAAAAATTCCACACCATTGCTTATTCATTCTATTTGTTCGTCGGGGATTGTTTTATACCAATAGCGATATTTGGCGAAAACCTACCTACATATCGCTTTTTGGGCAAAGGAAAATTCATATATCACTTCGGAATATGTATGATAAGACTTTCTTGTGTTAATTTCTAACGTACCTTGATAGAACAAACATACATACTAAACAAAGACAACAACAAACACGCAGACAACATCATAATATACTGGCATAGATACGTAGATGACATACTAATACTATACAAAGGAAACAAAAGACAGATCCAAAATCTGCATCAACACATAAACGAAATACACCCAAAGCTACACTACACATTAGAAATTGAAAACAACAAATCCATAAATTTTCTAGACATCACAATAACAAAAGCAAACAACAAACACACATTCAAAGTACACAGAAAACCCACAACAACAAAAACAACAACAACAACACACATACACAACACATCCAACCACCCAACACAACACAAACAAGCTGCATTCCGAACAATGGTATACACAGACTACTCAACATACCAATGAACCAACATGATAACAAAGAAGAGCTAAACACAATCAAATACATAGCACAAGAAAAAACGGATACAACCCTAACATAATAGACAACATAATACGTAAGACAAAACATACTCACAAAAAACATAATACAACACAAGCACAAGAACACAAAAAATACATCACACTAACATACGAAAACAAAAACACACACAAGATTGCAACTTCATTCAGGAACTCAAATTACAACATCGCATACAGAACAAATAACACTCTACAAAAACATCTCAACACACAAACAACAAATACGACCACACAGGAGTATACAAACTCATATGCAACACCTGCAACAACTTCTACACAGGACAGACAGGCAGATCATTTCAAACACGTTACAAAGAACACATCACAGCCATAACAAAATTACAAAACACCTCCACATATGCAGAACACATCACAAATACTAACCGCACATACAGAGACATACACATGTATGGAAATACTACACATCCAACCAGAAAGCCAGAAACTAAACACACTAGAACAATATGAAATATACAGACACACAAAAACATACCCCAAAGAAATTCTCAACACACAACTCAATTTCAGAACACACACACTCTTTGACTCCACTTTACATCACACGAACACATCCTCACAGCAAACAAAACAAGAGGCACCAAGACCAGCAACGACTAGTTCTGAGGATGACCTATAATAGGCCGAAAAATGTAAACAAAGTACGTTAGAATTTAACATAAGAAAGTTTATCATACATATTCCGAAGTGATACAGTGTTAAAAGTTGTGTAATCAAGATGTATAATCATATTTCACGTTGGACTTGGAACACAATCCACCACATGCTGTATTGTGAGCAGGTATTGCTTCAAATTATGTGTTTGGGCCATATTTTTTTAAGGATCTGTTAATGGAAGAATCTATCTGGGTAGATTCGAGATTGATTGCTACTCTAACAGAAATGGGAGCTATGGATCAAGTATGGTTGCAACAGGATGGTATGCCGGTCATTTCATGTCATCTGTTCGTGATATTATAAACGATAACTTCCCAGGAAGGTGGATTGGCAATGGATCTCCAACACACCATCATTATTACCATTACCATGGCCTCCACGGAGTCCCGATTTGAACATACTGGACGACAGTCTATGTTGGTACATCAAAGAGAAAGTAACTGCAAATCGCTACCAAACACATGAGGAACTAAGCTGTGAGAGCCGCCTTAGCAACAATTACACCACAGATGCTATGTAAAATGTCACAAACAGCCTGGAGACGCATCCAAGTCTGCAGAGACAACGAACGTATTCCGAATCACAGTGCTGAGCAATCTGATGGCATCACGGTGTTCCGAATTTCAATGATGACGTCACTGATGCTCCACCAGTGTCGCACCGGTTCCATCAGCTTGCAGAGGTGGTGGCAGTATCCATCAGTGAATCTGATTGGTTCTTGTATAGGGCAGGAATTAGCAGGCGAATGACATCGTGCACTGTTGTGTCATGGCGGTGTGTTCTGCTTTAGTTCTGCTGCATTGTTTGTAATGAGCACAACGTAAAAATAATATGTTAATGGATTATGAGCGAACATGTCAACGGACCAGTTATTACTACCGGTTCAAGAAATAAATTGTTTATGCTCTCTTTTCTTTGAACGAGATGTCAGTACTGAAATTTTGCAAAATCTTGCTAGCGTAGCACAGACAGCAACTTGTACAACCGCCATGTTAGCCATTGAACCTTCCAGCAGTTTTGTTCCTATTTCGCTGCAGCGTGACGTCATTATGTCCACCGGTCCGGTAGATTCGGAATACTCTGAACGAGCTCACATAGACCCGTTAGATCAGTGGTTTCCAAAGTGGGGGGGTCGTGTAGAGGGCTGAGGGAGGGAGTCACGAAATGATTTACAAAATAAAAACCAAAAGCATCTTATTAAGATACATTTTTTTTAAATTTAGAAATATAAAGTGGAACAACGTGGAACATGAATATCAAAAAATGTCTCAGTATTATTGTAGAAAGTAAAAATCAATTTAAAATGCAATAAACGTGCCTGTGTTTCAGAAAGTAATTTCTGTAATCCGGACTTTGTATTTGATACATACACAGTGATATTCCAAGTTCAAGATTTCTCGTTTTTGCTTTGATGACAATCAAAGACGAGAAAGTTACTTCGTGTAAATACAAAGTTACACACATCAAAAATATACGAGCTTCTCTTGCAAACTCGATGTATCCTTACATTTTTTCACCGAAATCTGGTCTACGCGGTGAGAAAAAAGGTATATTTTCAACATTCCAACAGTGGGTATACATTTCAACGAGTTTCTTCATCATCCTTTTTTATTATTTCAGCTAGCTGAACTCAGCTGTCTAAAAACTGTCATTATCCCTCTGTGACTGTCATAATATTGTTCTGAGTTTCTTTCGGAAATATTAAAAAAGCTGTTGTGTAAAATTGTGCAAACTTAATCGTATGTACAGTACTGGCAAAAAAAAAAAAAAAAACCGGACCGAGCCTTGTAGCTAATTTCAGAGCCTTGTTCACTCCAGAGCGTCGGTGCATATTCACACTATTTTTCCGCGTCTGAACATTTTGTCAGTAGTAGTAAAAAAAACGGACGAAAACAGTAACCAGCTGCATGGCTGTTGTTCAACTGCACAGGTGGTTTCGGGTCTAAGGAATATGCACCGACGCTCTGGAGTAAAAAAGGCTCTGAAATCAGCTACAAGGGTCGGTCCGCTTTTTTTTTGTCCTACAGTACACTAAAGCAAACTCTTATTTTGTCATAGTAATACGAAGCTAACTTTTCCGTGAGCTATTTAATACAATGACATGAATCAAATTTATTTTTGCCAAGTGATATTAACCAGAAATAAAGGGCCATATTCATAGACATTCTTAGCGCGGGCTTCCGGTGGATGATCAGCGAACTAACGTTTTTCGTATTCATAAACCAGTGTTAGCGATATGATATGATATGAATCCCGTACAAGTAACCAATCGATAGCCGAGGCTAGTTTAGCACGCTCGTAGCGCGGGCTAGTGAAATGACTGTGCATAGCACACCAAGCTTCTTTACAAAGCCGTTGAGTAACAGATGGCTCAAGCATCATTTACGATTGGTATTGTATCGTACCGCAGTACCACGGCGATAATAGTTTGAAGCACGTACTAGAAATGATTTGTTTCGTAATATTTCGTGTAATTTGCACCATATAGTTGTATTTTTGTCGTTCTTTGGGCGGTATCCACTGGTTTTGAGTAAAATTATCATTTTTGATTTTACAGAAATTATTTGTATTTTTCGAACGGGATTAAGTATCGGTACGGTAGTGGGGGTTCGTAAACAAATATACCGACCAAAAGTGAGTCTCGCTTTCAAAAAATTTGGGAACCACTGCGTTAGATCAGTAAGTAGGCCTAAATAGTATCATCAATCTAAGAGTACGGTGACTTATGGAGCACTCTGTACTAGAGGTGAACGTATATTGTAATAATTTTCTAATGTTAGGCCTATATTTACGAAAATTAGAATTAAAATTGATACATTCGAAACTGTAGTAGCGATCTCTAAACGACACTGATGGTGGGTTGCAAGAAAACAAACCTATAAATAAGTTACTCTTTCATTAGTTAGTGTACCATTATACAGGAACATCATTTTATTTTTACTAACATTTTTAATATTAACTTGCCTATACCTCTGAATCAACGCCGTTTGCTATCCCCTTCCACGACTGGAGTTCGATGATACTGGCGTAATATACAAACAAATCACTTCACTAGGTATGAGGGAAGAAAAGTAGTTCATCCATTTACGTAAACTAGGAAATATTGCGCTTTTGAGTTTGATAATTTTCATTAGGTTTTTGTTTAATCAAAATACAGCACGTATTAACAATGAGTGTTTTTACTCACGAACTGAGCTGTCCATGTGGACGTATTCATTATGCAGTGTATATTATACTGTCTACAGCACATTAGCGTACATTACAGAGAATGAAGTTAAATTGAAAAATAATCATGATATGGATATTTAAACACATTTTTGAAAATGGTGGCAGTTCATTTCGATACAGGCTTCAGTTCTATGTGCATATTATCGCACTATAGACTATTGTACGTAATCCCAATTACCAGTTTCGTTCTTCGAACTAGTAATTCATGTTGAAATAATTCTGTACCTATTCTTTAAAAGAGTACCTTACATACTATAAATTCAATCTTCACTTCTGCCCGATCCGAAAAGATAAAAATTACTCAGACATGCTATCTACTGTCCGTCCAAGTGGTTATGTCGTAGGGTCGTAGAAAGGGAGGAAATCACGTGACAGTTAATTACTTAACGAGGCCCTTTTATTTAAGTTATTTTAAACAGTTATATAATATTACGTAGACGTCCAATTCCTAACAGAAATTAATGTTCTCAGAAAAGAGTTAAGAAAGCCCAGCCACTAGCTGGCGAATAAAAGCTGGTGGGGGAAACGGGGATTCGACGTAGGCAAATGGACGACAGTACCTGTGCGAAAATGATTCAATATTGAAACCTCTTTCGTCACTGGAAAACGCGAACATATTTTTGGAATGTACTGTTTATTATGACCGTAAGGCTACTATGACTGTATATGCGGTCTTGGATCTGTGTGGAGGACGGTTGAACTTCATTAGTAGAAGGGGTGGGAGTGAAGTACATTAAAAAACTCAGGTACAATAAAAATTGAAGTAAAAATAAAATGATGTCCCTGTAGTTATCGGATTCGTGAATTGCAGATGGAATATTTAACGGACCATTAGTAATTGAAAGTTTAATATCGAATCTTTGGACTTCGTAGTGTGGCAACGTGGCATCTCATGAATAAAAAGTGAACATCGATTTAAATGTAGCAGTTGTTTTGTCGTGTTTATTTGTTATAAATATCATTATGGAGCACAAAAGAAGCAGAAGCAAGAATTTCAGCGAGAGGGACAAGCATCTGTTGCTCGAAATAGTGAAAATATATATTAATACAGTGGAAAATAAAAAAACAGACGGTACCGCCGATAAGGAAAAGGCAGAATGTTGGGAGAAAATCTGTCTTTCAACGCACAACAAGATTGTCGCGAAACAGTGTCTGGCTAGGAAGAATTTCTAGAAGGTCAATCAGATGATGAAGTAGAATCTGTGGTGTAGACAAAATAACTTAGTTACAGAAGAATTATTAAATAATAAAATTATAAAATATATAATACTTTGCTAATAAATATTGTATACACACCGAAGAGCACGTACCTGAATGTGATGTAGATGACATCGTATAAGCAGATTAAAGACGATGCATAAATTGTATACAAAACGGCTACTTAACGAAGAATTAAATATTTAGAGGAGGTAAATCAGACCTCTAAGTTAGTGAATACTTTAGTGAACCATTAACACTAAAGATGTTTCTTGCAACACTTCTTTAGAACTTGGTGCCTCATTAGCGGCTAACGTTCCAATAAAATATACTTTCTTGCAACCCAGCATGAATATCAGTCGTCATTTTATTGCCTTATTTTGATTATTTATTTTTACGTATGTTATACTTTCAAACAGTACGGATAGTAAATTAAAACGTCCAACTGCTCTATATCTGGGGGGGGGGGAACAAGTTCTTGGGGTCACTATGACGATTATCTGGACCTTTGCACTTCCCTGTTTATAGGCCTTCATCTCAGATCAGAGTCTTGTAAAATTGAAGAATATATACGGAGTCCACACCTGTGGAATAACGGTCAGCGCGTCTGGCCGAAAAACCAGATGGCCCGGGTTCGAATCCCGGTCGGGGCAAGTTACCTGGTTGAGGTTTTTTTCCGAGGTTTTCCCTCAACCCAATACGAGCAAATGCTGGGTGGGTAACTTTCGGTGCTGGACCCCGGACTCATTTCACCGGCATTATCACCTTCATTTCATTCAGACGCTAAATAACCTAAGATGTTGATACAGCGTCGTAAAATAACCCAATAAAAAATATACGGGACTGAACAGCTATTGTTCACTGCTTCAACCGTCCACAATGCTAAGAGAACTGAAGACAGACACGGTAAATGTAGCCAAGGTAGATGTGCTTTACTGGAAAGCAATTATTGGTTCCTTTGTAATATAGCTGTGAACATTAAACCAATCCGAGGTGTCTTGTTAAAATGTTATAATACAACGCACGTTCTAGTCCGGACTGTAACTCCAGTGTTTCGATCAATCTCAGAAATTCCCAATAGGAGTAAACTTTTTAACTAGCTAATGGTTTGGAATACTGAAGTACTTCCCCAAGTTCCCATTTCATTGAAGTGGATCCCACTGAACTGTATTCTAAAATTAAGTGTGCACAAACAGTTCTGTACCAGCAAAGGCAAAAGGTGGCCCTCGTGGAAGTGTACAGGATCCAAAGAGTCAGAGTTCCTTTCTATCTCATTCCCTAGAAAGCTGTGTTAAGTTACAGGGTCGATCCCAAAGATGCGAAAAGGAAAATAAACTTTCAATTCTATTACGAGTCGGATCTGAACCATTTCACCTTGTTGACAGATTTCCTACCAAGTCGGAAAATTCTGGTCAAGTTCTGTATCAGACAAACATTTTTACTTAATATGTTCCAGTTTGTTAGCATTTTCTTAGAATTAATTAAAAATTAATATCAATATGTACAAATTATGAATTATAAATTTATCTTCAATATACAATATGTGCAATGGGGACAGAATAGTTGAGCGACTCGAGTATTTCCCAAGTCAAAGAATTCCCCACTGCGCATGTTCCGAACCAAACGCTTTTATTTATATAATGAGATATTCGCTATGCTTTTCTGTTTAAATATTACAAATCTATGTTGAGGAGGAATTAAAACTGTAGCCTCGTAAGAACCGCGCTACAGATCTTTAAAAATTTTCGTCCAATCAACAATTATTAAGTCATTTACGAATGTCACCAAATTTTAAATATTTTCTATCAGCATTCGATAAAAACATTTTAATTAACCACTACTTTCCCGCCATATCATAAATATGTGAATTTATAGAGGAAATATGCATTACATGCATTACTTTTCTTTGTACTATTAACTTGAACAAAAAATAAAGTTCTGAAATATCAAGCACTTTCTGAATTTGTCTTACTGAAAGACTAGAAATCACTAAATTTCAAATAATGTACCGTATCGCACTTCACGAAACTGAACATTCGGCCCTGTATTTATTAGTGATGTAATGACGGATGAAATTACGGAGAATTCCGAGAAATCTCATTTACAGTGACGGCTATTTCCCTCAAATCCCACGCAGTGTGGGTGATATAACTCCGATGCAGAGTTGGAACTTTGCCTGACAAGATATCCACAGGGAAAGCATAGGCCTACTTCACAGAACCAGGTGACTACAACATACTGATTCAGTAGAACTGAAAGAGCTATCCAAATGAAAATGTCGTGCTGTAACGCAGACTGCTCAAGAAGGAATAACTTAGATTACTAATTCTCTGTTACTTCTCTTTCTACATATATGAATCCCAAAAATGTTCATTCACAAATCATCGTCACAATCATAATACTGAGAAGGTCGCAAGTCCTATTCCACCTTCGATACTCCAAGATTCGTGACGTCCTCATTTGAGCTGTCGCCCTCGCTGCTTTTTTATCATTATTAGGGAACGGAGGAATTTTAGGAGTTTATATAAAATTAATAATTAAACATTTTAATTTTAGTAAATATTCTATTTCAAGTAGAATCTATGTACAAAGAACTTGAACTGACAATGAGTGCTGCTGAACTGATGACTCAAATCCTATCTCAACGCTGAGCAATCTGATGGCATCACGGTGTTCCGAATTTTAACGATGACGTCACTGATGCTCCACCGGTGTCGCACCGGTTCCATCAGCTTGCAGAGGTGGTGGCATTCTCCATCAGCCGCCTTCAGTGAATCTGGTTGGTTCTTGTATAGGATGGCAATTAGCAGACGAATGACATCGTGCACTGTTGTGTCATGGCGGTGTGTTCTGCTGTATTGTTTGTAATGAGCACAACGTAAAAAAATATGTTAATGGCTTATTTACGAACATATCAATGGACCAGTTATTGCTACTGGTTCAAGAAATAAATTGTTTGTGCTCTCTTTCTTTGAACGAGATGACAGTACGAAAATTTCGCAAAATCTTGCTAGCGTAGCACAGACAACAACTTGTACAGCCGCCATGTTAACCATTGAACCTTCCAGCAGTTGTGTTCCTATTTCGCTGCAGCGTGACGTCATTGATGTCCACCGGTCCAGTGAGATTCGGAATACGCTGAATGAGTGCTACTGAACTGAAAACTAAAATCCTATCACTGAAAGAGACTGACTGCTGATTGGTCAGTTCCATTTCGCATAACAGGGGTGCACTGACGAGAAAACTAATTTGTTGTAAGCACTTGCCTAACCTGAAAAAAATACCACCCCTTTTATTCTAGGATGGACTTTTCCAAACGAACTTCGTTCAAGGAAATTAGGTAAAATATTCTTTTCTCCACTTCTAAGACCAATATGGAATGAACTTGCCAGACCGGTGTTTGTCTGTAAGAGAATTTGTTTACATTTTAAAAAGTATTTTTGTAGTGTTTTGAGATATTTTTGCATTTTTAATGCCGGTATTTTTATTTTAAATACACGCAAAATAGGCTACTAAAACGACGCTTTTCAGGCACAAACATAGTATTTGGGCATTTATAGGAGTTTTTGGTTAATTTAGGCGGTTTAGGTCCTATAGAATTTTAACAGGGGGATCCTGGTATATGAAATGAGATATATGAATAACATAGCCTAGGACGTAGGAAACAAAAGAGGTACGGAACTATAAATCTGTTTCCTAGTCATTTTAGGTCAAATGTAAAATTCCACCTTAGACCATTAGTGTAATGTAAATGAGCCAATAAATTTTCATTGTGATCATTATGTTGTATATTACAGTTGGTTTCTAAATTTATTATTTTAACTATAGTCCAACAGACGACAGACTATAGCCAACTAGAGGTCTCAATAATCTCGTAATGAATACGTTTTGTCTGTCAATTTTTGAAGTCCAAACTTCTGACTCATATCGACACCGATGTTGCTAATGTCTTGCAGCATTTTAAAATTCTCTTCCTTTATTTGTACTATAAGAACATGTTACACAACTGCGACGAGCTATCGATATTAATAATTTTCTTTATGCTCGACCATGCCGAAATGTAGTAATTATACACCTGGTAGTAGCCCTTTAATACACCTCATTAAAACACACCTATTCATTAAAGTTCAGGTGTTCCACCAATCAGAAAACACTATTGTAGCAATATGAAAGCGCAAGTATCGATTATTCTCGGATATGCAATCGAAAGACAACTAGCGAAACGTCACGGAGGCTGGAAATCCAATACTGTCGCAGAAGGTTATGTTCTGTTACTATAATAATTAGCGTTAATTGCAAATAATATTCAAATAAATTCAATTTGTCATCTCGTTTTTCAATGTCTAAATCAATTTCAAGGTTACATCAAGATTAATGTTTATTTTACTCTCTAGATTATATCAAGGTCAATGGCATTTGTTTCTCGGAAAAAAATCAATACTTTCGCGTCTGCGCACATCTCACAATTTACGAGATATTGTACAAGGTCAGTTCCGCTCCCCAGTCAGATAATAACATGTATACTTATGAATAATTTCAAGTTAGAAATATGGTCGAGCATAAAAAGTCGTATGAAACTTGCCCATAATGGTAATTAAGACGCTCGTATGAAAATTATGAAACTCGCTTGCGCTCGTTTCATAAACATACTCGCGTCTTAATTACTACCATTATAGGCTCGTTGCATATGTACTATTTCTATATCGTTAATCAAGTTTCATGAGAAAAGGCATCTTGAATAATTCAGCGTGCTCACTTGTTCATAGATTTAATAATTTTACTAAATTCTAGCTTTCAGGTGCTCTTTATTTTGAAAACTCGGTACTTTTTGTTCTTGTGTTCATTAAGAAATTAAAATATTAACTTCTATTTATCTTTTATAATTATTACCATAATTATCTAGACTACTTCGTGGGAAATATTACCAAAAATTTAATACACTGCTAAGAACAGAATAATAATATAGCATACAGTTCTGCTTGTGAGAGATAAGTTACATACAGATGAGGAGAGGTGGAAGAGGCTGAAGCTCAGCTCCATACACTCGGAAGCTGAGCACCGTAACGTCGGTTAAGACGAAAATTAAGATTTACTGCGTTGTTCCAGTTCCTCCATCCACACAAAACGTAAAAGGAGCGAATGATGTAAATCCACAACATGGCAACAGAGATACGCTCAATTTGAATATATGACATAGGTACATTCATTCTCCGTGGGTGTACTGCGGATGAATTCAGCAAAGACTCCTGTTTTCACAATATAAACGGGATATCTAGATTCATAATCATAACAGTACACAAAGGTGAAGTATCATTGAAAAGTATATCTACAGAAGTCAGAGTGGTACACCCATCCTCCATCATATGGTAATGCAGAATTCCTGCACAGAATTATATTTATGCATATTTTATAATAGTCTATCATAATTATGTACTTCGGTACATCACAATAATATGATATGCGTAAATAACCACTTAGTTTTTTAAGATTGTGCCCATTCCGTCGAATCCCGATCACTTAAGTCACTCGTAATGAGTGCACCTCTGTACACAGTGTGTTGGACATTGTGCCACTGTCACACATCTGTGACACAGTTCATGAGGGTTGGCCACTAAAGGGAAACTAAGAGGTGGAACAAACTGAGAGATTCAGTCCGGTATCGGAACTGGAATCCGGTGTGGCTTAGTGGATAAAGCATCACCACGTAGAGCTGTCTTTTTCAAAATTCTGTTCACTGTGCAGTGATGAAGCGTTTCCCACATAACTAAAAAATTATCCAATATTCTGTGATTACATTTTTTGTGTATATTTATGCATGTCATACCTACAATATGATGCAAGATCACTTCTACCTTTGATAGATTTTTTGATAAAAATAAATTCATATTAAAAAACGCTCAAATATCAGTATTTTCTTCTAACACAAAATAAAAAAAAATATTATTTATGAAGGAATGTAGTTGAAAGAGCATGATATTGTAAACATGAGTTTCAGCAATAAAAAAAGAGAGAGAGAACGTGAAAAGATTAATAAGTTTACGAGGTACGAGGGAAACGCTTCATCACTGCACAGTAAACTGCCATCATTTTGAATTAATTTTTTTTAAATCGCAAAAATATATTTTTTTCATATAGTAGAAAGCCAGTGTTTTACTCATACCAATTTTCATTATTGTACAAGATACAGTAATAGAGGGAAAAAATGTTGACTATTTCCAAAAATTTTATTGCTGTAAGCTATACCTAACCCCTTAAGTGTACCCTATCATCCCTTTCAATCTGCAGGATTATTTCACTTCTACCCTGTATTAAGGAGGACAAAATATTTGTATTAGTGGAGAACTCATCACGCAAAAATGAAGAACATGAAACAAAATAATTTATCACTTATTTTAAGAGACTCTTGGATTTAAATCATAACTTCCCCGCCTATAAATCCAACAGATATTGCTTGAATTCTCAATGGAAAAAGAAAAAATAAATATGTCTCTTTCATGGAAATTTTATTTTATTTTATTGGGTTATTTTACGACGCTGTATCAACATCTAGGTTATTTAGCGTCTGAATGAAATGAAGGTGATAATGCCAGTGAATTGAGTCCGGGGTCCAGCACCGAAAGTTACCCAGCATTTGCTCGTATTGGGTTGAGGGAAAACCCCGGAAAAAACCTCAACCAGGTAACTTGTCCCGACCGGAATTAGAACCCGGGCCACCTGGTTTCGCGGCCAGTCGCGCTGACCGTTACTCCACAGGTGTGAACAATATAAGAATATGGTGTCCACATTTTTAGTAGTGATACTGGTGAAACAATTAAGCGTTGGTTATGTATTTATGCATTAAAAAAGATAACAAAACAATTGATAGAACATCACTGTAATACACAGAAGCACATGAAAAATGTTGCTCGTATGTTAGAAGAAAATAAGGGTTCAAGTTCAAATTCAGCCTCAAATATGAAATATGACTTTTGCCAGGATTTGTGTCGAATGATAAGTTGCAATATTCCATTCAAAACGTTGAACAATCCTCACTTTAAAGAGTTTATAGAAAAGTACACAAAATATGCCATTATAATAGTTATATCAACGTACAACCAGTATTCAGTGATTATTTCGTGTGTCAATTTACATTTCCCCCGGCCTATACCTGCGCGCGCCTCTAGTGTACCTGCTGTGCTTACGTAAACAACAACCCTGTGACGAGACAAATTAGTCGCGTTGTAGTTACCTTCACGTCCGAATTACTTTTTGACCGCTGTCTAGTGATGATACTTTACACCTTATGTAGACATGAGCCTTCATTGATTTCCGTACACCTCGATTGATGAGTTGAGCGAGAATGTTCCATTTTCTCTGAGGTGTTGATAAATCCTGGTGAATGTTTAATTATTTGGAATCCTACGTTCGAGGAATCGTTTCTCGTAAATGCAGCATATTGCTCTCGCATTATCGTCTTCCAATCCATAAATGTAAAGCACGTCTGCCATTCCTGCGTTTGTATAATCAATTGTAACAATCAGAGACTAACACACAAGATACTACTGCAAAAGTATCGTACCATTTTAATTAACAATAAAGTACAGGGAGTCACAGTCAAAATGATACATCTTATTCTATTGAAGTAGCTTATAAGGATAATTTTAAGTACAAAATTATTCAGTTCTTTACTGTAATAATGAAATTATTATTATTATTATTATTATTATTATTATTATTATTATTATTATTAATTTCATTATTATTACACTAACAGAGAGTAAAGATCCAAAATTTTATGAATGTCGTTCCTCTGATCACATTATTAATTATTTTAACCTCCTTTTCATGGTTAAATATACCTTAAAGCTTTCTTTAACTTTTGTTAAATCATGGAAATTGTATTTGTTGTGTATAAACATATATAAAACTTCTTTAGATTTTTCAAATCTCTCCTTATGATCTATCATCAGTTACATTTTGGTGTAGAGGTTACCATTCACTCTGTATATAGCCTACACGGTGAACCGTAAGTAATGTCATTAATTTCAGAAGTGCATTCTTTGGGATATTTCAAACACAAATTTTAATACAATTTTGCTCGTTGATTCTTCCTTTTCGATATAAAAATTGTTTTGTTTGAAACATTTCATAGCGTGTATAAAGTACACACATAAAAATAATAACTTCTTTATTTAAGATACTTAGAAACATTTCCTATAAAATGCTTAGTGTATCATTTTCACTGAGTCTCTGTAGGTATATTACATGTGTAAAATGAGGCATTACTTTTAAACAGTGCTTTTGTATGTAAGTTTATATGAACTTCCGTGTGTTTAAATACCTCCTAAAGTTCGTCGGAGTATTTCACAGACACCTTCCATTTGTTCGAAATTTTAAATAGTAGACTTTCGCCATTCTGATCACACGAACGAAGAGTTCCCCAACTGGTACACTGGAGTTCAAAGGTACTTGCCTCTACTAATCGATAGTGATCGATAATTTGTTGGTGTAAGTTTGTCTTCTTCAGTTATTAGCCTACTTCTATGAATAGATGGCGAAGACAACGGCCAGTGTAACCAATTGTATATAAATATATCCGCATTATAGAATTCAATATTTCATCCCCCTCCGCTGATTGTAAAACAAGACTGGGTTTAGCTGAAAACCGCCGATATTGTCAATTATGAGAATAATTTATACGATGAAAGAGTAATGGAACGGAGAAAAATTCTCTCCGGCGCCGGGATTTGAACCCGGGTTTTCAGCTCTACGTGCTGATGCTTTATCCACTAAGCCACACCGGATACAACCCCGGCGTCGGATAGAATCGTCTCAGATTAAGCTCCAACTCTTGGGTTCCCTCTAGTGGCCGCCCTCTGCACTACGTCATAGATGTCTATGAACGTAGAACCGAAGTCCACACATGCGCTGAGGTGCACTCGTTATGAGTGACTAACTGGCCGGGATCCGACGGAATAAACGCCGTCTTAAATCACGAAGTGATTTACGCATATCATATATATTATTTTAATGTACCGAAGTACATATGATATTTCCATGCAGATATTCTGCGTCATCATACGATGAAAGAGTAATGGAACGGAGAAAAATTCTCTCCGGCGCCGGGATTTGAACCCGGGTTTTCAGCTCTACGTGCTGATGCTTTATCCACTAAGCCACACCGGCCAGCTAGTCACTAATAACGAGTGCACCTCAGCACATGTGTGGACTTCGGTTCTACGTTCATAGACATCTATGACGTAGTGCAGAGGGCGGCCATTAGAGGGAACCCAAGAGTTGGAGCTTAATCTGAGACGATTCTATCCCACGCCGGGGTTGTATCCGGTGTGGCTTAGTGGATAAAGCATCAGCACGTACAGCTGAAAACCCGGGTTCAAATCCCGGCGCCGGAGAGAATTTTTCTCCGTTCCATTACTCTTTCATTGTATGATGACGCAGAATTTCTGCATGGAAATATCATATGTACTTCGGTACATTAAAATAATATATATGATATGCGTAAATCACTTCGTGATTTAAGACGGCGCTTATTCCGTCGGATCCCGGCCAACTAGTCACTCATAACGAGTGCACCTCAGCACATGTGTGGACTTCTACGTTCATAGACATCTATGACGTAGTGCAGAGAGCGGCCACTAGAGGGAACCCAAGAGTTGGAGCTTAATCTGAGACGAATCTATCCGACGCCGGGGTTGTATCCGGTGTGGCTTAGTGGATAAAGCATCAGCACGTAGAGCTGAAAACCCGGCTTCAAATCCCGGCGCCGGAGAGAATTTTTCTCCGTTCCATTACTCTTTCATCGTATGATGACGCAGAATATCTGCATGGAAATATCATATGTACTTCGGTACATTAAAATAATATATAGAATAATTTATGCTTAATCTACATAATCATTTTCTCCGACACTTTTTTTATCGCCCCAATAATGGTGTCACAGCGGAACTATTAAGAAATTTGTTATATCTTTGGTTCTGACTTATCCCGTAGTTAGAAAGTTCGCTTACACGATCATAAAATCGTCAGTCTAGGCTATTTACTTCTACTTGTATACTGCAGGTTCACAATTCCTCACACCAGTGGATACAAAACAAGAAAGAGGGGTCATTCTTGTGATGTGACAGACGTAACGGTAGTCGTCGTAGGTGGTTGTGGCGGTAGTAGTAGTAATAATAATAATACTTACTTACTTACTTACAAATGGCTTTTAAGGAACCCGAAGGTTCATTGCCGCCCTCACATAAGCCCGCCATCGGTCCCTATCCTGTGCAAGATTAAGCCAGTCTCTATCATCATACCCCACCTCCCTCAAATCCATTTTAATATTATCCTCCCATCTACGTCTCGGCCTCCCTAAAGGTCTTTTTCCCTCCGGTCTCCCAACTAACACTCTATATGCATTTCTGGATTCGCCCATACGTGCTACATGCCCTGCCCATCTCAAACGTCTGGATTTCAAGTTCCTAATTATGTCAGGTGAAGAATACAATGCGTGCAGTTCTGTGTTGTGTAACTTTCTCCATTCTCCTGTAACTTCATCCCGCTTAGCCCCAAATATTTTCCTAAGCACCTTATTCTCAAACACCCTTAACCTATGTTCCTCTCTCAAAGTGAGAGTCCAAGTTTCACAGCCATATAGAAGAACCGGTAATATAACTGTTTTATAAATTCTAACTTTCAGATTTTTGGACAGCAGACTGGATGATAAGAGCTTCTCAACCGAATAATAACACGCATTTCCCATATTTATTCTGCGTTTAATTTCCTCCCGAGTGTCATTTATATTTGTTACTGTTGCTCCAAGATATTTGAATTTTTCCACCTCTTCGAAGGATAAATCTCCAATATTTATATTTCCATTTCGTACAATATTCCCGTCACGAGACATAATCATATACTTTGTCTTTTCGGGATTTACTTCCAAACCGATCGCTTTACTTGCTTCCAGTAAAATTTCCGTGTTTTCCCTAACCGTTTGTGTATTTTCTCCTAACATATTCACGTCATCTGCATAGACAAGAAGCTGATGTAGCCCGTTCAATTCCAAACCCTGCCTGTTATCCTGAACTTTCCTAATGGCATATTCTAAAGCGAAGTTAAAAAGTAAAGGTGATAGTGCATCTCCCTGCTTTAGCCCGCAGTGAATTGGAAAAGGATCAGATAGAAACTGACCTATACGGACTCTGCTATATGTTTCACTGAGACACATTTTAATTAATCGAACTAGTTTCTTGGGAATACCAAATTCAATAAGAATATCATATAATACTTCCCTCTTAACCGAGTCATATGCCTTTTTGAAATCTATGAATAACTGATGTACTGTACCCTTATACTCCCATTTTTTCTCCATTATCTGCCGAATACAAAAAATCTGATCAATAGTCGATCTATTACGCCGAAAACCGCACTGATGATCCCCAATAATTTCATCTACGTACGGAGTTAATCTCCTCAAAAGAATATTGGACAAAATTTTGTACGACGTCAACAAAAGTGATATTCCTCGAAAGTTACCACAGTTGGTTTTGTCCCCCTTTTTAAAAATAGGTACAATTATGGACTCCTTCCATTGTTCTGGTACAATTTCCTTTTCCCAAATAGCAAATACAAGTTTATAAATTTCGCTATATAATGCACTTCCACCCTCTTGTATTAATTCTGCTGGAATTTGATCGATACCTGGAGACTTGTACTTTTTCAGATTTTCTATCGCAATTTCGACTTCTGAAAGCGTGGGTTCGGGTATAAATGGCTCAGCAGTTTGTATTTCAATATCGTCCCGATCATTTCTATTTGGCCTATGTACATTTAGTAGTTGCGCAAAATAGTTTTTCCATCTGTTTAGGATTGATGGAGAGTCTGCAAGCAAGTCACCATTCTCATCCTTGATCACGTTTACCCTTGACTGATATCCGTTCTTAAATTCCTTTATACCCTTATATAAATCTCGAATGTTTTTATTCTTACTATTTGTTTCTACCTCATTCAGTTTTTCCTTCAAGTAACCTCTCTTTTTATTCCTAAGTGTACGACTTGCTTCCCGTCTTTCATTGAAATAATTATCTCTCTTCTCCTCAACTGGATCCTGTAAGAATTTCAATTTTGCCTGTTTCCTTCTTTCTACTACCATGCAACAATCTTCATCAAACCACGGTTTCTTTTTCTTAGTTTCATAATAACCTATGCTCTGCTCAGCTGCAATTTTGATACTATCTCTGATATTTTCCCACACGCTATTAACATCTAATTCTTTCTCAACTTCGTCGGAACTTTCTAAAGTGGCAAACCTATTCGAAATTTCGACCTGATAATTTTGCTTAGCTTCCTCGTCCTTTAGTTTCAAAATATTGAATTTAGTAATATTAACTTGTTGCTCTACTCGCTTGGCTACTGATAATCTTTCTCTTAATTCTCCAATCACCAAATAATGGTCAGAATTACAGTCTGCACCCCTGAAAGTTCGAATATCTACTATACTAGTATGTCTCCGTTTATCTATCAAGATGTGATCTATTTGGTTGTGTGTCAATCCATCTGGAGAAGTCCAAGTATATTTATGTATATCCTTATGGGGGAATGTTGTACTTTTGACAATTAAATTTTTCGATGTGGCAAAGTTGACTAATCTAACTCCATTGTCACTACTAATTGCGTGTAGGCTCTCTTTTCCAATAGTTGGTCTAAAAATATCCTCCCGTCCTACTTTAGCGTTGAAATCCCCCAATAAAATTTTCATGTGATACCTAGGGAACTGATCAAAAGTATGTTCCAATTCCTCATAGAAGCTATCCTTTATATAGTCGTCTTTCTCTTCTGTAGGGGCGTGAGCATTTATAACTATGATGTCGCACCATCTACCCTTAAGTACTAAATATGATAACCTGTCACTGATAAATTCGACCTTTTTTACTGCTGATTTTATTCTTTTATGTACAAAGAATCCTGTTCCTAATTGGTGATTATTGTTTCCTTCCCCATAATACAACAAGTAATCTCCTATTTGTGATATGCCATTCCCATCTAACCTAACCTCTTGTACTCCCACAAAGTCTATTCTATATCTAGCTAGTTCTTTTGCTACTAATGTTACCCCTCCTGTTCTATAAAGACTAGTTACGTTCCAAGTGCCAAATCTCAAAACCTTATTCCTTTGCTGTGGTCGTGCCAGAGAATCAGTCCTATTCCGAGGCTTACTGTAGGAATTCGTAACAAGCTGTTTTTTACGGTGATGGGTTGTTAGCCCTTCGCCCAACCCCCAAGCTGGAGGACCACCCCTTATCGGCTGTCCACGACTGCTTATTCAATATATTCGCAGCTACCCTCCATATCTGGAGGCCGTCTCCTCTATCCGCAACCTGAGGACGCGCCATGCCGTGGTGATAGGGACCCACCATACATGGAATAATAATAATAATAATAATAATAATAATAATAATAATAATAACAACAACAATAACAATAATAATACTTACTTATGGCTTTTAAGGAACCCGCAGGTTCATTGCCGCCCTCAAATAAGCCCGCCATTGGTCCCTATCCTGTGCAAGATTAATCCATTCTCTCTCATCATATCCCACCTGTCTCAAATCCATTTTAATATTATCCTCCCATCTACGTCTTGGCCTCCCCAAAGGTGTTTTTCCCTCCGGCCTCCCAACTCTATACGCATTTTTTGATTTGCCCATACGTGCTACATGCTCTGCCCATCTCAAACGTCTGCATTTAATATTCCTAATTATGTCAGGTGAAGAATACAAACCGTGCAGTTCTGCGTTGTGTAACTTCCTCCATTCTCCTGTAATTTCATCCTCCTTAGCCCCAAATATTTTCCTAAGAAACTTATTCTCAAATACTCTTAATCTCTGTTCCTCTTTCAAAGTGAGAGTCCAAGTTTCACAACCATACAGAACACCCGGTAATATAACTGTTTTATAAATTCTAACTTTCAGATTTTTTGACAGCAGACTAGATGACAAAAGCTTCTCAACCGAATAATAACAGGCATTTCCCATATTCATTCTGCGTTTAAAATCCTCCCGAATGTCATTTATATTTGTTACTGTTGCTCCAAGATATTTTAATAATTCCACTCTCCGAAATTTCCAATTTTTATACAGTATTTCCATTTCGTACAATATTCTGGTCACGAGACATAATCATATACTTTGTCTTTTCGGGATTTACTTCCAAACCTTTGATTGCTTCAAGTAAAGTTTTCGTGTCTTCCATAATCATTTGTGGATTTTCTCCTAACATATTCACATCATCCGCATAGAAAAGCAGTTGATGTAATCCGTTCAATTCCAAACCCTCTCTGTTATCCTGGACATTTCTAATGGCATATTATAGAGCGAAGTTAAAAAGTAAAGGTGATAGTGCATAATAACAATAACAATAACAATAATAATAATGATAATAATAATAATAATAATAATAATGATAATAATAATAATAAATAATAATACTAATACTTACAAATGGCTTTTAAGGTACCCGGAGGTTCATTGCCGCCCTCATATAAGCCCGCCATCGGTCCCTATCCTGTGCAAGATTAATCCATTCTCTATCATCATATCCCACCTCCCTCAAATTCATTTTAATATAATCCTCTTATCTACGTCTTGGTCTCCTCAAAGGTCTTTTTTCCTCCGGCCTCCCAACTAACACTCTATATGCATTTCTTGGTTCGCCCATATGTGCTACATGTCCTGCCCATCTCAAACGTCTGGATTTAATGTTCCTAATTATGTCAGGTGAAGAATACAATGCGTGCAGTTCTATGTTGTAACTTTCTTCATTCTCCTGTAACTTCATCCCTCATAGCCCCAAATATTTTCCTAACAACCTTATTCTCAAATACCCTTAATCTCTGTTTCTCTCTTAAAGTGAGAGTCGAAGTTTCGGAACGACCGGTAATATAACTGTTTTATGAATTCTAACTTTCAGATTTTTTGAGAGCAGCCTAGATGACAAAAGCTTCTCAACCGAATAATAACAGGCATTTTCCATATTCATTCTGCGTTTAATTTCCTCCCGAATGTCATTTATATTTGTTACTGTTGCTCCAAGATATTTGAATGATGCCACCTCTCCGAAGATAAATTTCCAATTTGTATATTTCCATTTCGTACAATATTCTGGACACGATACATAATCATATACTTTGTCTTTTCGGGATTTACTTCCAAATCTATAGCTTAACTTGCTCCAAGTAAAATTTCCGTGTTTTCCCTAATCGTTTGTGGATTTTATCCTAACATATTCACGTCATCCCCATAGACAAGAAGCTGATGTAACCCGTTCAATTCCAAACCCTATCTGTTATCCTGGACTTTCCTAATGGCATATTCTAGAGAGTAGTTAAAAAGTAAAGGTAATAGTGAATAATAATAATAATAATAATAATAATAATAATAATAATAATAATAATAATAATTATTATTATTATTATTATTATTATTATTATTATTATCATTATTATTTTGGAAACATACAAAGGACAGTATATTATTTTCATTTAGAAGTGTGCGAGATGCGATCTCCGAATTCAGATATTCAGACTTCTTCACTATTCTATCCAGACAAGTGCTATAATTAATATCTTCCAGCAGGCAATAAATATGTTTTCAGTTAGCTCCTTTACGATAAATAACTGTCATCTCAACATCCGTAAGTTGTAAAATACATCATCTTCAATTGGCAGTGTCTATTAACTGAAATAGCAAATAATCATCAGATTATATTTATAGCTTGCGTGTATATTTACGTGCAGTGTTTCTCATTAATTCATTAACAAGCTTACATTTACAAAATGAACTTAGTTTTAAGATTAGTTCCAACAATCAATTCAAACAGCACAACATAATACGAGTAATAAATATTACTAATTTCCATGGTATTACATCCAATATATCAACAGCATCTATTGTCTCACATTGTGGACCACAGATACTGCATTTTGTGAATGCCCTGTAATTTTACGCAACGAAGAACCCATGAGAAATAATATAGAGTCAGCAGTTGTCCCGACATTTAAATTAAAACACATTATACATTCAGGAAAGGTACGAGCCTCCCCTATCTCTCTTTTCGAAGAAATTTCTGCTGACTATTTACTATTTCGAGCTTGTAATAAAACACGAGTGATACCCACACACCTCGAAGTAAGGCAGTAGGTACAAATTGTGCGACCGTACATCACACAAACTGGGACAAGTTGTTCCTTGAATTCGGGACTCTGCTTCGTGGTAACATCCGGCGATTTTATTAATTGCATATATAAATAGGAGTTAATAATTCCTAGAAGTTGGTTCACTAATCAGTTATTTGTATTCATGGTGTGCTCCAAGCCAACGCTCAATTTCTAATGTTACTGCCCACACAGAAATCTCCTACCAATATAGGTAACTGACCATGAACACAGCCCCAACAGATGGTGACAATAATAATAATAATAATAATAATAATAATAATAATAATAATAATAATAATAATAATTCATATAGGAAGCCTACAAACCATATTTGCTTATAGGCTAGGCCTAACTACTACAAGTTACGCTCGAGTATTTAATCCCGAGCCTGAAATTCTCTAATAAATTGACCAGGATCACATATTTTTATGGCCTTTACTCAACTGGAGAAAATGTCACTTTTAATACTAATGATCATTTAAAAATAACAGTTGAAGTAATGGAGAAGAAGAAGAAGAAGAAGAAGAAGAAGGAGTAGAGTAGTAGTAGTAGTAGTAGTAGTAGTAGTAGTATCTGAATTCTGAAGTAATTTTACGCCTCAGAAACAGGAACTCTCCTGGAATTGATAGCATTACAAATGAAATGTTGAAGTATGACGGACAAATGCTTACTTTAGAAATCACATAACTAATAAAGCAAATATTTTGCACATCAAAAGTACCTCAAGAATGGAAAACTTCAATTACCGTAACAGTTTTTAAAAGAGGAGATACATTTTTTTCCAGATAACTATAGAGGTATAAATCTTTTAAACACACTACTGAAAATCGCAATCAAATGAATCAGCTATAAACTCTCAGATGTAATTTCTTTCTATGATGAACAGCAAGGTTTCATAAAGGGACGATCCTGCACAGACGCCATTTTTATCATTAGACAACTTCTAGAAAAATCTTTAGAATTTAACAAACCATTATTTTTAAGCTTTATTGATTTATAAAAGGCCTCTGATAGACTTTAATGACTCTGTTTTAAACATTTTAGATTCATATAAGTACAGTACGATTATTTAGTCCTGACAGTCGCCGGATATATGCGCCTGGGTCAGGCGAGTCCATTAAGTTACGCCAAGGGGTGTTAGGGTTAGTTACTCGCTTTCCTTCGGAGCGATCGGATGTCATGCGTGCGGTAAAGCGGTATTTTTCTAGTACAATTAAACTGTACTGCATTCTTTTACCGACAGCTCGCCTTTATCTCTACTCCGGAGCTCTACTCACTACTCCTACTACGTACCTACTTCTTTCGCGTCGCTGAGCTGTCAGGACTAAATAATCAGTATGTAGGCTTACCTAATGGTCTACTACAGTAGAGCCCCGATTATCCGTCACCCTATTAACCGATTGTTGGATTATCCGTCTGTCATTCTCTACTTTTTTGTTGTAGAAAAAATATTGAGTACTGCACAATTTATTAGTACGTATTTTTTATATAGAGAGTGATATTACAACCTTTTGTCCTTAAACATTATGATCTACTGTTCGAGTGACCTGTTTAATTTCTCTGCAAAACGTCTTCCAGAAGTGCTAAAAGAATACAATATGTTGTGCTAAATAAAATATAGAAGAGAAGTGCATAGTTGAGTGGTTTTGGAAAAAGAGGAACTGTGGTTCATCTCACATCGGAATACGGGATTGGAGTTACAACTGTGCGAGATTTAATAAAAAACAAGGATAAAGTGTATAAATTACTTATGAGACTTCTAGTTTTCCTATTTTCCCACAGAAATTCATCAAAAAAGTTTCCTTGACCCTTAGAAACCCGTCATTGACATTCATTCATTCATTCATTCATTGTGTTCTGTCACTGCAAACCCAGCATTCTCCAGTCTTTCCTATTTTCTGCCTTCCTCTTAGTCTTCGCATATGATCCATATATCTTAATGCCGTCTCTTATTTGATGTATTCTTCTCCCCCAAAATCGTCTCCTGTTCACCATTCCTTCCAGTGAATCATTCAGTAGGCAGTTTCTTCTCAATCAGTGACCCAGCCAATTCCTTTTTCTCTTCCTGATCAGTTTCAGCATTATTCTTTCTTCACCCACTCTTTCCAACAGAGCTATTATACTTAAAAGTTCTGATCCACTACCTAATGTGTTCAAACACATGACCACGGAGAAAATTACGAAAATGCATTCATTATGCAACATTTAATTTATGAAAGTCTTCTATAGTACGGATTATCCGATTTTTCGATTAACCGTTCAGCCCACCCCCTTCAATACCACGGATAATAAAGGTTCTACTGTACTTACAATCAAAGATATTTATGAAAATAACTTTACCAAATTGAAATTAGGTCATTTAAGTCAAGAAATTCCTGCAAAATGAGGAGTAAGACAAGGCGATTCGCGAAGCCCGCTGCTTTTTTATGGGTGGCACTATAAGAATAAAACAAATTACTGAAACCACTGAAATAAACTACTCAGAAAACTAGTTAAAAAGACTAGATTGGATCATGTTAGGGATGACGACATTAGAGAGAAGAGTGGTGTTCAAGCTGTAAGAGAATGGATCAATGAGAGAAAAGGAGAATAGAAGAAACATTTTGATAGGATGCCAGAATATAGAATAATGAAGATTGTAAGGGACAACTCTCCAAAAGGGAGGAGGAGCCTAGGAAGACTCCGTAAGAGATGGGTGGATTCTTGTCTCTGAATGAACAGGCTTGGTAGCCTATATGGAAGGCAGAAGAAGGACAAGACATTACGATTATGTTAACGATCACAAAAAATTACAGTTATGAACACAATAAAGTCATTAAAATGTTCCATTTTAGGATATATTGATTATTAATAAATATGGAATGGTTAATACAACATTTCTAGAGAGGAACTAAAAGACAAATTTTGATACTGACGTTCCATCGTCATTATTTTCCTTATCATCATGATCACAGTCGTCTTAACAGACGTGTATCAGTGATTACTCTTCATGTAACGAACATCGACTGGTCCACATCTGTGGAGTAACGGTCAGCGCGTCTGGCCGCGAAACCAGGTGGCCCGGGTTCGAATCCCAGTTGGGGCAAGTTACCTGGTTGAGGTTTTTTCCGGTGTTTTCCCTCAACCCAATACGAGCAAATACTGGGTAACTTTCGGTGCTGGACCCCGGACTCATTTCACCGGCATTATCACCTTCATTTCATTCAGACGCTAAATAACGTAGGTGTTGATACAGCGTCGTAAAATACCCCCCCCCAAAATAAACATCGACTGTCTGTAGCAGTTTAAGTCTGTTCAATGCTGGGTAACTTTCGGTGCTGGACCTCGGACTCATTTCACCGCCATTATCACCTTCATTTCATTCAGACGCTAAAAAACCTAGATGTTGATACAGCGTCGTAAAATAACCCAATAAAAAAAAAGTCTGTTCAATATTTTTGTCTGAAAGTCCGTCATCATTTTAACAATTGGTTTATAATTCTTAAATTGTTCTAATAGTCGTAAAATTTTAATTCGTTGTAAATTAAGAGAAGTGGTGAGTGAAATTTATGTTTTATACATTTTTCAAAGATAGATAGCAGTGAATGGTACATTATAAAACAGGTTTCCCATTTTCAAATTCTAGGATACGATATTGGCCAAGATTTTGACAGTGATATTGATAATAAAATTTCAAAATTTAATGTGGAACAATACGAAACACTCTAAGAAGAAAAACAACTAAAGAAACGCAGGTGAAATTCTATAAGGTTATGGCTCTTCCTACTATATTATATGGATCCGAAAATTGGGTAACAATAAAAAGAATGTGACTAGAATTCAAGCTAATGAAATGAAATTTCTTAGATACGCGAAAGGATGTACACGACAAGACAGAATTAGAAATGAAGACATAAGGAATGAACTACAGATTACATCACTAAATGACAAAATAGAACAATAAGGAAACAAATGGTTACGTCATATAGAAAGAATGTCTGAAGATGAATCCCCAAACA
Source organism: Periplaneta americana (assembly GCF_040183065.1). Classification (NCBI taxonomy): domain Eukaryota; kingdom Metazoa; phylum Arthropoda; class Insecta; order Blattodea; family Blattidae; genus Periplaneta; species Periplaneta americana. The sequence continues at coordinate 153,467,200 of NC_091121.1, forward strand.
AATACTTTCATATAATCCACAGGGAAGAAGAAATATTGGTAGACCAAGGAAAAGGTGGCTCGACCTTGTTGATCGGAACAGGTGAAATTACCTTAACCTTGATGGGAGAAGAAGAAGAAGAAGAAGAAGAAGAAGAAGAAGACTTTTTCAAGCTACGTTCTTTATTTTTGTACACATGATCACGGTGTAGCTAGTGGGTAATGTATGCAATGGAGGAGGAAAGGAACTGGCCACCCTACCCCATTATCTCCTGGCTTGGTTGCCCCACAAGTGGTGCCTTGTTGGCATCACTTGTGAGGTTCAGACCTGTCTTCGGACAGTTGACTAAAAAGAAAAGAAAAAAAATAACAATCACGGTGTGATAGATAATGATATGGTGACGTTTCATTTTTGTGAGTGAATTAGTTACTGTATTAACAAACATATTTTAAAAAATCTGCGTATTTCAAAATGAAATGTGTCGCTAAATTTTTTAGTAAAAAGTTTGACATTTTTATCCAAGACCAGAGGCGTATTTAGAAAAACAGCACGCATTAGTTTTCCTATATCATCTTCATCTCCATCTCCATCTCCATCTCCATCTCCATCTCCATCTCCATCTCCATCTCCATCTCCATCTCCTCCTCCTCCCCCCCCCTCCTCCTCCTCCTCCTCCTCCTCCTCCTCCTCCTCCTCCCTATCACGTATTAACCCTGGTGGCCTGTTACATTCTCACGCCATCGTTTCAGCGGACGGCCCAAAGACCTTGTTCCTAAATGGCAGTAATTTTGAATGAATGAATGAATGAAGTGCATTTATTGATACAGAATTATACAATCTCATGTACACAAGATCCTTCGCACGAGCCCGTACGGCCATTCGTGCTGTAACTATGCACAGTTTGAATCTTCAAAGAAAACAAAAATAATACTACCGGTACTAATAATAAAATAGTAAAACAACAGTTATTATTATTACTACCGTTATCATTAATTATTATCACAATTACAACTAATTCAGTGCATGGCGTGGTATCCTTGTTCTAGACATCCTGAGTGTACCAGATTTTCATTCCTGTTTACAATTTTGAATTTTCTCTAAAATTGGGTGAATATTTAATTCTTTAAAATGGTTTTCCTATATCTCAACTACAAAAGCGAGGGAAAATTTATAACCACTGCATACCTAAAAATAAACTTCCATTGTCACACATTTTAATCATAAAATCCACGAGCTATTTTGTTAATCACAGTATACAGAACATGCAGTAAAAATTTCATGTTCCTATCATCAAAATTGTAAGAGCCTTTACACTTCGAACCTGGCGAAAAGTGCTGAAATAATGTTAAGAATATAGCTTGTAAAATCTGCATAGAATTGAAGTTCAAGGGTGCAGCCATTTATATATTGCGTAATTTTTATGCTTTCGAGCGCAGCAGGGGCATGAAACTTGCTGAACATATAAATAAGAGATTGCTGATTCATTTTTACAGAAAACGAAAATGCGATTTTTGACTGAAAATGACCAAAATTTCACCCATCATCCCCTTAAATGTACAATTATTGCCTCTATGTGCTTTTAGTTAATAATTTAGTAATTATATTTTTCCATCATTATTCGACTTGTGTGCCATTAGGAATAAGGCGTTTAAATGATTACCAGGAAACGTCTATAATTACTGCTTATAGTCTATATATAATAAAATATAATATAATATAATATAATATAATATAATATAATATAATATAATATAATATAATATAATATAATATAATATATATATATATATATATAATTTGTTAGAAAAACCTAATAAGATAGGCCCGCATTATCATTTTTTTTAATTTCCAATAATACCTGCTGACCTATTCAAACATTCCAGTCAGTCATTTCTCATAAGATTTTTAAATCTGTTAAATATCATATGACAATGAGAAAATCCACCTCAAGATTGGTCAAAATCATTACTTATTCCAATATTCAAGAAAGGAGATAGGACCAACTGTAACAATTACAGAGAGGTCAGTTTGTTAAATTATGGTTATAAAATTTATTTTAATATTATTAAGAATAAATTATGAAAATATTATGAAGATATATTTAGTGAAGAACAAAATGGCTTCAGGAAGAGCAGATCATGATGCGATGGATATTTTACAATGCAAATTTTGATTGAGAAGCATCGAGAATTTAATATAGAAACTCATTTGGCGTTTATTGATTTTATAAAAGCATTTGATAAAGTGAACAGAAGTTTGTTATTCGAAATTTTGACAAAGGATCAGATTCCAAAGCAGATCATATATCATACTTATAACCTTTATAAATCAAACCTTATTGCAGTAAAAATAAAAGAAAAATAACCCATTGGACGGAAATAAACTCAGGAGTCAGAGAAGGCTGTGGCCTCTCTCCTTTGCTTTTTAACGTTTATATGAATGCCATTGTGAAAGATTTTAGAGAAACACAACATGGATATATCACTATTAACAGAAATTTAAAATTAGATGTAACAATGTTTGCAGATGATCTTGTTTAACTAACAACATCTGAAGATGATTTGCAATGGTCAATACATAATTTAAATTTAATAGCTCAAAAATATTCAATGGAAATATCCGTTAACGAAACAAAAATAATGGCCTTTTGTGGTAAATACCCAATACCAAGCAAAATTTGTTTAAATAACACAATTTTGGAAAGAGTTAATCAGTTTAATTATTAAGGATATAAACTTCCTTTTGTTGAAAATTTGGATTTATCAGAGAAAATTGTAAAATTCAACAAATCAATGCGCATCATTAATAGAGTTTTAAAACTTTCATTAGTACAAAAATCAACTCGTACTCGTATTTATCAGATAATAGCTCGACCAGTCTTATGTTATGGGAGTGAAGCGTGGACTATAAGGACAAAAGATGAAAGCAGACTAACAGCTTGCGAGATGAGATTCATGCACCGAACAGCTGGCTACACTAAATAGGATCGAAAGAAAAATGAAGATATCCTTCAAGAACTTAATGTGTCATCAATACTGGACTATATCTCCAGATATCAGTTAAACTGGAAGGAACACGTCTCAAGAATGGTTTCATCCAGGATCCCTAAGGCAATAATGAAGTGTCGTCCAAATGGGAAACGGTCACTTGGTCGACCTATGAAAAGATGGCAAGAAAATCGCTTTTTCAAGCCGTAACAGTTCTCTTGGAACTAGTACTTGACAGGATGATGATGATGATGATGATGATGATTATAACATTTTTATTCACACGAGTAGAAGGCGTAATAAACTAATGAATCTATGTAGTTTTAGTTTTATTTTCCCTGGCAGAGTTAAGGCCATCAGGCCTTCTCTTCCACTCAACCAGGATCAAACCACATACAGAAAATATACATACCGATATACAAATAAGAACTTAAAAATAATAATAAACATAATTGAGTAAAAAAGAGAGATTGAATACATATACACAATCAGTATTAACTTTGAAATAACAACAATAAAAAAAATATGTAATAAAAAAAAGAGACTGAATACATAATCACAAACAGAAAAATACATTCTAGTATACAAGTATTAACTTGAAAGAAAAAAAAAGAATTAATACATATGAATATAATCTCACAACTAATGGAATAGTACAATTAGTATGATCAGCACAGCACGTGTTACATTGAGACAATGACAATTACCTAGATATTAGTGTTAATGGAAAAATAAAGTAATGACTGTGTAAAATAATACTAATAATAATAATAATAATAATAATAATAATAATAATAATAATAAATAAAAATTATACCTAAAAACTAGTTCTGTGCATTTAAAATATTTCTAAACAACCTAATTTTAAACAACTGAGGACTAAGACTACCCCTGATTTCCAGCGGCAGCGAATTCCATGAGCGGGCCATGGCTATTGAGAAAGAACTTGAGTACAGAGATGTCTGATGACGTGGTATTGATAGCAATAGATTGTGCTGTGAACGTGTATTACGATTATGATGTGAAGCTAGGAGAGTAAACCGAGAGGCAAGGTAGTTGGGTGTGGAATCATGTATAATTCGATATAGCAGGCAAAGAGAATGTACTAATCGTCGATCTTGAAAGCGGAGCCAGGAAAGTCGTAGAAAATATTCCGATATATGATCATGTCGGCGGATATTGAAAATAAATCGGACGCAGACATTATGTACACGTTGAAGTTTTTGAGAAAGTTCAGCACTTAGGTCACTATATAAAACAGCACAATAGTCAAAGTGAGGCATTACAAGGGTCTGTACTAGAATTGGTTTGAGTTTAGTAGGAAGGAAATTTTTCAGGCGTTTCAAAGAATGCATGATAGAGAAAACATTTCTACAGATATATATGATTTGCGTATTCCAGTTCATATTAGAGTCGAAATAGATGCCGAGGTTTTTTACAGTAGCACTGAAAGGAATTATTTTGTTGTTGAGAGAGACAGACTGAAGGGTGTAGTCGACACTTAACCAATATCTTCCAGTGACTTCCCACTTTAAAGATATGATAAAGAACTCTGGATCTTCGATAAATTTCAGAACAAGTTATAATCATTGCAGAGTCCTTGAACTTACGGTCTTCCTCTTCTTCATCTCACAAGGCGCTCAGATCTTCTCGTATAGATGGAAGTACGACGTCAAAACAAACATGTTGAACATGCAGGACATGAAATAAACTACAAGAACTAGAATTAAGTTGTCGAATTATTCCGTCCCTTAATCTAAAATACGACATATTAAAACTCTGAGAAATTATTTAGCTTCACCTCATGCAGGGACCTAGAGACTTTACTACCTGTTTCAAGTCACCGGTGCACGAACAACAAAACTATTACTTGTTCTTGCTTCCATCCAAATTATATTTCTAATTTAATGCAACATATTTCTTTCAAGCAGCTAAAATACTATTAATTCTGGAGGATAACAGACTTCCTTTTGTTTTCCTTTAATGAAGCGATCGTATTTTATCAGTCACTGTAAGTTCAGAGAACAGAAGACTCTCATGTAAGAACTAGTCTAATAAACGTTCGAGGGCCGAAAACAGAGTTTCTGACCTTCATATTGTACTTTTCCATTGTCGTAATATATTTACAACGCGTAAAGTTCACAGATTTCAGATTTCATTATCAGCAATGCAAGTTGAGACGGATGTTGCATTTTTACTATTTTCAAACTCTATATAATGAAAATGAAATGACTTTTGTCAACTTTTATTATTAGAATCAATTTAGAAGATTAGTATCATTTTACAGAAAAAAGTTGTTTGAATAAAATCTATTATTATTGTAGAAAATAAAGAAAAAGTTCCATCATGGACGTTACAAGATTTGTGAACTAACTTTACACCTTATTAACAAAAAGTGTAAAAAACAGATCTCTGACTCAAAAAGAGATTCATTCTAATAGAGTCTATGTGAAAGCTATGCAAATCTCATGGCATCCACTAAAACATAATTGATAAATATTTTATAACCGTTTTTTCCATGTCACGGATGTCACACACATTTTGCCACGAATGTTACAGATGAGTTAATGTCCTTCATTTTTTCCAGTTTCAAAACAACTGTGACAATTCTAAGACAAAATATTCACTTTAATTGTAAGATGATAGTTATATAACCCAATCTACTTAAAATAAATGACAGAAAGAATACAGTACACAGTAAAAAGTTCCTTGATCCTGAAAATCTGGAATTAACAGTGCAGGCTCTCAAAATATTTCTTCAACAACTTACTTACTTACTTACAAATGGCTTTTAAGGAACCCGAAGGTTCATTGCCGCCCTCACATAAGCCCGCCAGCGGTCCCTATCCTGAGCAAGATTAATCCAGTCTCTATCATCATACCCCACCTCCCTCAAATCCATTTTAATATTATCCTCCCATCTACGTCTCGGCCTCCCTAAAGGTCTTTTTCCCTCCGGTCTCCCAACTAACACTCTATATGCATTTCTGGATTCGCCCATACCTGCTACATGCCCTGCCCATTTCAAACGTCTGGATTTAATGTTCCTAATTATGTCAGGTGAAGAATACAATGCGTGCAGTTCTGTGTTGTGTAACTTTCTCCATTCTCCTGTAACTTCATCCCGCTTAGCCCCAAATATTTTCCTAAGCACCTTATTCTCAAACACCCTGAACCTATGTTCCTCTCTCAGAGTGAGAGTCCAAGTTTCACAACCATACAGAAGAACCGGTAATATAACTGTTTTATAAATTCTAACTTTCAGATTTTTGGACAGCAGACTGGATGATAAGAGCTTCTCAACCGAATAATAACACGCATTTCCCATATTTATTCTGCGTTTAATTTCCTCCCGAGTGTCATTTATATTTGTTACTGTTGCTCCAAGATATTTGAATTTTTCCACCTCTTCGAAGGATGAATCTCCAATTTTTATATTTCCATTTCGTACAATATTCTGGTCACGAGACATAATCATATACTTTGTCTTTTCGGGATTTACTTCCAAACCGATCGCTCTACTTGCTTCAAATAAAATTTCCGTGTTTTCCCTAATCGTTTGTGTATTTTCTCCTAATATATTCACGTCATCCGCATAGACAAGAAGCTGATGTAACCCGTTCAATTCCAAACCCTGCCTGTTATCCTGAACTTTCCTAATGGCATATTCTAGCGCGAAGTTAAAAAGTAAAGGTGATAGTGCATCTCCCTGCTTTAGCCCGCAGTGAATTGGAAAAGCATCAGATAGAAACTGACCTATACGGACTCTGCTGTAGGTTTCACTGAGACACATTTTAATTAATCGAACTAGTTTCTTGGGAATACCAAATTCAATAAGAATATCATATAATACTTCCCTCTTAACCGAGTCATATGCCTTTTTGAAATCTATGAATAACTGATGTACTGTACCCTTATACTCCCATTTTTTCTCCATTATCTGTCGAATACAAAAAATCTGATCATTTCTTCAACAACAGCTCCTTGAAAACATACATTAACATCTGATCTCTCTACGGGTAAGTGCTGCAAACTTTGGGGAAACAAAAATACCCATTACCTAGCCAAGACCACTTAGATACAATGCACATAAAACTTGTAAAATAGTTGCCGTTTGAAAATAAAACATTAGAGGTGCTATTCATAGACATTTCGCTAGTCCGGGCTACGAGCGTGCTAAACTAGCCCCGACTATCGACTGGTTACTTATATAGGATTCATATCATATCATATCATATCATATCATATCATATCATATATCATATATCATATCATATCATATCATATCATATATCATATATCATATATCATATCATATCATATCATATCATATCATATATCATATCATATCATATATCATATCATATCATATCATATCATATCATATCATATCATATCATATCATATCATATATCATATCATATCATATCATATCATATCATATCATATATCATATCATATCATATCATATCATATCATATCATATCATATCATATCATATCATATCATATCATATCATATCATATCATATCATATCATATCGCTAACACTAGTTTATGAATACGAAAAACGTTAGTTCGCTGTTCATCCACCGGAAGCCCGCGCTAAGAATGTCTATGAATACGGCCCTAAAATATTTTTCAATTCAGAGCCTTATCTATGTCTTACACTAATAATAAACAAATATTTCTGGAAAAGATTTTTTCATTGCAATTCTCAGTTTCCCTGGAATGGCTGAGTTGAAGCAAGTAAAGCGATAGGTTTGGAAGTAAATCCCGAAAAGACAAAGTATTTGATTACCTATGTCTCGTGACCAGAATATTGTACGAAATGGAAACATAAAAATTGGAGATTTATCCTTTGAAGAGGTGGAAAAATTCATATATCTTGGAGCAACAGTAACAAATATAAATATCACTCGGGAGGAAATTAAAAGCAGAATAAATATGGGAAATGCGTGTTATTATTCGGTTGAAAAGCTTTTGCTATCTAGTCTGCTGTTAAAAAATCCTAAAGTTAGAATTTATAAAACAGTTATATTACCGGTTGTTCTGTAGGGTTGTGAAACCTGGACTCTCACTTTGAGGAACAGAGATTAAGGGTGTTTGAAAATAAAGTTCTTAAGAAAATATTTGGGGCTAAGAGGGATGAAGTTACAGGAGAGTGGAGAAAGTTACACAACGCAGAACTGCACGCTTTATATTCTTCACCTGACATAATTAGGAACATTAAATCCAGACGTTTGAGATATGCAGGGCATGTAGCACGTATGGGCGAATTCAGAAAAGCATATAGAGTGTTAGTTGGGAGATCGGAGGGAAAAATACCTTTGGAGAGGCCAAGACGTAGATGGGAGGATAATATTAAAATGGATTTGAGGGAGGTGGGATATGTTGATAGAGGCTGGATTAATCTTGCATAGGATAGGGACCGATGGCGGGCTTATGTGAGGGCGGCAATGAACCTACGGGTTCCTTAAAAGCCATTTGTAAGTAAGTTATCCGACATTCTGCTACGAATATGTGACTTTGTTAATTCAATTAATGAAAATGCAGCTTCACAAACATAAGTGTAGCGAACAATGAAAACACATTTGCAACAAAAGCACTTAACGTAAAAAATCGTCGCGTTCTTGCAGCAGCTTTCCAAAATTCATCAATCGTTGATGTCTTTTGCTTATCTTCCAACGCAGAGACGCATTGTAGTTCGATAAGTTCGGAAGCAATATCTCCCGAGTAATCCTGGGACAATAAATCTACTGTATAAGGGAAAGTGAATAGTAAAAACTTGTTTGTCATTTGATCAAAGTCAGAGAAACGTTGCTTAAATTCCTCAGACAGGCTGTACAAATCACTAATAAAATTTTCCTTTCTGATTGGATCCAAAGGCTCCTATCACGTAATTTTGTACCAGCGAAACGTTTCCCTGAAGACTTACGCTAAAGTAATTTAATTTAGTAGACATGTCGGACAGGAATCAAAGGTCTTGCCATGAAACGTCATCTTTCAATTCAGGTACGTCGAATTTTTTCTCCTTTAAAACATTTCAATTTCTTCTCTTCAGTACGGAAATCTCACCAATGTCTCGCATTTACATGGCCCGCGCTCTGTTCGCGACAAAACCGAAGACACCTCTCCTTTCGGTGCTCGGCAGAGGTCTGCATCGGACGTTTTCGTTCGAGCGCCAAGTAGTTCATAGCATAATCCGATAGGTAGCGCACATGCATGATAGGTAAAATTGTCACGAGCGATAAATCCTCTAACGGTATAAGCCGAGCGTTAGACATTCGTTCTTGTTACAGTGATGAACTGTGTAGTAACATCATAGATGTTTATCATTTCAAAACTTGGCAGTGTTTAACTAACCTCTCCATAGTACAACTACAAAACTTGCTTTAAAATGCAATGTAAATGTTGTAGGTAAATGTTCCCCCCCCCCCCACACAGGAGTGATTTTGTTTTCGCCACATCTGATAGATGTTATGGAATGTAAATTTAATTATTATAAACGAAGAACACAATCACGATAATGCAAGAACTGTATCAAGTTTTCTAGTAATAATAATAATAATAATAATAATAATAATAATAATAATAATAATAATCTCTAATAATTAGTGTATCAATCTTTGCGTCTGTAACAGTTGTGCAGGATGATTATTCGTTTTATTATATTTTCTGTGACGTTATCTCTGTACTAATATTGTTATTAATCTACTGCTATATCAATAATATTTTGTAAAACGTTTCTACATTGTCGCAGTATATTGGCGGAATACTATGTATGGACCTATCATATTATACATGTGGTAAATCAAATATTGAATAATTATTAATTAGCAATAATAACTGTATATCGAAGTTTTTCATTCTATTTCATTTATAACTTCATTTTCCTGTTTTGGTACGTTCCATTGACTGTTCCATTAAACGTTTGTCATAAACGCAGAAAATAAAGCCTTATTTTTACCGTGTGAGCAAAACATAATATGTGTATCTTATCTGTCGCCTTCCATACAAGATAAGACATGTCGGTGAGATGACCTTGTACTGTGCTTCTATTTATTACGAGCGTATCACAACCGATCATATCTCACTCGAGGGTGCGACACTCGACCGAGTTCAAGCGAGCGATTTAACTCCAATGCAGCACTCTGGTACTCGGATTCCGGGAGAGCCTCCAATCTGAATGTCGTAGCCTCGAACATCGAAAAAGCCTCAGTTTAGCACCCTGCTCTAGATGATGAAGTGAAGAAATATAAGATAAAGTTGAAAGCTAAAGATTAGAGTTATAAATAAATACATAAATACTATATAGCCTAATGAAGGATAAATTAAATCACTAATTTAAATTTATACATTCTAAAAATAGATATTAAATTACCCGAAAAAAGCCCGAAATGTATTAATACCCGCTAAAATACCCTCCGATCAAAATGTTACCGGAAAATCGGGTAATGACCCGCCGACTGGCAACATTCGAATAATTACAGATCTCATTGCAAACATGAAATATCTAGCCATAGACCAGTATTGCCCTTGCAACTGGCAATCCATGAATGTCTGTAAAAGTTGGCGCAAGATTAACGGATGTCCCCAGCTGTGAAGTAACCCCACTCCGAGTAATCCGCCGCAGCCGTGCATCACGCCATCATTTCTGATAACTTGGTTCTCCACAGAGAAATGGCTTCTCTCGCTCTGTCTCGAGCGACCACATTCATTTAATGGACCTTATGTACACTGTCACTCTTTGAGCCCTAGTGAGATATATGGGTGGAGCGAAAGCATTACCAAGGGTATAATCACTGCCTTTTACATTGCATAAGAATACAATTAAGGTAATAAAGTTCAGTATGTTATAAAGCCCACTACCTAGTTTTGCCATTGGTTATACACTTTTGCAAAAGAGAGCGACAGCTCTTAAGACCTAATTCTTCTTGCATTCGAATGAGGTATAAAGAAATTAAATTCTCGTTCTTGTGTGTAGCTGACTGATGGCAACAAAACTATGTGTGATTATTAGAGAGCTGATTGTTATGTACGAAAATATTTGCTAAAAATAAAAACATATATATATATATATTTTTTAAATATGACAAAAATACCTTACTTAGCTTGAAAAAAAAAATGTTACTAGGTATTCACCAACTACACTTGAGTCCCAGTAGTTGGCCGAGAATTGTAGTGAACAACAAAGGTCATCTCCAAATTCTCCATCACAAATGCATGCCGATTATCTCTGAACAACGACTTATACTGTGAAAACGATCTTTGCACATCACAGGACGTCAGACGTGCATATTTAAAGAGAGGAATGTCACAAATACAAACACCGTCAATTTCACTTATAGACACACCCCCCAATGCACCTCCCTGTTTCAGGCAACAGGTTTTTGGATGTTTCGAGTTTTTTATGGTGTCACACATAAACCTTAGATTTGCTAATAGGAAAGCCAAATCGTTTTTTAAACAACCATCTTTCAGTATATCTTGAAGGATATCGATTGACGAAGCCTGATAACAGGGAATCACAACAAGATATATTGCCTTACTTGATAGACATGACCGAGAGGCGAGAGATTTGTTTAAATTAAATAATATTCATACCCGAGCTCTTACCTGTTGTGTTTCACAAACAAAGCGCGGAATGAAATCATCTTCAGCAACAATAAACATTCCTAATTATGTGTTGCAAGATCTCTCCTCCTTGTCTATGTTAATTTATTCTCTAATAATAACCAGGGAAAGGATTTATATGTAAATACATATTTACTTATAAAGCTAATATAATTTATATTTTGCATTATCTTTATGTTTCACAATGTGTAGGGTTGAAAAATCCTACTTTTATTTTCCATATTTTTCCATATTTTAGAGTTTAGTACATATTTTCGTTAATTTCCATATATTTTCCATATTTCATATAAAACAGTCCATATTATATTAGGTTTAACAATAAAACAAAACAAAATTCCATTAACTTTTAAAAATACATTTCAACAATAGAGATTTAAACACATGTTCAGTAATCCCTTTAACATCAGAGTTATTTGAAAATTAGCAGTCCTATCAACAATGGGAAAGTAAGTTACAAAACTGTATTAATTTAATTTAAAATTTTTAACAGACTTCAGTTGTGCAGCTCAACAGTTAAATGCCAGTCAGAGTACACATAGGTTCAGTTTTGTAAATCATACTATAAAGACGGTAAATATGCCAAAAGTACGTCATTCAGTCAATTTAAAATCAAAACTAACAAGTTACATTTCAGAATTTAAAGAAGATGGTTTATCAACTGACAATAAAATATTATTTTGTAATTTGTGTCAGTGTGCAGTATCATCTACACAAAAGTTCCTGGTGCAACAACACATTACAACTAGTAAACATCAGGCCAACAAACAACTAAATTCCAAGCAGAGACAATTGTTTTTAACACAACCAACAACATCGAATGTAAGATCTGAGTTTAACATCGACCTGTGCCGTTCTCTCATCTCTGCTGATATTCCTCTCTACAAACTAAAGAATAAGGTCTTCAGGGAATTCCTTGAAAAATATACTCAACATACAATCCCGGATGAGTCAACACTTAGGAAGACGTATGCTCCATCCATCTACGATGAGACAATACAGAAGATAAGAGATGAAATTAAAGATAGTTCAATTTGGGTTTCCATTGATGAGACTCCCGACAAAGAAGGTAGACTTGTTGGTAATGTAGTTATCGGTTTGTTAAGTGAACAATATTCTGAACGAATTCTTTTACATTGTGATGTTCTAGAAAAGTGCAATAACAAAACTATAGTTAAACTGTTCAACGAAGCTATGGGTATCCTGTGGCCAAAGGGTATTATGTACGATAATGTGTTATTCTTTATTAGCGATGCTGCCCCTTATATGGTCAAAGCTGGACAAGCATTATCTGTTGTATATCCTAAATTGACTCATTTTACTTGTGTGGCGCATGCATTTCATCGTGTGGCAGAAGTGGTCAGAGACAATTTCCCTAAAGTAGATTTGTTGATTTCATCAGTGAAAAAAGTATTTCTCAAAGCTCCCAGTAGAGTTAACGTGTTGAAAGAAATGTACCCTGAAATTCCATTGCCACCAAAGCCAATTTTAACTAGATGGGGTACATGGCTAGAAGCAGTTGAATATTATGCCGAACATATAGACTCTATTAACAATGTTCTCCTTGCATTGGACTCTGAAGATGCAGTCTCAATTGATACTGCGAAAACAGTTACCTGTGACATAAGTGTGAAGAATGACTTAGCTCACATTCAGCATACATTTTCATGCATCATAAAAACGCTCAAAAGTCTCCAAAATAGGCACCTTTCACTATCTGAAAGTTTTGAAATTATAAATAGTACTGTGGAACAACTGAATCGTGGTAGAGGTAAAGTTGCAGATGCAGTAAGAGCTAAGGTGGACACTGTACTTTCAAAAAACCCTGGATATGAAGAACTACAAAAGGTTGTTGCTGTGATGAGTGGTGAATCAACAGTGAAGATTAACTTGGACTTATCCCCAGCAGACATTGTGAAATTGAATTATGTACCAGTTACTTCTTGTGACGTCGAACGCTCTTTTAGTCAGTATAAATCTATCCTCAGAGACAATAGAAGAAGATTCACTTTTCAGCACTTGAAAGAAATGTTTGTAACCTATTGTTATGGTAACAGACAATAAAAATTGTGTTTTGTTGAAACTACATTGGAAGATAAGGTACGTCCATTATATTTTTTGTTTAGTTTGATTAAAATGTACCAATATTTAACGTACATAGTCATTTTTTTATAATTTTAAGTCCATATTTAATTCCATATTTTGGTAAAAATCCATATTTAATTCCATATTTTGGTAAAAATAACTACATATATATTTACATATTTCATATATTTTTAGTCCATATAAATCCGTTCCCTGATAATAACACTGATATGCTGCCTAGCAGTTCCCAGAACTTGAGGCGATACTATTACAAAAATGAATCACGGATACACCACACAGCGCTTAGAAACACGAAGCAACCATGAATTCTTAAAAAGTTAACGTATTTCTGAGTGATATAATTGATTTAGTTCTAAAATACTTAAAAGTTCTTGTAAAAAATTATTTAAGTGAAAAAAACTCCAAGATTTATATGTTTATAACAGATTTCCTAAAAATATGTATTTACATATTTTTTTTTTGTGAAAATATGTGTTTTTATGTGAAATAAAATTCGGGTTTTAAACTTGAAACTTCATGTTCGGAATTTTTAACTTTGTTAATTGTGTTTTATCACACGCAAAAAGAATATTTAACTACATAGGAATCCGCTCCTTAGTGATTATTTCTGCTTTCATTACAGCTCTCCCAGTGATCACATGAATTTCTACTACTCAATACTTTAAATCCAATGAATTTTCAGGGTATTTTATATTTATTTATTAGTGGCTGGGACATAAGAAAGATTTACCCATATTTCTGGACCAGAGCTGTCCTATCATCAGTAGTCATAATGTGAATCAGCTGGTGTTCGCTGATGTCTGGAGCCGAATTGTTTCGGTAACCGACTTGTGTGTCAGTGTGTGTCAGTTACCGACATATATCGGCTCCAGACGTCAGCGAACACCAGCTGGTTCACATTGTGACTACCGATGATAGGACAGCTATGGTTCAGAAACATTTCTAGTCAATATATATAAAGTTTAGCAAAACAGTGGTTTAATACGTTTAATACTGTGACAGTTATTTTACACTTACTTACTTACAGGGCGACACCACCACCACTATTGGCACATCCAAATACCAAACTCAGAAGTCATTGACTTTCATGAAGTACCGGTACGTGATCCACTGTACTTCGATTCACGCTGCGAAATCTCGTAAACGTATAACAAGAAAAGGATCGATCGAACCTTGTGACCATGAGTTGCATTGTTTAAACAGGGCGTGCAGCGTAGGAGAAACCGCGAAGTCAATGGAGGTCGCAGAGCGGATCTTCCAGGACGACGTAACACTCACAAACCGCAACAGAAGCGATAAGTCGGCAATTATTTTTAGTGCTTACTGTCGACGTCACGTGTATGACTTGTTCTTTACTGACGCAGAATTTTCGGAGCTAATACAGGGATTAACAAAAAAAGTTTATAACTAACATACAGTTCCATGTGTTTCTTGTTGTTAAGGTTCGGATTTCTATGACATGTCATTTTTATCACGGTCTCTTTTTATAAACTTATGTAAATTAAACACATTCCTAGCTTTTCTGAACACGATGGCACGGTTTTTATTGCTCACGTAAATGCATATTTTAGCATATTTCATCATGTCATATTTGACCAAAAAAAAGTTGTATAAAAGCATATTTTTATCCATATTACAAGTAATAATTTTAACATTTCTCCAAGTATTATTCATAAGTTTTGTATCAATAATGAAAAGAAATTCTGTTTGCCTTCGGTTGCATTTCCTTTTCTTAGAAATATTTCGTGGTTAAATGAAGTTTGAAGGTAACTGTTTTTAAGAGGACGCTGAGTCTAGGGACACCAAGGCACCGAAAGCATCTATTTTGAGATTCACGTCAACAGACTAAATGGTATAATCTTAAATATTTAACGATACCATCACCACCACGGACCGTACTTTGTCCCAGGAAGGTGCAAGATTAAGTATTACTGAAATTTTCACGGAGGACGCGCGTGCATCTAGCAATAGAAGTACTTGACCGACTGCTCTACCTCTTCCTATTCAGCTATGAGGAAAATACTCGTTGACCGATTTCACAAATGTTGTAAATTTGTTAGTATATATACAATATTCAATTTAATATGAATACCTAATCTATATATTTCTCTACTAAATGAGACTGAGTTAAAAGATCTATCAAATTTGGCGAAAAATGACTAAATAACAGCAATAATTTTTTTTTCTGCGAAACAAATTTAAGTTAAACAAAGCCTGCTCATAATTTTGTTTATATTAATATTTTAAGTCCAAAATAAAATTTGAAATTTGATGTGAAAATTTTAATAACACAAATATATAAGCAATAAAATCACAAAGAATTAAATAATCTATCAAATTTGGCGAAAAATGACTAAATACCAGAAACAATTTTTTTTCTGCGAAACAAATTTTAAGTTAAACAAAGCCTGCTCATAATTTTGTTTATATTAATATTTTAAGTCCAAAATAAAATTTGAAATTTGATGTGAAAATTTTAATAACACAAATATATAAGCAATAAAATCACAAATAATTAAATAATCTATCAAATTTGGCGAAAAATGACTAAATAACAGCAATAATTTTTTTTCTGCGAAAAATATTTAAGTTAAACAAAGCCTGCTCATAATTTTATTTATATTAATATTTTAAGTCCAAAATAAAATGTGAAATTTGAAGTGAAAATTTTAATAACACAAATATATAAGCAATAAAATCACAAAGAAATAAATATCCAATTGATATATAATAATAATAATAATAATAATAATAATAATAATAATAATATACTATTATTATAATATAATTTTGGAAAACAAGCTTTAAAGAACACAATTACCATTTTTGTGCATTCCAGGACCTTATTCACTTTTGATTTAGAAAGGGTTAGAAAAAGAGAGCATCATGATATATATATATATATATATATATATATATATATATATATATATATATAAAATTAAACAGAAATGAATGTAGTATTTTATAGTATAAAAAACGGGAAAAAGACTACGGCGTGGTGAATTCACGTCACGGCAGTCCCAAAGAGGTGGAACTTAAACTGAGACGATTCTGTCCGGCATGGGAATCCGGTGTGGCTTAGTGGATAGAGGGTCACCACGTAGAGCTGAAAACCCGAATTCAAATCCCGGTACCGGAGAGAATTTTTCTCAGTTCCACTCTTTCTTCATCATATGATGACGCAGAATTTCTGCATGGAAATATCATACGTACTTCGGTACACCGTAATATAATAAAATTAGTTTTGTTTCGTTGTATGTCTGGTCATGTGCACTGCCTTCTTTCTGGGACTTGTAAAGTGTCTGTGCGACAAAACGTTTTTCTAAGACTGTACACAGCTGGAAAATTATGCAAAATGCATTTTAAGCACTCGATGGATAAGATAAAGACAAAACAGGTAAATAGACAGACAGGCAGACAGAAATACAAGATAGGCTAGATAAACTTATAATAGTAATTGAAAGTATAAGAGGCGAGAAAGCATCGATGTAATTAATAATTACCGGTATAAGAATCAGTAAACGATAAATGTCCGAAAAGACAAAGTATATGATTATGTCTCGTGACGAGAATATTGTACGAAATGGAAATATAAAAATTGGAAATTTATCTTTTGAAGAGGTGGAGAAGTTCAAATATCTGGGAGCAACAGTAACAAATATAAATGATACTCGGGAGGAAATTAAACACAGAATAAATATGGGAAATGCCTGTTATTATTTGGTTGAGAAACTTTTATCATCCAGCCTGCTGTCGAAAAATCTGAAAGTTAGAATTTATAAAACAGTTATATTACCGGTTGTTCTGTATGGTTGTGAAACTTGGACTCTCACTTTGAGAGAGGAACAGAGATTAAGGGTGTTTGAGAATAAGGTGCTTAGGAAAATATTTGGGGCTAAGAGGGATGAAGTTACAGGAGAATGGAGAAAGTTACACAACACAGAACTACACGCACATTGTATTCTTCACCTGACATAATTAGGAACATTAAATCCAGACGTTTGAGATGGGCAGGGCATGTAGCACGTATGGGCGAATCCAGAAATGCATATAGAGTGTTAGTTGGGAGACCGGAGGGAAAAAGACCTTTAGGGAGGCCGAGACGTAGGTGGGAAGATAATATTAAAATGGATTTGAGGGAGGTGGGATATGATGATAGAGAATAGATTAATCTTGCTCAGGATAGGGACCAATAGTGGGCTTATGTGAGGGCGGAAATGAACCTCCGGGTCCCTTAAAAGCCAGTAAGAAGTAAGTAAGTAAGTAAGTAAGTAAATGATAAATGTACCTAACTTCTGAAACTCTTCTCGTTGATTTTGGGGTGCGCGCTATTTATAAATCAATCAGAGATCTCCGAGTTTTCTCTGCGATCGAGAGGCCGTCATTCGCTTTTATTTCAGCTTCGCAACAGCAAATTGACTTTCATGACGACCTTCTGCAGAGTTTCATCATATGGTTCAGCTGTCCGTCCATGACGATATTTCCGTTCTTATCTCGTAGGAAATGTGAGTCTTCTCACTTGTCCGAAACTTGTGTTGTAGATCTCGATTTGATGGCAACTTCATGCATGACTTACGACTTCAACCCCTCTTCTGTCCTAGTTTCGAGTTGTCCACCGCCTCCGCGCTCAACTTGCTGGAACTCGGATAACAAGTGCAGGAATATGACTTGAGGGATTCTGTGAAACAGTCATTTCATTGCTGTCATTCTCTACTCTGGAAATACAATAAACACTTTACAGATATGTTTATTTTCCATGAACTTCAAGTTCGATGCAATTAATATGTTATGTAATAACTAGAGTCTTGCGTGTGTTTATCTAGATCTAGACCAGTGATGTCAATTGATGCCCATAGGAGCAAGCGCGCGCTTTAGAGCCCAGGAGAGCCTGAGCGCTTTACAACGGAAAGGAAAGAGACAGACGAAAGAGGTAGTATATGCCGCTTGGTCGAGCTATATTCAGGGATGGCCAGCACTGGTTCAATAGATAAAGGGAAGAGAACTTATTAAAACTGTATCCATGTTAATTTTTAGATTTGTCTGAGAAGTATAAGTGCATTATAAGAATGTAAGTTTTAATTTTAATGTTCATTTTTCACAAGTTTGCTTTTTTTTTTTTCAAAAGGAATATTTTCTCAACTTTTTTTTACAGAAAAGTGAAATTTTCAGATATGTTTGTTTAGTAGCCTTACAGGTACTAAAACAATGTTTCTGTAAATCTAATATATCGTAAATACGTATTACTGAAGATTGTGTATTAAAATGTTTGAAAATATTCGCATGGAAAATGTTTGTAAGGAAATGAATTAACAAAGCAAATACTGTTACATCATAAACAAAAGACATGTGCCTATGTATTGGTAAAACGTCAGCTCTATAGCTTCAGCAGATTTCGAGATAATTTAATATTCTGATAACAGAAAGTTTCGCACCAATATCACCTAAAAGCATAATGCGATAAGAGTTTTATTATGTAATGTTAGTTACAGTTAAAACATATACCTAGGCAACTTTGCTTTGCACTATAATATTGTTTTGATTACTTTTATAAAGCTAAAGATACCATCAATGTCAATTTCAACTTATCATGTCACATTCAATGTCTTTCTTTGGGATAACACTTTCTTTATGAATGATGTGTTTAATTCACTTAGTACAGTTTAGTTGTAGTTATTATGAAATTTGTGTGAATATTCCTTCTTTACTCTTTATTATGTTATTAACGTTTAAAACACAACTGCAATATTAGGCTAAGAAATAGGTGTTAGTTGTTTTACAGACAATATAGAAAATAACAAACAGAAAGAAGCCATATAAAAATAACGACATAAAATTTCACGTTCCGCTTGAAGTTTGTGCACCACTGTTTTCTTAATCCAACAGGCTGCTTATTCCTCCTAGCATACCTAGCGCTTAATGCCCGCGCACGACGTCAAGGTCAGAAAAATGCGCTTGCTTTGACATCACTGATCTAGAGTCACCAAGCAACCCGCAACAGTTACAGAGGGTCATACTGAAAGACATGAGCAACACATTCCTATAATTTCAATTTCAATAATGCAACAAAAACGATTATATGATCATAATCTACAGACTTCACACTATGTATTGATATATTATGACATCATTAACTTTTATCATATGGCCACAGGCAATGTTTGCAAAATGGTCAACAACGATGGTTCGTTTCGACAGCGTGCTGTCATTAAATTCCTTGTTAAAGAAGAAAAATTTGCTGCTGAAATTCACTTCAGACTTCAGCGTGCATACGGAGATGTGTGCACGGCCGTCAGCAGTGTTATTAGGAGATGGGAAAACGAGCAACCAAGATGAGCCTCGTAGCTGTCGCCCTCGAACTGTCTCCACAGAACGCAACAAGAAAAGAGTAGGAGTTGTGAGATGCATTTTGGTTGAATTTCTTGAACCTAGACAGACCATAAATGCTATCTGCTATATTCAGACAGTTTTGAAGCTTCGTCATGCATTGCGCGAGAAACGCCCTGGAAAGAAGATCATCATGAAACACGATAACGCGTGGTCTTACACTGATCGTGTCACCGTGGAGAAATTGTAAGTTGTAACAATTGTTGCGATAAATGGGTAAGAAAATGTAATTTTGTAGTTAAAAATCGATGAAAAAAATTCTGTACGAAGCAACTATAGAATTCACAACACATTTTTAGCTTCAGAATACTAGATAATTAAAGAAATGATACTTCTGAATAGTTCATTCTTTAGCTGTAATATTATTTTACCCTTACAACTCAAGAATAATGGTATTTTATAAACAACTTTAAATTAGCGTAATTCTGAAAATATTGAGATTAGGACAAATGTTTATATGACATCTTTTGCTCAGAATGTCTTCGGAAATAAGCTCCGTAAAGGACGGTAAATCGTCGTGAATCACCCTGTATAAGAATCATATGCGGAATCTAAGAAGGCAGAAAATATGAAAGAATGGAGAATATGTTTTTATGTTGACTTAATCTGTTTACTATGCATTGTATATTTTTGTTTAGCATAACTGATGAATTGTATGTGCTGTAAATTGAATAGTATACTGTATAGGTCAACTGATGAATTGTTTAAGCTTATAAATTGAATTAATCTACTTCATATGAATTGTACAATTTTGTATAACTTAACGAAAATAAGTTTGTAAATTGAGCTAATTTGATTCTAATATATTTGTATAGTTTGGCTGATGAATTGTATGTGCTTTTAAAATGAATACTAGTCTGTGTAGCTCTACTGATTAATTGTATATAGGCCTACTGTAAATTGAATGGTAGTCTGTATAGCTCAATTGATGAATTGTATATGCTGTAAATTGTATAGTAGTCTGTATAGCTCAACTGATGAATTGTTTATGATTATAAATTGAATTAATCTACTTGATATCAATTCCACAAATTTGTATAGCTTAATGAAAGTATCCTTGTAAATTGAATTAATCTGCTTACCTTGTATTGCATATATTTGTATAGTTTTGGCCGATGAATTTTATATGCTTTAAATTGAATTGTAATCTGTATAGCTCTATTGATAAATTGTTTGTGTTTGTAATTTGAAGTAGTTTGGATGATACGTATTATCAATTTCTGTATATCACAACTGATTGAATTGTTTATGCCTTAAATTTAATTAACTTATGGTTTTGTATTATACATATAGCTCAACTGATGAATGATCGTTTGCGTTTGTAAATTTAATAATCTGATTGACTATGTATTGTATATTTTTAGTAGAGCCATCGATGTAGCTCAGTCGGCAGACTCGCTGGGCTGCTGATCCGGAGCTGCGTTAGGGCTTGAGTTGGATCCCCCTTTGGTGGTTTCTTCCGAGGTTTTCCCCAGCCGTGGGACTGCAGCCGGATGGTCTATGGCGAGTCCTCGGCATCAACCCCTTTGATTTGATTACCTCGTTGGGTTTTTCCGAGGTTTTCCCCAACCAAAAGGCAAATGCAGGGTAATCTTTTGGCGAATCCTCGGACCTCACCTCATCTCACTACATCTCGCCAAAATATTGTAAAAAATTGCACAAAATTGTAATAATTGTAGAAAATTATTAAATTGTAAAACTGTATAAATTTGTAAAAATTGTAATTGTAATATTGTAAAATTTTGACTTGTTCCATATCTTAAAGCTTCATTGATCATGTAAGATCTATGGAATAGAATAAATGAATGAAAATGGATGAATGAATGAATGAATGATACTGGGTTTGCAGTGAAAGACCTGCCCTTGGGCAGAAACACTATGAATGACTGAAAAGCCTACTTACAAAATTTGGCTAGCATAAGAAATATGCACCCGAAATAAGTAAGTGTCCCAGATAGATGGAAGTGATTCCTGTCGGCAAGTGTATATATGAATAAGAAACAGACTTAAAGTAGACATATTAAAGCGACTCGAGTTATGAATATCCTGCACGCTAATCTTGAGACGTCACAGAAAATAAAGTCTGGGAGCCCGTCAACTTGTGACGCCTGTCTCCTCAAATCCACTCTCGGAAGATATCCAAGATCCACTCACCTCTCCTCCAGACCAGACCCTTGCTGGAGCGATAAAATTAAGTACCGCTTGCTTTATGGAGAAGGAAATAAAAAAATCAGATTAAAAAAGGAGAGACAAGAAGTTACACGGAGGAATCTCATGTTCTCACTTCGACGCATTGTGAAATTCCTGCATGAAGCACCTTGCAGTATCACGTTCCAAATCGAGTTCTTGGCAGAATTCCCTGCATATGCTCTACCTTCAATTGTTACGGAGCTGCATATCATTTACACATATAAAACAGCCTCAGTGACTGACTAAAGAATACTATTACTGTGACAAATAATGCTTATCCGTGTCGTAAAGGCTTGAAATTTAACAGGCTCTTCCTATATCATGTTGTTTATGGCATTTTTATATCTTTTTTTTTTTAACTCCTGAAGGTCTTTAAAAGAGTTGAGATTTATCTGCTCTTCAGCATGTTTTGTTATCATGATGTGACACGTGCAGTGGCGGATCGTTTTCTTCTAAGAGTTGTCTCATTTATTAATTAAATTCATTGCGAAAATACCTCAATATAAATATTTAAATACATAAAATACGTGTTGTGTAGAGGAATAAGAAACTAGTACGGACTTTATTTTCAAAATTTGTGTAGTATTAAATACAGTATTTAAATTAATTACAGCAACATCGTCCCACCATATGCTGGAATATTCCTACCCTCAGTAAATGTTATTTCAGACTTTCGGATATACATTTAAACCAATACTTCCTCTATCACCAGTTTCTTCTTTTTCATCATCTTCATTATATATCTTCTTTCATTTTCACCAACATCAGCAACGACTTCGTCCTCATACCCCTCTCCTCATGTATTATGATAATCAATGATTGAAAGAATTTTAGTTTCTTCCTTTAAGGAGTTAGGTACAGCTTACAGGAGTAAAATGTTTAAAAATAGCCTATTCAACATTATTTTCCTCCATTACTGTATTTTGTACAATAATTAAAATTGGTATGTGTAAAACACTGTCCTTCTGCTATATGAAAAAAATATTTTTACGGTTTAAAAAAATATTTATATACATATTTTTTCAAAATAATAATGGTGATATTATATTACATATAATAAACATGTAAGATAAAGGTTCACACCTTATATGTAATGTTAAGTCAATGACGGAAAATAATAAATTATTCATTGTATTTCAAAGACTTATCTAAACAAATTCCTCAAAATGAATTGTAAAAAAACATAATGTTGGTAGTTCACTGTGCAGTGATGAAGCGTTTCCCTAATAACTCATAAACTTGTTAACTTTTTCATGTTCTCTCTCTTTTATTTTGTTGCCGAAACTCATGTTTACAATATCATGCACTTTCAACTACGTACATTCTTTAATATTTTTTTGTGCAATAGAAAATACTGATATTTGACCAATTTTAAATGAATTTATTTTGTATCAGACAATATATCAAAGGTAGAGAAGTGATCTTGCACCATATTGTAGATATGACATGCATAAATACACACAAAAGCTTTCATCACTGACTGTTGGATAGTTTTTGAGTTATGTGGGAAACGCTCCATCATTGCACAGTGAAATGAAGTATGGAAAAAAAAAATTGTCATATAGCAGCAGGATTAATTTTCATTATTGTACAAGATACAGTAATGGAGGAAAAAAATGTTGAATATTACCGAAATTTTACTGCTGTAAGCTGAACCTAACCCCTTAAACCAATACTTCCTCTATTACCAGTGTCTTCTTTATCGTCATCTTCATTATACGTATATCGTCCTTCATTTTCACCAACATCAGCAACGATTTCGTCCTCATATCCCTCCTCAACACCGCAATGTATTATGATAATCAATGATTGAAAGAATTTTAGTTATGTCCTTTAAATGCGCAGAAATTTGATCCCGAACAAATGTAACTTTTCGTTTTGAAAAGAGATTTTAAAATATCATATTTGTTCAGATAAAATTTCTGCACATTTAAAGGACAAAACTGACAATTACTTCAATCATTTATTATCATAATACGCTGTTCTCTTAAACTGAGTGAGCATATTGAGAATTAAATCAATGGGTTTCCCAAAACACGGTATGAAATGTTTCATACAAAACAATTTTCATCTCAGAAAGGAAGCAAAAACGAGCAAACACTTCTTTCTTTGAAATATATCAATGAATAACGCCCTGAAATTAATGACATCACTTATGCTTCACCTGAATACAATATAATATAATACTTATCTACAAATGGCTTTTAAGGAACCCGCAGGTTCATTGCCACCACCATATAAGTCTGCCATCGGTCTCTATCTTGTGCAAGATTAATCAACTCTCTATCATCATATCCCACCTCCCTCAAATCCATTTTAATATTATCCTCCCATATACGTCTCGGCCTCCCCAAAGATCTTTTCCCTCCGGTCTCCCAACTAACACTCTATATGCATTTCTCGATTCGCCCATACGTGCTACATGCCCTGCCCATCTCAAACGTCTGGATTTAATGTTTCTAATTATGTCAGGTGAAGAATATAAGGCATGCAGTTCTGCGTTGTGCAACTTTCTCCATTTTCCTGTAATTTCATCCCTCTTAGCCCCAATATTTTCGTAAGAGCCTTATTCTCAAACATCCTAAATCTCTGTTCTCTCTCAAAGTGAGAATCAAAGTTTCACAACCATACAGAACAACCAGTAAGATAACCAATATCCGGTGTGGCTTAGTGGATAAAGCATCAGCACGTAGAGCTGAAAACCCGGGTTCAAATCCCGGCGCCGGAGAGAATTTTTCTCCGTTCCATTACTCTTTCATCGTATGATGACGCAGAATATCTGCATGGAAATATCATATGTACTTCGGTACATTAAAATAATATATATGATATGCGTAAATCACTTCGTGATTTAAGACGGCGCTTATTCCGTCGGATCCCGGCCAACTAGTCACTCATAACGAGTGCACCTCAGCACATGTGTGGACTTCGGTCCTACGTTCATAGACATCTATGGCGTAGTGCAGAAGGCGGCCACTAGAGGGAACCCAAGAGTTGGAACTTAATCTGAGACGATTCTGTCCGACGCCGAGGTGGGTATCCGGTGTGGCTTAGTGGATAAAGCATCAGCACGTAGAGCTGAAAACCCGGGTTCAAATCCCGGCGCCGGAGAGAATTTTTCTCCGTTCCATTGCTCTTTCATCGTATGATGACGCAGAATATCTGCATGGAAATATCATATGTACTTCGCTACATTAAAATTATAATTATAATTATATATATATATATATATATATATATATATATATATATATATATATATATAGTAAGATAACTGTTTTATAAATTCTAACTTTCAGATTTTTTGACAGCAGACTAGATGACAAAAGCTTCTCAACCGAATAATAACAGGCTAATATAATATAATATAATATAATATAATATAATATAATATAATATAATATAATATAGCTGATTTTTAATAAAATCAACAGTGTTCTGTGTTAAGGGAAACGCAGTCACCGTAAAGTATACAACAAAAACATTAAAATATTACTAGACCTAGATGTTCACCTAAGACAAATATCAAATTATGCAGCAATTCATTTTTTAAAACGCTTCATTATGATGTAGGAGTAACACATTGTTAAAATCCATGGATTGATCTCCTGTTAGCTACACAGTACGCTGGTCTGTGCAACAACGAATATCAATCAGCTCTAGAGTGAAGGATTATGCCTACACATTTTCGAGACACTTTGTAGTTGAGGCTAAGTACTATCGTGTGCTTGCTTCCGAGTGATGAAATGATACAACATTCCGCTATTCAAGATAAGGCAACAACTTCCCGTACGATAAAGGTTAAGCACTGATATCGCGTTTTGAAGTATGGCACTGTTCTTCACTATCGAAAAGCAAGACGCTACAATGTAGAGATTATACAAAGACAGCTTTGTGCATTATTGAACTATATCCATCAGAAGATCACACTGATGAAAATTAATAATACAGTAAGTTAAAATATTAAGAAATATAGTTCATTTTATGTTTTTTCTCTAATAAGCAAACATTTTGATGGTGGCAGATAATTTTTTTCCACCATGTTAATAATGTCAAAAGAAATGCTTATACAAATTTTGACCACTCGACCGCAATTACGAGGCCGTTCAGAAAGTGATTTTTCCTAGGGTCGTTTACAGAAAAAGCACAATTGCTTGGAAAAATTTATTGAAAAAATACAGCAATTTTCTCGCTATTTGTCAACATATCTCCCACTGAAACTGAGACATTTGTCATACCATGGGATCAATTTTTGTATCCTTGTGTCGTAGAAGTCTGCCGCCTGGAAAAGGAACCAGAGTTTTACAGCTGTCTGCACCTCTCTGTCGATCCCATGATATGTGAAATGTCTCAATTCCGATGGGCAATATGTTGGAAAATAGCTCAATAGTTTCTGTGTCTGTTCGAATAAATTTTTCTAATGAAATTGTGTTTCCTTTCTGTTAACGACACGTGGCGAACTTTTTTTTACGACCCTCGTAATTGCGGTCGAGTGGCCAAAATTTGTGTAAGTACTTCTTTTTACATTATTAACATGATGAAAAAAAAGATTAAATTTTTTTTATCTGTCCCCATCAGAATGTTTGCTTGTAAGTTACCCTGTTGATCGAAAGATGTTACTCGTACAATCCACAGTGAATTTGAGAGTTCAAACACGGCAGAATGAGGTGAATTTTTAAGGGCGATAGGAAGAAATAGCAAGGATTATTGCAAATTTATTGTATTGCAAAAATTTCTTCGGAATAAAGTAAAGTTTGGAGACCAGTATCACACATTTTCGGTACATAAAATAATCCTGTTCACAATAAGATAACTCCAGACAAAATTCACCCATCGCTTTTAGGCACATGGAAATGAAACGTTATTAATCATTGTATTAGAGCGTCCTATCATCAATATTAATGAATTCGTCTCCAACATCAGAAGTGAAATTCATCTCTGTGCCAGACCAACAGAAATCCAGGAAGACCTCCGTCGACCAAATAAGGATAGCCTATGTTAGCACCCAATCAAGTAATGTATTGCCTTAAATGAATATATTAATTACTCTAACTGCAATTACACGTACAAATACCACGGATAACAAGGCGAAATTGTCAAATCTACGTCACACAATTGTTTTGTTTTTCATTTTTTTTTGTAATTACATCGAAACTAGAAGGATGTGTGTTCAATATTTCTCTCTTCCTCTACATACTTCTCTACATGTCATTATTTTTCCATTCTTTTCATCCTCTTCTTCCTCAACTTACTTTATTCCTATTTTTATCTTTCTCCATCTCCCCCCTCATCCTTCCCCATTTCTCATTCATCTCATTCCCTGCCCTCTTCTGCCCACCCTTCCCCTCTTTTTTATTTTCTCGTAATCCTCATAAATTATCTTACACCCTTCTAGTTCTTATCCTACTACATCACCTTTGTTATGCTCCTATTTATCATTCTCTTCTTTTACCAGTTCTTCTCGTCCTATACTTTTTTACCCATAGTTTTCTTTTCTTATTCTATTTTTCTCCACCCTATTCGATTACACAAAATACTTTTCGTTATAAAGTTACAAAAACGAAATATATATTTTCAGTCCTTAGGAGAGTTATCTATCCACTATTGCCTGCCTTAATTGCCTCATGCGTGATGCCTTATTGCGTCAGTTATGAGATTCCGACAGTTGACTAAACAACAACAAAAAGCTATATTCCAGTTCTTGATATCATTACAATACTAACAGCTTCACTCTTCTTTCGGTGTAGTCTCATCTTTCGTTTCTTGTTATACTGTTTTATCATGACTTACTTGCAAAGGGCTTGTAGGAAACCCGGAGGTTTATTGCCGCCCTCACATAAGCCCGCCTTCGGTCCTTATCCTGAGAAAGATTAATTCAGTCCCTAGTATCATATTCTATCTCCATCAAATCCATTTTAATATTATCCTCCCACCTACGTCTCAGCCTCCCCAAAGGTCTTTTTCACTCCGGTCTCCCAACTAACACTCCATAAGCATTTCTGGATTCACCGTTGTGCTACATGCCCGGCCCATCTCAAACGTCTGGATTTAATGTTCCTAATTATGTCAGGTGAAGAAAACAATGCGTGCAGTTCTGCGTTGTGTAGGCCTAACTTTCTCCCTTCTCCTGTAACTTCATTCCTCTTAGCCCCAAATATTTTCCTAAGCACCTTATTCTCGAAAACCCTTAACCTCTGTTCCTCTCTGCAACTGACTAGTCCAAGTTTCACAACCATACAGAACAACCGGTAATAGGCCTATAACTGTTTTATAAATTCTGACTTTCACCTTTTTAGAAAGCATACTAGATGACAAAAGCTTCTCAACCTAATAATGACAGGCATTTCCTATATTTATTCTGCGTTTAATTTCCTCTCGTGTCTCATTTATATGTATTTGTTACTGTTGCTCCAAGGTATTTCAATTTTCCACCTTAAATTTCAAATTTTTATATTTCCATTTCGTACTATGTTCTGGTCAAAGGATTTACTTCCAAACCTATCTCATTACTTGCTTCAAGTAAAATCCTCGTACTTTCCTTAATAATTCGCGGAGTTTCTCCTAACATATTCACGTCATCCGCATAAATAAGCAGCTGATGTAACCCGTTGAATTCCAAACCCTCTCTGTTTTCCTGGACTTTCCTAATGGCATATTCTAGAGCAAACTTAAAAAGTAAAGGTGATTGTGCATCTCCTTGCTTTAGCCTGCAGTGAAATGAAAAAGCGTCAAACAGAAACTGTCCTATACTAACTCTGCTGTACGTTTCACTGAGACATATTTTAATTAATAGAACTAGTTTCTTGGGATTATCAGATTCAATAAGAATATTATATAAGTTACAACTTCTCTCTTAACCGAGTCATATGCCTTTTTGAAATCTATGAATAACTGATTGTGACTTCGTATTAAAAAATGATTTAAAGAATATAAAGTATCAAAAAACAAGTGACATATTATACTATGAACAGCCACCTTAACTTAAAAATCTGGTCATGAGAACATTTCAACCCTTGTCCAAAATCCCTGCAGTCTCGGTCGTCTTAAGTTCGTATCGATTCGCTCTTCCACCTCATGATGTCGCCGCACAGATTTCCCATATGTCGGTTAACTCTCGACCCGGGTGACAGATTTTACTGGCTTTCACGGTCGCAAGAGTTTAATATTATATGAATCAGCTACTCTAAACGCATATGTTATCGCCTATAAGGGAAGATAGGAAATGTAGCGGAAGCCACACTACATCTTCTAACCCAACAAATGTATCGATGCCATAATATTTAACGATGACATATCAGCGATCTATAATACTGAAGCAGCGCATCTTTATTCAATGCCACGTGTGAACGACGGAAGTAGAGGGCGGGAGAAATCGTATCGGGTTAACTCGATCTACCAATCACAGTTCGGGCGTCAGTAATGTCCAATGCTCACAGGCTGAAAGTGTAGTTGCGGCGTATTTGTTACTAAAACAAGACATACCATACCAGTGTTACCGATCCTATCTCATTTTTTTACTTGATTATTTAACAACGCTGTATCAATATTAGGTTATTTAACGTCGATGAGACTGGTGATAGTGAAATGCTATTTGGCGAGATGAGGCCGAGGATTCGCCATAGATTACCTGACATTCGTCTTATGGTTGGGAAAAACCTCGGAAAAACCCAACCAGGTAATCAGCCCAAGCGGGAACTTAACCCACGCCCGAGCGCAACTCCAGGTCGGCAAGAAAACGCCTCAGCCGGCTGAGCTACGCCGGTGGCTTCCGATCCTATTACCATTAGGTTACCATCACTGTCAAAATAATAATAATAATAATAATAATAATAATAATAATAATAATAATAATAATAATAATACTGTAGGCTAACTGTAATTCAAGCCTATTCCCCCAATTAATACAAGCCACTCCTATAACATTTACTGAAATTTCTCCTTTATCTAGGCCTAATAGATAGTGATAGACAATATATCTCGAATAGCTAACACTAGCCGGTACTTCATCCCGGCCTCAAATTTTGACTCATCTTAAGGGGAGGGGATGGTATTTTTTGGTAAAAATGAGTTAATTTTCAAAAAAAAAAATCTTTAACATACTCTATGATATGTGTGGAATGCATACCATAATATTTTGTGGGTATTTGTGCCCTTATCAGATGTTGAGACGCCATTTTTAAACTTCCTGCATTATGGATTTTTAAATCACTCACCCCCTTTTATTGTTGTTTCCGGTAAATTTAATTTAAAAAAAAATCTTAAAATATTCTTTGATATGTGTGGAATGCATTGCATAACATTTCTTGGGTATTTGTGCCCTTATCGCATGTTGAGGCGCCATTTTTAAACTTCCTGCGCTATGGATTTTTAAATCACTCGCCCCCTTTTATTGTTGTTTCCGGTAAATTTAATTAAAAAAAAAATCTTAAAATATTCTTTGATATGTGTGGAATGCATTGCATAACATTTCTTGGGTATTTGTGCCCTTATCGCATGTTGAGGCGCCATTTTTAAACTTCCTGCGCTATGGATTTTTAAATCACTCGCCCCCTTTTATCGGTTTATGGTAACTTCATTTTTTTGCTACATTGCCAGACAAAAATTGATATAATTTCTGAACTATTAAAGATACATGCATGAAATTTAGAACACACATTCTTTAGACTATTAGGAAACTTTTCTCTGTAACAGAATTTTGTTAATTGATTTCATTTTAACACTACGTCCGTTTGTTTGCAAGAAAGGAAATGAGAAAAGTGTTATTAAATTGTAATGGTTTATTTTACAAACGTAGGGACTAATATCAAAATTCTGTTACAGACAGTTTGTAGAGCATTCTTTTGCAAGTAGATTGCAAAAAACTGAATGAATCTACCTTTAAAAATGAATTAGTTATATCGGTTTTAGTAAAATCGTGCATTGGGTATATATTTTTTTCAAATCTGGGCCCTAAATATTTTTTTTTCAAAATATTTATTTTTGGTTGAGTTGCTATAGCTATGAGTTCTATACATACAAAAAATTAATATTTTACACCAAATAGGAAAGAAGTTTTAAAAAATATCATCCTCTCCCCTTAACAAAACACCGGTATCAACTCCTTATGGGCCCTATTTGTGGCCGATAATTTTATTAAATGAATTTGAGGACTTAAGGATAGGAGAAAAAACGTCAGAAGGAAGAGAAATTAGGAGAGGAGTATTATGAAACATAACGTGTTGCAATGATGCACAGAGTACCTGTGCTCCTTGAGGTCACTGTTCCTCAGTGGAGATGAGTGGAACTCCAAGACTTGCGAGAGGAGAATGTAAACAAAAACGTCACCACCCTGTCTCGATCAAATTATATAAATATATATATATATATACACACACACTTGCACTGTAAAATTACCGGTAATTTTATTTATAAAAGTTGACAACCGTGTCTACGACTTCCTCTTGCTATATGGAGTGTACATATAGAACAGAAGAATGTTGATTTCATAATATTTCAAGTTCTTTAAAAAGTAAACCTAAAATAAGAAACATTCAAACGCAATTCTGATGACCTTGCAGGAGGAAACAATTCGTGCTTCACAAGAACTATATGCTACATAAAACTGCAATGTAGTACCAAATCTTATATGAGCATCTGAACATTTACAATTACAGCAACGTAGCTTTCAAAACATATTACTCGATCGGACACAGCAGCATATGGACTGAATTGAATTGATCAGATGTGAATATGCTAACAACTTCATGGTCAGTTTGAGATTCACACTGCTAACCGATAATTTAGTGACCCTTCACATCACGCTAACTCCAGTTCAAGGTTCGTTATAAAGGAAACGACGAGAATCTGCGGTATCTAGCTAATTCTCTACAAAAATTCAGTCCTGGTCAATAATTCCGTTCCACGTGGAGTAGGAGTAATCGCGTAGAACCGAATACAAAGACCGTGCAATGAAAGGTTTCAATGGTTGTTGAGTAAATTGACTTCCTTTTCAGAACAGTGATGTCGAGAACAGGACTTTTTAACAATCGCAGGCGTCGTCTCAATTCATTCCCCCACAATTAACAGCACTTGAAGACTTCCCCTTCAGCAGGGGCATCGGAACGTCCGAGGGTTGCAGACGCATCGCAATGAATCGCAACACAAACACTTCTCTTATACTTCGCACAGTATTCGGTTTGGAAACATACTTACTTACTGGCTTTTAAGGAACCCGGAGGTTCATTGCCGCCCTCACATAAGCCCACCATCGGTCCCTATCCTGAGCAAGATTAATCCAGTCTCTATCATCATATCCCACCTCCCTCAAATCCATTTTAATATTATCCTCCCATCTACGTCTCGACCTCCCCAAAGGTCTTTTTCCCTCCGGCCTCCCAACTAACACTCTATATGCATTTCTGGATTCTGCTACATCCCCTGCCCATCTCAAACGTCTGGATTTAATGTTCCTAATTATGTCAGGTGAAGAATACAATGCGTGCAGTTCTTTGTTGTAACTTTCTTCATTCTCCTGTAACTTCATCCCTCTTAGCCCCAAATATTTTCCTAAGAACCTTATTCTCAAACACCCTTATCTCTGTTCCTCTCTGAAAGTGAGAGTCCAAGTTTCACAACCATTCAGAACAACCGGTAATATAACTGTTTTATAAATTCTTACTTTCAGATTTTTTGACAACAGACTGGATGATAAAAGCTTCACAACCGAATAATAACATGCATTTCCCATAGTTATTCTGTGTTTAACTTCCTCCCCAGTATCATTTATATTTGTTACTGTTGCTCCGAGGTATTTGAATTTTTCCACATCTTCAAAGATAAATTTCCAATTTTTATATTTCCATTTCGTACCATATTCTGGTCACGAGACAATCATATACTTTGTCTTTTCGAGATTTACTTCTAAACGTATTTCTTTACTTGATTCAAGTAAAATTCGCGTATTTTCCCTAATCGTTTTTGGATTTTCTCCTCACATATTCACGTCATCCGCATAGACAAGCAGCTGATGTAACCCGTTCGATTCCAAACCCTCTCCGTTATCCTGGACTTTTCTAATGGCATACTCTAGAGCAAAGTTCAAAAGTAGCCCACAGCGAATTGGAAACGCATCTGGCAGAAACTGACCTATACGGACTATGCTGTACGTTTCACTGAAACACATTTTAATTAATCGAACTAGTTTCTTGGGAATAATTCAATAAGAATATAATATAAAACTTCTCTTTTAACCGAGTCATATGCCTTTTTAAAATCTATGAATAATTGATCCACTGTATCCTTATACTCTCATTTTTTCTGCATTATCTGTCGAATAAAAAATATCTGATCAATAGTTGATCTATTACGCCTAAAGCCACATTCATGATCCCCAATAATTTCATGTAGGTAAATATAGAGTTAATATTCTCAAAAGACTTGGAAACATGATCAAAATCATTTGCTTGTAAGTAAAGGCCGAATTTTTACCCCCTACATCGTCAGGTTGAATAATTATGGTGTATTGCTCCTGCAGCGAATCGAGAATTTGTGAGAAGAGAGAGTGCTATGCGGAATGAATATGTGTACAACTTGTAGGCCTACAATCGTATTAAAATAACTGTCGAGTATCCTTAAAAAAATGTAAGTTCAATGACTGATTACCTTTTATCCGTTAATATAATATACAGGGTGGAAGTGAAATAATCTTGCAGATTTTCAGAAACAATAACATGTTGTATGTAACAAAAATGTTTAATACCATTTTGGTAGAAAGTCCATAGTTATCTCAGAATTTTTTTTTCTAAATGTTTAACAACCTCTTATTCTGTAACTATTGCGAGTATTATTATTGTTATCCAAATACTGAAACCCTATTTTACCTTTGGTATATTAGGATTGTAGTTTGTTACATGTGAAATACATTATGTAGAGATAATACACAATTTTAAAGAAGTAGTAGTAGGCCTGAGTCATAATTACAATATAAATACACTAATTAATAGACAGTAAACAATACTAAATACGTTATGGAATAATTACTTTCAGCTAAAACAAAATTAAATAAAATTAGAAATTATAATCGAAGGTGTAGAGAAATTGCAAGAATATTACATAAATTTGCGATTTTATACATAATTTTATGCTCGGTCATGCCGAAATGTAGTAATTATACACCTGGTAGCAGTCCTTTAATGCATGTCATTAAAGTACAACTACTCATTAAAGTACAGGTGTTCAGCCAATGACAACTCAGCTTACAGGTGTTCAGCCAATGATAAGTCAGCTTCGTACCGTTATAAAACCGCAAGTATCGATTATTCTCGGATATGCAATCGAAAGAGAATTAGCGAAAAGTCACGGAGGCTGGAAATCCAATACTGTCGCAGAAGGTTACGTTCTGTTACTATAATAATTAGCGTTAATTGTAAATAATATTCAAATAAATTCAATTTGTCATCTCGTTTTTCAATGTCGAATTCAATAATCAAGGTTATATCAAGTTTAACGGGATTACATCAAGGTCAATGACATTATTGTTTCTCGGAAAAAATCATTACTTTCGTGTCTGCGCACATCTCACAATACACGACCTAGAACAAGGTCACTTCCGATCTTGTCAGATACAAATAAAATGTATACATCTGAATACTGTAATTTCAAGTTAGAAATATGGTCGAGCATAAAAAGTCGTATGAAACTCCCCTATAATGGTAATTAAGAAGCTCGTATGAAAATTATGAAACCCGCTTGCGCTCGTTTCATAAACATCCATACTCGCTTCTTAATTACAATCATTATAGGTTCGCTGCATAATGTACTATTAAGCAATAGTAAAGAGATAATGCACAAAATTGGCTTAGCTACAAATTAAACACCTATTAAATAGTTGGTTTGCGATAGTAAAGAAATAAAAACAAAATTACTTACGGTTACAAATTATATACCTGTCATCAAATACTGAACAATAGTAAAATCTATAATACAAACATAGTTGTTATTGTTATTACTATTATTATGTCCCAAAGAGAGACACCTTGTTTTAGATAGTGCATTAGGATTTTATATCATCATTAATTTACATACAATTAATAGCTACAGTCTTGCGTGGATGTGGTGTATAAACTCTGTGAATTGTTTATAACAACATTTTTTCCTAAGTAAATGGTAAAGGGGTGTGCAGTAATTTAAACTGCAGTCCGAGATATAATATCTTAAAAAGTGTCCTTTTCTTTCGAACACTGGACAGTGAAAAATCAAATGTTCAACAGTCTGATTGTCTTTGCATATGCACAGAGATTCTTCTGCACTTTTGATCCTAAATCTTTCAACTATTGCGAGTAGGATCGTGATTTTTTGTCTTTATCTATAGAAAAGCTAATAAAGAATAATTTATCCCTCTGGCGTATTTCAATAGCGTGGACGGTTGTTGCGTAAATTTATTTAAAAGCCACTAATTTTAAACCACTGACCGATGCGACCAACTTACAACATTGTAGCCAGAAAGGGAGACAGACAGACCTGAGTTCGTTGACCTCTTACATCTGTATTACGAGAAGAAAGAGGCAGGTGTTAGCGGCGATGTTGCCAAATTGCTGAAACTCCCAACTCAATTTTCTAATTAACCGTGCATTTAATCACGAAACATAATGTACGTTTTCTATTCATTTAAGTGTATCCTATCGTACCTTTCAATCAGCAGGATTATTTCACTTCCACCCTTTTACTTGACTTATCGGAAAACATGACTCTGAAAAAATACATATAAGCACACATGAAAAACAATCATTTTATGAATACTGCACATTAGCCCTACGTGTTATAAAAGTAAATTAATAAATTACACATTATATCAGATCTCGTAAATGTTTTACTAATCAAATCATTGAGCTAATGTTATGTAGTAAATTAAATTTCCAAATTGTCATGCCGAATTCAAAATTAATTACAATGGAACATAAGATACATTGGCAGGGACTCAAATGTAAAGTTCCTCTTCCAGTCACTCAAAATTTGTACTGCAAGAAATTTAAACACCACACGACTTTATGGGCACAAATACGCAGCATAACTTAGGCCTAATATTATATTAGAGATTTAATATATTTGGTTTTGTTACTAGTTAGTACGTCTCGAACAGCACATATTTTCAAGTACAAAAATCTTATCCAGAACGTTTTACAAATCGAAGACAGATCTTTAATATCACTATGTTTTATCAATTTTACGTAATAAATATATTTTTAAATACAACACTGCAGTACATGCCGTCTTTTATCGCCTCTTGTTACAGACTTACATAAATTACACATTGATACTATGCAGAATTGCAGATAGAATTGCAAAGACGTTTCTAAATAATACAATTTTAGACATAACAGATTTTGCTACGATAACGATCAGTTTTAATCACGTTTTTACATGATTACTTGCTGAGAGCCATTTTAATCGAAATAAAATAAGTAAACAATACAAATTGAAAATATCAAGCACGCATAAATTATATTGGCCTTTAAGGGGTTAGGTATAGCTTACAGCAGTAAAATTTTTGGAAATATTCAACATTTTATTCCTCCATTACTGTATCTTATACAGTAATGAAAATTGGTATGTGTAAATCACTGTCTTTCTGCTATATGAGAAAAAAATATTTTTGCGATTTAAAAAAAATTATTTGTTTTTTTTTTTCAAAATTCAAAATGGTGGTAGTTCACTGTGCAGTGATGAAGCCTTCCCCTCATAACTCATTACTTGTTGACTTCTTCATGTTCTCTTTCTTTTATTTTATTGCTGAAACTCATGTTTACTCTTTCAACTACATTCCTTAATAAATAATATATTTTTTATTTTGTGTTAGAAGAAAATACTTATATTTGATAATTTTTTATGAATTTATTTTTTATCAGACAATCTATCAAAGGTAGAGAAGTGATCTTGTATCATATTGTAGATACGACATGCATAAATACACACAAAAAATTAATTACAGAATGTTCGATAGTTTTTTAGTTATGTGGGAAGCACTTCATCACTGCACAGTGAATAGAATTTTGAAAAAAAAAAAATGTAAATAATTTTTTTAAATCGTAAAAATATTTTTTTCATATAGCGGAAGGACAGTGTTTTACACATACTAATTTTCATTATTGTACAAGACACAGTAATGGAGGAAAAAATATTGAATATTTCCATAATTTTACTGCTGTAAGCTGTACCTAACCTCTTAAAGGAATGTGTATAAGAGCTAAAATCATACTGAATTATTTTAATAATCTTGCACGGAAACGAAGATATTTTAAGGAGAAGTTAAATAAATTGAACTTATTTGCGACACGTTTGCAGTAAAAGGACTTTTATACATGGAAGGAAAGGAACAAAAATAGTTTTCGAAAAGACAATAAATGTTCCTATGCTAGCCTATTGTATAGCTCCCAGTTTTGTATTCTTACTAAAAAACCAAGAACAAAATTGGGAAATAGTAGAGATGAGACTTTTGAGAAGTGTAACGGGTTGCCCTTCGCTGAATAAAAAAATAAATGGGATATAGGGTAAACATACCCATTTTTATGATACTAAGGATTTGTTATGGAAAATATCTCCCATGGTTAACATGAATACCGTTTTAATTTGTTTCACTGCTTACATACATACACAGCGTTTAAATATTGGATGCCATCTGTGGAGCACACTTGAAACAGTTTCTTTTTGGCATACTTTGCCCCATGCTAGAACTAATTTCATAAATCACGAAATAAGGTAGGCCTAAATTAGGTAGGTTTACTCTGTAGCAAGCACCCAACATATTATTTAAACTCGCATACAAAATAAGACAGTATAGAAACTGAAGAGACAGCATAGAAAGAATAAATGACGACCGTAAACAAACACTAATGATGAATTACAGATCTTTCTAAAGATAAATGCTGGGCGACCATTAAAAGATGGACTCAATTTTTAAAAATACTTTCTTGAAATTGGATCGAGCCTTAAAGCTTAATCCATGAAGATTACAAATCACAAAGAAATATTTCCCGATTTAGAGGGAAATACTGCCTTCCGAATTTCTCTGTTAACTTTACCGTAATTTAATACTAGAAGTTCACTTTTGAACTGAAGTGCAATTAGATGGACATAGCTAACCTGAAGTTGTATATGTTCAGGGGCAAGGAGAGTATTGCTTCAATCAAAGCTACAGCATAGTGTATGCCGTGGTTTGTGAGACAGGGACATGTGATGTTTATGTAGTACATTAACTCTAATATTTCATCTTCATTCCAGTGTTCTGGGACTAAAATCCGGTATTTTCTTATAAAATTATAAGTTATTCGATCAGTTAACTATAGGCCAATATTAAGTAAGAACAATAAAAATACACTGAAGAAAATAAGTCCTTCTAAAATGACAATATTAGTTGTCACACACACTGATTAGCGTGGAAGACGACGTAATTCTAAAAGGAAGCCAAAGACCATATGGCGAAGAGCTATATATAAGCACACTAGCCAACAAGATTTTTTATATTTTTTCAGAAATTTACATTTTACAGTCAGTGAACAGTATATGAATAGGCTATGAATATTTATTGTCAACAGCTGTTACGTCTATCTACATGTAGTGATGGCCCTCACATTTCTGTATATGGTGCCATCAGCACATTTATTTGCATTTACATTACTATCATTTTAACACTTCATTTGTATTTCTCCTATTACATTTACATCCTCTTCTCTTATACTTTCTCAACTTTAACCCCTACTATACACAAACGCACAGCCCAGATCACATATAGATTCCTCATTCCTATGTTAAAATCGGTTGCACTTTGAACAGAACAACCGCCAGGATCGCCATCCGTCCGCCGTAAACGAACATGAGACGGCAGTACAGTCGCTAATGCAATTCAAATGGGAGTTATGACGTGACTCCTTATGTAGAAACTAGATGGCAGCACAGTAAACCTGACAAAAGTTGTTACCGTCAAAGCCTATAACGCAGAGCAATCTGCGTATACATGATCCAGGCGCACACGCACACGCACACACACAGAGAGAATAAGAATAAAGTTTCATTGAATTAAAAAACAGCAAAATATTTTCATGGTTTAAATAATAATAATAATAATAATAATAATAATAATAATAATAATAATAATAATAATAATAATAATAATAATCATCATATGTTCAATAAAAGATGAACAATGACTTCTAAATTATTGTGATATTATAAATAAGCACCAAAGAAAAATTTTCTAGAAACTAAACACGGAAGCTACAAAGGAATTTACAGATTAAAACCGAAAAAGAACAAACATTCTCTATCGTAATAGGCATGGTCGCGATATTAAATAGGTTAGATTCTACCTATCCGATAAAAAAATAACAACTTCTTGAATCAATGGATAATATCAAACAAATGTGGCATGATTATTAGCAGGCAATTAATTTAAAATTTCGATAACACAAATATACACATTCTAACAGTACATTCTCCAACTTTCTAAAGTCTTAAGATAAAACAGAAGTACTCCAACAATCCGTCCTTCTAAATAACAGTGGCGAAGCTAAGGTGTAAATACTGAGTAGGCTGAAAAATCTACTTAACTTATATCTTCTTATACAGCAGATGCTTCCATGCTTTTCTATCAAAATTGTTTGTGACACAGACACCACAAAATCATAAGGACCACTCATTTTCACCCCCAAAACAGAATGCAGGTATAACAATATAACTCATTTGTCTCAGAGTATCCTTTTATTGTTGTGTAGTCAACTGTCCGAAGACAGGTCTGAACCTCTCAGTGATATCAAGAAGATACCACTTATGAGGCAACTGGGCCAAGAGATAATGGGGTAGGTTAGCCCCTCCATTACATACATTGCCGACTAGCTACATATTACACTAGTCAGACTTAAGATGTATACAAACAATTATTATTGTTCTTCCTCTGACACATATCATCAAGTTATAATAGATGTAAAGTAGTGGCAAAAAAAAAAAAAAAAAACAGACCGACGGAATAATCAAAGTTCCCCAAATGAGCCACTGCGCATGCCATTCCTGGAATAATAAGTTAATTAAGTAGTAAAATATCGCTGCAATCGAAAAGTATTGGGAATAAATTTGAACAGGGAACAAAAAAAAGTATCATTCCCACGCAGGATTCGAACCACGAAAGTCTTAGTTACCAGTCTATCGTGCTGTAACTGTGAACAAGGCTCTGAAATCAGCTACAAGGGTCGGTCCGGTTTCTTGCCACTACTGTACATATCAGCTAGAACCTCAATCAGAGGATAAGCACCCTATTACTTAGTGAAGGAAATTTCTTATTTCATGAAAATTGAAATTTTCTATTATGTCTTCCTCCATCCGCTCTTTTAATAAGTGAATGTTGTGTGGATCTCGAATCTTTGTAAGCTCACTTTGTTTCATACGCCCAACCTGAAAACTGTTTCTCTTTTAATTTTGCAAATAATAACCTGTGTTCTCTTAGTATGAGCCATTTTACACAAAATTAGTAACACACACAGACACACACCTTTCATTAAACTAATATTTAGAATGCAGAGCATTCACAGAACACCAACATAGCGCGGCGTATTATATCGTAGTTGAGGCTAGCCCCGCTTCCTGCTACTGAGTTGTAGCGAATCGATACCTCCCTCCTTCCCTCAAGCTAGCGAGTGTCACTGCCTGTGAACGAGTTCGTCGCGGCTCGCTACGATGGTTCTGCTACAAGCCTCTCGCAGTGGAATGACCGTCAGCAGTGAGTTTAATATATGGAAGGAGCGGAGTGAAACCAAGTGTTACGATGCACCATTATTACGAACTTATACTGTTACTTATAACTAATAACTCAATTTTTTTGGGTAGGCTATGCCTCAAAAACATCTTAAGATCTTCGCCAATGCTAAATTTGTCCGTCATTCACTCATAATATTAATTATTATTAATAATATTGTTCACCGCCAGAAAAAAATATAATGCACAGAAATTGTAAATTAACAGAATTTTAGCACTCCCCTGAAAGACATCTTAAGATCTCCGCCAATGCTAAATTTGTCTGTCATTCACTCATAATATTAATTATTATTAACAATATTGTTCACTGCCAGAAAAGAATACAATGCAAAGAAATTGTAAATTAACCGAATTTTAGCACTCCCCTGAAAGACATCTTAAGATCTCCGCCAATGCTAAATTTGTCTGTCATTCACTCATAATATTAATTATTATTAACAATATTGTTCACTGCCAGAAAAGAATACAATGCAAAGAAATTGTAAATTAACCGAATTTTAGCACTCCCCTGAAAGACATCTTAAGATCTTCGCCAATGCTAAATTTGTCTGTCATTCACTCATAATATTAATTATTAGGCATATTAACAATATTGTTCACTGCCAGAAAAAAATACAATGCAAAGAAATTGTAAATTAACAGAATTTTAGCACTCCCCTGAAAAAGTGTTCTCGTGCTCAGAGGATGATTCATAATTATACATTTTTATATTTGGTAATGGTGTACCGTACTCGATTGTAACATTCGTACAGGTACGGTGCACTTCACCATTCAGTACAAAATTAGGATAACAATAAAAATAAGATCTTAATAGAGGTAACATTTCTAAATAAATACATAAATAGATAAATAAATAAATACATAAATAAGTAAATAAATAAATAAATAAATAAATAAATAAATAAATAAATAAATAAATAAATAAATAAATAAATAAATAAATAATGAGATCGCCGTCTCATGCAAGCCATTTTGTTATGTGAATTGTAACGGTGACGATTTTAGGAACTGTGAAGATATTTCTGCGTGTCTTAAGGCCTATATTACACTATCAAATTTCTGTGTTACAGAAGTTTGATAAAAAATATAATTATAATAAAATCTTTTTACAGTGTAATATAGCATCTTTCATCACATCTAGCTATGACATAGTTCTGTGATAAAAGTTATGGCAATCATCATACCTTTGATAAAAGCTGTGACTGAGAAGAAAGACAATGGAGGACATTAAGTACACATGGTCTGTGAAAATCACAAAACTTTTAATATCACATTGTGATTCACATGAAATGTTTCATCATCCATTATTAAATACTTAGTATATATATATATATATATATATATATATATATATATATATATATATATATATATATATATATATAGGATTTCACAGCTTCATACTTACGTTCTCTCAGTAGAGTTTGATGGATTCCTTTTGCATATTTTCTCCCTACCCCAATCTCTAACCCAGATCGTCGGCTTAGAGTGTAAACCTGCTAATCAACAAAAAACTGAGTATAAATTAACTCTGAAACTTCACCACCTGTATTTTGGGTTTGGTAGTAAAGTTTCAGAGTTAATTTATACTCAGTCTTTTGTTTCCCTGTAAAAATTTCCTTTTTGTTGGTTAGCTGGTTTACACTCTAAGGCAGTGATGTCAAAGAAAGCGCATTTTTCTGACCTTGACGTCGTGCGCGGGCATCAAGCGCTTGGTATGGAAGAAGGAATAAGCAGCCTGTTGGATTAAGAAAACAGTGGAGTACAAACTTCTAACGGAACGCGAAATTTTATGTCATTTTTATATGGCTTCTTTTTATTTGATATTATCTATATTGCCTGTAAAAAGCAGTACTAACACCAATTTCTTAATATTGCTGTTGTTTTAAACGTTAATATCAGAATACAGAGTTAAGAAGGAACATTCACATTAATTCCATAGCAGTACAACTATACTGTACTAAATGGATGAAACACATCATTCATAAAGAAAGTGATATCCCAAAAGAAAAAGATTGAGTATGACATGATAAGTTGTAATTGATATTGATGGTATCTTTAGCCTTACAAAAGTAAACAATGAACTAACCACAACAGTATTATAGTACAAAGCAAAGTTACCTAAGTGTATGTTATAACTGTAACTAATATTACATAAAACTCTTATCGCATTATTCTTTTAAGGTGATTGGTGCGCAAATTCCTATCATCAGAATATTAAATTATTTTGTCGAAACCTGCTGAAGCTATAGACCTGACATTTTTACAACATTGTAACAGTAGTTGTTTTGTTAATTAATTTTCTTAAAAACATTATTTTACCATGCAAATATTTTCAAAATTTGTAATGCACTATCTTCAGTAATACGTATTTACGGTATCTTAGATTTACGAAAACATTGTTTCAGTGTCTGTAAAGCTACTAAATGTTTTCTATAAAAAAGTTGAGAAAATATTCCTTTTGAATAAAAAAAAACAAACTTGTGAAAAATGTGCATTAAAATTAAAACTTACATTCTTATAATGCACTTATACTTCTCAGACAAATCTAAAAATTAACATGGATACAGTTTTAATAAGTTCTCTTCTCTTTATCCATTGAATCAGTGCTGGCCATCCCTGTATATAGCTCGAATAAGCGGCATATACTACCTCTTTCGTCTGTCTCTTTCCTTTCCGCTGTAAACTGTGATGAAAGATATGATCAAAGCTCTGACATAGTGTAATATAGTCTAAATCTTACATTTGATCATATATATTTGA
Organism: Periplaneta americana; assembly: GCF_040183065.1. NCBI lineage: Eukaryota > Metazoa > Arthropoda > Insecta > Blattodea > Blattidae > Periplaneta > Periplaneta americana. The sequence goes on from NC_091121.1 coordinate 153,511,022, forward strand.
TCAAAAATTTTATCATATTCTATGACACAATAATTTGATAGTTAATATAGGCCTAAGACACTTGCTACGGGGCCCACAATCCAAACACACTGTTGACGCGAGCTAACTGCTCGTAGAGAGCACGGCAACCTCTAACCAGAGCTGCAGCAGCAGCGCGCTGACCACACCACATCAAGGAGGCTGTTGTTCGCTTGTTTTGCATTATCCTATGATTAACAGCGACCTTTGCCCCTTGTCCAGTGTCTCCTTTCAGGAGCCCGTAGTGGCCGCAGCGTGGCTATAAAGAGTAAAGTGAACGAGTTCCGAGTTTCCGGCAAGAGAAATTGTAGTGGGAAAAGGACTCGTGTGTATTTGGAACTGCATCTCATGTTCGCACTGCTAGCCAGGCCTTGGAACAATGTCAGGAGTTTACCCAGGCGAACTGGTCTCTGCATTTTCTCTGATTAAGCTACGACAGCATTGCAGTAAAGTGAGAGTTGTTTAGAATAATTTCATCCGCTTTCAACCAAAAGTGAAGTCTAAAAATCGAATGGACAAAACTTGAAATGGACTGATGAAAAGGGAAAATTGTGCTACAAAGAAATACGGAAAAGAAGTCACAGAGAAGACCACAACTGAAATGCAATTGAAATGTTGGAAATAGGTTCAGCTGGCAAGTCAAATTTGTTAATAAATAATTCGGCATTGTATTGTTCACAAGCAAAAAAATATCCATCACATCAATCTAAGATAAGAATTTCGATAAAAGCAATTTAAAAATTACGCGACAGAAGAAATTAGAAGATACAGCTGAAGAATAGACAGTGGACAATGAGAAGATTCGAAGAGAACGGCAGTTACGTAGACCTTCGGCTCCCCGCTACTACCAATAATGCATAACTCAATGTCAATACGGCGGTTGCTGTCGTCTGTGATACAACAGACTTATGTGGATTTATCGAGTTCATCACTTTTTTTCCTGGTTATTATATGCTTATTTAAGTTGTGTTAACTCTCGCTAAGTGGTTTTATGTTTTATTTTATCAGTCTTAGTATTTATTTTTATTATTGTAAATATATTTGTTTTATTACCAATATTATTATTATTATTATTATTATTATTATTATTATTATTAATACTATCTTTGTATCATCTTAGTCACGGTTATTCTGTTATTATTATTATTATTATTATTATTATTATTATTATTATTATTATTATTATTATTATTATTGATGTTACTATTATTTCTATCATCAACATTATTATTGATCTCTGTAAAATTTATGTAGACTACTGGACTGTACCCGAGCACGAGCATATGCTCATTTCGGGTATCTAATCACATGTATTCATTTAAAATGTAAATTGTGAATAAATTTGAATTTGAAAGACAATAAGACGAGTCAGCGAAGATGGGAAATTTGGCAATTAGGAGGTATTTCACATTATCCTCATTTTATTATACATTATTAGTTTATTATTATTATTATTATTATTATTATTATTATTATTATTATTATCATAATCATTAACACAGTCTTCAAAGAATTAGGCTGAAGAACCCGTTCCTGCTTCAAAACTAATTTCAACTCATACTTGTTGACCCATTTACTTAGTAATTCCTCGATTTGTATAGTTGTTAATGTTTAGACAACTGTCCGAAGACAGGTCTGAATCTCACAAGTGATACCAAGAAAACACCACTTATGAGACAACTAGGCCAGGAGATAATGGGGTACGATGGCCAGTTTCTTTCCCCCTCCATTGTACACATCGCCGACTAGATATATAATTTGTATTGTACTGTACAGCGACGCACCATTAGGGTTACCATCCGTCCGGCAAGAGGAGGGCATGTCCTCTTTTTTAATAATTTTATCCGTCCGACAGGCACTTAAAAAAATTTTAAATGTCAGGCAATTCGCATTTCAACTAGAATTAATATGAATATTGAACAATGTGCGATATTATGCATAGAATATCTAAACAAATGGTGAAAATCTATGAAAGAATTTAACTGCTTTCAATGGTTGAAGCTGGAGCACATACAAACATAAAATATGATGACCTATTGATATGCATTGAATTACACTCTAAAACGTCACTATTCATGATTCTAAGCTATTTTATCAATTTTATTCTGCAATGTACAAAGATATGCCAATCAAGTTAATTTGGACAAAGATTTAAGTTTAGATAAACAATGGTGCAAATTCTTCAATTCCAATAGTTCTGCGAGCACTGAAACTTTCTCAGAACTCTTAAAAATATGCCAATTCTATTTATTTATCCCAAGTCACAATGGAAGTGCTGAGAGAGTATTTTCCCTAATATCTGCTCAATGGACATAAGAACGAAATCGCATGCTAACGGAGACAGTCAGAGGCATCATCATGGTGAAATATAATTTCAAGGACATGTCCTGTGAACAGTTCCATAGTTATTTGTTACAAGATATAGTCTAAGTTTGTCCCTTCAGGCTCTTGTGCACAAAGTGGGCTTCACCGATAAGTAGGGTACAGATGTAATACTGATCCAGCAACTAGTAAGAAAACTAAAGTGAGCCATTGTTTCTATCTTTAATTTTGTTCATACCAATTTTTAAAAAGTCCTCCTTTTTCGGTAATGTCCTCTTATTTTAGATTCCATGTCCTCCTATAGAATTTCTTCTCATGGTGCCCCTACGCACCACGGATTGTCGCATACGCTCTAGCATCCCAGGCGATTGGCGCACTTCTTCAGCGGCTGTGAGAATCCTTGCAATCAGATCCATTTCAGTGTCGACTGGAGTCTGTAGAGATCATGGCGGTCGAAATTTCGAACAGCTGCTTTAACCGAAGTGAAGACTACACAGTGTACTGTACAGTTAAGTGTTTAACAGACAAGTATGCGTTTTGTTCTAAGGTTTGTTTCATTACTCATGTAATTTTATATTGTTTGTATTACAGTTTATTGTATGATATTACAGTACCTATTTCAGAACTTAGTTGATTACTTTTTAATTTTTCCTTGTAATCTATCAGAACCCATCTTATCACCGTCCAAACGACATGCTACAAGTAAACACATCAACAACACATTACTCAGTAATAAGTCACCGGAGACCATAGGTTCTTTATATCACTCAGCCAACATCCCTGACCAACCTGTGAAAGTATATCGGAAAAGTTCTGGTTCACCGTGTATATGCGACGATTGTCGAAAACCGACGAGTGGCTCGGGTGACATTGGCATTCGTGAATTCGATAACGACAAATGGGCCATCCTGCCTCGTCCCTGATAGAGTCAGGTCTCATCCTCAGACAATTACCTGATAAGTCTCGCGCAAGGAATCCTGAGCTTTCCTTTATCAGCATCGAAAACCCATACTACCAGGACTTCACTTCAGTATATTTTTAACTAGAATGCAGATAACAAAATGTGAGGGAGGTGAAGAGTTAGGCTAAAATGGTAGAGGGAAACTGGAGTATATCGAGAAAAACCCTCTGCAACATTTACTCTGTCCACTACAAATTGAAGGTTCAGAGCCATAATGGGCCAAGCGCCATTTAGTAAATACCGAGAAAGTAAGGGTTAAAGTTAAGTGAATACCATAATTTAATGAAGACTGACATATCATTTAGTTTTAATGTGTATACTTTATATTACTTGCTATATGTCTCCACTGAATTATGGTAATAACTTCATTTTAACCCTTGTTTTCTACGGTTTTAGTAAATGGCGCTTGGCCCACTATGTTTCTGAACCCTTCAATTCCATCAAGACTTGGCAGGGTATCGAACCCCTGGATGGAAGAACAGCGCGGTAACGGTTAAGCCACAGACGCGGAAAAAAGTACCATATTAAGTAAATCAGTACAGAAATGAGAAGTATATCTGCAACATAATAGCCAAATTTTAAATGTAGAACCTGCTGAAAATTTAATATCCTTGGCCAGTCCCGAAAAATTGAGTACTGTACGTGTGTGTGTGTGTGTGTGTGTGTGTGTGTGTGTGTGTGTGTTCGTAAATAATGAACAAGGACATAGTAGGACACTTGACGCAATAGTATCAGAAAAAATATATATGTAGTCTATTGGGGACCCACGCATTGGGAAAAGAAGCAGAAGACGTCCAGGGAGAAGGTGGTCGGACGCTTTCCGGAGGGAGACTGGAGCGCAGTGGACGAGAACAGCGAGGGACAGGCAGGCATGGAAAATACTGGAAGAAATTACGAACACTATGTAAACTGTGTATAGTTTTGTATTGTTTATATAGTTATTTTTGTGTGTGTTAGTTTGGTTAGTTTGAGTCCGTGTATAGTTGGTATAGTTCATGTATTTAGTTAGTATAATTTTTGTGTTTAATTGTATGGTTTTTGTGTGTTTAGTTTAGACAGTTTGTGTTCAGTCTGTATAATTTATGTGTGCAATTTGTATAGGTTTTTGTGTAAGAGTTAAGACTGTATATCTGTTCAGTTTGTATAATTTTCTGCGTGTTTAGTGTGGATAGTTGTGTGTTCAGATTATAATTTGTGTGCTTAGTTTGCATAGTTTTTTTTTGTGAATGTTTAGTTTGCATAATTTGTGTGTTTAATCTGTAGGCCTATAGTTTTTCGTGTTTAATTAGTATAGTTTGTAAGTATAGTGTAAGCTCTCTTGGACTGGCTCCCCAAATGTAGTAGACCTTCAGCTCACCCTACACTCCTGTAGGAGGGCGTTGCCCTTATGGGATTTCAGGCTTTCCGTATTTCGTATTGATGATGATGGTTTATTTTGATATGATATGATATGATATGATATGATATGATATGATATGATATGATATGATATGATATATTTATTCCACCAGCTTACATTGATATGATATGATATATGATATGATATATGATATGATATGATATATGATATGATATATGTTATGATATATGATATATGATATGATATGATATGATATGATATGATATGATATGATATGATATGATATATGATATGATATGATATATGATATGATATATTTATTCCACCAGCTTACATCGGTCGTGATGGCCCTTCACATTTCTGTATACAGTGCCATCACTCCCTTGGATACATAATATTCTGCTTATGCTTTTTTAAACATCCGGCTATTACATATAAATGACCCTGATCACTTTTCTATCACGTCCCTCACCTCTGTTTCCCTCCCTTCTTTATATATTTACCCTTCCCTTTCCTAGTTATCTATCTTATTCTTACTAATCTCATTTAACTAAACAATGACTTCTCTCAATCTCTTATTAATTGTTTCCAACACTGTTTACATTAGTTGAACTCTTCCATAATTGTTAACTTATTTATTCAGTTGAATCACTAACATTCACTAACCACTTATTCCCATTAATCTAATCTGTATATTTTCAGACGAAGTAGTTTCTACAGTTTCATTACATTTCCATTCCCACTTCCTTTATTTTATTTGTATCACTACCTAGGTTTATTTTGTTGTACAGATATATTTTAATGATCTTGCAAATGAGCAATTTCGGCGACTGCTCTAGTTTACGAAAAATAAAACATTACACGGAGTAATGGAAGTTTCAGAAACCCGCACAGTATGCATACGTTAGCTCAACGAGTGAGGGGAAAAAGACTGACCTACTTATTCGAAGAAAAACAAAAGTGTGTTAAATCAGCAAGAGAAGTGGTAGAAGCAGAAATTGTATTTGTTAACTTCCGCGACAAGAAGCATGGAGTGCTTATTGCACAATGGTTACGACCGCAACGAGAGGGATAAGCGGAAGAACATAATTTCATTTTGTGAGACTTGATATAGTTTTAATGGCCAAGACGTTGTTAAAAATACAATGCAGAAGTTTCCATTGCTCTCTTTCCATCATTTTCTTCATCTGCTATGGAAAGATGGACTATTGTTAGATTTTCCTTTACATTATATTTTGCATTTCCTCTTCATAATTCCCGCCATTCAAGCAGGCTTCATTTTACAAATACAGTGGCTCGTTTACCTTCATTACTTCCATTTAATCAGCTACTGTTATGTGTACTTTTATTTCTTGCGATGTCTACAGAACTAATTTCATAATATGAGCTCCACCGGTTTAATTATGCGGTAACATGCTGAACTCGTACAGCGATGCCGCTTTCTATGCGAGTTAAAATCCCACTTGGTCTGGTTACATGTTCAATTTTTTCCTCTGCGATGTTTTCTTCAAGTGTAAAACGAATGTTAGACAATCCCATGGCTCGAATTTAGCCTACCTCATCAAATATTACCTCGCAATCACTAATACACCGACGAGCAGTACAACGTCATTTAATAATCGAAAAAGAGTAATATTAAGAACAGAATACAAAGTAAGAAATATTTTATTTTTGCCGAGTGAACATGAGGAAGTAACATAGAACAAAGTCAAGCCACCACCACCACCACTCTGTTCAAGAAATTAATATTTTAATTCATGCTGTAAACAAATAGTAATCACTAAAAAAATACACTATTATGTGACCAACACGAGCAAAATTATCATACAGGGTGAGTCAGGAGGAAAGGTACATGGTTTGCGGGGTGATAATATTGGTGATTCTGAACAAAAAAGATTATATGAACATATGTCCTGTTCGTAATGGTTTCGGAGAAAACTAATGGAAATAATGAGGAACGAGAAAAGTGCAGGTGATAGTAAATTCAAACATTGTTACCTTATGTTCTGTATAATTGTACACTTTTCTTTAAAGAACACGTTCAAAAAGTCCACCGTCAACTTCAGTGCACTTTGCAGCTCTTGTAGGCAGCTGCTGTGTTGCTGATCTGAGCTGATTCGGACATTTCATTACTTGAACAAAAGCATGTAAAATGCGAGCGAGAAGTTCCTCCATTGTTTCCACTTTGCGCGTGTAGACTTCGCTCTTAAGCCAACCCCACACACGGTAATCCAATGGAGTAAGGTCGGGTGACCTCGGTGGCCAAGAAATGACTCCACCGCGACCGATCCAACGCCGAGGATAAGTTTTATTGATCCTACTACAACCTAATGTCGTTTTGGTTGTATCCGCATGTGAATGTTGATGGACATGAGACTGACGCCCATGATTTTCAAACAGCTGTATGTCAGATACTGTTAAGAACAGGGCACATGTTCGTATAAACTTTTTTGTTCAGAATGGCCAATATTATCACTCCACACCATGTGTCTTTCCTTTTGACTCACCCTGTATAAGACAACATAGAACGAAGACAAAATGAGACTTGTTAAATACAGACTTCGATAATTTATATTCTTTAAATAAGTATTAAAACATACTACAGAAGAAAGATAAGTGTGATGTAGCGTTTTCGCATCATCCTCACACGTCCGACGTGTTCTTCCTTCCATTTCTTTCTACACTATTGACATAATGCAGCCCATGACTTCACTCAATCTTTGTAATTATATTTTAAGGAATAAAAATTTCAGCATTTACTATTCTATCACTGCTAACAACATTTTAGTTTGTTGTCATATAAACATAAGAAATTGTACGATTGTATATTAGCTACAAGAGTCCTGCGTTTGGTAACTTTGAATACAAGCTAAGTGTACATCGATTACTGTGGAAATAGGAAATTAATGTTGATTGATTATTTCTGAGTTTAATTAAAATCAGATTACGGTAGGCCTAATCATCATTGGTTTATATGGATGCACCACAATTGCCATTGCATTTAAATCCTTTCGTAGTTATCAAGCAGAAAACAGTTCCTAATCAACAACGAAAATTTATCGTCGTCGTCGTCATCGTCATCATCTTCCGTTTCTAGCAGGAGCATAGGCCACCCACAATGTATCTCCATCTGATCATGTTTTCCCTTTCATCATAATTTTCTCAGCAATTCATCGCCTCCAAATTTGTTTTGGCTTTTCTCTACCTCTCTTCCCTTATTTTCAATAGATTAGGCTTAATGCTTTTTCTTAATGTATTATTCTGACAATTTCACTTTCGGTTCTTTATTTCTAATCTGAATTTTTAAATGTTTTCTTCCACAGATCTTTATTTGAGATTTTTCTTTACCATTTGATTCTCAATGTCCTTTGTAAATATTTATTTAAATGCAGTGGACTTGACAGTGTCAATGCCCACTATCCATGGGTAAACATCTGTTCAATTTATTTCCAATAACGTTATTTATATTCGAGGTTTCGCAATAGTATAATAAAAGCGATTTAACGTTAGTATTGAAGATCTTTAATTTAGTACGGTTTAATATTGTACTAACCTACAGACACGGAAGTTCGGCTCTCAAGCAAACATTTTCATGGGGGCAGATAAAGTTATTTTTTTTTTCTTCCACCATGTTAATAATTTCAAAACAAGTGCTTATACAAATTTTGGCCATTCGAGCGCAATAATGAGAGCCCTCCAGAAAGCAAGTTTCCCTGGTATCGTTTACAAAAAGAAAACATAATTTCATGGAAATATTTATTTGAATAAATACAGATATTCTTGAAGTATTTTTCAACATATTTTCCACCGCAAATAAGACTTTTTCATACCACGGGATGAACTTCTGTATCCCTGTGTCGTAGAAGTCTGCCGCCTGTGATCGAAACCAATGTGTGACAGTCGTTTGCACCTCTCTGTTGATTCCACGTATGAGAAATGAGTAGCTTAATATCAAAGACGGACATGTCATCTCCACAGTTTTGATCTAGAGGCAATTTTTTAATTCACAGTGTTCTTTGTAATATTTAACACAATTTATTTCATAAATGTAGTGTTAGAGTTTGCATATGGTTTCACTATAACTGGAAAGAGCATGAAAAATTGTATAAAAAACCACAGCAATCTAAATTTCTATTGAGGTCAGATGTCCATCTTTGATATTAAGCTACTCAAATGCCTTAATTCGGGTGGGGAATATACAGGGTGTCTCTAAATTAGACCGACAAAATTAGGGAGCAGATAGATAACCTTGGTGGAAGCATATTTTGTTAAGGAACCCAAGGGCTGCGAGGCTTCGTTTCAGTGCAAGAAGGCGGGAACGGATGATCACTCTTTTCAGTCCAAAAGGGGTGTGTTATTAATAACTTACTATATCAATCGGCTTGTTTATGTCCGGAGCCCAGTATCATTTGGTATCGATTACAGCACGTTTGTTTACTTCCATTGGTACGACCTCTTGTTATCCGTGTTATTCGTCTACGTAGTTTAGTACTTGTACTGCACTCATTCTGTTGTAATGTTCAGTACAGTTTAATGCGTCGTTGGTTTCGTTTTTCTGTACGTATTTTTTCGTTTGGATTAACACAAAGAATCATGTGACATAGAATCGCTTGTTATTTGCACATACCTACTTACTTTATCCCAACCTGTAATTTCTTCTTGCACTGAAACTAAACGTTGCGGCCCATGGGTTCTTTAACAAAATATGCTTCCACGAAGATTATCTATCTGCTCCCTAATTTTGTCGGTCTAATTTAGAGACACCCTGTATTGTAAATTAGCTCAACAATTGCTGTATCTATTCCAATAAATCTTTCCATGATATTGCGTTTTCTTTTTGTAAACAGCGCCAGGGAAACTTACTTTCTGGAGGGCATTCGTAATTGCGGTCGAGTGGCCAAAATTTGGATGAGCACTTGTTTTGACATTTTTAACGTGGTGGAAGAAAAGAAACAACTTTTTTTATCTGCCCCCATGAGATGCTTGTCAGACTAAAACCTTATCTTCTCCTTCTATATCCACTGGTGATATAGAGACGGTGCATGACAAAGTCACAAGACAGGTCTTGCCTCGTCTACTATGCTCGTAATATATTTTATAATGCACTATACTTTATATGACATGGAAAATAACACGTTCTTGGATACTTACAGCTATGTGCTGTAAACATACTATATATGACTGAAATGGTTCCAGTGTAAGTTACAGAGCTGTTCCCAATCCTGGGAATGAACGTCACTGGGAGCCAACAATTCGCCAGATTACAGACATCTTTGCAGGATCTCGTAAGGTCATGGAAGCATCCAGGGAATAAAGGATGAAAGTAGTACAGCTACAATAAACTAAAAGGCTGCAGTGTATTCGTAGCTCGATAGAGGACGGGCCATTGAAGTAAAAAAGAAGATATGTAAAACACTAAAGAATGACTAGAAAGCACGGATAAAAGGTGTTTGAGACTAGAGCGGACACAAGACGATGAAACATTCACCGACTAGATTTTAAAATTAAAATTTAAAATAATTAAAATTACTTATGTTTAGATCAGGCATGTCAGAAATCAGACTCTGAATGTGCAGTTATGTGCGCGGATCGCCGGTCTGTGAGGACTGCATCATTCAAGGGTTGCTCTTACCAGTTCTTAGCTGGAGGGGTGTACAATAATCTATTCTGCGCTTCGAGGGTTGGATTAAACAGGCATTTGGACATTATAAACACACTTAGCAGAAGGAAAAAAACATGGTTATTATCAGTGTCTATATTTGACAATTGCAATAAAAAAAACTTTAGGCTTACTCAGTTATACTTGACAAAGTAGTGGTTTGTAAAACATAATTTATTAAAATGATTTTTATATAGTATTTGAAGAAAAAGAATATTGCAGTAATTTCGAAACAACAAAAAACGAACACAATATTTCATTTTACGTAGTAGGTACTAATTATTTTAAATAATAGACCCCATTCTTTCATTGTTCGTCAAGTATTATTATTTATTGGGACCATTTGTACACTAATGTTAAAGAAAATATACTCCCAATTAATTACATGCAGTAGGACATTGTGAAGTTTTTACACTTAAATAATTTCCTTGCTGTATGTCAATATAAATTAACATTAATATTAATAAATGATATAAATTAAGCTTAGACTTTAAATTCACATATAGTTTATTTAGAAAACGTTGAGAGCAAGTATCGACAAGTTGGAAGCGTTACTGAAAGAAATTAAAAGTGTAGTTCACAAGCTGTGAAGCGACGATATTCTATTTATGTCAGGTTTAAAGATTTATTAATGTAAGTACATTAGCATAATATAGTGACGTGAGACAGAAAATTTGCCATTATATATTTTTCCAGAAAAATTTTCCGCCTTGCAAATAATTGCTTTCTTCGCTCCTTACAACCCCAAGAGCCTTAATGTAGTCCTCACAATATTCTCATCACCAGGCTTCGAGACTTCGGACCCAATAGAGCAGTTCTATGGGAAATCCGCATAACGACGTACTGAGTATAGTGGTAAAGCGTATAGTGGGTGGGGGTACTGTAGAATGAATGCCAACGAATACGCAAAGAAAAACGCTCTGGATTTGAAGGTTCTAACGAATAATTTAGTTTTCATACAAACCTATTTTCAAACTGTGTCTGAGACTATTACACAGTTAGAAAAGTCAGAGCAAGAGATGTCGGAAGGCCTCAAATTAGTTGAGGAAATGACACAGAGAATTAATGAGACATTAAGTACACCGCTTACTGAACGTGTAAACAGAAGTGAAAATCAATTTTATGTAACAATAACGGATATGGAACATTGTGTAATGTAAACAGCAAATTAGTGGACATAGAGTCACCCGAGAATAAAGGACTGTCTCTTACAGACTGCAATGATGTTAGGTTTTTTCGTTTTGCTCCTATCACGTCATGCGACGTAGAGCGCAGCTTTTCACAGTACAAACTTTGGCAGATAACCGAAAAAGATTTATGTTTGAGACACTGAGAATGTATCTTGTAGTAGGTACATTGCAATTCGGTACTGTAACTGCACTTTCTAAAGACGACCAATAGGATAAATGAAAAAATTAAAATTGCTACATGCTTATTTCCACCATTAACACTGTGTATAATTAAACACAAATGTTCATAAAAGACAGGGGAATAAATACTTTCCACATTATTTTCACATTGTCATTGTTTAATGTATATTTACTTTCAGAATGCACATGTGTGTGTGTGTGTGTGTTTCCTTATACTACCGTACTCCACTCTATATAGCAACTTTGTTACCTCAACATATCTCTACATACCAGCAGCGAGTCAACAACCTATAGTGCATGAACAGTAAACTTATTGTATCGGGTCCAAAGTCTCGAAGCCTGCTCTTAACTTACAGTACCAGCTTATGAAATGAAAGTCGTAAGTCGTCTAATCTTTGATGGCTGTTATTACAGACTCTAAAACAACGCCAATGTCAAGTTCGTTTTCCCGAGAGTACTGATTAACTTTACTAATCTGATCTAAACTGTTACAACACTATTACCTCGACATGGGCTGATAAAAACCTTTCATTTTAAAATAATTATTGTTGGCTGAGGAAAACATTATAACAATTATGTTATATGATTCAGAATTTCCCTTCTTCGTTATCTGTGAACTCCTCACTTTATTTATCATAACTCATTCACAGACAGCCAAATCAGTACCCGTACTGAAACTGAGTTACTGAAACAAAAGCTGATATGCTGTTGCAGGTCTGTATAGCCCTGTCGCGTTCCCCTCCAAGGCGAATCACTCCCTCCAGGTAAGGGAATAGAAAGTGCACATCGCACAGAGACTATGCACAATGTGAGCGACTGCACAATGTGCAGGGTTTTGACATGTCTGGTTTAGATTATCAAGAAGTCAGAAGTCTAATATGTATTAAAGGGGAAGTACATTAGCAAAGCCTAAACCAGGGTTATAAAAACAGTTATTAAACATATGGTACCGACTTTCATGTACTAAATATAACTTACGAGTCTATATCAATCAAGAAGACCCACGATAAAACACGGCCTGTCTGAGAGTACGGCAGATAAAGTTAAAATTCTCTATCTCATCTCCCATCTCAGTCAGTCACTCTCTCTGTCTCATTCTATTGCAGACTCTGGTCTCACAATTTCCATCTCTCTTCCCCACCACTATACCAGCACAATTTTCATTGTAAATACAAGAAGATAAGTTCCAATCAGAAGCGCCTACAAATCGGATTTAAACTAACGTAAAGCTATACAATATTTGATTCATGACGGAAGCAACTCTCAGTTTTTGTTCAGCCGAATAAATACGTTTAGAATAAAACAGCTCATGCATGCACAATGGTGAATGTAATTCTAACGAATCTGCTAACAGAAAACAAGGGATTCCTGGAGAGTCCTATCAGACCAATGATATTTTCCCCAGTTTGAAATTTAAAATGCTACTGTATATTTTTTTATTCTTCTGAAATATACCCATAAGGTAAGCAAATATGTAGCACGAACAGTTTTATTTATGAACGATAATAACCAATATGTAGAGTCCACAGTGTGTTTATACAGTACATAACGAAAGAAATACGTCGGTTCTACATAAATCTCGGTTTAGTGAAATTTGATAGTGTCTGTGCAAAAGGACATGCAGGTCACAGAATTTCCAGCATTTTCGTTGATGAAATCGCAGCAATACACATAATATGTATAATTAAAGTTATCATTAAATCTAAGAAAATAATAATACCAGTAACACTAAATAGATAGTTATATTACCGGTTGTTCTTTATGGTTGGGAAACTTGGACTCTCACTTTGAGAGAGGAACATAGGTTCAGGTTTTTGAGAATAAGGTGCTCAGGAAAATATTTGGGGCTAAGAGGGATGAAGTTACAGGAGAATGGAGAAAGTTACACAACACGGAACTGCAAGCATTGTATTGTTCACCTGACATAATTAGGAACATTAAATCCAGACGTTTGAGATGGCAGGGCATGTAGCAAGTATGGGCGAATCCAGAAATGCATATAGAGTGATAGTTGGGAGATCGGAGGGAAAAAGACCTTTGGGGAGGCCGAGACGTAGATGGGAATATAATATTAAAATGGATCTGAGGGAGGTGGGATATGATGATAGGGACTGGATTAATATTGTTCTGGATAGGGACCAATGGCGGGCTTATGTGAGGGCGGCAATGAACCTCCGGGTTCCTTAAAAGCCAGTAAGTAAGTAACACTAAATAGATAAGTTTAAGTTCTACCTTAGAAGAGGGGATTCGATCCGGCATCGGAACTGGATTCCGGTGTGGCTTTGTGGATAAAGCGTCAGCAGATAGAGCTGAAAACCTGGGTTCGAGTCCCGGTGCCGGAGAGAATTTTTCTCTGTTCTATCCATTCTTCATCATACGTTAAACTTTACCTAATGAAACTTCTTACTCAATTTCTCAGTTATATGCAGAAACAATCAAGTAATTTTCTATAGATAAAACATTTTGTATAGAATTTTTGTGGTGACAATACGAACATTAATTTTGAGGATTAGACAGGCAGGGAAAAAAATGTTTTCACAAAACTTAAAAGTGGTCTGCATGAAAACATAGAAGGCGTTGGTTGTCAGACACGTGTTAGACACTACTTGCAAACAACTGCCGATAGACTGAGCTTGTGATATCAAAGCCAACGTATTGAACATTATTACGAATGTCTCTATTTATACTGTGTGAGCAGAAAGATTAACCTTCCTATTATGTTCGAAACTTTGTCACACATGTTGTGAATGGATCAGTTTGACCCAAGATTTGAAAAATGGATATAATAGTAAAATATCTTCTTTTATTTAAGCCTTGGTTCAAAAAAAGCATATAATATCCTATTTTCCAATGTGTGAACACAAAATAATTACCAATTTGGATAATTTCGAGGGAAAAATTGTTCCGGAGCCGGGTATCGAACCCGGGACCTTTGGTTTAACGTACCAGTTCCCGAGTAGCTCAGTGGTAGAGCGTTGGTACGTTAAACCAAAGGTCCCGGGTTCGATACCCGGCTCCGGAACAATTTTTCCCTCGAAATTATCCAAATCAACTTTACAGGGAGTTATACCTGAAATCTTGATTTGCGAATTACCAATTTATTCTATGCAAATGTTGCAATAGGCCTAAAATATTTGCATGATCTTGGCAGAGGAACGCTTTACACCTAGTGCATTTTTATAGTAATTTGGTCTTTCTTCGGTCTACATTTCTTTTTGTTGCACTTTCTTCTGAACTCGTTCCTGGAACATTTTCCAAACTTAGTTTTATCTTCTGAGGCAGGCTTCTTGTCATCTTTTTTTTTTTCTCGCATTGCTTGTGTTAATTGTAGGCCTAGTCCAATTCCTTCAGGAACAATCTTCATTTGTACAATTTATTTGGATTGTACTCGCATGAACATATAATACATAAACATTTATTCCTGCAATATCGAGTACATTATAAAACACACAATCAGACGATCTTTTGGTGCTCCTTTTGCAAGAGTAGGTACTGGCACGTTTATCCGTGGTGTCAATTCCTCCCTTCGTTTTGTTGTAATGTAATATGATTTCAGGCTTTCTGTGCTCTTCTGAACATAGACTGCAGTCGTGATGCACTGTAGACAGCAAAATCACTGATTTATTCTTCTAAGACACATACGACCCCATAGTTACGTCGGACTGAAATCCGAAAATGGTTGGACACCCTGGTCTCGTGCAGTTCAGCTGCATATCTTATGGTTTGTTTTTTCTCAGAGTTCTGACTAACGTTATATTCCTCTTGAGACGTTCCTCGGCCAAAATATAATAATCTGTGGTGCTACAGCCTACGAAGGGCCAAGACCGACCAGCCGGCTGCCGGCCTCACGGCCACATGGCGAAGCAGAGGTGAACGATCATCCAACCAGAATGGAGGTATCGTGTGGTTAGCATGATGAGCCCCCCAGCCGTTATAGCTGGTTTGCATAACCGGATTTCGCTACCTATCATAGCTCCCCAAGTGCATCACGATGCTGGGTGGGCACCGGTCCCATACATTGGCCGAAATTTCATGTGAAAATTTCTTCCCTAATGAGGACTCGAACCAGCGTGCATTCCGTAACGCAAGTCCTAGGCAGGATGCCTTAGACCACGACGCCACGGCGTGGGACCTGCCAAAATATAGCCGGTAAAAAAAATTGTCCGTGGTGATGTTTCGATAAGCCTTTTCAATGCTACCAACATTTCTGCCTTGGTTTGTTTCTCGTGGTCCACTTTCTGACTTTGCTTTGCACACTTTTGCTGCGCAAACATATTATGCTGTTTTTATATCACAATTTTATACCACACTTGGCTCTGGATTTTGAAAGTGTGTACTGGCGGAAGGGACATTTGTCTCGAAATGGCACCAACTGCTCATATACTGTGACATCTTGGTAGGGTAAGAACATTTTTGACATGTAGAAAAAAGATATAATAGCAGCCAATTTATCATGACGTCATCTAACTGGTAGAACTGATTTGTTGTCAAACCTGAGAAACCTGCTAGTAGTATGAAAAAATTGAAGTGATACTGTTGCACAGAAAATTATACGTACTGTCCCATAGTTCTTGAAGTGATTATCCAGCAGATCTGTACACACCGGCTAATATCAGTGTGAGTGAGTGAGTGAGTGAGTGAATGAATGAGATTGTGAGAGTGTGTGAGATTGTGAGAGTGTGTGTAAGAATGAGTGTGTGAGTGTGTGTATGTAAGAGTGAGTGTGTGAGAGTGAGAGTGAGTGTGAGTGTGTGTGTGAGAGAGATAGTGTGAGTGTGTGTGTGAGTGTGTATCGGAACACAACAACAGTACGTAACTCATAATTAAAATCAAAATCCGTGACTGGGTCTAAATGACCAAAACACAATAGATGTGTCAAAGTAAAAATTATGACGAAATACTATGTTTTTGTGGCTAAAAGTAATAGGAAATATTCCTAATGATGTTTTTTAGGATTACTCAAAGTCCTGTCACATTATCGCTGTTTTTGTAGGTTTTGTGTTAATTTTAGTAAATGCAATGGGTCATTTAGACCCATTCGCAATAGGAAGGTTAAAAGAGTTTTGTCAGTTTTTTAATGCAGAACATCTCACGCAAAGACACGTTCGCTTTCTCTGTTCAGAGCTATAGAGGGGGGGGTAATATTAGACGTTGTGCATTGTTTCAGTCATCTACTCACCGAAGCTTATTTATGGTTCATCCGCAGCCAGCTAAGCGACTTTAATACCCAAATAAAGAAAACAGAAGGCAGTGAAACTAGTGTTATGGAAGTTATAGCATTACTGAAGGACACAAATAAAAAATGAAGACGATGAGACGAACATGTTCCAACTTTCAGTGTTAAATCATTTCTGGATCTAACTTAGATGCTAAATAATATAAAATAATTAATAAAATCCTTTTTTATTTATTCAATCTTCCTCAACTTGGTCAGGTTTCCAAAGACAAAGAATGTTAAACAGTAACATTTAAGATGACATTAAAATGTCTTACAAGAAATTGTTTACAATAAACTAAAATTTACAGTAGATAATATTTCACATAAGGAAAATTTACAGTAAAATAAAAAATACAGATAAAAATAGAATGAATAAATTCAATTTCAATTCAAATACAAGTGTCGCCGTAAAATCTGCAGAGAACCCTTCAAGGCTATAATAGAAATTTCCTTAATTGTTGTTGTTGAGACTCCAAATTTATGACAGAATGACACGAATTGTTTTGTTATGGTCCCTCTAGCGCCCACCATTAATCCGATGACTTCTATATCCCTGAGTTTATATGAAGTTCTGTAATAAGGGATAGTTGGTTCATAAATTGTCCTTTTCTTTAGATTAACGTCCTCGGGTTGATTCTGATGCGTCTCGAATCTGATGGTTGGATCCAGAATATAAACCTTTTGTCTCTCCAGGTTTAAATATTATAATATCAATACGCCGATGACTTCCGGTATCCGCTATTCCATGGACTTCTTCATAGGCAGTGTAGCCATTGCACTTAAGGCATGTTGCGATTACAGACCTGATCTTGTGATGCTTGCTGTTACGAAGAGTTTCACCAAATGGGCATGAACCCAAGACATGAGCCAAAGTTTCAATTTCACTGTGGCATCGCCTACTGTCTTAGTTTATTAGCCTAACGAATTATACAAATAAAAAACATTAGGTCATATTGACAATGGTAATGTGACTAGCGCTTTCGCCGTATGTAGCATCATCAGGTCTAAAATAATAATATACAGGTTGTTTCAAAAATACGGGGCATGATTTCAGTATGTATTTCCCACATGTAGACAATCAAAATAGTTCATTACAACATGTGTCCGCAAATGCTTCATTTCCGAGTTATGGCCTTCACAACATTGAAATTCACCGGAACGTTTTTCTTTCCGCAGGTCGTTGCCGTCAAAGGAGACATTAAGAGGGCACTCTGACAGTTCATTCCGAGGCGAAGGTTACATTCAGTGTTGTGTAGGCGTTAGACTGTACGACATGTATTCAAATCAAGAGCTGGCAGAGATACACTTCATGTACGGTAAGGCGGACGGCAATGCTGCGCTGGCTCGTCGTTTGTACTAGGAGAGGTACCCACAGCGACAATGTCCAGATCGGAAGACATTTGTACGTCTCCATTACCGTCTGTGCGAGTATGGAAAATTTAACTCTCCTGATTTGGGAAGGGGACGACCAAGATCTACAACTCCAGAAGTACAGGAGGAGATTCTGGAGGCTGTGAACATGAATCCTTCTATCAGCACACGAAGAGTAGCGTTGCAAGTCAATGTTCCTCATACGACTGTCTGAAGACTGTTGAAAGAGTATCAATTGTATCCTTATTATTTGCAACGTGTACAGGCCCTGTCACCAGCAGATTACCAGCTCTTGATTTGAATACATGTCGCACAGTCTAACACCTACACAACACTGAATGTAACCTTCGCCTCGGAATGAACTGTCAGAGTGCCCTCTTAATGTCTCCTTTGACGGCAACGACCTGCGGAAAGAAAAACGTTCCGGTGAATTTCAATGTTATGAAGGCCATAACTCGGAAATGAAGCATTTCCGGACACATGTTGTAATGAACTATTTTGATTGTCTACATGTGGGAAATACATACCTGAAATTATGCCCCGTATTTTGAAACACCCTGTATATCAATATTATGAACATAAAAAGATGAACAGTGTGCAAATATAGTATAGACTATTCATTACTTACATTCAAAATATTGAAACCTACTTTTGTAAATAATTGCACATCCAAATAATTGGTTTTGCTCGCAATTCTGTGTTTGTGTAGTCAGCCATATGACATTGTTTTTAAACAATAATTTTATAATCTTCAACATATTGTATACTATATTTGCAGACTGTTCATGTTTATGTTCATAATATTGATCGCCTATATGTTATTCTTTTAGACCTGACGGTGCCACACACAACGAAAGCGCTACTCATGTTACAATTCCAACTATAACCTAATGTTTTTTATTTGTATAATTCATTAGGCTAATAAACTAAGACAGTTATTGAAGGATTTTATCAATTATTTTATATTATATATTTAACTTGTCGGACCAATAATGTCTCTTAAATTTAGATGCTAAAGATTCAGTGATTTCTTTCTTTTTCAAAAGTGAACGAGTTCTATGTATAATATGTGCCAAAAGGAGCCTACATTAACAACTGGAACAAATCATATCATTTATAAGGCTGTGTGTATGGTTTTCTGGAAGCTAAAGGAAAAATTATCGCGATAGGAATAACTAGAAGAAACCTGTGTTTAAATAAAAGAAAAGAAAAAAAGAGTTCAATGAAAATCTTCTCTTCAATCAAATGGCTTTCCTGAATGAAGTGCAGGAATCTAAGAAAGAAGGATGGAAAGACAAACTTTGCCATGAAAACTGGGTTAATCTCTGCAATGAATGCGAGAGTCCGGAACAGTATTCTCAATTATAGAAAACATCTGTAGATATGTTTTTGCAATTCCATCTAACAATGTAAATTTTGAGAGGATATTCTCCTTCATGAATATTCAGAGGACAGAAGAAAGAAATAGACTGAAAATGAGAACACTGGAAGCAATCTTCCTTGTGCGGAATTTTATCGGTTGGTGCCAAAGGATAGAGAAATTTTGAAGACATGTGGGAACAGTGACAAATTCTGCGCATATGCCGGTGTACTGGTGTAAAGGTATGTGCAATAATTAATAATGTACTGTAACCAGCAATTGTACTTTTGCATGACGCATGATTCATGAAAAATGTCCCGGTTTTTGAATTAGAAATTCTGGCCACTCTAACTTTATACGTATTTAGACGGAAATCATCCTGTATACATACCCAACTTTTCTACAAAAGAGCGCTAAATTTCTGCTAATATTTTCCCTTTCAATGCTGAGATTTATTGAACTTCGAATTAGGTATTTTGCTTGGTGGTAACACAAACCGTTCGTGCGAGTCATATACTGTATATCACCGTGTATATTGCAATCGACGCGTTTCACAAGTCATACTGCAAACTTACCTCCACGACACCCACACATAAAGTTTGATGTGGAGGACATGGCCTACTTGAGAGCAGAATAAATAAATCCAGAGGATATCTGCTCCGCCATCGAGTGAAATCTCCACCCTGTCAGTTTGCATTAGTCATGTCGCATATTGACAACAAGCTGCCCGCCGGAAACAACAGGAAGTCCACCTGCACAGAAGCTCCAGTTGCCCACTCCCCGTCCTCCAAGGCTCAAGTCGATATCATGGATGGCTGTGATAATTTATTAGCAGCAGTTAGAAAAACTGGTCTCCTCAATACCGGCCATATTAGGGTTGCCTGCGTTGTGAAAAATTTAAATTTATTACACCAATTTTAAAGCCTTCAACCTGTACACATTCGTATTACTTGCACATTTAAAGAGCAAGAAGTAGACACAAGTGAGTCGGTGATCTCGGCTCTTTAATGAACTTCGCGTTAACAGGTTTCCAGTTTACATAGATAAACCGCCATCAGAGATGCTTTATTTATTAAAACGTTTATAATAGTGAATCCACTGCCAGCCAAGTTTGTTTACTGTAAACATGCCATCGTTCATGCTAGCGCTATCTGAATGGATTGCATCGGCCAAGTTCTACAAATTAGTTGAACACACACACATCCTCATGTTATCGTGTTCAAAACAAATTTACTCTACCTGTGTGTGGGTGTGTATTTGAGGTGCATAAGTACAAAACCCATCTCTAATTATCACTGAACAACAAATTTTTACTTTTTGTCTTGCTCCGAAATAAAAATACGTGAATATTACTAATATGTGTGTCCTAAATCTGAATTTAAAATTCAAATTGCCTCGTCACGTACCATTTTCCGGGGAAAGTGAATTGCATTTTTTATGACTATTATACTTTTACTACGTCATACTACTTTTGACCAATAAAACGGTACGAAAGGACATCTTTCAACCAATCATGGCTGCTTATCGCACAATTTTATCGCGTCCCTAGCATTTGTTTAATTTTATTGCGTCCCTAGCATTTGTTTATTTTTATCACTACCTTAGCATTTGTTTCTTTGTTTACCAACATTTCAAACTGCATTGGTCTGGACGTCAAAAAAACAGAAAATACAAACCACTCCAGTCCATACACAGCACTTTCAAATATGATTCGCAAGAACAAGAATTCATAAAGATCACTGGTCATATCTTCCCTGAAACCCTATTTACAAATAAATGAAGAGCACCATTCGGAAATCCTGAATAAGTTGAGGAATACACCATGTACATCAACGAGTTCCACTTCTTTCACGCACACGTCCAATATATCAACTGAACAACCAATCACTAAAACATTCAAATTTGGAAATTGTACATTCAATAACTGTTCCTTTTAAAATTATTCATGTTTTTTTTTTTTTTTTCATCATCGTTAATTAAAACTTTTCTTGTTTATTTCATCATCCCTAATTAAAATTTTTCTAACACTTATTTATATTATTTAGGTTATGTTATAGCTTCTGCTATATGATATTATGGATAGTCACGTATCAGAGATTGTTTAATATACTAAGATCTATTGAAAATCATGTCAAGTGACGTTGATTACTGGGATCCGGATAATTGAAGCGGAATGCAACTGTTTTAATAAAAATGAAACTGAATCAATAAAGCCTTCTTGACTAGTAACCCTCCACAGAGTTCAATGAAGATTCCATAGTTGGCACAACTGATAACAAGAAAACAGCTAATCATAACACACTACTGCCATCTAGCGTAAGTTAATATTTGTAACGTTGAGATGGTACAATAATACATTTGAAGACAGTTGTATTTTCGTAAGTCAATTAATATTTTATTGTATTGGAGTATTTCGTTACTTCTAATATATTCATATATTTTCTTCTAATCGTGTAATAATCAATTAAATCCCACTCGAGTTTTGATTTTCTCTAGATAAATCAAAACCTCTAGTGAGATTACTGTTGATAAAACTTCTTTTTCTTTTATTTTTCGCTGCTAGAAGACATTATTACAAACAGCCCTAGTCATTTTAATGAAATTGAGTTAAGGACACATTTTCTACTATTTCAAATGTTTATAGACTCCAAAAATGACGCATGTCAGGTGGAATAGCCACAAGGATAAACACCAGTTGTACGGAAACAGCTGACATGTGTTGTTCTATTTATTTTTATTGTTCTTCTGAATAATAACAATTTTGACAAGGGTTGTTTTTGTAATAATGTCTTCAGTAACAGACTAGGATTCAAAAATGTATACTGGATACAAAAATTATCTTACATAGTTTAAAACACAAACAACACAACAACAATAAAATATTTCATGTGTATAATGAGAAAAATCTCAGAATTTGAAATAACCATTTAAAAGGATTTTCTGGATGACTTCCGATTTTAGCTAGACCCAGGACTGTCTTTTACAAGGAACCAATAATAGTCTGCAAGCATGCTGTATGATGATCTTCCTTTACATCGCCTTTTCATTTCAGATATTTCTTGATGAAATCTTTCCCCATGCTCGTCACTTACCGCTCCAAGGTTAGGAGGAAAGAAATCCAAATGAGAATGTAAAAAGAGTATTTTGAGAATTACACCCCATTTGCACACATGCACTTAATATAGTCTGCACAAATTCGATGTAGTTGTCTGCCCTAGAATTTCCAAACAAACATTTTTTAAAAAGCGCCATGCCATTCTTTCTGTGACGGAACATTTTTCCTCAAACAAAATATCAGCCATAACTTTTCGAATTTGTGGACGGATGAAAATGCCTTCTTTTAATTCGCCTTCACTCAAAGTGGTAAACTTTTCTTTTACATACTGAAAACCACACTCTTGTGTGTTCATTGCGTAGACCTCACTTTGAACTGTTACGAAATTTACTGAATAGAAGGGACCAATATCTGTTTATTTATTAGAAGTGCAAAATAACATGCCAACAACCATAATGATCTAGAAATAGGTCATAAACTCATAAACTGCATTAGCTTTTGTTTTGGTTTACAATCCTCCCCCTCCAACCCGCGCCAGAGCGCTTATCAAAAGGTGTAATCATAGTATATCTTAAAAACCTTACGCGATACGAAGAAAAGAGATGCATTTTCGGATTCAGCGCACACCAAACCATAACGGACCTATTGTTTTAAGTCGGAGCAAAATTCTTGTTGTTTAGATATCTTCGTACCATTTTCTAACTACATACCCTGTCGACCTAGGTTCTCTTTTAGCAGAGGATTAAAATATTACATTACAATACAAAGTCGGAAAGTGCTTTTTACAAATTCGAGGAAAAGCTTTAAAAACGAACAGAGCGAGTTTTTCAATTTCCGAGATTTTGTAATGCACTTCACAAACGTGAATTGTACATCATTTTTTGCACAATCACATTTTTGAAATTGCAAACACAATATATTTTGCATTGAAAGTTTAGAGCAATATTATCCCAAAGCCTTCGCAAAACTATACTGGAAGTAATGGTAACAAAGTAACAATAAGTGCACTGTAATGGGTCTATTTCAGTATACAAATATGACTTTTCAGGAATAGCTCCTTGTAAAGCTGAGTTGGATAATTTGAAGGGAATTATTCCAGGGCCGGGTATCGAACCCAAGACCTTCGGCTCAGCGCGCCGATGCTCTACCGACTGAGCTACCCAGGAACTACCAGACCCCCGGTCAATTATTCTCTTTTATATCCACATACCTCAAGTCGGTTGACAAGACGTCAAAGACCTAGCATTGAGTGCACCCTTTCAGTATAGTTTTATGTTTTGAAGAGTGGTTTCCCTAGCAACAAGTTTCTGTGTTGGAATTCTAACTTTCAAAGCTGTAAATACAACAAAAAACACGATCGTGTAAAAATGTATTTATCTTTCCCATAGATTGAACATGTGTTTCTTGTTTTATGCTTTCTGTGCTTTCAGTAGAGATCCTGCATAGTGCATAGCCAAGGACTCTCGCTCCTTGGAATTGTGTAATATTAGTTCAAAATTCTTACAAGACTGACAATGGAACTTGATAGTAACGATAATAAAATTAAGACAATGCATGATGTATAGTAATCCAAACGTTTAGTGCATGGATTTCATAGGCAACAAACACTGATTGAAATGTGGGCGAGTTCAGAGTGTAATTCATGTGGTAAAAATATGCTGGAAAAGTATTTTGAAAGTATTTCTGCTTCAAATTATAATCATCATAACCACAATCAACATCTTCATTATTAAATCATTAGCCCTTGAGGAGTGTCCGATTCCATTAGGCATTCAGTATGCACTGTATTTGATAGGCAGGGTTGCCAGATTAAAGAAACACAACCGTCGTACAAACTTATGAAAAATGTCGTACTTCAGCATAAAATTGTCGTATATTTCTCACCCTACAATTTTTATAGATAGTACGTACAAAAATATTGTACTTACTTACTTACTGGCTTTTAAGGAACCCGGAGGTTCATTGCCGCCCTCACATAAGCCCGCCATTGGTCCCTATCCTGAGCAAGATTAATCCATTCCCTATCATCATATCCCACCTCCCTCAAATCCATTTTAATATTATCCTCCCACCTACGTCTCGGTCTCCCTAAAGGTCTTTTTCCCTCCGACCTCCTAACTAACACTCTAAGCTTATATGCATTTCTGGATTCGCCCATACGTGCTACATGCCCTGCCCATCTCAAACGTCTGGATTTAATGTTCCTAATTATGTCAGGTGAAGAAGACAATGCGTGCAGTTCTGTGTTTTGTAACTTTCTCCATTCTCCTGTAACTTCATCCCTCTTAGCCCCAAATATTTTCCTAAGCACCTTATTCTCAAACACCCTTAACCTATGTTCCTCTCTCAAAGTGAGAGTTTTCCTAAGCACCTTATTCTCAAACACCCTTAACCTATGTTCCTCTCTCAAAGTGAGAGTCCAACTTTCACAACCATAAAGAACAACCGGTAATATAACTGTTTTATAAATTCTAACTTTCAAATTTTTTGACAGCAGACTGGATGATAAAAGTTTCTCAACTGAACATAACAAATAACACATAACACTAAAAAGAAAAGTGGTTCATAGGCCTATTTATAATTATACCACCAAATTTTTGTTCAACTTAAGAATATTACTAATTATTGTTCACATCCACAATGAAATTCAACATTCAAATAAATCACCATTTCTTCATCAACACTGTCAACTCTGTAAAGCATACACGATGACGCTTGGTCAGGAACATCATCATTATACTGAAAGTCAGCAGAAACTTGCTTTTGGCCAGCGGAATGGCAGATATTTTATACCAATCAATGCTTCTGCTGATAATTATATCAAATTAATCTAGCTGCAGTCGATTCAAATCCGACACTGCTATAAAATAGGCGTGTTATACTTCTTAATCCTACTGCGATACTATTTCATTTACAAAGGACTTCCATTGCCGAATATATAAGGAAGTCAGGAGATCTCTGAACTCGTATTATCTTGCACAATCGCTTAGTACATGAAAACTAGAGCCGAAGATGACCAATTATGACTTGCATAGCAAGTGTAGCCACCATATCGATTTTCAAAGTATCTTTTATCCCTTTAAAGAATTTTTTTCATATTATTCAACGACATTCTGAATGAAGAAAACTTGTCTAAAAAGGGACGAATTAACCTTCGATTTTATTTTAATTATAAACCAACATTTTAAGTTCCAAAATAATTTTGTTCCGTCATTAAAATAGTCGTACAGAATTGTGTGCGACATAGAGTTCGGTCGTACCTCGACTATAGTCGTACGTATGGTAACCCTGTTGATAGCTATATGCTTAAGTGAATAGCCAAGATCGAGGGACAGACAGAGCAGAAAATATATTCATACCAGGTTATCGCAAATGATAGCAGCACATCGTGTTGATTTATATAGGGTTTCAGATAAATGTCCTTGTATAGTTCATCGCGGAATTTGATAAAGAGGAGTTGTGTGCTTTACGATCCCGCTGCTTGCTGCCCCTCAGACCCTTCTGATACGTGTGAACGTAGTGGCCCCCTGAGACGAGCACGATGCAGTTACGGAACTAAAAGCTCATATTTACAATTAAATTCTAATATTTTTTACGGTCAGTTGCACCTACAGGCGAAACTTTATATTACATAAATTAGAAGCCAAGGCAGCGATATTTTACTACTTAATTATCTTATTATTCCCAGAACATGAATTTATCAGCAATCGAAAAGTATTGGGAATAAATTTGAATATGGAACAAAAAAAAGTTTCCTTCCCAGGCAGGATTCGAACCACGAAAGTCTTAGTTACCAGCCTATAGTGCTCTGGAGTGAACAAGGCTCTGAAATCAGCTACAAAGGTCGGTCCGGTTTTTTTGCCACTACTGTACAGTTGAGGACAGAAAAACTTTCCGATCGAATAAATTCCATCTTCTATTCGAAATACTTCGGCTAGAAAAGCATGATTCACAATAGTAACCTACTCCTTATCTTACCGGTATATGTAATTCATCTCTAACGAGAATATATAAAATGTACTTGTGACAGCAATTTTACATCTTTTCTCATGGCGCAAGTGGTTATAACACCAATGGGATAGGCAGCATAATAGAAACTTGTAAAGTGTTCAAGTCTCATTATCTTCTTTCATTTCCGTTTTTTATTTAAAAAATGGGATATATGAATGTGTTTTAATTAGTTTTTAATACATCACGAAAATGCTTTTTGGTTTTCATGGGGATTATATCTTTAATAAAAAGCAGGAAATATGACCCTGTTTTAATTTGTTTGTAAGAAGTATAGGCTATCTTCTTATAAATGTGTGATATCTACTCTTTTCACGAAATCAACAGATTGAAGTATTAAATCGTCTGCTTTGTGAGATAAAATATAACGAAATTAGGACAAAATATCGTGTTTTTGCAAGTTAAGTAAGTTAATGGTATAATAGGAGAAACTCGGCTAATTCCGCAGTACGCGTAATTCCGCAGTAGTGCATATATGATTTTACTGCGGCTTTACAATAGCGTAAACGTAAGTTTTGAGAGGCTGTCAACAGGAGGCATGTCCTCTGCAGTGCTATAGAAAAAAATCAAGAATATTGGTCAACACCTCTGTGGGCAATACAGTGAAACATCGAAAGTTAGCTGTTTTTGTCTTTTGTTACACAGCTGTGAAGAAAGTGAGCATTGTTACATATAAATTGTTCATTTTATATTACTTTCATAATGTATTTCATAACTATTTAGTACTGCGGAATTAGCCAAGTTCTATTGCGGATTTATGCGCACTGTTGCGAAATTACCCGAGTTGTTCTTTTTCAACTGTAATGTAGGTACAACTAAATGTATTTACATTTTAATAGGTCTCTTTATCTCGTTTGGTAATGAAAGGTTTCGTCCATATCTATATACCTTGATAATATTTTTCAATAAACATTTTGATAAAAATATGATAGATTTACTTCTTAATATTGCGGAATTAGCCAAGTTTCCCCTATTATGTTATGCTTATTATATTTCAGAAATAAATGACTGAATACATAATTAACGCATCATAAAAGAAGAGTAGCCTAAATCTTAAATATGAAATAAATAAAAAGCGGTTAGTCATTAGGATTCGAACCATTTTCAGTAGTACCTTGAAAGCTTTTAAGTTACAAATCTAGCATTTTCGTTACGAGGTACCACAATGTCTGCGACAGTTTCCTCAGCGAGTGATACAATACCTTAAAACAGATAAGAACAACACCCTAAATGATATATACCCAGATTGCTCGGCCTTATAGGCTTTGACGATAACTTTTGTCAGGCTTACTATGCTGCCATCTAGTTGTTACATAAGGAGTCACGTCATAACTCCCATTTGAATTGCATTAGCGACTGTTCTGCCATCTCGTGTTCGTTTACGGCGGACGGGTGGTGATCCTGGCGGTTGTTCTCTTCGATGTGCTACCGATTATAACATAGGGATGAGCTATATATGATCTAGGACAATACATTACTCTAAGAGGTTAGACCCATTTTCCCACAGAAACGCTCACATGTAATCCTCGCTGGAAACGAAGTGAGCCGATGTTGGTGATTGAGTACTTTTTCAGGTATAAGACAGCGGCAAGTTTTTGTGTCGTAAGTTGTACATTTACTGTCTTTTTTTAAATAGATAATCAGATTTTGCTTTGTATGATTTTAGTGCCATTCTTCCAGATTTGACGTCATTTTTTGTTTCGAGCCATTGTTAATTTTATTTATGCTTCATAAGGTAAATGTAATGTTAAGCAGAGCATAAACATTTTCACAACACAGTACAAACAAATAATAATAATAATAATAATAATAATAATAACAATAATGATAATAATAATATTATATCATCATCATCATCATCATCATTGAATCATACTACATTATATCACTATCTGAATTCTAAATTAGAACACAATTAAATCGAATGTATCTGTCCTAAATTGTTAACAACTGCTAAATTACTCGTAAAAAGTATAGAGACGACTTTCACTTTATTATCTTTTGGATCCTCAAAACGTAACCTTTACGGTGACATCTAAAGCCTCATTATTTCTCTACGATTTCGTCTGTTTCTTCTTACACAGAGCATAGTCACCGCTTATTACACAGTAAACGATCCGTTGGAAGAAACTCTCTAAATCCGTTCTTGTGTACAAGATGTTCTGAGAGAGAATTTTAATGAGCCAGTGAAACACGATCAATCCGACGAGATAGGATTCAATATAAATGCAGGCTTAAAGGTACGGCCAGAATTCCTGAGGTTCTAATTCCCTGAATTGATTCCCATAACCATTACTTAATACTCACGAATAAGTCTTAATCAAGATCTTTTATCGACGACCTCAATAGCAGGAAGGGAGTGACACAACCGAAACCTCCTGACTATCTCTCAGTGAAGATAAATATTTAGACAACTTTTACAACTCGAGAAAGGCGCCTTCTGCCATAATCCAACTAATCATGCTAATGGTTTCAACTTAAAAGGGAATGAAGTTGGATTCTCTCCCTGTAGTCTTGGAGATCATGGACTCACTTCTCTTGACGCGACGCGGAAAATTTGAATCCTTAGGATATGTGCACACAGGCGACAGATTGGTGGATGACATTTTTGTCGTTAACCTTTCTGGCTGGCAACTGTACGACAACAGTGAAAGACAAAACTGTCACTGTGATCCTTTTACGCTATCTGGCCGCGCAAAATTCAATTCAATATTAAAATGATGTACAAACATTAAAAAAAAATTTGTACTTATGTTAAGCATTTTACTTATCCATATCGACATGATTCGAAATCATTTTAGGCTTAATATTAACTCTCTATCACATATATATGTATTCCATAGGCAGTAACACTGTAGGATTTCAGGTCTTCATCACTGCATGTATGAAATGTATAAGTAAAATACATGGAAGAAATCAGTCACATTATAATTTTTATTTGAATTGCACTCTTAACTTTACACATGACACTAATATTTCAATAAAACACTACATGGTTTCCTTTATGTTAATTCACTACAATCAATAAGTACATTTTCTTTCCATACACAAAATAGTGGCTGCCTCAAATTTTAACAAGTTTATCATATAGTTTACAAAACATACATGCTATTCACTTATTGAATGATTCATAATAAAAGACAGTCAAATGGAGGTTCTTTTTATCATCATTTGTTTGTAAAGTTTATCAACAGTAATCTCACTAGAGGTTTTAATTTATCTAGAGAAAATCAAAACTCGAGTGGGATTTAACTGACTATTAAACGATTAGAAGAAAGTATATAAAGATTAGACGTAACAAAGTACTCCAATACAGTAAAATATTAATTGGCTTACGAAAAATACAACTGTCTTCAAATGTATTATTGCACCACCTCAACATTACGCTAGATGGCAGTAGTGTTTTATGATTATGTTTTCTTGTTATCAGTTGTGCCAACTATGGAATCTTCATTGAACTCTGTGGACGGTTACTAGTCAAGAAGGCTTTGTTGATTCAGTTTCATTTTTGTTAAAACATTTGCATTCTACTTCAATCATCCGGATCCCAGTAATCAACGTCACTTGACAGATGATTTTCAACAAATCTTAATATTAAACAATCTCTGATACGTGACTATCCATAATATCATATAGCAGAAGCTATAACAAACATAACGTAGATAATATAAACAAGTGTTAGAAAAGTTTTAATTAGGGATGATGAAATAAGAAACGTTTTAATTAACGATGAAATAAAAAATGAACATGAATAATTTTAAAAGAAACAATTACTGAAAGTATAATTTTCAAATTTGAATGTTTTAGTTGTTGGTGGTTCAGTTGATGTTATATTGGACGTGTGCGTAAAAGAAGTGAACTCGTTGATGTACATGGTGTATCCCTCAATTTATTCAGGATTTCCGAATGGTGCTCTTTATATATGACCGGTGATCTTTATTAATTTTTATTCTTGAATGCCAATGCGAGTCATATTTGAAAGTGGTGTGCATCGACAGGAGTGGTTTGTAATTTTCTGTTTTTTGACGTCCAGACCAATGCAGTTTGAAATGTTGGCAAACAAAGAAACAAATGCTAGGGTAGTGATAAAAATAAACAAATGCTAGGGACGCGATAAAATTAAACAAATGCTAGGGACGCGATAAAATTGTGCGATAAGCAGCCATGATTGGTTGAAAGACGTCCTTTCGTACCGTTTTATTGGTCAAAAGTAGTGTGACGTAGTAAAAGTGTAATAGTCATAATAAAATACATAATACATTAAAACTAAATACACGTGAGTGTATTTCTATATATTCTCTATATTTATATATTCATAGTAATTATTTCAACTCTACAGTCGCAGTGAGGCGCGTGCCATTCCAGGGATGCGATAAGAAACACCATACGTCTCACTTCTTTTGCACACAAGAGCCGCATAAATAAGAGTAACTATAACAAATCTCATATCCTTGGATATTATAGTAATTAAAAACTCCATAAAACATGAAAACTTGTGACAATCAATTTTTGTATTTTGCGCGGCCAGATAGCGAAAAAGGATCAATGTGCGTGTATGTTCACCGGACACAGTTTTGTTACCAGCGCCTTCATGGATTTAGTAGAAGTAACTGCTATTTATTTTGGGTCTTGTAGACTGCAATTGAAAACGACGACGTGTACGTCAATTTTGGGTACATCCTATTTACAGTGAAATACTGTCACTTGGAAAGTTTTATACGAGTTTTTGAAGTTATAAGAATTATCTTGATAAGTTTTGTACTACTAAATTATAGAATGAGAATTTCCAGTCTTGATGAACTTTTGGCTCTAGTTGAACCCTTAATTGCTCGGCAAGACACCAATTGGAGAAGAAATGTGTCGCAGCACGTCGTGTGGTAGAAGCCACCTTTGACATTTTAGCTACTCCTTCCTCTCCTGCTGTTGGCCCTTAAACCACTCACAATTACGGTTCCATTATCAAACCTCATGCCATTTACCTCATGTATGCCAGCCGTTGGTCTTCCCGGTCTGCCTTTAAGTCGTCGTGGCCTTCCTCCAGACCACAGAGGTCTAGAAATACTGATACTGAAAGTGAGACAGCTCACAAAAACTCAATTTGAACTATTTAATCTAAATTGTTAAGAGTATTTACCGATAGTAATTGTTATTCCCTTTAGATTGAAACAGTTTACCGTAATTGAAAAAATAAATACATTTAATGGCGAAAAATTACGTGTCTTTAATTTATTTTTACAGATTGAAGACTTTTCTGTGAAGTTTATTAAGATCATATTATCATATGATGAAGGATGGGTGAAGCGGAGAAATGATAATGCAGAATTCCTGCACGGAAATATCATATGTACTTCGGTACATCACAATAATATGATATACGTTAAATAATCACTTAGTGATTTAAGACGGCGCTCATTCTGTCAGATCCCGGCCACTTAGTCATTCACGTCTGCTCATAGTGTGTTGGACACTGTACCACGGTCACACATCTGTGACACAGTGCATGAGGGTTGGCCACTAAAGGGAAACTAAGAGGTTGAACTTAAATTGAGAGTATTCAATCCGGCATCGGAGCTAGAATCCGGTGTGGCTTTGTGGATAAAGCGTCAGTACGTACAGCTGAAAACCCGGCTTCGAGTCCCGGTGCCGGAGAGAATTTTTCTCCACTCCACCCATCCTTAATCATATTGTGGCAACCGTGCTGGACGGTTCTCGTTGCCTCGGGAGTCGAGCGCGCGTCCGGCAGAAGGAAGGGCGCGCGGGAAGGCAGGCGGCGGGGAAAGGAGACGCAAGCTTCGGCGGTCGTTGGGCCGTGGCAGAGAGGGGGAAGGAAACCGACTGCGGCGGAAGTAACGAAACGTCTGGAGAACGATTGTTGTAGAAACTTCGGGACACAGTACATTTGAGAACGTGTAATCTTATAAACAAAGGGGGCAAGTGAGCAGCAAAGAAGAGCCAGTTTAGTTTAGTCAGTGAGCGAGGCGGAAGCTACGCGTGTGAAAGTCTTGGGTTCGACGTACAGTGAACTTGAGTAACTGTGGCAGCGTCCAGGCAGAAGCAACGCGTCCGGAAGTCTTGAGTTCGACGTGCAGTGAACTGTGGCGACTGTGGCAGCGTTCAGGCGAGTTCGGCGTATCAGGAAGGCTTGGGATTCGACGTACCGTGAACTTGAGTAACTGTAGCAGCGTCCAGGCGGAAGCAACGCATCCGGAAGTCTTGGGTTCGACGTGCAGTGAACTTGAGTGGGTCCGTAACTGTGGCAGCGTCCAGGCGAGTGCGGCGTATCCGGAAGGCTTGGGATTCGACGTACCGTGAACTTGAGTGAGTGAGCTAGAAGAACTAGCCAAGGCGAACGAACTGTGAACTGAGAACTGACAGTTTTGTTTTGTAAATAGTGCTTTGTGAAAATTACTTGAAATTAGGAGTACATTGTTGTTCTTCTCAATAGTAAACGTGAATAGTCATTGTCGTTCTGTGGAGTGCAATAACGACTACTATGATGCAGTGTTGAGTGGAATTCCCATTATTGACGTGTGTGTTATTAAAGTTAGAAGTAAAACTCACATTGTTGTTGAAATATAAAAGTTACACTATGATAATGAAGAATTCCCGCACGGAAATATCACATGTACTTCGATACATCACAATAATCGGTAATTCATGTTCCTAAATTCAATGTAAGTAGGCCTACTACCTTATAAAGTCACAGGACGGATTAAAGCTTCCCTAAACATACAAATAATCAGCTTTAAATTTGAAAAGCCTATTATGACATTTACTTTAAGTTTATCGTACTCTTGAAGTCAACTGTACACAAAGTGGTTTCACGCCAGGTGATCACGATGTTGTAAATTTTGCGCTTATCCCACATCTTATCACCACAGGGGAAAGTCAACAACTCGAACATCTCTCTTAATATATTATTTGAATAACAAATCCACATCATTATTTTTTGCACGTTATAAAGTTACCGACGATCGTGTTGACCAAACTTGATATCGCTCTGTATTCATCGCTCTGAATGTGAGACACGCTAAGAGAGTAGAAGAAAACTAGGTTGAGTGTGACACGGAAACATGGCGAAGTTGACAGATATCACAGGAGGAATTGGCAACGTGCAGAGGAAATGTACAAATACTTTCTTCCTCTGAAAAGAGTTTCTTGAAAGATCACTCCTTTAAACACAATCGCCATTATATCTGAGTGATTAAGAACGATAAAATCGTATCACTGTTTAATTTTGATCGGGAATACATGTCCAATTCGAAGTGTAGATTACTGGAAACCTAGAATACTAACAACACGTCGTACAATCCCCGATTTAGATTTCAAAGTAACATATTCTAGTTAAGTTGCCGTGCTAGGCTAAATTTGTTTATCTCCACTAACTTCTTCGATATTACACTCATACCTGAAATATAAAACAAACGAAATATTACTTCAATAGATATATTTACTACAAGTTAGAAGGCAAGACGAAGTACTGATAGACCTTGGAAAAGATATCTGAAATTGTGAAATCGTAATAGATGTTTTGTCGAATGCTTGTGTAAAAAAATGACAGCTACCGAAAAAAAAATTACCTGTTGCATCTTGCCCATGTTGGAATTTAACTTATATTATTTAAGAGGTTAGGTACAGCTCACAGCAGTAAAATTTTTGGAAATATTCAACATGTTTTTCCTCCATTACTGTATCTTGTATAATAATGAAAATTAGAATGTGTAAAACACTGATATTATTTTATTTATTTATTTATTTATTTATTTATTTATTTATTTATTTAACATAGTAGAGATAAGGCCATCAGGCCTTCTCTTCCCCTCTACCAGGGGATTACAACTACAATATTAACAATAGAATTACAATTATAATTGCATTCTGTTATATGAAAAAAATATCTTTACGATTAAAAAAATAATTTATATATTTTTTTTTTCAAAATTCAAAATGGTGGCAGTTCACTGCACAGTGATGAAGAGTTTCCCTCATAACTCATAAACTTGTTAACTTTTTCATGTTCCCTCCCATTTATTTTATTGCTGGAACTCATGTTTACAATATCATGCACTTTCAACTACATTCCCTAATAAATAATATTTTCATTTTATTTTATATAATAGAAAATACTGGTGTTTGACAATTTTTTAAATGAATTTATTTTTTTTATCAGACAACCTATCAAAGGTAGAGAAATGGTTTTGCATCATAATGTAGATATGACAGGCATAAATGCACACAAAATATTTCATCACAGAATGTTGGATAGTTTTTGAGTTATGAGGGAAACGCTTCATCACTGCACAGTGAACTACCACCATTTTAAATTTTGAAAAAAAAAAAAAAAACATATATATATATATATATTTAAATCGTAAAAATATTTTTTCATATAGCAGAAAGACAGTGTTTTACACATTAATTTCATTATTGTAATAGATACAGTAATGGAGGAAAAAAATGTTGAATATTTTCAAAATTTTACTGCTGTAGCTGTACCTACCCCTTCACTCTAACTCCACTATTATAGCTGGATAGTTTCATTCATTTACTTGGTTATTTAACGACGCTGTATTAACTACTAGGTTATTTAGCGTCGATGGGATTGTGATAGCGAGATGAGGGCGAGGATTCCCCATAGATTATCTGAAATTCACCTTACGGTTGGGGGAAACCTCGAAGGAAAAAAAAACACACAACTAGGTAATCACCCCAAAAGGGAACCAAACCCGCGCCCGAGCGCAACTCCGATCACCAAGCAAGCGCCTTAGCCGACAGAGGTACGCCGATGGCTGCTAGCTAGCTATCACATCGCTATCATCCTACATCATACGTATAATAAATTTCGTCTTAAAGGCGGTCTGTATCAGAAACTGAATTCATCTCACCAGATCGTCATAGGCAGGAAAGATCTGTTACATGAACGAATGTAACATCATTGCATGAGCACAATATTAATCACTTTTCATGACTGACAGCCCAAATCAAATCTTGAGTACCGAAATTTTGTTTGAGAATTGAAATTTCTTTGAACAGTTTTTCTTCAGACATCTCTGGTTCCTTTATCATAATTTTACCAGGTAGTCAATCAATATCATTAATAAAATGAAAGCACTTCGGAGGTCCGAGTAGCACTGATGTGATCACGGATAAGACGGTGATTATTATTCTTCTTCTTCTTTTCCTCCTCCTCCCCCTCCTCCACTTTTCGGATTAAGCTTATTGCCTCTTTATCACAGTTATGACTAGGAACCGGATTTTTAGGTTTTTAAAAAAGACTATTTTAGGTTTTTGGAACATATGAAATAGTTTTTTCTATGTCCAACCTGTGAAAGGGGTCGCAAAAACTGCCCGATAGTTAAAAAAATATCCTTAGTTATTCTTAAAAAATAAATACATACTTATTAAGGCAACATGGACCACGAAACTGACCTTTTCAAGAACCAAACTATTTATTAAAATTTTTAAGATTCGAAATTTTTGCTCCTTCCCCTTTAACATTATTTGTAGTTTGAATAAATTATTGTAACAATTAACATTTTATCTAATATAATTTGCCTTGATATAACTACATAAATTTCAATTTTCAATAGATAACAGGTACAGTAGGCTATACAAAACTTTTCAATTAAATTCTTACTTAGTTATCTTTTCAATATTCTCGACTGAGAAGTTTTTTCTATTGTCTCTCAAAATATATTTGAAGGACGAAAAGGTTCTTTTGACAGCACATGATGTCATATGTGCAAATTTCATCGCTGCCACTGCGGCAGGCACCCACGGTAAATGACAATTGAAGCATTCATTTTTCATTTTTTCAAATCCTGGATTGCTTTGAAATAATTTTTTCAGTTTTAATGTGACGGCTTCATCCACGGGTTCTGATACATGTTCCTGTACAAGCGAGTCATCATCAATTGCATCTTTCAGTTGTAGCGACGAAGATTCCGAGTACTCAATATATTTTGGAAGATCACTGAAATGTACCTTGAGGAACGCAAGGGAGCCATAGATGTTGTGACTGCTAAGTACAGATTTTGCCTTAGGGATTGAAGCAGCCTCCTCCACTTCGAGAGTGTTCTTTCCTCCCCCCCT
Source organism: Periplaneta americana (assembly GCF_040183065.1). NCBI lineage: Eukaryota > Metazoa > Arthropoda > Insecta > Blattodea > Blattidae > Periplaneta > Periplaneta americana. Next base: position 153,547,816 of record NC_091121.1, read on the forward strand.
CTCTCTCTCTGTCTCTCTTTCTCTCGAAATGTATTGATATTTCTCTCGAAATAAAAGAAATTTAGTATATAACGCAGTAAATACAGAGTAACGCTTATCAACAATGGTTTAAGTTTTTTTTAGGTACTAAGGTCCAATTTAGGTTATTTTTTTAGGTATTAAGGTCCAATTTAGGTTTTTTTTAGGTTCAACAGAATTCACATATACGACTCCTATGCTCATGAAAAGTATTGAAGAAACTAGGAGTTCAAAAGCAAGGAAAAAATAAGTAAAAACCTACAATCCGGTCCCTAGTTATGACTTCATCGTTGATCCTTCCATATTTTATTTAGTCTTGTTCTTGCAGGTCTGTAGTTATAAGATATTTTGGGCAATCTGGTATCTGTCATTCTATCTACGTGTTGTAACCAATTGCCACAATAGTTTTATCATGTATGGCGTTGATGTTTAATTCTCTCACACCTTCGTCGTGTTGGTACACAATTCCCATTCAAGAACCACCGGCGTATCCCACCGGTAAGGATTTTGTCTCCCGATCTGAGGTTGCACTCTGACGTTGATTACTATTCAGCTTGTGCCGATTACCAAGTTTAGCTCTTCCCGAGATTTTCCCAACTGTAAGGCGAACATCTGGTAATACATGGCAAATCCTCGGTATCATATCGCAAAAACACCGTTTCCACCAAGGCTCGATAACCTCGCTGTTGTTATAGCTTTATTAAATAACAGATTTAAAAACACAGATAAAATCTAATCGAATAAATTTCATGTAGTACTGGTTGTGGTAGTTCCGGCGGTAACAATGCCAACTATCAAAATTTCTATGATCAATTTGGATAATTACGCGAGAAGTGAGTCGACCTAACTTTGAAGCTATATTGTTCCTAACAAGAAACTTTGAACACATTTTACCAATCAATCACCAAACCCCCACACGGTCGGTCTATTATGCATTCAATTATTTTTTCGCTTGAATGACCACACCCATGATTGATGAGGTCGCGACATTTTAGAAGCTGTAAAAGTGAGATCGTGACCCATATGTGAGTGAATTTGCGACATCTGAAACTAAGATAATGGGAGGTCATGAGATTGTTGGTTAGGTTCTTGCGTGTCTATGAAGATTTGAAATCAAAAACTTACTTTTTAGGTTATCATAAGTGAAAACGTTGATGAGAGCAATGTTGGGTACTGGCAGACGACCCACTTAGAAAATTGATTTCTTCAGGTTTTTGTTTACATGTTTAACACACGTATAGCGCATAGACTTGTACGATATGTGAAGAATTTGAGCTGTCGACTAAGAGCACATGTTATTAATATGACAGATATAATACGTATAGTATTCGTAGCTATAAAATTAATGCATTTCACTCCTCAAGTTAGCAAGCAGAATGATTGTAAAAAGTGTACTAAAATGAAACTTATCTCGAGATGAGGATTATAGTTAAATTGCTGAATGTAATATGCTTAATTATTATGAGTATTACAATGGAGAACGAATAATTTTCTTTGTCAACTAATACCACTACCAATAATTTTGCACAAAACAGAAAGACAAAAATGAAGAAAGAAAGAAGAAATCCTTAAGGGTAAATAAAAATGAAGATTAAAAGAAATTAAGAAAGAAGATAATAAGAAGGAAAAGAGAAGTAAGAAATATGATTTGACAAGAGACAGAAAAAAGTCTAACAAACATACAAACCAAACTGAAAGTAAGATTTAGAAATATGGATAAAATTATGAGAAGGAAAGGTATACAGAAGAATAAATTAAGAAAAGAAAGAAAACGAGTTATGTATGTAGGATAATATGTAGGAAAGCAAATAAAGGAAAACAAGCATTCTCTCCCGACTTTCTTTTGTTTCTTCTTTCATTTGCACCTTCCTTCCGTTCCTCGTCAATATGATAGTTCAGGATGGTACGGTGTAAGTCTGCACGGACCTGCGGACCGATTTCGGGCTGAAATCTAAAAGGATTCTTGATCTTGAAAAATCAGAATAAGAGGTAAATAATTTAAGGATCTTTTCTCGGGTCGTGATAGCATTTTTTAAATAAATCGTGCCTTTATAATTTTTCATGACATAAATGGAGACACGGAAAGTCTTTGTTTTAAGCATGTAATCAAAATTTACAGGAAATATATATATATTTTTTAATTTATTTACATAACAGTCTTTAGACACTGAATTAGTGTAACAGAACTTGTTAAACGCAATTAAAAGTTAGAATTAAAACATTCTTGCACATCATAAAAGGCTTGACTAATGAGTCAACTTGAGATAACGTTTTTAAACTCACCATTGGTTAAAGTAAATAAGTATGAGGCATTTTGTTAGATACTTTTATTGCCATTATTTCAAAAATTTTGTTGGTTTTTGTCCTTCAGTAGACGCTTGCTCACAAACACAAGTAACGCGCACTACAGGGTCACTCTACAGCAGAATCCTTACTCCTAAACGAGTACAATATCCTTCAGTTTAGCAATGTTTATGATTTTAAATTTTACAGCAAAGGTTAATGTAATACAGTATAGGTTTAAACATTCCATTCAGGATACTACCTGTGTCACAGTTGTATCGGTGTTTTCAGTTAAAATTTTACAATCAAGATTATCGTAATATGGGCGTAGACATTGCATTAAGAGGGGTACCTATGAAACGGTAACATTTTAAGCTAAAATTATTAAGTTAAGATTATTATGACATAGGCTTAAACATGTTAAGAGTAGTGCCTCTAATACAGTAACATTTTAAGTTAAAATTTTTACATGAAAGATTATTGTAATAGAGGCTTAAACATTTCATTAAGAGTAGTAACAGTAACATTTTAAGTTAAATTGTTTACAGTAAAGGCTAGGTTTATTCTTTTGTAATACACACCATAGCCTCGTCTTGATGCGAGAGTAGTCTTACATCGTACAGCACTACGCGCCACTACCATTAGTCAAGTAATTTGGTTCATTGCATAAACTCCGTACTCACTTAACTTCAAATAGTGCCTAAGATTCCGGTCTCTAATTATAACACAATTAAGTTACGTAAACATTATTAATCTCTTAATTTTATCCTTCTACATTCTTCTATGGATGCTTATATGTTTCCGACGTCCTTGGGTAGTACACTGAAAACAATTTTGGGCTCGGGTCGAGTTCGGGTTTAGAGGTGAACGGACCGGGCTTTAAAGCTTTAAAACATTGACCAGTGCGAACCTCTACGGAAATTCTATCACGTGTTTGTTTATTGTAAGTCGAAAAATGTTCAAACTATGGAATTCGGTTAAAAACAATGCAATATTTCAAAAGTCTTGGAACTATTTGATGTATATATTACATAACATAGCCTATATTTTGTATAAAATAGATATAGGAGACATACAAGTAAGTTAGACACACAGATACATAATTACCAGTAACATCTTTGGAACATAAAAGTGATATTGATCCAGATTTTTCATATTTAATAACAGTTTTTTATTAGAATTGAGTAACTATTGTACTTTTCCATTTCAATTAACTCAATGTCGGTCCCTCCCTGAATACAATTCCTTTAAAACGCCTACTACTGACTGTACCATTTACGCAATCAATGATGGGATTATCCAATCCCGCCTACAGTTGTCAATTCAATGTTGCAATACACGCTTTTGTTGAGTGAAATTCCATTTACCCCATAGCGTTTTTACCGTGTGAATCTACAACAGTGTTGTTACGTACAGAACATTTGATTTCCGCGCAGTTATGTAGTCGACATCGGCAGCATCCATGAAAGTTTGGAATATGAGATATTGCATATTATTGTGAGAAATTCCGGTGGGTCGAAGTGGACTTTGTGCAAAGCAAAGACAGTGCTTGGTAGTCGACATCGGCAGCATCCATGAAAGTTTGGAATTTGAGATATTGCATATTATTTTGAGAAATTCCGGTGGATCGAAGTGGACTTTGTGCAAAGCAAAGACAGTGCTTGGTAATAGGTTTTCACGGGGTATTCCCATTTTCGCTACCGGAATTCCATCATTGCTCCATTAACTACCATGTAATTCACTTCCCTTGGTGCACCGATGGTAACGCTAAAGTGGAGGAAAACAGTACTATAGCTTCAGCGCGTCACTCCTAGATGAATAAAAAAACTAATGGTAATGAAGCGGCAAACTCAAAATAAAATTAATGCCTCGTCAACGTGAGCACATGTTTCTTTTCTTTACGATAGTGCCATAAAAATACAATATTCAATGTACGAACTTCATTTAATAAGAAATTAATGCATTACCTAAATCTTTCATGAGAAAAATTTACACATAACACAAATAAGTACGGAATTTAACATTCATAGTTACATTTTGTTCCACGTTATTCTAATGTTACATCTGTAGTACTCATTCCAACAAGATATAGTACTGAAATTTTCCTAAACACTCTGTTGATCATATTCCCGGTTTAAATCGTGATAATGAATAAAACAGGCTGTAATTCCATAAATACTTATTCCTTAATGGTTCTGAGTTTACACGGCCGTGAAATCATGATCTTATAATATCTTCAATTTGAACCGTAGAAAAAAAAAAAAAACATCGTATGATACACAATTGTAAAGTTATCTTTTCGGCTCTCGTGTGTTTGTGAAATAAGACGATTCACAAACTTTATACTCGTGCCAAAAAAAAAAAAAAAAAAGAGAATCTTTACGAACTTTTATCACAAATACTGTTCTCCAACCAGGAGATTAACCGTGAAAGAAATGTGCTTACTACTGCGTCATCTATTGGAGCGAAGTAGATAGATAATATTACCGTTATAACGTCAGTTTAAAAAACATGCGCTCTCCTGCATATATTATTTCCTGTATGGAGGGATTAAAAGACCAGGAAATTAACCGTGATCTAATTTTGTAACTAGGGTAATATATATATATATATATATATATATATATGTGTGTGTGTGTGTGTGTGTGTGTGTGTGTGTGTGTGTGTGTGTGTGTGTATCAGTGTTATCGTTTGTGGTTTGAAAGTTAGCCAATGGAGATTCGTGTACCCAAGTGTGTGACCTTATGACATCTACATTCATTCATAGCATTACCCCGCTGCGTCTCATTCCCCCGAGACTTTCTCCTGGTTGGAGTACAGTAACTTTTCACATTATACAAAATATAGATCCAAAGATGAAGTACAGTGGTACTGTGAAACTTCAAGACGTTGCAGTCAAAACCTGCCCTTGGGCAGAACACTCTGAATGAATGAATGAATGAATGAATGAATGAATGAATGAATGAATGAATGAATGAATGAATGAATGAATGAATGAATGCACGTTATCATTTCATTAAAGACATATTAGAAATGCAGAAACCTGAATGATTCTTAATATTAACTTCACAATAAGGAAGATGGGTTGCATGTAACTTCAATCAATAATTTCAAAATTCGATGGCAAAGGGCCGAGTTAAAATCAATCATTTGAAAAAGGGCTGCGTAATTCTTGTGAAAGGTATCCTTAACGTGTGTGGAGAACTTTTAGTACAAACATTTAAACAGTATTCAATAATTAGGAAATATTAATTTTATATTTAATCGAGAGGTACCTTACCAACTTGTCCCATTCTTCTCTATAAAATTCTCTAACGTTAATTTTGTCTCGTACTATTATACTGTACTTTTACTTGAAGTAGTTTGCACACTAATTATAATAACTGTATACATCTATGATCGCCTGTAATCTATACTAATAATATAACTGTAACTTAATTTTTTTTTTTGGTAATTCTCGTTTTTACAAAAACAATTAGTGTTAACATGTACAATGAGCTGCCCTGAGAACGAAAGTCGTATTTTTTTTGTAAGTTTCGTTTGTAGGCCTATGTCTGTCTATCTGAATGATTGTTGCCTTTTTACGCGATAATGACTGACTCAATTTCTATGAAAACCGGTATGTAAAATAAGTGAGGTCCACTTAGATTTTAGGCTGTCATTCAAGATACGTTCTTTAAAAAGGGAGGTTGTAAGGGGGACTGAAGTACTGTATATAAATCGAAATACTTTGATTATTATTAAATATTAGAATAATATTAGGCCTACATAACAAAATTGACTTCAAAAAATGTTTCGGACAAGTTTTATTCTTGGTAAAATTTTCATAGAACCGATATTTAACGAGATAGGTATATAAGTTTTAAAATAACAACGCGCTTTATATCCGTCCCGCCTTAATCGGGCTGATATAATAAAATTTAAACAAATGACTCTGCGATTATTTAAGGTGGCCTTGTATAATAAGCGGAAGATATTCATAAGACACTTTTTTTTTAATTTAATGGGTACGGCCGAACAAGTAAACCCATATTCACGGGCTGTACAAGAACAGATACACTATTGTTCTAACCTACATAATATACAACTTACTTACAAATGGCTTTTAAGGAACCCGAAGGTTCATTGCCGCCCTCACATAAGCCCGCCATCGGTCCCTATCCTGTGCAAGATTAATCCAGTCTCTATCATCACACCCCACATCCCTCAAATTCATTTTAATATTATCCTCTCATCAACGTCTCGGCCTCCTTAAAGGTCTTTTTCCCTCCGGTCTCCCAACTAACACTCTATATGCATTTCTGGATTCTCCCATCTGTGCTACATGCCCTGCCCATCTCAAACGTCTGGATTTTAAGTTCCTAATTATGTCAGGTGAAGAATACAATGCGTGCAGTTCTGTGTTGTGTAACTTTCTCCATTCTCCTGTAACTTCATCCCGCTTAGCCCCAAATATTTTCCTAAGCACCTTATTCTCAAACACCCTTAACCTATGTTCCTCTCTCAGAGTGAGAGTCCAAGTTTCACAACCGTACAGAACAACCGGTAATATAACTGTTTTATAAATTTTAACTTTCAGATTTTTTGACAGCAGACTAGGTGATAAAAGCTTCTCAACCGAATAATAACACGCATTTCCCATATTTATTCTGCGTTTAATTTCCTCCCGAGTGTCATTTATATTTGTTACTGTTGCTCCAAGATATTTGAATTTTTCCATCTCTTTGAAGGATAAATCTCCAATTTTTATATTTCCATTTCGTACAATATTCTGGTCACGAGACATAATCATATACTTTGTCTTTTCGGGATTTACTTCCAAACCGATCGCTTTACTTGCTTCAAGTAAAATTTCCGTGTTTTCCCTAATCGTTTGTGTATTTTCTCCTAACATATTCACGTCATCTGCATAGACAAGAAGCTGATGTAACCCGTTCAATTCCAAACCCTGCCTGTTATCCTGAACTTTTCTAATGGCATATTCTAAAGCGAAGTTAAAAAGTAAAGGTGATAGTGCATCTCCCTGCTTTAGCCCGCAGTGAATTGGAAAAGCATCAGATAGAAACTGACCTATACGGACTCTGCTGTATGTTTCACTGAGACACATTTTAATTAATCGAACTAGTTTCTTGGGAATACCAAATTCAATAAGAATATCATATAATACTTCCCTCTTAACCGAGTCATATGCCTTTTTGAAATCTATGAATAACTGATGTACTGTACCCTTATACTCTCATTTTTTCTCCATTATCTGTCGAATACAAAAAATCTGATCAATAGTCGATCTATTACGCCGAAAACCGCACTGATGATCCCCAATAATTTCATCTATGTACGGAGTTAATCTACATAATATAACAGATCATAAAGCTATAGTCTATGAAAACATACAACATGACAATAATTAAAGAAAGAAATGACAACAGTAAGATATCACTGAGTCCACCGTTGTGGCTGACGGGTTAGCGAGTCAAACTCCGAATCCAGCGGTCCCGGGTTCGATTCTCGGTCAGGACGAGTTGTCTGGGTGAGGTTTTTTCGGGGTTTCTCCCTCACTCCTATGGTAACTTTATCAGGCGATTGGAACCCCACTCATCTTCGCCACATTATACCGTTTCTGGTTTTTCAGATCACTCTACAGGCGGCCTCCCGGAACTACTGGCTCTCTTGACCGGCCTCCGTGGAATGTAGTTAAACGACATTGGATGGCTTCTGCAACGAGCACCCGAGGCGGGCCCACTCGGGGGAGGAGTTTCGCCTCGGACCGACAGGGGGGCCTTGGGGAAGTTGCCGAAGCAGGAAAGGCATATGGATTTCTGTCGGCTGTAGGGACCGGTCGTTGGAGAGTCATGTGTTTGGGTTGGTGCGCGTAGGGGATCTGTGGCACGCAACTCATTCCATATCGAGGGTTAGCGCAATAGATCTCAACAGGTCGCAGTGCTTGGCCATCCGTGCCCCCTCAGTTAAATTCCATTCCATTCCAAGATATCACTGAAGTTTCAGGGAAAAAGAAGATAAAGTTTGAAACCATCAAATAAATAAATGAACCGAGAACTGAAATAGTCTTGCCAAAAACTTTTTTCCTTTAACATGTCTTAAAACACCGGAAATTTGGTACAACTTCGTATTCTAATGGAAGTTTATTAGAAGTTATTAAAAATGCTTAAAACCTTTCGTACCATAAGTCACTGAGAAATGCTGAGAAAAAAAAAAACGTTCTGTTTGTAGGAAGTGCAGCGAAGCGCATGAGTATGGCTAATTCCGAATAGGAATTTTTCCCAGTAAGAATTATTAAAATGCTAAATTAGAGGAATCGTATAGCCAAAATGTAGAGATTTAGGCTCGGTCATTTAAAATGATTGTAAATATGTCAGGACTTCAGATCGGATTCCGGAATACCTTGGACTTTACGATAATGCATCATGTTACATATTCGGATTTGGAGACTCACATGCGGCCTACGAGTCTTCTGTTGCAGACAGCTACAGTAAAAACAAATATCGACGACTGATGATGGCGAACTACAACGCTTTTACTCCGGTTTGGGAGAATCCGGGTTCTCCCATTTATGCTGCCATGGTGGGTTTGATTGTAGTACGTGATGAACACAGATGCGGCGTTGCTGTAATTCGACCTACTCATCGTCAACTCTCTCCTACGTGTAGAGCACTGTAAGCGCTGTGCCCATGAATGCAGACACCGGCTGCGGTGCGTGAATACTGGGCCTTGGACAAACGCTAATGAGGTTACGCAAACCAAGATTATGTGACGTTAACGCAATAAATCATAGGACGTTGGTATTTCATTCCCCAAGCCTGCGATTCCCAACTGTCGACCACGGTCTACGCAACTTCTATGGCATAACTACCACACCGCGCGTACGTAGGGCACGGGTGCCTGTTATCAACGTGTTATCTGTGACGTAATGAACTCACGTCAAAGCACTCCAATATTATTATGTGACCTCCTTTTCTTGCTTGAATTCACGTCACAGAATTTTATAATTTTATAATTTTGTGATGTCCTGTGTCGTGCTGAACTCACGTCACAGGATTTCAATTGAATCGTTTATTGTAAAAACACCACAACCGATATTTTTTTACAAAATGCGTTTTTTTCGTGAATTTTGATTGCCAACATGGGTACCTTTTGATACAAAAGCTCTATATCTAGCATAACTGTAAAATGTAAAAAATTGTACAAGAAATATGTATTTATTGTAAAAACCCCCACAACTAGCATCACATACGGCGTTTTTTTTTCAAATAAATTAGTCGAAGGTGAATGAGTTTTTTCACTGCAATGAATAAAAAGGTAAAGTTCTTTGTAAAGAGTTCATTGACAGTATTGTACCGGCAGAAGTATTCACCATTCGAATTCATGAGAAAAATGTTTGTGCTGTAAATTTACCGTTTGAACTGCCTAGCTTATAACAGCTCGAGGCTACCAATCAATGTTAAAAAACGGAGGACCTTATGAAGATTTTGCAGTACATACCGGATGAAGTGAAAGGATTCTACACAGAACTGTACACATGGCCTACCACCAACAAAGATAGTAATGGCAGTGGAAGCGAAGACTAAAAAGCAATGTCCTGATAGGAAAAATGTCTCTTGCAGCAGAAAATTTTTAATTATTTGTTATTTTATACTGCAGTTTTTACACAGATTATAAAGTTTGTTCATACTTACTTTCATTCACTCTGATACTTGGAAAAAGTCAATGTTTTGCTTAGTTTCAGTTTGTTTGTTGGAAAACCCCCATAACATCCTAAATAATTTCATTTTTGGGTGGGGGGACTTTATATTATAAATGGTGAATAAACACCATATGTACCAACTAATATCACTTGTTAAATACATTTTGACAATTAAAATAAAATTAATGAACCTAAACAGTTTTTATTGATTTCCCAAAAGTTTTGTTTTTATCACTTGTGAGGTTTCAGAAATAAAGGATTTAATTACTGTCTCTCTAGCAAGAGAGTATTCTGATGAAACGAAGGGAAACGTAAGCTCTAACTAAAAGCTCTAAAAACTATATAATTCACAAGTGTTAATTAAGGTTTTTTCATTCTTTCCTTATTAGAAAACACCGAAATTCATTTAGTTTGAGTGTAATGTCTTTAATCTGGATTTCAAAATGTTTAAACAGTTTTATACGTAATTTGCATATAGGAGATGATTCAGGAGAATAGGAAATATCTTAGGAGTGGTAGTATGTACTGTTCTGAGTAAAGAAAGTTCACATAAACATATATCCACATTAAAATTGGGTGTTGAGATACAGAGTGATACTCGTAACAGTAATTTATTTCGGAAACTAGTGCATTAAAATTTTCAAGACAAAAATATTTCTAACTAACGCACATATGAACTTTCACTTAAGATTGATGAAATCAATCAGCCCTAACAGGAAGTAGGGTCAGTGGCGTATCACTTTAAAATTTCAAATGGGAGTCGGGATCAAATAGAGTACCATTTCATAGAGCTCTTCAAAACAAACAACTTTCATAGAAAACGTTTTTATTAATTCCTACTCTTTCAATGAGAAAACGTACGAAAAGACAATGCCATGACATGTAGTTACGCCTATAGCCTCTAACTGTTTTATAAATTCTAACTTTCTGGTTTTTAGAGCAGATTGGATAACAAAAACTTCTCAGTTGAATAATACTCGTAGTAGGCGTTTCCCATATTTTTTATGCGTTTAAAATCCTCCCGAGTGTCAATTATATTTGTTATTGTGCTCCAAGATATTTGAATTTTTCCACCTCTTCAAAGGATAAATTTCCAAATTTTATATTTCCATTTCGTACTATATTCTGGTCAGGAGACATAATAATATACTTTGTCTTTTCGGGATTTACTTCCCAACCTATCTCTTTACTTGCTTCAAGTAAAATTCCCGTGGTTTCTCTATTATTATTATTATTATTATTATTATTATTATTATTATTATTATTACTATTACTATTATTATTATTATTATTATTATTATTATTATTATTATTATTATTATTATTATTGTTAACTTCCCTCTAGAATACGCCATTAGGAAAGTTCAGGATAACACAGGGGGTTTGTAATTGAATGGGTTACATCAGCTTCTTGTCTATGCGGATGACGTGAATATGTTAGAAGAAAATCAAAAAACGATGAGAGAAAATACAGAAGTGAAAGAGGAGGATTATTTGTAACAGTCATTTTTGATACTGCTACTGATTTGAGGACAGATTATGCTCTTTCTTTGCTCTTTGAAAAGGATCAATATGTACTGTGAAATATAAAAGAAGTATATTTTATGCGGTGCCACAAGCAATAATTAACGTTATTTTATTTATGTGTATTTTTTAATTCTCTAGAGTGCAGAGTTCTTCCATCAAAAAGATGTCACAAAAGTTAAAAATTTTTTCTTGTTTTAATAATCGTCCATTTATTTACCACATGTTTAAATTCAACCGCAATAAATTCATTTATTTTAAAATATACCTATTTGTTACATTCTTGCGATATAATTTACGAAATTGCCTCAATTCTCTGTCGGTTAAATTACGATATATAATGAGAACCTGAACTAGTGAACATTGTTTTTGCGGACCCTGTAAGGTGGCTGAACTCTGAGTCGATGTGCTCCATCCTAGAATCGAACAGCCTAAAATCAAACTACCTATAGTTGAGGCTCCACTGATTTATTATTATTATTTTTCTTTCTTTCTTTCTTTTTCACGACGCAACAATCCGCAGTGGATCATTTCCTAAGACTTTTTCTCCGCGGTAGAACACGGGTGAAGTATGATCAGCAACGTCAAACCTCCATAGAAGATTAACACACATATCGCAACTGACAAACACCCATGTCCCAGAAGAGATTCGAAACCATAAACGTTCTTCCTGCGCATAACTGTAAGCGCGCCTATCCGGAACACATTACGACCAACATGTAGTCTTCTTCTCATGCCATAGCGTTACTTTGAAATGTCACTGCACATCAATAGCCTAATAACTGCAATCGGTACGTCGACAATTTGCTACATAAGAAAAACATTTCAAAGGTTTAGGTATGCACAGCGATGAAAGTTGTTTCACCCAAACGTATGCATGGTTGACTAAGTTTCCCTGCTTTCACAACACACCTAATTAAAACATTAAAACTGAAGTCACATTTAACCTCGAAAGTAAAAGGTTGATATGTATATATAAAAAAACAAACACTTTGTTTCCTTTGTTTTGACTCTCCGTCACATTCACGCACTCAGAAGTTCAAAACAAAAACAAACTTCACACGACAGACATGAATAAACATTACGAAACTCTTGTATTGCTTTTTAAAACGCTGACCATTACGTATTGTAGGCCTACTGTGTATTCATTCAAGGAGAAATCAAACCTGACAATAAATAAATTTTAAGAATATAACTCTGCAATGTAACGTTTTTCCTTTGATCATACAGACATGTCCGGACCTTCCTTGATCTTAAAGAAAGCGAACATACAGAATGATTCACAAGGATTTACCCTCCCTTACGGAGCTTATTTCCGAAGACATTCTGAGCAAAAAAGTCATATAAACATTTGTCCTAATCTCAATATTTTCAGAATTACCGCAATTTGAAGTTGTTTGTAAAATACCATTATTCTTGAGTTTTAAAGGTAAAAGAATATTACATATAAAGAATGAACTATTCAGGAGTATCATTTCATTAGAGAGAGAGAGAGAGAGAGAGAAATAAAATCGCCCGGCCTTAATTAAGGATGACCACGAGGATCCGGAAATTAATACCAAATAAAAATATAATTAATTAAATATGAGTACTGTTATAAAAATAAAATGTAATAATTATGCACCACTGAATTATCAATTACAAAATAAAATCTTAGAAGATGACTTTAAAATTATACTTAGAAATAAAAGATTTTATTTAAAATTAGCATATCCTTAATTAATGCCTTCTGAGTGGTATAAATGGATCTGCAGGGAATCTTTAAGAATTTGCGAGATGATTTTTTGAATTTCAAAAGATGATATTGATAATTGTTTTAAAAAATTATATGTAAATTTTGGTAAAGAACTCCGAGCACCAAAAAATAAACCTGTCACTGACTAATTTAAAAGAGGGATGTTATACTTGGCTCTAAGGTAGGGAATACAAGGTTCATAAATGGCCCTCTTTTGATGATCAACCTCATGATCATCACTGACTTATGAGAGTCGTTTATAGATGTTAAAATGCTGGATATTAGCTTCCCATTCAACCTTAGTAAGTCCTAGGCCACGTAGCCTACTTTTTTAGAAGAATATAGCATGTCATTAGGTGTATCATCAGGAAGAGATATCATTTCTTTGACAGCACTTCTAATTACTTTATATAGATCTTTCAGGGAGCTGACCCAATGGAGCACATTGCAAAGGATAGATGAGCCCAGGCCATATATATTCATTCACAATCTTTAATTTCTGATCAAGCTTCAGTAATGGAGTTTGTGTAAGATTGTTAAGATCACATGTTAAATTTGTTATAATTTTCTTTTTATCTAAATATATTTTGTCGCGACAATCAACTCCTAGATATCGAATTGTTTCAGATTTATCATCAGTAGTATGTATAGCTGAGCCATGAAGTGAAATGAGAGCTCCTTTAGTTAAAATACCTCTTTCGAGAATTATACACTTGCTTTTAATAGTGTTAATTTCAAGACCTAGTTCATCTAATTTACTTTCAGCCAAATCAATGGGAGTTGTTGCTGACTTTTGAAGCTAAAAATTTGTTGTGTATTCCGTAGTTGCTTTGTACAGAATTTTTTTTTCGATTTTTAACTACAAAATTATATTTTCTTACTCATTTCTCACAACAATTGTTACAATTCAGGCCACTCTTGTAAATTCTTTAAGACTGTACATTAGGATACATAATTAAATTGTAAAGAATCAAGTTCCTAAAGTCGTATGATTTGTAACAATTTTTGTGATAAGTGCGTAAAAATGATGTAATTTTTAGTTAAAAATTGAAAAACAAAAAAAATACAGAGCAATTAACAATACATTTTTAGCTTCAGAACATTAGCCAATTAAAAACATGACATTTCTGAATAGTTCAATCTCTATTTGTAATATTCTCTTATCCTTAAAACTAAAGAAAAAAGTATTTTACTAACAACTTCAAATTAATGTAACTCTGTAAATATTGAGATTAGGGCACATATTTATAAGACTTTTTTGCTCAGAATGTCTTCGGAAATAAGCTCCGTAAGTGACGGTAAATCCTCGTGAATCACTCTGTATACAGTAGGTATGCGATTCCCGGGGCTGGCAAGACGGCGACGGTCGTTCGCCGAAGGCAACGAAAATTTTTATCGGGAGACTGATACCGATATCACCGCAACTGTGGCTCAGTTACGCAGGCTGTCCGAGTTCTAATATCGATCAGTCCTGGATTTTTTCATGAAAAATCCATAGTGACTCTTGTGGCGGACAAGAGGTTGACATTTCCTAAGGGGTTTTCTCTTTACGTCAGACATCAAGGTCATTTCGTGCGATCTCCATTCCATAACATTCTCCGATAGCCAACTGGAGACACACTGAGGAGGGCAGGGACGAGTGGTCTTGTATACTCGAAACTTGAATACTCCAGAGAACCTTTGTGCACTCATCTTGCTTGGGTTGGGAATGGGTATCTGGTAACTGACGACGGGATCGGTATTATCTCCTCTAATGTTATTTAATGACGCTAAATGAAGTGCGCTGTTATCTAGCGTTCATGGAATTTGTTTTAGCGACATGCTACTTATAGATAATGCCGATTATTTACCATAATATTACCTGATATTAGTCTTACAGATGGGAACATCTCGGAAAAAATTTGCTTAAGCTGGATTCAAACCTACGCCCTAGCGCATCCGGGATCATGAGTTTAGTCCGCTACCCCTGAGCTATGCCAGTGATTGGTCGTCTCTTACCAGATCCGTATACAGGAAGGGCATTCGTTTCTTACTTCTCATCCCTACGCCATTACTACAGGGACATCATTTTATTTTTACTTCAATTTTTATTGTACCTGAGTTTTTTAATGTACTTCACTCCCACCCCTTCTGCTAATGAAGTTCAACCGTCCTCCACACAGATCCAAGACCGCATATACAGTCATAGTAGCCTCCCCACCTGCTTCTATTCGCCTCTGTGTAAATGCTAGTGGCTGGGCTATCTTAGCTCTTTTCTGAGAACATTAATTTCTGTTAGGAATTGGACGTCTACGTAATATTATACCCATACAGTTGTTTAAAATAACTTAAATAAAAGGGCCTTGTTAAGTAATTAACTGTTACGTGATTTCCTCCCTTTCTACGACGCTGCGACGTAACCACTTGGACGGACAGTAGACAACATGTCTGAGTAATTTTATCTTTTCGGATCGGGCAGAAGTGAAGATTGAATTTACAGTACGTAAGGTCTCTTTTATAGAGTATACAGAATTATTTCAACATGAGTTACTGATACGAAGTACGAACCTGGTAATTGGAATTACGTACAATAGTCTATAGTGCGATAATATGAACATTAGAACTGAAGCCTGTATCGAAATGAACGGCCACCATTAAAAAAAAAGTGCTTAAATATCCATATTATTATAATTTTTTTTTTCAATTTAACTTCATTCTCTATAGTGTACGCTAATGTGCTGTAGACAGTATAATACATACTGCATAATGAATACGTCCGCATGAAAAGCTCAGTTCGTGAGTAAAATCACTTATTGTTAATACTGTACTGTATTTTGATTAAACAAAAACATAATGAAAATTATCAAACTCAAAATCGGGATATTTCCTAGTTTACGTAAATGAACTACTTTTCTTCCTTCCTGTACCTAGTAAAGTGATTTGTTTGTATATATTACGCCAGTATCATCGAACTCCAGTCGTGGAAGGAGGTAGGAAATGGTGTTTCCGGTTCTTAATCGTTGATCCAAAGGTATAGCCAGGTTAATATTAGAAATGTTAGTAAAAATAAAATGATGTCCCTGTATAATGAGAATGACAAGAAAGAACTTTTAACCGGAAAAAGATCCTATAATAACGCCTTGAAAATATCGTTCATGAATTAGTTATTTTTCATCCTAAAACAGAACACAAACAAGGGCAATGCTAATACACAGAATGAATCATTTGATGCTGCCGTACGTATTTAAATAAAGATGAGAGCAGAACCGACTGTGAACCCAGCTGTTCAACCAGCTGCAACTTGTGAGTGACATTTTAAGATTCGTGCCAATATTATTAACAACTACAGCTCAACAGCATATGGCCGATGTTCCAAAGCGGGCCCACGTATTAAGTAGCTGAATGCGAACTTTCCTAGTGTCCTCTGTAGATGTAAATAATACTAGTGACTGCAGGGGTCCAGGCGTAGTGGTGTTCCCAAATATATCAAGTTATGCGCGTCTTTATTATTATTATTATTATTATTATTATTATTATTATTATTATTATTATTATTATTATTATTATTATGGAAAAAAGTATGAGGAATGCAATTAGACTACTGCGAACAATTGGCGAAAGATACCTAGAAGAGAAGAATAAAGAAGTGTATATAGTATTCGTGGATTTAGAAAAGATGTTTGACAGAGTGGATTGAAATAAACTGATGGACATTCTGAAGAAAATAGGTGTGGATTGAAAAGAAAGAAGACTATTCAGTAATATTTATATGAAACAACGAGTCAAAGTTAGGACAGGAGAAGAAATGTCTGAAGGAAGTGAAATAAGGAGAGGAGTACGACATGTCGATAATTAGGCATGCCTTAATTGTTTGGGGAAATGGTAGCAAAATTGAGAGCGTCTTGATTTCACAAAAGAAGGCCATTAGAATTGTATGTCAATCAAACTATCTTGAACATTGTCGACCTCTTTTCAAACAATCACAGATATTAACTGTCATAAATTTATATATGTACGACCTAGTCCTTAACACTCGACATAATATAGACAATTACTTATTAATAGCCAATATACATTATCATGACATTAGAAATAGTGAACAAATTAATACTCCATACTGTATATTACATAAAACTAGTACAAATTTTTGTATCATGGGGATGAAATTATATAATAAGCTTCCCAGTCAATATTATAAGTTACCAATCATTAGTTTCAAAGCTAGATTTTATAATTGGCTTTTAATTAATCCTTTCTACTCTGTAGATGAGTTTCTTAACATAAATTGATACGAAATTGTTTTTTTTAATAAATAGAGTTATTTACATTTAATTACAAATATTACATTAAGAATGAAGCGTTTTAATTAATTTTAGAGTTTCAAAATGTTTTGTGTTTTCATTCTAATTAAACTTACTGTTTTCAATTATATGTGTATTTTCAAATGTATGTTTTTTTCCTCCCTTCTGTATTGTGACGAAGCCTATCACTGTATGTTTAATAGCTTAATAAATTGAATTGAATTGACAAGGATGCTCTTTATCCCCTCACCTACTTCAACATCTACTTGGAGAATTTGGTGAAGAACTGTTTTGAAAACATGGAAGGGTCATAGTAGGAGGAAGATGAATAAAGTGCATGAGATTTGCTGATGATATGGCGTTGTTAGCAGAACAGGAGACGATACTAAAAGGATATGCTACAGGAGCTAAATGACGTCTGTGAGCAGTATGGGATGAAGATAAATACAACCAAGACGAAGGCCATGGTTATCGGGAGAAAGAAGTTAAATGAGGTAGTAGAGCAAGTGAACAACTTCAAATATTATACTATACTATAAGCAGTAACATGAGATGCTGCCAGGAAGTCAAAAAGAGAATAGCAATGGCAAAGAAACTTTTAGTAGAAAAAGGAGCATCATCTGCGAATCTCTGGAAAAAGAGCTAAGAAAGAGATTAGTGAAGTGCTCTGTGTGGAGTGTGGTATTGTATGGGGGGCAGAAACATAGACATTACGACGAAGTAAAGAGAAACGACTAGAAGCATTTGAAATGTGGATATGGAGAAGAATGTAGCGTGTGAAATGGACAGACAGAATAATAAATGAAGCTGTGTTGGAAGAGTGGGTGAAGACAGAATGATGCTGAAACTGATCAGGAAGAGGAAAAGAAATTGTTTGGGTCACTGGCTGAGAAGAAATTGCCTACTGAATGATGCACTGGAAGGAATGGTGAACGGGAGAAGAGTTTGCGGAAGAAGAAGATATCAGATGATAGACGACATTAAGATATATTGATAATATCGCAGACTAAGAGGAAGGCGGAAAATAGCACTGGGTTTGCAGTGAAAGACCTGCCCTGGGGCAGAACACGTATGCATGTATGCAGGTATATGTGTATAATAATAATACTAATAATAATAATAATAATAATAATAATAATAATAATAATAATAATAATAATAATAATAATAATAATCCGTGGCGCTGCAGACCGTGAAGGGCCTAGACCGATCAGCCGGCTGCTGGGCTCACGCCCACATGCCGAAGCAGAGGTGGACGATCATCCAACCAGAATGTAGGTATCGTGTGGTTAGCACGATGATCCCCCCAGCCGTTATAGTTGGTATTCGCAATTGGATTTCGCTACCTATCGTAGCTCCCCAAGTGCATCACGATGCTGGGTGGGACCGGTCCCATACACTGGTATAAATTTCATGAGAAAATTTCTTCCCCCATGAGGACTCGAACCAGCGCGCATTCCGTAACGCGTGTCCTAGGATGTGTATTATTATTATTATTATTATTATTATTATTATTATTATTATTATTATTATTATTATTATTATTATTATTATTATTTATGACAACTTATTAGAATTCGTTTCTGGATTTTACTGGTTATATGTTTCCTCAACACATTACATGTTTATAACTGCTGTAACGAAGCTCTTTCTGGCTGCAGTATTTAATATCAAGCCACGAAAACGATCGAAAAAAGTTGTTGCAAATTTTGCATATATATTACGCGCAGATCAGGAGATTTCCTGTTTATTTGCCCGCCATCAAATTTAAGCTGTAAGTTAAGGCTGTCTTAAACTGAGCTTCGGATTCGCGCTGCAATAAATTACAATCCTGCGCTGCAACTAAGCCTGTTTCATGCCGTAAGTTATAGGACTGTTTTACAATTGGGCTTCGACTTTATTCCGCAATTCAACTACTGCACGTACGCATCAAACTACGCGAATTACGCAAGTGAGAGCCGCTATTCTTATCCCAGTTTAATAGGGGATTTCTAATAACTTGCCTCCCGCTTTAGTACGAAATGTACGTGTTTATACACAGAGTTATAGCTTGAGATGCTGAACGAACACGTCATATAAAACGGTTTTAAACGATAAAATAAAACAACGATTTAATGAAGAGCGGCGGGCATAAAACTGGAAGGGAGAGAAAATGTAATGAATATGAAGCATTTACGACAAAATCTATCAAACAGTGGTGCGAGTTACGTATAGAACAGACATCGCACCACGAGACGTCGCTGAAATTTGTTGATGTGACGAGTGGACAACAATGCTGTATATGCATGCACTGTTATCTACAGTAATCTCACTAGAGGTTTTGATTTATCAAGAGAAAATTATAACTCGAGTGGGATTTGATTATTACACGATTAGACGAAAGTGTATAAGGATTAGAAGAAATAAAGTATCGGTACTCTAATATAATAAACTATTAATTGACTTACTAAAATACTGAACTGTCTCGAAAATATTATTGTTGTGCCATCCCTCATTACAAATATTCCGCTAGATGGCAGTAGTGTGTTATGATGAGCTGTTCTCTTGTTACCAGTTGTGCCAACTATACAATCTTCATTGAACTCTATGGACGACTACTAGTCTTCTTGACTTCTGAACCTGGTGAACAATCATATATGAAGAGTCCACTGCAAGAATGATGGATGTCACTTTCTTGTCGAAAATGAACCAAGACTGTCAATGCATAGCTTAAGACATATAGAATGTGCATAGAGAGTTATATGACATTAACACTGATAGTCATTGTCCAGTAATGATCGGAAAATCTCAGTTAAGCTTTGAGGGCTAAGCATTTCAAACTTTCAATTGCTTCTCCTGCAAAATGTATTCCAAATGACATCCATCATTCTTGCAGTGGACTCTTCATATAGAAGATTTTCAACAAATGTGTTGCATATAAGACATACACCATTTTAATCGTAACATCAGTAATATTTGCATAATATCACGTAGAATCTGTCTCACACACACATAAAGTACAAAAATATTTTACATTTTATCAATTTTAACTATATATATATATATATATATATATATATATATATATATATATATATATATATATATATATAATAGTGACATTCAACAAAATGTAACATGACGTCTATGAAATTTACATTCATATTTTAGTAGGCTAGGTTATTTTACGACGTTTTATCAACATCTTAGGTTATTTAGCGTCTGAATGAGATGAAGGTGATAATGCCGGTGAAATGAGTCCAGGGTCCAACACCGAAAGTTACCCAGCATTTGCTCATATTGGGCTGAGGGAAACCCCCGGAAAAAACCTCAACCAGGTAACTTGCCCCGACCGGGAATCGAACTCGGGCCACCTGGTTTCGCGGCTAGACGCGCTATCCGTTACTCCACAGGTGTGGACTTGATATTTTTATATTTTACTTTTCGGCAAGTCGGCGAAACTACACAAATTAGTCAAATTGAGCATTTCTCACATCAATATCAGATTTTATTACATATAACTCACGATCAATAATTATTCAAATCATTGTTATGCTTCTTACTGTGAACACCTTATTGGACTTACGTTTAGATTTGATTGTAACATTTTGAATATCTGATGATGCCACACAGGCGAAAACGTTAATAAATTTTCTTCTGTAAGATGTTGTATTAGCAAATAATGATTTGCAAAAAAATTATAAATGATATAGTTGAAAACTTTAAAATAAATTTATAATCTTGAACTGATTTATCTGAAAAAATAAAAAATGAAATGTAAGATACTTCCTGTAAATTCCATGGCAGTTTTCGATAATGCATCTTATCACAACATACAAGTGAACAAGATACGCAGTTTAAGAAATAATGATATTATCGCTCGACTCCGAAGTCACGGAAATTTTAGTAGGTTATTTAACGACTCTGTATCAATTACTAGGTTATTTAGCGCCGATGGAATTGGTGAGAGCGAGATATCTGGCAAGACGAGGCCGAGATTCGCCATCTTATTACCTGGCATTTGCCTTACACTTAGAAAATCTCAGAAAAAAACCCAACTGAAGAGGATATCGAACCCAGCCGTGCGCAGCTCAGAATCAGGAAAGAAATGTGCAACCTACCGCCTGAGCTACGCTGATGGCTTCAGGGACGAGTTACATATGACGCAAATTTAATGAATAATAAATAATAAATTACATAGTCGAACGATTTTTACACATACTTGAAGAGTCCTCAGAAGGAAGTATAACAAACATTTCGTTCGCCGGCTCTGAAGGTCATAGGTATTCTCCTGAGTGTCGTACAATAACCCCTCTGTACTATGTTGACAGAGTGGGTGTAAAATGAGAGGAAGTATTCTGTCAATAGCGCTGAAACGCGGATATTGGAGTAAGGTGAAATATAAAGATAACAGAGATTTGCACTTCTTTTGCTGTTATTCATGTTTTCATGATCTTTTAAGTAGTATGTATTTTCGCCTATAAAGTTATTGGAAATCCCGGTTTTGATCAAGCAGTACGTTACTAACACTGCGAAAAAAAGTTTCCACATTCATTGTACAATAATAATAATAATAATAATAATAATAATAATAATAACAATAATAATAATAACAACACTTACTTACAAATGGCTTTTAAGGAACCCGGAGATTCATTGCCGCCCTCACATAACCTCACCATCGGTCCCTATCCTGTACAAGATTAATCCAGTCTCTATCATCATATCCCACCTCCCTCAAATCCATTTTAATACTATCCCCCCATCTACGTCTCGGCCTCCCCAAAGGTCTTATTCCTTCCAGCCTCCCAACTAAGACATACCCTGCCCATCTCATAGGTCTGGATTTAATGTTCCTAATTATCCCATGTGAGAATACAATGCGTGCAGTTCTGCGTTGTGTAACTTTCTCCATTCTCCTGTAACTTCATCCCTCTTAGCCCCAAATATTTTCCTATGAACCTTTTTCTCAAACACCCTTAATCTCTGTTCCTCTCTCAAAGTGAGAGTCCAAGTTTCAAAACCATACAGAACAACCGGTAATATAACTGTTTTATAAATTATAACTAAGTTTTTTTGACAGCAGACTAGATGACAAACGCTTTTCAAGCAAATAATAACAGGCATTTCCCGTATTTATTCTGAGTTTAATTTCCTCCCGAGTGTCAATTATATTTGTTACTGTTGCTCCAAGATATTTGAATTTTTCCACCTCTTCGAAGGATAAATCTCCTATTTGTATTCCATTTCGTACAATATTCTGGTCACGAGACATAATCATATACTTTGCCTTTTCGGGATTTACTTCCAAACCTATCGCTTTACTTGCTTCAAATAAAATTTTCGTGTTTTCTCTAATCGTTTGTGGATTTTCTCGTAACATACTCACGTCCTCCGCATAGACAAGCAGTTGAAGTAACCCGTTCAATTCCAAACCCTGTTTGTTTTCCTGAACTTTCCTAATGCATATTCTAGAGCATAGTTAAAAAGTAAAGGTGATAGTGCATCTCCTTGCTTTGGCCCGCAGTGAATTGGAAAAACATCAGACAGAAGCTGGCCTATACGGACTCTGCTGTAAGTTTCACTGTGACAAATTTTAATTAATCGAACTAGTTTCTTGGGAATACAAAATTCAATAAGAATGTTATATAAAACTTCTCTTTTAACCGAGTCATATGCCTTTTTTAAAGCTATGTTTATTATTATTATTATTATTATTATTATTATTATTATTATTATTATTATTATTATTATTATTATTATTATTATAAACTCAAGTCTATTTATTTACACTATAACAGTGTGCGTCAACCTTCCGACAAAGTTTGTGCTGACCACTTCCAAGTGATGTAACTGTAATTAATGAGCGCAAAGTTATCACATCATTTGATTTGAAGCCAAAAGTGTCATCCACACTTGAGGTCGCAGGGCACGTGCTGACCGCGTCTTCATAATCCGGGAATTAAATTGTCACATTAATATTCGTTAGCATATTACGTAAACAGAAATATCTTGCTGACCTTTGTTAAGCAAATGCGTCTACTCTACGCTTAAGAGATGAGGCTGTTTACTGACCTTTTTTTTAGATGAATGTTTAAGCAATCGAATAAAATACCGGTACCTAACGAAACTTCCACTATTGAACTATTGACTAAGAAAGCCAATGGCAAATTGGTTAGAAGAAGTGTAGACTGAGCTTTCTCCAATATCTGTAGTGAAGAAGAAAATTACAACTTTTCGAAGATACCCCAATTTCGTCTTCAGGTGATTAAAATTTGGAGTAAGAAGTTACTTCTACATGCTGGGGTCGTTACAAACGGCTGAAACTGCTAATTTTCAGTGTGACGTAGATTTAGCTATTTGTAACGGCAAACGAGTGGGAATTTCTTCCCGCGCCAAATTTTTTGTTCACCTGGAGACGAATACAGAACTAATACTCAAAACATTATGATTTCCACTTTACGAGCAATTTCCAGTAACGGAAAAAGTCCATCCTACTCCACAACATGAAAACGATTTAATGAAGAACACAATATTAAATTCAAACAATAGTGTATAGTGATAGCCTTAAATCTACATTAGGCCTATATCTACTTTATCTGCAATTCAAAAAGTCAAGGATCTCGTGTACACGGCTTTGAGGCGCAAAGGAAGCAGAAAGGCTGAATTCTGTTATGTTAACCTTTATGAGGAATCCATAGAGATACTTGTGGCAGTCGAGACGATATCTATGAAAAGAGAGTGGTGATGCCGAAAGTAAAGTGTTATTTCTCGTTTACATGAGGGGAAAGCTCTATACCGTCAAAAGATGTGAAATAGTAATAGGCCTATGAGTTACAAGAGCGGTATGTTGAAGTTTTCATGTTCGAGGAAAAGTTTGAAAAAGCGAAACGTAGTTGGGCTTTTTTAATTTCCGAGAATTGAAAGAAAACATACCGCTCGTGTATCGTACATTTTTTGTGCGAAGATCGTTTATTACATACCTGAAAGAGGAATTTCTAATTAGTTGCAATGAAATCTCCATCTTGGTTTCTGTTCAATGATGGCAATTTTGGAAAACAAAAATATCTATCTTCAACATTGTTGCTTTAAAATGTTTTCTGAGTTTACTATATTCCAGCAGGCCGTGATATACGTCTGTTTTTTTCCCCCCGGTCTATAAATGCGAACGTAAAACAAACGGCTTCCTTAATGTTACATGCATTACAAATGCAGTAACTTTAGTGGAGTTGTAGAGATTACTTAATTTTTGCAAATATTTAAAAACAATAATTAACAGTGGAATTTAGGTGAAATTCCAGTGGTAAGTTTCCAATTTATAATTATTACTATATTGAACGTCTCTAAAAATAATATGTTAAAAGCCTAAAGCAGTAAAATGAATATGTCACTTAAGCGGTAAGAAGAGGGAAATTGTTATGTGTGTTAGGTTGGGAATACTGAATGTGGAATTTTAGACTTACCGCGGGTTGGTTTTGTGCGGAAACCAAGCAAATACGCACGATCTCGCACAAAATGTATAACGGCAGATCAACCATTTCAAGTTATATAATATTTACTAAAATATCCAAAGACTATTGTCTTGTGACGTAGAGATGTCGTTCGGCAGGTACCATACATTGTTCCGTGATCACCGACATCGATTTGTGACGGAAAACTTAGAGAAAGTAGTCATTGTCCACTGCAGCAACGAAGTACTTTCACTCATCGATGTCTCGTCATAATTTTATTGATCAGTAAGGGCCGTATTCATAGACATTCTTAGCGCGGGCTTCTAGTGGATGATCAGCGTTTTTCGTATTCATAAACCAGTGTTAGCGATAGGATATGATTTGAATTCTGTACTAGTAACCAGTGGATAGCCGGGGCTAGTTTAGCACGCTCGTAGCGCGTGCTGCGGAATGTCTATGAATAGCATCCTTATGTTTATACTTTACATAATATAATAGTAATATACGTTACAAGAGCGGTATGTTGACGTTTTCATGGTCGAGGAAAAGATTGAAAAGCGAAACGTAGTTGAGATTTTTTAATTTCCGAGAACATGAAAACAAACATACCGCTCGTGTATCGTACATCATTTTGTGCGAAGATCGTTTATTACATACCTGAAAAACGAATTTCTAATTAGTTGCAATGAAATCTCCATGTTGGTTTCTGTTTAATGACGGCAACTTCGGAACACCAAAATATCTTTCTTCAACATTATTGCTATAAAATGTTTTCTGTGTTTACTATACTCCAGCAGGCCGTGATATAAATGCGAACTTAAAACAAACGGTAAGGTTATGTAATGATTTATTTTTCATTTTAATATTTTAACAACATTATTTATATAACATATTGCAGTAATAACATCGGCATCTGGAATCTTGTTGATTTTTTCACAGCTTTCTTAATGTTACTTGTATCAGGAATGCAATAAGTCTCGTGGAGTAGTAGACTTTACTTAATTTTTGCAAATATTTAAAAACAATAATTAACATTGCAATTTAGGTGAAATTGCAGTGGTAAGTTTCCAATTTATAATTATTAGTATGTTAAACGTCTCTAAAAATAATATGTTAAAAGCCTAAAGCAGTAAAATGAATGTCGCGCTTAAGCGGTAAGAAGAGGGAAATTGTTATGTGTGTTACGTTGGGAATACTGAATGTGGTATTTCACACTTACCGCGTATTGGTTCTGTGCGGAAAACAAGCATATACGCACGATCTCGCACAAAATTATGTTACGTTATATTGAATCAAAATATTCCTAATTTTTTATGAATAGTCTTCTATTTTTAATAAATACAAATAGAAATTTTGAAGTGTTTATAATTTTTGTAACATAAAAATGCATTCTCTGGTGATTGATAATCCCCGCCTTGAACAAGGCTTCAATCCCGGTCCTTCCAGTTCGTCGCTCTACTCTGAACGCCAACTCGTCTACATCTGCCATTTATCTTGATTTTGGACTGTGTGTAAGAAAATATTGTGAAGCGACAAAAAGATATTCCGATATATTTACATAATCATAGGCCTACTCCTGCTACCAAAAACATAGTTAGGGCCCATGTCTTTAATCTGTGTATATACAATAACACATTTTACGACTGAAAGGTCTTTGTTTATACTCAACAAGTCAACCCAATGTGAACTATTCACTAGAAGGGACAGATTTTTTTATTATAAACATAACAGAAGTTCTTTGGAGCCCATAAGCAATAAAGTAAACAAGTAAAAAAAATAGTGTTCCCAAGGCGACACTATATTGTAATCACTGCAAGTGTGTGTGTGTTTTTTTTTTTGACGTAAATATGTCTATGCCGAAGAGTTATTGGAGAGAAAGTGTAAGACATGAAAACGTGTAAGGTCTAGCGCTGCGCCAATTTCAACTGTCAATTGCTCAGTAACGGATAATACATTTTAGATGCAACAGATCTCAACGAAATCTGTTTAATAAGTCACTATAATAAGTTAAAAACGGCAGTGAAAGGGTAATAAAATCTACATTAAAAATTTCCACAAAATAAAGATGTAAGCTAAAAGTTCACACTTTAACTGTTCAAAAAGCTTACATACGTATAGGCCTAAACATTTATTGCATCTGTAATATTTCAAAAATATTCCATGTTAAATCGCATTTAAACGCGTGCCACTGAATATCATAGATGGATCTAGATATGCAATGCACAAAATACGCGAAAAACCATGGTATTTTCAAAATAAATACGTAAAATTAGATTCCAGGTTGAACAAATAGAAGAATAACATGGCGCGGAAATATCTGATGGAACGTCAAGACATAGTTGCACCACAGTCTACTATATATTGTCAAGAAGCTTGAGTTCTGAGGGTGCTAGAAACAATAGACTGTGACGGTACTATTTTGCATTGCCTGTAATGAGGCGATATTAGCGATCCTGGTGGTGAGCAACTACCTAATGTTTGCATATTTACTACGTATTGAGCTTCGCGACTGTCTATACTAGACTGTGGTTGCACTGCGTAATCAGTTTCTTTGTGCAAATGACGATATAAGATCAACCTAACGTCCTATATTCTTTCTCGACGAGTGTTCTATCAGGACTATGGAGTTTCTTTTGAAACGTTCGGTACTCCTCTCGCCCTCCTGCAAAACTGACCTACTATTGGATTAAAAATCTGACAAGGCAACCCCCTCTATTCGTGAAACGCACTATAAAGGCTGGTCCACAATAAATCGGGAACGGAAACGACAACGAGAACGGAAATATTAAATTAGAGGTTGGTCCACAATAAACCAGGAACGGAAACGAGAACGAGAACGAAAATATTGTTGAATAATTTCGAGGGAAAAATTGTTCCACGGCCGGGGATCGAACCCGGGACCTTTGGTTAAACGTACCAACGCTCTACCAACTGAGCTACCCGGGAACTCTACCAGACACCAATCCAATTTTTCCCTCTACATCCACAGACCTCAAAGTGGGCTGACAACCGTCAAGCAACAAACACTGGGTGCACACTAACTCTGTGTGACCTAAATTGTGGTTTTCTGTTAACGAACAGTGACGTGTATTATGCAAATCAAGTTTTCAGGTATAACTCCCTGTAAAGTTGATTTGAATAATTTCGAGGGAAAAGTTGTTCCGGGGCCCGGCCGGCCGGAAATATTGTTAAAATAAATGTATTTAAATATGAGTATTCACGATTAATTTTCACGTTCCCGTTCCCGGGCTCCGATAAGCTTCTCGTTAATTGTGAATGCTCACATTCAAATATATTTATTTTAACAATATTTCCATTCTCGTTCTCGTTGTCGTTTACGTTCCCAGTTTATTGTAGACCAGCCTTAAATGATTTAAATGTGAACGTTCACGACGAGAAGCTTGCCGGAGCCCGTGAACGGGAACGTGAAAATTAATTGTGAATGCTTACATTTAAATACATTTATTTTAAGAACATTTCCGTTCTCGTTTTCGTTGTCGTTTCCGTTCCAGGTTTATTGTGGGCCAGCCTTAAAATTTAAGGCTGGTTCACAATAAACCGGGAGCGAGAAGCAGAATGAAAACGAGAAGCAGAGGACGTGAATATGAAAATTTGTTATGCACAATAAACCGAGAACGTAGACGACTATGCATATCGATATGCATGTCAATAACGATATGTAAAGTCGATATTACGCATTCTGATGTTAGTTGTGTATAATTGACCAATGGCGTTCTCTCATGAGTACAAGGCAGCCAACATAAATACAGGTTAACCAACTTCGAAATTTCAACTGAAACATTTCATTAGGTACGGTACTATAAATATGCCCATGCATCTTTATTATCTCAACCTATTTTAAGTCTACCATAACGTAAAATAATTAGAGAAGAAACATTTGTAATAGAACAAAAATGAACACAACAGTAGTTATTGAATTGAAGCATGAATATGTAGTGTGTAATACAACCAATACAGCAATAAAATATGATTCACTTACGATCGGTGTTCAAAGATGCAGCTATTGAAAGCCACGTATTCTCCTTCATTTTCTCATCTTTATACGAGGCGCGCCGCTTATCGTAAAGTGAGGATTTTCCTCAACACTCAAAATTAGAATCTCATCAAATAAAACTTGCTCCATGATGCACAGCACAGAACAAAATAATGCATAGGTTATGTCACGGTCTTCTTGCTACAAAATATATGACGACAAAATAGCTTTTAGATGGCAATAGAATGAATCTAGTGGGCTGTGATCGGAAACGTGAACGCCAAAGTTGAAACTTGGGCAACTCTCCGTTCCCGATCCTGTGCTCCGGCAAGCTTTTCGTTAATTGTGAATGCTTACATTTAAATGTACACATTTTAACAATTTTACCGTGTTCGTTTTCGTTCCAATTCTCGTTTCCGGTTTATTGTGAACCAGCCTTCAGTCTGGGTAATCGGACTCGGGATGCGGACGCGTGTAGTCTTTATGTTGGTAAGCAGCGTAGATTTGTACCGAGATCTTGTATTGTAGCATCTTACCCGTATGTGCAAACTCTAGGGTCCAGTACTCCAGTCTCCAGTGCATCGACACAATTAGCTCCATTGAGTCACAAGTCCGCGACCTCGCACAAACATGTCCGTCCCTCGCGCTTACGTCACAACCGTTCCAAGTCCATAAATATCAATTCATTCATCTATCTCAATATGAGTCCCGATGCAGAATTGACACACAGAATATATTATTTGCAAACAGATTACAGACTGCCATTTGTGAAGCTGGAGTAGCAGAGGCTTCAGGGATCCGCAACGAACTCAATATTCAGTGCAGAGTGCGAGTTAATTCCAACTTCAGTCCTGGAAGCCGACGAGAGGCTAGCGTACTTCATTCAGTCCTCCAACTCGGCCGGAGACAAACATTGGGCTGCCCGCTGTCTGCTGCTCGACAGTCGGTTATTCATTTCCAAGTGCCGGTGGCGATCTATAGAAACTGTGATGAGGTATGTTTAAGTTGGTGTGTACTGTACCGACAGCGATTGAAATGAGCCATGCGCAGGGCAGAACTGATGTGCGTAGGCAGATGCCCATAATTAAATCCGATCTACATGTATGTTTGTGTGTGAAGACAATTTAATATATGCTACAAACTATTAGTAGGTTTGAATCCATGTTTTGTTTATGTATGCTTTCCCTGCGGTGACTGAGTGATTAGACTTTCGGCATATAACGCCCGGGCGCTCTGTCCAGGTTCGAGTTTCTGTCACACGAAAAATCCATAGTATAGGCCGCGCCACCGTTTTTGGCATGTGAAATAAGTAATGGGAACGTTAAGGGTATATGTACGTGAACGACCAGAAATATTATCAGACGTTGCAGGCTCTAAATTTCTAAAATTTTATAAGGAAATTAACTCACAATTGGACAAAAATTACAAGGTACCACAACAAGACTTATTAGAACTTAAATATCTGATAAAAAGTATAACAGAGGTTACTAATCATATTTTTTTTAGAATTCACTTTTTACTTTAAATCAAATTTTCCAAAATTGGAAAATTTTCACACATATTATTTCATAACTCCACAACCATTAGAGATGGATTTCTGCAATTTTCTACACTGATTTGACATGCATTTATGCAAAAGGTAGACTACAATAATGCCCATTTCTTTGAAAATAGAAAAATTAGGTCACAAAACATTATGTAAATTTTAATATATTTCATATAGGACAAATAAAAAATTAATTGTATTAAAATAAACAACTCTACATGTCTGAGAGTAGTCTACTTTTCAGAAATGAGTGTTTATTACATGCAGGAAAAATATTAAAGATGTCAGAGAGACCATAACAATGTTATGGTTTTCCCAAATGATGTAACTGCAGAATTTTTTTGTTTTTTTTTTTTTTTCATACTTCGATAAAACTGGTTTGAAAAATATTAGTACATTTTTTATATTTTTATCATATATTTAAGTTCTAATAAGTCTTGTTGTGGTACCTTGTAATTTTTGTCCAATTGTTAGTTCGTTTTCTTATAAAATTTTAGAAATTTAGAGCCTGCATTTTCTGATAATATTTCTGGTCGTTCACGTACATATACCCTTAAGTGCGAGTGTCTTACCTTTGTAGCAGAGTATGGGCGATAAAGCTGGCAATTGTGATTGGCAAACTGTTGATGTAACGTGTATTTAGGAGGAGGTACCGTTCTCACCTGCAGTGGCAACAGAAACTCACTGACTGGACAACGTACTCAAGGATACATCGCTAGAGTAGGGAAACAAGTGCGAGTATCTTACTTTTGCCGCAGTCTGGGCAGTAAGACTGACAACTGTGGTTGGAAGATTGCTGATGTGACGTGTATAGGAGGGAGGGGAGTATCATTCTCAGCTACACTATCAACAGATGCTCGCAGACTGTACATTGTACTCAAGAAAACGCGCCAGAAACGCTGGCGTCAGCAAATAACACTTGCCGCGGACAAGGTCGCAGTTGGGTTTCACTTGGGGTTCTCCCGTTTCTCTATGATTATTAGGTATCAACGTCATTCCCTGATGCCAGAATAAATAGATATTATTATTATTACTATTATTATTATTATTATTATTATTACTATTACTATTATTATTATTATTATTATTATCATTATCTGGTTGTTGTGCTAATAACATCCATTACTACTCCAAAATTAAGGCTCAAGAGTTATTTTCTTCTTCTTGCTTTCTTGGATTGAAACAAGTAAATTCAACAGTTAATAACAAAAACTTACTTGATCTTATATTTACAAATTTAACCGAGACTGAGGTCAATCTGGCCACTCACTCGCTAGTCTTGCAGGATGACTATCATCCTCCCTTAACAATAACTCTTGAAGTCACACTAAATTTTTCTCCCCAGAATCAACAAAATTCTTTCCCAAATTATTCTCAAGGTGATTACTTGAATTTATATTGGAGTCTACATAATTACGATTGGTCCTGTGTTTACCAAGCTGTCGATGTTAACGATGCAGCTAGCTCACTATGTTCAGTAGTTAATAGTGTCATATCCCAGGCAGTTCCTGTCACTCGAGTCAAAAGATCTAGTTATCCACAATGGTTTTCTAACACCTTACGTAAACTTATTAGAAAGAAAGACCATGCACATAAAAAATATAAAAAATTCAAAACTGAATTTTATTATCAAACATTTTCCTACTATAGAAAACTTGTGAAATCTAAAATTAAATCGGATAAATTATCATGGCTTCAAAATATTAATGAAAATCTTAAAACGGAACCAAAAAAGTTTTGGAAATATGTTGAATCATTTCGGAAGACTGATAATTATCCCTCTGAATTAATTCTTAACGATAAACACATCACAGATCAGTTAGACATTGTCAATGCTTTTGCTGATCACTTCAAATCTGTTCAGACTAAACACAGCCATACATATGAAAACATTATTACGAATATAACAGACTCATTACCTATATCTAAAGTAACACATGATGACGTTCGTAAAGCAATTAAAAAACTTAAACCAACAAAAACAACTGGCACTGACGGTATTCCAAATTTTATAATTAAAGAATGCTCTAATATATTTATTCTTCTTTTAGCCCACATATTTAATATTAGTTTGAAAAATGGTGAATTTCCCTCACTATGGAAACAAGCTGCAATTATTCCTATATTTAAAAACGGAAAAAGAAATGATGTCAGAAACTACAGACCTATCTCGATCCTAAATAACTTTTCAAAAATTTTTGAAACCATTATTCACAGACATATATCCTTTTATGTTAAAAACAAGCTCAATTCTTCACAACATGGATTTACTAAAACTAAATCCACTGTCACTAGCCTGGTCACATATCTAAATCAGATTGTGCCAATAATTGAAACGCAGGGACAAACTGATTCAATATATTTTGATTTCAGCAAAGCTTTTGATGTAGTTCCGCACTATATCCTTCTTCATAAGTTAGGAAATATTGACCTTTCTGTAAGCTACGTAAAGTGGTTCGAAAATTATTTAAGTAATAGAGTTTCATGTGTAAGACTGTTTAATATACACTCTTATTCCTATAATATAAATTGCGGAGTCCCGCAGGGATCTACTTTAGGACCTCTCCTATTTATTATATTCATAGATGATATATGTAAAAGAATAAGTTCTGACTGTTTATTATTTGCAGACGATTTAAAAATTTTTCGTACAATCAAAAGTAGTACTGACTGTCAATCACTTCAATGTGACATTAATTCAGTCGCTAAATGGTCGGAAGACAATGGTATGAAAATTAACGTATCCAAAACTAATGTAATAACTTTTTCTAGAAAAACTTCTTCACTGAAATTTAATTATTATCTAAATAATGTACTAATTAACAGAACGGATTGCGTAAAAGATTTGGGAATATTCTTTGACAGTAAATTGTATTTTCATAGTCACGTTGATTACATTTACAATCACGCAATCAGAATGCTAGGAATAATACGGTCAATAACTTATTCTTTTTCCACGCCCGATTCTCTTTTAATGCTATACTATACATTGGTGCGATCGAAACTCGAATATGCATCTGTAGTTTGGAACTCGATTACAACTACGGACTCGACTAAATTAGAAAATATACAAAGAAAATTTATATCCTAATGTTCATTCAGATTTTTGCCCATTAATTCCGGGTATAGCTATGAGAGAAAATGTGAATATTTTAATTGTCAAAATCTGTATGCTAGACGCCATGAGCTAGATTATCTGTTCTTTTGTAAAGTCCTCAAAGGTGATATATCCTGTGACTCTTTCTTAAACAATATTACCTTACGTATTCCAACAAAAGATATGAGAGCCCACAAACTTTTCTATATTAGAAATTCGAAATTTCTTTCACCAGTCTCCAGATGCATTAAAAATGCCAACATGCATGGCTGCGAATTCGATCCCTTCAATGTATAGACTTTGTTTGCTCTTGGCAACGTTTTATCATATATGTATTATTTTAGGCATTATACTCAATTAACATTGTCTCATATTATTCTTAGTTATCCATTCATCGCCATTATTGTAATTAATTGTAATTATATTTATGTGTAATAATTATTTTTGTTTTATATTTTTTGTTATATTTGTGCTGAACTGTAATTGGCCACTGGCTGTTGTACAGCACATTAAAATAAATAAATAAATAAAAATTATTATTATAGATATGCCAGGAAGTCAAAAGAAGGATAGCACTGGCCAAGGAAGCTTTTAATAGAAAAAGAAGTATCTTTTGTGGACCACTGGAAAAAAGAACTAAGGAAGAGACCTGGGAAGTGCTTTCTATGGAGTGTGGCATTGTATGAGGCAGAAACATGTACTTTACGACGAAATAAAGGGAAGTGAATAGAAGTATTTGAAATGTGGATATGGAGAAGAATGGAACGTATGAAGTGGACAGACAGAATAAGAAATGAAGCTGTGTTGGAAAGAGTGGGTGAAGAAAGAATGATGTTCAAACTGATCAGGAAGACAGAAAGAAATTGGTTGGGTCACTGGCTGAGAAGAAACTGCCTGCTGAAGATGCACTGGAAGGAATGGTGAACGGGAGAAGAGTTCGGGCTGAAGAAGATATCAGACGATAGACTTAAGATATATGGAACATATCAGGAGACAAAGAGAAAGGCAGAAAATAGTGCTAGTCTAGATACAAGTGGGTTTTCTACCCGAAACCTGGATACTCAACGAACCAAGATTTAGTGCAGATTTCTGTGGTTAAATTATATAGAGTAAAAACCTAATTAAGCCAGATGTATTTAAAGAATGATAACTCCGAGACTATAGAATGTAATGGATCTTGAAATTTTAACTTGCTCTCCTGTAAAAACAGTAAAATGTGACTTAGCAGGTTTTTCCCCTGGACCCTTCAATTGTTTTATATGAAACAATCATAGCGTCTTTTGGGAAAGCCATTGGCCGAATTCCAAATATGCTAAGTCGAACAGTGTATTATAATAATAAATGATTGAAGGAATTTTAGTTTTGTCCTTGAAATGTGCAGAAATTTGATCGAAACAAATGTAACTTTTTGTTCTACTCGTGCAAAGGAATTATACAATGTTGCATTTGTTCGGATCAAATTTCTGTATATTTAAAGGAAAAAACTAAAACACTTTCAATAATTTATTACCACAACACACTGCTCTCTTAAATTGACAGAGCATATTGGGAATTCAATCAATGGCTTCCCCAAAACACGCTATGAAATATTTTATACAAAACAATTGTATCTCCGAAAGGAAGCAAAAACGAGCAAAATTGAATTAAACTTTTTTTTGTTGGAAATATCTCAAAGAATAACTCCCTGAAATTAATGACATTAGTTACGGTTCACCCTGTATATTTATTTATTTATTTTAGTAGGTTATTTTATGACGCTTTATCAACATCTCAGGTTATTTAGCGTCTGAATGAGATAAAAGTGATAATGCCGGTGAAATGAGTCCGGGGTCCAGCACCGAAAGTTACCTAGCATTTGCTCATTTTGGATTGAAGAAAAACCCCGGAAAAAACCTCAACTAGGTAACTTGCCCCAACAGGGAATCGAACCCGGGCCACCTGGTTTCGCGGCCAGACGCGCTAACCATTACTCCACAGGTGTGGACTTCAGACTGTATATTTTAATTCCAACGTGAAATAATAATTATTCCTAATCCTCAAATTACTTTCGCTAAAATTTCGTTATTGAAATATGAGATATCATCGCCATATTTATTCTTCTTATTCGCGTTCATTCCCGTCAATATCATCTCATTTTCTTCCATATTACTCGCATTATTTTTTGTCCTACCTTCACTGCTTCCCAGCCTCCCTGCAAGGATTAGCTTCTACAGGAATTATGAATACTAGACATTTACAAATATACCCTATTATTAATACATCCGCCTGTCATAACAGATGACCATATAGGTCCGGAAAACAATTTAAAAATGCATATATGGAATAGAGAGAAAAATCAATGTAACAGGTAGCAATCATAGTACTATATGCAATTTAGAAAGTTTAAAAATTAAACATTATATAAATGATTATGTAAAATGCCTATGGATTTCTTTAAGATATTTAAACAAATATTTTTAATATCTTGGGATGTCATGTCATTTATTGCTTTAAAATGTCAGTAGTAGTATAGTTCCTGCCACATAATTTGAAACAACAGATGACGAAAAAAACACACATTTTTATACAGGGTGTTTCCGAGGTGGCGACTTTCAGGGATGATTGCGAACGGCACGTGTACCAATTTGAGATCAGGAACCACGGTCCGGAAATGACTGAGTCGAAAGTTATAAGCAAAAATAGTTGTGTGGAAATGGAATTGTAATTTGGAAACACGTGCCCTCCTTCCCTTAAGCTTTGGAACAGTCGTGGAAAAATGATATGGGCCGGATGTCTCCTACGTGGGTACTTGTCCCGATACAATCTGTGAGCTTGTCTACTGTTCCCATTGGCTCATCCGTATTCGAAAATCAGGTCTACATATTCCGCTCTCGTGTTCCTTCATTTCACTAGGACTGATCGACTGGACACTGCAACTTGTACACATACACAGACGTGCATATCAGGACTGACCATGTCCGTTACACATTACGCTATCTGCATTGCTTTAGTGTAGTTTCCTGTCCCCACCCCTCAGACAGCGCAATGAATGGAATACTGTAAGTAGACAACGTAAACAACGTCAGATGAATAGAGTATGTGTAAGATGTACAAATAAATACACATAAATAAGGTGTAAAGAGGAATAAAATTATTTCATTTCCACAGAACTATTTTTACTTGTAACTTTCGACTCGGTCATTTCCGGACCAGGATTCCTTATCTCAAATTGATACATGTGCCCTTCGCCACAGTGGCGTAGCCTGGTTTTCAGACTGGGGTATGTAACCCAGTTAATATAGTTTGAAAATGGAATTTCTCATATCTGTATCCAGCATAGCGTGTATACCGAATACAATTGTATCATGTAGTATAAACACTGCATATATCTTCCTTGCTAACAAATTAACAAGTATATTACGTACCTACCTAGTAAAACATCGACAAATAATAGACACACTGAAAAGTGTTTTAATAAACTTAGTTTAGGACTATGCAGTAAAAATAAAATTAATAAACTCACGTTTACTATCCTTGGAGTTTTTTTTTTACTTGGTTATATAACGACGCTGTATCAACTACGAGGTTATTTAGCGTTGATGAAGTTGGTGATAGTGAAATGATATTTGGCGAGATGAGGCCGAGGATTCGCCGTAGATTACCTTACGGTTGGGGAAAACCTCGGAAAAATCCCAACCAGGTAATCAGCGCAAGCGGGAATCGAACCCACGCCTAATTGCAACTCTGGATCGGCAAGCAAGCACCTTAGCCGACCGAGTTACGCCGGTGGCTCTCCTTGGAGTTTTCCCGAACATTTTTAGTCTTTTTTTTTTTTTCAAATATTATATGGTTACAAAAATAGTTATGCTTCTTGGCTGCCTTATAAATATTATTTAAATCTTCATAGCCATTGGTATTTCAAACGGACTTTTCATTAGAAAAGAGAAGACAAGACCAGTAAAACAGTTTGTTTAAAGTCTTACAACCTCACAGCCACGACTCACTTTCATAAATCTTTACATTAAAATGTCTTACAAACTTTTTTATGTTCGTAGTGATATTCAGTACTAGTTTCGAAGGGCCTGCTTTAATTACGTCTTCTTTTTCACAGAACGTTAAAGTCCTTACCTTCAATTTGCCGATTATACAACAATAATTTGTTTCCATATTTGATACATTGCGACAATGAACACGAAACAATTTCCCTTTCACTCACTTCGTGACCTCTTGGATGTATATTGTCAGCGTACATATCTTGAGCCCATAAGCGCGTAACACAAAGATCTTAACCTAAATAATTTATTTCAACACTAAACAATTAAGCTTTCAAAACAGTCTCCAGTGTTCACAAATGAAAAGAGTAACATTTTGGAACAAATAACTCACTCATCATTCTTTATAAGTCACTGGAAATTATATTATAACACAAGCATGACTATATGACAATATGTATTACAACGCTGTACATACACAGAGTCACGAGCATGCTCACTGCACGAGTTTCCTCGAGCTGACGACAGATGTCGTTGAGACTTTGCGAAGTGTTTTTAAACATCAAGCGGGCCGTGCCCATAGAGTTACAGTATAATTCTTACTAATGGTCGCGCCTTCTGTTCAAGGTGATTAAAACATAGTGCGAATTCAAAATCAAACATTCTGGGAAAACTTGATCTGTCCGAAAACGATTATATGTTACAATATTATAATTCATAATTCAGAGTCACCTTGAAGGAAATTGCAGGGTATGTAACACATCTCCCACATCCATGGACGCTACGCCCCTGCTTCGCCATCATCCCTGAAAGTTTGTAACACCACCTCGGAAACACTCTGTATAAAGACAACAAATCTCCCTTTCTCCGCCATTAATTAGCTTGATTCCTCTTGGTTTTGTAGCCACATATGCATTAATAAACCTTGTGAAGAATGTTACACAAATACCCCTACTGTTCTCATTTACTGCGCAGGATCACAAGAAAGTGAGATTTAATTATTTAGGAAGAAGGAGCTCACCTTTGAAACTGGGGCATCTGAATAATGAAACCTCGTGGCAGAGTTTACCATTAAATTAAAATTTTAGTATGCAAGTAAGCGGTTACTCTCGGCTAACTCCGAGACGCAGC
This sequence comes from Periplaneta americana, assembly GCF_040183065.1. Lineage (NCBI taxonomy): Eukaryota > Metazoa > Arthropoda > Insecta > Blattodea > Blattidae > Periplaneta > Periplaneta americana. The sequence goes on from NC_091121.1 coordinate 153,586,527, forward strand.
GTTCCGTACAGACAACCAGATGTTTAAGTTCACTTGATGAATGCGTCAAGCCCACAAAGCCGGCAGCAGATTGCCAAGATTAGGCGAACAGTCGAGTAAGTCAAGGGCGCACTGGTTCAAGAAACCAGAACGGATACACGGTGCAAAGAGAAAATTTGACATTACACAGCAAACTCGATGCATGCTACTTAGTTGGGCATTACTTTGCTACTTTCAACAAGCCACTGAGAAAGTCCAGTCGTTACAGAAGCGATCGTAAACCCCGGAATTTCTATTGCAGACATACTGAATCGCTGGAACATGTGCTAAAGTGTAACACCAACAAATTTGTGTTGGCTATGCAATGAAACATTGAATAGGCCAAGTAACAGACTACTTAAAATAAGCAACGGTGTACAGTAGTGGCAAAAAAAAAAAAAAACCGGACCGACCCTTGCAGCTGATTTCAGAGCCTTGTTCACTCCAGAGCACGATAGACTGGTAACTAAGGGTACGTACACGTTGGAGCAACGATAAACGATAAAAGAAACGACCTAGCGACGCTTTGGTATTATCAAAGAATCAAGTGTTCATATCGGAGCAACGAGGACGCGGGAAGCGAACATTTTGATTTATCAGTAGAAGATATTCTATACATCCACTTAATGAAAGAAGATAAATAGGAAATATCAGCTGCTAAGTTCAAGGTTAATGTAACTTAAATACGTACAAAATTAAACCCGTTTCTAATCCCAAAGATAGTATAAATTCGTTGCGTTGTGATTGGTTCTTGTGATCACATAACATATGACGAATAAATACACAACTGATCAATTTGCCAATATCTACAATAATTAATTTAATATGCAAAAATAATAATAAATCGATTAATATTCGAATAAATTGATAACTACCGGTAATTATACAGATTAATATTATCTTAATCAGAGATCTTATGAACGAAAAGAGCGAAGAAAATGGAACTTTTCTTTTTCGTCGCTTTTATCATGCATCTTCGCTTTTATCGTTACTCCAATATGCACACCTCAATGACAATGCATGCTTCAATTCCCTCTGATATAGCATCGCTGCTTCTTTTATCGTTTATCGTCGCTCCAACGTGTACGTACCCTAAGACTTTCGTGGTTCGAATCCTGCCTGGGAAGGAAACTTTTCTTTGTTACTTATTCAAATTTATTCCCAATACTTTTCGATTGCTGGCAAAATGCATGTTCTGGGAATAATAAGTTAATTAAGTAGTAACATATCGCTGCTATGTCAGTTTACAATGCTTTTTGACATTTTCTGACAGCCAAATATTAATTTACAGTCACTGATAAATGTATCGCACTGCAAGATACCGCTCCCCTCTATCTCCCCATAGGTCTTCTCCTAATTGTCTTCTTTCCATAGCTTCCAGAATGCCCTTTTTCCATGTTCTTATAGGTCTTCCTCTTTTTCTTCTTCTTGATGGGGTCCAATCATATGCCAACCTTGGTAATCTTTCCGTATTCATTCGCATCATATGCCCATACCATATTAGTTGTTTTGTGAAAATATCCTCTACAATATCATTCTTAACTTGCATTTTCTCTGTGATTATATTGTTTCTAATGTTATCTCTTCTTGAAATTCCTGCTGATGGTCTCCAATAACCCATTTCTAAGGTCAAAAATTTATTTTTGAATGCGTTTTGCAGTTCCCAAGTTTCTGCCCCATATAAAGTTGTACTTTTCACAATTGATTTATAAATTTTATGTTTAGTTTCAATTCTGATTTTATTATCCCATAATACTTGATTAAGAGTGGATATTGCAGATTTTCCTTTCTTCAACCGTTCTTTCATTCCTACATGGTTCCTTCCATTATCTGTGATTGTAACAACTAAATATTTGTATTTATTACTGTATTTAATAACGCCTTTATTTTCAAGTATCAGATTTTGTTTCTTTCCCCCAATTGTACTCTATTATGACAGTTGCAACTACCTGTCCTATCTAGAGTTTACGATGTTAAAAGTGCTGTACATGTAAAATTATTCAAGACATCCTTTCCATTCTTGTCGTCGCTCATCACTGTGACACTCTAAGCGCTACATAATTTAATTAAGAGGTTCTGAAAAAAGAAAAACATTCGAGTCCGTAACAAATGCACTGTCATTCTAAAGCAAGGGACGCTGGAATGTCCACGACGATGAGCAGCCTTAAACTGACAGCCCGGCGACACGGCGGGTGGGGAGCTTCTGCCTGGTTATAAAGTAGAGAAGTCAAGTGAGCAAACTCTGTCCAATAAATAATTTAACCTCTGTTACTCTCAACAGTCACATAAAACAGCAGCCAGTGATGAGCTTTCACGAGCTTATGTTTTAATACTTTACTCCGATAAACACGCAAAATTGATGTATTTTTACCCTTTTCTTTGATTTTGCGATTCCCTAGTATTCCCAACCTAGCACACAGAGATTATGTAACATACAAATTAATGGTCAAATGTCACAAATTTTACTCATTTATATCGCCTGGAGAGGTTATTAACGACATAAGGCTAGATTATTCACGTTCTTGAGCATCACTATTGCTTTATTGTGCATCAATTGTTTTATTGTGTAATTAATTGTTTTATTGTGTAATTAATTGTTTTATAGTGTAATTAATTGTTTTATTATGTAATTAATTGTTTTATTGTGTAATTAATTGTTTATTGTGTAACTGTTTTACTGTGTAACTAATTGTTTTATTGTGTCATTAATTGTTCTATTATGTATTAATTGTTCTATTGTGTAACTAATTGTTTTATTATGCAATTAATTGCTTTATTGTGCATCAATTGTTTTATTGTGTAATTAATTGTTTTATAGTGTAATTAATTGTTTTATTATGTAATTAATTGTTTTATTGTGTAATTAATTGTTTATTGTGTAACTGTTTTACTGTGTAACTAATTGTTTTATTGTGTTATTAATTGTTCTATTATGTATTAATTGTTCTATTGTGTAACTAATGGTTTTATTATGCAATTAATTGCTTTATTGTGCATTAATTGTTTTATTGTGTAATTGTTTTACTGTGTAACTAATTGTTTTATTATGCAATTAATTGCTTTATTGTGCATTAACTGTTTTATTGTGTAATTAATTGTTCTATTATGTATTGTTTTACTGTGTGACTAATTGTTTTACTGTGTAACTAATTGTTTCATTGTGCAACTAATTGTTTCATTGTGCAACTAATTGTTTTATTGTGCATTAATTGTTTTATTAGGCGGTCGGGTAGCTCCGTTGGTAGAGCAGCTGGCTACGGACTGGAAGGCCTGGGGTTCGATCCCGAGTGGTGACGGGATTTTTCTCGTTGCCAAACTTTCAGAACGGCCCCGAGGTTCACTCAGCCTCCTATAAAATTGAGTACAGGGTCTTTCCTGGGGGTGAAAGGCGGTCAGAGCGTGGTGCCGACCACACCACCTCTTTCTAGTGTCGAGATCATGGAAAGCATGGGGCTCTACCTCCATGCCCCCCAAGTGCCTTCATGGTATGTGACAAGGATACCTTTACCTTTTTTTTTTTAATTGTCTTATTATGTATTAATTGCAATTATTGTGTTCAACTGAGTTACCGCTGCCACCAGATGTTTGCCCACTTGCAGTGTAAATACACAACATACATAGCATACATACACATACATACATACATACATACATACATACATACATACATACATACATACATACATACATACATACATACATACATACATACATACATACATACATACATACATACATACATACATACATACATACATACATACATACATACATACATACATACATACATACATACATACATACATACATACAAGACTGCGCAAGTAATGTAAACTATTTCCTGTATTTATAAAATAATTACAAGTATTTAATTATTATAAAGGATCAAGACGAATGCACATTTCATAATTATCATTTCATTTAATATACTGTATATTTAGACAGAACTACTGAAGATTGTCACAGTGATTTACAGAAAAATGTAATTATCAACGGATATAGGTTAAGTTCTTTTACTGTTATTATGGGCTCTGAACACTAACTATAAAAACAATACGTGAACTAAGAAAATAAGTCCTTCACTTCTACCGATTCTAGTCAGTAGCCAAGTCGGTATATAGGCTATACACGCGAAGAACTCTGATTAGATTTCTAGAAATACTAAATCAATTAAGAATGTGATGAAAATTTAAACTAAATATTGTATTGTAACAGATCCGACACTTGTATTCTTATACCAGTGAGTGCACATGCAAAACACACGGCATAAATAAAAACTAGACACTTGAAGTAATTAATAATTCATGCTTTCCCAGAGGAATTGGGAATTTTATAACACAGTACCTGTCTCTGGTAGAGTATTGTTTATGTTCAATTTTAAAGCTAAAATATATAAGTAATTATTGGTTTGTCTTAACACCTTTTATTTATTTCAAGAATTTGAAAATTTTCACTGTATTTATGTAGTCAGTGATAATGCCATCCAAGTGTTAGACAATTTAATCATATAATTATTGCACTAATAGATTTTATGATTTTAACAATTTGGAGAACGATTTCTTGCTATTTTCAAACCCATTTCATGTTGAAGTCCGACATGTTCGATTCCAGATGGAGGTTATACGTTTAAAAGATGACACATTTACCAAACTTAAATGTATTAATATTGTTTGTTTGGAGATATATATATATATATAAATAACTTTGTAAATTAACATACACAAATCTACATAGGTTCACTATAAAAATTTCATCAATGTTTGATTCCACCTACATATGCGAACAGTTTTTTTCGCAGATGACGCTGGCTAAATCAAAATCGAGATCCAGACTTATAGGTGATAATTTTAAGTATCAGCTCACAATTTTATTGCAATGACTGATATTATTCCCGATTTCAGACAACTGCACTTGTAGGGTGATGACGAGTGATTTGATAAATTTGATGAATTTGTTTTCTAGTAGCCTATTTCCTAATATCACATTATTTTGATTTTGTTTCTTATATTGTAATATTCATTTTGAAGTTTAGAGATTAAAATTAAATTTAAATTAAATTATGGTTTATTAACGACGCTCGCAACTGCAGAGGTTATATCAGCGTCGCTGATGTGCCGGATTTTGTCTCGTAGGAGTTCTTTTACATGCCACTAAATCTAGTGACATGAGCCTGTCGCAGTTTAGCACATTTAAATGCCAACGACCTGGGCCGGGATTGTATTGTATTGTATTTATTAACATTCCATGGTATTCATACATTGCTTTACAGCTAGAATATGGAACAAGTCGAAAAACTTAATACTATTATAAACTCTTAATTTATAGTCACAGTCTAGATCAAATATATACAGACGAGATTTACAATATAGTCTACTAATACAACACATAGTTTTAGTATCAATTTCATGAAGTGTTATTGAATGTCATGAATTCAACTACAGAATAGAAGGCGTGAGAAATTAGGTACTTCTTTAATTTGGCCCTAAATAATTTTATGTTTTGAGTTTCATTTTTTATATCGATAGGGAGGCTATTAAAAATTTTTACTGCCATATAACGCACTCCTTTTTGATAGCATGATAGATGGAGTATGAAAGTCATTTTTTGACGTGTATTTATGCTATGAACTGTTGAATTAGTTACAAAGTCTTCACGATTACATACGAGGAAGATTATTAATGAAAAGATATACTGACAAGCCATGGGCATTATTTGTAGTTTTTTGAAAATAGTCATACACGATTCCCTAAATTTGGCACCCACTATTATTCTAATTACTCTTTTTTGTAATAGAAATATACTGTTACTATCTGTGGAATTTCCCCAGAATATTATTCCAAAACTCATTACCGAGTGGAAGTATGCAAAGTATATTGTTTTTAAAGTATTGATATTTACTATCTTTTTTTATAGATCTAATAGCAAAACAAGCTGAATTTAGTTTGGGGGTAATTTCTTTAATATGATTTTTCCAATTTAACACATTATCGATTTTTAAGCCAAGAAATTTGGTTGTTGTTGTTTCTAATAGGGAACTATTGTTAATTATTGCGCTAGAAATTTGCGAGGTTGAATTTGGACAGGATTTAAATTGAATTATGTTAGTTTTGTTACAATTTAATACCAATTTATTGACTGAGAACCAGTCACATATTTTGAAGAGAATTTCCTCTGTTGAAGATTGGAATGTGTTGGAGTTATTGGCTGTAATTATTATACTTGTGTCATCTGCAAATAATATGGGATGACCTACATCTTTTATTAGGGGGGCAAGATCATTTATAAACACTAGAAAAAGTAGGGGACCTAATATTGATCCTTGATCGAACCCGCTACCTCGGGCACAGAAAGCCAGCGCTATACCAAGTCTGCCACCCAGGGCGACTATAGATTAAAATGTGTACGTCATTATGCTGTAGGCCTAAAATATTTTGCAGCCCACCGACTACAGATTGGAATGAATACGGATTTAGTTAATTTCTATTGATGCAATGTACACTCTTCGACACAAAAACTGAGCGATCTTCTATAGCCTGAATTTCTCCACCTTCAGACAACACCTGGTTCACACGACGAGAGAAAGGATGTTTATTTTAATGTTTCTTAATTTACCCCTTGAATATATCTTTGTTCTAAATTATTTTTAATACTCGATTTATAAACAGAAAGAATAACAAAAACAAAACAAAAGAAACACAGAACAGAGTCCTGCATTCACACACTCTTTTTTACTAAACTGCCACGTGAACCCTGGGTTCCCGAGGTAACAGTTACGTGTTCTTACAGTAAGAGTCATTTGAAACAATGGCAACAAATTATTGGATCTCTACTGCCGCGTAATACATTCGTGTGAAACTAAGCTCTCACGAATGCAAACCAAATTTTCCGAAGGGAACATTCTATGGATTATGTCTAAGATGGCACCTTTGGTTTGCACCAGCCGCCACTAGTTGCATACAAAGTCTGCCAGATGGCCATACGTCACCATGCTTAGGAGGTTATCGCAAACTCGGTGAAAGGCGTAAATACAAAATTGAGCACGGCTGAATTATTGTATTATTACGTAATATTTCACGGTAATGTCCGTATAGGTCAGTTTCTGTCAGATGCGTTTCCAATTCACTGTGGGCTAAAGCAAGGAGATGCACTATCACCTTTACTTTTTAACTTTGCTCTAGAGTATGCCATTAGGAAACTCCAGGATAACAGAGAGGGTTTGGAATTGAACGGGTCACATCAGCTTCTTGTCTATGCGGATGACGTGAATATGTTAGGAGAAATTTCACAAACGATTAGGGAAAACACGGGAATTTTACTGGCAGCAAGTAAAGAGATAGGTTTGGAAGTAAATCCCGATAAGACAAAGTATATGATTATGTCTCGTGACGAGAATATTGTACGAAATGGAAATATAAAAATTGGAAATTTATCCTTTGAAGAGGTGGAAAAATTCAAATATCTGGTAGCCACAACAACAAATATAAAATATGATACTCGGGAGGAAATGAAACACAGAATAAATATGGGAAATGCCTGTTATTATTCGGTTGAGAAGCTTTTATCATCCAGTCTGCTGTCAAAAAATCTGAAAGTTAGAATTTATAGAACAGTTATATTACCGGTTGTTCTGTATGGTTGTGAAACTTGGACTCTCACTTCGAGAGAGAAACAGAGATTAAGGGTTTTTGAGAATAAGGTTATTAGGAAAATATTTGGGGCTAAGAGGGATGAAGTTACAGGAGAATGGAGAAAGTTACACAACACAGAACTGCACGCATTGTATTCTTCACCTGACATAATTAGGAACATTAAATCGAGACGTTTGAGAGGGGCAGGGCATGTAGCACGTAAAGGGCGAATCTAGAAATGCATATAGAGTGTTAGTTGGGCGGCCGGAGGGAAAAAGACCTTTGGGGAGGCCGAGACGTAGATTGGAAGATAATATGAGATATGGGAGGTGGGATATTATGACAGAGACTGGATTAATCTTGCTCAGGATAGGGACCAATGGCGGGCTTATGTGAGGGCGGCAATGAACCTCCGGGTTGCTTAAAAGACAGTAAGTAAGGAAGTAATAATACTTGATTTATAAACAGAAAGAATAACAAAGAAACAAAACAAAGGGAAAGCAGAATAGAGTCCTGCATTCACACCATCTCTTTTACTAAACTGGATTTCGAGGTAACAGTTACGTGTTTTTACAATAAGAGTCATTTGAAACAATGACAACAAATTATTGGAACTCTCCCGCCGCATAATACATTCGTTCCCGTGTGAATCTAAGCTCTCACGAAAGGATACGAAATTTTCCGATTGTGTCTAAGATGATACCTTGGGTTTGCACCAGCCACCACTGGTTACATACAAACTCTGCCTGATGGTCATACGTCATCATGCTTGGCAGGTTATCGCAAACTCTGTGAAAAGCGTAAATACAAAATTGAGCACGGCTGAATTATTGTATTATTACGTAATATTTCACAGTAATGTCTTTCTCTCTCGTAAAATATTCATCTTAAATGTTCATAAAAATGGTTTATTTTATTTGAATATTACAACTAGAACTGCACTGAAACTTTAAAGCAGTTATTCGGGAAATTCCAGCAGAAAAGCTGTTTGGCCAATTTATAAAAGCTCTGTCGCGGAAACTGACTTTTATTGCATTACACATCGCGTTCTGGTTTACTGGTTCCCCATGCTGTCATTCAGTGTCCATCACTATTTTTTGCATTGACAGTGATATCCGTAGATTATGACGTGTGATTAAACACACTTTTAGAGTTACTTCAATAACAGAACCACTTCACAATGCTCACTTTTTAAGTCCATTTACAATATAAATTGGTGCGCTGGTTTTTTATATCCATGTCATAGTCTCGAATTCGATTCCTATGTGTCTATGAATACAACGACGTACTATGCACAGCTTCAAACAGTCATATTTTTTGCGAATACAACAAAGCAAGAAAGAAACTATCACAAATAATGATTAAAGCCATGAAGAAACATAGGAAATTCAGACTGCTCTCGTCATTGCTTATGAGCAGGCAACGCATTTTCGTTCCAAAACAAGTTAGGAAAGTTATCGGTTAGTATATCCTGGAGTTTTAGAGTTCAATCTCTGACCTTAAATGCTTAAGTCAGGACGCTACGAAAGGTATAGACCAGCGGTGACCAAAACTCGAGCTGCAGTGATTACATGCAACAGATAGCCTATGAAGTAAGGAGAGGGAGAAAAGATAGTTGGCATAAAAACTACAACCAGTGGTGGCATTAAAATTGAGTTAAAACCTAATAATTTTATCCTTCTAGGGAGAAGATCTAAAAATATCAATATTCATGCACGTAGGCCTACAGAAGAATTATAGAAACACATATTTAATGGTCAGTAATAATAATAATAATAATAATAATAATAATAATAATAATAATAATAATAATAATAACAATAATAATACATTATTCAGCGTGGCAATTAATGTTTCTATATACTCCGAATTGAACCGTTGAGCAAAGTAACTATTAAATTTCGTCCGACAGAACAACAAAAAAGTTCTCCTCATTCTTTACGAAACCATCTCTGACTGCTTGTAGAGACAGAGTTTGTAGAGCGACATGATACCGCCACTGCTTGCCTTCAGTACGTGAATGAAACACACAGCAATGTACAGGAAACTCCTCGTACCCGTTTGAATGTCTGTGATTACACGATGTAATCACGACACCCGATTTGGTCACAGTTATTTTTTATAAAATTTCTTATCCGGCCAGAGGCCATTTTCCGAAAGATTTCTGTTTTTTCAGGTTTTCAGATTTACTGATTTCTGTTTACTAAACTAACACAAACACAACACCCATGCCCGAGGCGGGACTCGAACCCACAACCCTTCGGACCAAGGCGTAGATTCATTGCTGCCTCTACGGCTTGTGCCACCCGGGTCGGCTTTCACCGTTGGTATAGACTAACCTAGCTTCGGTAAATAATAATAATAATAATAATAATAATAATAATAATAATAATAATAATAATAATAATAATAATAATAATTATAATAATAATAGAGCATGACAACTGTAAGTGGAATTGCTACTAAATTGAAATGGTCTGTCCAGCTACTTTTTGACCATATAAACGCTGCGAAACTAGGTCTGTACAAAACATTACCGGTAGTGCTACATATTACAAAAAATATAATTAGGTCGATAATACTACTGAACTAGTGTATACACAATATATTATTATAGAACATAATAACAAACATGATACCCGGCCCCGCAACAATTTTTCCCTTGAAATTATTCAAATCTGCTTTACAGGGAGCTTCACCTGAAAGACTAGATTTGCATAATATATACGTTACTGTGTACGTTAACAGAAAACCACAATTCCAAGTCACACAGAGATTGTGTGCACTCGTTGTGGGTCTCTGGCGTTTCGTCAGCCCACGCGAGTTGTGTGGATATAAAGGGAAAAGTTGAAACGGTGTCGGGTGGAGTTCCCGGGTAGCTCAGTGGTAGAGCGCTGGTACGTTCAACCAGAGGTCCCGGGATCGATACCCGGCCCCGGAACAATTTTTCCCTTGAAATTATTCAAATCTGCTTTACAGGGAGCTTCACCTGAAAGACTAGATTTGCATGATACACATTAACTGTAAATATTCTATATATAATATATACAATTAATTCATTTAATGAAATCAATTCCGTTACGGTGAACAAATTATATTCTGAGGTTATGAACTTCTTATCTTTTACTATAACTGCCAGTAAAAATTTGTTTAAAATAAGAAAAGGTTTTTCCTACGTCACATGACAAAATAATAACAAAAATCAATATAAAATGATCAATATTTACATTTTACACAATATATACAATTAATTAATTTATCAAAACCTATTGCGTAGCAGTGAACGAAAACATATATTCTGAGGTTATGAAATGCAAATCTTCTACATCACATAAAATTTGTTTAAACTAAGAGAATGTTCTTCCTACGTCATATGACGTTACAGGGGCATATTTATAATACATTACATCATTATTATTTAATGACCCCATGCATATCTGCTTGCAATTCTACCCTGCTTATGCATCTACGTGACGTAATAGAGGTACCAGAAGAAACTACTCGATCCGCTGTACGTTTAGGAACGAAAATGCGCTGCCTGCTTATGAGGTAAAGTGAAAAAGAATAAAATTATTTTTTTACGGTTTCATCTCTTCAGTAGGCCTGCATAGGAATTTGTAGAGACGGAAAAACTTCGAAGAACATGACCGCAAAGCTTTGAACTTTTACCCAAAATCTCATTATTTCTTAAAATCTATTACTAACCTACTTAAAATCAACTTTCGTCTCATAAAATAAATTTAGGAGAAGAAACCAAACGATAATGAAAGAAAACGCTAGACCTATAAGCGAAATTGGACACAGTTACGCAATAAGACACCAACCGACAAACACATCTTTTCGAGATATTCACCACTAAAGTAAATTTGATTATTTATTAAATATTTTATGCAAGAAGTATTGTAACACGCATACTATTACAAAAACAGCACAAGTAATAATAAAAAACCAACCGATTTTTAATAACAGATCAGTATTTGAGTTAATATTTTTTTCTTGGTTATTTAACGACGCTGTATCAAATACGAGGTTATTTAGCGTCGATGTGATTGGTGATAACGAGAAGGTATTTGGCGAGATGAGGCCGAGGATTCGTCATAGATTACCTAACATTTGCATTACGGTTGTAGAAAACCTCGGAAAAACCCAACCAGATAATGAGCCCAAGCGGGAATCGAACCCGCGCCCGAACGCAACTCCGGATCGGCAGGCAAGCGCCTTAGCCGACAGAGCTACGCCGGTGGCTCTTGAGTTAATATTGCAAAGCAAAATAAATTAATTAGAGATAAAAACTGTTTATATGAAACATTTCATAGAGTGTTTTTTGGAATGCCATTGATTAAATTCCCATATGCTCAGTCTATTATGATTAATTGATGACTATTACACTTTTACTACGACATACCACTTTTGACCAATAAAACGGTACTATAGGACGTGTTTCAATCAATAATGGCTGCTTATCGCTTAATGTTATTCAATAAACGAATTTTGCTTATAAATGACAGAAGAGTGCAGATATCGCATTCTTGGTTGTTAGGAGTTTAATTTAATCCAGCCAACAACAGATTTGTCTAAATATCTCTTTCTTTTTTTAATTGTCGGCTGGTCTAGTGTTGCACATCTCCATCCAATTTTCATATGGGGTTATTTAGAATATCAAGACACTTTTCAATTACGTAGGCATTTTCAAAATTGAGGTAAAAGCACAGTCTAGTATATACAGTCACGAAGCTTGAGTTTTGAGGGTAAGGCCTACTAGGAACAATAAACTGTGCCGGTACTATTTCGCATTGTCTGTAATGAGGCGATAGTAGCGATCTTAGTGGTCAGCGACTATCTATGGCTGCATATTTACTACATATTGAGCTTCGTGACTGTATATTACTAGACTGTGGTAAAAGCATCACCATTATAGGCCCACTGATTAGTGGGAGATAAAGACGCCCACCTTTCTAGACAATCGGCATATTTACCAGTTAGGATGAGAGTCATACATACTTGCTTGTCATCACTTCAATAATTTTAATGTAACTACTTATTACACCATTTTCAAAACAAACATTACAAGACTGAGTTGACATCGAATGAAAGCCGGCTCGTTATACATAAACACAAACAGTCAGGGCCGGTGTCATTACGCCCCGCAACGCAGACTGCACATTCTAACATACAACAGCCAACAATCAAGAAAATACTCCTGGTATTCATTTCTGTTGGAGGCTGAATAAACCCCAAAGCTTGATTAGTAACACCTTCAATCTGTAACGCAGATGGGTCTGGATTCGAGTCCCGATGAGTCCTGTGTTTTTTCATTTAAAAATTCATAGTGACTCTTGATGACGGACAAGATCGCAAAATACCTTACTTTGTTTCAGAATCGTTAATCGTATTTCTCACAAACTAATGTTGTAATTACCTGCCTTTAGAAAGTTTAATTTGATGCCCAATAAGAAGCTCTTTGTCCACACCTGTGGAGTAACGGTTAGCGCGTTGGCCGCGAAACCAGGCGGCCCGAGTTCGATTCCCGGTCGGGGCAAGTTACCCGGTTGAGGTTTTTTCCGGGATTTTCCCTCAACGCAATATAAGCAAATGCTGGGTAACTTTCGGTGTTGGACCCCGGACTCATTTCACCGGCATTATCGCCTTCATCTCATTCAGATGCTAAATAACCTAAGATGTTGATACAGCGTCGTAAAATGACCTAGTAAAACCTAGTAATCAGATCTTTTATACCCCAGCTGAAAATATTCATTTTTCACAGAAATGTAACGATCAATATGGAATTTTCCTAAATTATCATCAACTTACCTTACTACAAAGTTTTTTAAGTTAGTTATTTAACGACGCTGTATCAACTACTAGGTTATTTAGCGTCAATGAGATTGGTGATAGCGAGATGGTATTTGGCGAGATGAGGCCGAGGATTCGCCATATTACCTGGCATTCACTTTACGGGTGGGGAAAACCTCGGAAAAAACCCAACCAGGTAATCAGCCTAAGCGGGGATCGAACTGCGCCCGAGCGCAACTTCAGACCGGCAGGCAAGCGCCTTAACCGACTGAGCCACGCCGGTGGCTTACTACGAAGTGAAGAAGGAGAAGATAAGAAAAATGTATGTGCTTACGTCATCTAGATTAGTATCTCAATTGTTTAGACTGATGAATATTATGACAGAAAGGAACACGTTTCTTTAGTACAGTCATGGGCATAAAGGAGAATGGAAAAGGAAAGGAGATATCCCCACCCATGTCCTTTCCGCTTCACCGTTTTAGAAACGAACCGGGGTAATCGTATCGACTCCCGTGGCTACACTTCATGGTCGTATTGGCTCCCTGGTCTAAAATGTTGTTCTTACCTGAACGGTCGTATCGGTTCCGAGTGTAAAACGGTATTCTTTCCTGAACAGTCGTATAGGCACCCGGGTGTGGAGCGGTATTCTTCCCTGAACGGCTCTTCTGCTATGTTGTGAATCTGACTTCCCTCCTGAAATGTGGGCTAATTTTGGTAATGCTGCGAATCATTTCATGCGAAATTCGATCAGGAATTTAATGCTGCCCATCCTAATATAGCCTATATAATTTCATGGAAGTATTGAAGGAAATTCAAGAAGACACATACAAAAAGCTTCGAGTAATAACGACGGAAGAAAATCAAAGAAAGGGAACACAACTGATACAATTACTGAGACAGCCATAAATGACTTCCAACAAGGGAAGATCACTAGACTGCAGCCTACATGAAAAAGTGAGCTACAAACTTTCAAGTCAATATTTATAACATGGGAGAAACGTACTTTATGTTCACATTATGTTTATAACTTAGACGAAACGTTCTTGCATTAACAAAATTTTTAACCAAGTCAATATTCTAGTCCTAAGCCTGTCAAATGCAAAGCAAGAGCCGATACGACCAGTCTTCAGTGTTGAAGAGGGAGCCGAAACGACCGTCCTTAGATGTTACTGAGGAAGCCCCAATCAACAGCCAGAAGTCGAAACAGGTTATTGGGAGCCGAAACGACGTGCACCAATCAACAGCCAGAAGTTAAAACAGGTTACTGGGAGCCGAAACGACCTCACCTAAACGAACACATAATAAAGCAGTGTGCATCAATGGTGGATTTTAGGCGACTAGCGAGAGCCTAAAGCTATTATGCATCTCTTATACAATCCGACACTTAGCAATGCTTGCCTACTCGTATCAGTGCGATACATAACTGTCTCTGTCGGGGAATGTGGGGTGGGGAGTTAAGGGGTAGTCTGCAGTACCTCAATTGAGCTATTGAACTTACAGTATTGCCGATATCACCTCTATGCCGACGACCTACAACTTTACATACATTCCAGACCCAATACGATCAATGAATCGATTGACAAGTTAAATTGTGACCTAGCCACTGTCTCCACTTGGGCGGCCAATTTCGGACTCGCACTTAATCCAAGTAAGACTCAAGCCATAATTATTGGACATAAGCGTTTAGTTAACTCCCTTAATAACAGTAATCTTTCAGTTGTTACCCTTAACAACACGCTAATCCCTTATTCATCTGTCGTAAAAAATCTTGGCTTCTTTTTTGATAATAATCTAAGTTGGAATTTTCAAGTTAAAGAAACGATAAAAAAAATCTGTTCCTCCATTCACTGTTTGAGTCGCTTGAGAAACTTCTTGCCCCAGCAACTAAAACTTACCCTAGTGCAAACCCTAGTAACGCCGCACTTCGATTATTGTGACGTTTTGTTAAGTGACCTAAGTTCTGAATTGTCAGTCAAGTTACAGCGAGCTCAGAATATGTGCGTCAGATACGTGTGCAACATCTGACGGTATGATCACATATCACCGTCCTTCGCAAGTCTCTCGTGGCTCCGACTTAAAGAACGTAGAACTTTACACTCTTTGTCTTTACTCTTTCGAATTCTGCACACTTCAACACCAAATTACCTTTCGTCTCGTTTCTCTTATCTATACTCTAACCACGACGTAAATACCAGATCACTTATCTGTGGCACGCTAAGTATACCTCTTCATAGAACATCTTGTTATTCATCATCTTTTACAATATCCACCTCGCGTCAATGGAATTCCTTGTCACAAAGTATTAGGGGCTGCAAGACAATAAACACCTTTAAGAACAGCTTAAAAGATAACCTTATTAGCATTTCACTCCAATCATACTGATTTAAACTATCACTGACTATATTGTTACTTTTTTCTTTAGACATCATCCTGATTGTGCTGTATTTTAATTGTCTCGTAATAATCTCTTTCTATTACCTAATATTATTTGAAATATATTAACATTCTATGTATTTTAGTTTAATTCTGCTACACAGTTTATTTCAGTGTTTAATTAATAGTTCATAGTATTTTGTTGTTTAATTTGTAAATAACTTTTGTATACATGTAACTCTCATCTAAATCAAATTGTTGGATTCTTTGTAAGTTCATGCATATGTATATACACTTTTTGCTGGTTGAGTGGAAGAGAAGGCCTTACGGCCTTAACTCTGCCAGCTAAAATAAATCATTATTATTATTATTATTATTATTATTATTAACGTCCAGGCCTGACTTAGTAAATACATGATACAAAGAGAGTTGAGCAGCTTTTAACACAAGTGTTATCCAAGTTCCCACAATATGCTGGGTGAAGTAGCAATACTGTTAGCTATACAGGAAAGGAAATTGTGATTACAATCGCAGGGCGTCACGGTCAAGTCTTATGCAAGGTGTTTGCTTCCTAAGAACCTCCGCCAGTAAGTGAAGAGAGAATAAAAACGCAACGTGGAGAAAGAACAATTTTAGAAGGAAATGTGCAAATGCATACATTGAATAAATTTGTTAGTTCATTACAAAATGTATACCCCAATAATTACGACCTAGCTATATTATACGAAAAACAAATAGTGCTACGAATTTAATAATGAAGTACTATTTGTTTATGCTGTACATTTACAATACGCACACGAGTTTAAAAATATAGTTCTATCTTGGACGATTCTCTTGTATGCCCCTATAACAGACTTATAGCTCTTCTACTTGAAAGACTTTGTATCGCATACCATCAGTAGTTCACGGTCAGATACGAATTGTAATAGATTGGAGTTGTTATTATACTGTATTGTACACAGACGAAGAAAAATGTAATGCATTTTTATTTGTTATTTTGTGAATCCATACACTTTCACCTACCATGTCCAATGGAATGCACTGAAAATAAATACCGAAGGATGTTTTTGTAACTGTACGTACAACTGCTGCAGCGATGGTCAGGTAGCTAGCAGATAGCTACGGGGGCAGTGAGAGAGCACTAGGGAACTGAGCTGCCTAGATAAGTTGCGCGGGTAGTAACCTGAAGTTCTGCCCACTTTTTTTTTTTTTCGATACACTCAATATATCAAACTATTTAAAATAATGCTTGTCAACTATACTGTCCTGGCTTTTTATTTATATACTTCCACAACAATGACATTATATATATATATATATATATATATATATATATACAGTGAAACCTGCCTTTACGGTCACTTCATTTAAACGGCCACCTGGCCAAAAGGCCAATTTTATCTGGAACCAATTGGATTTTCCATAAGATCAATACAAATTCTCTCTTTATTTAGCGGCCACCTCATGCGCCGGCCAGCGGCCGGGGTCTATTTGGATTGGAACCTGACTATAACGGTCATTGTCCAACAAAAAATCTTTTCACGGATACTGTCTGACCTATTTTTTCGATGGTTAGAGGACAGGAAGCAATAGCTAAGTGTACAACAGTACACCCTCCATATCTTTGGGGTTAGTTGGTTACTGTTTTATGTATCTTTTGTCACTTTCCACTCCGATGCTGCACAGCTATAAATTCTTACTAGTTTTTTAAGGCTTGAAACACGGACATTTTCTATCGAAAATGTCACAGTATGTTTATGGTAGTTAACCATTCGAATTCTTTTTAATTTTTTTCTCCTCATTCTATCTTTCTCTATATGGACCAGCTTTTACGAATTTTTCCTCTTTTCATTCACTTGATTCAGAGGAACTGTGAAGTTAGTTTGAGAGAGAAATCATGTCTAACAATAAATTTAGAATGGTGTTAAGTTTAGAGGTGAGACGAAAAATGATTGAAGAAAGTGAGAAGAGAACATCTGCGAGAAAAATTGCAGAAATAGCCTATTCGAATGTGGAAGGACACAAATAAACGGTATAATTAAGAATAAAGATGAAATATTAAAAGAATGGGAGGAAGGGAGAATCTCTGTTTAGTAATGTGAATGATTTCATTTACGAATGATTAAAGTGTGCGAGAGCGAAGAAATTGGCAATAAGTGGGCTTATGATTCAAGAGAAAGCTCTTGAAATTGCCAAAGAAATCAATGTAAGAAATTTTGTTGCTAGTAATGGGTAGTTAGAGTGCTTTAGA
The DNA here is from genome assembly GCF_040183065.1 of Periplaneta americana. Classification (NCBI taxonomy): domain Eukaryota; kingdom Metazoa; phylum Arthropoda; class Insecta; order Blattodea; family Blattidae; genus Periplaneta; species Periplaneta americana. The sequence continues at coordinate 153,604,590 of NC_091121.1, forward strand.
AAACGGCTAACATTGCATTTCGGTCTGTGTCTGGTGAAGGAGGTGCCATTGCAACCAATGTTATTGAAGAATGGAAAAAATAGACTGCCTTCATTTCTTGCGGAATACCAACTCAGAGACATTTACAGTGTTGACGAAACAGTTTTTTCTTCAGGGCCCTCCCTAACAAAACTTAAGTTTTAAGAAAAAAGAGTATAAAGGGGGGAAGTGGCAAAAAGACAGAATAACCCTGCTCTTTTGTTTTAATGCTGCAGGAGAAAAGGAACCACTCTTAATGATAGGGAAATCAATATAACCGAGATGTTTGGAAAATATTGACATGGGCTTATTGGAGGTGAAGTGGACTGCCAACATTAAAGCTTGGATGACATCATCATTGTATGAGAATTAGCTATGCGATTTCAATTCTAAGATTAAACGACAAAATAGCAATGTGATCCGTGAAATTGGTGTTTCTTCCCCCAAATACATCACACCTCCAGTCCCTTGATCAAGGTATTATCCAGTCATTTAAACTGAGGTACCGCAAGCGAGTTTGAAAAGGCAAGTTGCAAGAATGGAAAAGGCTGACTTTAATATGCATGATTGTTGTACGCGTACAGTCCTAAATAGTCAGTGAAATTCAGTATTTTCATGCTGATTCATAAAAAAACCGCAACCTTAATCAAGCGGTCACCTGATAAAACGGCCATTTTACAAGGTAACTTCAGATGGCCGCTTTAGACAGGTTTCACTGTGTGTGTGTGTGTGTGTGTGTGTGTGTGTGTGTGTGTGTATATATATATATATATATATATATATATATATAATGCAATTTCAATCCCACGTTTCCACGTTTAATACTCCAAACTTCTGAGTAACTTCGTGACTATTTCATATGGGTAGGCCTATATGGGGTGTATTTATTTATACTTTTTATTTACTTTTTATTATTTACCACTGGAATAAATCATAGCCAGAGTTACGGGCCAAGGTTATACAACTCTATTTTGTTAATAAATCCTGACCTAGGTTATTTTGATTTTAATACATTTAAGAAAAAATTAAGCATATTATTTAGTGTTCATGCCCCCTTTTCCTTTTGTCTTTTCCTTAATTTAAATATACTATTTATTTATTGCAACTTATGTTCTGTTCTTGACTTGATTCTCTACTTTTATCTTCGTAATTATCCCTGTTTTGTAATAATTGTAATGGTTTTGTAATTTCATTGAATCTTTGTTACGTTCTTTAGTACAAAATAGTTATTTATAGGAACCGTCCCCGAACATGTGTTTGCTCAAACGGGTGTGCTACGTCAATAATATATATTTATTTTGTATTTCATGTAGCAATAAATACTACAGGAACATCATTTTATTTTTACTAACATTTTTAATATTAACTTGGCTATACCTCTGGATTATCGCCGTTTGCTACCCTCTTCCACTACTGGGGTTCGATGATACTGGCGTAATATACAAACAAATCACTTTACTAGGTATAGGAGGGAAGAAAAGTATTTAATCCATTTACGTAAACTAGGAAATATCGCGCTTTTGAGTCTGATAATTTTCATTATGTTTTTGTTTAATCAAAATACAGTACGGTATTAACAATGAGTGTTTTTACTCCACTCCATGTGGACGTATTCATTATGCAGTATATATTATATTGCCTACAGCACATTAGCGTACAATATAGAGAATGAAGTTAAATTGAAAAATAATCATAATATGGATATTTAAACATATTTTTTAAAATGTGTGATCATTCATTTCGATACAGGCTTCAGTTCTAATGTGCATATTATCGCACTATAGACTATAGTATCTAATCCCAATTACCAGTTTCGTCCTTCGTACTAATAACTCATGTTAAAATAATTCTGCACCTACTCTATAAAAGAGTACCTTACGTATTGTAAATTCAGTCTTCACTTCTGTTCGATCCGAAAAGATAAAATTACTCAGACATACTATCTACTGTCCGTCCAAGTGGTTATGTCGTAGGGTCGTAGAAAGGGGGAAATCACATGACAGTTAATTACTTAACGAGGCCCTTTTATTTCAGTTATTTTAAACAGTTGTATAATATTACGTAGACGTCCAATTCCCAACAGAAATTAATGTTCTCAGAAAAGAGGTAAGACAGGCCAGCCACTAGCTGGCGAATAAAAGCTAGTGGGGGAAACCGGGATACGACGTAGGCAAACGGACGACAGTAGCCTACCTGTGCGAAAATGATTCAATATTGAAAGCTCTTTTGTCACTGGAAAATGCGAACATATTTTTGGAACGTACTGTTTACTATGACCGTAAGGCTACTATGAGTGTATATGCGGTCTTGGATCTGTGTGGAGGACGGTTGAACTTCATTAGTAGAAGGAGTGGGAATGAAGTACATTCAAAAACTCAGGTACAATAAAAATTGAAGTAAAAATAAAATGATGTCCCTGTACATACTGAACTTTCCGTTGTCTCATTTCTTTCTTTCGTCATTCATACAACGCGAACAATGCGATATTGACGCTATATCAATTAATGCAAAAATTACGTAATTTCATTAGTTATACAAATTATATTAATCTTAATGCTGTACTTGAGGCAGAGTTATGTACAGTACAAGGCAGTATAAGACACCATCCAGAATTCCATAAATCACTGTCGGTGCAATAACAAGATGCCTACCACAAAAGAAGCAGCAAAACTGTGGGCCTCTACAACAATGCTGGACAAGCAAGATCTCACATTAACTGATTTGACGCGCCCTCATTTCGCGGCTACTTCAAAGGTCTCCTACGGAGCGGAACAGACTTCGCGAAAATGGAGGTGCCTGCAGAAACATGTCTGTCTCAGGTTTCCGGAAGACACGGTGAGGCACAACGTCCATGCATGGCTTGCTATTATTTCTGTTCAATGCTAATCGTACGAAGATCTCTGAATAGCGCACCACGTGTGCTTGACCTTGGGTCGGCCGGTGTTGTCCAGACACTCAATGCCATAACGCACGTTCCCCTCCTCCCCCTTACTGAATGCACCGAGAGCAGATTGCGGTCAGACGAATGACCGGTCGAGCCCTCACAAAAACAGCAGCAAGTCGCCATGTTTTATTCAACAATTCCCACGGGAGGTTTGAATTCCCCGCTGTCACGCACCCCGCCGGCACTGCCGTCTCCTCTAGTACGCACTTCGCCCATGTTACAGGTGGCAGCCTGCTGCAGGGAACAGAAACATTCCTAGTTGAATTACATTTAAGGACGATGACAACCGCTCTTGTTGAGAGATGAAATACAACTAGGAAGTATCTTAAACAAGCCATAATTTGCCATTACCAGGATTTCTGATGAGGGGGGATAGAATCTTAGATAGAGAATACCATACAGAAAATTATTATTATTATTATTATTATTATTATTATTATTATTATTATTATTATTATTATTCCTGCTATTCCTGCTAAGGGTTTAAGACATCATAAAATGTTTCACAAAAGAAATTCTAAATCTCTCTCTCCGGTCTGCAGATGTATAAAATGTGGTAATTTGCATGGATCTAACTTGGGTCCATTTTATGTGTAGTATATACTTTGAAGTTTTATATCAGTTTTCATTTATGTCTTGTTTAGATATGTATTTTAATATTATTCTCGCTACCTTTTATATCATTTTGTTATTTATTAATTTACTTGATTCCATCCTTTCATCTTCAAATACAATTACTTTTAATCTCATTATGCTATGTAGTTTATCCATTTTATTCCGTCCATTCAATGTCATTATTGTCGTTGTATTATAATCTTGTATATCTTTGTAATACTATTTTATATGATTCCATTCTTCATTTATGATTTCATTATTTCATTTCCAATTATCATTTTATTTAATTGCCATAAATTTAATTATTTCTTTGTACTTTTACTGTAAATCATTGCTAATGTTTTTGTTATATTCTTTATGCTGAACTGTAATTGGTCACTGGCTGTTGTAAAGCACATTAAATATAAATAAATAAATAAATAAATAAATAAATAAATGAATAAATAAATGTCCAAGGTCTCCGCAAGGTGGTTTCCGCGTTTGCTAACACTAGAAGAAAAGCACGCCCGATGTCAAATTTCGAGAGATTTCCTGGCTCGATTCGAGAAAAATAAGCCCGAATTTTAGGCGATTTGTGACCACTGATGAAACCTGGATCCACTATTACATACCACAGACAGTCGAAACAGTGGAAGCACAGTGATTCTCCGCCTCCAAAGAAAACAAAAGTTGTTCAATCGTCTGGGAAAGTCATGGCGTCCGTGTTCTGGAATTCTAAGGAGATAATCACGATTAACTATCTAGAAAAGAGGGCAACAACCACCGAAAAATAGGTAAGTACTACTCAGATCTCCTGCAGCAACCGAAAGGGAAAAATCGCTAGAAGAGGCCGGGTATGGCCAGCAAGAAAGTATCGTTTCATCACGACAATGCACCTGCGCACACGTCTGCAATCACGGTTGCTAAACTACACGAACTACAGTTCGAATTGTTGCCGCACCCTCAGATTTCTTTCTTTTTCCAAAGCTCAAAACTCACTTCGCAGGAAGAAATTTTCGTCAAATGAGGTTATCGCAGCAGCAGAAGGCTTTTTGCAGACCTTGAGGAATCTGTGTGCGAGGAGGGTATAGCAGCATTGCAGCACCGGTGCACTAAGTGTGTGAATTTCAGGGAGGGATTATGTTGAGAAACAAAGACCGTTTCAGAATAACCCTAAATTTAATTGCTATGTCAGGCTATGAACTTTTCAAAAACCCTCGTTCCATGTGTAGTTGGCATGAAGAACATTACGTCAGTTTACTAATACCTTTATTGTCGCTTTTCTGTTTACATGAAGCTGATTAATTGCCACACAAAAAATTGACAGCATACAGAACGGAGATTTTTTTTAATTCCATGAGATCGCTACGAAACAAACGAAATTTCAATGCACAACGAACAGAATTGTTATCTAAGCTACGAGGCGATTAAGACGATATGTATGCAAAGTGGACATTGTATTAAAACAACTACACTACGCATATCCGTTTACTGTCGTGCTAACACGCAAGAAGAAAGGGCTTTGTCTTTTTTACCCCTGTATAAAAGACAATGCCAATCTAACGTACTATCGTTATCAAAACATCTCCACGGTTAAAAAGTATAATTACCAGCTTCCTTAAGACAGTTTCGTTGAATACTGGACTCAAAAATTTGTAGTGACATATAATTGATGCCAGTTAAATGTAAGCAGTCCTATGTATGTATGTATGTATGTATGTATGTATGTATGTATGTATGTATGTATGTATGTATGTATGTATGTATGTATGTATGTATGTATGTATGTATGTATGTATGTATGTATGTATGTATGTATGTATTTTTTATTTTACTTGGTCATTTAACGACGCTGTATCAACTACAAGGTTATATAGCGTCGATGGAATTGATGATAGCGAGATGATATCTGGCGAGATGAGGCCGAGGATTCGCCATAGATTACCCGACATTAGCCTTATAGTTGGGGAAAACCTCGGAAAAAACCCAACCAGGTAATCAGCCCAAGCGGGAATCGAACACGCGCCCGAGAGCAACTCCGGATCGGCAGGCAAGCGCCTTAGACACCTTAGCTACGCCGGTGGCTGTATGTATGTATATATGTATGTATGTAAATATGGTTTATTTAACGACGCTCGCAACTGCAGAGGTTATATCAACGTCGCCGGTGTATCGGAATTTTTGTCCCGCAGGAGTTCTTTTGCATACCAGTAAATCTACTGACATAAGTCTGTCACATTTAAACACATTTAAATGCCATCGACCTCGGCCGGGATCGAACCCGCAACCTCGAGCATAGAAGGCCAGCGCTATACCAACTGCGCTACCGAGGGCGACTGTATGTATGTATGTACAATATATGTGTACGTATTGTTAACAAAATGTTAAACTCATGCTAATGCTTTTCGAAATCAAAAGATCCTTTATCAGTATTCGCCATTTACAGTACCAGTGTTCTCAGTTTACGAAGCTTTATTAAGAATTTATTTAATAAAAATATGTGACAATACGTCAAAATAGCATCTATTTAGCAGCACGTTACCCACTATGTCTTCATGTTCACGAGTAGATCTATTGTTGCGTTTCCAAAATCTGCTCAGGACGGTAGATTTTTAAGGACGAAGATGTAATATTTTCAGTCAAGAGCTAGTAATACATTCATGTGTATAATGGAAACTATGAAATTGTTCCCGGTACAATGAAAGCACTACCGCAAGATACAGGAAATGATATAAAGCATCTAACAGGGAAAAGTGAATCCCAATCTCAATTCAACTTCGTATTGCTTTTCATTGGATAGCTGTCAGTTCCCTGGAAAGGAGCCATGCTGAACGATTCTTAGACTGTTGAATTTAGTTGGCCATTTCTATGGTCACTTAAATCGTGGATCAATCAACGCATTGGTGTAATCGACCATTCACATCACGAAACTACAGGGGCGCCAATATAACAAACTGCAAAATTTTAAATGTTTCTTGGCGATAATTTATATTTTCTATTCTTTAAATTGATTTAGCGAACCTATACAGGCTGTTTCAAAAGTGATAGTAAAAAATCAGAAATAAAAATGAAGAGAAGCAAAAAAAGTCCCGTAAACATGGGTCCACAAATTAACCGTTTACACTCTCCCCATTCCATTTCCTTTTAAGTGCGAGACGATATCTAAACAGATCATAATATAGTGAACGGTGGATAGCCCTGATCACATATATAACAGATTGGCCATCCCCAAGTTAAAAACGGTAACATGTAGAAGAGAACAACCACAAGGATTGGTAACGACCTCTAGATGGAAGTACAGTTGCTCCATGCAATTCAAACGAGAGTTATAAAGTAACTTCTTCTGAAGTCGCTAGATAGCAGCATAGTGAAATTGATAACAATTTGTTGCCTTCGAAGTCCATAAGGTTGAGGAATCTGTTATACGAGATCTGGGCGGATAAGTAGAGGAGATTTGTACCTAGATCAACAGATTTAATCCTTCGGGTTTTTCTGTATGGGGTTCTGCAAAAAGCCTAGTTTCTACAACAGACATCACTACACCTGAAGAATTACAGCATCGGATTGTAGATGCCTTCCAGCAAATGAAGAATGGTCCAGGATTGTCGAGCGCATTCTTGGATCTTTGTGGAGAAGACTAGACAGGTGCATTTAAGTGCATGGTCAGAATTTTGAACAACTCCTGCAAGATTCTTCAGTTACGATATTCATACTGTACTGTATCTTACTGACAAACTTAAATGTTATTCGAACAAGAAATTTCTTTAGTGTAAGTTCAATCACATTTCTGTGATGTTGAAGCCAAAATTATGAATTTTACTGTCTCGTGATTGATAAATTAAATAAACTGTAACTGTTATTGTTGGCATTAGTACTTGGTATTAAGTGGGCTCCAACAGCACATAATGGCATTATCTCGTACTAAACAGTTAATTTGCAGACCCATGTTTACTGGAACTTTTTTTGCTTCTCTTCGATTTTACTTCTCATCAAATTTTTTACCATCACTTTTGAAACACCCTGTATAATCTATTTTAGGATAAAATATAAACTGTCTATACCTGTGGAGTAACGGTTAGCACGTCTAGCCGCGAAACCAGGTGGCCCGGGTTCGAATCCCGGTCGGGACTAGTTACCTGGTCGAGGTTTTTTTCTCAATATGAGCAAATGCTGGGTAACTATCTGTGCTGGAACCCGGACTTATTTCACCAACATTATCACCTTCATCTCATTCAGACGCTAAATAACCTAAGGTGTTGATACAGCGTAGTAAAATAACCGAACTACAATATAAACTTACCCATTGATAATGGTAAAAGCATGGACACTTCAACTCTACTCAAAGATTTTTCGAAAATTTTCGTTGGCGATATTGTGTAATTCATTAGGCCTATTCATTATCCGTTTGTAAATTTATCTAGCTGATTTTGTGAAACTTGCTAAACTTCACAAAGTAATAATATTTCATTGTGTAATAGAGTTTACAAGCACTTGTAATTTGTTAACATTATGAAACGGCTCTAGGAACTCCCGTTACTTGTGAATGTCAAATGCTTCAGAATCCTCGTACCAGAGGAAAGAGAATGGACAAAAAAGACCAATTCTTCAAAGGTAATAGTTAGAGGGTGGACGTTGATGAAAAGTCTGTCATCTTATTTTTCACATTAGGACGATGCCTATTAATATAGAAATCCTTTCTATTTTAATATCAACGTAAAAAGGTAATTTTTATATTGCATTTTTGACGTTCTTGAATCAATAGGGCATTTTGATATTTTTTCGGCATTTTTTGGTCATTTTTAATACTTTGAAGAATTTCTAGATGATTTGTAATGCATCTTACTTCCTTCTTTACCGAGAGGTCTGCTAAATCATTTTCTAAACAAATAGGTCAGTAGTAATTATCTACTGAATAAGTGAATAACAGTGAAGTTTGAGTTTTATAGTTTGGAACAGACTTTAAAGTCCATCCTTCATTTAACTGAAGGCTTCACTTCACACAACGGAAGTAATATAAAATGCTTAACAACTGCTTAGTTTAAGTGAGGACTTTGACCGCTACTGTTCTTTTGTCCGTACAAGGCTGTCTTTAGAATGTATGGTTGGAAGGGGGGAAACTTTCCCCATGTCCTGGACAGGACGTTGTGTCCTCAACATGGTTCGGAAGGGATGTCTACTGTAGTAGACTGTATTTTTAACACAAAGAATACAAGAATGCACGCTGCGCCCACGATTTGTTTTGTTATTCGCACTCCCTCATCTGGAAGATCTGGCAACAAAAGTGAAGCGCGGAAGGAGGAGACGGAGAATGAAGGCACTGACATGGACCACCCCTGATTAAAACACATTGTAAACCGTAATTGAAATCTATAGTTTTCCCTTAAAACCTTCATTTTGTTGCATGTTCTTTTTCTTTATCTTAGACAAATTCCAGGAAGTTGCCTCCTCTCTTCGAGATTTGTAGGGCAGTCATTGAAACAATGTGACTAATTTTTAAGTTGTGGTGCGAACACGATGAATAATATTTAAATGTCACTTTCTTTTAATTTTATGTCATTTTTCCATCAGTTTAAGGGCATTTTAATGATCATTTTAAGTAGATTTTTAGGTCATAAACATCCGTCCCCTAGTAATAATGATTACACGATGGTATTGTTATGAAATGTTACATTGCAGTTTTCCGGGATCTGTATTTTCTAAGTTCTTAAATAAAGCTTGGGCCTATTATCTTTAGAGCTTTCAACCTTAAGCCCGTTGTCACATTTTCTTCCTTTAATAATTGTATAACAAACAAACAATAATTATATAACGGTGAAACTGGCACAGAAAACCACGAGCAGTTCGTCTTAATCTCAACTTCATTGTACTTTTACTACAAGGGAGTCGATTGAAAAATCGATACTTCATCGAGGTGGAAGAGACATTAAGCTCTTCTAAATGTATAACAATAGAAGCAGATGATTAAATGTTATGAAAAGGAAACGAGATCTCAGAGAAAAAAGTCTGCATTTCATTAATGAAAGCGATATGCGATATTTCACTGAATGAGTCAGAGTACAAAGCCAAGAAAATGTCATTCCTGCAAGAAGATATGGAGGCCCCCATGACAAATGGCTATGAGATACGATAGGACCCTATATAGAAAACCAATTGAAAGAAGTTCGCGATGATTGCATGGGAGTCATTTCCACAGTGATATATATGACAAGTCCACAATAAATCATGATAAACTGATGCGAGATATAATGAAGCACCGTTCATCCTCGGATAGTCTGTGCAGATCCCGCTAAACCGCTTTCAACCATCACTGCGAATTGACTGGTCCAAGATACGCAGCCTCAGCTAATGTACAAGGACACAATTATATTCATCTACTGTATTTACATTCATGCCCAGGAGCCACTACGGATTCTATCTCATGTATATCGCAATTTCACCCTAAGCTTATCTTTTAGAACTTTATAAATCTCACAATAAACGTAAGGACAGGGGGATTTAAGGGACTTACCATACGCGCAATATTTCTCCCCGATTTTAAGGAATGGAATATAGAAATCCGAATTTAAATTTGAAGATTCGTTTCGCGTATTAAGGCTGGTTCACAATAAACCGGGAACGAGAACCAGAATGAAAACGAGAAGCAGAGGACGTGAATATGAAAATTTTTTATTCACGATCAACCGAGAACTTAGACGACTATGCATATCGATATGCATGTCAATAACGATATGTAAAGTCGATATTACGCATTCTGATGTTATTTGTGTATAATTGACCAATGGCGTTCTCTCATGAGTACAAGGCAGCCAACATAAACACAGGTTAACCAACTTCGAAATTTCAACTGAAACATTTCATTAGGTACGGTACTATAAATATGCCCATGCATCTCTATTATCACAGCCTATTTTAAGTCTACCATAACGTAAAATAATTAGAGAAGAAACATTTGTAATAGAACAAAAATGAACACAACAGTAGTTATTGAATTGAAGCATGAATATGTAGTGTGTAATACAACCAATACAGTAATAAAATATGATTCACTTACGATCGGTGTTCAAAGACGCAGCTATTGAAAGCCACGCATTCTCCTTCATTTTGTCATCTTTATACGAGGCGCGCCGCTTATCGTAAACGTGAGGATTTTCCTCAACACTCAAAATTAGAATTTCATCAAATAAAACTTGCTCCATGATACACAGCACAGAACAAAATAATGCATAGGTTATGTCACGGTCTTCTTGCTACAAAATATATGACGACAAAATAGCTTTTAGGTGGCTATAGAATGAATCTAGTGGGCTGTGATCGGAAACGTGAACGCCAAAGTTGAAACTTGGCCAACTCTCCGTTCCCGATCCTGGGCTCCGGCAAGCTTTTCGTCAATTGTGAATGCTCACATTTAAATGTACACATTTTAACAATTTTACAGTGTTCACTTTCGTTCCGATTCTCGTTTCCGGTTTATTGTGAACCAGCCTTTAGACTCAAGTTAGCAGCTGTGTATGCAACAGCTAACAGTAGGATATGCAAGTTAAAGTTGCGTGGAAGTCTTGAGTTTTCGAATACAATCTACGGCCTGGGTACACTGTTTCGTCGATATAGGAGAAAGGCAATGTCTACCTACTTAGATATGACACGCGGAGCAAGTCCCCTGCAATCGGCGAACATCATGGTTAGGTACAGCTTGAAAATGCATGAATATTATGGACAGTAAAAATCGATCATACGGGATGGAGTGGGTATTTACGAGTTGTTAATTCGTTATAAAAATCAATTTGATACAACGTTAATATAAATTAATTTTTATTTCCCACAATATATCTATCTATAAAATAAATAAATAAATAAATAGTCCACCGCTATGGAGTAACAGTTAGCATGCCTGACCGTTAAACGAGGGGCCTCGGGTTTAAATCCTGGTTGGGACAAGCTAACTGGTTGTGGTTTTTTTTCCGGGATTTTCCCCTCAACTCCTTGAGACCAAATGCTGGGTAACTTTCGGCGTTGGGCCCTGAACTCATTTTCTAGCATTACCACCTTCATCTCATTCAAACGCTATGTAACCATAGCAGTTGAAAAAGATTCGTAAAATAACCAATTACTTACTTACTTACTTACTTACTTACTGGCTTTTAAGGAAATCGGAGGTTCATTGCCGCCCTCACATAAGCCCGCCATTGGTCCCTATCCTGTGCAAGATTAATCCAGTCTCTATCATCATATCCCACCTCCCTCAAATCCATTTTAACATTATCTTCCCATCTACGTCACGGCCTTCCTAAAGGTCTTTTTCCCTCCGGCCTCCCAACTAACACTCTATATGCATTTCTGGATTCCCCCATACGTGCTACATGCCCTGCCCATCTCAAACGTCTGGATTTAATGTTCCTAATTATGTCAGGTGAAGAATACAATGCGTGCAGTTCTGTGTTGTGTAACTTTCTCCATTCTCCTGTAACTTCATCCCTCTTAGCCCCAAATATTTTCCTAAGCACCTTATTCTCAAACACCCTTAACCTATGTTCCTCTGTCAAAATGAGAAATTCTAACTTTCAGGTTTTTTTGACAGCAAAATAACCAATTCAAATAAAATAAATAAATAAGCAAGTAATTAAATAAATAGATAAATAAATAAACATATAAATAAATAAATAAATAAATATTATCTTGAATTCTCCAGCAATATACAGTACTTAATATTTGCGCCGTTTTCTAGGCGTTGAATAATATTTACTTTGTCAGAAATACTCAGACGTGAACGTGTTTGTTACACGATGCCTTACAGATATGCGGGGGCTTGGATTCTCGTCGCAACAGACCACGTTGTACTGTGTGGCTGCTTTCGTTACGACTCAAACGCATTCTACTAAATCGGCGAAGCAGTGTATTTGTAACAAACTGTGACGTGGTTACGTCATGTCACGAGCGTTCCGGCATTATGTTCACGCTGTACGAGTATGTAAGTAAAGTTAAAAAAAGAAAAACCAACAATGTAAGGAAGAAGTGGACAGACTAGAAACAAACATATTAGACCCGAGATCGAAAAATATAGGCCTATAGCGGAGAAGGTAGGCAGTTTTAATATTGCATAGAAGCCACAAAAGAGTTAAATGAAACAACGTTTGTTCCTTATATGATATCCTATCTTGTTTCAGAAGTCCCCGGCGTCATGCTGTCATTGGAGTCCGATAGCTGTGGTATTTGAAAGCATGAAAGGCAAAGGACTGACCTGTAACAAGGACAAAATGTCTATAATTGTTTTATTGGTTATTTCAAGACGCTTTATCAACGGCTGTGGTTATCTAGCGTCGAATGAGATGAAGGTGATAATGCCGGCGGAATGAGTCCAGAGTCCAACGCCGAAAGTTACCCAGCATTTGCTCTTAATGGGTTGAGTAAAAACCCAGAAAAAACCTCAACCAGGTAACTTGTACGATGAAAGAGTAATGGAACGGAGAAAAATTCTGTCCGGCACCGGGATTTGAACCCGGGTTTTCAGCTTAGTGAATAAAGCATCAGCACGTAGAGCTGAAAACTCGGGTTCAAATCCCGGTGCCGGGGAGAATTTTTCTCCGTTTCACTACTCTTTCATCGTACGATGACGCAGAATATCTGCATGGATACACCATATGTACTTTGGTACATTAAAATAATATATATTATATGCGTAAAATCACTTCGTGATTTAAGACGGCGCTTACTCCATCGGATCCCGGCCAATCAGTCACTCATAATGAGTGCACCTCCGCACATATGTGGACATTAGTCTACGTTCATAGACATCTATGACGTAGTGCAGATGGCGGCCACTAGAGGGAACCCAAAAGGTGGAACTTAAACCGAGAGGATTCGATCCGACACCGATGGGAATCCAGTGTGGCTTAGTGGATAAAGCATCAGCATGTAGAACTGAAAACTCGGGTTCAAATCCCGGTGCCGGAGAGAATTTTTCTCCGTTCTACTCTTTCATCATACGATGACGCAGAATATCTGCATGGAAACACCATGGTACATTAAAATAATATACAGGTAACTTATCCCAACCAGGATTTGAACCCGGGCCCACTCGTTGCACGGTCAGACAGGCTAACCGTTACTCCACAGCGGTGGACAAAATGTCTATAAAGAGGATGTTGTGCCCGATTTTTCCTTTTACTGAAAACCTACAACTTCATAGTACCAATACTCAAATTAGTAACTGCCTTTAAATGTGAATTTCAAGTTACTGTCGTTTTCAAATCAATGCGTTTGTATTCAGTGAGACAGAGGAGAGCTATAAATGTAAATTTAAAAACGGGTGAATGCGCACGTACTGTTGTCCAACCAGGAGATTAACCGTGAAAGGAATGTGCTTACTATTGCGTCATCTATTGGAGCAAAGTAGATCATATTACAATTATAACGTCAGTTTAAAAAACATGCGCTCTCCTGCATATGTTATTTCCTGTATGGAGGAATTAAAAGACCAGGAGATTAACCGTGATCTAATTTTGTAACTAGGGTAGTATAAATATGTGTGTATCAGTGTTATGCTTTGTGCTTTGAGAGTAAGCCAATGGAAATGCTTGTACCCAAGTGTGTGACCTTATGACATCAACATTCATTCATAGCATAATCCCGCTGCGTCTCATTTCCCTGAGACTTTCTCCTGGTTTGAGTACAGTAGGAAAAATACATTTGTGCGAGATCGTGCGTATTTGCTTGTTTGCCGCACAGAACCAAATACGCGGTAAGTGTGAAATACCACATTCAGTATTCCCAACGTAACACACATAACAATTTCCCTCTTCTTACCGCTTAAGTGCGACATTCATATTACTGCTTTAGGCTTTTAACATATTATTTTTAGAGACGTTTAACATAGTAATAATTATAAATTGGAAACTTACCACTGCAATTTCACCTAAATTGCAATGCTAATTATTGTTTTTAAATATTTGCAAAAATTAAGTAAAGTCTACTACTCCACGAAACTTATTGCATTCCTGATACAAGCAACATTAAGGAAGCCGTGAAAAAATTAACAAGATTCCAGATGCCGATGTTTATTACTGCAATATGTTATATAAATAATATTGCTAAAATATTAAAATGAAAAATAAATCATTACATAACCTTACCGTTTGTTTTAAGTTCGCATTTATAGACTGGGGGGGAAAAAGACAGACGTATATCACGGCCTGCTGGAGTATAGTAAACACAGAAAATATTTTATAGCAACAATGTTGAAGAAAGCTATTTTGGTTTTCCGAAGTTGCCGTCATTAAACAGAAACCAACATGGAGATTTCATTGCAACTAATTAGAAATTCGTCTTTCAGGTATGTAATAAACGATCTTCGCACAAAATAATGTACGATACACGAGCGGTATGTTTGTTTTCATGTTCTCGGAAATTAAAAAAGCTCAACTACGTTTCGCTTTTTCAGTCTTTTCCTCGACCATGAAAACGTCAACATACCGCTCTTGTAACGAATATTACTATTAGCTCTCTGTAACGGATAACTGAAGAGCTTGCATGCATTTTACACTGTTCTTTCTCGGATTTCTTTTAACTGTCTTTGCGTAACACGTTGCAACAGATTCAAATATCTTCGTAAACTGACACACTGTTTAGTAATAAAATTACATGTAATGAATTTAAACTACTTGCAATTACACCAATCTGGCTCTGTCGATAGAGCGCATCCTATAGATAGGAAGGGCCAGAGTTCAAGTTCAGATAAAAACTGGAACTGTAGTCGCAACTTATAGTGAATCTCCTATTAAGTTACACGTATCTCTGTTATTTTCCGGGGTAAAAGGCGGACGAAGCGTGATGCTGACTATAATAATTATTATCTCTTTCCAGTACCGAAGATAACGAAGCCTTCTATCCGTCTGAATGACACGTATCTTAACTTCACTTTACCCTGCAGGCAACAGGCCACACAATATTTTACAAAATGAAAACCCGTTGCGAATATTTTATTCCAGTAAATTTCTTTATACATTGCTTACAATTATTTTTTGGACCCGGCGACTTAGGCTGCCTTAGAAAATCACAATTAGTTAAATTTTTAATCTCAATATCAAAGTGTTTTACTAAGGAAAATAACCTACCAGAGAAATAAATGTTTCGTGATTATGCGTTGGATCTTGAATTCTATTCCCGAGACAGGCTATTTTAACAGGAAGGACGATTTTATACTCTTCACAGACTTCGTAAGTAACTCTGACATGGCACCTTAAAATACAACAAATCCAAGATCTTTCCTATTACACTGGACAACAAATTTAAACTTTGTTTCTGTCCTTTAGATGAAACTATGTAATTTAACAAATGAGTGATGCTGAGTTCATTTCTGAAAACCAAAATTTTTTAACACATACCATTTTTATGGTACACGCACTTCACTTATTTACACAAGTTTGTTACACTAATACATAAAGCAACCTTTATTTGGCCAAAATTCATAAATTAAAATGTATTTTTTTATCTTTTACGTTTGTAGACAGCTTCTGCAATCTCTGTGATGATTGATCAGCAATATTCAGCCAGCATACCTGCACTCCACCTCCACTGAAGCGCTTTTCGAAGGTAGATATTTCTGGATGAAATCTCTCCCCGTGTTCATCGCTTACAGCACCAAGGTTTTTTGGAAAGAAGTCCAGGTAGCTGTCAGGAAAGTGTACTTTCAGTGACATGTTGCATCCC
Organism: Periplaneta americana; assembly: GCF_040183065.1. Taxonomy (NCBI): domain Eukaryota; kingdom Metazoa; phylum Arthropoda; class Insecta; order Blattodea; family Blattidae; genus Periplaneta; species Periplaneta americana. The sequence goes on from NC_091121.1 coordinate 153,620,848, forward strand.
GTAAGGTGAAAGTAGTACAACATTTCACTAACATGAGATAACTTTTTATTTTGGAGAAACAATACGTGCTGGACAAAAACTAACTGCAGATTCGTTTTTGCGAACATAAAATACATCGAATACATAATTTTTTATAAAAAGGACAAATTTCATGTTTTACAGTGTTATTAAAGTCCACAATGTTGTAAAATCGGCAAGTTATTACGTAGTAAAATAAGCTCAAGAACAATTTAATAATGATAATAATAATAATAATAATAATAATAATAATAATCATCATCATCATCATCATCATCTACTTTGACCATTGGAGGATATGACCACTTACGTCATTGGTCTTCTGACAATTGAAAACCTGAATTGACAAACATCCCAAGTCCGTTAAAGTAAATTATTCAGGAGAGCAAGAACACTACATATGTATGCTTTCCATATGATTAAAAAATACAGGCTTAGAGGCGAACTAGGAATGTTCTTTTTGCAGAATGATAGTCTAACACAACAAATGTCAGCTGAAAAGTCAAATTGGGTAAATATTGGACTTGGAATGTTCATCAACTTTAACTCTTTAACTCTAAACCACTAAAGTATCGAGACTTCCTGGTTATGTAGTCAGGATGAAAAAAGAACATTGCATAGGATAGATAGCACAGGCCAAACATAACGTGAGAAATATACACACAGACAAAATAGAAGATGAGTCGAAATACAAAACTATCTTCTGAATTTGTCATTCAGCATCATGTCATTTGAGACATAGCGGTCATTATACCAAGGAAACATTCTCATATGAAATATGACATTCTTTCCTGAGATTGAATGAAGTTTTTCAATGGCTATTACACTTTTACTACGTCATATTTTTTACCAATAAAACGGTACGAAAGGACGTCTTTCAACCAATCATGGCTGCTTATCGCACAATTGTATCGCTTCCGTAGCATTTGTTTAATTTTATCGCTTCTCTAGCATTTGTTTGTTTTTATCACTACCCTAGCATTTGTTTCTTTATTTGCCAACATTTCAAACTGCAAATTCTATACGGTACTATAAAACATGCTTTGCGATCGTCATTTGTTTACAGCATAGACAATCAACTGAAAATGGCGGCTCCATTCAAATGTTTTGGTGAAGCTAATACTAGTGAAATATAATTTCAGTAAGTCAATTAATATTTTATTCTATTAGAGTACTTTATTTCTTCTAATCTTTATATACTTTCTTCTAATCGTGTAACAGTCAATTAAATCCCACTCGAGTTTTGATTTTCTATAGATAAATCAAAACCTCTAGTGAGATTACTGTTGATAACAATTGCCAAAAGAACTGAAGATCCATTTTTGTCCGAAGATAAATAGAAATGAGTATATGTGGCATGTCTGGCATTCAAATTTGGATGATTAACAAGTAGATTTTTCTTCTAAAAAATTTATTTTTCACACATTAAGTACTGTGAAATATCTTATGAAAATGAAAAAGATGTGAACAAGAAAATTACCAAATTTACACAAATTCTAGGAATAATAAAGAATGCATTGAAAGCTAAATTAGTACAAAAATCTACAAGAATAAAAATATATAATACACTAGCATTACCCTTCCTTTTATACGGAAGCGAGATTTGGACATTAAAGAAAAAAGACATGAACAGAATCAAAGCAACGGAAATGAAATTTTTCAGGAGGGCAGCAGGATATACTCTTTTAGACCGAAAAAGGAACGAAGAAATTTTATAACAATTAGAAGTAGAGTCAGTAGAAGAAAAAATCAACAGATACAAATTAAATTGGCTAGATCGTGTAAGAAGGATGGAAAATTCAAGAATCCCAAATTTATGATGCAGTATAAACCTAGAGGACATCGTCGACCAGGAAGACCTTTTAGAAGACTGGTAGATGGGGCCGAAACAGGTCTACAGAGGCCTAATTCGTGAAGGATGATGATGAAGATGAAGTACTGCACTATTTGAACTGCAGCGCCGTAAGAAATTAAACGCAGAGACGAGCATCGTGTAAAATCACCTGATCTATTTTTATTTTCTAACACTGGATCGTAATAAAACAACAACAAAATTTTCTTATAGTTTTAAAAACCTTCTCTATACTTGCCTATTATGACATGAATAAGGCAAGGAAGCCTGCAGGGTATTTAAATTTTTACGATTTTTATAGTGCAGCATGCTTTGGGTGTTTGGTTAAGGGGAGAGGGGAGTATTTTCTTGAGTGAAAGTGGGCAATTATGAATTCATGAGGAGATGCTACATGTTGCTCTCGTCAGTTCGGACGCCCTCCCCCCGATCGGACCTGAAGTCGTGGCCCGCATACTGATCACCCGTACACAGATTACTACGGTGCAACTGGAAGTAGACAAGGCGGGTTCACACTGTTCTACGTCCATCGTTGTTTGCATGCCAAGCGCAGTTCTGACTGAGAATTTTTAACATTCCTACATTGCGGAAGTAACATTATACTGGTAGCATACCGGTACTAACTCTGCGACAAGTTTCCGTACGTTTTACTTAATAAATATAGAACGTCTGACTGCTACGCGCATTCGTCCTGTTTTCATCTACTGACATTCTTAATATTTGTGTTTAATTCTATTAAGGGTATATGAACGTGAATATATATACTTACTTACTGGCCTTTAAGGAACCCGGAGGTTCATTGCCGCCCTCACATAAGTCCGCCATTGGTCCCTATCCTGAGCAAGATTAATCCAGTCTCTACCATCATATCCCACCTCCCTCAAATCCATTTTAATATTATCTTCCCACCTACGTCTCGGCCTCCCCAAAGGTATTTTTCCCTCCGGCCTCCCAACTAACACTCTACATGCATTTCTGGATTCGCCCATACGTGTTACATGTCCTGCCCATCTCAAACGTCTGGATTTTATGTTCCTAATTGTCAGGTGAAGAATACAATGCGTGCAGCTCTGCGTTGTGTAACTTTCTCCATTCACCTGTAACTTCATTCCTCTTAGCCCCAAATATTTTCCTAAGAACCTTATACTCAAACACCCTTAATCTCTGTTCCTCTCTCAAAGTGATATATATATATATATATATATATATATATATATATTACGCAGAGTTTTCTGAATCCAGTGATATATAGTCTATTTATTTATTTATTTATTTATTTATTTGTGTTATTTAAATCGTACATGGGCACAATTTTCGGTTACGTGAGGCACTCGATTTGAAATAGTTTTTTACTAGGAGAGGAGACTGCAGAGTAGGATGGGAAATATAAACTGCTGTGACCTGCGTCACCTTATCGTAATCGCTAAGGCGGTCAGTGGCGAATTATTAGGAAAGCGCTTGGTTAACGTGAGAGATTCGAAAACTTTTATTCAATTTGGCAAATTAATTCGACAGCTTGAATCATAAACCTTTTTACTGCTTCTCCGTCGCTGAATTGATTTAAGTCACAGGCGAGAAATTACGTAACTAGCCAATAATATTCCATCACGTTGTCTACGTTTATTTTCTTGAATATTCTGGCGTTTCTCAAGATTACTTAATATATTTGCACGTTCTCGACCTAAAATAATTTCAGAAAATCATATTTCGTTTTTACGCACATTTGATATATTTTTTATAAATTTCTTTTGGAAATAATGCGTACAAACAACATTTAATTCCTCGTACCTTTTAATGCAGCGTGTTTAAGGTATAATGTCGTATTTAGTATACTATGCAAATGTTAAGATCATAAATTTTCTTCGGAATAGTACGAAAAAATAACATTTAATTTGTCTTACCTTCTAATTTAGCATGCTCTTTATGACATATGCAGTAATGTCGTTGTATATTAAATTTATTAATGCCTAATAGGATTTTCGAGCATAACATACATCGTATGTTCTCCCCTTCTAAACAGCAAAAAAACTCTTCCTCCCATTTCTCATGAAATAATCGTTTTCTAACGCGTACACACTGCTTTGATAATGCCATTATGCCACCACTGATATTGCTTATGAAGCTGATAAAGAACCTGCCCACGCCTAGGAGCTACGTGAGGGAGGAACGGGGACTGTGAAGATGATGTCACTCAGAGCGATAAGCTCTGTGAAGGTCAGTGAGGCACAAATTCTCAAGTAAGGCATGATGCCCATCTCTGATTTAAATGGACAAGTTCTAACACAATGCAGGTCAGCCAAAACATTCACTTTTTATTATGACGCATCGAAGTACATATGATATTTCCGCGAGGTATTCTGCGTTACCATATGATTAAGGATGGGTAGAACAGAGAAAAATTTTCTCCAGCACCGAGATCCGAACCCGGGTTTTCAGCTCTCATACTTCGGTACATCATAATAATATGATACGTGTAAGTAATCAATGATTCAAGACTGCCCTCATTCCGTCGCATCACGGCCATTTAGTTGCTCGTAATGAGTGCACCTCTGTACATAGTGTGTTCGACATTGTGCCACTGTCACACATTCTGTGATACAGTACATGAGTGTAGCCCACCAAAGGAGAACAGAGAGGTAGAACTTAAACTGAGAAGGATTCAATCCGGCATCAGAACTGGAATCCGGTGTGGCTTAGTGGATAAAACGTCAGGACATAGAGCTGAAAACCCGGGTTCGGGTCCCGGTGCCGGAGGGAATTTTTCTCTGTTCTACTCAACCTTCATTCACTTTTTACTTTAAATTAAATTTCCCAGAAGTTGTAATTTTTCCACACATTATTTCATAACTCCACAACCATTAGGGACAGAATGCTGAAATTTTGCACACCGATTTCACATCCATTTATGCAAAAAGTAGACTAGAATAATGGCCATATCTTCGAAAAAAAAATTAAGACACAAAAAACATGATGTAAATTTCAATATATTTTATATAGGACACATAAAAATTAATTGTATTAAAATTAACAGCTCTACTAATCTGAGAATAATTCATTTTTCATAAATAAGTGTTTATTACATGCAGTAAAAATTAAAGATGTCAGAGAAAACCTAACAATGTTACGGTTACCCAATGATATAACTGCATTTTTTTTCATACTCTGATAAAACTGACTAGATAAATTATTATTAGTAACATTTTTATTCTTTTACCAGCTATTTAAGTTCTAATAACTCTTGTTATGGTGCATTATAATTTTTGTCCACTTGTGAGTTAATTTTCTTGTAAAATTTTAGAAATTTAGAGCCTCCATTTTCTGATATTTGTGGTCGTTCACGTACATATAGCCTACCGTAAAGTTCTTTACTTTGGTAAAATGTTCTTAAAACACTTGTAACGTCAAAACAATATTGCGACTGCAATACAATCTGTTAAAGAATAGAAAAAGGAAAAAAGACCATCCAAAAAGACACTGAAATCACTAATTTCAATTGGATAAGAAATGGATCCAAATGGAACCAAACTGTATAAGCCTAAATGACGACGATGAAGAAAAAAAAGAATGGCAGTGTGTTAAAAACGGTTCATGCATGCCTTGTTGCGATTTTAGAAGACCCCTGTTAAAATATCAGAATTTAAATTCAAGTGCTCTTTTACACCATCATCATCATCATCATCATCATCATCATACGTTTCACGGATTTGGACCAAATGGTCGATCCGTTCCGGTCTCAGTTGTCCAATATTTTCAATGTTCGTCCCTGATGTGTTCTTTTATAATCCTTTATAATCAAAACCGAAAATTTAGAATTCCTGCTATATTCACAAAAGTAAGGTTTATCAATTTTATCTTGTACATTTCCTGTCTCGCTGAGCTTATTTCTGTCAAGAGGACGATATTACACCATTTTATAGCGAGTCAACACGAAGTGTATGCATACAAGTGCCTTATTGTATGTTAAGTGCATCGAGAACCACTCGTCTGCCTGCCACTACTCCATAGCTGCGATGGAATGCTAAGCTAATACCCACCACATTACTACTCCACGGTCAACTAATGGCACAGAAATTCCACAACTACATAGGAGCCCGCGGCCAATATGAGAGCCTCAATCACAATTAATCACGAGAGCTAAACCGCTTATAAAACAAACATTTTTAACACATGAAAGCATTCACGGTCGGCTAACGTTCCCAAGCGCTTGTACTGTGGCGGAAGAAATCACTTCCTCAGATTACAAACCTACTTTCCAGATATATTTTATCTTGAGTGTCATCTTCATATTTTTAAACAGTAAAGCGAAACTTGCATGGGAGGAAGGCGCTGGAATGTAAGTACTTCTTCCGGTTTCATAAAACACCAACAGTTCTTCCGGTTTCATATAACACACATAGTTGTTCCAGTTTCATAAAACACCAACAGTTGTTCCAGTTTCATAAAACATCAAGAGTTTTTCCGGTTTCATAAAACACCAACAGTTCTTCCAGTTTCATAAAACACCAACAGTTCTTCCAGTTTCATGAAACATCAAGAGTTTTTCCGGTTTCATAAAACACCAACAGTTCTTCCAGTTTCATAAAGCACCAACAGTTCTTCCGGTTTCATAAAACACCAACAGTTCTTCCGGTTTCATAAAACACCAACAGTTCTTCCAGTGTCATAAAACACCAAGAGTTCTTTCAGTTTCATAAAACACCAACAGTCCTTCCAGTTTCATAAAACACCAACAGTTCTTCCAGTTTCATAAAACACCAACAGTTCTTCCAGTTTCATAAAACACCAACAGTTCTTCCAGTTTAATAAAACACCGACAGTTTTTTTCAGTTTCATAAAACACCAACAGTTCTTCCAGTTTCATAAAACACCAACATTTCTCCCAGTTTCATAAAACATCAAGAGTTTTTCCGGTTTCATAAAACACCAACAGTTCTTCCAGTTTCATAAAACACCAACAGTTCTTCCAGTTTCATAAAACACCAACAGTTCTTCCAGTTTCATAAAGCACCAACAGTTCTTCCGGTTTCATAAAACACCAACAGTTCACCCAGTTTCATAAAACACCAACAGTTCTTCCAGTTTCATAAAACACCAACAGTTCTCCCAGTTTCATGAAACACCACAAGTTCTTCCGGTTTCATAAAAACCAACAGTGACGCAAGTGAACTTTGAAAACTAGACATTATACATGGCAGCAATCTCATGAAGAGGGTCAATACGAAGCTGGATTCTAATACAATAATACTACATCGAAATGAAGACTGATGAACATACCGTCATCGGTATCCGAACCCAAACCTTAGCTTCCATAAATGTAACCATATATACGAGATTTCTGCACGTTCGATATTATTTGTTATTACCTATAGCAGGGGTTCTCAACCTTTTTAAGATTGTGAGCACCGCCCACAGGCAATACTAAGTAAGCGAGCAGAATAAAATCGAATATGTTTAATATATGAATACATAAATAAATTAAATATCAGATACATTTTTAAAACACTCACCAGGGTAATGAGATCCTTGAACATCATTCAAAATTTCAGCTATGTGCAAGGAAAAGTTGCTTAAGATGTGAATCAATAAATCAATCGTGATCGTGCTTTCTTAGTGATGTATTTCATAATTGAGAAAGTTTTTTTGCATAGGTAGGTCGTCCCGAACACACATTTGAAAGAAACACTGTTGTATTTGGAAGCGTTTTGTATCTTCTGCTTCCCAAAGGCTATGAATTTCTTAGAGATGAACAAAACTGACTCCCGCTCTTGCTCGCTGTGTTCGTTGAATTTGTCTTTCAAGTCTCGTCTCGTCATTCTCGTGCGTTTCGAGTCTCGCTCATCATTCTCGAAATAGCATTTGGTTGGCGTGGAAAGATTTCGTAACTTTGCATTGAAACAAATAACATTATAAATGTTTAAATGAGACAACAGGACAGAACAGAACAGTATCTTAGTTACCAAAATGTTCTGGTTCTATTAGCCTATATCAGCCGTGGCGAAAATGTGACTCGCGAGCATATTGTGGCTCGCAATGATAGCTATGCATTTCTCTTGCTTCCTATTTCCCCCGACCCCCACCCTCACACTCACTGGAGTCAAACTCCGTTCCATTTGTATTTGTCTCTGACCCGCGAGTGGTGTATCGTCGCAGTGTCTCTCTTGAAACCATGTACCTCTACAAATACATGATGGGAGGACGCATTTTTTTTGCTGCCAATATGATGAAAATATTAAATATATGATTTGTTTACAAATATTACGAGGAAACAGGTTGTATAACATAAAACGGCATTATACTACATGTTACTTATTAAAACATTAAAAGGTTGTGTTATTATTATTATTATTTATTATCTCTGTACGGCGATCCTTTTTCAGCAGATGTACGAATAATGCGGTTGGATCTTCAATTTAAACTCACAGATTTACAATGTGATCTTAAATGAAAGCTGGATGTAAGGACTTGACAAATGTTGAACCTTCAAAATCGTTGCCAAAAAATAAATATCCGAAGCTTCGTTCTTTCGCTTGCTCCGTTGAAGCCATGTTCACTACAACTTACGTTTGTGAAAAATTATTTTCAACAATGAAAATAGTAAAAACCAAATTAAGATCACGACTGACAGACAAATACCTTCGTGATCAACTACGACTGGCAGTAAGTGACATATTCCTGATTTTGGAACTTTGTCGCAGAGACATTTTGAAGACAGTTAATTTTAGGTTGTGCTAATGTGTCCTATGTTTTCTTTTCATTTCTTTCTTCGTTACACGTACTAAACATTAGTTTGGAATCTTATACTGTATAAAATTATATTTAAGTGATTGACGTAAGGAAAATGAAAATCCGTTAATAAGTCAGACAGTTGCTTCACTTCCCCTTCGGGTGTCCGCCTCCCTCCATACGTGCTATGCACGTTGCAGGTTACACAGTGGCTCGGCGCACAATCACATTTTCGCCACGGCTGGCCTATATGATATTACCTATAGTTCTATAACAATTCTCAAAAAAATGTGCATTTCTAAGAAACATAAACCATAACGTTAATATTTTTTTACTCGAGATTGCACACTTGATCTGAAACATAAGAAAAGAAAATTCCTAGCCTTTTAATAAGGGCCTAGTAATTAAGTAAAGACTGGGGAATGGATTATTATACACTGGAAGGTAGAGATGATGTTTCAAATAGGCTACTTGATTCTTTATACATATATATAAAACAGTTGCCAAAGTAGATAAAAGTTCAGTCAGGTATAAATAACTATGGCGATTCAAGGCTGCTTGACTTCGGGACTTCGGGAGTGATCAATCTCGGTGTCTCAAAACACTCACAAGCAGTCTTTAAGTCAACGGCGCGACGTATAGAACATTGTAGTGCGGGTTTTCGGCTTTGCGGGCGCTGTTAATCTTGCTTTCTCGATCGTTGTTCATCTCTAGAATTTCTCCTTTTAAAACAATTAATATTTCAGCGCTAAGGAGGACTGCAGATCTGTCCATTCAAGTCCTCACGTACAGCCATAGTATTCTCCTGAATGATCTTGCTTTCTTCTGGCTAACCTCACGCTGAATTGAAATGCGGAAAGGCATATTAGTTCGGTAAAATAGTATAATGGATGGATAGGAACACTATTTGTTCCGGATGTACAACAAAGTCTAAACTGAAAAAAGGATCTCGGGACATTCGTGCTCGCGATCACATTTTTACTCGCATCACGAGAGCACCAAATGTCATTAAAAGAGCACCAGGTTGAGAATGCCTGATCTATAGTATTCAGTTTCTTTGCTTTCAATGTCAATCACAAATATTCGTCTCCTTTCTCTACTCTTTCTTCAGACTTCTAGGCTGTTCATTCATGGATCATGTTACTACATATCTCTCCTGTCTATAGGGATTCAGTTCCCGCGTCGTAGTTGCGTGGTTTAGGTCACAGCGTCATGCCTTGGATTAGAGATACAGAATGAGAGTCAAGGCCCTTCACATTGGAAACGTTAACACTGACACTCGTGGTGGTGGTGGTGGTGGTGGTGGTGGTGGTGGTGGTGGTGGTGGTGGTGGTGGTGGTGGTGGTGGTGACCATTTCCTTATGTGACAGGGAACTATTATATAATCAAATGTAAATAAGGGTTGTGTTTCTCACTTTCGCTACCGGTATTTAAGTTTCTAATGGCTCACTTGCTAATTTATCACCTATTCACAATCAAAACAGAACTTACTTTCTGAAGTCTGCGAAGACAGCTTTGGATCATAACGGTCACCAACTTACCTGCAAAAACAAAAATCACAATTTATTTTTAAGAAAAATCACACTTTACTTTTAACTAATGAATATGTTTAAAACAGTACATTGTTATTTTTTTAACACTCATCACCCATCTCGTTCATCACTACCCTCACTGCACTTTGAAGATCAAACCGAAGTCTGCGGAATGACGATGTAGTGATTTAGCACTAAGCCCGCAGAAGAGCTCTAAAAGTATTAATAATGTCAATGTAACTTCCTCTAGAAGTCTTATTTTCGTTCCAAAAATTTAAGCGTTTCTCCTTTGCGAATGAAAGAACTTTAGAACTAAAAACGGCAGTGACCTATGTTTCGACTCTGATAATGTGTCGACACTATCCACATATGAACCCAAAATAGTTGTAAATAAGTTTAAAATGAGTAGTTGAAGTGTTTGTTATATCCCACCGAAAACAAAAGGGAAAACACTTGTTCGGCTAGAAGTCATAGCATTATCACAGAGACGACCTTGCTTACGTGCAACCACGTGTGCTATTGTATTTGGATATTTACACAATGTATCTCTCTTAATGTTCTTCAAATATTTACTCTAGGCTCCAACGATTAGCCTTAAAAAATTAACATTCTATTACTCGTAAAGCACACTTCGAAGTTTCTTAAGAACTTATCCTCATGAGCTCTTAATGTGTCATCATAAATATAAGTGAAGTTAATATCCTTTAATTCCTACAGGGTATCAAAAGAAAGAAAAATATATTTTTATCCTAATACTGCCATTAAAATGACATAGTATTAACTCTCCATGAGCAACTGTTTCCTATAGACGCGCTAAGCATCACGAAAACAAGTTATCTCTCAAATAAAAACACTCTTCGTCAACAAATGTTACAAATGAAGGGTTCAGAGCCATAGTGGGCCAAGCGCCATTTATTAAAAACGGAGAAAGCAAGGGTTAAAGTTAAGTGAATACCATAGTTTAATGAAGACTGACATATCATTTAGTTTGAATCTGTATACTTTATACAGGGACATCATTTTATTTTTACTCCAATTTTTATTGTACCTGAGTTTTTGAATGTACTTCACTCCCACCCCCTCTACTAGTGAACTTCCAACTGTTCTCCTCAGAGAACCAAGCGTATACAGTCAAAGTCGCCTTAAGGTCGTAGTAAACACAAACAGTATTGAGTTAGTGAGTATAGTACGTTCCAGAAATATCTTCGTGTTTTCCAGTGACGAAAGAGCTTTCAATATTGAATCATATTTTCGCACAGATACTGTCGTCCGTTTGCCTACGTCGCATCCCGATTTCCCTCACCCGCAACTATTTAAAATAACTTAAATAAAGTAATTAACTGTCACGTGATTTCCCTTCTTCCTACGGTCCTGCGACATAACCACTTGGACGGACAGTAGATAGCATGTCTGAGTAATGTTATCTGTGCGGGTCGGGCAGAAGTGAAGATTGAATTTACAGTACGTAAGGTACTCTTTTATATAATAGGTATAGAATTATTTCAACATGAGTTACTAGTACGAAGGACGAAAATGGTAATTGGAATTAGATGCAATAGTCTATAGTGCGATAATATGCACAAAAGAACTGAAGCCTGTATCTAAATGTACGGCCACCATTTTCAAAAATGTGTTTAAATATCCATATCATGATTATTTTTCAATTTAACTTCATTCTCTATATTGTACGCTAATGTGCTGTAGACAGTATAATATACACTGCATAATGAATACATTCGCATGGATAACTCAGTTCGTGAGTAAAAACACTTATTGTTAATGCTGTAATGTATTTTGATTAAACAAAAACCTAATGAAAATTATCAAATTCAAAATTACGGTATCTCCTAGTTTACGTAAATGGATGAACTACTTTTCTTCCCTCCTATACCTAGTAAAGTGATTTGTTTGTATTTTACGCCAGAATCATCGAACTTCAATCGTGGAAGGGGTAGCAAACGGTGTTTTCGGCTCTGAACCATTAATCCAAAGGCATAGCCAGGTTAATATTAAAAATGTTAGTAAAAATAAAATGATGTCTCTGTATTACTTGCTATATGTTTCCATTGAATTATGGTAATAACTTCATTTTAACCCTTGTTTTCTACAGTTTTAGTAAATGGCGCTTGGCCCACTATGGTTCTGAACCCTTCAAATAATGTCATGTTCATATTCCCTGTTACAAATTTCATGGAAGTGTGTCCCTTGTCTGTATTTGTACCGTATCTTTGTTAGAATAAGGTCATAGGTCAAGTTGATGCATAGTTGATTCAAAATCCATAAGGCAGTGAGGATGGAACAGGCAGTCGAGTAGAATGTTTTAAGGAGCCGTGTCAGCCTGGAGAGCACATTGATGACGCAATGTGCATTAAATCTGCACAATGTGCACTAACAATGAGCTATCCTGGCACATGTGAGTGGTGCCAATAAACAGGGGTGAACATTTTGAGTAATCTAACTAGCAAACAGATTTTTCTCTGCCGCTGTTTACTATATTGTTTGAATAATTAGATACCAGACACAATTTCGAAAGTATCTCATTTTTAGGTGCCTCTTTTATAGGTTCTACCAAAAGTTTAAGGACACTCCACATACTTATGTGAACATTTTTAGTAGCTTATTTTACGACGCTTTATCGACATCTCAGGTTATTTAGCGTCTGAGTGAGATGAAGGTGATAATGCCGGTGAAGTGAGTTCGGGATCCAGCACCGAAAGTTACCCAGCATTTGTTCATATTGGGTTGAGGGATAACCCTGGGAAAAACCTCAACCAGGTAACTTGCCCCGACCGAGAATCGAACCCGGGCCACTGGTTTCGCGGCCAGACGCTCTAACCGTTACTCCACAGGCGTGGACACTTATGTGAAATACCCCGATGTTTATACAGGGACTAAATGCCTGCGAAAAGTGAAGTTTGTATTGCAAACCCAATCTATCTTTCTTCCAAACTGTGGATTACATAACAAATTTCTCTGTAAGGAACTTATTTAAAAATTACATATTTTGTACGAAAAAATTAATTATACTTCAGAATGGGCTGACTTAGATCAGTGAATTTTCGACGTATTTTCATTTTTTTCCAAGGAAAAAATCCAACCTTTCCACACTTGTAGCAAACTCCACACCTGATTACTAAAAATGGAGAGAATAAGTTGATTGACCAAAGTTACCAAGTCCCAATGTTATGATGTAAATGGCAGTGGCGGACCCAGGTCCATTTGCCGCGAATTTCAAGCGTAAGAGAATTTTAGAACATGGCAATTTTTCCTAAAGAAAAAAGAAACAATCTGGATTACAATGTCTGCACGAACTGTCACAATTTTTTTTAAACAAAAAGCATTAACTGCACAAAAAGTCTTTCAGAATGTCTAACTCTGTCCTAAAATTCACAGATCTAAGTCAACCCATTCTGAAGTAATTAATTTTTTTCCTACAAAATATGTAATTTTTAAATAAGTTTCACAACAGGAAAATTGTTATATAATCTACAGTTTGGAAGATAGATTGGGTTTGCAATGCAAACTTCACGTTTCAGAGGCATTTGATCCCTGTATAAAGATCAGGGGGTTTGATATAAGTATAAGGAAAGGGGTGGTCTTAAACATTTGGTAGAACCTGTATATACAAATAAAATGTATATTACAAAATAAGACATACAATGTGTTAGCAATAAATGCATTGGAATAATAGTAACGAACCACAAAATTACACTGCCTTGTTATCACTTAAATTGAAGAAAACTATTTTACGCCACTATCCAACTCCTCATTTCGCAACATACTGTAGATAGATTAAAAATAAGTAAGTAAATCAGTATAGTTATGAAATATTACAAACTAAATACAATAACAAGAAATAAGTTTCGGTATTTGTAGGAATATGTAAGGTTCTCTAAAATATCCCACAGTTACGTTTCCGTAATATTGCAAAATGTCTGCCAATATACGAAATTCTATAAATGAAAATATGTGCACCTTCACGCCGCTGACTGTATATATTCAGAGGCGCTACATTAGGTCCTAATCTAACTATTGTTCTACAGGGTGATCCGTTTGGGTACAGATAAAATAAAAACACCGCAAAACATTTACTATTGAACTTTATTTGTTGAAACTTGTGCATACATCACTGAAAGATGGGAGATTCCTCAGAGCTCAACATGATCCCTCATTGCGCACCATGCAAAACTTATAACGGTGATGCAATTCAGCCCATGTCCGTTGTAACATAAGAACGGTGATTTGTTGAAAAGCTTGAGAAATTTTTATTCTCAGATCATCAATGTTCCTGGGTTTCTGTGAATAGATAATGTCTTTAACAAAACATTACACGAAGAAGTCAGGAGGGATTAGATCTGGGGAGTTTGGAGACCAAGCCAAGCGATAGCTGCTTCTCCTACTGGGTTTCACCTGCGACCTCCTGCATGTTATTTTTTTCAACACAGAACCTGTTTCTACATATGTTCATTACCACAACATTATGGAATCGTATTTAGATACATTACGCACACTATACTCACGTCGAAATTCCTTTTTAACTCTTTTAACACTTTCAAATTTAGCATACCAAAGAACACATTGTGCCCGCTGTTGATTTGTAGTAGCCATTTTAATCATCTACGATTTTCATTTGTCCTTTCAGATTAAATTCTTTACAGTACTTTCCGATCGTAATTTGTTTCCCGCGTAGATAGTTGACTGAAAATGGCGGCTACGTTCAAACATTTTGGTGAAGGTAACATTAGTGAAATAGAATTTAGTAAGTCAATTAATATCTATTTTATTGAATTAGAGTATTTTAATTCTTCTAACTAAAATATACTTTCTTCTGTTTTTATCACCTCTCTACCATTTGTTTCTTTTTCTTTTTGCCAACATTTCAAACTGCAAATTATTTACGTTACTATCTGAGAAGATAAAAAAGATGATACTATAAAACATGCTTAGCAATCGTCATTTGTTTACAGCACAGACAGTCAACTGAAAATGGCGACTCCGTTCAAACGCTTTCGTGAAGCTAACATTAGTGAAATAGAATTTCAGTAAGTCAATAAATATTTTATTGTATTAGAGTACTTTATTTCTTCCAATCTTTATATTATACTTTCTTCTGATCGTGTAATAGTCCATTAAATCCCACTTGAGTTTTGATTTTCTCTAGATAAATCAAAACCTCTAGTGAGATTACGGTTGATAATTTTTGTCTCCCATCCAATTTCATTTGACACTTCCTCACCAACGTACTAGCGATTCTGTCAGTTTCTATACTTTCCTTCTTGACCGCCTCACTCCGTATGTAAACGACATTATGAGAATACGAACGTTAAAACCGTCGATGAATAAAGCAAGGAAACGCTTACATTACATGCATACGAATGTTTTAAAGAATAGAGTCGCTTTGTGGAGATTTATGGTTATGTTATCCAACTAACCCCTGCCGGGGTGAAGAATGGATATGTCCCTCCTACTCTATAGACCCGCATTATTTTGTTCGACTAGTAACTATTCAAAAAAATGAGTCATTAGGAAAATAAAATATCGATATACTCATTACATTTTTGTTTGATTTATTGAAATGTCTGAAACAAGTTCCATAATCTTGAATCATAAGGGTAAAAACTCAAAATTTAACCATCGAACGACCAAATTCTTCTAAATCGGTCATCAGATGAGTAGGCCCACCATGCTCGTTATGCTCACGGCAGCTATGGCAAGGTCACTCACCACATGCTGCACGTCTGCTTCTACTTGCTGACTATAGAGGAAAACACAAACATCTGTCTGTTACGGTAATGCGATCATTCCAGTGGCGTGCACTGTAGGACAGAAGGCAAGGGAAGGATTGCTTTCCCTGTTAATAAAGCAAAAAAGAATAAATTTATTGCAGAAATTATATTTTAATCGTGAGAACTATGAATTCATTAATGTTAGAATGTCACAAAATTATTTCTCTCGGCGCCTGTCCTGGTCGGGGCGAATTCGTTATTCTTATCATATAGAGAAAAAATGACTGGAAACCATTCACAGTAATGAGTCGGGACCGGATTTTTATGTAATTACATATTATATTCCTTTCAACCTAACCGTATATAAATAACAAATATTTGCGAATCTTGTAATTACCATTAATATAATCAAATTTGATACTACATATTTACCCCACATTACATATTATGGCTTGATATTACATAAATCTACATATTTAAAGGGTTTATTCATTTTTACTTCTCTCAAAGGAAAAAAAAAAGTTCTGTGAGGGAAGTTTACAATTTGAAATACACAGATTTTTACCTACCCAAGAAAAGATGTATTTCGGCACGAAACATAACGTCCTTAGTTCCACGTAAACAACAATTTGTAAATGCCTATAGTTTGAGGTTTTAGTAGGTACTTTGTTTCTTACAGGGAGCAGCTAAAATGCACGTGTCCCACATCTCTTATTTTCTCCTAATCCAGTAAAGCGAAACGGTGCTTGCAGTACTGTTGTGTCATTCATTTCACTCAGTTCTCTAGTTTTAGTACTTACAGTATAAAGTGCAAGTGAGTTTATCTACTGCTTTTAACTAATTAAAATGGCCTCTGTATCTTCAATTCTAACGACAAAAATAAAATCATGGATTGCGATGGACGAAGCTTTCACTACAGATGTAAAAATAGTAATGTGTCAATTATGCAGTAAAAAAGTCGGGTGCTCTATGAAATCACAACTGGAGAGTCTTATCTATTAAATAAATAAATACTAAAAGTACTAAACATTATCCCATTTTCCAAAACCATTTTGTGCAGTTATTGTCAATAAAGTTACCGTACTTCTTTTCTCCTTACTATGTAACGTAGGACACGAACTTAGCATATTCTGACAGCATATCTCCAAAAATCAATTTTCACTGACAATTATTTTATTGTTTCCACAAATATTCATCATTTCATCACCTTTCCTGGTAATATAACTGTCAGATTTATTGAATATACATTTACAGGCACTTAACAACTGCTAGTGGTACAGTTGACTTCAGAGACAATAATGAAAACTGTCGTAGTAGTGAAAGTGTAGTAATAAAACCAAAAATCCCGCAGTAAAATAAACAACAGATGTTTGTGGGTAGAAAAAGTGATATGAAGCGTTCCACTTGACGAGAGAAGCCTATTAAACACCCGTGAGACTCTTTCCGGGCTATGATCATTCACGTTCATTGAGCTGTACAGAACAATGTTTACAGTTTCTTTCCCTGTTGCAGAGTGGAAGCAGCCGAGCATAAAACAACTTAATGTACTCCACACGGGCCGTTCTGACGCACGGCACGCCATGTGCTACGAACACGCGGCCACAATTACTAAAATAAACCACAGCAACGGAAAATCCTCTAAACGAATCAAACAACCAAGGACAGAAGAACATCGCATACGTGAATCGTCAGTGTGATACAGAAATCGCGTCTGAATGATAACTGAAATTAAAATCAAAATATTTTTTGTCAAATGGCCTATGATCGTTATTCATTTAATAACACAAAACAATGGTGCATGTTTTGAGAGAGGATAGCATCCCTCAAACAGAAGTAAGCAGAGAATGTACGTAGTAGTAAACAAAGATCCAGGATACTACAGTCTCTATAATTGTGTTTGTGTTAATAAGTACGTACAGTATTCAGTGATGTAAGCTGTCTTTCTGTTTATTCACGACGGGATACCACCTCATTTTCTACGCCTCTTGCGACAATATCTAACCTGGAGGTTTAATGGATGATGGATTGGTCGAGGAGGTCCAATAGCATGACCTCCCCGATTACCAGACCTAAATCCTTTGGATTTCTGGCTATGGGGACATTTAAAAACATTGGTATACTACATTCACCGACAACGTACAAACGTTACAGGAGCGTGTATCCAATGAATGTGAGCAAATTCGACAACAACCAGGTGTGGTCGTAAGAATTCGTGATTCACTGAGAGTCCACACCTATGGAGTAAAGGCTAGCGAGTCTGGCCACGAAACCAGGTGGCCCGGGTTCGATTCCCGGTTGGGGCAAGTTACCTGGTTAAGGTATTTCCGGGGTTTACCCTCAAACCAATATGAGCAAATGATGGGTAACTTTCGGTGCTGGCCCCTGGACTCATTTCACCGGCATTATCGCCTTCATCTCATTCAGACGCTAAATAACCTAAGATGTTGATAAAGCGTCGTAAAATAACCTATTACAAATTTCACTGAGAAGGCCTGAAGCATGTGTATTGCTGACGCCAGCGTTTCTGGCGCGTGTCCTTGAGTACAATGCACAGTCTGCGAGCATCTGTTGATAGTGTAGCTGAGAATAGTATCACCTTCTATACACGTCACGTCAGCAATGTTAACCACAATTATCCGTCTTGCTGCTCAGACTGCGGCAAAAGTAAGATACTCGCACTTAACTTTCCCTACGCTAGCGTTCCTGCAGTGTGTCCTTGAGTACAGTGTCCAGTCAGTGAGTTCCTGATGTCACTGCAGCTGAGAATGGTACCTTCTCCTAAATACACGTCACATTAACAATCTGCCAATCACAATTATCAGCTTTATCTCCCATAGATTGCTACAAAGGTAAGACACTCGCACTTAAGGTTCCCATTACTTATTTCACATGCCAAAAACGGTAGTGCATGGTAACCACATAGAATACCTTCTATAGTGTTTACGTAACAGACAGGTGGGTATTGTAGGCCACAATTCAGCATGACCCATATCTCAACTTATTTGTTTCCGGATACATGTTTGTAAGAATTCTTTTTCTAGTTTCGACCAATGCTACCTCCTGTAAAAATACGCAATACTTTTTTTAAACATCCTGTATTAATATCATGGTGGCAATAATTATCGTTGAGATGATAGTATCCTGTTTGATAACGTACTATACGAATAATTGTGAGTCACAAACCACGACAAAATATTCGTACTCCTAATTGTAACGTAGCTACTGTAGATGGAGGAAAGCAATTGAAAGGGTCAGCGCAACAGTGGTCTAAGCCACTTTTTTAATGTAGAAAAAACAAGTAAAAGTTGTATATCTGCAGTGCTTGGGAAAAGTGACATAAGTCAGTTTCCACAAACCTTTTTTGATAATTTATTGACAACTTACACTGGTTTATGTCGATTTGATTTTTTTGTGTACGAATTATTGTAATGGGAGAAATACTTATGTATTTTTTCCGAGCGAGCAGATGTTCCGTAAGTTGTCAATAAATGATCAAAAAAGGTTTGTGGAAACTGACTTATGTCACTTTTCCCGAGCACTACAGATATATAAAGTGATATTTTTAGGAGCAAAATTACATGCTTCCTAACAAGCTATACAGAGTGTTTCCGAGATGATGTTACAAACTTTTATGGATGACGGCGAAGGGCACATGTATCAATTTGAGATAAGGAACCCTGGTCCGGAAATGAAAGTCGAAAGTTACAAGCAAAAATAGTTGTGTGGAAATGAAATAATTTTATTCCTCTGTACACCTTATTTATGTGTATTTATCTGTACATTTTACACATACTGTATTCATCTCACGTTGTTTACAGTATTCCATTTAGTGCGCTGTCTGAGGGGTGGGGACAGGAAACTACACTAAAGCAATGCAGATAGCGTAATGTGTAACGGACATGGTCGGTCCTGGAATGCACGTCTGTAGACAGCAGTGTATGTGTACAAGTTGTGCAGTGTCCAGTCGATCAGTTCTAGTGAAATGGAGGAGTACACGAGAGCGGAATAAGCAGACCTGACTTTCGAATATGGATGAGCCAATGGGAACAGTAGGCAAGCTCACAGATTGTATCGGGACAAGTACCCACGCAGGAGACATCCGGCCCATATCATTTTTCCACGACTGTTCCTAAGGTTAAGGGAAGGAGGGCACGTGGTGCCAAATTACAATTCCATTTCCACACAACTATTTTTGCTTATAACTTTCGACTCAGTCATTTCCGGACCAGGGTTCCTGATCTAAAATTGATACATATGCCCTTACCCATCATCCCTGAAAGTTTGTAACACTAGCCCGGAAACACTCTGTATAATAGTGGATTGGTCTATTCCACTTCGTAGAAAGATAGTTCACGTCAAAATCACAAGAAGGCTGAATATTTAATTTTTCGCATTGAGAAGGGTTAGACTACTGTTGCGCTGAACTCCTCAATTGTCTCTAACATAAACAAGGACGTCCTGATTCCTCTTTCATAAGTCAAGTCGTCGCATGGGTATCTCTCACGCACGGAAACTACGTAGATCCATCTGTGCGCCACTACTGACTTTGTCTTTCCGATGTAACAAATTCCCAAAGTTGATAAGCTAGATGGATGACAATAGTTTAGGTTGGGAACTTGGGAAGTTGGTTCCCCATTTGATTTGAAGTAGTCTTGTTATCTAGGTCGAAAAATGGAAGAAAGTTAAAACTTCAAGAAAAAAATATTCGAAAGAGAGAGAGAAAAAAAAAGAGACAACTTCGGTAGCAAAAGTAAGAACATGATCATAGCCTCACGCTGTAATGTGTATTCAAACTGTAATATACCAGAGCCATTACATCTGATAAAAATCTATAAGCGAGCGTGACCTATTTTAGGTAAGCAATAAGCTAATGACGAGCATTTTCTTATGATGTTGGCTGACACGAGGACCCAATTCTCGTGCTCCTACAGCGAAGAAGTTAAATATAGAAACATCCCATCTCCTTAAAGCAGTGTGCGTGTCTTCTGCCCCTCTCCTACATCATTTACTGTAGCCAGAGACTGAGTGAATAAGGGTGGAGGCAGGTGCACAGGCTTTGGGTGGGTGTGCAGTTAAGTGATGAGCAAGTGGGTTGACCAGCCAGTAAATGTACGTGGTTGTTTAAGTGGATAAATGGGGGAGCTGCGATCCTGCGTGATTAAATAGGTGGGTGTTTGAGTGTGAAAATGAGTTCTCTCTCCGGTTATTGGCAAAAAAAAAAAAAAAAAAAAAAAAAAAGTGAATCCATATGTGCGTTTCTCTCACCGCTCCCTCCTCCAAATATTCCCTGGTAATTAAAATATAAGCGGACCTCACGTAAAATAAATGCTGCCTTGACATTGCTGGAAAGATCTAGTGAGTTCTCGGTTCGAATTCCTACTCGTGGAAAACGAAGTTCAATTCAGTCTCGACTTTTGTGTTCTAATGGCTGTGACAGATGGCACTGCCAACAGACCAGAGGTCTGCATGGGGCTCGTAATTATAGTCCGTATCAGCTTACTTAATACCCTAAGGGTGAAACCTAACCATTTCCCCCCCCCCCACCCATTACTACATATGCTAGTGGATTATGGTGATTTTCTAGTTTCACAGTTGAATTTTCTTTTGCCAACTTCGTTTCGAATTTCGATACTGAGAAATACTACAACTGGAGTGATTTTATAACTGTTATGTTGGCAGCAGGAACAGCTGTTGTCGGCAGTGAAAATTCTGAAATTTCAAATTGTTCTAGATTTCTGAGCCGATTACTGGAAGCTACTGAAATTAGTACATACTAATAATTATTATCAATATTATATTAATACATAATAATTATTTTACGTGTTGCGTTGTGGTTACAAATCAAGATTATAGTCAGAGAAGTGTAAATAAATATTATGTTATTGGTCGATAAAAAATGCACATGGAGACAGCAATTATAAACTAAAATAGCAAAATTATTAGGAGTGAGTAAGTATTCTTAAGCATACATTTCAAAGTGGTATTCGGTTTTCGGAGTTTCTACTAATCATTTCACGTGATCAAACAAAATACATTTTTAGGTTAGGTCTCGTGAATCGTAAAATGTTTAGTCAAAGAAATGAATTTCATGTTTTCACACAAAATATATTTTAATATTAGATCATAATACCAATTTCCAACATAATGTGCGAGAGGTCTAGGAGGAAAATATAGACCTAACTCTTTCACAACTTATTCAACCATGTAGGAAACACCTCCCAACATAAAGATGAGATGTAGTAAATAAGTAAAAAGCAGACATCGTTATTGTTAATAGTATATTATTATTATTATTATTATTATTATTATTATTATTATTATTATTATTATTATTATTGTTTTACATGGCATTGTGATGTTATGACAGTCTAGTATATACAGTCACGAAGCTTGAGTTTACGAGGGTACTAGGAACAATAGACTGTGCAGGTACTATTACGCATTGTCTGTAATGAGGCGATAGTAGCGATCCTAGTGGTTAGCAACTATCCATGGATGCATATTTACTACATATTGAGTTTCGTGACAGTATATAGGCCTACTAGACTGTGATTTTATCCTCTTTGGTGATATCTGGTATCAGTTGGCAACACTGAAGAGACGACCAAATTAGCTTTTTAGGAACTGCTCTTACGTGATCCTCACTATATATTACGTCTATTACATATTATTTTCACTTCTTATAATTCTAAGAAGTCAAGCATCCTTCCGTGAGCAATCAATGTATGAAGTTTAGTACAGAACATTCAAGCTCTTTAACATGGCAAATATAATTTCCAGAACTGTAACAATCCTTTTAAGTGAAATGTTTATGCGTTTGATATTACAGACATATGTCACGCTTTCTGTTAATACAGGTTTACGTCATCAAATCATTACGTCATGCAAACGATAAGAGCCGCGCTGTTCCACTCAGGCTGGAAATATGAACAGAAAATTTAAAAGCTGAACGAAATAATCAACTTAATTTTAATTTCATCGAATTATTTTTCGTACAGAATGGGTTTATTAATAAATGCGGGGAGTACAATGGCACAAATAGTTAATTTAGCATAGTCTAATTCTAAAATAGCTACTTAATCCTACGGCTGGCGCGGAGGCCATGCCGTGATTTTCCGGTGTGTGTGTGGAGGGGATAAGTTCCTATTTCTTCTGCGCACGCCTATTCCTCCATTCCAGTGTTTGCTTTGTATAATAATAATAATAATAATAATAATAATAATAATAATAATAATAATAATAATAATAATAATAATAATAATAATAATAATCTATACTAATAATAAATCTGTAGCCGAAATTTTTCTGGTAATTTTCGATTTTCCAAAAATAATTGGTCCTAACATATATAATTAACCACCCTGAAACCGAAAATCGCATTTTTGAAATTTTTGTTTGTATGTCTGTATGTCTGTTACCTTTTCACGCGATAATGGATAAACGGATTTCGATGAAATTTGGAATTTAAATTAAGTTCGTTGTAACTTAAATTTTAGGCTATATGGCATTCAAAATACATTACTTAAAAGGGTGGTTATAAGGGGGCCTGAATTAAATAAATCCAAATATCTCGCTTATTGATTTTTATGAAAAATGTTACATAACAAAAGTTTCTTTAAACATAATTTGCGATACGTTTTATTCCTTGAAAAATTTTGATAGGACTGATATTTAATGAGATAAATGAGTTTTAAAATTAAAATAACTGCCATCTAAGGCCGTATAATGAAATAAAAAAACAAATGACTTCGTCTATAAGGGGCCTTGGACAGCAACAATCGAAAGCTATGAAAGATAGCCTACAGAGAATGTTTGTGTTTGTATGAAGTAATATCGAAAGCTAAATTAACCGATTTGTATAATTAATTATTATTTCACCATTTGATAGGGTAGTTTCTCTAGATGGACATAATGCTATAATGTTATTACAGTAACTTCTTATATAATATAATATAATATAATATAATATAATATAATATAATATAATATAATATAATATAATATAATATAATACAATATAATATAATATATCTATAGGGTCTACTAATAATAAATCTGTAGCCGAAATTTTTCTGGTAATTTTCGATTTTCCAAAAATATTATTGGTCCTAACATATATAATTAACCGCCCTGAAACCGAAAATCGCTTTTTTGAAATTTTTGTCTGTCTGTCTGTCTGTCTGTCTGTCTGTCTGTCTGTCTGTCTGTCTGTCTGTTACCTTTTCACGCGATAATGGCTGAACCGATTTATATATGAAACTTTGCATATAAATTAAGTTCGTTGTAACTTAGAATTTAGGCTATATGGCAATCAAAATATTTTATTTAAAAGGGGGGTTATAAGGGGGCTTGAATTAAATAAATCGAAATATCTCCCTTATTATTAATTTTCGTGAAAAATATTACATAACAAAAGTTTCTTTAAAAATAATTTCCGATAAGTTTTATTCCATGCAAAAGTTTGATAGGACTGATATTTAATGAGATAAATGAGTTTCAAAATTAAAATAACAACGCCATCTAAGGTGGTGTAATGAAATAAAAAACAAATGACTTAGTCTATAAGGGGCCTTGGACAACAACAATCGAAAGCTATGAAACATACGGTAGCCTACAGAGAATGTTTCTGTGTTTGTATGAAGTAATATCGGAAGCTAAATTAACCGATTTGTGTAATTAATTATTAATTCACCATTGGAAAGTGTAGTTTCTCTAGATGGACATAATGCTATAATGTTATTACAGTAACTTCTGAGTGAATCGAAGACAGGTAAGATTAAAATAGCTTCTTATGCACAGAAAACTTTATAGGCATTCGATTCCTGTATTTGCTCAAAATAATTTTTATGACAAAATGAGTGGTCTCTGGATCAAAATGATCGCATTTTAATTTTTTAAATACAATTTAAATTAAGTAACATAATAAACGATTTATCCTTCTATCAAACACGAATGTTCCCTGGATCAAATATCCTATTTTAATTAAGTAATTACTTTATATTTATTTCTAACAGGTGCAGCGGAGCGCACGGGTACGGCTAGTATAATATAATATAATATAATTAAGAAACATGTTAAAGGAATTGTCATAGAACCAAATGAGTTGTCTCTGGACCAAAATGATCGCATTTTAATTATTTGGATGCAATTTAAATTAAGTAACATAATAAATTATTTATCCTTCTATCAAACACGAATGTTCCCTGGATCAAATGTCCTATTTTAATTATGTAATTACTTTATACTTATTTCTAACTGGTGCAGCGGAGCGCACGGGTACGGCTAATAATAATAATAATAATAATAATAATAATAATAATAATAATAATAATAATAATAATAAACTGTATAAGAACGCTTTTAAAAATATTCAGTTAACATTTTAGGAAAGGCAGTTTTTTTAATGAAAAGTTGTGTTGCGTACAATGTGCTCCGCGCGCCTGGTCCTGTTACCAGAAAGGACGCGGCCGCCGAAGGGTTAAACTGTAGTATTAATTTCAAAATGAATCCAATTCTCTGGAATTATATATTATTACTTATTATAATTTCAAACAACTCGCTAGCGTCATACTGACATGTGAATCGTTTCGGCCATCAATTACATTGTTCTCTCGAATGTAGGTCTCATAGGATAAGAAGGCAATGTTATGGAGTAATTAAAGAGAGGGATTTGCTTCGTTACATTTAAATGTGGTGAGTATAAAGACATAAATGAAAGAACAATCCCAACTATGCTCACAGAAACAATCACGAACAGCATAAATGTTTCACGCAATTATGGGGATTCGAAGAAATCCTAGTCAATTTTTAAATAGCAAAAGATAATGAGTGGAGTAAGACAAAAGAAATAATAAAATTATAAACCGTCCAGTGGCTAGAATGCTGGACTCATAATCCTATGGACACGGGGTCGATCCCTAGCTTATCCCAGATTTAGGACTTGTATTGGACAAGACAATGGTCCAGGTAACATAGGGGTTTTCTATGCATGTTTTAAGATTTGACAGTGCATGGAAATCCGGGCTCTAGACATAACGTATGAGTTTCTGTAAAACATGAAGTCCATTTTATAAATAACAAGTAGGCCTACTTTACAAAGCACTTTCATACTTTTATCACATTATACGCTAAGTCTACTTACGGATTTTTTATCCGACACCAGACGAGTACACGGTGAAACTCCTGTGACGTAAGCTCAGCATGACGCCTCCCTTTACCTTAAGACGACACAGGACATAACTTAAGAAGGACCAACATCTACGTATAGGCTTACTCCAGGCAGATTCACATTCACACTATCACCCCCATGCTGCTTAAAGAACTGCGCTTAAGGCGTACACACTACAGCCGATAATTGGAAGCAGTGATAAGAATAAAAATGGACAAAATTCTTCAGTCATGACATTGACAGCCACGTCTGTGGCTCAAGTGCTACCGCACTGGACTTTCATCCGGGCGATTCAGGTTCGATCTCCGGTTAGGTTGTGATGGAATTTGTGGTTGCAAATAGGTTTTCGCCTGGCACTTTCGTTTCCCTCAATCATTCCACCAATACTCTCAACTTCCCCAATCATTTAACATCTGCAATAGTAAAAATAGGGCGAAGTCTTGGACAATCATCGCATATAGGCTATAGGGCGCACAAGGAGCCATAGCTGCCTAATATCGAACTATTGAAATTTATGACTGATGTGGAAAAAGTAATTTTCAAGCATTCATTTACAGTAATAAATTATTGCATTCAATAGTATAATAAACTTTTATCCTTGATTAGTCAAATGGTTCTGCTAGTAAATATAAGCCTAATGAAATAATGGCCCTGAAATTATTTTCCATTCTCATGAAATATGAATAATCGTTTTGTTGCTTACATCCTTATTCCGGGCATTTCTTCAAT
Source organism: Periplaneta americana (assembly GCF_040183065.1). Taxonomy (NCBI): domain Eukaryota; kingdom Metazoa; phylum Arthropoda; class Insecta; order Blattodea; family Blattidae; genus Periplaneta; species Periplaneta americana. The sequence continues at coordinate 153,647,593 of NC_091121.1, forward strand.
TGCTAGGTAACTTTCGGTGTTGGTCCACGGACTCATTTCGCCATAATTAATTCAAATATCATTGTCATCATTACCATGGCCCGGGTTAGTGTCGCATACTGTATACACACAAGAGCATGGCCGTTCGACGACAAAATCATTTACAAAACAGGAGTAATAAGCACAATAAGCCTCAGGCTGCAGTGCAGGTTTTCTGGTCCCTCCTCCGAAAAAGAAACTCTATTAATAATTTATTGAGTTTCCGTCAAGTTTATAAATTATATGGAAACTTAAAACATACCTCTCCAAACGGAATTTTGCGAACTGTGTTCAAGATGAACTTTCACAGAAATTTGGGGAGAATCGTGTTGGCTTGTAAATGTAACTGACATTAATGTCAATCTGACACTAAAATAATGTAATTTTTGTAAACCATGACTTTTTGTGCCAACTTAGGCTATTCACTCATCTTTGCTACGTCAAACCATTTGGTCTAAATGTGTTTTCTTTTATTAATCACAAATTTTAGGAAGGTATTTTATTGGAAATTATCAAACAAAATAGTTTCAACACGTACACAGAATGGCAAGAAACAGATTACCCAAAATTTTGAAGAATTACGTCCCAAGAGGAAGGAGAAGTCTTTTGGACAGTGAAACCGGAACAGGTCAACAAATGGCCTAATTTTATAACAGCTAGATGATGATGATGATGATGATGACCAGGCTTCGAGACTTAGGATCCGTTACAATAACTTTACTGTGCATGTACTATAGGTTGTTGATTCGCTGCAGGTAGTGAAAGGTATAGATGTGTTGAGGCAACAACGTTGCTATTTAGAATAGAGTACGGTAGCACGTGGGAACACACACATATGTACATTCTGAAAGTAAATATACATTACACAATAACAATGTCAAAAGAATGTAAAAAGTATTTATTCTCTTGTCTTTTATAAGCATTTTTGTTTAATTATACAGTGTTAATGGTGGAAATAAACATGTAGCAATTTTCATTTCTTCATTTATCCTATTGGTCGTCTTTAGGAAGTGCAGTTACAGTACCGAATTGCAATGTACTACAAGCTACTTTTTCAGTGTCTCAAACGTAAATATTTTTCGCTTATCTGCCAAACACAGTTTGTACTGTGACAAGCTGCGCTCTACGTCGCATGACGTGATAGGAGCAAAACGAAGAAACCTAACATCATTGCAGTCTCTAAGAGACAGTCCTTTATTCTCGAGTGACTCTATGTCCACTAATTTGCTGTTTATGTTACACAATGTTCCACATCCGTTATTTTTACATAAAATTGATTTCCACTTCTGTTTTACACGTTCAGTAACCGGTGTACTTGGTGTCTCATTAAATCTCTGTGTCATTTTCTCAACTAATTTGAGGGCTTCCGGCATCTCTTGCTCTGACTTTTCTAACAGCGTAATAGTTTCAGACACAGTTTGAAAATAGGTTTGTATGAAAACCAAATTAGACATCAGAACCTTCAAATTCAGAGCGTTTTCCTTTGCGTATTTCTTGGCATTCATTCTACAGTACCCCCACCCACTGAACTGCTCTATTGGGTCCGAAGTCTCGAAGCCTGATGATGACTGATGATGATAATGATGATTTTATTGGAAATGTGTACAATAAATGACAGATAGTTACACGTGGAATTGTTGTAAAATAAAACTGCGAGATGAAGAATAAAATGAGACGAAAAAGGAGGTGAGAATAATATAAAACGAGGGTCACAGAAAGGTGAGAAGAATGTATAATATAGTACGATACCAGGATACGGATGATAGCAATGGTAACAGACGATTGCGATGAATATAAAGACGATTATGATAAATACTAAAGATGAACAAGCTCGAGAAAGCAAGACTAACAGCGCCCGCAAAGCCGAAAACCCGCACGACAATGTTCTATATGTCGCGTCGTTGACGTAAAAACTGCTTGTGATTGTTTCGAGACGTCGACATTGATCATTCCCGATGTCCCGAACGTCAAGCAGCCTTGAATCGCCTTGTTTATACCTGACTGGACTTTTATCTACTTTGGCAACTGTTATATATGTATAAACAATCAAGTAGCCTATTTGAAACAACATCTCTGCCTTTCAGTGTATAATAATCCGTTCCCCAGTCTTTATTTAATTACTAGGCCCTTATTAAGAGGCTAGAAATTTTCTTTTCATATGTTTGAGATCAAGTGTGAAATCTCAAGTAAAAAGATATTAACGTTATGTTTTGTTTCATGTTACTTAGAAATGCAAATTTATTTGAGAATTGTTTTTTTCTATTTATATATAACAGAATCAAAACATTTTGATAACTAAGATACTGTTCTGTTTTGTTTTTTGACGCATTTAAACATTTATAATGTTATTTATTTCAATGATGTATGTTATTCAAAGTTAGGAAATCTTTCCATGCCGACCAAATACTATTTCGTGAATGATGAGCGAGACTCGAAAGACAAATATGTAATGAACACAGCAAGCAAGAGCGGCAGTTAGTTTTGTTCATCTCTAGTAAATACTAATATTAATTCAATGTAGACTAAACTAAAAAAAATCAGACTAGTTACGTTTAAAATAAGAGGCCCCTATTTCACCACGCGTGAAAAAAATGTGCAAATGGTAATTACTGCAGATGGTAGTAGAGAAAACTAAGATCGCTGAGAATATAGCAAGATTTTCGTCTCTGTAAAAGCAAAAGACGCATACAATATCAAACAGGTCATATACAGATCATATAAAATCCCATATATTTTTTTTATCTCTTTCAGCACATTATTGAAGTTCAGAAGAACCCAAAAAATGTGGTCAAGCTACCGACTGAACTTGGGTCAGAGCCCTAGAGAATCAGAGAAAGGAAGCGACCTAGAACACGGTACTGACAACAATTACATTCTGTGCATAGCTGAGCACCGGAGTTCAGTGACTCACTTCTTGACAGTCAATACGCGGCGGACCAAGATTGATTGCGGCAGCGCGCCCTTACATGGCCGAGCGTTATCCTATCGCGGTCTTACCAGCCAGTCGTAAACACGTAATTACACCCAAGTTATCGCTATAATGATGCACGGTATTAGCACACTTCATTAAAGCAGCACTTTCAACGCACAGGGCTATCCAATGTGCTTATACGTAGGAAGTAAAATTTTGGGTCCTTGCATAATTATAATTTCTGCATAATGTTGATACTAGTGCTCATACCGGTGCATGAGCAATCTTCGCTACACACGAGCAGTATGCGAGAGTAGATCTTTCAGTGTTTGCAATGCCAACTTTTTTTTGCACGTGTGTGCACACAGAACTAATGATGGGGTGTGATTTGAAGACCTGTGATTTTGTCGCTGTGATAGGTTTGTCACTGGTTCCGACTAGAGAGGGGATAAACTGTTCTTTTTAAGAAACAGTTTCGACTGTAACTGTTTCATGAACGAAACTGTTCCAAAATAACAGCTTCAAAGAAACAGTTTCATAAGAATATGTTTACAACATCAGTGCCAACTGTTCCAAGTATTTCAATCTCTCATCAGCTTCAGGAACATGTTTCAAAGCCCTTGAATCGTCTTTAAATCAGCTGTTGAGTGTATTGACGAAGAAAGTCATTTTTCATAGGTTACTGTTAAGGGTACAGTAAATAACTACAATTCAAAATAAATCGATCGCATAAAACCCTAGGAGAGTTTAGTAGCGATGACATTAGCCGATGATATTTTTCGCGGTATATTAATAATTAACACTATGTTAGGGCACCATGAACGTATTTTCCATCAATGGACAGCTAATAATTAATATCAGATTTATTAGGGAATTTCATTCATACAATTAAATTGTGCGATCCTACATAGGCTACTGTTGCACGAAGGCCGTGTGGAACATGGATAATATTATATCTACTTTCGATTGGAGGTCGATGATAGCGCTATACGTGGCCTTTGCAGAGAGCAAAGAAGAGGAAAACAGTTTAGAAATTGAACTGTTTATCTCTTGGAACTATGTGGAACGTTGAAGTGATCACTGGAGCTGTGTAACACCCTTAGGAACAGATGGAACAGGTTATATCACGAAACTGTTTCATATCGAAACAGTTTCAATTGTGAAACAGTTTCAAAAAAACTGTTCCAGCTTTTTTACCCATCTCTAGTTCCGACTGTGACTATAGTTCCATAATCACAGATCCGAGAAATCGCCATCTCCGACCGCTACGTGATTCATAGCCATGGCGAATGATGTACGTATATGATGTATGACAGCTCCAGAGTCCAGACGACTGCAAATTTAATCAGAACTTGAAAGACAACATATCTGGGATCTAATTAACTATCATCACACTCTAGCTTAACGATATAACTCTGACACTGTAGCTGTAATGACACACCTCCGTAAACATTCTTGGGACACATCGCTAGAGTGTGTTTTGATTTTAGTATACTCGCCGCGCTATTGTTGATATTATGACAAGCCAGTTGTTTATCAATTCAATTTATAGAAGAACGATAAACATAAACATATCTCGCCTCGTGATGGAAACATTGAAATGTTTTGATTGAATATACTACAGTAATTTGTAATCGATATTGCTAAAGGCAATTAATTTAGATGAATTTAACCCATTACTGATTTCTGTAAAATCTCATTAATCGAATGTTATGGAATATGTGAAAGAAAAGACGGAACACATCACTTGTCATCAGTTAGAAATAATGGTTTTTGTTTAGTCAACTACCCGAAGACACGTCTGTATACCCCACAAATGACACCAATAAGGCATCACTCGTGAGGCAACTAGGCGAGTAGATAATGGGGTAGTATAGTCAGTTTCTTTCCCTCCCTCCATTTCAGACTAGTAATATAATACACTAATCAGATTTCAGATGTATATAAACAATTTTTCTTCCTCGGAGGAATGGTTTGGGTCTCGAAACGAAGATTTGTTTTCGGTACATTATTGGCTGTACTATGCCTTTCGATCGTAATGTTAGGATTCATTCAGGCTTTGTTCCGATATACATACCTCTTGCAAGGAACAGTTATATTCCTAACTTTTGTAAAATGACCGCGAATTGAAAATTTGAAGAACCCAGACAAGTTAGACTTGTAGCAACAATAAACTTCTTCATTACGGCTGATTTTACTTACCCTCGGAATGTGGCATACGGAATAATGCCCGTCATGATCTTTAATGAATGACCCTGTGTCGCCAATCATCCGAACGCAAAAATCACTGTGAAAAAATTGCTATTGTCTGTCACAGCGATTTTTCCGGAGCTATCACAGTTCAGAGCTGTGACGGCAAAATGATGTCACACCCCACATCTACACAGTACTTCGTAAGAGCAGTTGAGTTAGTTACCATTGGACTAAAGGGAAATGTACCTCTGTTAATGTGATTCTCCTTGTTGCACATTTCGCGATCCTACCTGCAAGCAACTGGTAACATATTAATAGTGACAACTTCAATGTTAATGTAAGTTGTTTGTCACAGAGGTCTCTCTGTTGCGTATTGTGCGTTCAGTACGGGTTTCGCATTCAAAGGCGAGGGAAATGTTTGGCCTTAATCGTATTATGATAAAATAGCGGCGGAGGAGTAAGGAGTGAGAGGCGATTTTGTGACCTATACAGTTTCTGTGTACAGCTTTCATTAGAGAAAATCAATTTGCTTTGCACAATTATAGCACAACACAGCTTTATACGTATAGTCAAAGGTAGTTTATTCAACTGTGTTTATGTATAACATATGCAAGTTCGACGTAATTATGACCTGTCACTGACACATTTCAACACGTACCACTTTTAGCCATCATAATCAGTTCGTTTTACAATGCCACCGACAATCCGATGGTGAAAACTAATAGCAAATAAATGATTTGTGAATCAAAGATTTTTTTTTATCTTCCGCGAGGTTTATTCGAAGTAATTATTTTGGACTCTCTTCGAAATGCTAGACGGATACACGGTGAAGTTCTGTCACGTGAGGACAATACAACGTCGAGTATCCATCTAAGACAACGCACGATATCACATGTAAAGCGGATATACAATCACGCCCTACTGGAATTGCAATACATGACCTTGCTACTAATATAGCCTAAAGTTACAACAGTGCGCCTTAACAGCTTCGTACAAAATTAATTTATACATAAATGCATTCATACTCCTAATTATGAATTTGAGAAACTTGAGGAAAGCACACTACTTATAATAGTCATTAATATATTTATTATTATTATTATTATTATTATTATTATTATTATTATTATTATTATTATTATTAATCAGAAATACAAAAGAATTAAAACATATAAATACTATTGATACTCTATACAAAATTCTAAGTAGAAGTAAGCTAGGAGTATGCGTCTGTAATATGGTCACCTCAGTTCCAGTCCAAACAGACGCAAATAGAAAGGATACAGAAAAGTTTTTACGTTATTTATATTAAAAAAAAACGTACGAAGCTAATTCTACTTTATGATAGGCCTAAATGACAATTTATATACACACAGAATAACCTATAAAAATCGGCTAACACTCACAAATCAATTTCATGTAAAAGTATGTAATTCTTAATTCTTAATTTAAATTGATTAACCGTTCGGCAATCCCTGACATGACGAGGTAAAGCGTTCCATAGGCGACAAACTGACACTGTGAAAGAGGATGAATAGAAAGAGGTACGGTGATGAGGAATGATGTTGATTCCGTAACGTTGCAAGATATTCAAAGCGAGTATTTTGGAGTAGAAGTGAACAATATTCTAAACAGAACAGATAAAAAATGTGCAATTCTACGTTCCTTTAGGCGTACCCATGAAAGAACTTCAAAAGATGAGTTATATGTCAAATTTACGAGTATTGCAGATGAAGCGGACACACACATTATGAACACGTTGTAGTCTTTCAAGTAAATTGACAGTTATATTTGTCGAGAGAGAATCGCAGTAATCAAAATGGGGCATCATTAGCGATTGAATAAAATAGTGAAATCTAAACTAAAGAACAGACTTCTGCATCTTGAACATGATTTACGTGTTGGCCATGTACAGAGAAACTCTGTGCAACCCACCAAGCGCAGACTTCACATTAATTGAAATAGGTGAGTTTTCAAAAACGACAATAAAAATCTTTTATCGGACATCCAGCATACATAGGTAGGGATTTTTGACACATACTTTTGTTTGTTTTCTAATGCCACTCGAGTTGCTGCGTTTTTATCGATTGCGTTGAATAGCGGGAAGCACGTAACACACGTGATCAGGAGTCAAGGCTAATGCAACATAAGGAAAATTCTTGGAAGAAGCAATCGAATTGCGTAAACAATCTGCAGCAGGTTCTCGAATATAGACTACGACTACACCGTAAAAAAAAAAGTCCGTTCATAAGCAGAAACGGACAAAAATGCAACAAAAAGTAGAACATTTCCTAAAAATGACCAACAGACAATACCCTACAAGACCGAAAAATGCAAAAAGAAAAAGTACGCTATATTGGTTAGTGTTGAAGTGAAACGAGATTGTATTGCATCCTACATTGTCTGTTATTTCTCAGAAAAAAAAAAATCATATTTCATCAACTTCCGAGTCCTACTGATAATCCGTGTCCTAGCAGTGATAATAATCTTTCAGGAATTAAATTTAAAATCTCGTATTACATCCAAATGTAATTTCAAATTATAGCCGATATTATTACCACTATTATTATTATTATTATTATTATTATTATTATTATTATTATTATTATTATTATTATTATTATACCTACTTACTGCTTACTGGCTTTAAGGAACCCGGAGGTTCATTGCCGCCCTCACATAAGCCCGCCACAGGTCCCTATCCTGAGCAAGATCAATCCAGTCTCCATCATCATATCCCATTATTATTATTATCATTATTATTATTATTATTATTATTATTATTATTATTACCATATTTCAAACAGTTAAATATGTCTTCAAATACATCACATACTCATTATATAAGGTCTCGCCATCCTCATTGAATATTAACACGACTACTATGAAGTAGTCAATGTACAGTACTATAAGAGGAGTTCGACCGGCACTGTGGATCGTGTCCCGGCATAGCTCAGTTGGAAAGAGCCCTCAGTGCGCAGAGCTGAGAGGTCCCGGGTTCGATTCCCGGTGCCGGAACGAATTTTTCTCGATTTAATGGTGATAATGTCTTCAAATCTCTGTTATCTATACTCAGAACATAGTATGTGGCATTTAATTGATTAGTTTTTTTAATCAAAGACGAGTTTTACTGAAGTATGCATAAACAGACCACCTATTTTGCTATGTCTAGGTCAGAAAACTTCCGACTGTATTACAATACACTTCCAGGAGATCTATCTTCTCTCATTGCTGTTGGACCTGTTATTTAACAAATGGAACTCATCACTCAGTTTAGATCGTCTGCGTTCCATCAAGACGTTACACCATTAACCTTGGAGAAACCTGCCAAACCAAATAAACGCAACCTTACTTGTCTGTAGGAGATGCTCTTATACAAATACCAAATATGTAAAACATGTTAAGAGTCAAATTAATCAGAGGCTCCCAACATTTTGAAGACATCCATTTGTAGTCTCTAAATTTAAGGCAGTACTAATAACACTCCAGACTGCAATTTGGGCTTCGGTTGCATACAAGTCTGCAGTTTATATGTTTATGTATTTATTTTGCTAATAATTGTAACATAAAATATGATATAACCAGATAAAACTTTAGCTCACACTTGAAAGAGTAGAACTCGTGCTCAAGGGCGGATTCCTGAATTTAAATGAAGGATATAATACAATTTGTTTTATGCCTACTACACAATAAGAACATAGAAATTTAAATTTACAATTTTTCATTATTTATAAAATCCATACATAACTTTTTAAATGTAATACTACAACTATTAGAACTGACAAGATTGGGATATTTAAATATAAATTTGTAATATATTCTTGGGCCTAAATTACTACTATGATTAAATACTGTAGCAGTGTTGGTTCAAACAATCTTAAAGAATTCATACCTTTTGTTTCATAACTATGACTGGGTGCAAGAAGGGCATTTTAGAGGATATGCCCCTTTCGAGTAAATCGCTTTATTATGTTCTCTGATCTGTTATGCATATGATCACCGATCATAGAGGTCAGGAGTACCCAAAATGTAAAGGCGTGCATAGTTCACATCATTACGATTTTAATTTTCAACATTAATTTCCTCAAAACTTGCATTTGAGAGAAGTGCCTTTCTTGCACCCAACCCCTCAATTCAAAATTATTTCGATTTTTATGTATGAATTTTATTAATACAATATAATAAATTTGTCCGATTTTAAGAACATTAAAATCTAAAAACAATTTCTGAGATGGAAAATGAATGGGTTTATAGAGACATATTTTAATTATTTTCTTTTGTAATAAATAAAGTGGATTAAAATTGGTTTTCAATAAGCTACCCCATCCTGTAATTCCATACATAATTACCGATTGAAATAAAGTTAAATAGGCTATATTGTATGCAATAAACTTATTGGCAAGTAATTCCTCAATAACACTAATTAATGTATTATTTTATGTAATTTGTTACGAAGGTAATTAATGTCTTGGTTCCATTTAAATGATTGTCGAAAATTAGGTCTAAATATTTAACTTCGGAGGACTCCTTAATAATCGGACATTTACTTTACATTATATAAGGCAACAATCAGAGTTATGTAATTTAATACTTTCAAATTTTCAAATTTCAAATTCAAATTTATTTACAATTTACATTTGAATTTACATTTGGATAGATACCCGAAATGAGCATATGCTCGTGCTCGGGTACAGTCCAGTAGTCTACATAAATTTTACAGGGTTCAAATAATAATGCTGATGATATAAAATAATAGTAACAATAATAGTAACAATAGTAATAATAATAATAATAATAATAATAATAATAATAATAGTGATAAAACAAAAATATTTACAATAATAAAATAAATACTAAGACGGATAAAATAAAATATAAAACCACTAGCGAGAGTTAACACAACTTAAATAAGCATATAATAACCGGAAAAAATGCCAAACTCGAAAATCAACAGAAAAGTTCGTTGTATCGCAGACGACAGCAACCGCCGTATTGACATTGTGTTGTGCATTAATGGTAGTAGGGGGGAGCCGAAAGTCTACGTAACTGCCGTTCTCTTCGAATCTTCTCGTACAATCATGGGAAGTTAATGCTGTAAAAACAAAATGTCTACTAGTCAAACTGTTCATTATTACCAGGATAAATACAAATAATACTGAAATATATTAATCGAGTTTCAGTTATAGGTCTCTCCTTTTGTGCAAGAGGTATCATATCAAAATATTTTATGAATGGCGGGGAAAATATAAATTTCAATAACTTTCTAGTGACAAGTACAATCAAGTGTATCTGTGGCGATGCTAAGGAATCATTTATTGGAGATATACACTGTTATTAATTAAGAAAATGATCTATTTATATTTATTACAATGTTTTATCTTATAGGTTACATGCATCAGATAAATACAATAAAAATTAGTACCATATAATGCTAGTTACACTTAAACTTAATATAGATGTAGGAGATTTGCTACATTTTTCAGATAATAAGAATGGAATAATTTACTTTCCTTGATATGGAAGTAGAGTTGTGCTCTCCTGTCACTGTGACGGCTTTTAATAGGCCAAATTCTCTCAGTTAAGAAAGCTAGACACACAATCATGTAGCTATTTCTCATTCTTCTTGCTGTTGAAATGATAATTGTACTAAGACTACATTTCAATGCAAAAATCAACTCATCCATATGTCTTCAGCAATATCGAAGACTAAACAAGATAATATTGAAGTAGATATAAGGAAATATCATGCAATAAGGAAATTGGAAAGACTTCATGCATTTGCGATATTTATGATAATTTTGTTATTCATATTACTTTAGCTGCCGTATTTTGAACAACCGAAGATTGATTAAACGTTTCTTCAATGCATGACGTGTAATTTAAATAATATTGCGAAGTACTTAGCTGTCAGTTGGAAATTCTAAGACTGATTTGTTGCCATGGAAATAATTCTGCTGTTATATCCATATGACTGTGCTCAATGATGGTTTTTAACTTCCTTCCTATGAATCACACCACTTCGCGAGAGTTTTACAGCTGAACATACGTATTTCCTACATATTAATATTCGACTGCAGTAAATTTTACATTAATCTGTTATGAACTTGTAAGGTCGTCGTCGTCGTCGTCGTCTTCCTCACAAGTATTAGGCCGAGTGGCCTGTTACGGTCTGAAACTAGAATTTTCAGTCCATCTCTTCTTCGGACGACCTAGATATCTTTTGCCACGCAGATGGTAATGAAACAGTGCTTTCGGAATTCTGCATCGATCCATTCTTTCGAGATGACCCTTCCACTGAAGTTGATACTTGCTGATGAACTGTATAATGGGTTCTATTTGAAGTTCCTGCAGTAAAGTTATAAAATCAGATATGCTTTTAATCATGGGAGATATTAATGCTAGAGTAGGAAATATAAAAATCGAACAATTTGTAGGTACTCATGGCGAAGAAGTTGTAAAGTTAATTTCAGAAGTCATATGGATTTCGAACATTTATATGAACAAAATGGTTTCGGAATCTGCGACATAACACAGCTCCATCTTAGAGGGGTCAGATTTTAGGCGATTCGTCTCGCATGTATACGTCAAGAATACTAATTTTTATATATCAATATGCATTTCATTTTCATAAATAAATACGTACATAAATGTAACATATAATTAAACAAAATTCACTATACAGGGTGATTCAGGACCTCTGCAACGAATTCTGGGGATCGATAAATCTCGCAATGAAGATCATTTTTCATAAAACAACCAATGTTCTCCGATGCCTCGTTTAGGAGCTAAGCGACATCGAAAAAAAAAAAGACCGGTTTTTAGTGACATCAACAATTGAAGACCTCCCTCGAAAAAGGGTGTAACATCAAATTAATGAAATATGTGACTTCGGAGGAAAAAGCACTGTTGAAGCATTTATAACAATAAATGAATGCATCCAATAGATGGACTAACTTGTATCCTTGATTAATCAAATGATTCTGCTAGTAAATACAGCTCAAACAAAATATGCCCATCAATTTATTTTCTTTTCTTTTGAAACGTGTATTATAGATTTGTTGTTCACACCCTTATTCGAGGGAGGTCTTCAATTATGAAATGAATTATTTTTCACGTATGTTTGCTGACAAGTTACAAGTGTTCAAAGTGTCTACTCTAAACCTGGTTACATTCATTGCACCGTCGTAGCAGTGGTTATCGGTCTGTGTGGAATTTGATCAAAAGCAGCTAATAGTCGCATAGCCGGTTCCTCTCTGGTGTCAATTCGAGTGGTGTATTACTTCACATGTTCCAAAAGAAAAAAAAAAAAGATTAAGGGCGTGAAGTCGGGTGATCACGCTGGCCACGCAACAGGTCCGGATCTCTCTAGATGTTCAGATGTGCTCGTACAACCAAGTTGAAGTGCGTTGGGACATTATGTTGAATCATATGTGCCCTCACATCGTGAAGGGTACATCCACCATGAGCAGCGGAAGTGTGTTCCGAAGAGATTCAAACGGGGCAGCAAAATGACAGGGCACTTGTAACCTGTCCGCAAGGGTACTTGAAGAAATACGTGAATAATTAATTTCATAATTAACTGTAAATGTCACTAAAACCTGTATTTTTCTCGATGTCGCGTAGCTTCTACACGAGGCATTTGAGAACATGGGTTGTTTTACGAAAAATGATTCTCATTGCGAGATTATCGATCCCCAGAATTTGTTCAAGAGGCCTTGAATCACCCTGTATTGTGACCATGTGCCTAGCCTTATTGACGAAATACGTCATTCTGGACAATCACAAACTGCATGTAACAACAAACCTGCCAACCTACGAGAAATTACATACGGAAGACACAAATTTGGTAAGGGATATCATTTTCAATAACAGTAATAATACTAATACCAACATAATAATAATAATAATAATAATAATAATAATAATAATAATAATAATAATAGGACTGGGACGAAAACATAACATTAAACACGAACGATATATAATCACCTCCGAATCCGAGAGATATTGTCGTATCAATGCGGGTGAGCGGAAGTCGCGAGTTAAATAAGGGTGAATCGTGCATTATGCAGGAAAGTTGGCAGATGTTAACACAAACACAAACTGTAACAAACTGACAGCAGCGACCTGTTTGTGATAATACTCTTCCTTGGAATAATAATAATAATAATAATAATAATAATAATAATAATAATGATAATAATACTGGTTTGGAAGGGAAGAGGAAAGTAAGAGAAAGGTTTGTAAGTAAATCCCGAAAAGACAAAGTATATGATTATGTCTCGTGACCAGAATATTTTACGAAATGGAAATATAAAAATTGGAAATTTATCCTTTGAAGAGCTGGAAAAATTCAAATATCTTGGAGCAACAGTAACAAATATGAATGACACTCGGGAGGAAACTAAACGCAGAATAAATATGGGAAATGCCTGTTATTATTCGGTTAAGAAGCTTTCGTCATCTAGTCTGCTCTCAAAAAACCTGAAAGTTAGAATATATAAAACAGTTATATTACCGGTTGTTCTGTATGGTTGTGAAACTTGAACTCTCACTTTGAGACAGGAACAGAGCGTTTGAGAATAAAGTGCTTAAGAAAATATTCGGGCTAAGAGGAATGAAGTTACAGAAAAATGGAGAAAGTTACACACCGCAGAACTACACGCATTGTATTCTTCACCTGACATAATTAGGAACATTAAATGCAGACATGTAGCACGTATGGGGGAATCCAGAAATGCATATAGAGTGTTAGTTGGGAGGCCGGAAGGAAAAAGACCTTTGGGGAGGCCGAGACGTAGATGGGAGGTTAATATTAAAATGGATTTGAGGGAGGTGCGATATGATTGTAGAGACGGATTAATCTTGCTCAGAACAGGGACCGATGACGGGCTTATGTGAGGGCGGCAATGAACCTCCGAGTTCCTTACAAACCATAAGTAATAATAATAATAATAATAATAATTTATTATTATATTATTATTAATATTGTATTTACTAAAAGTTATGTTTAAGAGTCACCATTCATTGCCAAGACAAAGTCGCGAACCTCCTGGAAGAGTGGAATAAAATAAATCTCATGACTTTATACTAAAAGACATGTGGTTTGAATCTTGTATGAAAGTGAACAAATATACTTCATTCTTGTCAACAAACAGCGAGTTTATGGTTTGTTTATGTCAACGTCATAAATCAATAAAGTTACTCTCTCACCACACAGAGACGAATAACAATAATCTACAACAATCTCGTATTAGCCTATTTCCTTTGAATGAAAAACAGATTTTCTGTTATCCAGAACTTCCACGTAACTACGATTTTAATTTGTAAACGGATTCTACATTAAAATGCATAAGGTTATTGCAGAATATTAATGTTCATCCAATGTCAGGGGAAGGAGTAAGTCTGGACACGTCTCAAGTTGAAGTGAACATCTGTATGCATTAAAGGATGAATTTTAAATTCACAGCATAACTACATCAAAGTGTAATGAAATATCATGTTTGCAGAATGACACACACTATTCCCGTGTAGAAAATAATACGAGAATTCAAATATTTGTATTTCCTGTCTTTAATGTATTGTCATTGAATCTTCAATCACGAACTGGAAGTCATTTATTCCCTCGAAAAACGTGTGTATTGAGATTTCATTATCTTCGTGTTTAATGAAATACGTGTTAATGGCAATTTAATCAACTAATGCACAACTCATAATGGGTCCTGTGCATATCTTATAATAATAAAAATCAATTTCCAATATGTACAGTTTCACATAAAATAAATGAGCAGGTCTCAGAAACCAGGACTTGATCGAATTTGCTGAAAATTACAGACGATAAATTTATTCACTTAAACTGACATAATTATGATGGCAAATATTGTTGTTTTATATCAAGGAATTATTGTAATTAATACTCTAACTTTATTTAGTCATTAATATAGAATTTAATGAGCTTAAAGTATTTAATATTTCAGTGTCTTTGGTAACATCCATTTACGACTATTTAAAAAGAGAACCAGTTCCGAGCCAAAACATATCGTCGTTGTTTTTTTTTTAAACTTACTATGTGGCAGTATAGAAAATAATTTTCCAGAAGAAAGAAAAATTAATTAAACATACGTAAAAATATGAAAAAAAAAAAATCGGTACAAAACATTGGTGAATATGATAAACATAAATTACATCATTGAGGATCAGTTTAGGCCTATTGATATTTAATTAGTTTTTTCTTTCTCCTGAAAAATTATTTTCTGTACTGCCACATATTTATTTATTATTTATTTATTTATTTACACTGGCAGAGTTAAGGCCATCTTCTCTTACACTCTACCAGGTCACAAAATACACTAGGAGTGAAATTTAACAGAAAGTGAAAGAACAAAAATATTAACATATTACAGAAAATAATAACATAAACGCAGAATAAATATGGGAAATGCCTGTTATTATTCGGTTGAGAAGCTTTTATCATCCAGTCTGCTGTCGAAAAATCTGAAAGTTTATTATACTCCAATTTTACAAAGAACCCTATTTTACCTAAGATAGGTATGTTAGGGTTATAAATACATAGGCCTAATAATAATAATAATAATAATAATAATAATAATAATAATAATAAAATGAAAGTTAGAATTTATAAAACAGTTGTATTACCGGTTGTTCTTTATGGTTGTGAAACTTGGACTCTCACTTTGAGAGAGGAACATAGGTTAAGGGTGTTTGAGAATAAGGTGCTTAGGAAAATATTTGGGGCTAAGAGGGATGAAGTTACAGGAGAATGGAGAAAGTTACACAATACAGAACTGCAAGCATTGTATTCTTCACCTGACATAATTAGAAACATTAAATCCAGACGTTTGAGATGGGCAGGGCATGTAGCACGTATGCGCGAATCCAGAAATGCATATAGAGTGTTAGTTGGGAGGCCGAATGGAAAAAGACCTTTAGGGAGACCGAGACGTAGATGGGAAGATAATATTAAAATGGATTTGAGGGAGGTGGGATACGATGATAGAGACTGGATTAATCTTGCTCAGGATAGGGACCAATGACGGGCTTATGTGAGGGCGGCAATGAACCTCTGGGTTCCTTAAAAGTCAGTAAGTAAGTAAGTAAGTAAGTAAGTAAGTATTAGTGAAAGTGTGAGACAAATTTTGTAAATAGTAAAGTCAGTTTTGAGAAAATGTCAGTTAAATAGTGTAAATAGCAATCAGTGTGTGTCAAAGTCCTGGTGTTAGTATTATGTGGACAGTGCAAAAAAAAAAAAAAAAAACAAAGAACAGAGTTCTGAGACTAATTAAAGTTTAACAGGGTTATTAATCATGTCACAAAAGTAGTATACACGACAAGCTCGCCTGGATTGGCTCACCAAGCGAGTCGAGGGAGTTCTAACACCATCACAGGAGGCCTGTGCCCAATATGGGACATCATGGTTAGCATGCATTCATTCATTCATTCATTCAACATGAAATTAGCGCATCAATTCACAAGCAATGAATTTCAAACTCTCTGTATAAGGGATTTTTTGCAAAATGCAGAAGATAAATATCAACGAAAGATATAGCCTACATATTATATTTTATTGAATGTGTAATATGCGCAAGAAAATTATTATTGGTACAGGAGAATTATATCTTACAAGCAGGTGCGTGACACTTGGACTCCTCCGCAGTGAATGGATGAAGTAGGCTCTGCAGTTACTCATGAATCAAGTCACGTAACAAAACTGTAAAGAGTTCTCGTGGGTCTTTGAGGAATCTCGGCTAAATGAAGACCCTGTCGTGCTTATTGGTTTATATTGGAAGGAATGCTGAGCTCGCCTACATTCTGTAATTCGCTCCACCTACAAGTGTCGCTTATTAGCTTGCATACTTAATGAGATCAGTAGGCCTACACACACGTTATTGCTAACAGATGTCAATCTTGAGCTTTGTTCTTATAATGCAACAAACAAGGACACGCTCACTTTTCTTTTATTATTCATCTTTTCTCTTCTTGGTTCTCTTATTTTTCTTCTATCGTTATTTTCGTCCGTGTACTCCCCTTTTATTTTGCCGTTTCATTCTTTTCCCCTTCTTCCACCCTAGTTTTCCTCCTCCTTTCACTTCCTCCACATCGCGTTGGCTCTATAGCTTGTTTCGTTCTCAAAGCTTATCTTCTCATCTTCGCCTTGGACGTAATATATCCAGTTCCACTGCTATAAAGAAAATCTGTTTAAGCCCGTGGAATCCGTGGGTATTATATACAGTTTGAGAGGAAATTTAGGAGTGAAGCGAAGAGAGAAAGTTAAATGCGTAAATAAATAGAGGACAGAATAGTAGGGAAGTAGTATGTGATGTGTTGTAAAATAGAGAAAAGGGAAATGTAAATAAATAATTTCGGAGAAGAGTAGATAGATTTGAGAATAGAGAATAAAGTAAATAAACAATATAAATTATTAAGGAAGGGAATATGCATTATTAAATAGGAAAGTGAGAAATGGAAGGGACACAGACTAGGTATATCATATCATATCATATCATATCATATCATATCATATCATATCATATCATATCATATCATATCATATCATATCATATCATCTCTCAAAATATGAATTAGTAAAACTGCCACGATGGCTCAGTGCAAGCGAGTTGGGTTTATAAGTCATGAGAGCCCGAGTTCAACTCCCGGTGAATTCACCTTGAATTGTGTTGGGCAAGTCTGTGGTCCAGGAAGCACAGGAATTTCCTCCGGGTAGCCCAGTTATCTTGTGACATATCATCATCATCATCATCATCCATTACGAGTGAAATTCCGAGCCATCACCAGCCTATAGCGAACTCTGGAGAGTCTGACGAACTAAGTGGTCTAGTGATAAGATCTATAATAATTATTATTATTATTATTATTATTATTTGTTTATTTATTTATTTATGTAAACATTTAAATATTTATGTAAGTATTCATTTATTTAAATATTAATTAATTCAATTATTTATTTATTTAAATATTCATTCATTCACTCATTTATTTATTTTAAAAATCATTCATTCATTAACTTATTTATTTATTTAAATATTAATTAATTCACTTATTTATTTGTTTATTTTTATTATTTGTTTATTTTTATTTTTTATTCATTTTTAATCATTCATTTATACTGGCAGAGTTAAGGGCATAGGGCCTTCTCTTATACTCTACCAGGCCACAAAGTATACAAGCAATGAAATTTAACAAAAAGTTAAAGAACAGAATACTAACATATTACAGAAAATAATAGCATAACATAATCGACGCTAAACAATATGAAAATAATACCATAATATAAAAAGGAAGTAAAATATAGATCTAAAGATTGGAATATAATAAAAGCAACTCAGTACAAATAGTTAACAGATAAAAAGTGAGGAGAATACAACAAATGGAATGTAATAAAATAAAAAAATAAAAATACGAAATTTAAATAAAATCCACAATAAAAAGGCTATGTTAATAAATTCATCTGGTGATCAAGAGAACAAAAAGAAAGAAAAAGGAAGAAATATATATATATATACATATACGATATATATATTACTAAACTGTCGCCGAGAAAAAAGCTTAAAACTGAAGGCAATATGAACTGATAAAGTGCAATTTTAGTTTATTTTTGAAATTAGATAATGTCCAACAGTCTCTGACATGTTGTAGTAGAGAGTTCCAGAGATGAGCTGCAGAGACGGTGAAAGATGAAGAGTAGGAGGATGTTCTGTGTTTAGGAATGGAGAGTGTGATCTATGAGGCACGCTCGTAGAGTCGAGCCAATAACTTCAAGTCTAGGGTCCTGTCATTAAGAAAAAATCTCTATCTAGTAATAACGAATTTTCTTCGAGTTTATGTTTGCAATACCTCTTGCTATAATAATACATACATACATACATACATACATACATACATACATACATACATACATACATACATACATACATACATACATACATACATACATACAAATATACACATACAAATGGCTTTTAAGGAACCCGAAGGTTCATTGCCGCCCTCACATAAGCCCGCCATCGGTCCCTATCTTGTGCAAGATTAATCCAGTCCCTATCATCATATCCCACCTCCCTAAAATCCATTTTAATATTATCCTCCCAACTACGTATCGGCCTCCCCAAAGGTCTTTTTCCCTCCGGTCTCCCAACTAACACTCTATATGCATACCTGGATTCGCCCATACGTGCTACATGCCCTGCCCATCTCAAACGTCTGGATTTAATGTTCCTAATTATGTCAGGCGAAGAATACAATGCGTGTAGTTCTGCGTTATGTAACTTTCTCCATTCTCCTGTAACTTCATCCCTCTTAGCCCCAAGTATTTTCCTAAGCACCTTATTCTCAAACACCCTTAACCTATGTTCCTCCCTCAGAGTGAGAGTCCAAGAAGCGAAGTATTTATAAATAGCATCCACAAGAAATAGTTGTGTAGTATAAGGATTACTACTCTAATATCCAGCAATCCGGCAGCTTTTAGACTGTTTTAGGGAAATGAATTATAGACACGGCACTTTTCCCTTCCTTTCCGTATCTGATTACGATTATGACAATGGCGAAGGAATGAACCTGCGGACCAAACATTGAAATTTATCCACCAAACTTCGTACAAGAGGAGGGGCTCGCGACAGGAACAGTTTGGCCGTGGCGCTTGCGCGGACCTCTCATGCAATGCCAGCGTGATCCTTACCTGAATTTATTTTCGCGTGTACATTCCAGACCAAATCAAGAACCATTGTTCCCGTTATGCACATCGTGAATGTCTTGACAAAATGCATGAGCTGTATCTGTAGGAGTGCGGTGCGGGTTAGAAGCGATGCATCACTTTATAGAGATTCCCCTATATAAAACATTTTTCCAATTATATCTATTGTTTGAGAATTTTCCCCTGTATAACCTAAATATTTCGCTTACTGCCTTCCCGTGGTCTTTTTCCCGGTGATTATTCTTCCATGAATCCTAATTGCCTTTCTGGTAGAGCTCTCATCACAAGACCTACCCATTTAAATTGTTCTGTATCATACTACAGGGTGAACAAATTATCTCCAGGCCGGAAAGCGGCAACTTCGGCACTTACACAATGCGGAAATTGCCATTACATGTCTAAATGCTCAGATATCTGTTTCCACTTTTCTTTGTCACGTGGAATCTGAAAGTAAACGTATCTCGGAAGATGATTCAACAAGACGAGCAGATATTGTTGTCATTGATAGAAAAAAGAACACAGAAACAATACTAGACCCGACTATAAGGTTTGAAAGAGATGCACAACAGCCAAAACTTACTGATGAAGAAAAGAGAATCATCTATGAACCTTGCACTTCTTATTTTAGCAAGCAGTACAACATCATGGCTAATCGTTGGTCAGTACACGGACTTCTTTTTGGAGTTCGTGGTACCATCTCCAAATACACCTATAACCTTTTAAAATCAAAGGGATTCACAATTTATAATGTTGAGAAAATCCTTAGAGAAATTCTGAAGGACTCAATTCAAATTTTGCAATTTCATCTCTATTTCAAGTAATTTTAATTTTCTTTTGAAATTTATTGTATGTATTTTCATTGTAAACTTTTATATATGTATTTTTTTTCTAGATCCTTGTGGTCACCCTTATTGAAGGACTTATGGTTTTATTTTCTAAATACGATGTGTGATGTAATGTAAGTTAAAGGAATTTTTAGATTAGTTTTTTTTTTTTACAGAAGCGTCTTTTAGTAAATGTAGGTAATTACAAAAAATGTCATATTTTATTAATATCTTTATATTTCTATTTATTATTATTTGCAATCGTTTTTCCGACGAATTATACCCAGCATTTTCTTTGTTTTCAGGTTAGCGCTACTCTTACCTACTCTTTGCTTCCTACACACAGCAAGAAAATAAAGATAACTCCTAATCCAGCCACAGCACAAGATCTCCTTCGTACGACTACAAATTATCTGGAGAAAGAAGATGAATTTTTTACAATGGTGAAAGGGTACGAGGCTAAATTGAAGAAATCGACGAAGGATCGGCTTATTTTTGCCGATAGGATGATTACTAACTTAAAAGTGAACTATTTATTTACTACTAGTAATGCACATATGTGCACAGAATGCAAAAACCATACAACAAATCACGAGTCTCTTTTCTAAGTAGCGATATACACCAGGTTTACACTTAACTAAATGTAAACTCTACTGCAATCCAGTTATTTTCTTTTGAGTGATTTACGTGTGTTTTGCTGGTTAATATAAACGGTGCAACGGATTTTACTGTCAGTCCAGACCCCTTAAATGTTTGCTTGTTTTTCTGAAGACACCTATTTGTGGATGATTCCACAAAATAAAAGGATTTCTTGGGATACTCCATGTGCCTCAACTCAGCCTATGCACGTAGCTTGTAGGGCTATAAGGACACTATATAACAAAACGAAAAAAAAAAAAAAAATGGGCACTTTGCAGCACAGGAAATATACACGTAATTTAAGTAGGCAATCACACAGCTATAAATCCTACTTTAGACTACGTATAAAGTAAACACAATGTTATGCAATTAATAACTTAATGCTGATGTTTTTAAGTCAATATGTACAATACGATTTAATTCTTAATAGGATTTACAAGCGTCCACTTACTCGTAGATTTGGAGTAGAGATGGACGATAGTCACTTGCAATAGTATCAATTGTACTGTCGACTGTACGAGTAGTTCCTACAATCAATAGTTACAATCGATACTATCGATAGTCATAATCGAAACTGTCGATACTATCGATAGTCATTACAGACTTTGTTGTTACTTAGTTATAAACTGAATATATTTCTGAATTAATATCTGAACACGTACTGAACTATACATTTAATACTAGGCCTACATACTGAATTGAATCTGAATTACATACCAATAAAACACAATATTATAATCTGTCAAAGTCCCAGCATCAGCCATTACATCTTGCTAATTCAGTTTTCACGGAAGCCAAGAAATGGTTTAATTCCAACAAATTTCTTCTAAATGAAAGTAAAAGTGCATATCTGTTATTTAGTAGTACAGTCATGGAAAATAACTTCAAACTTGAATAATTTCGAGGGAAAAATTGTTCCGGGGCCGGGTATCGAACCCGGGACCTTTGGTTAAACGTACCAACGCTCTCCCACTGAGCTACCCGGGAACTCTACTCGACACCGGTCCAATTTTTCCCTCTATATCCACAGACCTCAAAGTGGGCTGACAACAGTCAAGCAACCAACATTTGAGTGCACACTAACTCTGTGTGACTTTAAATTGTGGTTTTCACACAGAGTTAGTGTGCACTCAAATGTTGGTTGCTTGACTGTTGTCAGCCCACTTTGAGGTCTGTGGATATGGAGGGAAAAATTGGACCGGTGTCGGGTAGAGTTCCCGGGTAGCTCAGTGGGAGAGCGTTGTTACGTTTAACCAAAGGTCCCGGGTTCGATACTCGGCCCCGGAACAATTTTTCCCTCGAAATTATTCAAATTAACTTTACAGGGAGTTATTCCTGAAAGCTTAATTTGCAACTTCAAACTTCTTGGTATTACTGTGGATAGCACACTTACCTGGGCAGAACACGTTGATTTTGTTTGTAAAAAAAATGTCAAGATTAATATTTCTTCTGCGAAATTTGAAAATGTATGTTACAAAGAATTACATTAGAGTTGTCTATTTTTCTTACTTTCATAGTATACTTTCTTACGGACTACTTTTATGGGGTAATAGTACTTATATTAATAAAGTTCATATGTTACAAAAAAGCTATTAGGATTATAACAAATTCATCAATGAAGGCACACTGCAGACCGTTATTTGTGAATGAAAAAGTAATGATTGTAACATCACTATATATTCATCATGCCCTAAATTTTGTCAAAGATAATTCACAAATGTTGACACATAGGAATGATGTTCATCTACACAACACCAGAAAGCGTGACCTTTTTGATATACCTAAGTGTAGGCTAACCAAAACAATGAATAATTATTTTATTATGTCTTTAAAAATTGCAAATAAATATCCCACACATGTTTTCAATCTGGAAAGAAGTCTTTTAACATACTTGTTTTTGTTGGTTAATCAAAAAACCCTTTTATGATATTAATGAGTTTTTTAATGTTAATGTTGTTGAGTGTTTCTTATACAGGGACATCATTTTATTTTTACTTCAATTTGAATGTACTTCACTCCCACCCCTTCTACTAAGGAAGTTCCAACTCCACACAGAACCAAGACCGCAGATAGTAAACAATACTGAGTTACTGAGTATAGTACGTTCCAGATATATGTTCGCGTTTTCCAGTGACGAAAGAGCTTTCAATATTGAATCATATTTTCGCACAGGTACTGTCCGTTTGCCTACGTCGCATCCCGATTTCCCCCACCTGCTTCTGCTCGCCCCTCTGTAATAGCTGGGCTGTCTTAGCTCTTTTCTGAAAACATTAATTTCTCTTAGGAATTGGAAGTTTACGTAATATTATACAGCTGTTTAATTTAACTTAAATAAAAGGGCCTCGTTAAGTAATTAACTGTCACGTGATTTCCTCCCTTTCTACAATCCTGCGGCATAACCACTTGGACGGACAGTAGATAGCATGTCTGAGTAATTTTATATTTTCGGGTCGGGCAGAAGTGAAGATTGAATTTACAGTACGTAGAGTAGGTACAGAATTATTTCAACATGAGTTACTAGTACGAAGGACGAAACTGGCAATTAGAATTAGATGCAATAGTCTATAGTGCGATAATATGCACAAAAGAACTGAAGCCTGTATCGAAATGAACGGCCACCATTTTCAAAATTGTGTTTAAATATTCATATTATGATTATTTTTCAATTTAACTTCTTTCTCTATATTGTACGCTAATGTGCTGTAGACAGTATAATATACACTGCATAATGAATACGTTCGCATGGATAACTCACTTCGTGAGTAAAAACACTTATTCTTAATACAGTACTGTACTTTGATTAAAGAAAAACCTAATGAAAATTATCAAACTCAAAATCGCGATATTTCCTAGTTTACGTAAATGGATGAACTACTTTTCTTCCATCCTATACCTAGTAGAGTGATTTGTGTTTTACGCCAGTATCATCGAACTCCAGTCTTGGAGGGGGGAGCAAGCGGTGTTTCCGGTTCTCTAAAGGCATAGACAGGTTAATATTAAAAATGTTAGTAAAAATAAAATGATGTCCCTGTACAATTTATTGTTTTTATGTCCCTGTTGTTCATTTTATATCCATTATTTGATTTTGTCAATTCCACAAATTTGTGTTCACCGAATGTACGATACTCAATATACTCAATTATAGCCTATATTTTCTAACCATGTCAGCAATGCTCCAAGGATGTTTCCCAATAAAGTAAGCATTTCCACTTTGTTGGGATGCAGACGGTTTTGTCTTTCATTGGTTAAGTTTCCATTCTTAGAAAACAGTTATTCCGAGGGAACTGAAGGTCCCAATGAATGGTTTTATTACATACCGTACAATAGGCCTATGTATAATTAGCACAGATGTGCCGTTTACAAGAAACCATCTCCTCGGTGGTTTATTTGCCTTGGATAGGAGGTTCGTGGGTTCAAACCCAGTCGAGGGCGGTGTATTTTAAATGTCTATGAACATTTAACATGGCTTCTTCCAGGAGAAGTCAAGCTGTGTAAGGGAATTCTTCCATGATAGAGGGCTGAAGGAAGAAATTGTCTGTTATTTCGTGTCAAAGTTGAATTTCGACACTGAATAACTGCAGTTGTTAAAAATATCATCATAACCACCATCCAACACTACAACTTTCCAAGAAACCGTTCACTTTATTTATTCTGTGAAAAGTTCCATATAGTAGCATCTTGCTGCAGTCTAAATGGCATTTATATGGTATCTCAGATTAGAGATCAATGACGATAGCCTTCATCATAACTTGCTGCATGAATGGACACAGCACTCCCCGACGGTCAATAAATAATTCACAGACAAGGAAAAGGTCTAGGTAGGGCAAATCCATTATTGATCCAATAATTCCCAACTTTCTAAATTCGCGTATACTTTTCAGAACTCTAGCTACACCGGTGTGTCTTTTTTTCGAATGGAACTTCGGGAGAAGTCACAGTAAATTTAATTGAAACAATATGCAGAATTCAGAGCCATAGTGGGCCAAGCGCCATTTATTAAAAACGGAGAAAGCAAGGGTTAAAGTTAAGTGAATACCATAGCTTAATGAAGATTAGCATATTATTTACTTTTAATGTGTATACTTTATATTACTTGCTGTATGTTTTCATTGAATTATGATAATAACTTCATTTTAACCCTTATTTTCAATGGTTTTAGTAAATGGTGCTTGGCCCACTATGGTTCTGAACCCTTCATATATGAGAAATATATTTGAACTTTGAGATCTGTCTCATAACACATTAAAACGTACCTAACTTAGCAATAGAAATGAACCAGAGAAGAGCAGAAGAATTTTTAGATGCTAGAAAATTAGCTAGACGGTAGTAAGTTGGACTCGAGATCTGAGAGTGGGATGGGGTTGAAGTTCGAATCCCGCTAGGGATATTTACCTGGTTTAGTTTTTTCGAGGTTTATCCCAACTGTAAGACGAATTTCAGGTAATCCCATGGAAGTCTTCGGAATCTTCTCGCTAAATAATATCTTATCATCAATTTCGCCGAAAACACAACAAGCTTTCAGGCTGCGGTATATTCAGAAAAACGTAAGAGTATATTTGCCTTTGTCTGCAATAAAACGGCGAAAAACAACAAAATAAAATAAAATAAAATGAAGAAAAACGAAATACTAAAGCCTAGTAGTTTCTAAATATCTGTTGCGTTTTTTTCTTTGAATTTCTTTCTAATAAATCTTGTAATAAAGGATATTTTATAGGCAATATTATTAAATTTCTTAACTAAAAAATTAAGAAAGAACTCAGGATTACAGACTAGTTATGACTACACCTGTACCAAATACATAGGATATAAAATAATATAAATTACGAAAACATGCTCATCCGTTGTCACTTTCCTACTTATGGTCCGGGCTCAGTAACTTAGCTCATAACTTCTCATCTTATTTGAGATCGTGCTCGATAGTCTCGATAGTATGGTGGACAAACATCTTTGGGACAGATTTTCTCAATGCACCACTACATACAATATAATGCATTACTTCATCTGAGATTTAATTATAATTACTTCTCAAATAAGAAAATTTAAGAATAAAACTTTTAGAGTCGATTTTACTAACATGATATCAGAGCGTTTAGAATATATAGGCCTAACTCACAATTTGTTAATTTGTTAATGTAGTAATATTACATTTTTAAACAAGTAAAATATCGTAACAAAGTATTCTACAATACATTCTTATCTAATGGGTTATTTTTAAAAACCTTTTGCATTCGCTCGAATAGCGATCCTGAAACTGCGGGCGGAAAACAGAACTAGCGCCACTCGGCAACGAACCACTGAACTGGAGGAAGTAACGTCAGTTTTTCTTCTACCTGCTCTGAAGATACTAATCCACAATTAATTAATTGTAATTTAACTTAAATATACGGAAGTTAACTCGTATTTAATTCGTTTGCATTTCACCAAACTAATAATATATTTAAAATAAATTCAATTACTTTAACTCCCATTTAAGTCATCACGGCCTTTGGAATTATAGTAAAATCGTAATTCTGAAGGCCATCTGCTTGTTAACGTAAGCAGTGACCTATATATTGAGTTCATTTGTTATATTACAAGAAAATTTCGTCATAAACAGAGCAAGCTAACCTCAAAAACATATTAAAATCATAGAAAACAAAAAGACGCATGAGTAGATTTTAGAAGAAAAGGAGAAAGATTGGAAATAAGTAGAAAATATTTAAATGCAAGAAAACCTTATCCCAACGTCTTCAGCAATATTGAAGACAAAATCGGGATAATATGAAAACAGATGCAAGGAAATATAATGCAACAAACAAAATGGAAATACTTTATCGATATGCGTTATTCTTACTTTCTTACTTATGGCTATTAAGAAACCCGGAGGTTCACTGCCTCCCTCACATAAGTCCGCCATCGGTACCTATCCTGTGCAATCCAGCCTCTATCATATCTCACCTCCTACAATCCCATTTCAATATTATCCTCCCATCTACGTCTCGGCCTCCCAAAAGGTCTTTTTCCCCTCCGGCCTCCCAACTAACACATTTGCGCTATTCTAATGCCAAAAACGTAAATTAGGCCTACATGATAAATATGTTATTCATATTACTTTTGTTGCCATATTTTAAGCAACCGAAGATAAAATAATGTTTCTTCAATAAATGTATCTTTTAAATAATATTATGAAGTACTTAACTATCAGTTGAAAATTATAAATCACCTTCTCGGTTATTGAAATTATACAATGCTTATGTCTTGCTTAGCCTAAACCGTATTTGCAAATATTTTTCATCGATTGTATTAAAATAATCTTCCCTTTCGGAAATTATCCCCGCCCGACTTGATCAGAAATAATAATTTTCAAATATCAAGTCCATCATTCTCCCCGCCATGATGAAAATTATTGTCGTTAATGCAGGATTAATTATTTGAATGACCAAATATTGATCTATTAACTTAAATGTAGTTTAATGACAGCTTACCCAATTTGTGTTGGTGAAATGCATTGTCCATTTAAGTGTCAATTAGAAAGATTTAAAATGACAATTAAAATTAAATAAGTTTGGTGAAATCGGCCCTTAAAACTCAAGTGAAATGGGATTTAGTCACAAAAAAACTCTTCTCCAAGAACCGCGAAAGAACCGTATCAAATAGACATTGCAATATTTATTAGTTGTTTCAGAAACAGAGAAGATACATGTGGTGAGAGACAATGCATAAATTATTAAACGACTGTCTCGTTCAGCAAATAAGTTATTCATAATTCGATTAACAAAAGTTACAGTTCGTGTATCCTGAAATCCCATGTTCCTCACAATGATGGCTGGAGATGACGTCACAATTTGGTAGACACTACTCTTTCAGGCTTTGTATCTCGAAATTGGTGAAGCATTCTTTGTTTCGTTCCCTTTCCTCAGCAGAATACCCCTAAGAAGTTTGTTTGTATCGAACCGTGGAACCGTTCCATATCGATGGCGAAACCTTGCGTTGTCGTTTGTAACCGGGTCAAACAGTAAGCCTGCAATGGCATTGAGATTCGTTTGTCGTGTTCGATTTTTGGCAGATTTTTGCACCGTATTTTGAATTTCGGCAATTCTCATTTGTCACTACACTGTTTTCGCGTAAGAAAAATCCTAATATAAACATAAGCACGTTGCTGTCATACCCGTGATTGGCTGCCAGTCGAAATACTCACACTACGTAGGAAAATATAATTCCGTATTTGGAAATCATAATCTTGTATTATTTGAAAATAAAGAATTGAATTCTAGTTGTTAAATACGATGAAACATATAACTTCACTTATATGTAAAACGCTCTGTAAAAGAAAAGCTACTTTTATATTTTGTTATTTACTATGAACGCGGATGAATTTCTTCTAGGATGCAGTTATTTAATAACTCCTTTGTCCGGCAGCGATTGACCTTACACGTAAGTTTAAAATAATTTAATTACAGTAATTATAAAGTAAAAGTTTCCTAAGCAAAGTAATAAAGTTAGGTCTACTTGAACGAGTAACAGGAAATGTTTAACATGAAACAGAATGTACAACAATGGGCGGGATCACGTATTCAGAATCTATGGCGCCAAGCTGCGGCCACTGAAGCTTCACTCTAGTCACGTGCTATTGTTTACATTAGAATTTTTCTTACAGCGAAAAGATTATAGGTACTATATTCTAGCTATGAGCATTCCCTTAATGTCTATAGCTTAGTGTATGAATATTGTTAAATAATTTGCAAGAGCAACGATTTTGACTCCCGTAATCGTAAATTCTGAAATTTCTCAACATTCTGAATCGTAAACGCTTTCTTTCATGGTCATTCATGTGTTTGGCTGCATCGTAACAAATTTATCTCCCATCTCTTGTGGTTTAGTTTAAACTCTGTAACAGATCTCCATTACCAGAACTTATTAAATAAAGAGCGAATTTACGCTTTTTAAAAGGTGCCCTGATATGTTTATTATCAATAATATACTAGTGTTTATTGCTTTACGAGTTCAAACTGGCTAGCGGGATATCAGAATGCTGACACAAGAAGTCTGAGCTCGTCTACGAACGATTCAATTATACATGTTCCTCGATAAGCTGTTACAAAGATGTGGACCTGATAAATGTTGCAAACCGTAAATTTTTATTGAAACAGTAGAACATCGACTCGTGTTGCTATAGTTTTCTCTTTTCGCTACATGCCAAGCGGTTTTGTTTATATCATTATAGGCTAGCATGTGATCCTTAGATTGTAGTTTTTATTGCGAATAGATGAAATTATAGCTTTCCTGCCCTAGTCGTTCCACTATTTCAAAGAAGGTTTATGTTTTGAAACTTGCTGACAGTTTTTATCTATAGGATAGACCAGCGAAGGTCTTAACAGATAGAAAAGAGAAACCAGAAGCAAATAAAATGTAGTAATACAAGTCCACATGCAGCACTGGGTTAGTGGCACAACACGTCACAGTTTTCTCCAGTTCATCTCACTTGTGTTCTTATATGGGAAGATCCCAAGAGCAGGAAACTAATCAGAGATAAAACACGTTTCACAGTCGGAAGCCCGTACAGCTCTTAGGACTCGCGAGGTTAAAATGGTTTCTAGACGATACGTGCAGTAAATAAGTGGATATTGCACTCTATACTTCTTTATTCAGAAACAATTCCAACACATATCCAGAACTAACGAGTAATGTGATTACCATAATAGTACATTATGCAATAAGCCTATAATGATAGTAATTAAGACGCAAGTATGTTTGTTTATGAAACGAGAGCAAGCGAGTTTCATAATTTTCATACGAGCGTCTTAATTACCATTATAGGCAAGTTTCATATTATTATTATGCTCGACCATATTTCTAACTTGAAATTATTCATAAGTATTCATGTTATGTTATGGTTATGTAAGTTAGTAGCGAACTGACCTGAATTGTGAGATATGCGCAGGCGCGAAAGTATTGATTTTTTTCCGAGGAACAATAATGTCATTGACCTTGTTGTAATCTACAGAATAACATGAACTAATTTTGATATAACCTGGAAATTGATTTAGAATTGAAATACGAGATGACAAATTTAATTTATTTGAATACTATTTACAATTAACGCTAATTATTATAGTAACAGAACATAACCTTCTGCGACAGTATTGGATTTCCAACCTCCGTGACGTTTCCCTCGTTGTCTTTCGATTGCATATCCGAGAATAATCGAAAACCTGAACTTTAATGAATAGGTGTACTTTAATGACAGGCATTAAAGGACTGCTACCAGGTGTATAATTACTACATTTCGGCATGGTCGAGCATAAATATGTTTATGAACTTACTACTACATTAACTCGGCCAGTCCATAACTAATAGTTAATAATGAGTGATTATAGCATATTATATTATTTGGAAGTCATACGCAAAACTTCTTGAAACGACTGATGTTGTATTTCTCTGTTCCACAAGATACAAAAGTCTTCTATGTTATATGTGGAAACTTTCTTTGCTATTTAGTAGTTACAAATGATGACATAATAATTCAATATGATTAAGTAGGTTATAGTGTAAGAAGAACATTATTATTCTGGAAGAGATCGAGACTAGGACAAAAATTATCTCTGGTGGATATACTTGTGGAAATAAAGGATGAAAACCAGTCACGGGATGCAAATATTTGGCACTAATAAGACTTTCGAAGATATGAATGACAATGATTATAAAAAAAATTAAATTCACAAAACGTCAATATTCAGGCTATTGTAGATAATTTTCGCGCTCTCTCTCTTTACTTTAGTCCATGGTAAAGAAATATCTCAATCGTGTTTTTTTTTCATGTCAAAATTCTCATCTCGCCAAAAAATTGTGGAACTCTTAACTTGTTCCACATCTTAAAGCTACTGTAAGATCTATGGAATATAATAAATTAAACATGGCCACCGGAGTACCTCAGTCGGCTAAGGCGCTTCCCTGCCGTCCGGTCGGGCGCGAGTTCGATTCCAGTTTGAAATGATTATCTAGTTGGGGTTTTACAGAGGTTTTTCCCAATGTAAAGCAAATATCAGGTAACCTATGACGAATCCTCGGCCTCGTCTCGGGAAAAATCATCTCGCCATCACCAATCCCATCACGCTAATTTAACCTTGTAGTTGATAGTGTCGTTAAATTACGACGTAAAAATATAAATTAAATGAAAAAAAAATACTCCATGTAGAGTTTTCGGCGAGACATTTGGCAAAAAAAAAAATACAAGTTACAGGAAAATAGTCAGTGAACGCATTGAACATGACAATTCTGAAATACTGATGAGAAACCAACATGTGCAATAATTTAAAATACATTAGTTCATCAAATGGAAGAAGAAATACTTTGTTAGAAAACATGTTCTGAAACGTGTGGTAGCAACAGATAGCCTAAGTCTCTTGGTTCAAGAGGATTATTATTCAGGAAAAACTTGGGCCGCTTAATTTACCTCACAATTACAGTGCAATTTACATCATGGCGGTTGATCTCATCTCATATCACAACATTCGACAGAGAAAAACAGAATTCTCTTCATACCTATCCGACCACAAATATTAGAAAGAGTCTATCCAAATATAGGCCGAGGAAGTCGCAAACGAAAATAATTAAGAGGGAAAATTAAATATTTTCCAAGAGATGGAATATTCGAACTGTTTCCGAAATTTTTCTTCAAACTGTGGTAACAAAGCAGAAAATCTTCAAAAAGGCGGTGTTAGAAACCTTATAGGAATATGACCTAGGTATTAGCAACTACCGTATTAGAAACCTTATAGGAATATGACCTAGGTATTAGAAACTACCGTATTAGAAACCTTACAGGAATATGGCCTAGGTATTAGCAACTACCGTATTAGAAACCTTATAGGAATATGACCTACGAATTAGCCACTACCGTATTAGAAACTTTATAGGAATATGACCTAGGTATTAGAAACTACCGTATTAGAAACCTTACAGGAATATGGCCTAGGTATTAGCAACTACCGTATTAGAAACCTTATAGGAATATGACCTACGAATTAGCCACTACCGTATTAGAAACCTTATAGGAATATGACCTAGGTATTAGCAACTACCGTATTAGAAACCTTATAGGAATATGACCTAGGTATTAGCAACTACCGTATTAGAAACCTTATAGGAATATGACCTAGGTATTAGCAACTACCGTATTAGAAACCTTATAGGAATATGACCTAGGTATTAGTAACTACCGCATTAGAAACCTTATAGGAATATGACCTAGGTATTAGCAACTACCGTATACAGTTTCTAGCAACACGGCCAAATTATGTTCTGACTTCTAAGCAAGGATTAAACGACTAAATTCCTTGGATGTGTATGAACCATGTCGAGAGTATAACTTACTATGAAGTGTTTTAAGCATTCTTCAATAATCGTATAACTTTTCCTCTGTGTTTACTAGTAGATAAAGTATTTGTTGTATCCTACTTGATTTCACAACCATTAAAAGTCTTTCAAGAACAAAATGGCTTGCAAGACACGACGTTTGCTGCAGTTTGTACTCTTCATGGCATGAAACTATTAGTTTTACGAGCCATATCTGACGATAATAATGAAAAATGTCATTACAAAGAATGAAGCACGAGGACTTCACAAGACACGGAACAATCTGGAAAGTTGTCGTCTGGTGAAATGGCATTTTATGAAGGTTTTTACAAAGTGAGCATAAAGTTGGAAGCCATGCACATAGGCTTCGGCAGTGTTGAACATTTATGTAAGTCATTGATAAAATACCTCGAATGTCTACGTGATATTGTTGCTCTTGTGAATAAGAGGCCATAAAAATGTGCGGGAAGTGACAAGAAGGAGGAAACGAAACAGATTCGAATACGAAAACACTGATAGGGAAGTTGATTTTCTCCTACGGATAATTTTATAGTAACTACATTTTATTCTAATAGATAAGTTGTGTACTGATATGCAATGCAGGAAGAAGTTTATGTGGAACTTATTGCACATTACACAGCTCCATGAAAGAGACCCAAAAGAAATGTCAACTTAATGTAATAAAAATCTCGAAAAGAAGAACGTAAGCCTATGTACAGGTAATTTAATAATAATAATAATAATAATAATAATAATAATAATAATAATAATAATAATAATAATCTTGTAGTGTAGGCTTTCACGGCCGGAGTCTATAGATATAGATTCATTTTCCGGGCTGAGAGGCCGTGGTCTATACCAGACGTTTCGTCTGCAACTGCGGCAGACATCTTCAGTGGAGTGGTATCCGAGGTCGCAAGACTCTTCTCGGCGTACCTGAGGCAACTGATGATCAGTTGCCTCAGGTACGCCGAGAAGAGTCTTGCGACCTCGGATACCACTCCACTGAAGATGTCTGCCGCAGTTGCAGACGAAACGTCTGGTATAAAACCAACCAATAGACCACGGCCTCTTAGCCCGGAAAATGAATCTAGATCAATAATAATAATAATAATAATAATAATAATAATAATAATAATAATAATAATAATAATAATAATAATAATGGTTTATTTTAACTGGCAGAGTTAAGGCTATTCGGCCTTCTCTTCCACTCAACCAGTACGATAGAAAATTACTACAATGCTATGAATATTACATAATTAATACAATACAATACAATTCAAAGCAATACAATACTACAATACGAGAAATATAATACATAATTAATATAATACAATGACAATTCTTTTCATTTTCACAACACCAATAAAATAATTATGTAATAATAATAATAATAATAATAATAATAATAATAATAATAATCATACCTAAATTAAATTAAATTATTAAACTCAATCACAATTATAACTTCAATTTGACTGCGCCCGTAAGAAATCGTTTAACCTTTTCTTGAAAGTGGTTATTGTCTGGCAGCCCCTAATCTTCTGAGGTAATTTAGGTTCTATAGTAAACGAATTAATAGTAAACCCAGGAATTAAAATTAACAGTACCACATGCATAGGCAGATGACCTGATAATAAAAAAAGAGGATGATTTACAAAAATGTATTTATCAGTTAAACGAGATATGTAGGTATTAAGATTTTAAACGATCAATAAAGAAAACAAAAATTATGCTTTCAAAGGCAAATAACCTATGAGATCAAAAATTGTTTTAGAAGAAAATATATTAGAACAGGTTTCTAATTTTAAATATTTAGGTTGTGTTAACGTAAAATGTGTCTCAGTGAAACGTACAGCAGAGTCCGTATAGGCCAGTTTCTGTCGGATGCTTTTCCAATTCACTGTGGGCTAAAGCAAGGAGATGCACTATCACCTTTACTTTTTAACTTTGCTCTAGAATATGCCATTAGGAAAGTTCAGGATAACAGAGTGGGTTTGGAATTGCACGGGTTACATCAGCTTCATGTTTATGCGGATGACGTGAATATGTTAGAAGAAAACCTACAAATGATTAGGGAAAACACGGAAATTTTACATGAAGCAAGTAAAGTAGATAGGTTTGCAAGGAAATCCCGAAAAGACAAAGTATATGATTATGTCTCGTGACCAGAATATTGTACGAAATGGAAATATAAAAATTGGAAATTTATCCTTCGAAGAGGTGGATAAATTCAAATATGTTGGAGCAACAGTAACAGTAACAAATAAAAATAAATATCGGAAATGCCTGTTATTATTCGCTTAAGAAACCTTTGTCATCTAGTCTGCTGTCAAAAAATCTGAAAGTTAGAATTTATAAAACAGTTATACTACCTTTTGTTCTGTATGGTTATGAAATTTGGACTCACTTAGAGAAACAGAGTGTTTGAGAATAAGGTGTTTAGGAAAATATTTGGGACTAAGAGGAATGAAGAGACAGGAGAATGAAGAAAGTTACACAACGCAGAACTGCAAGCATTGTATTCTTCACCTGGCATAATTAGGAACATTAAATCTAAACGTCTGAGGGCATGTAGCACGTATGGGAGAATCCAGAAATGTGCAAAGGGTAAGCGAAGCCGTCCCGTGTACCCCGTCGTGCAGCAGGAAAAGGTAGAGAGCATACCCGCTAGCAGCTACGAATGCACCATGGTACATTGTGTTCTCCGCAGATAAAAGACGCTAGCCCCAGGGTGCTCTGTGCTGACGACCGCTGATCTAGAGTGTTAGTTTGAAGGCCGGAGGGAAAAGACCTTTGGGAAGCCCGAGACGTAGATGCGAAGATAATATTAGTCCTAATATGGATTTGTGGGAGGTGGGATATGATGATAGAGACTGGATTAATCTTGCACAGGATAGGGACCGATGGCGGGCTTAAGTGAGGACGGCAACGAAGCTCCGGGTTCCTTAAATCCGTAAGTAAGTAAACATATACATATTACAGCGCTATAATTTGGGCTTTTAGGGTATATGAATATCTAATAAAACGTTCTTTACGACTTCGGATATAGGCGCAGAAATGTAGATATAATTATTATATAAGCAATTAAGCTAGTAATTAGGACTAAAATAAGAGTAGTATTACGTCTTTCATTTAGATTATCAATTTATTAATCTAGACCAACTGGACAACTTCAACATTGTGAAACAAGGAAAGTGACAAATCAAGCTTTCAGGTATAACTCCGTGTAAAGTTGGTTTGAATAATTTCGAGGGAAAAATTGTTCCGGCGCCGGGTATCGAATCCGGGACCTTTGGTTAAACGTACCAACGCTCTACCAAATGAGCTCATTTGGTAGAGCGTTGGTACGTTTAACCAAAGGTCCCGGATTCGATACCCGGCGCCGGAACAATTTTTCCCTCGAAATTATTCAAGGAAAGTGACATTCATTGATAGGCCTCTCATATGTACAATAGTTATGCGACCTCGCTAACTCATTTTTTTACGTTAAAAAGCTACTTCACGTCACAGAAGAAACAAATTCAACTATTAACGCCTACATTTTTATTCAAAGCACAAAAAGTATGCAGGTGATAAGCATGAGTAAATCCTTCGCATATTTCACAGAGGAAGTGGGGACCGTTACGTAAGTGACAGTAAATGCGAATTTCCAAGCTATATGGGCATATTAGTCCTCCATTTGTAATAAGATTTTTATAAACAGCTTGTATTGGCTTTTCATATCATAACGCACACTTCAAACCTTGACGATAACAAATAAAACGTATGGCATACAAATACGATAATATTCCTGGCGTTTTTTCAGTTCACGTTACCATGATTCTACCATTTTTCCTTTATTAACTGCCACGCCATCTCTGCAGTAAAATTAGTTTGAAACAGCAAAATCTTACAGGTCACAAAATCAATAGGATTCTTAGAGCGAAATTAGCAATCGGAAGTAGTTCTTGTCTTTGCACCAACTTCTGACCAAAGATTAGATATTCAAGGAACGTACCACTTCGATGGAATGTCTGACTTACAAATGCCCTCAATTATATACTGTAGCTGTTATTCTGCATACATATACCTCTGATTGAGGTTCTGGCTGATATGTACACCAAGAAATAGCCTACATCTCGCTTGACGATAGGCCTATGTGTCAGAGGAAAAGAACAATAATTGAGGCAGTAGCCGGAAAAAGGGCCCATAAGCAAAAGTCATGTTTCGAGAACACAAAGAATGAAAGATTTATTTTTATGTAATTGCGATTTGAATGCACTTTTATCAACAGTAATCTCACTAGAGGTTTTGATTTATCTAGAGAAAATCAAAACTCGAGTGGGATTTAATTGACTATTACACGATTAGAAGAAAGTAGGCTATATAAAGATTAGAAGTAACAAAGTGTACAATAAAATATTAATTGGCTTACGAAAATACAACTGTCTTCAAATGTATTATTGTACCATCTCAACATTACGCTAGATGGCAGTAGTGTTTTATGATGATGTTTTCTTGTTACCGGTATCAGTTGTGCCAACTATGGAATCATCATTGAACTCTGTGGCCTGTTACTAGTCAAGAAGGCTTTGTTGATTCAGTTTCATTTTTATTAAGACAGTTGCATTCCACTTCAATTATCCGAATCCCAGTAATCAACGTCACTTGATAGATGATTTTCAATAAATCTTAATATTAAACAATCTCTGATACGTGACTATTCATAATATCATATAGCAGAAGCTATAACATAACCTTACTAATATACACAAGTGTTAGAAAAGTTTTATTTAACGACGATGACATAAAAAATAAACATGAATAATTTAAAAAGGAATAATTATTGAATGTACAAATTTCAAATTTGAATGTGGTTGGTGGTTCAATTGATGTTATATTGGACGTGTGCATAATAGAAGTGGAACTCGTTGATTTAGGCCTACATGGTGTATTCAACTTATTCAGGATTTCCGAATGAATAATTTTAAAAGGAATAATTATTGAATGTACAATTTTAAAATTTGAATGTGGTTGGTGGTTCAATTGATGTTATATTGGACGTGTGCGTAATAGAAGTGGAACTCGTTGATTTAGGCCTACATGGTGTATTCAACTTATTCAGGATTTCCGAATGGTGCTCTTCATTTATTTGTAAATCGGATTTCAGAAGATGCATAGGTATGATCAGTGATTTTGATTAATTCTTGTTCTTGAATGCCAATGCGAGTCATATTTGAAACTGCTGTGCATCGACTGGAGTGGTTTGTAATTATATATATATATAGGCCTATATATATATTTTTTTTTTTGACGTCCAGACCAGCGCAGTTTCAAATGTTGGCAAACAAAGAAACAAATGCTAGGGACGCGATAAAATTAAACAAATGCTAGGGACGCGATAAAATTAAACAAATGCTAGGGACGCGATAAAATTGTGCGATAAGCAGCCATGATTGGTTGAAATACGCCCTTTCGTACCGTTTTATTGGTCAAAAGTAGTATGACGTAGTAAGAGTGTAATAGTCAAAATAATAATTTGCACACTGTTACAATAATACTTGTCTACAAGTTTTTGTTACATAATGTAACCCGATTTGAATAGTGTTATAAATATAATATATATTTTATTGGATCATTTTATAGGTCCTTTTTCCAGAGAACAAGTTTATTTTATCAAAATACTTTGAATATGATTATATTTTTATCAAAAATTAAACATCAGCATTGAACAGTACACATTACAGAGGTTTAAAAGTTCAAAATCATTTTAGTAAAATTATATTTCTTGCATATATCTCATAGTTACGTCATAAATTGTGTCGAATACGTAAAAATGAAGAATATGTGTTGGATACAGAATACAGATTACAGGTTATTTAATATTAATCTAGAATGGATTCGCACCCACTTCAAAGTTTATCTTCAGAGTGAAGTTTACACTTTAGTGCACATCCCGGATGGACTCACACTCACTTTGAGAATCATTTTCATTGATATTTGCTGAGTTCCACAACTACGCAAGGATGCTACCCTACCCTCTGTTTAGAAGATACTGACACGAAACTACGCAAGCAAATAGATTTTAAAACGGAGAATCGAATTAAACATTCTCCCGAAAAAATCCTATAGACCTATGGGTCCATCTTCCGGCTACCGCCTCAATTGTTTGTATAAATCTAAAGTATGATTAGTGTAGTATGTAGCTAATCGACGATGTTTGCAATGAAGGGGTAAAGGAACTAGGCACCATACCCCATTATCTCCTGGCTTAGTTTCCTCATAAGTGGTGCCTTATTTTTATCGCTTCTGAGGCTGAGACTATCTTCGGACAGTTGACTGAACAACAACTACATACATATTCGTCAATACTATAACACTAACAATAATAATAATAATAATAATAATAATAATAATAATAATAATAATAATAATAATAATAATAATAATAATAATAATAAAATAATAAAAAATAAAAATAATAAAATAACGGTAATAATAAAAATAAAAATAATAAAGAACTAGCCTAATAACAGTGTTATTAACGGTATTTAACGTGGTGTGAGATTTTTTAAATTTTGCAGTGTCATGATACAAAATAGTGAATTTTTAAAGAGATTCTGCTTTAATTTTTTTACATCCTATACTTTGTTTTACGTAAAAATAGCTTCAAAATTATTGACACACATTAAATTAATCTGAACTCATATATCTAATCTTTATCGGAGTTGTATTCAATCATACTTTCAAATGCAGTCAAGAAAGACTTATCCATGACTGACATAATTATATAACTGGTCGGCCTCGGTTGCGTAGTTGGTATAGCACTGACCTTCTGTTCTCGAGGTTGTGGGTTCGATCCCGGCCCAGGTTGATGGTATTTAAGTGTGTTTAAATGCGATAGGCCCATGTCAGTAGATTTACAAGCGTGTAAAAGAACTCCTGAGGGACAAAACTCCGGCCCACCGGCAACACTGATATAACCTCTGCAGTTGCGAGCGTCGTTAAATAAACCATAATTTAATTTAATTTATAACAAAAGTATGGGAAGAACGATAAAAGTCAAGTTTTCACATTGGGCGTCGGGAACCGTAACTCTTGACTTACCGAATATAGGAAAAATACTTTTTGTCATAGATAATACGATTTACACTATCTACCAAAAAGTAATTGGGCACTGTTTTTGCCCCTTGGGAACCTCGTGGTACCACCTCTTGTTGCTGTAAAAGCCACCCTGTCAGGCATGCTCTCCACTAATTTGTGTAGGATATCCACTGGAATGCGTCGCCATTCCTCTTGCAACATGGCACTCAGTTGGACAATGGATGTTGGCCGCATGTTTCGGCGGCTACTATGCAGTGGTATGCAGACAATAATATTCACCGGTTGGACTGGCCTGCACAGAGTCCTGATCTCAATCCCATTGAGCACCTT
The DNA here is from genome assembly GCF_040183065.1 of Periplaneta americana. Classification (NCBI taxonomy): domain Eukaryota; kingdom Metazoa; phylum Arthropoda; class Insecta; order Blattodea; family Blattidae; genus Periplaneta; species Periplaneta americana. The sequence continues at coordinate 153,687,659 of NC_091121.1, forward strand.
TGGGCCGAATTGGACCGGCGATTGAGGTCTCGGGAGATGTGGCCAACTTCCATTGTCCAACTGAGTGCCATGTTGCAAGAGTGGATATCCTATGCAAACTAGTGGACGCATTCCAGTGGATATCCTATGCAAACTAGTGGACAGCATGCCTGACAGGATGGCTGCTGTTATAGCAACAAGAGGTGGTACCACGAGGTTCTAAAGGGACAAAAACAGTGTCCAATTACTTTTTGGTAGATAGTGTATTTTCTGTATAAAGAAGAGCCGTAGAAATACATATTTTCAAAGGAGTATTTTCCCATGTAACAAGTGCAGAAATGAAAGCAGCCGAAAGCGAAGACTGTGTACTGATCGTTGATAATTACTTCCGGAGCGTGATTAGCGAAGCGACAGGTCTGCGATTCCTCGCGCCGGCGCGACACGCCCATCCCCGTCTATGCCACGAGATATTCCAACAAAGAAGTCAATTCATTGTGGCTATACGAATGCGTACAACAAAGTCATGCAACCACCAGTGCGGATCACTATCCGTACCAACGACAAGAATTCCAAACGGATAATAACTAAACATCATTATGTTACATTTATACCATAGACGATTTCTCTCCAAGATTCCATTATGCTTTGAATTTCATATTTTAATATGTCCACATGTGTGAATCACAAGACCAGTGGGAAAAAATGTGTAACTTTTATGGTGATGATGATTACGATATTCATATTATGATTGCATTAATGAGAAAGAAGAAACAACAGTGACGATTAGGCTACATGATTATTTCGTGATTCCATAATTTTATGCATTTACCATTACAGCAAAGACTGATATGATTATGATGATTACGATGGCGATACATGTTATATTTTCAGAACTAATAATTCTGCAGTGCTTGGGAAAAGCGACACAAGTCAGTTTCCACAAACCTTTTTTGATAATTTATTGACAACTTACACTGATTTATGTCGATTTGATTTTTTTCTGTATGAATTATTGCAGAACTGGGCAGCAAAAGCGGATTCTACTCTCTCACGAGGTGTCATGATTTCTCTTCATCCCCTTTCTTCCCCGCCGAACACCGCGCAGCGTTGATTCAGTGACGGATGAATATTAAGCGTCCCCGTTTAGAGACTAGTTCCGCTCCCGATGCCCAGCTCTGAATTATTGTAATGGGAGAAATACTTATGTATTTTTTTTCCAAGCGAGCAGATGTTCCGTAAGTTGTCAATAAATTATCAAAAAAGGTTTGTGGAAACTGACTTATGTCACTTTTCCCGAGCACTGCAGAATTATTCTAGTATGTTGTAGTATTAATAATTCTGAGCAAGAAGTTCGTATAAATAAGTCATATTGTCAATGGACGCGGATATGCAGCTGTTTCAATCTGGAGATGCGCGGAATGCGGCTTTTGTATGTACAGTAGTGGCAATAAAAACCGGACCGACCCTTGTAGCAGATTTCAGAGTCACAGATTCAAATTTTGCTAGTCACAAAACACATCCATCTTGTATAATTAATTGTAACAATGAAATTTATTGCATTTGTTCGATTCTTACCGTCTTTTGTTTCCTTCAGTGCCTCAAACTTACACGCGAAAAAAAACTTTGAGAGTTTTATTTTCATCTGGCATCAATATTACATTTCTACCTCTATTCGGCAAAGATAACTGCGTATTTTTACATTAAATAGCAGTACATATCTCTGGCTTCACTATCCATATTGAAATTATCACAGTTTGACACAATACACAGCACAGGATTCTTTTGTATCAGCTACAAGGGTCGGTCCGGTTTTTTTTTTTTGCCTTTACTGTACTGTATGTATTTATTTACACTGCAAGTGGGAAAACACCCGGTGGCAATGGTAACTTAATTACACACAATAAAAATAATACACAATAATTACAATTAATAATAATAATACACAAAATAATCTAATTAATAAGTGAACCTACTTTTCCATTACAACCTAATACATATGTATAGGCCCTACATAAGTTTCACATTGGTACTGATAATCTTTTACTGCACTGACACTATGACACATTTCACTGACACTTAGAACACGTTTCATTGGCACTATACAGAGTGATTTATGACTATTTACCGTCCTTTATAGAGCTTATTTCCGAAGAAATTCTGAGCAAAAAATATCATATAAACATGGGTCCTATTCTCAATATTTACAGAGTTACGTTTCGTTATTGGAACGCATTGCTGTGAACGTGTGATCTTGGTCAGCGTGCAGTCAGCAGCCAGCGCGAGCGCTACGGAAATCAAAGATAGCCGTATGCAGTTACGTAGAGTGACGAGTGCCGTTCACAAGCGTGCGGCCAAGTGTACTCAAGCGGACGACGACATTTTTTAAAATGTTTTGTAAACTCTCCAAGACTGTAAATTAGAATGCAAAATTGAACTGCAAATAATTAAGTCGGTGGAAGTGGTGTGATTTGTAATAACTGTTGTGATAAGTGCGTAAGAATAATGTAATTTTCTAGTTAAAAATAGGAAAAGACGTCTGTACGAAGCAACTGAGGAGTTCACAGAACATTTTTAGCTTCATAATAAGTACTTGTCAATTAAAGAAATGATACTTCTGAATGGTTCATTCTCTATTTGTATTATTCTTTTACCTTCAAACTAAAAAAAAAAAAAAAAAAACGTATTTTACAAACAACTTTAAATTAGTGTAACTCTGAAAATATTGAGAATAGGAACTATGTTTATATGACATTTTTTGCTCAAAATTTTTTCAGAAATAAGCTCCGTAAAGGACTTGTAGATATATTAATTTGTCCTACAGAATTTATCTGTAATACTTTCTCCTAAAATATTAAGTTCCGTAAAGGACGGTAAATCCTTCTGAATCACTGTGTATAACACATTTCACTGACACTATAGATTTCATTGACACTATGAATTATCTATCACTCATCGAAACTATTCACTGCCACTGTAAACCATATCTCCACTGACTCACCACGCTTCACTGATAGAACAGTTCAAATAAGACAAACAATTACACCCTTATTGTTCCGTAGAATCATACTTACAAACACAACTACATTAAATTGAACATTTCTAGTCTAAGACCCTCTTACAAGCTATTTTAAACTAATTTACAATTCAAACCAAGGGAATAATTCGCCAGGCTAAGTAAACACATGGAATCTTAAGTAATACAACGTATCTTTCTTTTTTTTTATTCCTTTCAAATAACTTCTTAAAACTGATAGTTTTCAATTATCAAATGGAATTAAAGACAACTGCTTAGGTTGTTTTGATACGAGAACCAAGTGGTAGACATGAATAAGACGTTCTTGATGGTAAATATGATACATGCTCATTGTTGGACACGCGCCTCACATGTCTCAATAATAATAGTAATGCAGAACCGCTCTATGCAGATCACAGTCTAGTATATACAGTCACGAAGCTTGAGTTGATGAGAGTACTAAGAACAATAGACTCTGCCGGCACTATTTCGCATTGTCTGTGATTAGGCGATAGTAGCGATGCTAGTGGTTAGCAACTATCTATGGATGCACATTTCCTACTTATTGAGCTTCGTGACTGTATTACTAGAATTTGATGCAGATATATTACACAATCGTTGAGCGGATAATAATAATAATAATAATAATAATAATAATAATAATAATAATAATAATAATAATAATAACAATAACAGATGGCAGAGTTAAGGCCATAAGGCCTTCTCTTCCACTCAACCAACAAAAAGTATACATACATATGAATGAACTTACAAGCTACAAAGAATACAACAATTGGAGTTAGATAAAAGTTACGTGTATACAAGAGTTACTTATAAATTAAACAGTAAAAAACTGTGAACTGTATTAATTAAACAAAGAAATACAAGCTTTGTAGGAGAATTAAACTAATATACATAGAATGTTAATTTATTTCAAATAATGTTAGATAATAGGAAGAGATTATTATCAGACAATTGTGTAAATACAGCGCTACCAGAATGTATGTCTGAAGAAAGAAGTTACCATGTAGTCAGTGACCTTTAAAGTCAGTATAATTAGAGTGAATTGCTAAGAAGGTTACCTTTTAAGATATTTTTAAAAGTGTTTGTTGTCTTGTAGCCCCTAATATTTCGTGACAAGGAATTCCATTGTCGCGAGGTGGAGATTGCAAAAGATGAGTAGGAACAAGATGTTCTAGGAAGAGATGTTAGTATACTTAGCGTGCAACAGGTTAGAGTATAGATAAGAGAAACGAGATGAAAAGTGATTTGGTATTGAGATGTACTGAACTCGAAAGAGTAAAGACAAAGAGTTAAGTTCTACGTTCATTGAGTCGGAGCCACGAGAAACTTACGAAGGACGGTGAAATGTGATCATATCGCCGGATGTTGCACACGTAATAATAATTACAAGAAGAAAGAAGATAAAAATATAGACATCGTTTATGAAAATAAATATAGAAAAGATAATTTTATGCTACGTGTATATTGAAAGTGGTAAACTGCAAATAATAATAATAATAAAAATTAAAAAGTAATAATAATAATAATAATAATAATAATAATAATAATAAAGAAGCTTACAAGACTTTAAAAAATTCCGAATTCACTCATTTTTTATACGAAAAGTACGGAAGATGTGACCAACAAGCAGTTATCAACGTGGCGCGTAATTTGGTGTTAGAAGTGTTGTTAAAATGTCACACACATTTACACACGATGAGTATGCTGCTATGTTGTCCATTTACTCTTTTTGTAACAGAAGCGTTGTTGCTGCATTCCTATCCGCAGAGTACCAGATTCAAAAATGTGTTTACTACTGCCTACAAAAAACTGCGTGAGACTCGTACGGTTCTCAGAGGACATAATACTTATGAACGTGCACGTGATCGAACTGTGCACGAAGAAGAATACATTCTTCATTCGGTAGAATGTAGTCCTACAAACACACTTACTTTCTACACGTATCGGAGTTCTGCATATAGAAGTACGAGGAACAATACGTGAGCAAAGCTTACATCCATTTCACATATTATAGTGAGTAAGCTACAATACCTTACACCAGGAAATTAGGCCAATCGATTGGAATTTTGTCGGTGAGTCAATGCTAATCGTCGAATAATTCCATTAATACTGTTCACCAATGAAGCTACTCTCATCTCCGACGGTATCAAGAACACCAAAAAGGAGATCAGATGAAAATCCATATGCTAGCGTAGAAGCAAATTTTTTAACATTGGTTCTTTGTAAACGTGAGGCACGGTTTGATAAACACTCATTACACTGTGTTAGCAAATCATTTTACGGGGCCCATTTAGGCACAATTTTTGCAAAACGAACAAGATTTCTTTGAGTACCAGGGTCCTACACTTTATAGCCGGTAGGCCTTGCACTGAATTTCACTTTTCCTGAATGATGAATCGGCAGCTGTGGTCCCGTTCATTGACCATCATGGTCTCCAGATTTCAGTCCCTTACATTTTGATTTGTGGGAATGGATAGAAGGCGGTATGTACAAAGAAAGCGTAAATAAAAGAGAGGAAGGAAACCTGATTGTTCTGCGCCCTCGCAAAGAATATGAAGATGACCTCGGAAGAACAAAGCGTACTATTACCATAGAGTTGCAAACTGCATTGCGGTTGGACAGTGGGATTTCGAGCAATTGTCATGAGCTGTCAATTATTTATTTATGTTTTATCAGTCAATTAAAATCATTAATACATATTTATCATTACAATACATGTAGGCTACTTATGAACTGTCAGTTGTGTACAGCATAGTCAGTCAACAAATACAAAAAGGCACACGTCGTTCTTTAATGATATAATTTGAACTATCAATAATTATTGATTTTGAGATATCCGCAGAAAGATACATTTTCAGCAAAATTGATACCAAAAAAATGTTTATGCATGCCATGTCTGTCTGTCTGAATGCATAGGTACTTATTTTGTCACTTAAACCTATAAAGACTAAGTATGTTTAATACAACGACAGTATTATTTTATTCGTTCATAATTGAAATGTAACAGACGAATATTCAGCCGAAGGTAGATAATTCAGCTGTGTCTCTAACGCTCAACACATTTAACTGTATCAGTGGGGCTCGCCGACAGGGCGTCTCCGAATTTTTAAAACTATTTTCCGTGTTGCTGCCAGCGATCCATAGTCGCGAGTGTTAAACAAATTGTAAATCTGACTGGCCAGCTCCATCTAGTGTAACCTAAGCTCGTATGTCACCTAGTTTCACTTGTCTAATGAAAATGTGTGAAATAAGAGGAAGAGATAACATGAAATGAATAGTTCTGTGGAAAGGAAATTAAAAAAACTGGGGGTAACGGAGAAACCCCTCATTCTCCATTGCATTGCACGCGAATGAAAGCCGGGAATAAAATTCGCGGAATGATATAGCAATTATTTTAGTACCAAGATCCGATCGATTAAAACAGCGGTGGTGAAAATGTAATCGTGCGCCGAGCCACTGTGTAACCTGCAACGTGCATAGCACCTATGGGAGGCGGACACCCGAAGGGGAAGTGAAGCAACTGTCTGACTTATTAACGAATTTTCATCTTCCTTACGTCAAGCACTTAAATATAATTTTATACAGTACAAGGCTACAAACTAATGTTTAGTACGTGTAACGAAGAAAGAAATGAACAATAAATGAGCAATATCACAACCTAGAATTAACTGTTTTCAGAATGTCTCTGCAACAAAGTTTCAAACTCAGGAATTATGTCACTTACTGCCAGTCGTAGTTGATCACGAAGGTATTTGTCTGTCAGTCGTGATCTAAATTTGGTTTTTACTATTTTAATTATTGAAAATAATTTTTCACAAACGTAAGTTGTAGCGAACATGGCTTACACAGAGCAAGCGAAAGAACGAAGCTTCGGATATTTATTTTTTGGCAAAGACTATAAAGTTCAACATTTGTCAAGTCCTTACATCTAGCTTTCATTTGACATCACATAGTAAATCAGTGAGTTCAAATTGAAGAGCTAACCGCATTAATCGTACATTTGCTGAAAAAGGGTCGACGTACAGATGATGATGATGATGATGATGATGATGATGATGATGATGATGATAACAACAATAACACTTAACCTTTTAATGTTTCATCAGTAACATGTAGTATAATGCCGTTTTATGTTATACAACAGTTTTCCTCGTAATACTTGTAAACAAGCCATACATTTAATATTCTCGTCATATTGACTGCAAAAAAATGCGTCCTCCCATCCTACTTGGAACTTTCGTACATGGTTTCGAGAGAGACTTATGCCACTCGCAGGTCAGAGACAAATACAAATGGAACGGAGTTTGACTCCAGTGAGTGAGAGGGTGGGGGTTGGCGGAGATTAGAAGCAAGCGAAATGCACAGCTATCACTGCGAGCCACAATGTCTCGCGAGTCCCGTTCTCGCCACGGCTGGATTAAAAGGTCGAAAATAATAAGTAACAAGTTCTCTATTTCTTAGTATTGCTCAATAAAATATATGACTGTGTTTACAAGACAAACCACTTGTCAGAGTTCAAAAAATGTCAGTTTCTACCTAACACGCACCACCTAATACTCAGAATGAGACGAAGTAAGTGTTACCAATGCACCTACGCGCTTGGATGTAAAATTTCGTTACGCTGATAATATTTCTTTTAAGATTCGTCCGAAATCATGTCTTTAACATTATGCAGAACAATTTCAATAACACCTTCACAACGAAAATGATAATGCTGCATTCGACATCAGAAAAATTAACAAAATGTTGGTTACTGTACAATAATAATAATAATAATAATAATAATAATAATAATAATAATAATAATAATAATAATAATAATAATAATAATAATAATAATAATAATAATAATAATAACATTATTATTAATAGTAATAATTATTATTATTATTATTATTATTTATTTATTTATTTATTTATTGATATTTATGTGCTGGACAACAGCCATTGGCCAATAAAAGTCCAGCACAGTGATACAATTAATACGTTAAAATGAACAACTATGTTACAAATTAAATACTTGTGTTAACAACAAAATAAAGAACATAGATTACAATAATTAATTTACAAGAATTAAAACTATAAAATATTAGGGAAAGGAGTAGATTCATACTACAAATTTGTGTATAAGGATTATGCAAATAATATTAGCAAAGACATTGCCATATTCTAATACTTCTATACATTGAATGGATAGAAATCGCCTACATGTAAGTTAGCATGTTTAATACATCTGGAGACCGGCGAGGAAGATTTAGAATTTCTAATATAGAAGAGTTTGTGATGTCTCATGTCCTTCATAGGAATACGAAGGCTGACACTGTTTAAGAAAGATTGACAATTAATGTCACCTTCAAGGACCTTACATAAGAATAAGTAATCGAGTCATGACGTCTGGCATACAGGCTTCGACATAATAGTTATACCCAGAGTTATTAGGCAGGAATCTGTACGAACATAATGAAATAACTTTCCTTTGAATATTTTCCAGTTTTGCCTAATCAGAACTAGTAATAGAGTTCCAAACTACAGATGCATATTCGAGTTTCGATCTCACTAATCTATAGTATACGTAGTATTAAAAGAGAGTCAGGTGTTGAAAAAGAATAATTAATTGACCGAATTATTCCTAACATACTTATTGCATGGTTATAAATATAATCAATATGGTTGTGAAAATATAATTTATTGTCAATTAATACATCGAGGTCTCTAATACAATCTTTTCTGTTAATTAATACATTTTTTAGATGATAGTTATATTTTAGAGTAGAGGTTTTCCTTGAAAATGATATTACGTAAGTTTTGGATTCATTAATCACCATCCCGTTATCAATTGACCAATTGGTAATTGAATTAATGTCATCCTGAAGAAATTGACAGTCAGCAACACTATTGATTTTTCGAAAAATTTTAAGATCGTCAGCGAATAATAGCTAGTCAGAACTTACTCTTTTGCAAAAGTCGTCAATGAAGATTAAAAACAGAAGAGGTCCTAAAGTTGAGTCCTGGGGCATACCACAAATAATATTAAATGGTTCAGAGAGAGTATTCGAAATACGTACACTAATAATAATAATAATAATAATAATAATAATAATAATAATAATAATAATAATAATATCGTAAATATGGAGCAAGGCCAAAACATACAAAACGAAAGAGATACAAACATACAGATTATATGGGAGATGAACATCCACTTTTCTGGCGGGACTCAACCCGGTACGTTCGATTTGTAGTCGAACGCCAGAACATTTGAGTCGCAATGTAAGACTATTATAGCTAAATAAATATAGCTTCAGAAATGAAAACAAGTGACTGATATTAAACACCAAACAATTCATTGACTCGGTGTGCATTGACCTCACCAATTCTATGAAGAGCTGAGTTGCATTTTTACTTGGTTGTTGTTCTGACGAAATTATATCGATTTTATGAGATGAGAAAAGCTGTTGCGCGATTCGAAGAATTTCGCAACGTGAAGAACAAGAAGCAAGGTAATTAACTCTTCAAAATTTCAGTGGTTGCTTTACAGCCATAAACTTAGTCTTGTTTACGCTCGTGAGAGTACATCAGGCTGTGGAAATTACGTGCGCGGCAAAATTCTTCCTGCACCGAGGAAATGGAAGAAAGTGCTAACACCATTGTTCGAGCTCCGTAGTAGAAGAGCAGAAGCTGGCATCGCAACAGCATCAGACATCTTAGCATGCCATTAATCTTTGTTTACTTCCTTCCATATTGCATATAGGCTAACACATTCAGTACGTTCACCATAAACGTTCAATATTGTCTTATTTATATTGTTGTGTTGTAGCCTATAAACGAATCACATTGAAGCAGCAGCAGCAGTACTAGTACTATAATCTGTGCATTTCGAACTGGCAGCTCAAGGTCACGTACAAACGAACAAAAGCAGAAACCAAGCAGAAGTTACTGAACTGAAAACTGTGAACTGAAGCACTGGTAATTCCGGCTGTCCCATCAGAATTTAGTTGACGAGAATGGTCCAGAATTGGGGTAAGCACACGTGGCAAATGCAGTCCAGTCCATTGTTTGACCTTGAGCCGCATTTCGAAATGCACAGATTATAGCAGCAGCAGTAGAAGTAGTATTGAGTTGCTAGGGCGGGTTAGGGAGACCTTTCACCACGTCAGCTCGACAGTGACCTATTGTACATCCCGAATTATGGAATGAATGAAAATGAAGTGTACCAGCCCACCGGCCGCAAGAGACCCTTCACTAGGGTGACCAGATTCACATCGATAAAAAAACGAGTGCACAAAGGTTCAAATAGGATGACATTGTTCGAAAAAAAGAGGACAGAAAATATGTATTTAGATTTAGACGTATATATAAATCCCACAAGGGTAGCTACCCTTCAGTAAGGGTTGCCAAAAGACACAGCATACTAAACAAATAAAATAAAAATAAACATTTGCGTTATCACTATTTACGATGTTTATTTTCAAATGGAAGCTACCCTTGGGAAAGTACTTTTATTCAATAATTACTAGTAATCAAATAGAATATACGCAAATTTAGGTGTACAGGTGATTACGTAAAATCTGAACAGAATATTTCATTACGTCTATAGAAATAATTTTCAAAATATTTAAAGGAATTCCAAAAGACTTAAAACATTCAACTGAGAATTTTGGAATTGTTCCCCTTCCTCCGAACAATAGGCCAAATACTTCAATCTGTCCTTGTATATGATAATAATCTCTAAAGTATTGAATTTATTTTATTTTATTGGGTTATTTTACGACGCTGTATCAACATCTAGGTTATTTAGCGTCTGAATGATATGAAGGTGATAATGCCGGTGAAATGAGTCCGGGGTCCAACACCGAAAGTTATCCAGCATTTGCTCATAGAGGGTTGAGGGAAAACCCCGGAAAAAACCTCAACCAGGTAACTTGCCCCGACCGGGATTCGAACCCGGGCCACCTGGTTTCGCGGCCAGACGCGCTGACCGTTACTCCCCAGGTGTGGACTAAAGTACTGAATTGTAGGGTCATAGATGGTCTTCTTTTCTTCATGTACTGCTACAGGTTGTTCAACTGCAGTTTCAAAGCGCACGGTGGGATCGATGATAATTGCTCTGTCATTTCTTCTATCAATGGCAATGATGTCAACTCGCCGAGAACTTCCATCTTTTGCAAGGCAGTGGACTTCTTGGTGAACCTCGTTCAAATTACGTCAATAACTATTTTACTACAAAATATTTACAATAGAGGTTTAGGCTTATATCATATTTAAATATACATTAATATCTACAGCATTTTATTACGAAATTAGTATGGAAAAATGTAATAGAGATCTTATAGTAGCTACATATGAAAGTCAAGGGAACTATAATTTATTAAAGAAGGTAGATAATATCTATTTAGATTTAGGCTTAGGCTATATTATACTTAAAATTATATCAATACCTATTTTAATACAGCATACTTAATAATATAAAATGATTTTACAGTTAATGAAAACAACGGCCATAACAAATAAGAGCTAAGTGAGTTATAATAGTAAGCTATGAAACTCATTATCATGATCCACTGCTCTCTTAAATTGACTGAGCATATTGGAAATTAAATCAATGACTTTCCCAAAACACGCTATGAAATGTTTCATATAAAACAATTTTTATCTCGATAAATTTTATGTATTAAACTTTTGTTTGAAATATCTCAAAGAATAAGCCCTGAAATTAATGACATTACTAAACTTACGATTCACCTTGTGTAATCAAAGCTAACAGCTGACTTTAATGCGAGCGGCTAACGCACAACTATCCGTCTATTTTATCAACATTTAAAAGCAAAACGTTTATTACAGACGAAATCATTTTTGCTAAACTAAATAGTTTTCTAAATTTCTGTTCAGAAAAGTAAATAGACATTTTCTGGTTTCTTCGCAAGTACAGTGTCCGATATGGACACGAACATGCAATTCAAAATTAGATATTTGCGTATGGCATTCCTATTCTTCGGCCTATTCAGTCATTACTGTTCCGAGTATGAAGCAACATTCCATATTCACAAATAGCGGGTCTCCTTAGTCATGCGATTGGCACGAAGTAGAGCCACCTCTTAAAACAACAAAAGGAAAGAAAAAAAAGATACGGAACACACCCAGTAATTCGGGAAGAAAGATAAATCTCCGCTCGCATACCAGAAATCTAAATCCTAGTGGAAGATATACTACCATCTGCACATAATTCTTTTATCAATATTTAGAAAGTGTTCGTTAAAAGTTAAAGCGACCGATCATTGCTTAATCAGCTGACAGTAAGGACCATGTTTAGTCCTCAACAAAACCCTGCGATATTAATGGCTTTTAATTTATTATGCTTTCAAAGTCGCAGTAGTGAAAGGCAACAAATTGCTTGTAAGACAGACAGACACAAACACACACGTGTATGTAATATGCTACAAGGAAGAAACACTGATCATAGCAACATTATATATTATACGCATCTCGACAAGGACAATGAACACACTGTGATCTCGACAGAATTAATCGTGACGAGTTACAAATGTATCACCATAATCACCACCACCACCACTACACCACCACCGGTTTGTTCATGTAACCAGGATATTACATGCAGATAAAATACCATAGAAGCTTTTGCATTATATGTATTATGTCAAGATGAAAGCTAAGCTAAATATCAAAAACTCTAAAAATACGTTTAATGGCTACTTCAGTTGAATCCAGGTTATGAATCAGGTAAAATCTTGAATAAAGTGAAATTGATTCCCGGACATTTTGTCACAGGTGAAAAGTACCACGGACTTCTAGTCACAGGGATATTATGTCACAACGGAATTAATTTCATAAGAAGAATGTCACATGACTGCTTTGTCATGGGAGTTTAACGTCACAGCAGAATTTATGTCCTATGTGCTGCAGCATTGTTATATGGCGTATATCGCTTTATTGAAATTTGTAAAGAAACAGATAAATATATTGGGTATTAAAAAATATTACAAAATATATCGCTTTATTGAAATTTGTAAAGAAACGGGTAATTCTATTCGAATATGAGGTATTTTACGAAATATTACAAAATATATCGCTTTATTGAAATTTGTAAAGAAACAGGTAAATCTATTGCATTAGATATTTTACAAAGTATTACAAAATCTATCACTTTATTGAAATTTGTAAAGAAACAGGTAAATCTACTGCGAATACTATGTATTTTACAAAATATTACAATACTATGTATTTTACAAAATATTACAAATATATCACTTTACTGAAATTTGTAAAGAAAGAGGTAAATCTATTGCGAATGTTAGGCATTTTACAAAATATTACAAAATATATTACTTTATTGAAATTTGTAAAGAAACAGGTAAATCTATTACGAATATTAGGCATTTTACAAAATATATTACTTTGTTGAAATTTGTAAAGAAACAGGTAAATCTATTGCGAATATTAGGCATTTTACAAAATATTACAAAATATATTACTTTATTGAAATTTGTAAAGAAACAGGTAAATCTATTGCAAATGTTAGGCATTTTGCAAAATATTACGAAATATATCCCTTTATTGAAATTTGTAAAGAAACAGGTAAATCTATTGCGAATATTAGGCATTTTACAAAATATTACAAAATATATTACTTTGTTGAAATTTGTAAAGAAACAGGTAAATCTATTGCGAATATTAGGCATTTTACAAAATATTACAAACTATATTACTTTGTTGAAATTTGTAAAGAAACAGGTAAATCTATTACGAATATTAGGCATTTTACAAAATATTACAAAATATATTACTTTGTTGAAATTTGTAAAGAAACAAGTAAATCTATTGCGAATATTAGGCATTTTACAAAATATTACAAAATATATTACTTTGTTGAAATTTGTAAAGAAACAGGTAAATCTATTAAATAGTTCATAAAATATTCCTGAGGCAGTTCAAAATGCACCTGCAAAATTGTGCCCAAGTGTTCGCAGGTATTGTAAGGTCCTGTTTCCATCGCGAAATTCCTGATACCTTGCAACAATTCTTTCGACCCACTTGTCGAGATCAGAGTACTTTTTTTTCCTTTTGTGGTGAGTATCCGCTTTCCAGCATTTCAATATCGCACACTTTTTCACAGACCTATGTTTGAGGTACAAGTACCCCTTATAAATTAAGTTCTTACTCCTCTTTCGCTGTAGGTATGAATTTTGTTTCATCCGTCATTTCGAACTTTAACTGCAAGAATTTTTTATTTTAACTTGAAGTTTGTTGTGTTACCATAAAAGCCATTTAATTTTTTATGTACTATATTGTCAATATATATAAATATCGTGACAATGTCCATGTGACATAATTTTTAGTGTGACGTATTGTACCTGTGACAACATTAATATTGTGACAATGTCCGCGTAACATTTTAATACACTGTGACGAAAAGTCCACGGTACGTTCTGGTTGTGACAAAATGTCCGGACACGGTGAATTTAAATCAAATAGATATCAGATGAGCTATTAAGACCATGAAGTGTTAGAGAAAGCGAATGACGCTTTTCAACAGCGAAGAAGACTGGTTATTTAGTTTCTGATTTCGAAAACTTGGCAACTCATTGCTGCTTCTCAAATGGTCTCGGTTCAATTTATGCATCTCGTACTAACTAGTACGATAGCTGAATACACAGATGACTCTGGAAAATCAAAATTATTAATAGGCATTTTATCTTTAGTGATAATTAGGCTGCGGATTTTTATCGCAAGTTAACTGCAACTGAACATGAAGTACCTTCTAAACACAGGTCTCAATAGCATTCAGAAGCAGCGATATTTACAAATACATCATGGTGAACAGAATGGATAGTCAGTTGAAAGACAGCCTAATACTTAATACAAAATTAGAATCAATTAATATGTGTGTGACAGAAATTTATATTTAAAGAATTCTCGTCATATTGAGAGTGCTTGAAAATGATTTTTATATTTAAGCACAACTATTAATATTAATATTTTTGTCATTGTTTCATTGAGTATTTAACTTCTGGTAGTGTGGAAGAGAAGGCCTCGTGGCCTTAACTCTAAGAGAACAAATAAATAAATAAATAAATAAATAAATAAATAAATAAATAAATAAATAAATAAATGAATAAATGATAGTTTGACTCAGGCACTCGAACACGTAATACACTAACAATGCATTCGCTACTTTCATTTTCTGTTAAAAGTACCTACAACATACAGAGAGGACGGAAAGCATACATTACTCATCATAAATGAAAATAAGATTAAAAATACAGCTAAACATTCGTTGCATTGGTACATTTTAAAATGTAATATAAGTTATATGCAGAATTATAATTATTTTTCTCAGATTATGAGAAGTTTCTACAATAATGCCAACAGCGCAATATTGATTTTGTTCATAACGAACTCAATGGAGTTTACTGCTTATCTATTTGCAGAATCTTTGGTTTCCTCTACTGAGACCCAAATTTTATTATATGCTTCCATTTTCCTTACGTAATCTATAATTTTTATAACAAACTTCAAATTAATACTCGTATTTCCGTAATATGTAATATTTAATCACATGGGAATTTCCTAATTGTATATTTTTCTAGGAAGTCTTTATGCAAAAATTTACAATTTTTCGAAATTAGATATTAGCACGAACAAACGTACGTCAAAAATCTTAAAACAAAAAATTCAGTTTGATTACTTGGAAATGATGAAATTAAGTATGCTCCGTCCTGTTCGCTTGTAAAATTTGAAACTGGTTATTATGTCCTTTAGAGTTACAATACTGTTGTATCAACCGTTTCTGATGCCTCTGATTTTTTAATTATCGGTACATCAATTGCTTTGATTTATTATCTCATCACTAGACAAATACTATCTACCAAAATCCTGTAGATGTAATTGTAATTTACAGACTTTATACTTCAAGCATATTTATTAATTTTTATCATCGATATTCTGCAGTCTGACCATCACTTCACTTTTGAAACATCCAATTATGCACGAGTGTACGATTCTCCTGCCCTCATCATGACGTCATTGCTGCCGGAATATAGTAAGAAGTACGCGTTACGTGACCTTGAGTCCGCTTGAACCAAGGGTTAGTGTCTAAAAAGTCGGCAGTCTAGTGATAATGATTGGGAAATAATGGCGAGTCTGAACAGAGAATTCAGACTTAGCACAGTGATCTTTTACATGTCAGTAAGCTACTCACAAGTCAATGGATTTACTTCAACATCTGTTGGAAGCTACAATTAGTATTTTCTCAGCCTAAAAATCGACAGCGTTCGGTCAGGATGAAACTCGCGTACATTTGATCAAAAGGCAAGCACTATTATCACTATACAGAGAGAACGAAACAGTAAATACTGTGAAGTTTTGATGAGATGGCATGACAATGGGGAATGAAAATGGAGATTAAAGTCAATGTTCTATGACAAAATCTGTCTCAAAATTACTCTGATCTCTGCGAATCTCGCGAGATTAGTCGTGAAACGAAGTTCCACATGAGTTCAATATGAAACATTAGAAGTAGCCTAACAAAGAAATGTTATAACACAGACAAAGAAATGTTATAACGCAGAAGGCCATATATGGACAAGCAGCATAAAACTAGTCCACACCTGTGGAGTAACGGTCAGCGCGTCTGGCCGCGAAACCAGGTGGCCCGGGTTCGAATCCCGGTTGGGGCAAGTTACCTGGTTGAGGTTTTTTCCGGGGTTTTTCCTCAATCCAATACGAGCAAATGCTGGGTAACTTTCGGTGCTGGACCCCGGACTCATTTCACCGGCATTATCACCATTTCATTCAGAAGCTAAATAACCTAGATGTTGATACAGCGTCGTAAAATGACCCAATAAAATAAAAATAAAAATAAAAATAAAACTACATACATATATACAGAGTGTCCCATTTATCTTGACCACCCAAAATAACTTTGTACGCATGCACCAAGTGAAAACTGTTTCATACAAAAAGTATATAAATGAAAGGAGGAAATAATACTGATAGAGAGGCAACCTTGTAGCGTTATTTATTAATGAGATACGAGTACTAAGATTGCTTTTTTAATGGCACTATGTATTCATTATTCAATATTTGAATTAAGCACGTAAAGACCTGTTTAATAATGCAACACAGTGAGTCATTCTAATAAAGAGAACGTTAATAAATGGAACGTTATTGACTGCCTTTATGACATGGTTCCTGTGCATAGTACGTGCAATGGAAGTGGTTTGATTTTAAGTTAGCGTAAGCCATACGTACGCCTAGTACATTGCAGATTTATTTATTTATTTATTTATTTATATTTATATATTTATTTATTTATTTTCCTAATAATTGTAACCTAAAATATAATGCAAACATAAAAACTTTAGCTCGCCCCTGAAAGACTAGAACTAGTTTACAGGGGCGGATTCCTGAATTGAACTTAAGAAGTATGTAATACAATTTGTCTTATGGAAAAGTTGGGTAGTATCGGACATCGGGTAATATGCGTTTCTTTCATCTACCACCACATGGTAGTACCTAAATGATATGGTATGCGACATCATTCAGGTACAGCCCAGTTACTTTATGGTGACAGCTCGTCGACGCGAGAGAGGAGAAGGTTCGACTGTGGGAGGGAGACCGATTCGAGACGGAGGAGGGAGCGTTTTCTCAATGGAGGGAGGGAAATACAGTCATATTAGAAATGAAGTCTCATGTTGCTCTCGCACGTTGCGGCGTCTGCATAATTTTGAGCTCCTGTCACTGTGTTCACTTCATACTCCGGAACAATAGTCATTAATAAACACTAAAGAAGTAAACTAACATGGAAATACAATGAGCAGCAGTTCGGAACAATAGTCACTAATATACACTAAAGTAGTAAACTAATGGAAATACAATGAGCAGGAGTTCGGAACAATAATAAACACTAAAGAAATAAACTAATGTGGAAATACAATGAGCAGCAGTTCGGAACAATAGTCACTAATAAACACTGATGTGGAAATACAATGAGCAGCAATCGAATCACTATATTTAACAGTTAATCGCTAATTAACAATGAAATATACTTATGCGTAAATACTGGTAATGTTCATAAGTGCTTCACTGTTACCTTTCCCATCATCATCATCATCATCATCATCATCATCATCATCATCATCATCATCATCATCATCATCATCATCATCATCCATGTAAAAGATGGCGCGGCCTTCTTCTCTGTACTTCTTTATTTTCCTCAAATACTGCAAACTTTTGGCCCTAATGCTGTGATGCTGCACCAGAATTTGGGGATTATTTTGTGTTTTTTTTTTTCAATGAAATCCTAATTTCAAAATAACTTTCCTCAAAGTCGAGATACCTCCCTGAAAGTCGATAGTCTTTCAATTTCAATAATATATATTTTTTAAGTGTGGGCTGCTATTTCTGTGAAATATAGAACTCGTGCTTTGGTTCGTCTTATGACAGCTTCATTAAAGTTGTCCACAGTTGATTTTAGCGCCGATTATCAATGTCTTTATTCTCCCTTATTATTTGGCTAACACAGCTCTCAGACACAGCGGTAAACTCTGTTACAAGTTTTCCAACATTTGTTTTTTTTTTTTTTTTCTTCCGGCGCTATCTTCATAAAGCGCTACACGTTGCTGACGACTTCTCGCGACTGCGAATGCAATACCCGACCTTTCAGTTTGCTTCTAACAGGCAGTATTTTCACAAACAGAAAATAGCAGTGAATCCAAGACAATAAATACTACACACTAAACACTACAAAACAGAAGCACTACAATTATTTAAGTGACGAAATGAAATGTACGTAACAAACACATTAAATTGCAATGCACAAGACAGTGGTGGTGTACTACGTCCTTAGCGCGACTGTACGCCCATACTAACGTTCCCGAGATGTGACCGCTAGCGCAGCCAGGGGAAGACTAAAAGGAACACCCCTTCGAACAAACAGTGAACTCGCCCAAACCACTGCGTCGCCAGGCCAGAGCTGTCACAATAAAGTAACTGGCCTGTACTATCATCTGGTTGTAGATGTGAGAAACTCACTGTCCGATATTACCTGATGTCCGATACTACCCAACTCTCCCCTATGTCTACTACGCACTATGAATATATAAATTTTAAATTTACAATTTTCCAATTTTTATAAAATCCATACATAACTTTTTAAATTTAATACTAGAACTATTAGAATTGACAAGTTTACGATATTTAAATATAAATTTGTTATATATTCTTGGGCCTAAATTACTACTATGATTAAATACTGTAGAAGTGTTGCATTTTGGTTCAAACAATCTTAAAGAATTCACATTTTTTGTTTCGTAAGTGTGAGAATACAATTCAAAATTATTTCGATTTTTATGTATGAATTTTATTAATACAATATAATAAATTTCTCTTATTTTAAGAACATTAAAGTTTAAACATAATTTTTGAGATGGAAAATCAATAGGTTTATGAAGATATGTTTTAATTATTTTCTTATGTAATAAAGTGGATTCAAATTCGTTTTAAATAAGCTACCCCATCCTATAATTCCCTAAATAATTACCGATTGAAATAAAGTTAAGTATGAATAATTTCAAGGGAAAAATTGTTCCGGGGCCGGGTATCGATCCCGGGACCTCTGGTTGAACGTACCAGCGCTCTACCACTGAGCTACCCGGGAACTCCACCCGACACCGTCTGAACTTTTCCCTTTATATCCACACAACTCGCGTGGGCTGACGAAACGCCAGAGACCCACAACGAGTGCACACAATCTCTGTGTGACTTGGAATTGTGGTTGTATTGTAAGTATATTGTGCGTAATAAACTTATTGACAAGTAATTCCTCACAAAACAAAATAATAGCCTATATTAATATGCATAATTTATTACAAACGTAATTAATGTCTTGGTTCCATTTTAAATGATTGTCGATGACGATATTCAAGGTCGGGTAACTCATTCCACGTAGCTCCGGTTTTATTTAGCTATACATTGTTGACTGAGTGAGTGATATGTGCTACATTTGGTTTAATTTGTTTACTGTAAACCAAAGCTACGTGGAGTGTATTACGCGACCCAGAGTATCTGCAATGTATTACGTATTGTGTACACTAACTTAAAATCAAACTACTTTCTTTGTGCTATGTACTATGTACAGTAGTGGCAAAAAAACCGGACCGACCCTTGTAGCTGATTTCAGAGCCTTGTTCACTCCAGAGCACGATAGACTGGTAACTAAGACTTTCGTGGTTCGAATCCTGCCTGGGAAGGAAACCTTTTTTTATTCCTTATTCAAATTTATTCCCAATACTTTTCGATTGCTGGTAAAATTCATGTTCTGGCAATAATAAGTTAATTAGGCCTAAGTAGTAAAAAATCGCTGCATTATTAATCAAATTCCAGGGCTGACAGTTTAGACCGCTGATCATTGAAAATTTTCTTGGCGACGTATTTGTGATTTACTGATATTAATCTGACCTACATTATTGTAGCTCATGATTCACAATATCAATCTAATGAAGATCATTCGTCAAATATAGCTGAGCCTGTTACCTTTAATTTGTACAGTCATTTATAGAATCAGCTTATTTCTCAGGTGGTGTCTCAGAGTACAAACAGAAATATTTCTCGGTCATTGCATACCAGTGAATTGCTTTATGATTAATTACACTGTATAACATGAAATTTGTCCTTTTTATAAAAAAAAATACGTGTATTCGATGAACGAATCTGCAGTTAGTTTTTGTCCAGAACGTACTGTTTCTCCAAAATAAAAAGTTATTTAATGTTAGTAAAATGTTGCACTACTTTCACCTTGTGGGATGCATCATGTCACTGAAAGTACACTTTCCTGACAACCACCTGGACTTCTTTCCAAAAACCCTTGGTGCTGTAAGCGATGAACACAGGGAGAGATTTCATCAAGAAATATCTACCTTCGAAAAGCGCTTCAGTGGAAGGTGGAATGCAAGAATATTGGCTGAATATTGCTGGTCACTCATCAGATTGCAGAAACTGTCTACAAACGTAAAAGATAAAAAAATATATTTTAATTTGTAAATTTTGGCCAAACAAAGGTTGCTTTATGTGCTAGTATAACAAATTTGTGTAAATAAGTGAAGTGTGTGTACCATAAAAACGGTATGTGTTAGAAAATTTTGGTTTACAGAAATGAACTCAGCACCTCTCATTTAGTTAAAATTACACAGTTTCATCTAAAGGACAGAAACAAAGTTTAAATTTGTTGCCCAGTGTTATTTATTTAAATTTGTAACTTATTGTTTATTCACGGCCCAGCTTTGGAATCTATATATTGAGCACAAATATCGTCACAATACACTGTAGATAATCCATACATTCGACAGACTGAATTTAATTCATTATGAGAGCAGTCGGCACAATCTCTAGATCAACTCAACCCAAACATTAAAAACACCGCAGGGACCATGTTAAACTACAAAGTGGAACAGTTGTAAAATTTCCTACCTGCTACGTCGCGCAGAACCTCCGTCTGCAAATTGAGACGAGAATACAGCCATTTGCGAATGAGTGCGATTTCTGTTCTAATTAAGTTCGTAGAAATCAGAGCCAATGCCACTTCGTTTCATCGACCTTACTCGTCCACCCGTTTTTCAGACGAATATGAGAGATGCTTTAAAAGAACCAAAAGAAAGGAAATGAAAGTATACGATGGTAATAAAAACCCACAAAAAATGCGTATAAAGATTGCTCGCGCACTCGTCCAATGTCTGCTATAGATTAACACTCTAATAACACCCATACCAGGAATATGAATATGACAAACCGGTTTGGTTGAATCTAAACTAGTTCCACTTGATAACTAGGGAGTTATAATGCAACCAGCTTACAATTATTACAAAAAAGTCATACTTATTTAAAATCATATATGTACCTGTAGGTAGTGGACAGTCTGTACTAGACCGGTTATCATTTTTATAACGTCATTCCATGATATGCTGTCATTATGCTCAGTGAAGGATGTTCCGCGTCAATTAACAGTCTGCAATTAGGGCGTCAAAGATCAATGATCTTCCGAAACAATGAACATGCGTATTAAACCTTGCACTTGTCATTCAAATCACGAGCTTTGCTCTTTCGGGGTACTTTCATGTAGCGTTTTTTATGTATATGTTATTATTAAATAAATAAATAAATACATACATACATAAATGTAAAGAAATGAACAGCTTAGGCTTCTTTGTCTTAATTGTCATCAATGAAACTACAGCAAAGGAAATTTTTAATAGAAAAAGGAGCATCTTCTGCGGATCTCTGGAGAAAGAACTAAGGAAGAGACTAGTGAAGTGCTTTGTGTGGAGTGTAGCGTTCTATGGGGGAAGAAACATGCACATTACGACGAAGTGGAGAGAAGCGAATAGAAGCATTTGAAATGTTTATTTTATTGTGTTATTTTACGACGCTGTATCAATATCTCAGGTTATTTAGCATCTGAGTAAAATGAAGGTGATAATGCCGGTGAAATGAATCCGAGGTCCAGCACCGAAAGTTACCCAGCATTTGCTCGTATTGGGTTGATGGAAAACCCAGGAGAAAAACCTCAATCAGGTAACTTGCCCCGACAGGGATTCGAACCCATTTGAAATGTGGATATGGAGTCAAACCCATTTGAAATGTGGATATGGAAAAGGATGGAGTGTGTGAAATGGACAGATAGAGTAAGAAATGAAGCTGTGTTGGAAAGAGTGGGTGAAGAAAGAATGATGCTGAAACTGATCAGGAAGAGGAAAAGGAATTGGTTGGGTCACTGGCTGAGAAGTAACTGCCTACTGAAGGATGCACTGGAAAAGAATGGTGAACGGGAGAAGAGTTCGGGGTAGAAGAAGATATCAGATGATAGAAAATATTAAGATATATGGGATCTTATGAGGAAGGCAGAAAATAAGAAAGACTGGAGAATGCTGGGTTTGGAGTCAAAAAATAAAAAATAAAAAGATACTAATATACAATTAAATTCATTTCTTGGAAAACCAGAAACCATTAAAGCCAATAACATATTACTACCAAACAATTATTATTAATAATTATAAAACAATAACTGTCCTTGGGTAGAACATTATGAATGATTGAACCTACAGAAATTTAACGTTCAGCAATCTAACATTATCCACTATGAAGGCGTATTATAAATTCAGAAATAGAGCTCCTACACTTCCTGAACGTCAACTCCAGGAGAAGAAACAGAAAATTACTACGAAGCGAACTTATATTCAACATAAATTTTGTGTTTAATATTCTAAAAAAGATTCTAAAAATGTGCAAAAGTGTTGCTCTTAAAAAATTCCTTATTCGAGTGTTTGGTATGTATTTTATTGTGTATACGGGGTGTTAAGAAAAAAGTATCCAATATTTTAGGTGGTGCTAGTATGCATCAAAACAAGAAAGAAATGTCTAATAAACATGGGTCCTACAACACATACTTTCTGAGATCTGAACACTTGTTCATAGGCGTTCCTCAATGTGACGTCCATTCACGGCAATGACATGGCATGGCACGAGAATGACGAGACGGGACTCGAAAGACAAATGCAGCGAACACAGCGAGCGAGAGCGGCAGTTAGTTTTATTCATCCCTAGTACCCATAGAAAACTTGCCGCAACACCCGTTTTGTCCATCACATTATTCTCACCGGGATTTGAATAATTCAAATATAATTATTATATTGTCGTGTGGAAAATCGATTCTCTGGTTGTTGTGCTAACTTATAATTTCAGATACTACGATAATTTATAAACTGCCCTTTTTCGTAAAAAAAATAATAATACAGACGTGGACAAATTATTAACAAAATTGACGATTTTTTATGATAATTCTGTTTACAAAATTTGACTTTTCAATTTAAACTACAGTTGACAATTTTGCATATTTCCATCATTACAGTAGACAGAAATATGTAAAAATGTCAACTGTAGTTAAAATTGAAGAGTCAAGTTTTGTAAAAATATATAATAAAAATCTTCAATTTAGCTAATAATTTATAAATTAGCAAAAATGTCATCTGCATTGAAGAGCCAAATTTTGTAAAAATATAAAACAAAAATCTTCAGTTTTGCTAATAATTTGGAAATATCCAAAATGTCAACTGTAGCCCAAATTGAAGAATCGAATTTTGTAAAAATATACAATAAAAACCTTCAGTTTCGCTAATAATTTGTAAATATGCAAAAATATCAAATGTAGTCCAAATTGAAGAGTTAAATTTTGAAAAATATACAATACAAATCTTCAATTTGGCTTATTATTTGGAAATACACAAAAATGTCAACTATAGTCTAAATTGAAGAATCATATTTTGTAAAAATATATAATAAAAATCTTCAATTTTGCTAATAATTTGTCCACGTCTGTATATGGTGCGGTACTAAATTCATAGCAATTAAGATGAGCATAAAGGCCTAAACAGATGAAAGACTTGAATTCCTTTAAAAAAACAACACACTATGAACTAGTGACAGGAAAAATGTGATCCCATTCTGTTAAAAGCACGATTTATGCTTGTCTTCTTTAAACAGTAAGAAGAGTCACTCCGCCAACGCTACTGCAAGAGCCTAGGAAGTGTGTGGAGTGCGCCAATTTCCTAGTTTAGCCTCCAGTACAAGCCGCATTAGCATTCATATGTTTCTCGTCAATTAGCAGCCCACAATTATGGCCGGGAAGAGCAACGATCTCTGGAATGAAAACAAGGGACAGACGACAGCCGTGTGAAGAAGGAAGACCCCTTCACTCGTCACACTAACATCCAGCCATTACACAGAGGATGTTTTGTTCTTCAAATTTAATTATAGTCTCTCTTCACTAGGGTTCAATTTCCTTAATGTAACCGAATGTGAGAAACAAGGAAGGGATGATATAGCGCTCCTTGTTTGTCTGGCAAGATGATTAAAAGGTATCTTATTGTATTCTGCAGGAAGAATGTACTGCCTCCTTCTGTGTATTCAGTGGGATGTTAGTTTGGCAGGTTAGCATACTACTTACGTTCTCAGTTGCGTATTTAGTAGAATGTTTACACCGTCTCCTCGTTCTTTTTGTATTACTTTATATATATCTACTTAGTACTATACAATAGCAAAATGCGTTTTGTTGTGTATTAATTGTATAATTATACGAATACGAAGATGATAAAATGATAACCTACAAAGAGCAGTGTATAGATTAAGCCAAAACGCAATATTTTACAATCTAACTATATCTGCAAACAAAACAAAGATAATGGCTTTTAAAGGGAAAAATCCTGTTAGATCTAAGATAATAGTAAATGGAAACATTTTAGAACAAGTATCCCACTTCAATTATCTAGGATGTGATATTAGTTTTAATTATGAGAAAGATATTGAGAAGAAAGTTAATAGATTTCAGATGATATGTGGAACAATTGGAAGAACTTTAGGAAGAAAAGCGAGAAAAGAAACTCAAATGAAATTTTATAAAGTTATGGCTGTACCTACTCTTATATATGGCTCTGAATCATGGACAATAACAAAAAAAGAAGAATCACGTATACAATCAGCAGAGATGAAATTTATGAGATACGTAAGAAGATGCACTAAAGCCGATAAAATAAAAAATGAAACAATAAGATCAGATTTAAATATTTTCTCAGACCACGACATGGTAGAAGAAAATAAAACAAAATGGAAAGATCATGTTGACAGAATGGCAGAGAATAGGCTACCAAAGAAGATAATGAATTATCGCCCGATCGGGAAAAGGGATCTGGGTAGACCTCGCAAGAGGTGGCTGGACGATAGAGACCGGAACAGGTGATATCACCTAAACCTTGAAGGGAGAAGAAGAAGAAGAAGAAGAAGAAGAAGATGATAAAATGATCCTTGCTGTATAATTCATCCTTACTGTGGTAGTAGGACTATTTCGTTTATATGACGTCATCCCATTTTCGACCAATGAAGTGTGATGAAATTTTGAATTCCAACCAATCACAGTCACACTTTACGATAATTTTTGCAGCTAGATTCACCACTATCAATTTATCGCATTGTCGTTCTTTTATTTCGTCGTTGTCTCCAACTGTTTCCCCGTAAATTGATGATCATGAATACATTAAGATGCAACTACACGGTTAAACTTTTCTTTCAACTTTAAAGCAATGAATGCAAGATTGATATTTAATATTAATTAATATATTTACGCAGTGAAGACGACGTTCAAAACGGCGCACCATGTAGACACAAAATCTTCATGCATCTTAATTGAACGTAGCTTTTAAACTTGATTCTTTCAATATTCTTCCCAGATTGCACGCATACGCGATTGGAATATTGAACTGTGTAGATGCAGCTTTAGTTCTGCTACACACTACAGCGAGAATACGTTTGTCGAGCTATAAAAAAATGCTTTCCTGTAGCACTGAGTAAGTCGAAATAAGCCACAACTGACATTGGTCCTGCTCCCACAGGAGCTCCCACCTATAATTGTGGCCTATAAAATTTGTATTTTGTGAATGAAATTAAGCAATTAATAGAAAGTCAGATGTTCAAATTTATGTAACATCATCGCATATCAAACCCAAACATCTACATCTTCATCTTCTAATTTCATGTCTATTGTAAGCTATCTGAAAAAAATTACATTCTTTCATTAAGATTTGATAAATGCGTTTTCAACAATTCTTCATTTAATTAACGTATTAATCAGGTTACTGTAATTATATTATAAAATTGTACATTAAACTGTGATTTCAGCAGATAATGAAAATGTATTTATGTTATAATAATAATAATAATAATAATAATAATAATAATAATAATAATAATAATAAGAGAAAAGTGCAGTACATGTAATTAACATTGCTAAACCTGTATTTCGCTTTTCGCAATTGGCATTACTGAATAATAACATCGAATTTCTTTATTGCAGTAATCGATATTAATCTATTTCAACTTCACAATGTCTGAATAGGTTAAGTATTCGTAAATATACAATTATGAATATTTTGTGATCGAATTTTAGAGATATATTATTTAAATTTTTATTTTATTCACGAAATAGTCCTAACAAATGTCACTCGAGGTCTGAGATTTCCCAGATAAATCTCAGACCTCTAGTGACATTACTACAGACTATTACGCTTGTAGTAGCAAGTAGCAGCAGCAGTAAAAGTAGTAGATTTATTTCTACTGGCAGAGTTAAGGCCAGTATTAGAACAATAGCAATACAGTAGCAGAAATATAGGAACAATATACAATTAATAATAATAATAATAATAATAATAATAATAATAATAATAATAATAATAATAATAATAATAATAATAATAAAATGAAAACAAGTGCAGTTACATGTAATTATAAAAAATCAAACTAATTATAGTAATATCAATCGAATTGTTAAAATAATAATAAAATAATAATAATAATAATAATAATAATAATAATAATGATTTATTTTAGCTGGCAGAGTTAAGGCCGTAAGGCCTTCTCTTCCACTTAACCAGCAAAACGTATGAACTTACAAAGAATTCAACAATTTGATTTAGGTAAGAGCTACATGTATACAAGGGTTATTTACGAATTAAACAACAAAATACTATGAACTATTAATTAAACACTGAAATACAAACTATGTAGATGAATTAAGCTAAAATACGTAGAATGTTAATATATTTCAAATAATGTTAGATAATAGAAAGAGATTATTATGAGACAATTTTGAAAATACAGCACTACCAGGATGCATGTCTAAAGGAAGGAGTAACAATGTAGACAGAGATAGTTTAAGTCAGTATGATTGGAGTGAAATACTAAGAAGGTTATCTTTTAAGCTGCTTTTAAAAGTGTTTATTGTCTTGCAGCCCCTAATACTTTGTGACAGGGAATTCCATTGTCGCGAGGTGGATACTGTAAAAGATTATGAAGATCGAGATGTTCTATGAAGAGGTATACTTAACGCGCCACAGATAAGTGATCTGGTATTTACGTCGTGGTAAGAGTATAGATAAGAGAAACGAGACGAAAGGTAATTTGGTGTTGAAGTGTGCAGAATTCGAAAGAGTAAAGACAAAGAGTGTAAAGTTCTACGTTCTTTAAGTCGGAGCCACGAAAGACTTGCGAAGGACGGTGATATGTGATCACATCGTCGGATGTTGCATACGTATCTGACGCACATATTCTGAACTCGCTGTAACTTGACTGACAGTTCAGAACTTAGGTCACTTAACAAAACGTCTAACCTACCCCCAAAAAAAAGTCACAATAATCGAAGTGCGGCATTACTAGGGTTTGTACCAGGTTTTATATGTTAAAAATAAAAATCATATTAAACTCACAGTCTAAGCAGTCTATTTGACAACAGGGTTTTGAAATTAGTAAATGTGTGACAACCACTTAAGGTATGAGGTAGGGAATTCCAATGAAGATAAATTGAAACGGTGAATAATGAAGAGGATATGGAAGTGTTATGATTAGGTACACTCAATGTACCGGTGATCTGAGATGAGTATTTAGGTTATGGTTGGAGTATAAATACACAAGACGAGACGACAGATAACTTGGGGTTGAGGTGCGCAGGATTTGAAATAGAAGAGAAAGACAGTGTAAAGTTCTGCGATCGTTGAGCCGGAGCCAAGATAAGGATTCGAAAAATGGTGAAAAATGATCGTACCGTCGGACACTGCACACATATCTTATATACATATTTACTACGTCATACTAATTTTGATAAGTAAAACGGTACGAAACGACGTGTTTCAACCAATCATGGCTGCTTATCCTATAATTTTCATCAACTAGCATTTGTGTTATATCACCTTCCTAGCATCTATTTTTATCACTTCCCTAGCATTTGTTTCTTTGTTTGCCAGCATTGTACTTTCAATAATTGTACCTTTCAAAATGATTCATGTTTATTTCATCATCCTTAATTAAAACTTTCTATCATCTATCTTGTTTATATTATTTAGGTTATGTTATAGCTTCAGCTGTATGAGATTAAGGATAGTTACGTATCAGAGATTGTTTATTATAGGCCTATATTGTTAATTGAAGTGGAATGCAACTGTTTTAATAAAAAAAACTGAATCAACAAAGCCTTCTTGAATAGAAATCGTCCACAGGGTTCAATCACAGTCTACTATATACAGTCACGAAGCTTGAGTTTTGAGGGTGCTAGAAACAATAGACTGTGCCGGTACTATTTCGCATTGACTGTAATGAGGCGACATTAGCGATCCTAGTGGTGAGCAACTATCTAATGTTTGCATATTTACTACGTATTGAGCTTCGTGACTGTATATACTAGACTGTGGTTCAATGAAGATTGTATAAGCTAGGCACGCTCTTAGAATGGTACCTCTTATCAACAAATACACGTGGGCAAGGATCTCGCAATTGGTTATACACCAAAGTACATCAGTGCGCAATTAGAAAACTAGTCCCTCTTTATAAATGGTTTCTTGTTTTTTTTTAAGTGTGCAATATTGCTATTTAACAAGTATTAAAAGAAACTAAGTTACAAATTTATATTGCTACAACAGTATATACAATTATTTTCATTGCAATAAAAAGTAGAGCGCATGAATACATTACAACTTACTTACAAATGGCTTTTAAGGAACCCGAAGGCTCATCGCCTCCCTCACATAAGCCCGCCAGCGGTCCCTATCCTGTGCAAGATTAATCCAGTCTCTATCATCATACCCCACCTCCCTCAAATCCATTTTAATATTATCCTCCCATCTACGTCTCGGCCTCTCTAAAGGTATTTTTCCCTCCGGTCTCCCAACTAACACTCTATATGCATTTCTGGATTCGCCCATACGTGCTACATGCCCTGCCCATCTCAAACGTCTGGATTTAATGTTCCTAATTATGTCAGGTGAAGAATACAATGCGTGCAGTTCTGTGTTGTGTAACTTTCTCCATTCTCCTGTAACTTCATCCCGCTTAGCCCCAAATATTTTCCTAAGAACCTTATTCTCAAACACCCTGAACCTATGTTCCTCTCTCAGAGTGAGAGTCCAAGTTTCACAACCATACAGAACAACCGGTAATATAACTGTTTTATAAATTCTAACTTTCAGATTTTTGGACAGCAGACTGGATGATAAGAGCTTCTCAACCGAATAATAACACGCGTTTCCCATATTTATTCTGCGTTTAATTTCCTCCCGAGTGTCATTTATATTTGTTACTGTTGCTCCAAGATATTTGAATTTTTCCACCTCTTCGGAGGATAAATCTCCAATTTTTATATTTCCATTTCGTACAATATTCTGGTCACGAGACATAATCATATACTTTGTCTTTTCGGGATTTACTTCCAAACCGATCGCTCTACTTGCTTCAAGTAAAATTTCCGTGTTTTCCCTAATCGTTTGTGTATTTTCACCTAACATATTCACGTCATCCGCAGCGCATGAATACAAAACACGGAAAAGTTTTATATTGCGGTCAGAAAAATGGCACTATGCTGTAATAGTAGGTCTAACGTAATGAATGTTTTATAAATGATTGCATTTTTAATGACATCATCGTGACTAATATACAGCTTACAGGATGTGTATTCGACCTCCCTGACCTAAGTATTTCGTAATCCTACAGTTATAGATTAAGCCTTAATTGAAGTAAGGCATGTCAGCTGGTCAGGTTTCAGCTGATCGGTCACTTTCATGAAGTGCTACGAATAGTAAATTGAACTGTTGTGTTATATTCATATACTCATGTATCAAAAAATTGCGATATTATTATTATTATTATTATTATTATTATGGGAGAGGAGTGAATTGTGTTCGGTGTTGTGAATTATGTCAGAGTAAATTATTTATCACTGACTTACTTACTGGCTTTCAAGGAAACCGGAGGTTCATTGCCGCCCTCACTTAAGCCCGCCATTGGTCCCTATCCTGAGCAAGATTAATCCAGTCTCTATCGTATCCCAGCTCCCTCAAATCCATTTTAATATTATCCTCCCATCTACGTCTCGGCGTCCCCAAAGGTCTTTTTCCCTCCGGCCTCCCAAGTAACACTCTATATGCATTTCTGGATTCGCCCATACGTGCTACATGCCCTGTCCATCACAAACGTCTCTATTTAATGTTCCTAATTATGTCAGGTGAAGAATACAATGCGTGCAGTTCTGTGTTGTGTAACTTTCTCCATTCTCCTGTAACTTCATCCCACTTAGCCCCAAATATTTTCCTAAGCACCTTATTCTCAAACACCCTTAACCTCTGTTTCTCTCTCAGAGTGAGAGTCCAAGTTTCACAACCATAAAGAACAACGGCTAATATAACTGTTTTATAAATTCTAACTTTCACATTTTTTGACAG
The DNA here is from genome assembly GCF_040183065.1 of Periplaneta americana. Classification (NCBI taxonomy): domain Eukaryota; kingdom Metazoa; phylum Arthropoda; class Insecta; order Blattodea; family Blattidae; genus Periplaneta; species Periplaneta americana. The sequence continues at coordinate 153,718,997 of NC_091121.1, forward strand.
CAGACTAGATGATAAAAGCTTCTTAACCGAATAATAACAGGCATTTCCTACATTTATTCTGTGTTTAATTTCCTCCCGAGTATAATTTATATTTGTTACTGTTGCTCCCATGTATTTGAATTTTTCCACCTCTTCAAAAGATGAATTTCCAATTTTTATATTTCCATTTCATACAATATTCTCGTCACGAGACATAATCATATACTTTGTCTTTTCGGGATTTACTTCCAAACCTATCTCTTTACTTGCTTCAAGTAAAATTCCCATGTTTTCCCTAATCGTTTGTGGATTTTCTCCTAACATATTCACATCATGTACTGATGTAACCCGTACAATTCCAAACCCTCTCTGTTATCTTGGACTTTCCTAATGGCATACTCTAGAGCAAAGTTAAAAAGTAAATGTGATAGTGCATCTCCTTGCTTTAGCCCACAGTGAATGAATTGGAAACGCATCTGACAGAAACTGACCTATACGGACTCTGCTGTACGTTTCACTGAGACACATTTTAATTAATCGAACTAATTTCTTGGGAATACCAAATTCAATAAGAATATCATATAAAGCTTCTCTCTTAACCGAGTCATATGCCTTTTTGAAATCTATGAATAACTGATGCACTGTACCCTTATACACTCATTTTTTCTCCATTATCTGTCGAATAAAAATAATTATTTATCACTACAATCTACAAAATAAATTGTGCTGTGTGTTACTATCTGATAGCAACTAATTTATTCACGTTAAGTTCTATGATTCTGATTTAGCCAAATTAGCTTAACCTGCCATCAAATCCCAAATATAGTATACAGTATGCTATTAATAAAGTAGACTAATATGCTGACAATTTAATAGTGAAACATTTTCTTTTTACTAATGCCGGGTACTTGACTTCGTCATTCACGACATCAAGCCAGTCGTGTAGAGACAGACCATTTACCAAGAGTCATTGGCAAGAGTCCGTCATAGGAGACTTCAATTATAATGATGATTAATGAATAATTTATAACTTCATATTTGTATATACAATTTACAATTGTTTTACTTCTACCATAATTATTATATTATGACCTATATTATTTTTAAATGCACGTCCATTTTCAACACTGAACTGCTTATACTGTGCTGTGTTTTACCACGCCCAGAAATGTTACGCGCCAATGAACCATCAATAGTAGGCCTATATCAGAAACGACCACGTGCATTTGTTGATACAAGCCTAGATCGTATATGTAACAGATATGTCGAGCTTATAGGCTTTGAGGTTAACAACTTTTGTCAGGTTTACTACGCTGCCATCTAGTTGTTACATAAGGAGGCACGCCATAATTCCCATTTGAATTGCATTAGCGACTGTGCTGCCATCTCGTGTTCGTTTACGGCGGACGGTTGGCGATCCTGGCGGTTGTTCTCTTCAAAATGCTGCCGATTTTAACGTAGCGAGGAGTTATCTGTTACATATATAATCTAGGATACAAGGTACCATTCTAAGGGCGTGCCAAGTATAGTTGGCACAACTGGTAACAAGAGAACAGCTCATAATACACTACTGCCACTTAGCGAATATTTGTAATGATGAGATACTACAATAATATATTTTCAAGAGAGTTTAATATGTCAATATTTTATGCTCGGCCATGCCGAAATGTAGTAATTATACACCTGGTAGCAGCTCTTTAATGGACCTCATTAAAGTACACCTATTCATTAAAGTTCAGGCGTTCCACCAATCAGAAAACACCATTGTAGCAATATGAAAGCTCAAGTATCGATTATTCTCGGAAATGCAATCGAAAGACAATTAGCGAAACGTCACGGAGGCTGGAAATCCAATACTGTCGCAGAAGGTTATGTTCTGTTACTATAATAATTAGCGTTAATTGTAAATAATATTCAAATAAATTCAATTTGTCATCTCGTTTTTCAATGTCTAAATCAATTTCAAGGTTATATCAAGATTAATGTTTATTTTACTCTCTAGATTATATCAAGGTCAATAACATTTGTGTCTCGGAAAAAATCAATAATTTCGCGTCTGCGCACATCTCACAATTTACGAGATATTGCACAAGGTCAGTTCCGCTCCCCAGTCATATAAGAATAACATGAATACTTATGAATAATTTCAAGTTAGAAATATGGTCGAGCATAAAAAGTCGTATGAAACTTACCTATAATGATAATTAAGACGCTCGTATGAAAATTATGAAATGAGCGCAAGCGAGTTTCATAAATATACTCGCGTCTTTATTACTACCATTATAGGCTCGTTGCATAATGTACTATTATTGTATTAGAGTACTTTATTTCTTCTAATCTTTATGTACTTTCTTCTAATTATGTAATAATCAATTAAATCTCACTCGTGTTATGACGGATCTTTGTACACACGCTCTTTCAGAATACCCCACAGATATGCATCGGGGAGGGATAAGGCCAGGGGAATTTTCAGGAAAATAGTATTCTTGATGGTGGATGTTTATGAAACTCCTCTTCACGAAGTTCACATACCGCTTTAACACTAGTTCTGTCGCCTGGTACAACTGCGTATGAACGAAAATAACGCTGTAGGATGAATTATTTTTCTTGGATATTGAGTATCATTTTGATTACGTTTCTTTCACTGCCTTCTTTAGCAACAACTGAAGTAACAATTAACTATGTAGTCACTAATTTTTCTCACAGAGCTGCGAGCGTACCTTATTCTGGACCATATTGTATATGCGATGGTTGTCCAAATGTGACAGGTCGACTAAGTGGCATACGCAAACCTGATGCTGACACGTGGGCCATTCTGCCTCCGCCCTAGTACAGCCAGGTCCCATCCTAAGACAATACCAGATAAGTCCCAGGACCCGGAGCCATAACCCTTCTCTAACATCAGTAATCGTTTTTATTTTAATATGTAAAAATTAACAGCATCGAAAACGCGTACTACCCGAAGATTTCACACCAGAGGATTTTTAACTAATACAAATGATAGATAAAATAAGCAGGGGTGGATAGTGTTGGTGGGATGGCAGAGGGAAACTGGAGTATCTCGAGAGTACCCTCTTGCAACGTCTTTGTCTAACATAAATTCCATTCTGACCTGGCCCTTTGGTTGGAAAACCAGCGCGCTAGCGGTGGCCTGCCAGATTATTACTCCTCTTTGTGAAACGCTCATGATGGTACTGACGTCATTCCTCGACGTTCAACTAACGAGACCGTTAGAAATCTCGTATTTTATTTGGGGTTTGAAAATCCACCCTTACCTCACCCCTCCCTCTTACAGATTGTAAGCACAATGAAATAATCATAGTCTGAATACAGAATTCGTTCGTCTTCTCAAAACCCACACACGATAACTCATCCCTCGAATTATATTTATAGAAAGACTGAGTCTGTTTTCAGCAGAATAACTGCACTGATTCGTAATTTTAGTAGGCCATAATGGAAATGACATACATAATGGTGCGTTTATTAAGAAGACTGTACTGGATTCTGGTTGTAATTCGATGTTTGTGCTCACGTCTTGCTGTGTGTTTAAATAGAATCATCAGACTGGCTCCTCCTCATGGAGGCCTACTTGGTAGGATAATGAAACGACTACTTGTGTTATTTTTTATGTTAAGTAAAAACTATGCAGCTATTTCAGACACTATCTGCTTCGGAAATTATGCGTGTAATAAAGGAGTGATGAGGCATGTAAACTAGATTGTTTTTTTTTTTTAATTTTATTTGGAGTTTTCTGCCACAACTTGCAACAGACATTACCCACAGTTGCATATCAGCATAAAGAAAATTCGTCACAATACTACTGAAAAATCGAAAAGACAACTTTATTTTTATATGAACTTAATTCATGAGTTATGTAACGTCTTAAAGAAAAAATTACTGGCTGCCATAAGCTACGTACCATTCCGAATACTTCGGTTGATTCCGTGCAAGCTTAGGTTTACACGTGAATGAATTTCTTATGCACGTTTCCGCTCTGTTTTTCCTTTGTTTTGTTTGTGTGTTGCTTTTTTTGTCTGTTTATAGGTCAAGTCTTATGATTAACCTATAATGAAGATATATTCAAGGAGTAATTTAAGTGCAAAATAAATATCCTTTTCCTAGTCGTGTGAACCAGGAGCTGCCCGAAGTGGACTTAGATAAATTCACGCTTTAGGAGGACGGTCATTTTTTATGTCTAAGGTTTTTAAGGTTTCTACTATACAGAGAAATACAATTATAATTAGAAAAAGGAATTCCAGACATTTCCGACGGAAAATTACAAATGCATTTTTATTTTATAAATAAGTTTCCATTACAAAATTCTTGGATAGACAGAATAAAAAAGGAAGCTATGCTAGAAAGAGTGGATGAAAGAAGAGTGATGCTGAAACCGATGAGGAAGTAAAAAAAATAAATTGGCTGGGTCACTGGTTAAGAAGAAACTGCATATTGAAGAATGCACTGGAAGAAATGGTGGATGGAATAAAAGTTCGTCGTTCTGGTAGAAATCAGTTAGTCCGAAACTGTTGTTTTCAGTTACAGCGATTTTAAAGTTTAATCAAATCTTAAAAATCTGTTTTGCCATAATTTAACCTATTTTTTCTTCTGATTACATCTCCTAGTTATTTATTTACTTTATCTGTGTCTGTCTGTCTCGGTATGACATAGTTGCGCCCCGCGGTCAATTGGGAGACCTAGGCATGGCATAGTTGCGCCCCGAAGAAATCAGGTAGCAGAATGGACATGGCATAGTTGCGCCCCGATGGGCATAGTACACACGAAAGTGATTGTCATAAAATAAATAAATTACTTCAAAATATTACAGTGATAGCTACATTGAAATCAGGTAGGCCTAGCATATGATCAATTTTGCTATTTAAAATAACACTTTTTTATTGGTAAATGAACTGCATTTTTTATTTCTACATCGATATCTTAACCCTACGGTACAGGGTTTCGAAAATTGAAACTTAGAACTATTGTGAATTATTAACTCTTTACTCTTTTCACTAAACTTAACATTCATTTTAAATTATCCTCACTATACGCCACAGACGGTGTGAAAATCACTAATAAAATGTCAAGATTGCTAAGGCCCCATATTCCAACGGCTCACTCATTTGAATAATTAGGCTATGTCAGTTAATAAAGTACTGCCAACTTCATGGTGTTCATGTTAACGGTAGACTATTGATAATCACCGCATAAACAGTAGAAAAACGGTTAATATAGTACTGCCAACTTCATGGTGTTCATTTTAATAAATATTAAATCGAATAAGAAATCAATAAGGTTGGTTGATTATGAGACTCGAGTTACCGAAGTGTCTTTTTCTCTACCTATTTCATCGGGGCGCAACTATGCCATGCCCCTTTCTCTACCTGATGGGAACGGGGCGCAACTATGCCCACAAAACAGGGACCCATTTTTATCTGCTGCATCTTATCTGACAGTGGGGCGCAACTATGCCCTGCCCGTCTGTCTGTCTGTCTGTCTGTGTATCCATCTATCCAATCTATCCACCTATCCTATCTATCCACCTATCCAATCTATCCACCTATCCAATCTATCCACCTATCCATCTATCCAATCTATCCATCTATCCAATCCATCCATCCATCTCTATCTAACTAGGCCTATGTCTATCTATCTCTCTATATCTGTCTGTCTGTCTGCTTGCCTACCTAACAAACCTTTTGCATTAAATTTAGTGGCTTTTTGAATTCCAACTATATAAATCATTATAATTCATTCTCAGCAAGCAATATGTAGGGATAACTCAATTATGAAAAAAATGGTCTTTAGGGGGTTTTGAATCTAAAAGATTCAAAAGAACTAATGCTTCCACCATAGTACAAAACACATAATGGTTATTGTAAATATCGAGCTAGTTCCGAATATAACTTTCAGGACAACACGAAGAGTTAATTTTATTATTTCACTTTATATAACAACAAAACTTTCTAGGTAATTCTAGGTAGCTCCTTATCACGGCGCGGTGGGATTCCCTGCAGCGTTGCCTGACGTCTGAAAAGTCACGCACACGGATTTATTATAAACTGGAGCACAATCAGTTTTCCACGAAAATGGGGAGGAAGAAAACATTTGATTCTTGAAGTTTCCAAGGAATCCATCAAATACAAGGCTTCAGGATAGTCATAAGTACAGTGATTAGCAAATTAAGTTCTAACAGGATTACTACATACCTATTAAAAATCAGCATATTACATCTACAGTAGGGTTGGTCGTTATTGATAGTCAAGAGAACGTTGCTCATTCATTTGTTCAATGAAAAAAAAAAAAAACACGAAGACACCGCGCCGTGCTAAATTAAATATATATATAACCTTCGAACATTACAAGTATAATGATAGGAAAATCATTCTTTAACATCTTGTCGACTACCTTCTATAAAACTAGCAATTTGTTAGGCAGATGTTTTTATCGTTACTGCGAAAGAGAAGACGGATCATCGGAACGAATCGTATATCATGCTTCATTCAGTTATTGGATAAACAGGTAGTTATGTGTGCACTGCTAATTCTACGGTCAAACAAAGTGTGAAATCAAATTAGGTAGCGTAATGTGTAACTCACGTAGTTCGAGGAAAATATGCATTTTTTTAGAGCGAACGTGAGCATTCCATTGAAGCTGGGGAACAATTAAATGTGAATGATTTGGAGATAAGGGACTTTTACCTTTATGTGATTAATGTAAAGTCGTGTCACACATAAACAAAACCAGATTTAAAATCCTTTTATGTTTGTAAAACTCAATAAACCTTTTAAAGACATCTTTACCGAATGCCAAAATATGTTAGTAAGAACAAAATTTGTGCAGGTCTATCTCTTAAATTGTTATTACAACAGTCTCTATAATAAAGTGGTTACACGCTTGGTATTACAATCACGATTTACGGTTAAAAGCCGGCCTAGAGCATAAAATCCGCAGAGTTGCGTTGCCTGTACTGAAAGGTAAGTAAATCTGGTAAACCCGTGGAGTATAGAGTTATTCGAAAGTCAGAAAAAATTATTTTATTTTTTTTACATAAACTTTTGTTTCAACTGTTCACTGTTGTTGTTATGGCAAATTAAACAAGTAAAAAGTAATAATTCAAGCTATTACCACATTCTAGTAAATGCAATCACGAAAATCAATACCTACGAAATATGCATCCAATAATAGTTGAACTTAAGTTGCTAGCGACTAGGATCGCTACTATCGCCTCATCACAAACAATGCGAAATAGCACCGGCACAGTCTATTGTTCCTCGTACTCTCAGTTGCTAACCGCTTGGAGAATTTTATCGCGAAAAATGCAAAAAAATCACTTCAAGCTTCATGACTGTATGTACTAGACTGTGCTATTACTGAGATAAAGTGTGTGTTGTACCAGAAAATAATGTACAAAATTAGAACTGGCCTTATTCAATGTTACTATGGATTATTCTAGCACACTTGAGAAGATCCATAACTCGAAATGGATTAAGGAATGAACCATGCAAGCTTTAAAAAATTGAAGATATTCCGCAAGATTTTCTCCTGAATCCTGTTCATTTCTTAGAAGAGAGAATACTAATGACAGGGTAGAATATGACAATATGCGACTGTTTTGAAAATTGGTTATAGCCTACCTGAATAAATCCTACTCTTTACACTGATTAACGTTATCATATAACTTCTTTACTGTGTTAACATTATAAAAATTACCTGGCTAACTAGTTTCGACATGGTGTTCGTCACTGTCCAAAACCTAGTGAGATCCAGCGCTATCTTCTGGTTTCCTATTGTGGTGGGTTGTGTTCATGATTGTAACTAAAAGGGTGTGTATTTTGAAATTAAATTGAGTATTCAGGATGTGCTGTAGATGTGTTTGTAAATTTCATATAGTTCTAGAGTGTAAAGTTTCTGGTTCCTTGGCTGGATGTATAGTACAGGGACATCATTTTATTTTTACTAACATTTTTCATATTAACCTGTCTATACCTTTAGAGAACCGGAAACACCGCTTGCTCCCCCCTCCAAGACTGGAGTTCGATGATACTGGCGTAAAACACAAATCACTCTACTAGGTATAGGAAGGAAGAAAAGTAGTTCATCCATTTACGTAAACTAGGAAATATCGCGATTTTGAGTTTGATAATTTTCATTAGGTTTTTCTTTAATCAAAGCACAGTACTGTATTAAGAATAAGTGTTTTTACTCACGAAGTGAGTTATCCATGCGAACGTATTCATTATGCAGTGTATATTATTCTGTCTACAGCACATTAGCGTACAATATAGAGAAAGAAGTTAAATTGAAAAATAATCATAATATGAATATTTAAACACAATTTTGAAAATGGTGGCCGTTCATTTCGATACAGGCTTCAGTTCTTTTGTGCATATTATCGCACTATAGACTATTGCATCTAATTCCAATTGCCAGTTTCGTCCTTCGTACTAGTAACTCATGTTGAAATAATTCTGTACCTACTCTACGTACTGTAAATTCAATCTTCACTTCTGCCCGACCCGAAAATATAAAATTACTCAGACGTGCTATCTACTGTCCGTCCAAGTGGTTATGCCGCAGGATTGTAGAAAGGGAGGAAATCACGTGACAGTTAATTACTTAACGAGGCCCTTTCATTTAAGTTAAATTAAACAGCTGTATAATATTACGTAAACTTCCAATTCCTAAGAGAAATTAATGTTTTCAGAAAAGAGCTAAGACAGCCCAGCTATTACAGAGGGGCGAGCAGAAGCAGGTGGGGGAAATCGGGATGCGACGTAGGCAAACGGACAGTACCTGTGCGAAAATATGATTCAATATTGAAAGCTCTTTCGTCACTGGAAAAAGCGAACATATTTCTGCAACGTACTATACTCAGTAACTCAGTACTGCTTACTATCTGCGGTCTTGGTTCTGTGTGGAGTTGGAACTTCCTTAGTAGAAGGGGTGGGAGTGAAGTACATTCAAAAACTCAGGTACAATAAAAACTGAAGTAAAAATAAAATCATGTCCCTGTATTTTCATATCAGTGTATATGTTGCTGTAGTTGTATTCTTTTATGAACAAAACTGTTTTTTTTTTCAAGAAAATTATTTCTTAACAAAGTTAGAGGATTTTAAAATCTTTACTAACTTTTTTATAAACTCATAGATTTAGGGTATATGAATGACAGAGCTAGACAAAATTTACAGTCGTTTCTCGTTTTATTAAAAGTTCACTTTAACCACAGTCTAATACATACAGTCACGAAGCTCAATACGTAGGGAATAAGCATCCAATGACAATTGAACTTTAGTTGCTAGCCACTAGGGTCGTTACAATTGCACAGGGTATTGTTCCTAGTACTCTCAGTTGCTAACCGCTTGGAGCACTGTATCGCAAAAAATGCAAAAAAACCACCTCAAGCTTCGTGACTATGTACTAGACAGTGATTTAACCAAGAGTTTTAAAGCTTTCATACAGTTAGCTGTTGATATATTCTAGTTCACCATCGAGTGTCAGTATTACTTGCTCTCCGTGATTAATGCTACCTCTCCTTTGCTTCTCAGCTCACTTTAAACGCTTTCTGAGAGGTTAATAATTAATATCACGAGGTGATAACACTGAGATGCAATCACACATTTCGTAATTTGTGAGTTAGTAATTTGACAGATATCTCAAATCGATTTGTAACACCATTAGACAGAGGTTATGATAACGGCAAAGGCTGTGTTGGTGATGAAAATCGTATGATAAGTCTTGAATCCACCCTATCAGATAACGCTTTCATTACTTTTAAAGTATTTGTGTGTGTCAGTTTTATGCTATTCCCTGAAAAAAAAAACAATAGTTTTTCTTTATTTGTTTTCACATTTTGCAAATATTCATTTATTACATACGAAAATTGTTAATACAAAGAGACTGTTTTGAACACATTATAATACAGAGTTTTTCGTAAGTAACGAGTCTATCGAAAAATCAACTACTTTGGATAACTAATTCAAATGATGTTCACCCTTCCCGGTGCCGTACAGTCGATTTGGAAACAAACACCTCCTCTCCCCGCCACCAGAGGAAGCTACTTATCCATGTGTAATGTGCATTTGATGCCAATTTAAAATTATCTGGAGCATGGCCTTCTATACGCTAAGGATAATAGTACACGGCCATGCCCATACACGTTGTGATAGATTGGAATGATAAAATGCCACACAGCCGTTTAACGTTATTGCAGAATACAAAAATTGCTGCCTGTTTTGAACTTGGAAACAGTGTCACTCAAATTAAGCGTTTATTCCGTAAACGAAATGTTTTCATGCAGGTGGATCGGACGCACAGGCCCAATCCGTTGGCCTCCGCGATCACCTGATTTGACTCCCTTGATCTTCTTTTTCTGGAGATTTATCAAGGATCCTCTCTATGCGACTAAGTCACGCACCATTCCTGAATTAATGGAACGAATTGAACACACGATACAAGTTACCCCTGAGATGCTCACAGGAGTCCATGAAGAATTGATATGTCGCTTACATTTGTGCATTCAGCAGAACGGAAGACATTTTGAAAATTGTACATTATAATTTGTCAATAATTGAAACTGTTTTTACTTTTATGTGTTTCAATAAAGGTTTAAAACACTAATCATTCTTTCGTTTAATAATAGCTCTAGGGGTGAAAGGAGGGGGTGTTTGTTTCCAAATCAACTGTACGGCACCGGGAAGGGCACTTTCTCGTGAGGATGAACATCATTTCAAAAAATTATCCAAAATAGTTAATTTTTCGATAGACTCGTTACTTATAGAAAGACCCTGCATATCTTTACTCCGCTTTGTGATCGCGGGCTGATAAAAAGCTGATGGAAAACTTTTCTTCTGCAAAAATAGATAAAAGAATAAAACAAACTGTCGTAGTTCTCACTTCTGATATCACTTGGAAGCAGTGGTGGCTCTGGAGTAAGTATTGGGGAGCTTTGGAATCAATTTTCTTGGGTCTATTAATGTATTATTATATTATGTATGAAAGTACAAACTTTTTTTAAGGCAATTAGACACTTAGTTAATCCAACTCTAAAATGCACTCATTCAGGTTCGTTAGTAACTCAAAAGCGTCATGTATCATGTCAGTGCTATTTGAGGGTGATTCAATGTTTTGCAAACCAAAAGGATATTCATGATATGCTGCAACCTTGGTCAATAGTGCATATAAGTTAACGTTTGCATAATATATTTAAGAGTAACTAACAATTTTTGTTTAGGATGCCACTGATGGAGATATTGAATTCCGGTTTATAGGCGGTTCGAGGATATAAATGATATTTGACACTGCTAACTATTGGCATGTAAGGAAACCAAATCACTAGATTCTAATTCAATAAAAAAAAGCAAATAAGATATTAAACTTTTAATCGGAATATTTTTGTTTTATTATGAATGTACATCATCCTGCTACATAATTCAAATTTCTGAAGTATCTTTCTTTCTGATGAAAAGTGAGTCGAAAATGTCTGAACTGTTTTCATACCCTCTCAGTGTTTTCGAAATATCAAAGTGCAAGGGAAGAAAAATTCGAAATTATGTTAACTTACAATACCCATATTGAAGTTCAAATCAGACTTTGTGTCGTTGGTGGATAACACCACCATTTCCTTCGTCAGCGATAAATGTGATGCTTAACATTAGTAGTGAAATCTCAAACCCGGCGTGCTTTTTGCACCTCGACATTAAAACCGAAGAGAACTAGGATTATGATTCTTTTCGACACTTCAACTAATTTCCTTCCTACAAATGCAACATGTCTTAGAAGTCTAATTGTCGAATTCAGTGCAATTCTGTTATCCCAATACAGTTACCTACGAGACTGGAGTATGATTTAGAAGACTTATAGTTATGGATTCAATTGCCATTCGAGGCGGCTACTCTATACCGTGTAAGAGCAGGTAACGTGTTCTCGGCTGTCAGCTATATCATCCCACAGCCATGTGCATGAGGCACACTAAGAAACTTACTTTAATAAAATATAATTTAAAATCCCTGGTGAGGTTATAAACTGAGATTCCAGCTCGACCTATGCATATGCTTAGCTTGTGCGTCCGCGAGTATAATCTGCATCATTTATTTAGCTTACGCGTGTCTCGTGTTATGTGAATTAATTTTTCAACAAAACTGTAAAAAAATCTGAAGCTGCGTTCTTGCGGAAGCACAAAACGGAGATATATACACAACTGTTAATTTCATGACCGAAAAAGTCCCATAAAGTACATAACCGAATACAGACCGTACTTAGAATTACCGCCAATGCCTATACTACGAATAGGCCTAACTGTAATTATTAATAGTTAATGTTTGAGGGGAAAAATTCGCTCCGGCGCCGGGTATCGAACCGGGTCCTTGGTTCTACGTACCAAGCACTCTGACCACTGAGCTACGCCGAATTCAATCCATAGCACCGGATCGAACTCTCCTCCTACAGCATTATTTCCCTTTTGTGGCCTGACTCCAAGTTGGGCATATACGTTGACGTTTATATTTCAAGTTAAAAGGGAAAACACTGTAGGAGGAGAGCTCGATCCGGTACTGTGGATTGAATTCGGCGTAGCTCAGTGGTCAGAGCGCTTGGTACGTAGAACCAAGGACCCGGGTTCGATCCCCGGAGCCGGAGCGAATTTTTCTCCTCAAATATTAATTGTCACTATAACAGATATTATTCTGTTGGACCAATTAATAACATCTTTAGTAAATTTGTACTTAATAGTATTAAGCTGTTGTGGCTGTTAACAATATTGTCTGGTAGATGCTTATATAAGAAACATGTGCCAGGAAACAATGCTTGCCTTTTCATTTGCATCAGGGCATAAACAATTTAATTCATAAAACAGAGTTGTTTTTCACAACTCGATCCTTTGGTCTCGCACTCGCTGAGTCTGATTTTCTGCCGATCTTGCTACACTTGAAGAGATCAAGGAGTTTCTGAAGGTCTCATCGAGTTAATTTTATTTTTCGCCCAACACTAGTCCAGCTTCTCTCTTCAATAAATACATACAAAAAAAAAATTTAACAGGATAGTCTGGATTTTGCAGCTTCTAACACACAGCTTCGGTCGTTATAGATCCAGTAAAATTCTCAAATTTTGTTCACTGAAAAGTTAAATTAAATTAGATTTGAACTTGACTAGACAGGAATAGAATGTCTTCTTATCTATTATTCGGACTTATTTTATGGGGGATCTTTATTTTAAAATCTTACTTATAAATGAGAAAACAAAATCAACATTTCAAGAGGCAAATTTAACACTGAAATTAATTTCAATAGAAAAACAGTACAACTAACATGGACACGTATATTTTTTTTAAAGCAATGTAACATTCAACCTACACAATGAAGGACAATACGAACAATATAATAAAAATAAACATATTTCATGTAGATAAGATATAGATCATCTGTTGAGATGAGAAAGTGGAATGTGTCACATTCCGATCAGAACAATGTTGATAGCCTAATAAAAATTATAGGAAGATTATAGTTAGCCATTTATTCAAAACTTCACAGTTTGTACTTTTTTAAGATCAACAATTCCAATGTGTGTCTGTCGGAGATACGATAAGTTTGTACACGCCGCAAAAAATTATCTGAATCAGCTTCTAGGACGAGTGGAATCAAAATGAGAATTTTTATACGCACATATGGAAATGCTTTCTTACGAAGTTACATGTCGCTAAATACTGTAGTCTCCAGGTCTCTGGATTTGACACTGTTGGAGGGAGGGAATATATAATAAGTATAATTTACGATACACCAATGGAGAGCGAAACGAATCCTGTTACTCATATTGCAGTAATCGTTAGAGGACATGTCGGTATTTTCCAGAGCATACACTAATCCCTGCTGCGTTGTTTACAGCTTTGGACACCAAAGTGGTGACCGTGCTTTTGAACGTCTCCAGTATACCATGAAATAATAAAAAAAAGTCGTTAATAATCTTGTTTAGTGGTTTTCGTTATCATAAACTACACAGCATACAACAATTTAAAGGTCTGCAGCGTTGCAAGAAAGAATTTCCGACCAATGATTACTTAAAATTGGCTTGCTTCGATGCAAGCTATCACACAAATAGATTTTCATCTAATTTTTCTGCATTTTGTACAAGGACGCTTTTCGGGAAACCCTAGCTGTTTTCTTTGGTTTACCTGAAAAATCCAATCTAATCCTGATTTTGCCGGCTTCCCTATAGAATTTAATCTAATGCTACTTTCTCAATCGACACAGTGGACCTCCTTAAGCCTTGAGGTATAATATGTACACCTACAATACCCCAAAAATGATTAAAAATTAGAATTTTCAAAATATAACTATTTTAATAGAGAAGTTTGTCTCTTTCAATTAGATATAAGAATTTTCGATTTACGTCTTATGGTTTTTCAGATAAGTCCCATTTTCCAAGCTGCTGCGTCATCAGTCACACCCACTTCTACCTGCCAATTCCCTTGTCCAGCATTGCTTCTAAAGTAAGTTTTTTTTTTCTAGCCCCAAAATCGATGCATAGATGTCAGGGCATGATCACTAGATTGTGGCACACTCTGGTGAACTAGGAATTAAACATTACAAATATCATCTGTTTGTAACTTATTTTGTTCATCATTTTGACGTAAAACTTTAAACATATCTCAGGCAGTTTTGAAGATAGAGCCACAGTTTTTTCACTGGTTTATAGCTAAAACTATTGTTTAGTGCCTGATATAGAGCTATTTTTTATTTTCATTTACATTAATTAAATATTACCATATATGTAAAATATGCGCTGGTCTTCTATGTTCGAGGTTGTAGGTTTGATCCCGGCCGAGGTCGATGGCATTTAAGTGTGTTTAAATGTGACAGGCCCATGTCAGTAGATTTACTGGCATGTAAAAGAACTCCTGCAGGACAAAAATTCTTGCACGCCGGCGATGCTGATATAACCTCTGCAGTTGCGAGCGTCGTTAAATAAACCATATTTTTATGTTGCATAATTATAAACAATCCATAAATAATTATTAACTATAATAATGTTATTTTATTCATTGTCAGGCACTAGGGGACATTTCAAGGTTCAAAATGGCACAATAACTTCTCGGTAACATTTCCTAACAAATGGCCTGCGCGTTCCCCGAACTTAAATCCAATCGACTTTTATTTTTGAGGTCATTTAAAAACTTCTTTATTCGGAACTCATTCCCACCAGTGATATGCTTCGTCAGCAGATACAAATGGCTGCGAACGAATCCGACAGACACTTGGTACATTTCAAGGAGTGCGGGATTCTGAAAGACTGCATGCTTGCATTCAAGCCTCAGGTGGTCATTTTAAGCATCTCCTGTTAGGGTAAACATCTTTACTATTACTGCAACAGAACTGGAACGATAACTCGGAAAATCGGTGCAATAAGATGCATGTTCATATAGAATTCTCTCTTTGTTTTGGCGTCTCCTATTCACTGGTGATGTGAGTCCCACATATTACGATACATTCTGTATAGTGTGATGAAAAAACGTTCGTAACCTATTTGAGATTTGGTTGCCTGATCTTCCATGTTTCACAGGAATAAAGGTTTTACTATGGAATTGGTATTAATTAATAAATGCATTTATTCATTACCTTTACAACTATTAAGACGCGATGAGATGATGCCGGGGAGATAACGAAGAAATAATGAAACGGGAATGGCAGTGAAAGCGGAAACATAACCTGTTCCACAGTCAAACATTCTAGTTAGTACAAAATCACACAGTGATCTAAGCCTGGCTTTTATTACAAGAAGCCATTAGCCGACTGACCTACTACGCAACATGGATTCACAAGTCAAGTTACGGCTATATCCATGGCAAATAAACAAGAATAACTTTAGATGGCATGGCAACACTACACTGTGTTATTCATTTCTATGGCAAATAAGAATAACTTTAGATGGCATGGCAACACTACATTGTGTTATTCATTTCTATGGCAAATAAACAGAAAAGACGACTCCACTACTGCGAGCCCAGAGGTATGTGGAAATAAAGCAAATAATCTTAGTGCAAAGAAATTACCGACGAATGTTCAGAAAAAGTGCACCTTATGCTAAAACTATTAAAGCATAGTTAAAGGACTTAAATGATCGGGAATGTTGTGAAATATTGCGTGAGAGCACATAAAGATTTACAATTTAAAAAATGATCATTGTGAAGTTTGAGTCAAACGTCGATGGTTGTAATGTATTTCAAATCGTATTCCTCACGATGATTCTCATGTGTGAGCATAGTCATATGTAGGAAAGAGTGAAGAAAAGACACTTTCAAGAAATAAGACGAAAATTAATGGTTTTTCAGAGTAATGACGGCAGACTTTGATCGAGGCCCGGAACAACACTCTGTAAAGACAAGTGGATGAAATTAAAGCGCCGACAGCTGATCGAACTGTTTGCAATTCTCTATGCAGGGACGTGCGGAGCATTTTAAACCCTGTCACACGTGGATCTATTTGCAGACAAGGACAAGCTTAAAATTTACTGACCTCTTTCTTCAGAAGTGTGGTACCAACACCACTTCGTCGTAAAGATTCATATAACAGCTAGTCTTCAATCATATTTGTTTGTCAAATGCGACACATACATTTTCTCAGATATTCTGTGTAACTTAAAATAGGATATAATTTAGTTTCAAGAAGAAGATAAATGCAAAGAAATAACAGCGGACTGAATTAAGAGAACTATTATTTTTCTTTAACAACAAACCATACGCAAAGCATGAAGAATAATTTAACATAATACGTAAGAATTTTTGGCAACTGGCAATGCATGATTCGCACAGGAGCCCATATTTTGTTAAATGTACAATGTGTCCCTTTCAGACCTTCCACATTTTAATTAATCATTGCTAACAAAATATGCGAAATTATGAAATGAGACTGGTATTAAAAGAAAGAGAAATTCAAAGAATTGTTATTTCATTTGTTTGAAGTTAATTCATCTGTCACATATTGGGCAACAATGGAATAAAACAAAATGGCGATTCCGCAGCAACGCGCACAAACTTTTCTGGTAAGCAGACACGAAATCGATAATTGCAGTGCAAAGAAATTACCGGAGAGAATATGGAGCAAATGCACCTGATGGGAAAACCATTAAGGCATGGTGTGAGAAGGTTTTGGTGATTGGAAGTGTGAAGAAACAATCCGGAGGTTCTCGTCGACGTGTCTCAGAAGAGAAGATTGAAGAAATTAGAGCAGGATTTCAGAGAAGTCCTCAAAAATCAATCGCCATGCATCCCGGCAGTTCAATGTGCCGAGATCAACTATGCATCGAATGCTTCATAAGCAACTTCGTTTGTACTCCTGCAAGATGCAAATTATTCAACAATTAAAACCAGATGACAGCCCACGACGACAGACATTCGCTATTGAAATGCTGGATCGTATTGACAGGGACCCTCAATTTCTTGGAAACGTCTTGTTTTCAGACGACGCAACATTTCATATATCTGGATCTGTCAATCGGCACAATGTAAGAATCTGGGGTACACACTTCCAGGCGCCAGAAACTTCTCACACCATACCTTAAGGGTTTTTCTCATCAAGTGAATTTCCTCCATATTCTGTCCAGTAATTTCTTTGCATTGTAATTATTGATTTCGTCTCTGCATACCAGAAAACAGTTTGTGCGCGTTGCTGCGGAGTCGCCATTTTGTTTTATGCCATTGTTGCCCAACATGTGAGAGATGAATTAACTTCAAACAAATGAAATAACAATTCTTTGAGTTTCTCTTTTTTTAATATCAATCTCATTTTATAATTCCGCATACTTTCTTAGCCATGATTAATTAAAATGTGGGAGGTTTGAAAGGGACACGGTGTATTATTATTTTACTTGGTATATTGATCATTTTCGCTGGCCGTTACAATAATTAGGCTTGCGTACATATTTTGGATACTCTTCAGAACACAACCCTAACTGGAATGTTTTAAAAGTGGAGTCACCCATTCAGCTTTTGTCTGCCAATTTTTCTATATCAATATTTGAATTAATTTAAGCATGAAGTTTGGGGGGGGGACACGTCTCGCATTCAATTATGGTTAACAAATTAACTTTTAGGAAAGGTTTACTGATCACCAGGGAGCGAAACTTGTTGCCCGAAGGGAGAGAGGCAATTGGTTTTAGATTAACTGTGTTCTAGAGTCCCTCTACTGCGTAAAATAAAAGGCGGCGTGGGTCGTGATCCCTTGAATTACTATATTTTAGTTGTTCGTCATATATTTGCTTTCTGTTGCAGTCGACGAATGACTTTTTTTAATTGGTTATTTTACGACGCTTTATCAACAGCGACAAGCAACTTACATCATGAACTAGAGACCTCAGAATTCCGTATTAATTTCGAAAAAAAAAATCGTGATAAAATATTATATTTAGCGTTTTATCGCTAATTACGAATAGTTGTAAGATAATCGTAATAATTTCGTATAAACTGGAAAAAGATTTTTACGTGAAAAAATAACCCTATATTACGCACTGGGCGTCAAAATAATGATAAAAACGGTTTCATACACCAGTCTATTCAACAGATGCACAAGGAACCCAGACACATGTCAACATAGCAGGTGTAAATTCAGGGTAATTCAACAAGAGGGCTTGTATTGCCTCTGTCATATCAACTTTAACATTGAAAGTATTGGGTGATTGTTTCAAAACTATTTATTTCAAAGTGAGAAATGCTACACTGCAATCAGTACTTTTTATATCCTTGAAGGAACTCATTGTTTTACCCTTTCTACCGATTCCCCTGTATTATTAGAAATTACTATATTCATTCTACGCTTCATATCGTCATGCGGAAATCTGTGGCCTCTATCCCTCTACCGCTGACCATGACTACTCACGCGCAAGTAAACAAACTCGTACCTATGGTCAAGGAACAGCAAATCTGTTTCATCGGGCAACAAGTTTCGCTCCCTGCTGATCAATTTTGGCCCAAAAAGTGTAAAAAATTCATTATAGATATTTCTCCTACTACTAAGTATAATATGGCGTTTTCCCCATATTAGGCTTCTACATCATTCCGTCACCATTTCTCTATTTCGTCATCATTCCATAGTATTTCCCGAACGTCACCGGCGACGCACGGAAGGGTTTGGCCTAGGGACGAGGGGGGTTGCTTGCTCGAAGCCTGGATACTCAGCGAACCTTAGTGTAGTCAGCCTGTGTGGGTTTGGGAATGCTCCTAGCTTGATGGTTAGCGCAATACATGGTAACAGGTCGCAATGTTACGCTATAGTGCTCCCCTACCATAAATCTCATTCCAAGTGTAATATGATTGACACAATAACAATTTTTCTATTTCATTAGTGTAATGTTACTTTCTTTGACATTTAGTAGTAAAATGTAAGCATTAACATCAGCAAATTGTTGACGTTTTAAGATGGAAATGAGAGAGACGTGAATTATGAAATTTCAGCAAATAATTAATCAATTATTGTAAAGAAATTAACGAAATAATGAAATTAATTATCTGTAATAATTTATAATTTAAAACCAGCTGTAGAAATAAATCCACTTTAATATTTACGGGTGCTATTCATAGACATTTCGCTAGTCCGCGCTACGAGCGTACTAAACTAGCCCCGGATATCGACTGGTTACTTGTACAGGATTCATATCATCTCATATCGCTAATACTGGTTTATGAATACGAAAAACGTTAGTTCGCTGATCATCCACCGGAAGCCCGCGCTAAGAATGTCTATGAATACGGCCCTAACTATTATAAATGTTAAATTTCCATTTATACTATTATTGAGAAAATCCAACAGTAAATTACTATGAAATAATTTTAATTATGACTAGGAAACAAACTGTAGCGTTGTTTTTAAATCACACCACATTTATTTTTATTCTTAACCGCAGAATTAATTAACACTTTTATAATTTTCTTATGAAAATAAAATTTCTGAAATTCTGAGCCATAGGGCGTGTTGCATTTGTACTGCTTTCTGCACCAGAGATAACTACAGCACACAAACAAACAAGAAGCTGACGAAATAGCAGGATGACAGGTGTGTAATAAGCGGAGGAAACAGAGCAAAGCTTCACTTTCGCTCCTCCTTAAAAACGAGAAATTCACACCTTCCTAAATGCAGTGTTTACACACCCTGACCACTACTAACGGTAAATATAGTTTTTGTAAGTTACTTTTCTCTTCGCAAGATAATGAAGACTTTGGTAATGATGAGTTGCCAATTGGAGTATGCAATACAAAGAAACATAATTAATAACAGTTAGTCGTCATCGGGCGTGTACTTCGGGCAAGGGAAGATAAAAAAGCGTTCCCTCGTGCCCTGTTTTCACGAACGTTAACATCGCACATACGGCTTATAGTACTAATTGGTATTCTTCTCATTCGGAAGCATTAATCTTAAATATTACACAAATCTATGACATGGGAATATCCATGCTGTATTTCTTCCAAGGAAGGTAATTCAACAAATTTCATGAACTGAAATTTACAATTTCTCCTTAGTACAGAGATCTAACTAGGGAATCCCAAATATTTCAAACACTGAAATAAGTAGGCCTATATTAATAACTGAATATAGACTGATCACCGACGTAGCTCAGTCGGCAGAGATACTTACCTTCTGATCCGGAGCTGCGCTCGGACGTGGGTTCGATTCCCGCTTGGACTGATTACCTGGTTGGGTCTTTTTCGAGGTTTCTCCCAACCGTAGGGCAAATGTCAGGTAATCTATGGCGAATCCTCAGCCTCATTTCGCCAAATACCATCTATCACCAATTTTCCGTCAACACTAAATAATGTAGTAGTTGATGCAGCCTCGTTATAATATACAGAGTGTTAAAAAATAACGTTTACAACGTTTCACGGATGAAAGAGGAGCTAAAAACAAACGTCTGTTTTAAGAGACAAACCTTTAGCAGATGCGCCGTTTTGCCGCTAGATGACCTGAAGGATAGATGACTTGACAACACACACTGGTTAGTTCTGTTTGTGCACGACCATCTTGTAGGGCCTTATCTGTTGCCTAACAGTCTCCGTGGTGGTAATTATTTTGTTTTTCTACGCGACGTCCTACCAGAACTTTTAGAAAATACCCCATTGAACATCAGAGAACCAATATGATTTCAGCATGACGGTACCCCTCCACATTTTGATCGTCGTGTCAGGAACCACCTAAATGCTACATTCCCCGATCGTTGGATTGGCAGGGGTGGGCCGGTACCGTGGCCACCTCGATCACCGGACCTAACCCCACTGGATTTCTTTTTGTGGGGAGACGTGAAACGTTTTGTGTATGAGACACCGATCGATACTGCAGAAGACTTAGTTGCTCGCGTTGTTGAAGCTGCACATGTTATTAGAGACAATGTTGGCCTTTTTGAGCGTTGCAGACACTCATAGTACGAAAGTACAAGTTGTGCAATGCCTTCAATGGACGGCAGTTTGAACACCACCTCTAAAACGACAATTGGTCTTGTTCTTTATGAATTATACTAATATTTATGTACACAATAAACGGCGCATCTGCCAAAGTTTTGTCACTTACAAAAGATATTTGTTTTTACCTCCTCTATTATCTCTGAAACGTTGTAAACGTTATTTTAACACCCTGTATATAAAATTATATATTTAATAATTCTGAAACTCGTACTTAGCAATTTATATAGATTTTCCTGGATTTCGAAAGAATAAAGATCAAATCTACCCAGTCGCCATATCCTTTCAAGAAAATGTTCTCTCAGCCTACTCTCATGCATTAACACTACAGATTCACATATTATCAGTATGGAGCAAGACCATCCAATAAGACGAGGGGCAAACGCTCCTCCCAAATGGAACAAAATACGTCTCCGCTTTCCAAGTCTGAAATCTAAACCATTGAGGAATTTTAAACCACAAAAACCATAATTGAATTAAAGTTAGTGACTTAAAAAAGTAGGCTAATTTTCATGCAATTTATATACGAGTCTTAACACGTTAATCGTTAGCCTTCCTGAACGTGCAACGAGTGGGCCCGGGGTCAAATACTGGTTGAGACGAGTTACCTAATTGAGGGTTTTTTCCGGGGTTTTCTCTCAACTTATTAAGAGCAAATGCTGGGTAACTTTCGGCACTGGATCCTTGACTTATTTCGCTGGTATTATCACCTTCATCTCATTCAGACCTATATAATCATACTTACTTACTGGCTTTTAAGGAACTCGGAGGTTCATTGCCGTCCTCACATAAGCCCGTCATTGGTCCTATCCTGAGCAAGATTAATCCAGTCTCTTTCATCATATCCCACCTCCCTCATATCCATTTTAATATTATCTTCCCATCTACGTCTCGGCCTTCCCAAAGGTCTTTTTCGCTCCGGGGCCCCAACTAACACTCTACATGCATTTCTGGATTCGCCCATACGTGCTACATGCCCTGTCCATCTCAAACGTTTGAATCTAGTGTTTTTAATTATGTCAGGTGAAGAATACAATGCGTGCAGTTCTGTGTTGTGTAACTTTTTCCATTCTCCTGTAACTTCATCCCTCTTAGCCCCAAATATTTTCCTAAGCACCTTATTCTCAAGCACCCTTAACATATGTTCCTCTCTCAAAGTGAGAGTCCAAGTTTCACAACCATAAAGAAGAACCGGTAATATAACTGTTTTATAAATTCTAACTTTCAGATTTTTTGACAGCAGACTGTATGATAAAAGCTTCTCAACCGAATAATAACAGGCATATCCCATATTTATTCTGTGTTTAATTTCCTCCCAAGTATCATTTATATGTGTTACTGTTGCTCCAAGGTATTTCAATTTTTCCACCTCTTCAACAGATAAATTTCCAATTTATATATTTCCATTTCATACAATATTCTCGTCACGAGACATAATCATATACTTTGTCTTTTCGGAATTTACTTCCAAACCTATCTCTTTACTTGCTTCAAGTAAAATTCCCGTGTTTTCCCTAATCGTTTGTGGATTTTCTCCTGACATATTCACATCATCCGCATAGACAAGCAGCTGATGTAACCCGTTCAATTCCAAACCCTCTCTGCTATCCTGGACTTTCCTAATGGCATACTCTACAGCAAAGTTAAAAAGTAAAGGTGATAGTGCATCTCCTTGCTTTAGCCCACAGGGAATTGGAAACGCATCTGATAGAAACTGACCTATACTGACTCTATATAACCGTAGCAGTTGGAAAGGCGTTGTAAAATAACCAATTAAAAATAATCGATTCAACAACGTGATAAGTTTTTCGTGAAAGGTTACATAGCATTGCCTAAAGTTTACCTCGAGTCCACTTTGAAGTCCTTTTATTTCAACTACATACTCGAAGGATTGCAGTGGGATTCCCAGTTATAAAGTTATGTAAATTATGTAAGTAAATATAGCCTATAATTCGAGTCTGATTTCTCTAAAGCGACGGTGCAGAAAGACGCAGATATATTACACTGTCCGTCCGGAAGCAGCTGGAATCAATCGCCCTCTGGCTGGGCTAGTGAACCGTCGTGAGGCTGCAACTTTTTACAAGTCTCGTACAGCCACTAGACGCTAAACACACAAAAATTGATTGTGTCTGGAGCGTCCACAACATTTACTGCAAGTCTTGATGTTCGGGGTGATATTCAAGTGTCACATCCTAGAAGCTCCTGTAATATAAAGTATCATTAACCAGTTCTGAAGGCCCGATGCTAAAAGATGTTAACGAGCAAAAATTTAGGTGATTGTCGGGAGCCATAAAAAGTGGGCATGACTATAGATAGCAGAGCAGCCACGGAGTACTTGTCGCAATGACTTGGACAAATGGAAGCTTAACATAAATTAATATAAACCAGTCTCCGTGCAGTTGTGTTCAGTGCCTCCTTCTGTATAACAACCTCTAACATAGAGAGACTCAATTCCTCACTAACTGCTAGTTGCTGCACACAGTAAAGCACATCATTACGAGATCAAGCGATCTGAACATCCACGGTCACAATCTTCAATAGCAAGGAAGGCAGCAACAAACAAATGACAGGAGATTTGAGGAAATCCCTGTGACTGCGTGTAACGTCTATACAGGAATTAGAATCTATACTAATAATAAATCTGTAGCCGAAATTTTTCTGGTAATTTTCGATTTTCCAAAAATAATTGGTCCTAACATATATAATTAACTACCCTGAAACCGAAAATCGCTTTTTTGACATTTTTGTTTGTATATCTGTCTGTCTGTATGTTTGTTACCTTTTCACGCGATAATAGCTGAACGGATTTCGATGAAAATTGGAATATAAATTAAGTTCGTTGCAACTTAGATTTTAGGCTATATGGCATTCAAAATACATTATTTAAAAGGGAGGTTATAAGGGGACCTGAATTAAATAAATCGAAATATCTCGCGTATTATTGATTTTTGTGAAAAATGTTACATAACAAAAGTTTCTTTAAAAATCATTTGCGATAAGTTTTATTCTTTGAAAAATGTTGATAGGACTGATATTTAATGAGATAAATGAGTTTTAAATATTAAATTAACTGCCATCTAAGGCCGTGTAACGAAATAAAAAAACAAATGACTTGGTCTATAAGGGGCTTTGGACATCAACAATCGAAAGCTATGAAAGATAGCCTACAGAGAATGTTTCTGTGTTTGTATGAAGTAATATCGGAAGCTAAATTAACCGATTTGTATAATTAATTATTATTTCAACACTGGAAAGTGTAGTTGCTCTAGATGGACATAATGCTATAATGTTATTACAGTAACTTCTGATATAATAATATAATATAATATAATATAATATAATATAATATAATATAATATAATATAATATAATATAATATAATATAATATAATATAATATAATATAATATAATATAATATAATATAATATAATATATTATAATATAATATAATACTATATAATATAATATAATTTAAGTTATTTGAAGGGTTCAGAACCATAGTGGGCCAAGCGCCATTTACTGAATAGGCTACGTAGAAAACAACAAGGGTTAAAATTAAGTTATTACCATAATTCAATTGAAACATATAGCAAGTAAAATAAAGTATACACATTAAATCTAAATGATGTCAATGTTCATTAAACTATGGTTGCATGTAATAACAATTAAGAAACATGTTAAATGAATTGTCATTGCACCAAATGAGTGCTTTCTGGACCAAAATGATCGCATTTTAATTATTTAAATATAATTTAAATTAAGTAACATATTAACCGATTTATCCTTCTATCAAACACGAATGTTCCCTGGATCAAATGTCCTATTTTAATTATGTAATTACTTTATATTTATTTCTAACAGGTGCAGCGGAGCGCACGGGTACGGCTAGTTAATAATAAAATAAAAATATGCCATTAGAATAGTTCAGGAAAAGAGAGGATTTGGAATTGAAGGTGTTACATCAGCAGCTTGTTTATGCGCATGACGTGAAAATAATGTTGTTTTATTTAACGACGCTCGCAACTGCCGAGATTATATCAGCGTCGCCGGTGTGCCGGAATTTTGTCCTACAGAAGTTCTTTTACATGCCAGTAAATCTATTGACATGAGCCTGTCACATGATGACGTGAATGTGTTAGGAGGAAGTCCAACTATTAGGAAAACGCGGGAAATTTACTTGAAGCAAGTAATGGGGTAGGTTTGGAAGTAAATCCAGAAAGACAAATTATATGATTATGTCTCGTGACTAGAACATACAGTAGTACGAAATAAAAATATATAAATTGTAGATTTATCCTTTGAAGAGGTGGAAAAATTAAAATACCTTGGAGCAACAGTAACACTCGAGAAGAAATTAAACGCAGAATAAATAAGGGAAATTACTGTCATTATTTGGTTGAGAAGCTTTTATCATTCAGTTTGCTTTCAAAAAAACTTAAAGTTAGAATTTATAAAACAGTCATAATATCGGTTGTTGTGTATGATTGTGAAATTTGGACTCTTACCTTGAAAGAGGAATAGAGATTAAAGATGTTCGAGAATAAGGTGCTTAGGAAGATATTTGGGGCTAAGAGGGATGAAGTTACAGTAGAATGGAGAAAGTTAAACAATGCAAAACTGCATGCATTGTTTTCTTCACCCCACAGGGTCTACTCCTACACAGTTCACGATTATGTTGTTTGTTATTTAGTCAATTGTCCGAAGACAAGTCTGAACCTGATACAAGTGATACCAAGAAGGCACCACATATGAGGCAACTAGGCCAGGAGAAAATGGGGTAAGGTGGCCAGTTCCTTTCCTCCTCCATTGCATACATCGCTGACTAGCTACATATTATACTAGTCAGATTTCAGGTGCATATAAACAATTGTTCTTCCTCTGACACATACCGTCAAGTGAGACGTACTGGCTCATAATAGATGTACATATCAGCCAGAACCTCAACCAGAGAATATTCCCGATTATTAATGTAGGTTCATTATTATTATCATCATCATTATTTCGATTTTCGAATTTGTGATTTATTATAAAAGATTTGGCTTTCCATAGCACGCGACACTGAAACTTCCAACTTGCATTTTCTAAGTTATACGGTTAGTTAGGTCAGGTTAGGTTACTTTAAGCTTTCCGTATGAATTGCAAGTACGAATTTATGGCAGGTTGGGTTGGGTTAATGTAGGCTTTTAGTAGTCTATGCCTAGCATATACGAATCTATAACAGGTTAGGTGTTCACCGCTGTGGAATAACGGTTAGCTTGTCTGATTTTGAAACGAGCGGGCTCGGATTCAAGTCCTAGTTGGGACAGGTTACCTGACTGCAGTTTTTCCTCAACCCATTAAGAGGAAATGCTGGGTAACTTTCGGCGCTTGACCCTGGACTCATTTCGCCGGCATTATCACCTTCATATCATTCAGACGTTAGATAACTATAGCAGTTGATAAAACATCGTAAAATAACCCACTAAAAACAGGTTAGGTCAGTTTAGGCCTTGCATACAGCCTACTAATTGAAGTGAAATTTACGTTTCGCGTTTATTTTGAAATGTTTACCTCTCCATTTCACGTGTTAAATAATCAATTTTAGGTTACCTACAACGATCAATTCTTTCAAATTTTTAGCTATTCTTTGAAATGAAGTCAACTGGCGTCCTATGTGAATTCTTTACATTCAAAACTACCTTCCCTCTGAAAATTGGACCATTTTTCCACTTTTTTCGTCAAAGAAAAACCTTCAGTATCGCGTTCTATAGAAAACTCTAATATGTTATTGGAGTTTTGACTGTATAAATACTTGTTAGTTGAAATGAAGGACATTAATAGCAAAATCATCTGCTAATTACTTTCACGACTCGTAATATAAATTTTTGGGAACTCATGATACCTCTTGTGTTTACCACTATAGGGCTGGGATAGTTTTCAACGTTCGAAACATTTTAATTTGTTTTGTCTTCTGAGTGATTTCTTTTACCATCTCTGACAATTTGACTACATAGCAGTTTTTCGTCCAGCCAATAAATTTGCCCATCCTTAGCTTTTCTGTATCATTTACTAGAGATTTTATTATTTTTGGTCCTACAGAATAGGTCTATTATCTTTTATGATAACAAGGGAAAAAAACACTGGAAGAGGGGTGTTGGATCCGGTGTTGTGGATTGGACTTCGGCGGAGCTCAATGGTGAGAGCACTTGGTACTTTAAACCAAGGACCCGGGTTCGATCCCCGGCGCCGGAGTGAATTTTTCTCCTCAAATATTAATTTCTGTCTCATGTTTTTTACATGCTGTACTATCAATGCCCTATTTAAATTAACTGGCAACAAAATCTTGAGTCATAATCGTATATGTGTAGCGTAAGACATACTTTAACGTGAACATTTCTTGGATAAAGTGTTCTCCAGAGATAATAATGAAACACACAAAAACACACACACGAAATGAAATTTAAGGCGTCTGAATATAAGAGCAGCATTTTAACAGAAAAAAGGTGTATGGAACAAATGTCTTAAGGCCCATTCACAATGAAAATTAAACATAACCGTAACATAAACATAGACGTTTGGGGCCAAGTTACCAAATGGGATCATTCACAATGATTCACATAAACACTGACATTAACATTACCGTAAGACGTTAACATGAAAGTTTGCAAACTCCAAACTTTCATGCTTATGCTTACGTGATTTGCAAACAGAACACAATCGTGGAGCACTGAAGTATACGACAGAATATGAGGAAATGGCGTCGTTGTTCTGTTCCCAGGGTTACCAAGTATGTTTGCTGTTATGTTTATGTTCCCATCGCGAATGATTGTATGATTTCTTGATTTTACCGTAAAGGCCCATTCACAATGAAAATTAAACATAACGTAAGCGTTAACTTAACGTTACAGTAAAATCAAGAAGTCATACCATCATTCACGATGGGAACATAAACATAACAGCAAACATACTTGGTAACCATGGAAACATAACAACGACGCCATTTCCTCATATTCTGTCGTATACTTCAGCTCTCCACGATTGTGTTCTGTTTGCAAATCACGTAAGCATAAACATGAAAGTCTGGAGTTTGCAAACTTTCATGTTAACGTCTTACGGTAATGTTCATGTCAATGCTTATGTGAATCATTGTGAATGATCCCATTTGGTAGCCTGGGCACAAACTTCTGTGTTTATGTTACGGTTATGTTTAATTTTCATTGTGAATGAGCCTTAACGTTTACATTCTTAAGTTAAGGGGACAGGATGGTATTTTTTTAAACTTTTTTCCTATTTGGTGTAAATTATTAATTTTTTGTATGTAGAGAGCTCATAGCTGTGGCAACTCAACCAAATAAAAATATTTTGAAAACAAATTATTTCGAGCCCCAAATTTGAAAAAAATATACCCAATGCAGGATTGTACTAAAACCGATATATCTAAACCGTTTTTAAAGATAGATTGAAACAGTTTTTGCAATATATTTGCAAAAGTATGTTCTACAAACTGTCTGTAACAGAATTTTGATATTAGTCCCTACGTTTGTAAAATAAATACTTAAAATTTAGTAACAATTTTCTGAGTTCCTTTCTTGCAAACAAACGGACGTATTTTTAAAATGATATCAATTAACAAAATTCTGTTACAGAGAAAAGTTTCCTAATAGTCTAAAGAATGTGTGTTCTAAATTTCATGCATGTATCTTTAATAGTTCAGAAATTATATCCATTTTGTCTGGCAATGTAGCAAAAAAAAATGAAGTTGCTGGAAACCGATAAAAGCGGGCGTGTGATTTAAAAATCCATAACGCAGGAAGTTTAAAAATGACCTCTCAACATCTGATAAGGGCACAAATACCCACAAAATGTCATGCAATGCATTCCACACATATCAAAGAGTATTTTAAAGAAGAAAAAAATTTTGAAAATTTAATTTACCGGAAACAACAATAAAAGTGGGCGAGTGATTTAAAAATCACTAATGCATGAAGTTTAAAAATGGCAATCAACACATATCACAGGGTATTTTAAAGATTTTTTTTTTAATTTAGTCATTTTTCATCAAAAATAACATCCTCTCCCCTTAACGCTTACGTTATGTTTAATTTTCATTGTGAATGAGCCTTTACTATACAACTATACCGACACGTGGCTCTGAGGTGTTTAAGGTTCTGAATGAAGGTTTGACGCCACTGATGAGACAGCAATAAGCACGCGGCAGTTACCTGATACAGTGAAGTTGTTATTTATACCAGGTCATACTCGACGGTATGTGGCTGAATAAAACGGTGGCACGCTAGAGTTGTGTGACGTTGAGCACTTCCACTGCACACGACTCGTGACATGCCAGGAGGCAGTTTCGTTCTGCAGGCAATCAGGAAATTAAGCGAAGTTCAGAACGGATTTATGTCGACGACATCTGATCCTCAAACAATAGGCCTCAGATTTAAACAGTATATTCTTGGGATAATGTGAATTATAAACTTTTTAAAATCAGGTCTGTTTTTCGTGGAAAGTGAAGATCCCTTCCATGACGACTGGGTATGAGTCATATACAGACTGAACCGTAAGTAATGGCATTAATTTCAGAGGGTTATTCTTTGAGATATTTCAAACAAAAAAGTTTAATACAATTTTGCTCGTTTTTGCTTCCTTTTCGAGATAAAAATTGTTTTATATTAAACATTTCACAGCGTGTTTTGGGAAATCCATTGATTTAATTCCCAATACGCTTAGTCAGTTTACGAGAGCAGTGTATATGATAATAAATGATTGAAAGAATTTTAGTTTTGTTCTTTAAGGGGTTAGGTACAGCTTACAGCTGTAAAATTTTTGGAAATATTCAACATTTTTTTCCTCCATTACTGTATCTTGTACAACAATGAAAATTGATATTGTATGTGTAAAACACTGTCCTTCTGCTATATGAAAAAAAAATATATTTTTACGACTTAAAAAAATTACTTCTATTTTTTTTTTCAAAATTCAAAATGGTGGCAGTTCCCTTTGCAGTGATGAAGCGTTTCCCTCATAACTCATAAACTTTCTAACTTTTTCATGTTCTCTCTCTTTTATTTTATTACTGCAACTCATATTTACAATATCATGCTCTTTCAACTACATTCCTTAATAAACAATTTTTTTTTTAATTTTGTGTTAGAAGAAAATACTGATATTTGATAACAATAATAATTTTATGTATGGTATTCTCTATCTAGAATCCTATCCCCCTCATCAGAAACCTTAATTCGCATCCTGGAATAAATTAATAGCTATGGAATACTGTACATTAAATAATCTTTGTGAAAGTGACGTCTCTTTGGAGTGCTGTATAGCTACGTAACGAAAATAAATATAAATGATAGCGTTTATAGCAAGAATCAATTCTTTGCAAATGCAAGAAAATTTTCATTCCTTTTACATGTACTGCGTGTGAGTGATATTAGTGGCTACATAGATAATTACACTATCTAAAAAAAGTAATTGGGCATTGTTTTTGCCCATTTTATAACCTCGTGGTACCACCTCTTGTTGCTGTAGCAGCAGCCACCCTGTCAGGCAAGCTCTCCACTAGTTTGTGTAGGATATCCACTGGAATGCGTCGCCATTCCACTTGCAACATGGCACTCAGTTGGACAATGGAAGTTGGCCCCATGTTTCGGCGGCTACTATGCAGTGGTATGCAGACAATAATGTTCACCTGTTGGACTGGCCTGCACGGAGTCCTGATCTCAATCCCACTGAGCACCTTTGGGGAGAATTGAACCGGCGTTTGAGGTCTCGGGAGATACGGCCAACTTCTTTTGTCCAACTGATTGCCATATTGCAAGAGGAATGGCGACGCATTCCAGTGGATATCCTACACAAACTAGTGGAGAGCATGCCTGACAGGGTGGCTGCTGTTATAGTAAAAAGAGATGATACCACGAGGTTGTAAAGGGGTAAAAACAGTGCCCAATTACTTTTTGGTAGATAGTGTATAATCATTTCATCAATTAAATTATACGTAATTGCTGCTTAAACTCGTATGTATAAATGTAACAAATTAATTCAAGTAATCATAATATTAAGCAAGGCTTCATTACATTATCACATTAATACAGTTCCCTTCCCTTCCCTTCCCTTCCCTTCCCTTCCCTTCCCTTCCCTTCCCTTCCCTTCCCTTCCCTTCCCTTCCCTTCCCTTCCCTTCCAAAATTTGAAATATCTACTGCTGAAATTCCCTGCTTTGACATAAAGAAAGTGGGATTGGCTGAATCTTCAAGGATATAGGCGGCAACCGACACTTCAAGAGTCTTGCAACTAAATGAAAACAAATGACTGTGATTATACAAAAAAGTGTAGTACAACACGCCATATATATATTTCCGAAGCAGATAACAGAATTGTCGAAAATTGAAATTATTTCTGATTAATTGAAACTCAGGCGGCCATTTTAAACGATTTACGTGATGTGCATGTAAAACAACTCACCGCGGATGACAGCAAAAGCGCTACAGAACTGACCCTTAATCCTCAATGCTTGATAAACTGTGCCTTCTAACACAGTTGAGCTAGTTCTTTGAAAAGCAGAATGATAAGATAACGTCATTCCTTACCATAACTTACAGTTTCAAAGGCAAAGACTTGACTTGTGACATATTCCGACTTAATCTAATTGATATCACCAAGTTGTTGCTACAGTGCCACAGAGCGGATGGTACAGCAAATTAATCAATGAATGGAGTGTCAAGAGTGAGAAAATACGCTAGTTACAATATTTTTTCATTAGCGTTATATTCTCTTGCGAATACTGAATCGACGTTTATCTTCTAAAATAGAAGAACAGTTGGAAGAGCAGTTTGGGTTCAGGAAGGGAAAAGGTATGAGAGACGCAATTGGTGAAAGATACCTAGAGTATTTGTGGACCTAGAAAAGACTTCTGACAGAGTGGCTTGGAATAAACTGAGAGGGATCCTAAAGGAAATTGGTGTGGATTGGAAGGAGAGAAGACTGTTCAGTAATCTTTATATGAAACGAGTGAAAGTCAGAATAGGAGAAGAAATGTCAAAATGAAGTGAAATTGGGAGAGGAGCACGTCAAGGATGTCCTGTCCTAGCCTGTTCAACATCTAATTGAAGGATTTAGTAAAGAATTGCTTTCAGAACATGGTAGGAGTGATAGTAGGAGGAAGAAGACTAAAGTGCATAAGATTTGCTGATGATATGGCGTTGTTAGCAGAAGAGGAAATAATACTAAAAGATATGCTACCGGAGCTAAATGACAGCTGTGAGCAGTATGGGATGAAAATAAATGCAAATAAGACGAAGAGCATGGTCATAGGAAGAAAAAATAAGGAAGATAAACTTGCGAATTCTGAATGAGGCAGTAGAGCAAGTGGACAGCTTCAAATAGCCTATTTGGAGTGTACTCAGTGGCGAAGCGTCAGGGTAGGCAGGGTAAGCCGAACTTTCCCAAACATTTTCGAAGAAGGGAATTTAGTTAATTAAAAACAGGAGCGTTTCCGAGTTTCGTTTACCTTTTAGCGACGTATAGCACGGCCTAGATCACCATGCCTTCAGCCCAGCTTACCCAAAATTTTTGTAACGCTTCGCTACTGAGTGTGTACTTAGCAGTAACATGAGGTGCTTCCAGGAAGTCGAAAGGAAGATAGCAATGACCAAGGAAGCTTTTAATAGAAAAAGAAGCATTTTCTACGGATCTCTGGAAAAAGAACTAAGGAAGAGACTAGTGAAATGCTTTTTATGGAGTGTGGCATTGTATGGGGATGAAAAATGGACATTCCGATGAAGTGAAGAGAAGCGAATAGAAGAATGGAACGTGTGAAGTGGCAGACAGAATAAGAAATGAAGCTGTGTTGGAAAGAGTGGGTGAAGAATGAATGATGCTGAAACTGATCAGAAAGAGGAAAAGTAATTGGTTGGATCACTGGCTGAGAAGAAACTGTCTACTGAAGGATGCACTGGAAGGAATGGTGAACGAGATAAGAGTTCGGGATAGAAGAAGATATCAGATGATAGGCGACATTAAGATATATGGATCACATGTGGAGACTAAGAGAGAGGCAGAAAATAGAAAAGATTGGAGGATGCTGGGTTTGCAGAGAAAGACCTGCCCTTAGGTAGAAACTTGTGTGTATGTATGTATGTATGTATGTATGTATGTATGTATGTATGTATGTATGTATGTATGTATGTATGTATGTATGTATGTATGTATTTTATTTCAGTTTGTTATTTAACGAACTACAGTGAAGAACTTCAAGAAATGGGAGTGAAATAATTTTATAGTGTTAGTAATTATACGTTCCCGAAAAGACTAAGTATATGATTATGTCTCGTGACCAGAATATTGTACGAAATGGAAATATAAAAATTGGAGATTTATCTTTCGAAGAGGTGGAAAAATTCAAATATCTTGGAGCAACAGTAACAAATATAAATGACACTCGGGAGGAAATTAAAAGCAGAAGAAATATGGGAAATGCGTGTTATTATTCGGTTGAGAAGCTTTTGTCATCTAGTCTTCTGTCAAAAAATCTGAAAGTTAGAATTTATAAAACAGTTATATTACCGGTTGTTCTGTATGGTTGTGAAACTTGAACTCTCACTTTGAGAGAGGAACAGAGATTAAGGGTGTTTGAGAATAAGGTTCTTAGGAAACTATTTGGGGCTAAGAGGGATGAAGTTACAGGAGAATGGAGAAAGTTATACAACGCAGAGCTGCAAGCATTGTATTCTTCACCTGACATAATTAGGAACATAAAATCCAGACGTTTGAGATGGGCAGGACATGTAGCACGTATGGGCGAATCCAGAAATACATATAGAGTGTTAGTTGGGAAGCCGGAGGGAAAAAGACTTTTGGGGAGGCCGAGACGAAGGTGGGAAGATAATACCCATATTAAAATGGATCTGAGGGAGGTGGGATATGATGCTAGAGACTGGATTAATCTTGCTCAGGATAGGGACCAATGGCGGGCTTATGTGAGGGCGGCAATGAACCTCCGGGTTCCTTAAAAGCCAGTAAGTAAGTGATTATACGTGGAATGCATATTTTCCTTATAATATGAGTTATGTGACAATCAGTTTCGTCTCAAGCGCGTGTTCTGAAGCAAGAAGACAAACCGCAGAAAGGATGAGAAAGTGTGGGTTGAAGTTTTATTACTCTCGGCGGCTCACTGCTGGGATCAGCTGTATGACAAATTCGATGCGACACCGTCGACAAGCAGCCTGCGCTTTGTAATCTGGCCGGTTGTTCTGGGAAGATGTGCCTTTTCGAATCAGCCCAAGTCCAGAGAAGCCCACACTTCATTGTGCAAGCTATTAACCTTTGAAACAATGAAAACTGTTATAACGCCACCGCGTGAGTCACTACGGCTCATTACTTGCAGAGACGTTCGTTACTTCCAGACGTCCGCTGCTTACAGTCTAGTGTAACTTCCTAGCTAAATCGTAGCAAATCAAATGAGTGAAAAGATATAATCATCGACTTACAGGCTCCATTAGCTCATAGTTTGCTTCTTTTAGGCCCGATTGTATAAACCATTTAATCTTACATCAGAGGTTAAATTGATCCTTGTTTCAGCTGAACTTGGAATTTTGTGTTGTCTAATCTGAGATTAATTTGTCTCAAACTAAAGTCAACTTTGACTGAAGAAATTTCTCCGATTAAGTTAGATCATCCAAGTTTAGTTATTTCTTTTCTGTTTGAAATATACGAGTGACAGATTGTACAAATAAAATATCCATTATTATTAATATTAATAGATATGTTAGGTACATTCATATAATATATTTCTTTCAATTTCTTGCCTTAATACACAAACGTTCTTATATTTTATAAGCTCTATCTTGTTCAGCAGTATCAAATAACATAACCTATAATTATATTATGTTTATAACAACCATTAATTATTAATGGATATGATAGGTACATTCATAAATGTTCAATTAACTGTATTACTAAACGAAAATTGTCGTTTTATAAATCTTTATTATGTTTAGCAGTATCAAACACCATAACATGATAACAACTTGGAGAACAGTCAACCTTCTTCTATTGTCCGCCATTATTTACATTGCAAAAAAAACAGTGTCTCCAACAGAGTGTAATACGGAAAGTCTCCAAAAAGTAGTTGTAAAGTCGCTAGATTTCTCATTATCAACAAGGAAAGATTAAATTTTGTCACTATGGGGTGCTAAAAAGATCACTAAATCCCTATTTAAGCAATATAAAAGTTAAAAGAAATTGTTGTTGAAAAAGAGTTAAAGTCGCTAGATTGGCAACACTGAACAAACCTGTATAACATGGTCCGCGAATCACGTATTTCACCTGTTTATACGATGTTGCCAAATCCTTTTCAATTGAACTTAGATTGCAGAAAAGTTTTATACAATAGAAGAAGTGTCTGAACTCGGTTCACTTTTCGATCTTCGATCAAAGTTGATCTTTAGTCAGGGAGTTTTATACAATTGGGTCTTAGAGCAGCGTTTCTCAAACTATGGTCCGCGGACCACCTGTGGTCCTCGAGGTCTCCCCTTGTGGTCTTTCAAAAAAGACAGAAGAAAAAATAAAATTCAAACGAATTGCGTATCTCACTATAGCTGAAAATCTCAGAGCTTCCAAATGACACATGGCAATTGCCTTTCACTTTTTCTCCCAGTAGTGACATTTAATGAAATTTATTACTCTACCTGTCTGCCGACTTCCCACTCTACTCTCAACAACAAAAGAGGAATTTCAAGCACAATGAACGTGGTGTTTCTCGCCATCTTTTCCCTGCACATCTGTGGCCTGTAACTCAGCCAGGGACCACCCGAATTCATAATAGAGGACCAAAGTACCGAACCTTTTCATGTATTTATGACTTTTTTAATAGTTTTACCGGCACATTGAAATGGTCACGTACTGTACGTCGTACACCAATAATATAACTCTGAGGTCACAATTTGAAACTTATTTTCCAAATAAATATGACGAATTTTCATGGATTCGTGATTCCTTTCATTGCGATATTGAAAATAATAAACTTTTATGCTCGACCATGTCGAAATGTAGTAATTATACACCTGGTAGCAGCCCTTTAATGGACCTCATTAAAGTACACCTATTCATTAAAGTTCAGGTTTTACACCAATCAGAAAGCACCATTGTAGCAATATGAGAGCGCACAAATCGATTATTCTCGGATATGTAATCGAAAGACAACTAGCGAAACGTCACGGAGACTGGAAATCCAATACTGTCGCAGAAGGTTATGTTCTGTTACTATAATAATTAGCGTTAATTGTAAATAATATTCAAATAAATTCAATTTGTCATTTCGTTTTTCAATGTCAAAATCAATTTCCAGGTTATATCAAGATTAATGTTCATTTTAATCTCTAGATTATATCAAGGTCAATGACATTTGTTCCTCGGAAAAAAATCAATACATTCGCGTCTGCGCACATCTCACAATTTACGAGATAGTGCACAAGGTCACTTCCGCTCCCCAGTCACATAAGAATGATATGGATACTTATGAATAATTTCAAGTTAGAAATATGGTCGAGCATAAAAAGTCGTATGAAACTTGCCTATAATGATAATTAAGACGCGAGTATGTTTTTGAAACGAGCGCAAGCGAGTTTCATAATTTTCATACGAGCGTCTTAATTACTACCATTATAGGCTCGCTTGCATAATGTACTATTATAGAGTGAAAGAGAACAGTTAATTGAAGTCTCGAATGAAACCGGACTTAAAATGAAATTCGAAGCGGAAGTATGGTTAATTTCTGGACCTCATCACAAGAGAAAAGAGAATATAGTGAACTGTAAATGGTGCTTTAGAAATTATAATTCAGTTTGCTTCTACGTATCTGTGTGAGAATGAGTTTTCATCAGTAACT
This sequence comes from Periplaneta americana, assembly GCF_040183065.1. Classification (NCBI taxonomy): domain Eukaryota; kingdom Metazoa; phylum Arthropoda; class Insecta; order Blattodea; family Blattidae; genus Periplaneta; species Periplaneta americana. Next base: position 153,756,277 of record NC_091121.1, read on the forward strand.
CTAATAAAAACAAAATACCGAAATCGACTTGATGTATGTGACGATCTCCGACTTAAGCTTGCCAGCATACATTCAAGTATAGAACAACTGTGGAAGAATCTCATTAATGTGAGTACCAACATTTATTTATTCTTTTTTAATTAATTAAAGATTATCTAAACCCTAATAATTTGAATTATTAAAAAAAACGAAAATGAATTTTCTTCTATTTACACTAACTTAAATAGTTAATACTAATATAAAATTAATTCAAATAAATTAATTTTAATTAATTGATTCTATTTTAAAATAAGAGTATTAAAATATGCTACAAAAATGATAAATTTGCTTTCGAAGGGAACAAGAGCAAGGTGGTCCGCGAAACTATTCTTACTTTAAAAAGTGGTCCCCACTTCAAAAAAGTTTGAGGAACGCTGTTTTAGAGAATATAAACACATCACTATCACGCTTGTCTGCATGAATGGCATATCGATGGCTAAGAAGTGATACCTCGTACAGTAGCGCGTACCGAAATAATGAGTGTTGCCAACACGGTGGTTTTCCCACTAAATCTAGTTTTTTTCTCTCTCTGTCAGTGCGGAAAAATTATTGAACGGTGGACAGTGGGAAATAAATATATATATATATATATATATATATATATATATATATATATATATATATATTTTCGCGCTCAGGTCAGTGGAAATTTGTTTTTCCCTTAAACACCCATAACTCGACTTTGTCCTGTGTTAGCATTCCTCTTGTCTGAAGGGAAAATCTCGAATCATACACAACACGTGGAGGCACCACACCATATTTTAACAATGGTTTTTGGTGTCAAGTTTTTCAGCAGTCTAAAAAGATGCTTCAGACATGAACCCATTCAAAGAATTAGCCGAATACGCACTATCTATGCTGTCTCTTCCCTGGTCACATATAGAAGTAGAAAAAGGCTACTTACACAGATGAATATAATTAAAACCAAAATTAGAAATAGAATGCGGGCAAAGGTATCACTGTCAATTTTGACACTTAAGGCTGTACTGAGACGGCGTGATAAATGATGTCATGATTTTGAATTGCCTGAACACACTGTTAAAAAAATCGGAACAATGGAAACATACAAACCAGAAATTGCAGGTGCTTCAACTTCCACAACTACGGCTGAAATTTAAGACGAAGAAGAAGAAGATAATGAATCTCTTCTTTTGTAGTTTCGGTAAGTGTTTAATCATTATTTATAACCTATTATTACTATTTTTTAAAATATGTAATATACATCTAAAAATCCAGTGGGTTTTATGCTATATTTAGCGAGTTATTTTAAGGGTTTACTGTATTTCTGCAAACTGGGGTTGGCAACGCTGGAACTAATTGATGTCCAGTCCTGCTCGGAGTATCGAGTCGTTCGGATTTTCGAACATAAAGCAAGAACGACATACAAAATAATTTCAATTACATGGCTACTGTATTAACTTTGAAGATTTCAATAGTCTACATACTGTACTACTATCATCACTAGACAGATTAAAAAAAGTCTTTGATCTTTTTTTTGAATTTTTACTGAGTTTCGTTTCTTTGCAGCCAAGTCTCTAACTTGTCGTAGACAAGGAAGCTGTGTTACCGTACACTCAGGCATTTTATCCAGCCAATTTATAGCAGTATCTAAAACACTGAAAACTTTAGCGTGAGTAGGCTTAGGGATTTCTTCATCCTGGTTTTCAGCTACGTCGATCCAAGCGTTCCGGTATTACGTCATAGTGAATAAGTCATTGTTTTCATGGGCACGCGTGCCATTATAAGCCAATTATGAACGATATTCGATGTAGTAACAACCTGTTTATAATGCTAGGATGGCATAAAATATATTTGCAGCATATATAGTTTGTATTACGCATGAGGCACTGTCCACATGGACATAGTTTTACTACTTTCCCCTTAATGATCTAGTGTCACAATACTTTTAGTTAAATCACAAGTTACTAATTACTTAGAAATCACAAATGTATTTAAATATTTTTATTACTTTTAAATAATACTGACTTTAGTACAGAGCTAAATAACATTAGAAATGATCGAATTCACGAATAATTATGCGATTTACGCGAAATTAATTGCATGCTTGTACGTAAATCTCACAATTCACTTATGAAACCAGATAAATTCTGTGGATATTGGAAACCTTTTTGTGCGTAATCCAGGAAATAGTTAATTTTTTTTTATTTTTCTGCGAAAAAAAAATATATTTCGTTTATTTATGTATTTTGAATAATACTGTAATTAAAAATAAACTATAGTTTAGACTGATATATTTGCAATAGGCCTATTAAAGAACTAAATTTTTATAAAAACGTAATATGGGAAAATAGACATCACCATCACACCGATTTTCTTATACTTTCTAATAGTTTACCATTTACCAAAGTGACAAGAATAACTACTACGAACTGAAAGAGTGAGGGTTCGATACTAATCTCAAATAACAGAGTAAACAACCAATGAAGCAAAGGTCAATGCTCAACACCAGTGGTCTAATGTTTTCATGTCACGTTATAGAGTAATTAATCTACACCTCCTACGCAGTCATGAACGCGTGAAATGCATTAGTAGAGCATTTCGTTTGACAACTGTAAACTTCGCGGAAGTCAAACTTAAGTATTTACTTTATGTGCAAGATATATGGGACAATGTCATTTCAATGTATGATATACTTTCTAGTACAACAGAATTTTATTGTCATGCTGTTTTTATTGTCTCTGATGTAGGGTAAAGATTGGTAATATTGTGATATGAGTAATATATATTTTTTTTATTTTAGTAGGTTATTTTACGACGCTTTATCAACATCTTAGGTTATTTAGCGTCTGAATGAGATGAAGATGATAATGCCGGTAAAATGAGTCCGGGGTCCAACACCGAAAGTTACCCAGCATTTGCTCACATTGGGTTGAGGGAAAACCCCCGGAAAAAACCTCAACCAGGTAACTTTCCCCAACCGGGAATCGAATTGTAATTATAACTGCAATTGTATACTAATATTGCAGTTGTAATCCCCTGGTAGAGGGGAAGAGAAGGCCTGATGGCCTTATCCCTATAAGGTTAAATAAATAAATAACTAAATAAATAAATAAATAAATAAATAAAAGAGAACCTGGGCTACCTGCTTTCGCGGCAAGACGCGCTAGCCGTTACTGCACAGCTGTGGACAGTAATATTGTGATAGTTGGTTTGAGAATTCATTACAAGTTTACCAAGCAAGAGGAAGATTGGGTTTTTGCATCAACATATTAAGAAAATGTTCGTGGACAAGTTTCTGCACAAAACTGGTTCTTTTCTCGCTCAGTAAAATTGTAATAAATACTCAAAAAGAAGTATCACAATATTACGCATATCACAATATTACTAACTTTTATCCTATATTCAGAAAATGTTGTGTAGGGTATAAATTTACGATTCCCTTTTCTTTACACAGATTAAACTTTTAAGAAAGGACTAAAATAGAAAATTATCTGATCCATTCACTGTAATATCCAGTTTAACTCTGAAACATCAAAAGTACGTATCATACAATATTGCAGCTTTAAATTATACTGATAGAGGAGAAAAAAATGTGACGTTAGCTTACAGAATAGTGTGATAGGTTTGAAAAATATGTTCTGTGTGATGAATGCAGATGCACAGATTGACGAGAAATCCATACAGAATTCTGATATGAAACCTTGAAAGCAAAGACCAACAGAGAAATCAAAACGCAAGTGGAAGGATGACATTAAAATGGATGAGAAAAAGCGTGGATTTGATGGAGTGTGCTCGGCAAATACGATTCTGAGCCGACTTAATGTTAAGATTATGTGAAGACTGTACTTTCAGGTTTTATAAAATAGTGAACACTAGTGTTACAATAATATTGTGTTCAACTAGTACCACCGCACTCTATCCAACATTTGTAATTATAATAATATATTTAATTCAAAATTCGTTTGACAAAATTATTACGTTAACGTCAGGAGCATAAAATTATCCTTCTGACTTTTTCTCCTTGCTAGAGAATAGTGATGCCATCATTTCCCTGCAATTCTTGACTAGTAATATGATCACTGAATGTATTTTGTAATGTGATTATTGTTGTGATTATTATAATTATTATTATGTTTAACAAGTACTTAAGATTCTTTAACTTTTTGCTACTTATTTTTTGTACATAGTTATGTGATAGCTAAGAACATTAAGTAAAGGAATTGAAATAATTTTGAACTAAATATAAATGTAATGTATATGCAATGTCACATTGTTCCTCTTTGTGTGGCTTATAATATGTAAGAAGTATCATATTTGTATTATATATACAGAAACATTTACTATTGTTGAACTAGGTGAGTCTCAATCAGATTATTCAACATTGTAAGGGAACATTATTTTATTAACTATTGTCTACTTGAAATGTTTTTGTTAATGCTATAGTTGCATATAGTTTTCTGTTGTAATAAAAAAATTGCAAAAAAATCCGAGGTAAATCTGTCTCCCAGGATCCTAAAATATGGTGGTGGTGGTGGCTCTCCCTACGAAAATGAACGAGAACGACTCTTTCAGATAATATAGGACGAACACAAAAAAAAAAAAACACTGGCCTTCTATGCCCGAGGTTGCGGGTTCGATCCCGGGCCAAGTGTGCTTAAATGCGACAGGCTCATGTCAGCAGATTTACTGGTATGTAAAAGAACTCCTGCGGGACAAAATTCCGGCACACCGGCGACGCTGATATAACCTTGGCAGTTGCAAGCGTCGTTAAATAAAACATAATATTTTTTTTTCGAACGCTACTGGCAAGAAAATAATGTTTAAATTTTCCCTATAGCCTCTCGGACATGGGAAGGTTTTGTGATGCATAGTATAGATAACACAGACTCAAGGGACGTCAAGTTGAAGCATTAGTAAACAACTGACTTCCATCCAGTGCAATTCAGTTTACTTTGTGGCAATGCAGTACACATTATAAAAACGAATCTCCATTTATGAACTATATTACGAAAAAATTGTATAAAAAATGTCGTGCGAGATTTCCACGGAAATATACTTGGGATCACCAATAATCTCATTCAACAATTCAGGATTTTGTGAAAAGATGTGAGACAAACTTGCTCTTTTTAAAATAAGAAACGAAGGTGCATAAATCGCGTTATAATGAAGAAAACTTCAGTAACATCGGCTATACGCTAGAACAGTATCCTGCGAAATCGTTAGCAAAGTCAGCTTAAATGACCAGTACATCAAAGACTGGACGGCGGTGACATTTTTAAAATTAAAGGTTTAGAAGAGAACTGTAATTCATAAATTGTCATTCATAAATTGAAACTGTCCAGATGCCTAGCGTTAAAATCATCAATCGATACAGATGAAATCCAGCGTGTATCCAGACGTTTTTTCAAAAGGTTTGAAATATGCATTACAGAGATGATCGACATTTCCAGAGCTTATTAAAGGTAAGTCAATAAATTACATCTGTAATGTAATGTGCAAGTCGCGAGATTTTATTGTCGAAAGCTGATGCGCTGAATCACGGCTAACCGTAAGCGGGCTGTTATTTGCTCATGTCACCATAAAACATATTTCCAGGCGTATGAATATCTGGAATGCAATGTAACTGACGAAGAGAAGAGTATGACCAACAAAATCCACTTCTGCACAATGTTCAGTACGATTACAATAATTCTGAAAATTTTAGCAGCTATACCAACAAAACGACCAAAATATCGGACCCTGAAGAAAAAAAAAGTTCCTGAAATATACAGGGTGTATCTAAATTGGTGTCAAATATTTCGGGAACGTGTTCCTAACATCAAAACAATTAAAAAAGTTAATTAGAACATGGGTCTGAAAACCATTCGTTAGGCAGTTATTAAAGGATTTGTCCCTTCATTGACCGCTGATTGTTTGGTGGTTTTTTGTTTGTTTGTATTTTGTAGAGCAAAGAAATCAGAAGAAAATGTATTCTGTGAGTGAACAGAACGAAATGATTTGCATCATTTAATTGAAGATGTGCTTCTGGACGTCATCCAACGAATGTGTTTTAACACGATGCTGCTCCAGCTCATTTCAGTCTGATAGTTCGTAATATTTTTAATGATCGATTTCCCCAAAGATGTATTGGTCGAAGGGGATTCATTACATGGCCTGCTCGATCGCCTGATTTGAATCCAATGGATTTCTTCGTCTGGGAACATTTAAAGTCCCTGGTTTATGCGACTCCTTTACTTAATGTTGATATTCTGAGAGCGTATCCAAACTGGATTTCACGAAATACGAAACACTCCAGGAATTTTCAACAGAGTACACCAGAGCATGTGATTGTTTGGTGGTTTTTTGTTAGTTTGTATTTTGTTGAGCAAAGAAATCAAAAGAAAATGTATTCTGTGAGTGAACAGAACGAAATGATTTGCATCATTTAATTGAAGATGTGCTTCTGGACGTCATCCAACGAATGTGTTTTAACACGATGCTGCTCCAGCTCATTTCAGTCTGATAGTTCGTAATATTTTTAATGATCGATTTCCCCAAAGATGTATTGGTCGAAGGGGATTCATTACATGGCCTGCTCGATCGCCTGATTTGAATCCAATGGATTTCTTCGTCTGGGGACATTTGAAGTCCCTGGTTTATGCGACTCCTGTACTTAATGTTGATATTCTCAGAGCGTATCCAAACTGGATTTCACGAAATACGAAACACTCCAGGAATTTTCAACAGAGTAAACCAGAGCATGTGACGCAGGTGTAGGGGACACATCGAAGGAGAAGGAAGCCACTTCGAGCAATTTTTGTAACATTAAATTTTATCTTGTAACTCTGAAATAAATTATTTTGAGACCAATGTTCATATGAACTTTTTGTAATGTTTTGGTGTTAGGAACACGTCCCCGAAATATTTGACACCAATTCAGATACACCCTGTATACTGTATGTTAGACACCTCATTATTTTGGACATGTTTTCTTAGAATCAGACAAATTTCTATTTTTTACATGTTCAATATATCCTCTATGTTGGACAACATTCTAAGTTTCTTACTCCTTTAATCAAAGGACATAGGTAGGATTAGTGATTCCTAGATAATAAGCTGTACTGTAAATCCAGGAAATGCATTACGACCCTGCCTCACTCCACCGTCGAAGGGTTGACATTCTGTTTTCAAGCACTCTACTCTACTCTACTCTACTGGTATTTCTAATCCTCCACCGTCAAAGGGTTGCCTTTCGTTCTCAGAAACATTTCCATTATGACAGATAGCATCCAAACAAAGGGAAATGAAACTGTCTTCTTTTATTAAAAGGGACGGACATTATGTCCAGAGCATAAAAGAAGGTAAGATTTCGATGGCTTTCAAACTCCATCACCCCAATCCCAGTTTCAATTAAGTGACCCGGGAAATTCCAAGGCTGAGTACACAGTCACACCATAACAGCGTTTATCTGTTTATAGTGTTCCAATAGTGAATGCACTGTATAAAAATGTCGACGCGTAAAGTGTTTTCTTTGGAAGATAAGGCGAATATTATAAGTGACACTGAGCGTGGTCTTTCACAAGCGGACGTGAGTCGACAGCATAGTTTAAGTAAATCAACTGCGAGTAAGAATATACAGTGTAATCCATTCCATAGAAATGATATATTTTGTTTTCTTGTTCACAATATTATTCATTTTTGTCATTTAGGGGAGACAAATTTCGGATTTAGTGAACCTCGGATATAGTGAACGAAATATGCAAGTCCGCAGAGGTTCACTATATCCGGAGTTGACTGTATATAGTGATAAGGCATTATTTTTCATAACAATAAACTTTATGGTGCGAAATTATTTCAGTAGGCCTGCAGTCTATGTAGAAGCTTTTACATGTGAGAGTCACTTTGTGCAGATTGTATAGTGCCTCAATATGAGTAAGCGTAAGTTGGTGGAATTAACCATTGAAAGGAAAAAATAAGTTATTGATCATTTGCATTATGGTGTTAGTTTCAGGAAAATTGCAGAGAAGTTCTGTAATTTCTAAATCAACAATTTCAAACATTAGCAATAATAGGACCTCGATATTATGCATGGGAATGAAATTGTAGTGGGGAAAGAAAAAGAGTTCGCAAAACTGTTAATGACGAACTAAATGACGCAGTACTTGAATACTGTAGTTCCTTAACATTATGTACATAAACTTAATAATTAAAACTGACATATTCACAAATGTGATTATACACAATAAATATAAATACAATTTAATAACGAATTTTCTATCATATAACTATTCAATTTATGTTGGTTTAATTACACTTACTTCTGGTTTTAGTGCAAGTTTTCAACCTATCGCATTTATTTTAAACATTCAAATTTCTTTACTTGCTAAATTTGAAATTCTCTTTTTAACTCTACACTTAACATTATGTACAGTAATTCCCTTTCCATCATATTAAAAAAATCTACTTCCCTCTACCTTGGCCATACAGTTAGGTTAGACAACTTTTTATTGAATCATGCGTTTCCAACTATCCAGGTTAGAGAGGTTTCACTGTAATAAGAAATTAATAGATCAGAAACTAACTGGATGTCCAAATTTTACAGAATAAGGACCGTAGCTACTACAGTAAAAAATTCTGTGTAAAAACGCGTTTTGCATAATGTTGTTAAACACAACAAAATACCTATGAAAAACTACGAGTCTAGACTTGATGGTGGGAGAAAACTAGACCAAGGGTTAGATTTGGAGCTGACAGACAATTTAATCTTGGAAAAATAAAAAGAACAAAAATAATAATTTAAAGTGATATGTATGTTTAGTCAGCAGTTCAAAGCTGGTTGGAACCTCATAAGTGATACCAGTAACGCATAATTCATGACGAAACTAAGCCAGGAAATAATGGGGTAGGGTGGCCAGTTCCTTCCCCCTCCATTGCATACATCAGGGCTGGGCACCAAGAGCGAATTCTACTCTCTCACGGGGAGCTTAATGACTTCTCTTCAACCCCATTCTTCCTCGTCGAATACCGCGCAGCGTTGATGCTGTCACGGATGAATATTAAGCGTCTCCGTTTAGAGTTTGGATTCGCTCTCGGTGCCCAGCCCTGGCATACATCGATGACTAGTAACATAGTTGACTAAAGTAACAGGTATAGCACAATCTGTACGAATTCTAGGTATTATTGAAATTTACTTATATACTTAAGCCTATATTTCCTCATGCTGACTTAACAGGGATAGTTCAATCCGATATCTCTGGAATTCATGAACATGCCATATCACTTCTGACGACGTTTTCTTGGCAAATCTCAATGTGTGTAAACATTGTGAAGATAAAGTTCAGTCGACTTGGAAAAGAACCAGAGATAGCATTCAGATATTTCGATATAATTACGCAAGTATCATCCTGCTAAAATGTCTCTGTCCTCGAATATGCTCGTAAATGACTAACGTTATATGATGAATTTATTATTATAACAAATACAGAGAAATTATGCCCAAAACTAATTCTCATCAGAATGTAGATATCGTAGCTTTTAATATTCTTCCTCCTGAGACACAACAAACTGACAGAAAAAATAAAGACGGAGTACAACAAAATATCTCTTAGTTTCACCTCTTCAGTTCCATATGGATGTGCACACTTAAAAGATTTTCCTGATAGGCCTATCTATATAGGATACATTATTCTCAAACTAGCTCGTAATGTTGAGTAAGATAAATTTGACATTACTCTTCAAAATCTATGTTATCAACATAAAATATTTAATAATGACTTCCTAAGGCAAGCAAAGTGAATATGTTAGCAGAAAATCCACGAACTATTAGCGAAAACACTGGAATTGTACTTGAAGCAAGTAAGGAGATAGGTTTGCAAGTAAATCCCGAAAAGAAAAAAAAAAATGTTATGTTTTATTTAACGACGCTCGCAACTGCAGAGGTTATATCAGCGTCGCCGGATGTGCCGGAATTTTGTCCCGCAGGAGTTCTTTTACATGCCAGTAAATCTACTGACATGAGCCTGTCGCATTTAAGCACACTTCAATGCCATCGACCTGGCCCGGGATCGAACCCGCAACCTTGGGCACAGAAGGCCAGCGCTATACCAACTTGCCAACCAGGTCGACTTCCCGAAAAGAAAAAGTATATGATTATGTCTTGTGACCAGAACATAGTACGAAATGGAAATATTAAAATTGGAAATTTATCATTTGAAAAGGCGGAAAAGTTCAAATACATTGGAGTAACAGTAACAAATATAAATGGCACTCGGGAGGAAATTAAACGCTGAATAAATATGGGAAATGCGTGTTATTATTCGGTTGAGAAGCTTTTGTTATCCAGTCTGCTCTCAAAAAAGCTGAAAGTTATAATTTATAAAAACAGTTATATTACCGGTTGTTCTGTATGGTTGTGATACTTGGAATCTCACTTTGAGAGAGGAAAAGATGCTAAGGGTATCCGAGGATAAGGTGATTAATAAAATATTTGGGGCTAAGAGGGATGAAGTCACAGGAGAATAGAGAAAGTTACACAACACAGAACTGCACGCATTGTATTCTTCACTTGATATAATTAGGAATATTAAATCCAGATGTATGAGATGGGCAGGGCATGTAGCACGTATGGGCGAATCCAGACCGGAGGCCGGAGGGAAAAAGACCGGAGGAGAGGCCGAGATGTAGATGGGAGGATAATATTAAAATGGATTTGAGGGAGGTGGGATATGATGGTAGGGACTGGATTAATCTTGCTCAGAATAGGGACCGATGGAGGGCTTATGCGAGGGCGGCAATGAACCTTCGAGTTTCCTAAAAGCTATTTGTAAGTAAGTAAGTAAGTAAGTACCGTAAGAAATTATATTACACTATGTCGGTCAGTTTGGTAAGGTCAGGTGGGATTATACCTGTACGAAGTCAACCCAGGGGAGTTTTAGCCCAATTATTATAGTACTTGCTTACATATATATTTTATGTAATATTGGAAACAAAGTCTTTATTTTGTATTCTTTGAAACACACTACATCACTGCGTTATTATTACATTTATTTTTATGCATTCACATGCAGGATTATTACGATATTTTAAATTAATGTATCCATAATAATTGTTTTTACTTCTCTAGAGAACTTTTGTTCAGCATAATATTAGCACAATCTAGTATATACAGTCACGAAGCTTGAGTTGTGAGGGTGCTACGAACAACAGACTGTGCAGGTACTATTTCACATTGTCTGTGATGAGGCGATAGTAGCTATCCTACTGGTTAGCAACTATCTATGGATGCATATTCCCTCCGTATTGAGCTTCGTGACTGTAAGCCTACTAGATTGTGATATTAATTTAGTTAATTTCTTGTATTTGCCTATATTCTGTGGCGATTTGTACATGCAGTTTGAGGGAACACTTAGGCATGACCTCAATAATAAATCCATTTTATTCTTGAGATTTTAATATCCTGTTCCAATTTTATATAAAGTCGGACGAAGTCTCCGTAATTACTAGTTACTAACTCGTCGTCAAATATTTTTCTATACGTATTCTATGAATTCACAAAATTTTGTCTATAAAAGTTCCTTATAAATTAATTCACACGCTTTATGTGTATCTGTAACGAAGATAATGACAGAGTACATATTTCCTTCACGTAATTTCTGTAAGCACATAATGCTTTCCTTGTTATATTAAAGAGAATTTCCAAAAATCAAATCCAAAGATGCGAGTTAAGCATATAGATGCGTTGAAGATGCGGAATTGTTCGTAAAAAATTAGCGGATTTTAGGACATTATTGAATTAAAGAGAATAATATTGTTATAAATAATAAGATAACCATTTAAACTATTAGCCTACCAAGTAATAGGCCTATTGGCCTGTTACGACACCCTTTCATCTGTTGCAGAGTCGACCTAGACACATTCCTCCTCGAGCTATGTAGCCAAGTATGTTTCTTCGCATTCTGGAACGTTCAAAACTGTTTGCAAATTGGATCTAATATGAGTAATGACGTACGTATTTAGAAATTGTGTAATATGATAGTAATTAATTAGATCAGCAACTCAAGTACTTCGGTTTATAATACGAACTTCTTCCTTTGATGCATTCAAACTCTTGGAAAAATTCATCCACTTAACATACAAATGAAAACAGTTACGATTTGCTTTTTCATGTACACTACTTGGCGAAGGTGACGTAATGAACATTTTTTTTGTTAACATCATCATGCTCCTTGCCAGCATCCTTCTGTTATCATTTATGACCTGCAGCAGACGTCATGTAACAGTTTTATTTAGGCTACGATCATCTACTTGCAGAACACAGACCGAAATAGTAACAAAACAAGACAAATGTACAGACGTGTACAGAGTACAGACACACACACTCATACATTGCTCTCTTTTCTCAAGGATTCTACTTCAAGAACGTATTTCCTTAACATGTATCTCTTAATGACGCTTCCTGCTAATTATAATTCAATGGTGAGACTTGTATAAATCACATTAGCGTATAATTGTCTCAAACAAGTAAGTTTCCTTCCACAGCTCGAGTGCCAGGGATCAAGGTTGAGTTCGTCTCAGAATTTGCAAGTCTGTTCTTGTGAACGATACTATTGTATAGACATACACAAAAGAATGTTTAAACCATTTCAAAAATTGTAGTAGGCCTAAAAAAGACAACATCCCCGTAAAAGCCATAATTATAGCCCTTGCCAGAATGTCTCAGTCTTTCTGTCTTCATCTTATGTTCGGTCTTTCAAATTATCTTCAATTATAATTCCAAACAATATTTGCATAGATTTATCATTTCAACATAGTCAAAGTATGATCTACTCAGTTGTTCTTTGCTGACATCGCAGGTATTATATGGGACTCACATCACTGGTCTTGTGAAGACTGAAAAAGGAATGTAACAACTGTTACTCACTCCGAAGCTACTTGAAACTACGCCCCTATTCGCCAGTTTCCGAGCTGATAACGTCCTTAGTACAAGCTTCAAAAGAACGTTAACGAATCACTGTACAGTAGAGCGTCTCGTTTAGGCACAATGAAAACGTAAACAAAGTGCAGGTAATGTGTGGGGGAGGACGAGCCGTACGATAAACACGAGGGATGCACAAGGTTTTATTTACAACATTTATGACGGAGCATTAATTGAAATTATATTCTTTTCCAAAAACACACAAAACAAAAGAACACAAATTTCATATTTTTAACAAACAAGCAATTTATTGTAAAGTTGAAATAATTCAATGTAACAAATAAAATTTTGCTACTTATATGATGTTGCTTTCAAGCAGCATTTTTTACGGTCGTGAATTTCATTCTCTGTAGGACTAACATAATATCACAGTCTTCTGTGGCCGAATTAACAAAACTACAGTACTGTAATTATGTTTAGGCAATAGTGTTATCACTTCAGACCAATATAGACCATTTTTTCTATTCATGTTGCATGTTTGACCATTGAAAGAGAGGACAATATAACCAGCGTATTGATAACTATACAGTATGGACACTTCGCGTCGGTACCTTTGATGTAGTAGGGCTGATTTAAATGACCTTCAAACCAGTTTGAGCGTGAGATTCTGCTTTCTCCTAGGAGTTGTCACTGACATCACACCAGCTAGCAGTCGACACAGCGGAAATATAACACATACAATTAATACATCTAGGTACATTATGAACTCAAATAAAATAAATTGGACGGATGATATAATAAATCCGTCATTAACTGTAATGTCTAGACTCTAGAGTTCCTTTAAAATGAGAGTTGAGACGTTGACTCCAACAACAATTAAAATATGTAATGATCTGATAGCACTAATTTCCTTAATTTTTTATACAAAATAAACTTTAATTTAATTCTGAAATTAAATTAAACAATTGAGTAAGGGACAAACTAGAAATTAGCAACAAAACTAAAGGATGCGAAAAACGGTCTATATTATATTGTATACAAATATTAAACGAATTTGATACATAATTTTATAATGTATTATATTATTTTATAATATAATTTATATCTAAAATATAAAAAAAAATATTATTACAACTAGTTTGTCACTGAGAAATAAGGAAAAGCTGTTAACTTAAATTTATATGAAGCAAAGCGTTACTGGATTATGCAATAAGGTAGGCGATGTTTGGATCCTGTGTCTCAACTCTATTCTCAATTATCATCTTAGCGTGTGCTCGATTACACTAACCTCTAGCGCTTGAAAGTGGAACTAAACGCCGGCGCACAGAGAAACGAAACACAGGAAAATTCGCTATAATTCCTAGTCGCTGGAGTAACCATGGTTATTTCCTTGGAGGTAAATGCGGCGGGCACGTAGTGCTGGCATCCCTACTGTCGTTAGTACAGACTGTGTAAGTGGAAACCTTAACCTCTCACCACCCTATGAGTCTCCATGGCCTGTGACGGGGTGATTTTAAAATAAAATTTCACAAAATTAAGACATATGAAGATAGTAGTGTTCATTATTATGTACAGTGAGGGACATAGTTGTTGAGTGGGCCAAAATGTTTCGAAATCTGTATCGCGGGTCATAAGACGCTATAGTTTTAATTCCTTCTCAACACAGATATGCCATATTTAAACAGAAAAGCGAAGCGAATAACTCGTAAATATAAGACCGAAAACTTTCGGCTCGGAGCATGTGCAACGTGGCAATCTTTGATATAGAAAAAACTCGAGTCGCTCAACTATTATGTCCTTCATTGTACAGTAGTGGCAAAAAACCGGACCGACCCTTGTAGCTGATTTCAGAGCCTTGTTCACTCCAGAGCATGACAGACTGGTAACTAAGACTTTCGTGGTTCGAATCCTGCCTTGGAAGGAAATTTTTTTTGTTCCTTATTCAAATTTATTCCTAATACTTCTCGATTGCAGCGATATTTTACTACTTAATTAACTTATTATTCCCAGAACATGAATTTTACCAGCTATCGAAAAGTATTGGGAATAATTTTGAATAAGGAACAAAAAAAGTTTCCTTCCCAGGCAGGATTCGAACCACGAAAGTCTTAGTTACCAGTCTATCGTGCTCTGGAGTGAACAAGGCTCTGAAATCAGCTGCAAGGGTCGGTCCGGTTTTTTTTTTTTGCCACTACTGAACATAACGGGGGGAAAAACTTTAAATTTCAAGATTTCACAGCGATGTATTTTTAAGACTATTTTGGATTTTTCAACCATATCTAGAGATTTAATTTCTCCGAAATTATTTGTGGGTTTCGATCTCGGGTCGTATCGTTAAAGATTCTGAGAACGTCAGAGAAATATCCAAAACCATCTTCACGATAAAAATTAGTCTTGACGATGCATATAAGCACTGATCGAGAGTTCGAGTTCCACGTATAAACAATGACGTTGGTTATTATTGTGATTATCTCGGTCCCACATCATAAGAACAGCGTATTCATCCAGTCAGTCTAGTGCGAAATTAAAGAACCTTACCAGAAACAAAGAGTAGTAGATGAAATAAATAGTCTCCAAAGAATGCGATCCCAAAAGCAGCAATGTACACGACAGGCAGGCGCACTCGCAATTTCTCCGTTCTCTCTGTAATTTATTGCAGCGTCCTCCCTAATCTCCAGCCACGATTTCTATTGTCATCCCTGCTAAATGATATTACCTGTAAACACACTTAATAACATGCTCGGGAAACAAAACAAGCGATGCCTTTGCAATTATGTCATATTCCAAGTTGAGATACCATCTCTGCGGCACATCGTTCTACAGATGCAACTGATCTTGCTGGTCAGGAACACGACTTTTGCAAAGAAAACACACTTCCTGGTCATTTCAATCCCGGAAATATTTCCGTAATAATCTGCTTTCAAGGATTTGGTTCACTTTAATAATCATGTCCATATATCTGCGGGAACCATGTATAAATAGCTAGGAGATCAGCACGGCACTCGATCAACGCGTGAGAACTAGGAAGACAAGTACGGTAGAGCGTCTCGTTTAGGCACAGTGCAAACGTAAACAAAGTGCAGGTAACGTGTGGGGGGAGGACGAGCCATACGATAAACATGAGGGATACACAAGAGTTTCGTTATAACATTTATGGCGGAGCATTAATTGAAATTATATACATCTTGATTACACAAATTTTAACACTGTATCACTTCGGAATATGTATGATAAGAACTTTCTTGTGTTAAATTTTAACGTACCTTGTTAACATGTTTCGACCTATTTTAGATCATCTTCAGAACTGGTCGTTGTTGGTCTTGGCGCCTCTTGTTTCCTGTGAGGGTGCGTTCGTAGTGTAGAGTCAAAGAGTGTATGTGTTTTGAAATTGAGTTGTGTGTTGAGAATATCGTTGGGGTGTTTTTTCGTGTGTCTGTATACAGGGTGTTTCAAAAATACGGGGCATAATTTCAGGTATGTATTTCCCACATGTAGACAACCAAAATAGTTCATTACAACATGTGTTCGGAAATGCTTCAATTCCGAGTTATGGCCTTCACAACATTGAAATTCACCGGAACGTTTTTCTTTCCGCAGGTCGTTGTCATTACAGAAGATCTTCAAAATGTCCACCTCCTGCTTGAATACAGACCTCACATCGATGTCTCATTGACCTGCGAACACGATCCCAAACTCCAGGAGTATTGCGTATGTCCTCAGAACATGCCACACATGAAGTGTATCTCTGCCAGCTCTTGATTTGAATACATGTCGCACAGTCTAACGCCTACACAACACTGAATGTAACCTTCGCCTCGGAATGAACTGTCACAGTGCCCTCTTAATGTCTCCTTTGACGGCAACGACCTGCGGAAAGAAAAACGTTCCGGTAAATTTCAATGTTGTGAAGGCCATAACTCGGAAATAAAGCATTTCCGGACACATGTTGTAATGAATTTTTTGATTGTCTACATGTGGGAAATACATACCTGAAATTATGCCCCGTATTTTTGAAACACCCTGTATATAGACACACGAAAAAACACCCCAACGATATTCTCAACACACAACTCAATTTCAAACACATACACTCTTTGACTCTACACTACGAACGCACCCTCACAGGAAACAAGAGTCAACCTGGTTGGCAAGTTGGTATAGCGCTGGCCTTCTATGCCCAAGGTTGCGGGTTCGATCCCGGGCAAGATCGATGACCAGATGGCATTTAAGTGTGCTTAAATGCGACAGGCTCATGTCAGTAGATTTACTGGCATGTAAAAGAACTCCTGCGGGACAAAATTCCGGCACATCCGGCGACGCTGATATAACCTCTGCAGTTGCGAGCGTCGTTAAATAAAACATAACATTTAACAGGAAACAAGAGGCGCCAAGACCAACAACGACCAGTTCCGAAGATGACCCAAAATAGGTCGAAACATGTTAACAAGGTACGTTAAAATTTAACACAAGGAAGTTCTTATCATACATATTCCGAGATGAAATTATATGTTCCAAAAACACACGAAACAAAAGAACACTAGTTGCATAACGTTATCATATACACATTTTAATAAACAAACAATTATTGTAACTTTGAAATAATTCAATATAACAAATCAAATTTGCTACTTATATGATGTTGCTTTCAAGCAGCATTTTGTACGGTCATGAATTTCATTCTCTGTATGACTAACATAATATCACCGTCTTCTCTGTTTGAATTAACAAAACTACAGTATATTGGTCTGAAGTGACAACACTATTTCATAAACGTAATTATCCCTTCTCAAAGTTCAGTTTATTCTGGCACTGTACTTGACCACTATGCTACTAAAAATTCTGCGAGCGAGCGCCATACAGCCAATCAACCTGATCGTCGACATTCGATTGACGTATGAGAATCTGATTAAGTTTAAGTTTGTTAAAATTTTATTTTATTAATTTTTATTTATTATTATTATTTAAGTATTTTACTGGAATTTTTTATTAAATTATTATATGTTTGTAATGTACTGATAGTACATAGCATGGTGCTCTAAAATTAATAACCGATACTATTTTTTCTCAAGTTCATTTGTTTATTCTACGTTCATTTTTTTACCGTCATCTCTGCTTCGGTAGCAAGCCTGTACTCATGCATATTCACTCTAAAAAATATCAGCAATCAAACGCTAACATCTCTCAACATGGAGCAGTTATTAATTATAACAATTGTATCATTTATTACAAATAAGAGCTGAAGGAAAAAGAGTTAATAAAATTATTAGACCTATAATGTTTAATGTTAATGTTTAATGTTAGAAACCTATACGCATGTATATTTGTGTAACCTCAAATGTTTAGTTTTCTTCTATAATTCATTTGTTTTATTCCTATCATCTCTGGTTCATTCAATTACGATAGAGAAAACATACATTCTGCTATTGATTAATAGCGGTTCATTATGTTGCTATAACCTGAAATGTTCAGTTGTTTTTAAATAAATTAAATAATTCAATTTCACATATCCGCGTTGTCCCCCTTGCAATAAAGGTAATAAAATTTTTGTGTTTTGCGAAGATGAAAGAGGCATGTCATTGCCTTGAACATGAACATCATAGTCTAGTATATACAGTCACGAAGCTTGAGTTGTTGAGGGTACTAGGAACAATAGATTGTGCCGGTACTATTTCGCATTGTCTGTGATGAGGTGATAGTAGCGATCCTAGTGGTTAGCAACTATCTATGGATGCATATTCCCTACGTATTGAGCTTCGTGACTGCACATACTAGACTGTGATATTACTATGATGTACCGAAGTACATATGCTATTTCCGTACAGGAATTCTGCATTACCATTGGGTGAAGAATTGATAGAACGGAGAAAAATTCTATCCGGCACCGGGACTCAAATACGGGTTTTCAGCTCTACGTGCTGACTCTTTATCCACTAAGCCACACCGGATTCTAGTTCCGATACCGGATTGAATCCTTCTCGGTTTAAGTTCTACATCTCTGTTCCCCTTTGGTGGCCTACCCTCATGTACTGTGTCACAGAATATGTGACAGTGGCACAATGTCCAACGCACTATGTACAGAGGTGCACTTATTACGAGTGACTAAGTGGCCGGGGTCAGACGTCCGACGGTCCGGTGTGGCTTAGTGGATAAAGCGTCAGCACATAGAGCTCAAAACCCATGTTCGAGTCCTCGTGCCGGAGAGAATTTTTCTCCCTTCTATCCATTCTTTACTACAGTCGTGCCAACTGATGCCCATAGGAGCAAGCACGCGCTTCAGAGCTCAAGAGAGCCTGAGCGCTTTAACAGCAGAACGGAAAGAGAGAGATGAAAGAGGTGGTATATGCCGCTTGGTCGAGCTATATTCAGGGATAGCCAGCACTGATTCAATAGATAAAGGGAAGAGAACTTATTAAAACTGTATCCATTTTAATTTTTAGATTTGCCTGAGAAATATAATTACATTATAAGAATGTAAGTTTTAATTTTAATGCTCATTTTTCATAAGTTTGCTTTTTCTTTTTCAAAAGAATTTTCAGATATAGGCCTATTTATTTAGTTATTTTCAGTAGGTTATTTTACGACGCTTTATCAACATCTTTGGTTATTTAGCGTCTGAATGAGATGAAGGTGATAATGCCGGTGAAATGAGTCCGGGGTCCAGCACCGAAAGTTACCCAGCATTTGCTCATATTGGGTTGAGGGAAAACCCCGGAAAAAACCTCAACCAGGTAACTTGCCCCGACCGCGAATCAAACCCGGACCACCTGGTTTCGCGGCAGACGCGCTGACCGTTACTCCAAAGGTGTGGACTATTTATTTAGTAGTATTGCAGGTAGTGAATAATGTTCTCGTAAATCTAATAAGCTTATACCGTAAATACGTATTACTGAAGATAGTGTATTACAAATTTTGAAAATATTCGCATGGAAAATGTTTGTAAGGAAATGACTTAAAAAAGCAACTACTGTTACATCATAAGCAAAAGATATGTGCCCTTTTTTTGTAAAAATATCAGCTCTATAGCTTCAGCAGATTTCGAGAAAATCATTTAATATTCTGATGATAGGAAGTTGCTCACCAATATCACCTTAAAAGCATAATGCGATAAGAGTTTTGTTACGGAATATTAGTTACACTTAAAACATATACAGTACCTAGGTAACTTTGCTTTGTATTGTAATGTTGTTTTGATTAGTTCATTGATTGATACCATCAATATAAATTTCAACTTACCATGTCATACTCAGTCTCTTACTTTGGGAACATCACTTTCTTTATGAATGATGTGATTCATTCACTTAGTACAGTATAGTTGTACTACTATGGAATATATGTGAATATTCCTTCATAACCCTTTATTATGTTATTGACGTTTAAAACACAACTGAAATATTAAGAAATTGGTGTTAGTACTTTTGTTTTAAAGACAATATAGAGAATATCAAACGAAAATAAGCCATATAAAAATAACGACATAAAATTTCACGTTACGTTTGAAGTTTGTGCACCACTGTTTTCTTAATCCAACAGGCTGCTTATTCCTCCTTCAATACCCAGCACTTGATGCCCGCGCACGTCGTCAAGGTCAGAAAAATGCGCTTGCTTCGACATCACTGCTTTACTATATGAACATCATGATCAAAATATAAACATTTCAATCAAAGTAGCATCTTTCTCGTATATGAATTATCTCACTGAATACAATTCGTGCTTTATATTTTCTGTGATAATTTAATTGAGCTTCTAAACTCATGTATGTTGTCATGAGATAATTTTTTCTCGACCTTCCGTCTCGAAAAAAGTATCATAACATATATTTGTTAAGTTCAATTAAATTATCGAGAAACTGCCAGTACTCCTTGTATTATAGAAGATAATTTTTCAATTTCTCTAGTACGCTTTATTTGTAGCTGAATACTTAGTTGAGATACAAACTATTTAATAAAACAAATTTCTTGAGTATTTTGACAGTAAATACCAATTGTTCATGTGAGTTAAAATCTCCTTAGAGGGCAATGACTTTACGTGCAGCTTTTTTCCCCCCCGTTATGATCTCATTTCGTTTCACTCCATTAGCCTCTCTGAAAATACAGGAACAGCGAAGTAAATAAACAAATATAATTTGTGCGTACGCCAGTCTTGCCGTCAACGCTCCACGGAGATCATATTGCCTATCTGTCCGACCAGCCTGGCCGGATGTTCGCCTAATTTCTGATGGCTGACACAGAGCGCTGCCTGTTCCGTCTCCAAGCAAGCAGAAAAAATAAACACTACCCTTCTAGTAACAACTAAAAAAATGTGTTGGAACACAGGCACTCCCTGTCTCTTTTTATACATACACGATGCTTTGTTTATAGTTTCTTGCACGCCCAGAGTAGATCGAAAAAGGAATTTATGAGATAATATTCCACATTTCTTGTTATTATAATTCTCAATAACTCATTCCTAACCAGCGTCAAGTAGTTTCCTTAAGAGTGTGTGTGTGTGTGAAGGAGAGGAAGGGTTGCCTGGGAAGTAATTAAATTACTCTGTTACTGAAGACAGTTTTCTTGTGTTGTCTGCGTTATATTCAACGTTATCTGCGTTAACACGGGATGCGACACGTTCACAAGAATTAAGCACACTGTTAGAGAATTAAACTAACAGCTACTCTGAAAATGTGAAGTTTATCGGATGTTGTAAATTAGTTTCGTAATGTAAAGATTTTATATAATTAATTGTACTATAAATTTTGCTTCACAATAGAAATTATTAACAGACATATTTTGTAATTATTAATGTTAAATATATGCGAGTCTGGAGAAGAAATGTCCGAAGGAAGTGAAATAGGGAGAGGAGTACGACAGCGATGCCCTTTATCATCTACCCTGTTCCACATCTATTTGGAGGATTTGGTGAAGAACTGCTTTTAGAACATGGAAAGGCTTAAAGTAGGAGGAAGAAGAATAAAGTGCATGAGACTTGCTGATGATACTAAAGGATACGCTACTGGAGCTAAATGACAGCTGTGAGTAGTATGGAATGAAGATAAATGCAAACAAGACGTAGAACCATGTTTTTCGGAAGAAAAATAAAGAAGGGGTTAAACCTGCGAATTCTAAACGAGGCAGTAGAGTAAATGGACAGCTTCAAATACTTGGGGTGTACCAGAAGCAGTAACATGAGCTGCAAAAGTCAAAAGAAGGATAGCAAAGGCAAAGGAAGCTTTTAATAGAAAAAGAAGCATCTTCTGCGGACCTCTGGAAAAAGAACTAAGCAAGATACTAGTGAAGTGCTTTGTGTGAAGTGTGGCATTGTATGGGGCAGAAACATGAACATTACGACGAAGTGAAGAGAAGCGAATAGAAGCATTTGAAATATGGATATGGAGAAGAATGTAACGTGTGAAATGGACAGAAAGAATAAGAAATGAAGCTGTGTTCGAAAGAGTGGGTGAAGAAAGAATTATGCTGAAACCGATCAGGAAGAGAAAAAGGAATTGATTAGGTCACTGACTGAGAGGAAACTGCCTACTGAAGGATGCACTGGAAGGAATGGTGAACGAGAGAAGAGTTCAAGGAGAAGATATCAAATGATAGACATTAAGATACATGGATCAAATGCGTAGACTAAGAGGTGACACAAAATAGAAAAGATGGGAGGATGTTGGGTTTGCAGTGAAATATCTGCCCTTGAACAGAAACTTGTATGTATGTATGTATGTATGTATGTATGTATGTATGTATGTATGTATGTATGTATGTATGTATTATGTTCCAGTCTATAATTACTGTGTACAATTGTATTATATCACTAACACTTGCAAAACTGACTGAAAAACACACTGGATTGAAGAGACCGAAACTGAATATATTTAATAATGCAAGCATTAAATTTTAATGAGTGTAAAGCTGTTGCCTCCCCGTATAAAGGTTTGTTACATTATTATTTTAAGTGGAACAAAAACTAAACTTTTGTATGTAATTTTATATTATGTGTTCGAATTGAAGAATCTAAATACTGAAGATATATTGTATTTTAGCTCTTCACACCAATTGAAGGGCTCAGAGCCATAGTGGGCCAAGTGCCATTTATTAAAAAGAACTTGAGGTGAAAGACTTCAAGGGGTTACGTACAGCTTACAACAGTAAAATTTTCGAAATATTCAACATATTTTTCCTCCATTACTGTATCATGTACAATAACGAAAATTGGTATGTGCAAAACACTGTCCTTTTACTATGTGAAAAAATATATATATTTTTACGACTTAAAAAATTACTTATATATATTTCATTTTAAAAAATTCATAATCGTGGTAGTTTACTGTGCAGTGATGAAGGGTTTTCCTCATAACTCATAAACTTGTTAATTTTTTCATGTTCTCTCGCTTTTATTTTATTGTTGAAAGTCATTTTTACAATATCATGCTCTTTCAAATACATTCCTTAATAAATAATATATTTTTTTATTTTATATTAGAATAAAATACTGATATTTGACTATTTTAATGAATTTATTTTTTATCAGACAATCTACAGTGCGTTCGTACAGTGTGGACCACTAAAACATTGAAATTTGAAAATTGTAGTTTCAATAATTGTTCCTTTTAAAATTATTCATGTTTATTTTTTTATTTAATCATCCTTAATTAAAAGTTTTTTTTTGTTTATTTCCCTAATTAAAACTTTTCTAACACTTGTTTATATTGTTTAGGTTATGTTATAACGATCCGGCCGAACTACGAACGCACTGTATCAAAGGTAGAGAAATGATCTTGCATCATATTGTAGATATGACATGCATAAATACACACACAAAATTTCATCACAGAATTTTGAATAGTTTTTTTAGTTGAGTGGGAAACGCTCCATCACTGCACAATGAACTAAATTTTGAAAAAAAAAAAAAAAAAAAAAAAAAGTAAATCATTTTTTTTAATCGTAAAAAGATTGTATCATTATCCATTTAAATTAAAACAGACGCTGGTACAGACACTCATTCTACCTCACTTCGATTATTGCGACGTTTTGTTCAGTGATCTCAGGATTGATTCCGCTCAGAAACTACAGCGTGTTCATAACGCGTGCGTCCGCTTCATTTGTAATGTTCGATACTATGATCATATCTCACCTTCTTTCAAGAAGTTATCATGGCTTAGGTTACATGAGAGGAGAAATCTGCACTCACGTTCTCTCTTATATCGAATTATGCACTCTTCATCCCCCTATTATTTATTCGTTCGATTTCATACTCTCTCTCGCTATCATAATATTAATACTCGATCACAACGCGATAACACGCTAGAAATTCCACTTCACGCATCGTCTCTGTATTCCTCATCCTTCACTGTTGCTACCTCTCGTCACCGGAACTCTCTGCCGCCTGAAGTCAAGGGCTGCCGAACATTGAATTCTTTCAAATCCAAGTTAGAAAATTATCTTATGACGAGTTGCCAAACTAACTTACTATTATGACAAGTGTTGTATTGCATGTTTCCACGTATTCACATTTTTTTATGTTCTAATGATATTCAACTTATTTTATATTTTTGTTTTCATATTTTCCGATAATGTTATATCTCTAATGTGATAAGTTGAGCTATATATAATCTTAATTTTCCTTATTGTGTGTACTTAGAAATATTGTATTCACTGTATACTTTGTACTGCATTATTTTATTACTACTACTACTACTATTATTATTATTATTATTATCATTATTACTATTCTTATTATTATTATTATTATTATTATTATTATTATTATTATTATTATTATTATTATGAATAATTGTCTTTTTTTGTATGCCTCATTTATTTTGACCTGCTGTTCACATATTATTATGCTTTTTTCTTTCTTTCTGTATGTTATATATTATGTCTGATTTCTTCTTATTTGTTGTTTATTTTTTATTATTATTATTATCTTATTCAGTTTTGTGTGTAAAATTGTAGTGTAATTTGTAAATTTGTAGTGTTTTTGTAACGCAGTCTTTACTCCTGGTTGAGTGTTAGAGAAGGCCGTATGGCCTTAACTCTGCCAGGTTAAATAAATCATTATTATTATTATTATTATTATTATTATTATTATTATTATTATTTCTTCATATAGCAGAAGGACAGTGTTCTACACATACTAATTTCCATTATTGTACAAGATACAGTAATGGAGGAAAAAAAATGTTGAATATTTCGAAAATTTTACTGTTGTAAGCTGTACGTAACCCCTTGAAGTCTTTCATCTCCCGCCTAGTACTGCAGAACAAAGGGTAATGGAAGAAAAAATCCAAGTGAAATATTTCAGACTTCTTATCTGATTCTGTTTCCATTAGTTTAAATTGAAGGTAATCGTGAGGTCGCGAAGGCGTCTGACCTCCTCATGTTGTCAAATCATTACAACAATTAAAGACCCTCTTCCTCTTATTCCAGAGCCAGCTACCCTGCAGCATAGGTGGATCGGGTGGAGCGCCGAATGTACTCGACGAAACGCCAATAACTACGAAAGGTCAGGCTGCTGTGCACGGCAGAGAAAAGACAAATTGCTATTGGGCCGAGGAAAAAGCGATTATAACCCAATTCCAAGTACGTGATAAACCGGGGAATTCAAGTTCCTGTGAAATATGGGAGCTTTTGCTAGTACATGCATTACAGCGTCTCTCTCTCTCTACTACTAGGAAATGTTCAGCACAGCTGTCCTGCATCACTCATGTTCAACACTTGTATTAACTTGAAAATTACTCTTGACACATGTAAAGACACTCAGAAGTTCAAGCTAACGTCAATAAGATGGAAGAGTAGGCCACGAGGGATTTACCCTTTAAGTCGAGCACAATGCTACACCGATAAATACTCTTAAAGACGACTTAGGATCTATGAGGCTTATGGTCTAATCTAGATGGGCCCACACACCCGTACTTCTTTTTATACTCGTTTACGAAAGCAACACAGATGTTTACCTCGTGTTCTTTTTTTATATCATACACGTCACCGTTATGTATGGAAGTACTATTCGACTGTCTCTAGTTTCTAGTTTTTCACTGTATGTCAGTACCAACTTTAACGTTGCGTGTTTTGAGAAAACTATACAGCCTATTTTATTTGTTGTCAGTTACGTCGTACAGATGATCTTTTTCTTCGGAAATGCTACAGTAATTATATCTAGTTTCTACATAATTTTTCGTAGGTGTACATATCAGCTCTAAAGAAAGTTGAGCGTGTCATGGTCGTGGGTTCAATACCACCTAGACCTTAGTATGTGCTGTATAAAGACGACGCCCATCGTCTTAAGAGTTTCACAGTACGCACGCATATATACACTGTAGGGCAGCCGTGGTGAGAACGTGACTCGCGAGACATTGGGGCTCGCAGTGATATCTGTGCTTCTAACCTCCGCCAACCCCCACCCTCTCACTCAATGGAGTCAAACTCCGTTCCATTTGTATTTGTCTCTGATCTGCGAGTGGCATATCTCTCTCCCGAAACCATGTACGAAAGTTCCAAGTAGGATGGGAGGACGCATTTTTTTTCTGTCAATATGATGAGAATATTAAATGTATGATTTGTTCACAAGTATTACGAGGAAAACGGTTGTATAACATAAAACGGCATTATACTACATGTTGCTGATGAAACATTAAAAGGTTAAGTGTATCATCATCATCATCATCATCATCATCATCATCATCATCATCATCATCATCATCATCATCTCTGTACGTCGACCCTTTTTCAGCAGATGTACGAATAATGCGGTTAGCTCTTCAATTTGAACTCACTGACTTACTATGTGATGTCAAATGAAAGCTAGATGTAAGGACTTGACAAATGTTGAACTTTCAAATCTTTGCCAAAAAATAAATATCCGAAGCTTCGTTCTTTCGCTTGCTCTGTTGAAGCCATGTTCGCTATAACTTACGTTTGTGAAAAATTATTTTCAACAATGAAAATAGTAAAAACCAAATTTAGATCACGACTGACAGACAAATACCTTTGTGATAAACTACGACCGGCAGTAAGTGACATAATTCCAGATTTTGAAACTTTGTCGCAGAGACATTCTGAAGACAGTTAATTTTAGGTTGTGATATTATTCATTTATAGTTAATTTCTTTCTTCGTTACACGTACTAAACATTAGTTTGTAGCCTTGTACTGTATAAAATTATATTTAAGTGCTTGACGTAAGGAAAATGAAAATCCGTTAATAAGTCAGACAGTTGCTTCACTTCCCCTTCGGGTGTTCGCCTCCCTCCATAGGTGTTATGCACGTTGCAGGTTACACAGTGACTCGGCGCACGATTACATTTTCACCACCGCTGCTGTAGGGTAAAGGTGGGTAAAGATTGGTAATATTGTGATACTAATAATATTATGATAGTTCTTTTGATAATTTTTTACAATTTTACTGAGCGAGAGGAAGATCGGTTTTTTGCGTCAACATATTAAGGGAATGTTCGTGGACAGGTTTCTGCACAAAACCGGTCCTTCTTTGGCTCAGTAAAATTCTAAAAAATTCTCAAAAAGTACTATCAGTATCACAATATTGCCACAGTCTAATATATACAGTCACAAAGCTTGAGTTGTAAGGGTGCTAGAAACAATAGACTGTGGCGGTACTATTTCGCATTGTCTGTAATGAGGCGATATTAGCGACCCTAGTAGTTAGCAATTATCTATGGATGCATATTTACTACGTACTGAGCTCGTGACTGTATATACTAGACTGTGACATTACCAACCTTTACCCTATATTGAGAACTCCAAGATATGGGCGTACGGTAAAGCTCGTTAGAATATGAAAATTGTCGTGAGACGCCACTTTGCAATTTTCGTTACAATTATAAATGCTGTGCAACTCCTACAATATATTTAATTTAATATTCTCTTAAATAGGAACAACATTTCATAAAATATGTATAATGTAATGTAAACCAGTTTAACATTCCAAAATGATGGCTCTAGTATGATCAATGATCAATACACTAAATATCTTCACACAAGAGCCCAAATGAACCGGTTGCTTCCGTTTTTTTTTTTTCATTGCAACTCCATCTGAATACTAACTAACCCGACAAGGAGATTATAGAACACACTTGCTCGAAGAAACCAACCTAGCACCCTTCTGTAATGACTCGAAGTTGTAGATGGCGGGATCTTGGAAGTGCAAGTCCTTTCTAACCTAATTTTTGTATTATTTAGCGTATTTATTTCATTTACTAATTATATTATAGGCCTAAGCCTATAATTAAGAACTCACTGTGTTGAGTGTAGTTGTATTTTAATTTTAATAAACAGAATTAATTTCCATGAAAATACCACACTTATGCAAAGGACTCTGACAACTACAAGTGTCAAGGCCTTAAACGTTTAAAAATAATCTGTGAATTATCCACACAAGTTACGTAATATTGTAATGTATTTCACTGTCAAGAGATGGGTACAATATTACCACAGTTTAGTATATACAGTCACGAAGCTTGAGTTGTGAGGGTACTAGGAACAATAAACTGTGCCGGTACTATTTCGCATTGTCTATAATGAGGCGATATTAGCGATCCTAGTGGCTAGCAACTATCTATGGATGCATATTTACTACGTATAGAGATTCGTAACTGTATATACTAGACTGTGAAATTACTGTTATCATCATCATCATCGGCCGAGTTTGAGAAAATCTAATGTATTTATATTTTTTGGAGAAAAGTGATACAACCGACCATGCACCACGACATGACGTCTATTATGCTAATGTATTAATCTATACATTGCGTTAACTACAGTTATCAATAAAAAACTTCAGTTAATGACAATTTTAGAAGAAAAAGTAGACTAGTTTCAGTTTATAATAAATCATGAAAAATACGGGCGTATCTTAAAAAAAAAATAGAATTCTCTCCGAAAATCAGCACATTGGTTTATGTGAACTGAATTCATAACAGTGGAAATCGTGGGCATATTATTCAACATCTTCATGAATACCAAACTCATTTACAATAACTGCATCTATTTGCAATATAAAATAATGTTGTCTCCTATTTTAAAAGAAACAAGTAGTAAATATTTCATTAATTCTGAAGGAAAGCCTCTCTATGGATTTTAAAAGTTTTAAGTAGGCTTATTCTATATTGAATTCCGATATGCGTAGATTGTTGCGGGGGGGATTATAGTTTTACATGTTTTAGATTTTTAAAGTTACGTAGTTTTGGACAGTAGCGCAGTGTTATGATTGTTGGTAGGCGATGATTACTGCTTGGTGGCGATCGGACTGGCTTAGGTTGGGTTAACTTAGTTTAGCTTGGGTTAGTTAAGGTTAGGTTAAGTTAGTTTAGGTTGTGATAGGTTATGTTAGGTTACAGTTGAAATTACGTGTTTCCGAAATTTGTTTATATCACCTTTCGAAAGTCAAGCATAAAATCATCGTTTGTGAAAAAAAAAAAAAAATTAATTACGGAGTGGTGGTCCTCTAGAATTACCAATATTTCAGTAAGTTAATTAATGTTAATATATTTTATAAAAAGAAGACTACACTCAAAACATATTTTAGGCTATAAGGGTCTGTAGTTCAGAATTATTTATTGTACTTTCCCTTTTATCTGAACTGTAATAACATTCACAATATTTTTTTAGGATGTCATTTTACTTTATATTGTAGTCAACTACAATCCTAGCATACCTACATAATAATTCAGTTGTTAAATTAGGACAAATGTAAATGAAGATTAACTATCACAACAACATCTGCAAAATAAAATAGTTCTTCTCCTAACCTCTCATTCGTCAGATCACTATCGGGGAACAGCAACAATAACAATGCACGCCTATACGTAAATAACAGAGTCATGTGTGACTCGTAACTGAACGCACGTGACAGTGTCACGACAGAAATGAAGATACCATTGTAACCAATGAACTTGACTTACCCCGTTTCATCCGCCACCAAATGTTCCAACATTTGAATTTTCAACATGGCCAGGCAGTAATCCTTGCACAAATCAAAACACACTCACAGCACCGCACAACACAGCACTGAATGACACACTGGCAAGCAGGCGAGCAGCTGATGTCTACTTCCTACCATCGCTACGCACGCTTTACAACTTTCGTGCTTGTTTCTCGGTCGAATCCGCCGCGGCCTCTTCACTGGCCTGTTCAAACAGCGTGACTGCAGCGCTCACGTACGTAGGCGGTGCCTCGAGAAAACGCATATAAAACATAAATACTGTATCTCGTAACTTGTCCAGCACTCCCTAGTATCTGCCGCTCTATGAAACAACGTGAGGACAGCGTGTTTTCAAACAGCAGTTTGGTGTTGCTTGAGAAAGGCTAGTCTTAGACAGAGGGAAGGAAATTAAAACATTAAATTTAGTATATATTTCATTGGAAATTCAGCCTAAAGGATAGTGATCATCACGAAAAAGAAAAATGTGAATGTCATTTCCACTATGATGGTAATAATAATAATGAATCGTCCTCCATAGTAGAGTATTACTGTTCGACTATTCCAAACCGGCGAGAGCAATGAAAGCCCTTAACATGATAACCAAAGCTCGGAACTTGGGGACTTGTGTCTTTGCACGTGGTTAAGCGACAGGACTCCAATACCAACAAACTCCCGCTTCCAGCACAGAGGTACTGTCAGGTCTGATGGAGCAACGTATTGATAGTATTACGGTAGGTTGAAACACGTAATTTTTAGCATATAATATATAATAAAAATAAACATGAGAAATACTCGTATATCAACTTTACTGTTCTCCTCTGTACATTTTATTACAGTGTATGACTACGTACATTCCAAGATTTTCGAACCCATAAATTCTTCGCCTGTTAAACCTGATATGAAACGAGAAAAATTTATTTCCACGTTACATCAATTGATGGGAGCAAACTTAAAATACTGAACGTTTTCACTGTCACTGTTTTCTGTTCGATTTTCAGCAGTTGCTAGCTGATCTCGTATCTGAGAAAAATAAGTATATCCTAAATTTTTCTCGAAAATAGTTTTCAATTTGTGTGTCACTACTAAGGCAGCTCCCTCTATACTTGATCCATGGCTATGGACAAATTTTTCACCAATTTAAGGGACTGCAATGTCTTTCAATGAATGCCTCTAGTTTGTGTGTGGCACAACTTACAAGATACAAACTCTCCATTCGAAAACAAATAATGTATCTCCTCTGAATTCATCGACGAAATTATGTACCTAAAGTTTAAAAAAGTAATAAGTTAGCAGCTTTTACTTGTTCTACACATTTCCTTAACTGTAAGATTTAATTCAATTTTTTTATTGACAGTAATATACCTCTTTTTGGTTTCAGTTAAAAATAAGGATAATATTTATCTAAATATCAGGTCGAAACTTGTTAATATAGCAAAAATTATTCCTAGATTTCCAAAAGCTTCCTTTTTACCTCTTTCTATTTTTAAACTTCTATAATACACTTTTCGAATAACACGTATTTTCTAATTCTTCAAACAGACCGTTTGCTTGTAATTCTCTGAATGTCACTGGCTTCGAAATGACACAGTTTCCCCATCCGTCTTCCTGTTATTCGATGTGACCACTTTCTTAGTACACACGACTGTCCCTGAGCACTTGCAGCGCGAGCTTTGTGTTCGTTGTACCTGTAACCTTACTCATGCACACGACACACAAGTCCCCAAGTTCCGAGCTTTGATGATAACTTGATAAGCCTGGAAGCAAAGGAATAGATACCGGTAGCCGTGAATATAATGACGATCACGTAAAGAGCAGTTCCTATAATCGCGACGCTGTTATTCCCGGCGTGACTCCTCCCCTTTACTTACATCTTAGGAAGTGAAGGCTCTATAAAGTCTAGGTAGGTAGTATCGTTCGCCATTTTTGTTCTTTCCTTGCCGAGCTACCATACGAGGAATCTATTTGCCACACCGTTAAACATTATCATGTCGTAGCTTCTATGATAATAAATCAAACGCACTGTAATTCAGCAAATAATTGAGCGGCAAATAACGTCTTCGTGTGCTTTCTGCGAACGCCAACGAAAGAGCCAAAATGGCGGTCGATTATATTAAGTATTTATCGAGTCTTAAGAAATGAATAACGTCTTCACCAGCGAATCACAAGACGCACACGTTTAAATGTAGCCGACCTGCAACGCGATTGGCTGCCGGAAATTAGAACGACGGGACTTTAAAAGGCTAATTTAGCCATCTCTTCAGTGTTGCCAACTAATAACAGATATCACCAAAGAGGATAAAGTAACAATGTCATTTACTGAAATAATAATAATAATAATAATAATAATAATAATAATAATAATAATAATAATAATAATACTTACTTACAAATTGCTTTTAAGGAACCCGAAGGTTCATTGCCGCCCTCACATAAGCCCGCCATTGGATCCTATCCTGTGCAAGATTAATCCAGTCTCTACAATCATATCCCACCTCCCTCAAATCCATTTTACTCGTAATGTTACCCTCCCATCTATATCTAGACCTCCCCAAAGGTCTTTTTCCCTCCGGTCTCCCAATTAACATTCTACAAGCATTTCTGGATACGCCCATACGTGCTACATGCCCTGCCCATCTCAAACGTCTGCATTTAATGTTCCTAATTATGTCAGGTGAAGAATGCAATGCGTGCAGTTCGAGAACTGTGTAACTTTCTCCATTCTCCTGTAATTTCATCCCTCTTAGCCCCAAATATTTTCCTAAGAACCTTATTCTCAAAAACCTTTAATCTCTGTTCCTCTCTCAAAGTGAGAGTCTAAGTTTCACAACCATACAGAACCGGTAATATAACTGTTTTATAAATTCTAACTTTCAGATTTTTTTATAATAATATAGAACGGCTAAAGCTCGAAGCTTTGACGCTGCGTAAATTATCAAGTCGTGGATTCGAAATCCATCTATCACATGCATATTTCTGTTGTAAATGTGATGTCTTTTAGGTGTAAGTGTGTTGTTCTAACTTCAAGTTACGATGCGCGTAAGACAGAAATTTCCTAATAGGGCAAATGTAAAAACCTAATATAGCAAAAAAAAAAAAAAAACGTAATGTGCTAGAGTTAGAAATAGGTAATATATTGCAATGTGGGATCGCCTGGACTAAAACGTTATGTGTAGGCACTGCAATTCCTAAACGCATTCCAAGTTTTATTACAGCATAGAAAGTTATTTGATGTTTCGTAATGTGTGTTGTTCCGTTCCATGGCGGAAATAATCGTGAAGACAGACATAAAGACTAATGTTTTAGCGAAGTTAATCTACTTCACGATGATGATAATTAAGATTTACTTATTGTAATTGTTTCAAAGTAAATTAGAAAACT
This sequence comes from Periplaneta americana, assembly GCF_040183065.1. NCBI lineage: Eukaryota > Metazoa > Arthropoda > Insecta > Blattodea > Blattidae > Periplaneta > Periplaneta americana. Next base: position 153,789,466 of record NC_091121.1, read on the forward strand.
GCGCATTTACCTTAGCCTACCACTGAAAAATTTTGATAGGCCTGATCTCTGTTCAAACCCTCTTTAAATTGGACAGTAGAGACAGAGTTCAACGAACGGTTCGTTCGTCGGCAGAAATCCAATTAAAATAACTGTTTTGAAGAGATTACAAACATATTTAACATTTGTTATAATATTCTTCCTATTTTAGTTAAGAGTGTTACTAAAACTATAATTTCAATTTGGTTAAAGTTTTAAATCTATCTAGATCTATTAAGTTTTGGGTGCATATTTGCATGTCTATTTTTGTATGTATGTATGTATGTATGTATGTATGTATGTATGTATGTATGTATGTATGTATGTATGTATGTATGTATGTATGTATGTATGTATGTATGTATGTATGTATGTATGTATTTATTTTATTGGGTTATTTTACGACGCTGTATCAACACCTAGGTTATTTAGCATCTGAATGAAATGAAGGTGATAGTGCCGGTGAAATGAATCCGGGGTCCAGCACCGAAAGTTACCCAGCATTTGCTCGTATTGGGTTGAGGGAAAACCCCGGAAAAAACCTCAACCAGGTAACTTGCCCCGACCGGGATTCGAACTCGGGCCACCTGTACGTATGTATGTAGTTAAAATAAACCATTATTATTATTATTATTATTATTATTATTATTATTATTATTATTATTATTATGTATTTCATACTGCAAATGGGTATATACCCGGTGGCAGTGGTAACTAATTACACACAATAATGACAATAATAAACACAATTAATAAAAAATACAATTAAGAATAATAATTAATAAATATTAATAATAGTAATAATAATAATAATAATAATAATAATAATAATAATAATAATAATAATAATAATAATAATAATAGAGAGCATTCTAAACTAAATGAAGCACGATCACTTAACATAACATTTAAATTAAATCTAATTTGTATCTTAACCCTAAGTTCGAACTAAAACCAGTGAGTATGATATATTCATACCTGCACAAGTACCTTTCAGCACTACACTCATTTCGCTGACAAGTCATTCACTGCACTGGAACTACGACACATTTCACTGATTCTAACCTGATTTCACTAACACTTCATAAACATTTCACTGTTCAAATACCTTGCACTGCCACCATAAAATATAAAGCTTCACTGACAGAAACACACTTCACTTACACAACACACTTCACACTTCACTGACATAACACACTTCTTCACTGATACAACACAATAACAAATATCAATTACACCTTTTAAATAGTGTGTATAATATACTACCGTCTATTAGTAAAGCCCTTGAGCCTATTTTTAAATACATTTTTGGTTGTTGGCAAAGCCTTTAATAAGTCTGCAGGTAAAGCATTCCAGTCCCTGATAGTACGATTGAGAAAAGAAAACTTTCCTGAGAAAAGAAAATTAATTCTCACTTAATTATTTATTAGCCATTAAAGTAGGTTTATGTTAATATTCTAAACAACTGCACTGAAACCAAATGAAGCAATTACGAAAAGTAAAACAAGAAGTACAGTTCAATGCCAAATGCCAGTCTGGAATCCACATAAGAATGCTTGGTACTAATTGAATAGTTAAGCGATCCCCAAGCCCATGAGTCATTTCTCACACTGGCAACTATAATGTACTACAAGCGCACATATATTTACATGCCATGAAAAAAATTAATTGAAAGTTTCATGTTTGTAATCAGGGCAGTATTCAGAGTATAATTTTCTCACCAGTCTACATTTAGCTCTAAGTACTAGTGAGCAACTAAACCTATTCCGTTCACTTCTGACATGATTAAATTGTTGCAGAGTTTATATGTAAGTTATAAGGCCAACACATAAATTCTGCAGCGTCATTTCCTTAAACATTAAATATTCACAGAATGCGGTTCGTTTTATTGAATTGAAATGTCTCTAACGAGCAAACTATTTGTAAGGGACAACGCAAACACGATATGTTAGGCATTCGTGGTGACTGACACGCTAGGAGTTTCGATATTAATGCTGTTTCATTGACAGGACTATCTCCAAAAACTAAACTTCTTATTGGTTCATTCTTCTGTGAAAGGAAGATAGTTAAAGTATATCAAACATATGGAAATCATCAGTTGCTCTGTTTGAGTTATGTATAATTAATTTAATTCTATGTATAAATATATTATAAAACTAGCCGTACCCGTGCGCTCCGCTGCACCCGTTAGAAATAAATATAAAGTAATTACATAATTAAAATAGGACATTTGATCCAGGGAACATTCGTGTTTGATAGAAGGATAAATCGTTTAATATGTTACTTAATTTAAATTCCATCCAAATAATTAAAATGCGACCATTTTGGTCCAGAGACCACTCATTGGTGCAAAGACAATTCCTTTAACATGTTTCTAATTTTTATTACATGCAACCATAGTTTAATGAACATTGACATCATTTAGATTTAATGTGTATACTTTATTTTACTTGTCATAGGTTTCCATTGAATTATGGTAATAACTTAATTTTAACCCTTGTTTTCTACGTATTCAGTAAATGGCGTTTGGCCATGAACCCTTCAAATAACTTAAATTATATTATATAATATTACATTACATATATTATGTTATATTATATTATATTATATTATATTATATTATATTATATTATATTATATTATATTATATTATATTATATTATATTATATCAAATGTTACTGTAATAACATTATAGCATTATGTCCATCTAGAGAAACTATACTTTCAATTGGTGAAATAATAGTCAAATTATACAAATCGGTTAATTTACCTTCCGATATTACTTCATACAAACACAGAAACATTCTCTGTAGGCTATCTTTCATAGCTTTCGATTGTTGCTGTCCAAGGCCCCTTATAGACGAAGTCATTTGTTTTTTATTTCATTATACGGCCTTAGATGGCAGTTATTTTAATTTTAAAACTCATTTATCTCATTAAATATCAGTCCTATCAACATTTTTCAAGGAATAAAACTTATCGCAAATTATTTTCAAAGAAACTTTTGTTATGTAACATTTTTCAAAAAAATTAATAATAAGCGAGATATTTCGATTTATTTAATTCAGGCCCACTTATAACCCCCCTTTTAAATAATATATTTTGAATGCCATATAGCCTAAAATCTAAGTTACAACGAACATAATTTATATTCCAATTTTCATCGAAATCCGTTCATCCATTATCGCGTGAAAGGGTAACAAACATACAGACAGACAGACATACAAACAAAAATTTCAAAAAAGCGATTTTCGGTTTCAGGGTGGTTAATTATATATGTTAGGACCAATTATTTTTGGAAAATCTAAAATTACCAGGAAAATTTCGGCTACAGATTTATTATTAGTATAGATTTGAAGCATTATACTCGTACAACAAAACACAAGAGAAACATTACATGCTGTACAAAATTTAAGTTCATTTACAATTCAAATTTTAGCCGCAGGTGTACTTCGGGCGGTTGGTGCCTTTTTCTTCCGATCTGAAGCTGCGATCAGGCGTTGGTTCGACTCCTGCTTGGACTGATTACTTAGTTGGGTTCTTTCCCCTAACTTTTACCCAACTGTAAGGCGAATTTAGGTAATTCATGGCAAATTCTCGGCCTCATCTCGTCACATACCACTAATTACATCGATACTAGATAACCCAATAACTGATACAGCATACAGCATCGTTAAGGGTAGATTAACTAGCCTATACCGCCAATGTTAAATTGGCTTATTTAATGACCCATTATCTTAGATAGATATCTTAACGATATTTACAGGATAAAGATACAGGACTTCTGAGAAAACTGACGGTGATTTATCAATGATTACAAGTTGCAAAGAAATATTTGAATTTGTAAATTAATGTTCATTTTATTTTTTTTCTTTCATGTAAATTTCCCATTTTCTCAGGAACTACAAATGATAGAAAGGTGAAATTTTAAACACATTTCGACAACAATACAATAATGAATTTGACGCACATTAAGTGATGTATATCTATTAGTTTGATCAGAAAAATATTTTGTATAAAAATTAAATTAAATGAACATTATTTAAACAATCAAATCTTCTTTTATAATTTATATTCCTTGGTAAATCTGCATCAGTTTGCTTAGAAACCTTGGATATTTACCCTGTAAAGATTTAGTACAATATCTTCAGTAGTTTCGGAGATAATGGGTAATGAAATAAGCAAATTTAACATTGGCACCTCCACATATGCAGAACACATCACAAATGCTAACCACACCCACAGAGACATCAATACAGACATGGAAATACTACACATCCAACCAAAAAGCCAGAAACTAAACACACTAGAACAATATGAAATATAAAGACACACGAAAACACACCCCAACGAAATTCTCAACACATCAAATAACCAACTAGAAATAAAAAATAAAATACAATAAAAACAACGCAAACTTAAATGTAAACAAAACGTTTAAATGAAGACAAAAATGTCTTCGATTTATGAAACACTATTATTCCCTTTCAACAAATAGTTGTCTTTTCATCGTGTCCTTCACGCTTTAACGTACAAGGAAACGAAAAACAAAGAAAAACTTGCTTGCAGCAATACAAATAGCTTCGTTAAATCACTACTCAATCCCATGACATAACGTAAATAAAATATATATTGCCTTTATAATACAATATTTTCACACTTCTTATAGTCGATTCCATTAATCGACATTATCACTCAAGAAACAATAAGCATGTATTATTCCTTACGTGCACATTTCTCATTCTCAATGCTAAATTATCTTGCTGATTATACTGTTTACGTTGCAGTTTCCATTATGAATGAAATACTAAGATTTGGGTTAACGTTGCTATGCGACTATGAATTACATCCTGGCTGACGTGTTGAGTTTGTCGTTGACAATTTACTCTAAGCTTTCAAGCTACATCCTTGATATTCCGTAAATGGTAGCAACTCACAACAGATTCTAATACAATCCGGGCAATTATGAAGCGGTAGACACGCTCTGTACAAGGAACTGCTTGGTCAAAGCAAGCACTTCCAGGTGTTCAGGTGAGGAGGATAACTGAGTAGCGAATATATAGAGTGATCCGTAAGTAATGTCATTAATTTTAGAGGATTATTCTTTTAGGTATTTCAAACAAAAAAGTTTAATACAATTTTGCTCGTTTTTGCTTCCCTTTAGAGAAAAAAGTGTTTTATATGAAACATTTCATAACGTGTTTGGAAAAGCCGTTGATTTAATTCTCAATACGCTCAGTCAATTCAAGAAAGCAATATATTGTAATAATAAATGATTGAAAGAAATTTAGTTTCGTCCTTTAAATATGCAGAAATTTGACATGAACAAATGTAACATTTTAAAATTCCTTTGCACAACGAAAAGTTATATTTATTGTTACATGACCAACACATTTTCTCAAATATCCCCACGTAAATAAATCTGAAACAATATACATTCCCCATACTTACTTACTTATTTACTTACTTACAAATGGCTTTTAAGGAACCCGAAGGCTCATTGCCACCCTCACATAAGCCCGCCATCGGTCCCTATCCTGTGCAAGATTAATCCACTCTCTATCATCATATCCCATCTCCCTCAAATCCATTTTAATATTATCCTCCCATCTACGTCTCGGCCTCCCTAAAGGTTTTTTTCCCTCCGGCCTCCCAACTAACACTCTATATGCATTTCTGGATTCGCCCATACGTGCTACATGCCCTGCCCATCTCAAACGTCTGCATTTAATGTTCCTAATTATATCAGGTGAAGAATACAATGCGTGCAGCTCTGCGTTGTGTAACTTTCTCCATTCTTCTGTAACTTCATCCCTCTTAGCCCCAAATATTTTCCTAAGAACCTTATTCTCAAACACTCTTAATCTCTGGTCTTCTCTCAAAGTGAGAGTCCAAGTTTCACAATCATACAGAACAACCGGTAATATAATTGTTTTATAAATTCTAAATTTCAGATTTTTTGACAACAGACTAGATGACAAAAGCTTCTCAACCGAATAATAACACGCATTTCCCATATTTATTCTGCGTTTAATTTCCTCCCGAGTGTCAAGATTTGTTCCAAGATATTTGAATTTTTCCACCTCTTCGAAGGATAAATCTCCAATTTTTATATTTCCATTGCGTACAATATTCTGGTCACGAGACATAATCATAAATTCCCCATTGCCGATGATAAGTTTTGATTTCCCAAATGCAAACGTTACTGCTATAACATTGTAGATGGATAACTGAGAAGCGGATATAGAGTGAACCGTAAGTAATGTCATTAATTTCAGAGGACTATTCTTTTAGATTCTGCAAACAAAAAAGTTTAATACAATTTTGCTCGTTGACTTTTAAACGTTATTTTCCCTATATTAACATTCCAAAATATCTCTTAAGTATTAATACTCTAACATTTGATTCATAAAGATAAATAATAATTATGATATGATATGATATGATATGATATGATATGATATGATATGATATGATATGATATGATATGATATGATATGATATGATATGTATTTATTAACACTACAATAATTGTGTATACACCCGGTGGCAGTGATATATAATATACAATAATACAATAATTACAGCAATTAAAAAATAAAATAGACGTAAATTTACTTCTAACTATAAATAAATAGATGCAATAAACATAGGACTATAAATAAAAACTATGCTATAATGACTCCTACAATAAGCAAAAGTAAACCTAACGTATAAGTACTTGTATTACACCCAACCATTACCAACTTAAGTAATTACATATCAACTTAATTACATATCATCTTAATTAATTACATATCAACTTAAGGTATGTATTAACGTTTGAAATGGCGTTTTTATGACTAAAATTTTCTTTGTAATAATGTTAGTTGCAAAATCCTAGTACAGAGCATTGTACGCATAAACAGCAATAACTCAGTGAAAGAAATTTCAAAATTGAGTAATTTTTAGAAAATATATGGCATTTTGAAGAAATAGATTAATTTTTAATTAATCATTTTTTTTAATGAATCAAAAAGTGAAATTGAAGTTTCTGATATATGGTTATGTTAGTCTACTTTCATATGTTGTCTTATAAATATCTTAAAAAGGTTGGTTAAAAAAATGTAGATTTTCCTCCGAAAAGTTAATACATATCTTAATTAATTACATGACACAACTTAGATAATTACACTGCACCTACAATTACATTTTCAGTCTAATCTTCTCAACCTTTCCTTAAATGTATTGATTTTGAGTGGACCACCTAAAAGATTGCCTCAGGTAAGTTCTTCCAGACTACTACTGTGTGGTTAACAAAGGAAAATTTTGCCACGTCCGTTCTTTGTTTTCTGCATTAAACTTCCTAATATGATCAGCCCTGTCTAATGATATATGATATGATATGATATGATATGATATGATATGATATGATATGATATGATATGATATGATATGATATGATATGATATGATATGATATGATATGATATGATATGATATGATATATGATATGATATGATATGATATGATATGATACGATATATGATATGATATGATAAATGATATGATATGATATGATATGATATGATATGATATGATATGACATGATATGATATGATATGATATGATATGATATGATATATGATATGATATACAAAACGTCGAGGAGTTAAAACTATTAGGCCGTGTCTCAAAGCTAAAGTCTACACTACATGCTAATGACTAGCAACTAGCTGACTTGTAAACTACACACTAGAGAGCTTTGAACATGTATGCTGGAATCATCATGTCATTCACAGACTATTTTTCTGAAAACGGTATAGCAGTAAATTAAGAAGGCAGTGTCATGCAGTTTCATTACCTACGAGCCATCAGCTGTTATTGTTTGGAAATGTTAATTTTGTGATTATAGTTTCCCAGTGAATAGTTCATGACACTTGATTCTCAGGTTTATGAACTGAATGGGTCCACACTTGTGGAGTAACGGCTAGCACGTCTGGCCGCGAAACCAGATGGCCCGAGTTCGATTCCCGGTCGGGGCAAGTTATCTGGATGAGATTTTTTCCGGGGTTTTCCCTCAACCCAATATGAGCAAATGCTGGGTAACTTTCGGTGCTTGACCCCGGACTCATTTCACCGGCATTATCACCTTCATCTCATTCAGACGCTAAATAACCTAAGATGTTGATAAAGCGTCGTAAAATAACCTACTAAAATGAAATAAAAAATAAATGAACTGAATGGTAGTTTTCTCAGATCTAGAAAAGAAACGTAGGTAGATGCAGAAATGTAAAAGATGTTCAAAAGATATCTATGAATATCAGGTTCTGCTATCAACATTATTGAAATATGTGGAAAAGATAAGTCCCTGAAATATTGCACTATTTAAAAATGTAAAGCAGGCACTAACAATGTCCCAAAGTTCAAAGTTTGCGTGTTATTCCACACTGTAATTACATTTTATTTCCAAAGCTTATTCAGACTTCATAACCCCAATTGCTAATGTGGTGCAAAGCATTTTCGTTTACTAGTTACTACGGACTTGATTGCTTTGTATTATGTAGCTTTGGATCGAAGTTCTGACTTCACATCCGGCTATTTAGTCAACAATGTATACTGTTTTCGCTGTAAGAAAAATCCTAATGTAAACATAAGCACGTTGCCGTCATACCCGTGATTGGCTCCCAGTCCAAACATTCACATGGCGCAGGAAAATGCAGTTCGTATTTGGAAACCACAATTTTGTATTATTTGAGAATAAAAAATTGAATTCTAGTTGTTAAATACGATGAAACATTTAACGTCACTCATATGTAAAACGCTATGTAAAAGAAAAGCTACTTTTATATTTTGTTATGTACTATGAACGCGGATGAATACCAACAGTAATACCGAGGTTGTCTGTTCTTGTAACAACGTGGCGTCACTTGAGCTCGTAGTTGTTCACGTAAGTACGTGGTACTGAAGTATGGTTTCTGCATCCTCAACTGTCCATTGTGAAGACATAAGACTTAAACAAATTTAACTACAGTAATTATAAAATAAATGTTTCCTAAGCAAACGAATGCATAGTAGTGAGGTTAGGCCTACTTGACGAGTAACGGGAAATGTTTAACATGAAACAGAATGTACAACATTGGGCGGGAACACGTACTGAGAATCTATGGCGTCAAACAGCGGCCAATGAAGCCTCACTTCAGTCACGTGCTACTGTTTACATTAGGATTTTTCTTGCAGCGAAAAGATTATAGTTCACTTCAGTTGTAAACGTAGCTTTGAGACACGGCCTTACCACAGTCATATACAGTTACGAAGGTTGATTTATGAGGGTACTAGGAACAATAGGTACTATTTCACATTGTCTGAGGCGATAGTAGCGATCCTAGTGGTTAGCAACCATCTATGGATGCATATTTACTACGTATTGAGCTTCGTGACTGTATATACTAGTCTGTGGCCTTACTACTTCACTTCAAAGACAAGCAGCCCAATGAAGTCGTGGAGTTTTCTACGAACTTAAAACTTGGCTTCATTTCTTACCTCTGATGTTACGAAGTGCAATAGATTGTATGTACATAAGCAAGTACCATGTGAGGTTACGCATTTAACGGTTCTTAAGTTATGCGATGAAGAATGTGCGAGTGCTAGGAACTCTGCCAATAAACCAGCATCGCTCGTAGGTCGGGATTCGATTACCGATAAGAGTTTGAAATGTTCTCCCTTGTGAAACACCTCCGACGCATAGCTTATTTTCCGATAGAACACCGAACGAATCTATTCTGGAATCCAGACTTCCGATCATGTTAGCTTAAACAGAGTTTCTTCATACCGTAGATTGAAGACCTTTCTGGCATTCATTAAAAGGAGATTTTCTTAAAACTTTCTAGTTGAAACGTTAAAAGTGTTATAATTTTAAAGAGGTTATGTACCTTATGATAGACGAGTGCCGTTTCGACATCGGTGTGGTGTCATCTTCAGTGTCTTTCGAACTACTGCTGCTCCAGCTAATCTTGATTTCCGGCGTTTGCGTTCGTCAGTTGTAGGAGTGGGGGTGTGTTACTCTTATGGTGGGGGTGGTTGTTTGTATGTCATGTATTATGGCAGCCGTGGCGAAAAGGCCATGGTGCGCCGAGCCACTGTGTAAGCTGCAACGTGCATAGCACCTATGGAGGGAGGCGGACAACCGAAGGGGAAGTTGTTTAGGAAGTGTAACGAAGAAAGAAATGAACAAGAAAACATAGGACACATTATCACAACCTAAAATTAACTGTCTTCAGAATGTCTCTGCGACAAAGTTTCAAAATCAGAAATTATGTCACTTACTGCCAATCGTAGTTGATCACGAAGGTATTTGTCTGTCAGTCGTGATCTAAATTTGATTTTTACTATTTTCATTGTTGAAAATAATTTTTCACAAACGTAAGTTACAGCGAACATGGCTTCAACAGAGCAAGCGAAAGAACGAAGCTTCAAATATTTATTTTTTTCCAAAGATTTGAACAGTTCAAAATTCGTCAAGTCCTTACATCTAGCTTTCATTTAACGTCACATTGTAAATCTGTGAGTTTAAATTGAAAATCTAACCGCATTATTCGTACATTTGCTGTAAAAGAATCGACGTAAAGAGATGATAATGATGATGATGATGATGATAATAATAATAATAATAATAATAATAATAATAATAATAATAATAATAATAATAACACTTAACCTTTTAATATTTCATCAGTAACATGTAGTAACTTATAATGCCGTTTTATGTTATACAACCGTTTTTCTAGTAATATTTGAGAACAAATCATACATTTAATATTTTCATCATATTGTAAGCAAAAGAATGCATCCTCCCATCCTACTTGAAACTTTCGTTTTTTTATAGAAGTACATGGTTTCGAGAGAGACATTGCGACGATACGCCACTCGCAGGTCCGAGACAAATACAAATAGAACGGAGTTTAACTCCAGTGAGTGAGAGGGTGGGGGTTGTAGGTAGGAAGCGAGAGAAAAGCACTGCGAGTCACAATGTGCTCGTGAGTCGCATTTTCGCCGCGGCTGTATTATGGTATCGAATAATGTATGGGTATTGAATTGTAATTGGACGGCGTTAAGCAGTAAGAGACCAAGCGCCAAAAACCTGTTTCGAAATATTGGCCATTGAAATAAATCTGTTTTTTTTTTATAAAACATTTTATCCAAGAAGTATTATGACAGTCATACTATTAAAAAAAATAACACAAATAATACCAAAAAAGGCTAACTGATTTTTATTAAGAGACCAGCAGTTGAATTACGAGTAATATTTCAAAGCAAAATAAATAAATGAATTTTTGCTTATAAATAGCAGCAAAATTCAGATATCGTATTCTTGGTTTTTTTCCGATTTAAATTAGCCTGCCATCAACAGATTTGTGCAAATGCCTCATTTTTTTCAAATTGTCGATTGGTCTATTATTGCGTAACTCCGTCCAATTGTGTATTACGTATATGTTGTGGATGTATAATTGTGTGCTTGTATAATTCGTTTTGTTCTAATATGTTTAACTGTGGACTTCTTGGTGTGATGTGTAGTATTTCTATATTTGTTTCTATGTTATTGTAGTTTTTTTAGTTGATTATTTAACGACGTTGTATCAACTACGAGGTTATTTAGCGTCGATAAAATTGGTGATAGCGAGATGAGGCCGAGGATTTGCCATAGATTACCTGGCATTCACCTTACGGTTGGGGAAAACCTCGGAAAAACCCAACCAGGTAATCAGCCCGAGCTGGGATAGAACCCGCGCCCGAGCGCAACTTCAGACCGGTAGGCAAGCGCCTTAATCGACTGAGCCACGCCGGTGTCTGTGTTATTGTAGTCGTGATTGTTGTTGGTAATAGGCTACATATATTCAGTGTAAATTGATGTGATGTAGGGTTTAGTTATAGCTTTAATGTGTTCATTGTAAAAACTTTTGTGCGAGATCGTGCGTATTTGCTTGGTTTCCGCACAAAACCAATCAGCGGAAAGTCTAAAATTCCACATTCAGTATTCCCAACCTAACACACATAACAATTTCCCTCTTCTTACCGCTTAAGTGACATATTGATTTTACTGCTTTAGGCTTTTAACACATCATTTTTAGAGACGTTCAATATAGTAATAATTATAAATTGGAAACTTACCACTGCAATTTCACCTAAATTGCAATGTTAATTATTGTTTTTAAATATTTGCAAAAATTAAGTAAACTCTACAACTCTACTAAAGTTACTGCATTCGTGATGCAAGTAACATTAAGGAAGCCGTGAAAAAATCAACAAACTTGCCGATGTTATTACTGCAATATGTTATATAAATAATATTGTTAAAATATTAAAATGAAAAATAAATCATTACATAACCTTACCGTTTGTTTTAAGTTCGCATTTATAGACTGGGGAGGGGGGGGGAAGACAGACGTATATCACGGCCTGCTGGAGTATAATAAACACAGAAAATATTTTAAAGCAACAATGTTGAAGATAGATATTTTTGTTTTGCAAATTTGCCGTCATTGAACAGAAACCAAGATGGAAATTTCATTGCAACTAATTAGAAATTCCTCTTGCAGGTATGTAATAAACGATCTTCGCACAAAATAATGTATGATACACGAGCGGTATGTTTTCTTTCAATTCTCGGAAATTAAAAAAGCTCAACTACGTTTCGCTTTTTCAATTTTTTCCTCGAACATGAAAACTTCAACATACCGCTCTTGTAACGCATATTACTATTAACGTTTCAACTAGAAAGTTTTAAGTTTTAAACAAGTGTTAAGGTGAATAAGAAGCAATGGAGATTTTCTCTCTATTACAGGGCTCTGGATACACCGCACTCTACTGGCTTATTCTTCTCAAACACCTTTTATCAGTAACGCCATTCCAAAATCCCTATGTGAACAATAATATGGTACAGAATCCTGATTGGAAAAGAGTTAACCTCTTTTGGTCGCATTGTAGTGTTCTCATTTATGAAATTAGTTTATAATGTTACTTTAGCTCTTAATTTTTAAGAATGTACTAACTAAATAACATTACAAACGAGTTTAATACGCTATATTTAACAAATTGTTTAGAGTTTAAAAGTTGTTAAGTATTCTAACAGTCCTTGGAGAAACTGGCTCTTACACACAGGAACACTTTATCCTGTGGAAAGTCGTACTCTCATTTGGTTTCTAGTAGTCATCAGTTTTCAGTTTTCTTCTTATGCGGCTTTTAACGAATAACGGGAGAAAAATCAAATGAACAGATAAGCATTCTGGAATGTAACGTTGTTCAATAGCCACTTGACCGGACATGTGAAACCGCTACTAATCAACAGTGCGAACATCTGAAAATGTCACTTATAAACTCTAAACAGTGTAATGAATTTCTAGGAACTGATATCGCATTAGACTACATCAAGATGAATTTAAGACAAGAATGCAGAGCAATGAGGGAATCATGCTAATAACATTACAAGTTATGCAATGACGATAACAAGGCGGCTTTACAAAGCACTGGAATACAGTTAACAGTACACACGCATGCATGCCATTTATTTAGCTCTCTGACCGGTTGATTTTGTCGAAAGAAGCAACAGCTAGGACAGTAATTAATTCTTGAGAGAATAGAATCTTTTTTTCTCGTCTGACTTGACTCAAGAGCCACCATTTTTAACTACTATCAAATTTATCGCCTATAAACGAAAACTTATGTTGCGCATACCACTTATTTGATAGTGGTCAAGTTATTCCTTTGATGGCTTGCTCGTTACAGAAAGAATTACTTCTACTCAGGACGGATTACGTTTTCTCTTCGATCGGACATAGCCTGTGGGCTACCAGTTTTAACTATTACAGAAGTATAGTGCCACAGACATATTTTATAAACACACATGTCTTACAGATGCCAGTGCAAGGGTGTCCAAAGTACCAAGATACGTTTTTAAATAATAAATGTGTTGTTTATTTCAAGTATAAAGGATATGATCAGATGTTGAGAAGTGATTTTAAGGCAGTGCTTCTCAACCTTTCAGAGACCACGCCCAGGTAAAATACTGTTCTTTAATACGAGGGCCCAATCTCAACATAATTACTTATAAATGCATTTCCAATTTTTTTTTAAGTTTATAGGCTACATTTACTAATGAAAGTATTAATAATTAAGTATAGCGAACGTAATCTTACGACTTAAAGAGTATTAGTGCACAGTGGAGCAGAATTCGAATCTGAGGGGGAAAAAAATATTTTTTACATGTCGAGAAAATCATAATTTACCTATTTGTTAATGTTATCCTATGCCTATAGAACAGTGCTGTCAACGCAAGCGCATTTTTCTGACCTTGACGTCGTGCTTGGGAATCAAGCGCTAGGTATGGAAGAGGAAGAATTATGTATATTGTATATGAATAAGCAGCCTGTTGGATTAAGAAAACAGTGGTGCACAAACTTCAAACGGAACGTGAAATTTGATGTCGTTATTTTTATATGGCTTTTTCCTATTTCATATTTTCTATATTGTCCGTAAAACATAAGTTAGCCTACTAACACCAATTTCTTAATATTGCAGTTGTGTTTTTAGACGTTAATAACATAATAAAGAATTAAGAAGGAATATTCACATAAATTCCATAGTAGTACAGTTATACTATACTAAGTGAATGAAACACATCCTCCATAAAGAAAGTGATATTCCAAAGAAAGAGATATAGTATGACATGGTAATTGGAATTGATATTGATGGTATCTTTAGCCTTATAAAAGTAAAGAATAAACTAATAAAAACAATATTATAGTACAAAGCAAAACTACCAGGTATATGTTTCAACTGTAACTAATATTACAAAACAAAACTCTTATCGAATTATGTTTTTAAGGTGATACTGGTGCGCAACTTCCCATCATCAGAATATTAAATAATTTTCTCGAAATCTGCTGAAGTTATAGAGCTGACGTTTTTACAACACATGGGCACATATATTTTGTTTATAATGTAACAGTAGTTACTTTGCAAATCTGGCTTTCAGGCAGAAGCTCCCTGTGAAGCAGGCTTGAATAATTTCAAGGGAAAAATTATTCCGGGGCCGGGTATTGATCCCGGGACCCTTCGCTTAGCGCACGAATGCTCTACCGACTGAGCTACCCCAGGAACCATACACGACACCGTCACAATTCTTCCCTTTATATCCACACAACTCAAATGGGCTGACAAGACGAGGTAGAGCATTCGTGTGCTAAGAGAAGGGTCCCGGGATCGATACCCGGCCCCGGAACAATTTTTCCCTTGAAATTATTGAAGTAGTTCCTTTGTTAATTAATTTTCTTACAAACATTTTCCATGCGAATATTTTCAAAATTTTCAATACACTATCTTCAATATTACATTTTACGATATATTAGATTTACGAAAACATTGTTTCAGGACCTGTAAGGCTACTAAATAAACATATCTGACAATTTTCTGTAAAAAAGTTGAGAAAATATTCCTTTTGAATAAAAAAGCAAACTTGTGAAAAATGAACAAAAAAAAATTAAAACTCACTTTCTTATAATAGGCATACGTTTATACTTTTCCTGGATACAGTTTTAATAAGCTCCCTTCCTTTTATCCATTGAATCAGTGCTGGCCATCCCTGAATATAGCTCGACCGAGCGGCATATACCACCTCTTTCATCTCTTTCCTTTCCGCTGTAAAGCGCTCAAGCTCTTCTGAGCTATAAAGCGCGTGCTTGCGCCTATGGACATCAGTTGACATGACTGCTATAGATGATGAAACTGAAGTTGACTAAGAATAATTTACAGTACGTTCAATATCGCAACATAGGCTAAGGAAAGTATAAATTGGCGTAGTATGAGCAGTCTGCGCGGAGGAGCCGGTTTTTAGCGTTCAGTCGTGAGGTAACAGCTATAAATTTGAAGGCAAGAAACTATATTTTCACACGGAAAACAAATGGAATCTATGCTCACAGGTATATTATTATTATTATTATTATTATTATTATTATTATTATTATTATTATTATTATTATTATTATTATTCACCTGACATAATTAGAAACTTAAAATCCAGACGTTTGAGATGGGCAGGGCATGTAGCACGTATGGGGGAATCCAGAAATGCATATAGAGTGTTAGTTGGGAGACCGGAGGGAAAAAGACCTTTAGGGAGGCCGAGACGTAGATGGGAGGATAATATTAAAATGGATTTGAGGGAGGTGGGGTATGA
Organism: Periplaneta americana; assembly: GCF_040183065.1. NCBI lineage: Eukaryota > Metazoa > Arthropoda > Insecta > Blattodea > Blattidae > Periplaneta > Periplaneta americana. Next base: position 153,805,694 of record NC_091121.1, read on the forward strand.
TGATAGAGACTGGATTAATCTTGCACAGGATAGGGACCGCTGGCGGGCTTATGTGAGGGCGGCAATGAACCTTCGGGTTCCTTAAAAGCCATTTGTAAGTAAGTATTATTATTATTTCATTTATTAAAAAGTATATTCATAGTATAAGTAATTTTAAATTAATTATTCAAGAAAAATGAGCAGTGTATTGTAAACATTTTACATTTATACATTCTAATTTACATAAAAAATTATAAGTCTGTTTAAATTTTCTTTCTGGTTCTGTATGGTAGCTACATGTTTCTATTACCATATGGCATATGCAATTATCACTTTTTGCCCGCAGTTGCCTCTTTTCTTAAAATATTATTTATTTTTAGGCGGGAACGAGCAGGTCTCGCGTTTTGTTGTGACTCGCCAGGAGCTTTACGACGTTCTGCATGGAAAACCATCCAAAGGCTTATATGAATACATATGTGCTGAAAAAATATGGCTCAGAAGAGTGTTCTAAAAGCATTCTGCGCAATATTAAAACATGTTTAAAGTGTATTTAAACGTTAATTTGATAAACGTTGGAAGCAATGCATCGGAACTGAAAAACGATTCTTGACAATGTGTAATAGTTGGTTGAAAGGAGAGGTGAAGTTTCCTCAGAAAGTGTACTTTGCTAAAACCACATCTATTTCTGTTGGAGCACCTGAAATTTCTACTGGAAGTGTGGGGAGACCACTTTTCCGAATGTTGAAAATTCTGAAAAATTTTCGATCTTTAAAGAATAAGTGGCTTGGTCACTGAGTTTTGCTACACAGATGTTATTTTAGTTAGATTTTAGAGTTTAGAGACGATCTGAATATGCGATTTTCGATAAAATCACGAAAATTATTTTCCTAAGAATATTTCCAGAAAAATACCTCGCGACCCGGTATAATTGATGCCAGGGCTTGGTATCGGGCCGCGGCCCGGTGGTTGAGAAACACTGTTTTAAGGGACAATGGAAATAATTAGTCTGACTTCATTCGGAAAAGAAATAAAGCGGGACATCCTGTTGCTAACTGAAAAAGCTCCATGAAAAGGTTATGGTAAAATATTTCATAACCCACTACGTTCTCTGCTTTGCAGGACAACACTTCAGCTGAGACCACACAAATATCTCTTCAGAGTAACTCCCTGTGATACCATAGAGCAGGGATCGGCAAAAATGTCATCGTGATCACTAGCAATAGTGACGTCGCAGGAGCAGTGCAGTAAACTTTCTTTGCTTCACCCCCTCCCTTCCATCCAACTCCCCTACAACTCCAGCACACAGGCACCTATCAGTGGCGGTTACTGATTAGATTTAGATTACTTCTTTCTCAAAACCTTCAACGTCTCTTCGGAAACGTGTGTTTAAGGAAGAATGGGAGGAACAGTATTTGTTGTGCACATGGTGACAACGTAGACGCCTCTTGGTTCTACAATTCTAATAAGCATTCATAAATTAAACATCGAGGGACATTACGACACATGTCATAATCATTATTACGAAATCATAGGTAAGATGAACATATCCAAGTAAGTGAACAGTAGAAAACAAAGATAAAAATAATTTTCTTTTCGTAGGGCTGGAAGGGGCGAAGCAATTAAAACATTACAAAAAAAAAACTAAATTCAAATATTAATTTCGGTACTAAAATATGATGAAACAAGATATGAGTCAAATAAAATTTCATCAAGTTAAGTTATTGCTTTGAAATCGCAAAATCATTGAAGTCTATAATGAAGGAGAGTTCATTAAACATGTCTGAATAAAGGTGCTGATATTATTTGCTGATATTATTTGTGTATGAAACATGAAACCAACACCGACATGCCGACTTATTTTCTTCACCCAAACACGTCATCTGATAAGGAAAAATGCCTTCTTACCTTTCTGGTACATTCCAAAAAAAGTAGCAAAAATCCGTTTGCTTACCTGTAAAAGAAAGAAAGTAACTTAAAGTTTCATAGCATGTTACTACATAAACATGATTTATACTACATACTCCAATCACTGAGAAAAATATAGTAGCCTATATCTTTGATCAGTAAGAGCTGGAAAATTAAGAAACATAAAGAAAAATCGATCACAGTCACATAAGGAATAATAATCTTATGTAAACAGAATGAGATGGGATGCACATTTTTGTTATGCGATACGAATAACAGTTTAAAATGTCACAATTAGACCAATAGTACATAGCGTGTTAATTTATTGAGAGATGATACGTAAAATCAATCCCTGATGAAAATTTCTCCGAAGCTTATTTTGATGTGTTAAATTAATATTCGACCTACAAACTGGGAAACTGTGCAATACTTTAATTTGTGTAAGATGAGTAAGATAAAATATTCCTAGAAGTAGTTTATAGGGGCAGCAACTTTGCTTTCGTTATTGCATCGGCCGATAGATGGCAGTTTTCAAATGAAATGCGTATAAAATAACATCATACGCTAATAAGATAATAGTCGGTCGTGCAAGCACAAGCTAGACCAGTAGCCTACACTTACACAAGAAAGATTGGGTACTCAGAATTTAAAAAATGGAAGAATCTATGTGAAGGTTGAAATTGATAACTTTTACAAGAGTCAGTATTAATTTGTTGTAGACGCGACAATGTTGGAAGCAGAGTACTTGCGTGTTCGTTCCAAAAGAAAAAGACAAGATAATAATGAAAGTAAAAATATCAAATCGGTAAAATCAAAACGTGTAAAAGAGAGTGGAAAAGAACGAGTGATGGAGTGTAGATAACGCAAAAAGGAACGACAAACAATTAAAGAAATTATAATAGCTATAAATAATGCATATACATCAACTGTAAATGAGGAGCTTATTTTCAAAACGATTCTTGTCCATTGCTATAACTTTGTGGGAAATCACAAAAACGTTTTTATTTCTAAAATTTCTTACTACCTACGCAAGAGACATAATGAAACCATAGAGGTTGGAAACATGAGACTCTTCGATTCCAAAGCTGGAACTAATATTTTGTCGCAAATTCTGCTGCTAACAAGAGTCAGTTTGATTCCAATTGTCACTTTTAACACAAGATTTTTGTGGTTTAGAGGGTGTTCTGAAGCCAAATTATGATAGTTGTATGTAGAGTTATAATTTTATTAAAGAGTGCATGGACACAGGAAGCTCATTTTCGTTATCAAGTGGACAAGAGACGTTTTGGAAATGAGCTATGAAACGAGATTAATGTTACAGAAAGATAGTGTTATAAAGAACATTTTAGTTAATTTAATAAAGAACACAATCAGTTCAATCATTTGGGTTATATTTTTAATGTGCGTGACAGTCTGTGGCAAGAGAAAAATCTAAAAGCTGTGAATTTAATTTTATGATATAGCAAGAAGAAAGATGTTTCAAGCAATGCAAGGGATTTCATAAATCCACTGTCATTTTTTCTGTATCGTATGAAAGCACATATCGCCATGTTGAAGAACGGATCTATCTATCTATCTCTCTTTCCGTTAGCAACCTTTTGAAACCCAGCTACACAGTACTTTATATAGCTGCTCAATTAATGCTCAACGAGATGTCATTAACTATTGACGTGTTTCGCAAAACTAAAATGATACTATTTAAGCTAAAAATAGGGCTTTTTCGGTGCATAAGAACACTACGAGATATGCCGGAATGCGTAAGAGAGTTTCCATTTTTGTCATTGTCCTCTGTTACTAAAAATATTCGCACTTATTTTCGTAACACGCTGTAAATTCAGACAAGGAAAGACTTGGGATACCATATGAAAACAGGATGCGAATTAACGGGGGAGATGGGGGGGGGAGTTCACCCCTTTTGGAAAGTTATCCCCCTCTCATAAATCCATATTAACATCCCTGCCAGGAATAACTTCTATCCCCCTCACAAAATATAATTGTTTCAATTCGAGTATACTTTATAAAGTACAGTATAAAGTAAAATAATAATGATGTATTATCATCACCGGCAAGCTGACAACAATCAATAACTTAGGAATTACATATCTTATCTTAAGTCTGCTCAGGATATAATTATTATTATTATGGTCAAGATGCAAGACAAGCAACTCAGTGCGACCAAGCGTTGAGCCGTATCGAATGAGGATAATAATTTTATGTATGGTATTCTCTATCTAGAATTCTATCCCCTCCTCATCAGAAATCTTAATTCGCACCCTGTATGAAATGATAACTGAATGAAGTCAGAATAGGGTCATATTCTGGCCCTTAATAGAAGAAGAAATTCAGCTATAAATTGACAAGAACGATCTTGGGACAACGATACTGGTAGAAAGTTGAAAGAAATAACATTGTATTCATGAGCTGAAAGAAATTTCTTCCTATAACGAAAGTTTAACTTTGTTTTGCAATTTATGATATCTGTATCTATAGGAAAACATCTGACCCAAAGGGTTATGATACGAGTTATAATTAAAACCAAAAAAAGTTTCTGGTTGCGTTGTTTGACAAGAAATCTCTACAAAATATGAATTCATGACACGGCAAGGGCAGCCTTCCATCAAATGACGACTTATCGTGAAAGAAAATTGGATGTTTACGTACTCTTGGACAGATTCTTGAAAAATGTCGCAATGTAATTTATCACAGATTTTCAAATACAGTAAGGGTTTCCCCATGCTATCTCAGCTTTTGTAAAACATTTCGAGTTTTTTTTTAATGCACACTCAAACTTATCCTGTTTCTAGCAAATATTTTATTTGTTAACTTTGACCTCGCATATGGGGTAAGGTTGCCTAATTTCGCGACATATTTAATAAAGTCTATATTTATGCCAAAATTGTAATAAATAAATTTGAAATAACACCTAAATGACGTTATTTGGATCTTTAGCTACAGTTTTTACAATATTCAGTGTCAACAAGTTTGGTATATAATATATGATTCTTCATTGTTATACAGTGGCTCCTAAATCCGTGACAGGGATCCAAATTCCGTGATAGTGGTTTCCTAATTCCGTGATAGTGGTTTCCTAATTCCGTGATTCTAAAATAATCCTCATTAAATGCTCAGGAAACAAACGTGTATTTGGAAAAACACATTAAAGTCATGGTATATTGTTTTAATATGGATTAAGCAAAAATTAAAACATATAAAAAGGGCTTAAGTGAAAAATTTCATAGAAAATACTTGTGTAACTACAGGAATACATATTACATATTAATATATTATAAAAAATAAATTGAAAGTTAAATTCAATACAAAATTAAATTTTAATAAATTGAATTATAACACATTTATATTCCCAACAACAGCAGTAATTAAATTAAATATATGCCCTATTATTTTGTTATAATTATAATTGATGTTTTTTTATAACATTTCTATTATTATGTCCACGAACTATTTTCTTTCATAGACATTAATTTTCACAATTTAGCGTTGGCATCACTGGTCGAGTGAGCCAGGAAGGAGAAATATGAAAATAAATCCGAAAATGGCAAAGCTCCTGTAGCATTGTTATTGTCTCATAATGTTTAAATAATCATACACATTGATTCAGCTGACTATAATCTACAGCACTATATCATTTTGATAATGCTATATTAATTCTTACCTCAAATATAAAATATTTCTTCAGGAGCGGTCACAAGAGAAAGAAAAACTTACTGGTCAACCACCTACCTTTCACTAAACAAAAGCTTCTGCAGTCGACTGCTTCTATTCAAAAGGCGGGTAGTCAATAGAATTGAAAAGAAGACATCTTCTGGCATCTATTAGGTATTTCGAAAACTTAAAAGTCAGAGACCACAACTCCTTGACAGTCAATTGAAATTTTATTACGGGATTAGGGGTATCACGGAATTAGGCACCTTTACCCTAGAGGGTGGAAGTGAAATAAACTTCCTAATTGAAAGGGGCGATAGGTTACACTTAAATTATAGAGAACCTATATTACGCTTTGTCATTAAATCCACGGTTAATTAGAAAATTAAGTTTGAAGTTTCAGCAGTCTGGCAACATCGCCGCTAACACACTGTTCTCGTAATACAGATGTAAGAGGTCAACGAACTCGGTGTGTCTCGCTAGATGAACTGCTCTCTGGCTCGACGTTACAATCTGTTCGCATCGTCCAGTGCCTTGAAATTAATGTTTTTTAAGTTAAATTTACACGCAAACCGTCTACGCTATTGAAATACGCCAGAGGGATAAATTATTCTTTATCAGATTTCCTAACAATATGGACAAAAATCACAATCCTACACGCAATAGTTACCGAATAAGAGGGTATTAAACATTTGAAAAAAAAACTGACTGTTCTTCATTCACCTAAGCTAGTTGTGTAGACCAATTTACCGACAGAGTTGTTGCCCAGGGTGCGACATCGGGGACTGGTCTACGCTACACCCGCAATCGGATGAGATGATAATGGAGATTTCTTGAGATGTCACAAGGGGAAATCGGAGTTTCCGAAGAAAACTCCTGTGTTACCTGAACGACGGCTTGCCCAACACAAGTTATAAATCGGGGGTACACTGGAAATCGAACCCAGTTGCACAAGTTAAAACAAATCCAGCGTGGCGGTTCTAATAGTAAACTTGCTGAATTATGTTCATCTTTTATTGTATCATACCATCTGAAAATCACAAGGATATTATTATTATTATTATTATTATTATTATTATTATTATTATTATTATTATTATTATTATTATTATTATTTACAAATGTAAATGATACTCGGGAGGGAATTAAACACAGAATAAATATGGGAAATGCCTGTTATTATTCGGTTGAGAAGCTTTTATCATATAATCTTCTGTCAAAAAATCTGAAAGGTAAAATTTATAAAACAGTTATATTACCGGTTGTTCTTTATGGTTCTGAGACTTGGACTCTCACGTTGAGAGAGGAACATGGGTTAAGAGTGTTTGAGAATAAGGTGCTTAGGAAAATATTTGGGGCTAAGAGGGATGAAGTTACAGGAGAATGGAGAAAGTTACGCAACGCAGAACTGCACACATTGTATTCTGCACCTAACGTAATTAAGAACATTAAATCCAGACGTTTGAGATGGGCAGGGCATGTAGCACGTATGGGCGAATCCAGAAATGTATGTAGAGTGTTAGTTGGGAGGCCGGAGAGAAAAAGACCTTTGGGGAGGCCGAGACGTAGATGGGAAGATAATATTAAAATGGATTTGAGGGAGGTGGGATATGATGATAGAGACTGGATTAATCTTGCTCAGGATAGGGACCGATGCTTATGTGAGGGCGGCAATGAACCTCCGGGTTCCTTAAAAGCAAGTAAGTAAGTAAGTAAGTATTATTATTATTATTATTATTATTATTATTAGGCCTATTATTATTAAATAATATGCTCTCATTTTTTCAAAAACGTTTAAACTGGATTGATTAAAAATTAGTGAAACATTTGAAAATAAAAATTTTCTATTTGACAAATATCACGTTTGATCTCTGTAGACATTGATTATGATTATTTAAGTCCAGTAGATTAATGCAGAAGGGATGGATCTTTTATGTCACCATGGTCATTCGTTGTGGTTTGTTATTCATTGCAAAGTCACCCATACCTACTGTACTAACTTACACTACACACGAACAAATATAAAGATAGTAAAACATGCTATGTTGAAGGTTAATAATATGCATCTTTTATAATTTTTATGCGAAGTGTTAAATGAGGGAAACTGTCACAAAATACATACTCTCAAAGCGAACTGATTTATTTCACGCAAACAGATGGACTAACGTAACATATCTAACAACCACTGTAAAGTGGAAATTTATTTCAGACGCAATTACTTTGTTTTACAAAATAAACAAAACACCCTCATGAGCAATTCTCTTTTAAGTTCCGTGCACTTTTGTTGCTTCTACAGTGGAGCACAAAATGAGCTCTCTCTGATGCGGAAAGCTACTCAAGGGTGCGCTGGGATAACGGGTCATAATTTAAAGCAAGCCAAATATGTTATCCCCGGAAATGGATCAAGGGGTTTTCCGAAAGTTAGTTAAACGTATTACCGCCGAGTTAACTCGCTTGGGCTGAGCCGAAAGAAGCCGCATTGTTCACTGAACACAGACACACTCCATGAACCGAGGGGGTCCTCTCATTGTGAGTGAAACCAGGGAGTTATTGAACCATATGAATAAGCGACAAGGTCCGACATTTTTATAAACACTCTACGCTTGTCTATTGAATAGTACACAGCGAGCGTTGTTTAAATTTCCAGCTTTATAGAAATGAAATTGACATTACAGCCGTTAAGCCATACATGTTATGTTAACCTTATGAAGATATGTTGACAATATTTTTAAACGCCCACAGAATATCATTGTTTATACATTGTGAAGACCAATTTATTTTCAATGAAACCCGATTTCAGGCATCTTCCTGTCCTTTGTTTTTTTCTGTACTACAATGCTTATAGACTGCAATGGTGCCTATTAATCTTTGTACTTGTTTGTAACTACGTACTCAGAGGATACAAGTTCGATGCCTGGAAGGGAAGTGAAAGAATGAGCAAATTTTGCTTGTTTCCCTACATTATATACTTAATCCAAGTAAGACTCAAGCTATAATTATTGGGCAGAAGCGTTTAGTTAACTCTCTTAAAAACAGTAAACTTTCAGTTGTTACACTTAACAACACGCTAATCCCTTATTCATCTGTCGTAAAAAATCTTGGCTTCTTTTTCGATAATAATCTAAATTGGAATTTTCAAGTTAAAGAAACGATAAAAAAATCTGTTCCTCCATTCACTGTTTGAGTAGCTTAAGAAACTTCTTGCCCCAACAACTAAAACTTACCCTAGTACAAACCCTAGTAATGCCGCACTTCGATTATTGTGACGTTTTGTTAAGTGACCTAAGTTCTGAACTGTCAGTCAAGTTACAGTGAGTTCAGAATATGTGCGTCAGATACGTATGCAACATCCGACATATCACCGTCCTTCGCAAGTCTTTCGTGGCTCCGACTTAAAGATCGTAGAACTTTACACTCTTTGTCTTTACTCTTTCGAATTCTGCACACCTCAACACCAAATTACCTTTCGTCTCGTTTCTCTTATCTATACTCTAACTACGACGTAAATATCAGATCACTTATCTGTGGCGCGTTAAGTATACCTCTTCATAGAACATCTCGTTATTCATCATCTTTTACAGTAACCACCTCGCGACAATGGAATTCCCTGTCACAAAGTATTAGGGGCTGCAAGACAATAAACACTTTTAAAAACAGCTTAAAAGATAATCTTCTTAGCATTTCACTCCAATAATACTGACAAACTATCACTGTCTATATTGTTGCTTCTTCCTTTAGACATGCATCCTGATAGTGCTGTATTTTAAAAATTGTCTCATAATAATCTCTTTATATTAGCTAACATTATTTAAAATATATTAACATTCTATGTATTTTAGCTTAATTCTGCTACATAGTTTGTATTTCAGTGTTTAATTAATAGTTCATAGTATTTTGTTGTTTAATTCGTAAATAACTCTTGTATACATGTAACTCTTATCTAAATCTAATTGTTGAATTCTTTGTAAGTTCATACATATGTATGTATACTTTTTGCTGGTTGAGTGGAAGAGAAGGCCTTACGGCCTTAACTCTGCTAGCTAAAATAAATTATTATTATTATTATTATTATTATTATTATTATTATTATTATTATTATTATTATTATTATTATGGAACCTTCATCGTGAAAGCCCAAATGGAGACGGAATCTCTCGTACCCTTAGTTATTTTGCGACAGTGATGAATGATGACTGTACAGTAATGATAATGATAAAGCGATTGCACGCAAATCTAGCAAGACAAAATTAATAACTTATATCCTATGAAACACATTTTCATGAAATTTTACATAGAAGTTACAGGTAGCAGTGGCGGCTCCTGCATGTTTCTTAAGAGGAGGAAAGATGTTAAAAGCACAAAATGACATCTTCTTGAATGGAACATGCTATAAATTAGCCTACATGCATACATGTAAGACCAGGTAGTGTTGGGGTTGGCCTTCCCTTTTGTATAGGCCTAGTAATAGTCTGTTCTTGTAAACTGAGTTTCCTAAACTGCCCGAAATATAATATGTTTCCACCTCCATTCATTGTTGAATAATTAACAAGGAAATTCACAACCTCGCAGCATTTTTCGCGCACACTACAGAGTCACACGTGTTGGAAGAGACTAGCTACTAACACGTAACCGGGACCGTTTTACGGAAGTGGGAATGGGAAATAATCTGTTAGGAAAGCGAAAACACTTCACCGGTGGCCGAATAATTTTTTAATATTAAAAATAATGTAGTTTGGAGTACTTTCAATTTCAAAATATATTTGTACAAAACTGACAACTTGGCTGTTGCCCTGCTTAATAGACAATCTATGGAAGTGAATTTCAGGGGCCAAAGTAGAACTACTTCCTCTTTGTTTTATATAAACATGACTTTAACTTTCAAATATCCTTGAAAGTTTCAAACCATGAATAGCAGCCTATATGAAGTGCAATGAATAATATTTGATTTACAATTTCAAAAAAATTTATAGTGTCTTTCATAGCTATTTTTATTGTCTCCTATTTGTTACAGTCTGGTTCAATGTAACATCGCTAGGTGGAAGCGGTAGCGAGCTTGCTGCACGACCAGTCGGTTTATGTCTGCTACACTATTTCCCGCCCATGCGCGGAATCAGAGGAGGATCTCCTCCCTATTCGTTCATTTACTTGCTTTAAAACTCTGCTTCTTTCTCTGGCCGCTAGTGCGCTGTTGTCTATGTGTGTTAACCGCAGTAAAGGAGAAAAGGATTGACTTTCCTCCTCACAAACAATCTCGCATCCTTCTCACAGTTTTTGCGCAGCATATGAGCGCGTCATTTAAAACTCGATCAACCGAGGTTTTCTTATAGCTGTGATTAAAAAAATTATCGAATCTTCATCGAATTTCAAGGCACATATTTTATTTGTTATTTATTTTAAAAAAGAAAAAAATGTGAGGAGGACGTTCCTCCCTTCCCTCCTCCGAGGAACCGCCACTGACAGGTAGCATTACGTTATTTGTTATTTCGACCTAAATGTTTTTCTTAATTGAAATTATTGTGAAAGTGTTACGGCGAGCACCCACAATAGAGGTCCTGGCCATATATTTTCTCGTTAGAGTGTAAAGGGACTCACAATATGCTAGCCATAAGAACATTTTCAAAATTAAATTAAATTATATGTATATATTTGGTAATGTAAGTCTATGTGCTCTGGAACTCTATTGCAGGAAGATTGCCTGGCCGATGCTTACTACATAATTACCACGTAATGTTAAATTCGTTACTCCATGATACAGTTCATGTAAGGGACGTGCATGTTTTACTGTTATAAACGGTTCGGTAGAGAAGCCAACGTACTATGGTAGGAACGATCATGATTTTAAAATAAAATGTAGGAAACAGAAAACGGATGTAGGTAAATTCTCATTTTTAAATAGAACTATAAATGATTGGAATGACTTACCTGCAGCGGTCTTTGAGGGCTGTCCTTTCTTAAGGAGATTCAAGAATAACTTAAAAAGTTGTGTATAAAAGTAAATTAAAATTAAGGTGACATTTAACATTTAATTTATTAAGGTGATATGTATTTATTTAGCCTGACGAGTTACTCCCTTGAGTCTGAATGGTAAATTATTAAAAAATAGCGTGTAAGAGGGTCTTAGACTAGAAATGTTTAGTTTAAATGTAGTTCTGTTTATAAGTATCCATAAGGGTGTAATTATGTGTCTTATTTGAACTGTTGTATCAGTGAAGCGTGGTGAGTCAGTGAAGTTATGGTTTTACAGTGCAGTGAATAGTTCCGATCAGTGATAATTTATAGTGTAAATTAAATGTGTTCTATAGTGTCAGTGAAATGTGTTATGGAGTGTCAGTGAATGTTTCCTAAAGTGTCAGTGAAATGCGTCATAGTGCCACTTCAGTGAGTGAGATGAGAGTAAAGTGAAAGATTATTATCAGTACCAATGTGAAACTTATGTAGGGCCTATACATATGTAGGTTGTATTGTAAAATTAGGTTCACTTATTAATTATGTTATTTCATGTATTATTATTAATTGTAATTATTGTGTTAAATTGAATTGTGTATATAATTGTATTGTGTATTGTAATTTTATTGTGTATTGTTTATATTGTGTATACCACTGCCACCGGGTGCTTGCCCACTTGCAGTGTAAATAAATACATACATACAAATAGCTTTTATCGAACAAAAGTGAACATTTCCTTCATATTATTTCCGAACAAATTCGGACATTTTCAAAATATTTTTATCTATAAAATGCACTGAAAATAACTAAAATAATAATTATTGACACTATTAGAATAATAGACATAACATGCACGACACATAAAATTGTCGTTCATTTTGGAGTAAAGTGAAGGGTCGATACAATTTTTTCTACTTCCTGAAAAAAAATACTATTTTGGAAATGACCGGTTTTGTTCACAACCTTCACAATAATTATGATAGCCTGAAATGCTTATGATCTTTATGAAATAATGTGTGCAACAAATTGTCAGCCCGGATTCGTCATGTGTTTACGTCTTCTTGTTTTACACGAGTTTTAATAAATAAATACGAAAAATATCGTAAAATAAGTAGACAGATAAATGTTAGATTCAGAATTTCACATGTTTGGCATTGAAGCGAACATTTAAAATGTCTTATGTCGTATTAGTCTTCAGCTTTCGCCACAAACAGGAATCCCATAGTGTCGTAACACGTGGCATGCGGTTTTAGTGCTTTCTGGCTGTTATTCAAACGACTGCGCTTCTGAAGAAAGTATCTTGGAGACTTGTCTTTGTAAATTTACTTTCATTGGCTTCCCTTGAATGGGAGTGCCCTGCTAATCCCTGTAGGGAAAGAAGGACGCGAAAGTTGGAATATAAGATATGTTTCAGAAGTTTTTTCATTATTTAATAAAAGACACGTCTGGAATTCTGCTCTTCTCTTCCATCCGTGAATAATTTAAATGTTGCGTAAGGAAAAACGCTTTCGAAGTTGGCTACTAAACTCTTTAAAAGTTGTTATGAGAATAATGTATTTATGTGCTTACCCCATACTATGTTTTAATCAATTTATATTTTCATGATTCGACTAACTCGATGTGGACGGATGCTTTGGACACAACGAAAGTATATAATCTGTTACTCGAAACTGAGAAGGGACGTTGACAATATCTTTTTAACAATCTTGTCATGCAAAACTACAGAGTGATCCGTTTGAGTGTGGATAAAATAAAAACACCGTAATACATTTACTACTGAACTTTATTTGTTGAAACTTTATGCATACAACACTGAAATATGGGAAATTCCTCAACATGATCCCCATTGCGCAATCTGCACAACTCATAACGGTGATGCAATTCAGCTCATATCCGTTGTAACATAAGAGGGGCGATTTGTTGAAAAACTTGAGTAATTTTTACTCTCAGTTCATCAATGTTTCTGGGTTTCTGTGAATAGACAATGTCTTTAACAAAACCCCATACGAAGAAGTCAGGAGAGGTTAGATCTGGGGAGTTTGGGGACCAAGCCAAGAGATAGCTGCTTCCCGTACTGGGTTTCGCCTGCGACCTCCTGCACATTTTTTTAAACACAGAACCTGTTTCTACAAATGTTCGATACCACAACATTATGGAATCGTATTTAGGTACATTATGCACGCCATACTCACGTCGAAATTCCCTTTGTACTCTTTTAATACTCTCAAATTTAGCATACCCTACCAAGAGTCATTGTGCCCGTTGTTGATTTGTAGTAGCCATTTTAAACATCTTCGATTTTCATTTGTCCTTTCAGATTGTTGATTGTCATATATCATGGAAACTCCCATCTTTTAATCATAATATAACCAGCAAGAATTTTTTCTACTATCATAATAGCTTTATAATAATAAATTCATATTATTCATACCCAAACATTTGAGACTGCAGTTTTGCGTTTTTATTCCACATACATTAATTTACGTTCATAGTTTTAAATATTTAGCATGTAAAATATCGATTTTTGAAGACATCTATAATAACGTAATTCTAACTTATAGGAAAAGAGGATAGCAAAAGAGAAAAGAATCAGGCGTACAAAATATAATGTGAAACGTTGGTGGACATGTAAAATACTAAACAAAATAACATTTATACGTCATAAAAGTTATAGCCATTTACATTTCAGCTGCCATGGACACATTTTTAGTAGTTGTATGTAAAGTGCTCAACTCTATGGCACAGATTCTCTCCCACAAAAAATTCGAGAGGTTTCAAGTCCTGTGAGCACACATACCAAAGCATTGGAGAGCAACATCTTTACAAAATGACAGGAAAGGTATCGGAAAGTCATCGACGGAGTTCACGACTAAACACTCTCTCGGAACGTCAGGGGGGGGGGGGGCGGAATATAACTTCAGAGTTTGCATTATTGTACGTAGATTTTAAGTTATTGCAAACGGATTGTGGGGTACATATTCAGATTAAAGTTTTTACTTATTATTTTTCATCATAATCAATATCATCATCCTATGGTGCTTCGGCCCCTTTTCGGAACATGACCTCCCCTATTATTCTCTTCAATTTCTCCCTGTATCTTGCGGTTGCCTTCCAGTTTCTGATATGGATCAGATCGGCTGCATCTTTCTGTACCATTTCTTCCCATCGGTTACATAGTCTTACAACTGGTCTCTTCCCATCAATGTGTCCATCAAGTAGTTTTTTGGGGGATTTTTAATTGTCCATTCTTATAATGTGACCAGCCCACTGGAGTCTCTTAATACATATGGATAATGCTATATCATTATACAGGGCTCCTACAATAGTAATATGCGTTACAAGAGCGGTATGTTGAAGTTTTCATGTTCGAGGAAAAGTTTGAAAAAGCGAAACGTAGTCGAGCTTTTTTAATTTCCGAGAATTGAAAGAAAACATACCGCTCGTGTATCGTACATCATTTTGTGCGAAGATCGTTTATTACATACCTGAAAGAGGAATTTCTAATTAGTTGCAATGAAATCTCCATCTTGGTTTCTGTTCAATAACGCAAAATTTGCAAAACAAAAATATCTATCTTCAACATTGTTGCTTTAAAATGTTTTCTGTGTTTACTATACTCCAGCAGGCCGTGATATACGTCTGTCTTTTTTTTTTCCCCGAGTTCGAATCCCGGTCGGGGCAAGTTACCTGGTTGAGGTTTTTTCCGGGGTTTTCCCTCAACCCAATACGAGCAAATGCTGGGTAACTTTCGGTGCTGGACTCCGGACTCATTTCACTGGCATTATCACCTTCATATCATTCAGACGCTAAATAACCTATATGTTGATACAGCGTCGTGAAATAACCCAATAAAATAAAATAAAATAAAATAAAATAAAATAAAATAAATCCTTTAGAATTTATCAATCCCAGCAGCTGTTCTCTGTAACATAATCTAATTTTTACTTCCATATAAAGAAGGGTTGCCAGATTTTAAATCTACCAAGGAGGGACATCCTTTTTCATCATAGAGGCTATAGTACTTACGTTTTGTGTTAAAGAAAGAGTGATATGAATATGGGCAGAGTTGACATTTTCATGACTGTATAAAATAATAAAAAATATAAAATAAAAAATTATCCCGCAGCTGAAGAAAGTAATATGAATCTCAAAAATGCAATTTAAATAAAAGACATTGTAGATACAGTTTTCCCAAGTACAAAACATCAGGCCGTAAGTAACATCATGTTTCTCTGGCGTCTTTCTGAAGGGATTGTGGCAATAATGTTATGCCAAAGTAACTTAATGACTTAACAATAATTGTCTGCCATCACATGTGACAAAATATTTAAATTTCAATGTTTATTAATTGATAACATTGACATAAAATTTATTGATACCTAAATTCATATTTTGTTTGTACCTTAGCATATTGCTGCTCCAAAGCCATCATTTAACATACAGTATACCTTTTTAGAGCTTCCCACATATTAATCACTGGACTTAGCATTTTCAACAAGCTTCTTTTCATTCTCTGTGCCATGCATTTCTGATGAACGTCTCTTTTTAAATGTTTAGAAACATCATATTCACCACTGATTTCGTTGTCACAGAACTTACACTTGCCAAAATATTAGTTTTTTCCAATGTGCAAACCTATTTTGTTAAGGAACTTAATTTAAATTTAATGTAATCATTTAGGCCTAGAAGAAAAAGTTACTAGGTAACAACCCTGGGCCTTAAGCTTGAAACGGTGGAACCAAAAAGGTTTACTAATATGGCCGTCAAATTACCCATAGTTCATTTCTTTTTCCGGTGTGTTTATCAGCTGTTTTGTTCATATTACTACGATTACAAATTCTTTCATGTTGTTGTGAATATTTCAAAAGTGTAGTCAAGTTCAGCAAGTGGTTATTTTTTAAATAAGCTAATATTCTGCTCGGCTCAACTGTAGAATATGTCCGTTGATATGTCCCCCTATGCTTTAACATATGAAGTAGTGCCAACATCCTTCTTGATAAAAGAAAGAATGTGGAAATGAAATGTTCAGTCCATGTCACAACCGTAACACTTTTAATAAATATACAGTGAAATTTACATTGATACAAAAATCTGCGAATACTCCTGTTACCTCTACATCCATTCTAAACCGTTTACGTATGACAGAAACCGATAGTAGCAATTGAATATTTGGCGATTGGTGGTAATTCGCGGAGGATTATGGGGCATAGAAGGTGTAGTTTGACGTGATATCCGTCGCACCGATATATTTGCATATTTGCTTGGAATCCTCCCTCCTTTCTTTTTATCCTCTCAGCTAGGTAACGATAAAATTATACAAGTGATGTTAATTTTCTAAGAACGAGACTTTTTGTGCCCCGCCTCTAATCGAAGCGGGACTCGGGACTTTTATATGAAAATCGGGACATTCCCGCCAAATCGGGACATCTGGCAACCCTGATATACAGTATAATAATACTCCGAATAAGTATTTTATATAATGTAATTAGTGTTCTCAACTTGATTCTACGGTGTTCAATTAGTGGGAGAATGGAATAGTATGCTCTGTTAGCTTGATTTCTATTATGTTACTTATTATCTGTATTACAGTAGAAATCAAGAAGCGTGTGCAGCGAATTACCAAATAATAAAATCCCCGAAATCATTATAAGTCTCTGCATGGCAATGTGCAGTAGCGTAGCGGTTTAGGCGCTACAATACTAAGTAAGAACTGGGCGTTTCATTCCAGATAGGGTCATTATTCATTACATTTTTCAACTACTCCAGTTTTCCGGCTATTTTATGATCCTCAGAGTCGACTGAACCTGTAACATAAATTGAATACCTTGAATGCAACAAGAGTGCTTGTCGTCTAACGCTATTATTGCATAAATCCACGAATTGCATTCTTCAAATTATGAGCTATCAGTTCCATAAAACTTATTTGACTATCTCATCGCTAAATGGCAAAAGATTCATAAAGAGTCGTGTGCAACACTGTTCTTGCATCCTAGTCTTTCAGCGTCAAGTAGAGCATTACATACCAAGCAAGATGGCCGGGATTGATGAACAAACCATTATTTCGAAAGAAGAAAATGCTATGTTCAGTGTAAATGTAAAGGGAAGAAAAGAAAACGAAATTCAGAACTGTAGAAAAGAAATATATCTAAACAACATCGAAATTGTGGTAAAACGTATGTATTTGTACATGCAGGAAAGAAAATACCAGCCAAGAAATACACATAAGCCAGTAGAATCACAGTTCTCCGTTTCAAAGTTACCAAGACCTAAATTATTTGAGCGATGTTCCTAATCAGGGATAAATCCTGCTAAAAAAAACATACATGTTGTCTTTGGGTAAATTTTTGAAATCAGAAAATGCTGATTGGGTTAGGTGTGTTCTAAATATGGAATGTGCGAATAGCATTGACCGAAGTGATAATTCAGAACTTGAATCAGAATCTGAGTTGTAAAACATGTTCAAATAATCCAGTAAACAAGAAAAATGTAAAGTTCCAACATAAAAGTCTGGCATTATGCCTTATATGCAAGAACAGCGTTAACTGTATTATTTCAAAACTCTATATTTTTGTAAACATGGTTTAATTTGATGTGATGGTACTTCAGAATGTTCACAATATGTATTCTCTTACTAATAAATACATTTTTTCAGTACATTCATATGTTTCTGTAAGTCTCAGACATATTAAAACGTTAACTCTTTTTTTCTCAACATACCATTTTACCACTAACGTTCTTGTTGCACCGAGATATTCAATTAGTATCAAAGTTGTAAGCATCGAGGATGATGTTGAAATAAGGAGTAGCTATCTAAAGAAAATGAAAAAAAGCAGTTTCTTCTAACCTAAGCCGACATAAGTCTAATTGGAAAAAGAAGATAATACGAGAGCTATTCAGAAATCAACTTCCGATTGTCGATTGTGGCATGCTAGATCGTTGCAAGATGATAACGCTTGTGCAGTAGCCACGAATAAAGACGTAATAATGCTCCCACAGTCTAGTATATACAGTCACGAAGCTTGAGTTTTGAGGGTACTCGGAACAATAGACTGTGCAGGTACTATTTCGCATTGTCTGTAATGAGGAGACAGTAGCGACCCTAGTGGTTAGCAACCATCTATGGATGCATATTTACAACGTATTGAGCTTCGTGACTGTATATACTAGACTGTGATGCTCCCATGCATCGCGCACTCTTTTCCGTTCAGTAGTCTGTGAGAAACAGCTTTTGATAATGGACGCGATTATTACTCGTCCCGCGAGTTGTGAGGTCCGTTCGGTTATTCGATTTCTTCACGCAGAAGGAGTTAACGCTGCTGAGATTCACCGTCGACTGTGTCGTGTTTATGGCAAAATTATGTGACATGGTGCTGTATGGGACTGGTGCAGAAAATTTAAGAATGGGCGAGAAGATGTGCACAATGAGGGAGGTCAAGGATGACATTCAATTGGGACTGATGAATTCGTTCAACAAATTCAACAAACTGTGCGTGAAAGACATCGTTTCACAATTTCTGAACACTAAAAATTTCCCACAAATTTCAAGGACAAGTCTCTATGAAATTGTTACGTCAAGATTAGGCTTCCACAAATTTTGTGCACGATTGGTGCCGAAAAATCTCACTGACCAGCATAAAGCTCAGAGAATGATCTCGGCCTTAATGTTCCTTCAGCGTTACCACAATGATGGTGATCAATTTCTGGACAGATTAGTGACAGGAGATTCTCTTCGTACAAGGGGTGCGTAAGAGTGCATGAAATTCTGTCGTCTAGATCAAACCTGAATCTTGTGAAAAGTATTATCAGTTTTCTCATAAACATGATCAAGCGTATACATAGACGTCTTCGGCTGGTAAGTGAGAAGGAGGTTATTTTATAATTTTAAATGTTACTCGGAAGTAACTTCTGTCCTTTGTCGGTCCCTGAGGCGCGCCGGTCGGGGAAGCTCAATTAACATGTTGCCACTACATAAGTTTTATTAAACGCTTCCGCTAAGCACGCTAATGTTCATGGGGGTCGTCTGCACAGGGGCGGTGTGAAGTGCGCTTTCCCCTTCGAATTACGCTTCGACTCAATGGCTTGAATTTTTTAGTCCTGTGGAATGGAAGCAGAAGTTGAATGACCGGTGCCAAAACAAAGAACGGCTACAAGACGACGCAAGTCCAATGATTCGCTTTCAGATTATTTCCGTACTAGAGAGTCGCCGAGACTTGCAAAAATAACACTCATAAAACTGCCCCGCAACTGAATACAGTTTAATTACGTCTCTGTGGTTAACCAGTTTCCATAGCGAAAGCAGGCCATAAAACATCATGTGGACATAACTCGGCTCCAGAAATCCACTATGTACTATCTGTCCCGAATACAACGCTATTTTGAGCCTAGTAGTTTGAGCACTCAACTTCTCTTACAAGTTTCTCTTTCAATTTTTGAAGTCACAAGCACCAATCATATTACCGGAAAGTTAATTGATTCGTTTGATTGGATTTATTTAATAACGTTCCAGAAATTACTGGAGTGTGTCTGCTAAATGTGCGAAATCTTTGTACAAAACATGAGCCAACACTAAGTGGTTATGACTCGAAATATAGCAAGTACGAAAAAAAATTCATAATTTCACCATATTTTTTATGTTTCTTTACCTCTTTATTATTTTCAAAAAGTTTAATTAGAAAATTTAGAAAATGCACCTATTAACACAGGTGACACTGAATTTCTACCACCAAACTATCCATAAAAAATTGTGCATTTCAAAACGCTACAAAATTCTGAATTGCAAAGTTGAAAGTGTTATAAAATGCTAAATTTGAGTTTTTAAGGTGCTAATATTTTTAAGTTGTAAAATCTACCATCACTAACCATTGCTTATGAATAGGCTTCTAATGTTGGAGATCGATTAAAAATGTTGACTGCAGCATGGTATACAGGCCGGGGATGTGAGCTAGTACGAGGACATTGATTTGGTTCTGCGATCGATTACGGGCATAACAAGGTGAACATAAACAAATCTGGACAGCTATAAAAGTAAACATAAGTTTGAATTTCCTCCTTCATTTTCTTGTGCTACAATATCTCTTACACAATATCGTTTGTCACCTCGTAGGTTTGTATTACATAATTTACATGTAATGTTCCCGTCATATAGACACGATTGTAGCCAAAGTTCATGTTAAACTTTTGAGACTTTATCCACTATATCGCAGCTCCAATCTTTCACTTAAAAAAAATCTTTTACTACTCACACTTCAGATCCGCCATCTTGTACGCCTGTGAATCTTGGGGTTTTGCTGCCAAGACTCATCTATTAAAAATCCAACGGGTGAAAAACAGAGCAGCAAGAATGATTGCAAATTCACCACGTGGACTTCGCATCGCCCAACTTCATGAGGACCTGGGGTCTAGAGTCCATCCAAAGCATCATAATCCGACGCATCACTCATCTCTACGCCAGATATCTACAGGAGCATCCAAATCCACTTCTCAACGCTCTTGGAAATTATAACATCATAGGCCCACACAGACGTCCAAAAGCTTTACTAGCCAATTAATCCAATAATTTTTGTTATGTATACGTAACATTTGTATTCAAATGATTTTGTATTATTGGAGGTTGGCCTCCTCATGTTACATGTGAAATCCAGACAAGGCAAAGGCAAACACCTCTTTTGGTGTGTTACTCGAAACTAATTGCATAACTAAAGTTATGCGTCACGTCATGTGATTGGTTGGTTCCCGTCATTCACTTCAAAGCACTCACCAAATTCCGCTGCAAAAATATGCGCCTGAGAACTTTTAACCCTCGGCGGGAGTGCCGCAGGGCTCCGTACTCTTCTCTATCTACATTAACGACGTATCAAAGAACTTACAGTATTGCCGATATCACTTCTATGCCGACGACCTACAACTTTACATACATTCCACACCCACTACGATCAATGAATCGATTGACAAGTTAAATTGTGACCTAGCCACTGTCTCCACTTGGGCGGCCAATTTCGGACTCGCACTTAACCCAAGTAAGACTCACGCTATAATTATTGGACATAACAGTTTAGTTAACTCCCTTAATAACAGTAATCTTTCAGTTGTTACCCTTAACAACACGCTAATCCCTTATTCATCTGTCATAAAAAATCTTGGCTTCTTTTTTGATAATAATCTAAGTTGGAATTTTCAAGTTAAAGAAACGATAAAAAAATCTGTTCCTCCATTCACTGTTTGAGTCGCTTGAGAAACTTCTTGCCCCAGCAACTAAAACTTACCCTGGTACAAACCCTAGTAATGCCGCACTTCGATTATTGTGACGTTTTGTTAAGTGACCCAAGTTCTGAATTGTGAGTCAGGTTACATCGATCTCAGAATATGTGCGTCAGATACGTATGCAACATCCGGCGATATGATCACATATCACCGTCCTTCGCAAGTCTTTCGTGGCTCCGACTTAAAGAACGCAGAACTTTACACTCTTTGTCTTTACTCTTTCGAATTCTGCACACCTCAACACCAAATTACCTTTCGTCTCGTTTCTACTATCTATACTCTAACCACGACATAAATACCAGATCACTTATCTGTGGCACGCTAAGTACACCTCTTCATAGAACATCTTGTTATTCATAATCTTTTACAGTATCCACCCCGCGTCAATGGAATTCCTTGCCACAAAGTATTAGGGGCTGCAAGACAATAAACACCTTTAAAAACAGCTTAAAAGATAACCTTATTAGCATTTCACTCCAATCTTACTGATTTAAACTATCACTGACTACATTGTTACTTCATTCTTTAGACATCACCCTGATAGTGCTGTATTTTCAAAATTGTCTCATAATAATCTCTTTCTATTATCTAATATTATTTGAAATATATTAACATTCTATGTATTTAAGCTTAATTCTGCTACACAGTGTATTTCAGTGTTTAATTAATAGTTCATAGTATTTGGTGTTTAATTCGTAAATAACTCTTGTATTACATGTAGCACTTATCTAAATCAAATTGTTGAATTCTTTGTAAGTTCATACATATGTATGTATACTTTTTGCTGGTTGAGTGGAAGAGAAGGCCTTACGGCCTTAACTCTGCCAGCTAAAATAAATCATTATTATTATTATTATTATTATTATTATTATTATTATTATTATTATTCAGCAGGTACACTGTTACGCATGCTACGGTAGTGACTGGCGAACGGAGTATTCAGCAGGTACACTGTTTACGCATGCTAGAGTACTGACTGGTGAACGGATAGTCAACTTGAAATCAATGTAACGCACCCTATCGGTCCTCAACATTACAAGCCTATTTATGACACAAGATGAAGCAATGGATGCTTCCTCTAGTAGAAAGTCAAATCTCTGCTACTTAAGCGGGAAACGTACACTGTACCATACCAGAGTCGAAGCTGAACACGTTAAGCAGAATGTTTAAATAGAAAAGCAATGATAAGATGAAGGTGACATAAGAAAGCTAGATGGTGAGACGAGACACAAGCTTCCGAATAGTGGCTGCCTTTGTGTATAAGAAAACCCTCGAAGAACAAATTACGTAAGACTTGAAGATGCTGAAGATGGAAACATAAGACGGGAGTTGTGTTGCAGAATGTGCACGAGGATGGTAATTGGCTCCAATTGGTTGACGCGGGAGCTAATCTGAACTTTGTATGCGCGGCCACGACACCCAGTCAACGCACTGCAGAGCGCGACCCAGGTCTGGGCTAATTAGTCTCGGCACGAGTTCACATCTTCTCATTTGCATATCGCGACGGTGCATCTGGGACCGCGGCAGAGACGACTGCAACTTCAACAATATAATAATAATAATAATAATAATAATAATAATAATAATAATAATAATAATAATAAATGTATTTCTTTACTTATTTTTTATTCATTAATATTAGTGTTATGTAACTAGTTGGCGATATATGCAATGAAGAAGGAAAGGAACTGACCATCCTACCTCATTACCTCCTGGCCTAGTTGCCTCATAAATGGTGCCTTTTTGGTATCACTTGTAAGGTTCAGACCTGTCTTCGTACAGTTGAATAAACAACAACAACAACAATATTAGTGTGCTAGTCAACAGCGATTAGCCAATAATAAGATAGTACCTACAATATATACGATAATAAGACAACAATAATAATGAAGATAATAAACGTTACAATGATAATAATGGCAAATATTTTACAAGTGTGCAAAAACTAAGTCTATATATTAAATGGATCAAATTAAGATAAAATAATAATATAGATTTGGAAGGGAAGGGGAAAGTGAGAGATGGGTTTGGAAGTAAATCCCGAAAAGACAAAGTATATGATTATGTCTCGTGATCAGAATATTGTACGAAATGGAAACACAAAAATTGGAGATTTATCCTTCGAAGAGGTGGAAAAATTCAAATATCTTGGAGCAACAGTAACAAATATAAATGACACTCGAGAGGAAATTAAACGCAGAATAAATATGGAAAATGCCTGTTATTATTCGGTTGAGAAGCTTTTATTATCTAGTCTGCTGTCAAAAAATCTTAAAGTTAGAATTTATAAAACAGTTATATTACCGTTGTGCTGTATGGTTGTGAAACTTGGACTCTCACTTTGAGAAAGGAACAGAGATTAAGGATATTTGAGAATAAGGTTCTTAGGAAAATATTTGGGGATAAGAAGGATGAAGTTACAGGAGAATGGAGAAAGTTACACAACGCAGAACTGCACGCATTGTATTCTGCACCTAACGTAATTAAAAACATTAAATCCAGACGTTTGAGGTGGGCAGGGAATGTAGCACGTATGGGCGAATCCAGAAATACATATAGAGTGTTAGTTGGGAGACCGGAGGGAAAAAGACCTTTGGGGAGGCCGAGACGTAGATGGGAAGATAATATTAAAATGGATTTGAGGGAGGTGGGATATGATGATAGAGACTGGATTAATCTTGCACAGGATAGGGACCAATGGCGGGCTTATGTGAGGGCGGCAATGAACCTGCGAGTTCCTTAAAAGCCATTTGTAAGTAAGTAAATAATAATAATAATAATAATAATAATAATAATAATAATAATAATAATAAATATAAAGATTCTATTACATTCTTTTCATTTTTCTGAGTTTCAAAGTATGTCATATTAGTGTTCAATCAGCAGAGATGTTATTTATGTAATAGAAATAATTAATTAAATTTTAAAACTCAAGATTAACTGGAAAACTTTAAGCAATGGAAACATTTCGAAAAAAAATTTGAAATCAGCGCGATGATGTCTATGAGAATCCGCAGTTCTAACAGACAGGTGTTCAGTCACTATGGAAGTCCGCCAGGCGAAAATGCTCCTTTGTTCAACGCGCCGTAAATAGCAAACTAGTAAAGATTTTGAATAGCAACCACTTAAAAAAAATTCATTCTTTTTAAATATTTCTCTCGCTCTGACTCCTCATTTAAAGTGAAAATTAAAAGATTTGCAGCTTACAAACTTTTGGGGGTATCAATGTTTATTTTTAACAGGTCACTTCGTCTCACTTTTCAAAAAAGATCTTGATTTCTATTTTTTTCTATGCTTTCTTTAGACATTTATCTATTAATTCTAAAAATTACAGCGCGATTGATTGACTATCATAGGAGCTACGACATGATAATGCTTAAAAGTGCGGCAAATAGTGTCCTCGTCTGCTAGCTATTGACTAGGCCTACTCTCCACTGATCGCCCGCACCAGTTAGGGTAGCTCCTTAACCTATACCTATTTCAGCAAGTGCTGACGACTACTGTGCTAGAGAGTTAAAAATTAATTTTAAAAAACTTGAACTGTAAAGTCTTGGTTTTTCTGAACCGACGTAACCTCGCACTTTTTATTTTATTTTAGTGATTATTTTACGACGCTTTATCAACAGCTTAGGTTATTTAGCGTCTGAATGAGATGAAGGTGATAATGCCGGTGAAATGAGTCCGGGGTCCAGCACCGAAAGTTTCCCAGCATTTGCTCATATTAGATTGAGGGAAAACCTCGGAAAAAACTCAACCAGGTAACTTGCCCCGACCGAGAATCGAACCCGGGCCACCTGGTTTCGCGGCCAGACGCGCTAACCGTTACTCCACAGGTGTGGACACCTCGCACTTCGCAGCCATAGAAACCATTCACTATCTCTCGTGTAGTCCGGATTTGTGCGAGGCGGGTCTCGCACCTCGCATGCGTCAGTTCAGAAAAACTAAGACTTTAGAGTAATACGTCACTTAGCTCAATGGTCGTCAGAAGTAGCTGAAATGGGTAGAGTGCAAGGAGTGCAACAAAATATGCTCCGTCGTGCAGAAGGGATAGGAGACAGCATACCCGCCAGCATTCACGGATGCACTCTAGTGCTGTAAGAGATCTGCGGGTAAGAGACGCTAGCCCTTGAGTGCAGTATGCTGATGACCGCTGACTTAGCTCATTTCCAATGTTGACCATAGTAAAATTTGGATTGAATATACTCGTATATCACGACAGTATGGCAATAATGATTAACAGGATAATGATGGAATACAGGCTGAAGAAACGAGAGTACCTGGCGTCGACCTGTCTGAAACGGTCTTTATTTACTAAAAGTTTGTTTCGCTTGAGGTTTTGAACCCCACTCTCCGGCCTGCAAAGCAAATAATCTAGTCGATTATCTTATAAGCTCAGTTACATTTTCCTGAAAAGAGTTAAAATGATTTATTAGCTAAACTGAACATTCATTATTACTAAGTCCATACTTCCAGATTCTCAACGGCAAGAAGTTGAGAATCTCTGAGCAGAAGCAGAGAATGAGCACAAAAATTTCAGACGTCGAGGAATAACGGTTACATATCGATGATAAAACTTATTGGCTAAGACACAAATTTTGTCTCCGTCATTTCATATCGCACATTTTGTCAGGAGGTTATAAGTCTACACCATTGATTTTCTGATGAAATTCAGATCGTGTTCGAACAGGAAATTGAATTTCTTCCTGAATACTTCAATGTGATCAATGATATATCACTGATCATATTGAAGTTATTTCCTAGGATTCGGTCCTCAAGGAATATGCTTACACCTATATTGAGAAACGATTTAGAGGTCTTCCTTCTCTGAGATCAACGCTCGCAGGACAACAGCAATCGATGGCTATTGGACGTCTTTTTACATTTAAATGACAATCAGCAGTGTTGGATATATGACCCTTAATTATTGAAAAACAAAGTACGCAACATTCAAGAAACAATGCGTTCTATGCAATGTCTTATTTTTGGTTCCAGATAGTTTTTATTTCATCAGCTAGTTTTCTATCGTAATTTATTTTTGGGCCCATATCCTTGAAAACTGTGTACATTCGGTTTGATACATCAATTAATATCTCTGAGAGATTGAACTGTATTGTTCTGTCTGCACTGATATTTGAGAGTCCACTGCAAGAATGATGGATGTCACTTTTTTGTCGAAAGTGAACCAAGACTGTCAATGCATAGCTTAAGACATATAGAATGTCCATAGAGAGTTACATGGCATTAACACTGATAGTCATTGTCCAGTAATGATCGGAAAATCATAGTTACGCTTTGAGCGCTAAGCATTTCAAACTTTCAATCGCTTCTCCTGCAAAATGTATTCCAAATGACATCCATCATTCTTGCAGTGGACTCATTTCGTTGCAACTTACAATATAATTGGTCATTTCTGTTTTCCAAAACTTCACAAAGTTTGTAGGCCTATTTGTACTAATCGGAGGTATATTGCTTAAGTCGGTGGTGAAGTGATAGTTTCTGGAGTAGTATCCTTGATAGTTATCCGAAATAATAATACCCACGGTTTTCCCCAGCCGTGGGAATGATGCCAGGTGGTCTATGGCGAGTCCTCGGCCTCACTTCACTTCACCCCCGTTTGGTGAGATTACCTAGTTTGGTTTTTCCGAGGTTTTCCAAATCATAAGGTAAATACCAGGCAATCTGTTGGCGAATCCTCGGCCTCAACTCATCTCACTACATCTCGCCAAAACATTGTAAAAAATTGAAATTGTAAAAAAATTGTAAAAATTGTAATTAAATTGTAATCTTGTAAAATTTTGACTTGTTCCACATCTTAAAGCTTCATTGCTAATGTAAGATCTATGGAATACAATAAATGAAATGAAAAAATGAAATTAAATACAGTATTAATAACTACACACGAAATGACACTTTAGGCAAAAGGATACAATTTTCTGAAAAACAAAATAATTCCATGTAAGACACGTCAGTATTCTGCAGTCATATACACACACATGCACGCACACACAAATAATCAGGAAGAGAAACCTATGTTTAACCAATTTACACATCATGACTTCTGTAGAAGGATATAAGAATTGTATTTTTTTTTTTAGATTTAATTTAATAATAACAGATACATAAAAACGTTACATTAAAATACCCCGAAAAAGCAAAGCTCGTGTTCGGGGACAGTTCCGTTACATAGATACACATACTTTGCAGACAAAATACTTAATAAAAAAGCTCACATAAAGATGATAATAAAATTAGTAAATAATAATACTAGTAATAACTGAGTGAAAAAAGAGACGATGTTGAGATTGATGGATTAATATTAAATTATTATTAGTAGTATAATTAGTACAGGTCATGTTGATATAGTAACCAAGATAAAATAGAAAAATACACTTAGGATAGAAATAATTTTGTTTTACAATACATGGTACATAATATATATACAGGGAAGTCTGTCATATAAATTTTTTAATTCTGGATCTGAAAATTTCATTGCTTAAAGTAGTCAATTCTGAATGAAATTTTATTATCGAATTATATAGACGTGGACCATAATTTGTACTATGTAGTAAAGCAGCAGATGTGAAATATTTAGGTTCAACTAATTTAAGAATATCATTTCCTCTTGTATTATGAGCATGTGGCTGAGCTACAAATTTCATTCTATTTTATGATAGAATTTCATTAAAGACTATTTATAAATTTGGTCAATTCTAAAAACATTCAATTCGGAATGGATCAAATTTGTTGGATAATCCAGTCGCCTTTTCAAACAAATTTTGATTATACGTTTTTGCAACATAATTAGAGGAAAAAGAGCAGTTTTTGTAATGTGGACAGTTTTAAATTTACCCGTTCTATATAGGCTATTTTAGTTTCATAACGTAATTCATGACGTCACTGTACTTGTAAGTATTTAAAACGCGCTTGATTTGTACTGCACATCGAGCCAACTTGTTGAACACAGATTCAAGAAATATTGGCACAGTGAACAACAGCACTCTCACTGTCTAGTACAAGATAAAAGCAATATTGAATACTTGTTAAGCTTGTTACGCCGTGTTATCTGTTTCATGACCTCCAGACACACGATGCACTGGCCTCGCTGCAAGTGGTCAGGGGTTAGAGACCTTGCTTCCACCGACTGACTAATTGGCTGGCCAAACTATTTCCTTTTTAATTGATCTAGTCACTCCACAACTAGACTCACTCTCTCACCGAATCGCTAGTTTAAAATGGACTGCCACTCTAATCGGGAATTGCTTATGCAGACAAAGTGCGGTTTTATTATATATTAACACAACAACCACTTATGCGTATGTGAAAGCAAGCAGTTGGGCATCGGAATTAGGTTACCCAAAAGTGTAATTCCGATTACACTCAGCGTGAAAGCCTAAAAACGCATAGTTGGGCATCGATTTAGAATTTTGAAATTGTATTCTAGTGGGATATCGCAGACCGTAGACGAATGGAAATGCCATTGGTATTCGATTTATTATTGTTGTTGTTGCCGTTGTTATTATCATTATTACTAATTGTTGCTGTTGCCGTGGTTATTATAATTATTACTATTTGTTGCTGTTCCCGTTGTTATAATCAATATTACTACTTGTTGCTGTTGCCGTGGTTATTATAATTATAATTATTACTACTTGTTGCTGTTCCCGTTGTTATAATCAATATTACTATTTGTTGCTGTTCCCGTTGTTATAATCAATATTACTACTTGTTGCTGTTCCCGTTGTTATTATCATTATTACTACTTGTTGCTGTTCCCGTTGTTATTATCATTATTACTACTTGTTGCTGTTGCCGTTGTTATTATCATTATTACTACTTGTTGCTGTTGTCGTTGCTATTATCATTATTACTACTTGTTGCTGTTGCCGTTGTTATTATCATTATTACTACTTGTTGCTGTTGTCGTTGTTATTATCATTATTACTATTTGTTGCTGTTGCCGTTGTTATTATCATTATTACTACTTGTTGCTGTTGTCGTTGTTATTATCATTATTACTACTTGTTGCTGTTGCCGTTGCTATTATCATTATTGCTACTTGTTGCTATAATCATTATTACTACTTGTTGCTGTTGCCGTTGCTATTATCATTGTTGCTACTTGTTGCTGTTGTCGTTGCTATTATCATTATTATTAGTTGTTGCTGTTGCTGTTGCAGTTGTTATTATCATTATTACTACTTGTTGCTGCTGCCGTTGTTATTATCATTATTACTACTTGATGCTGTTGTCGTTGTTATCATTATTACTACTTGTTGCTGTTGCCGTTGTTATTATCATTATTACTACTTGTTGCTGTTGCCGTTGTTATTATCATTATTACTACTTGTTGCTGTTGTCGTTGTTATTATCATTATTACTACTTGTTGCTGTTGCCGTTGTTATGATCATTATTACTACTTGTTAATGTTGTTGTTATAATCATTATTACTACTTGTTGCTGTTGCCGTTGTTTTTATCATTATTACTACCTGTTGCTGTTGTCGTTGTTATTATCATTATTACTACTTATTGCTGTTGTCGTTGTTATTATCATTATTACTACTTGTTGCTGTTATCGTTGTTATTATCATTATTACTACCTGTTGCTGTTGTCGTTGTTATTATCATTATTACTACTTGCTGCTGTTGTCGTTGTTATTATCATTATTACTACTTGTTGCTGTTGCCGTTGTTATTATCATTATTACTACTTGTTAATGTTGTTGTTATTATCATTATTACTACTTGTTGCTGTTGTCGTTGTTATTATCATTATTACTACTTGTTGCTGTTGCCGTTGTTATTATCATTATTACTACTTGTTAATGTTGTTGTTATTATCATTATTACTACTTGTTGCTGTTGTCGTTGTTATTATCATTATTACTACCTGTTGCTGTTGTCGTTGTTATTATCATTATTACTACTTGTTGCTGTTGCCGTTGTTATTATCATTATTACTACTTGTTGCCGTTGTTATTATCATTATTACTACTTGTTTCTGTTGTCGTTGTTATTATTATTATTATTATTATTACTACATGTTGCTGTTGCCATTGCTATTATCATTATTTACTACTTGTTGCTGTTGCCGTTGTTATAATCATTATTACTACTTGTTGCTGTTGCCGTTTTTATTATCATTATTACTACTTGTTGCTGTTATCGTTGTTATTATCATAATTGCTACTTGTTGCTGTTGCCGTTGTTATAATCATTATTACTACTTGTTGCTGTTGCCGTTGTTATTATCATTATTACTACTTGTTGGTGTTGTCGTTGTTATTATCATTGTTAGTACTTGTTGCTGCTGCCGTTGTTATTATCATTATTACTACTTGTTGCTGTTGCCGTTGCTATTATCATTGTTGCTACTTGTTGCTGTTGTCGTTGCTATTATCATTATTATTAGTTGTTGCTGTTGCTGTTGTTATTATCATTATTACTACTTGTTGCTGTTGCCTTGTTATTATCATTATTACTACTTGTTGCTGTTGTCGTTGTTATTATCATTATTACTAATTGTTGCTGTTGTCGTTGTTATTATCATTATTACTACTTGTTGCTGTTGTCGTTGTTATTATCATTATTACTACCTGTTGCTGTTGTCGTTGTTATTATCATTATTACTACTTTTTGCTGTTGTCGTTGTTATTATCATTATTACTACTTGTTGCTGTTGCCGTTGCTATTATCATTGTTGCTACTTGTTGCTGTTGTCGTTGCTATTATCATTATTATTAGTTGTTGCTGTTGCTGTTGTTATTATCATTATTACTACTTGTTGCTGTTGCCTTGTTATTATCATTATTACTACTTGTTGCTGTTGTCGTTGTTATTATCATTATTACTAATTGTTGCTGTTGCCGTTGTTATAATCATTATTACTACTTGTTGCTGTTGCCGTTGTTATTATCATTATTACTACTTGTTGGTGTTGTCGTTGTTATTATCATTGTTAGTACTTGTTGCTGCTGCCGTTGTTATTATCATTATTACTACTTGTTGCTGTTGCCGTTGCTATTATCATTGTTGCTACTTGTTGCTGTTGTCGTTGCTATTATCATTATTATTAGTTGTTGCTGTTGCTGTTGTTATTATCATTATTACTACTTGTTGCTGTTGCCTTGTTATTATCATTATTACTACTTGTTGCTGTTGTCGTTGTTATTATCATTATTACTAATTGTTGCTGTTGTCGTTGTTATTATCATTATTACTACTTGTTGCTGTTGTCGTTGTTATTATCATTATTACTACCTGTTGCTGTTGTCGTTGTTATTATCATTATTACTACTTTTTGCTGTTGTCGTTGTTATTATCATTATTACTACTTGTTGCTGTTGCCGTTGCTATTATCATTGTTGCTACTTGTTGCTGTTGTCGTTGCTATTATCATTATTATTAGTTGTTGCTGTTGCTGTTGTTATTATCATTATTACTACTTGTTGCTGTTGCCTTGTTATTATCATTATTACTACTTGTTGCTGTTGTCGTTGTTATTATCATTATTACTAATTGTTGCTGTTGTCGTTGTTATTATCATTATTACTACTTGTTGCTGTTGTCGTTGTTATTATCATTATTACTACCTGTTGCTGTTGTCGTTGTTATTATCATTATTACTACTTTTTGCTGTTGTCGTTGTTATTATCATTATTACTACTTGTTGCTGTTGCCGTTGTTATTATCATTATTACTACTTGTTAATATTGTTGTTATAATCATTATTACTACTTGTTGCTGTTGCCGTTGTTTTTATCATTATTACTACCTGTTGCTGTTGTCGTTGTTATTATCATTATTACTACTTGTTGCTGTTGTCGTTGTTATTATCATTATTACTACTTGTTACTGTTGCCGTTGTTATTATCATTATTACTACCTGTTGCTGTCGCCGTTTTGTTATTATCATTATTACTACTTGTTGCTGTTGCCGTTGTTATTATCATTATTACTACTTGTTGCTGTTGCCGTTGTTATTATCATTATTACTACTTGTTGCTGTTGCCGTTGTTATTATCATTATTACTACTTGTTGCTGTTGCCGTTGTTATTATCATTATTACTACTTGTTGCTGTTGCCGTTATCATTATTACTACTTGTTGCTGTTTACCGTTGTTATTATCATTATTACTACAACCACCATGATAAACTATTAGTAAAAGAACCCGAAACTATGCAGCTCTAAGATATACACAATGACTACAATGTCATATCGAGAGTTAAGTTGGAAACACCAGGAAAAACGAACCATCCTCAAACCGAAATATTTATTTTTCCTCTTCTCCTTCTTCATTACCTTCTCTTCTTCTTCTATTTGTACTCCCCTTTTTCCTCTTTTCTTTTTTTGCTGTCTACTCTTTTAATTTCCTCTTCTTCATCTTCTTCTCTGTCATCTTATTCAACTTTTCTTACTACTTTTTTACTTCGTTCTTTGCCTATGACCATTCCCTTTCCCTCATGTTCCCATTTCTTCGTTTACTCAAGGTATTTCATTCCTTCTTCCCGTCTACCTTCACATGTCCTTTCCTTTCTCATTCCTGTTCATCATCTTCTATTTTTTCCTCTACTTCTTTTTCACTTTGCCTTCATCTTCCTCTTCCCAACTGTCTTCTCCTTCTCCTTCCCCCCCTGTTTATCTTTCCTTTGCTTTCTTCTTTCTTCTTCATCTTCATTTCATATGATTCTTCACATCCTTCGTCTACTCTGTCTCTATCTTCATTCTCATTTCACCTTTCACTTTCATCTTCTTCTGCCTCCCTGTCTTTTTCATCTACATTCTCATTAACACATTTCATCTTTATCTTATTCTGCCCCACTGTCATCTTCATTCTCATTTCCACATTTCATCTTCATCTTCTTCTGCTCTCGGTCATCTTCAATCTCATTTCCACATTTCATCTTCATCTTCTGCCCACCGTCATCTTCAATCTCATTTCCACATTTCATCTCCATCTTCTGCCCACCGTCATCTTCATTCCCATTTCCATATTTCATCTTCATCTTTTCCTGCTTTCTCGTCTTGATCATAATGATTTTCATTTCCTTCATCATCTTCTCCTGCCTCCACATCTTCTTCATCTTCATTCTCATTTCCGCATTTCATCTTCAACTTCTCCTGCCCCCCGCGTCATCTTCATTCTTATTTGCATATTTCATCTTCATTTTGTCCTGCTTCCTCGTCTTCCTCATAATGATTTTCATTTCCTTCATCATCTTCATTCTCATTTCTACATTTCATCTTCTTCATCATCTCCTGCCTCGCCGTCCATCATCTTGAGTCTCACTTCCACCTTTCATGATCTTCATCTTCTCCGGCCTCTCCATTTTCCTCTTCATCTTATTCTTCCTTCTTCCTCGGCACCCCCTCAATGTTCTTATTCCGCTCCTTCGCTTTCTTCGTCTCTCTCCCTTTCTCTCTCTCTCTCTCTTTCTCTCTCTCTCTCTCTCTCTCCCATTCTCATCCACACTTTTTTAAGCCTGTTACTTAATAGTTTTGTAGGCTATCAATTACGCGTTTATCTAGCTTCGTTAGAATTAGTGATAGCGAAAATATATTTGGCGAGCTGAGTCCGAGTTTTGGCCATGGGACTATCTGATATTTGTTTTACAATTAGGGAAAACCTCGAAGAAAAACAAACACGTAAACAGCTGAAGCGCAGTTCGAACTCTCTCTCGAGCTCAATTTCTCGGAATCCACACCCCCATCCTTTTCCGCTTTCCTCTTCTTTCTATTGTTTCCTTCCTCTTCTTCCATTCTTCCCTCTTCTCCTTAACACCCCCCATATTCCTCTCCCTCGTTATTAATTTTGTAGCAAAAGGGGAAAGAGGATAATGAAATTAAAGAAATAGTTATGAATCTGTGTTGAAGGAACGGTGGATCGGATAAAAATTCTCTCCGACACCGGGATTCGAACCCGGGTTTTCAGCTCTACGTGCTGACGCTCAATCCACTAAGCCACACCGGATTCCAGTTCCGATGGCGGATTGAATTCTCTCAGTTTAAGCTCCACCTCTTAGTTTCCCTTTAGTGGCCAACCCTCATGCACTGTGTCACAGATGTGTGACAGTGGCACAATGTCCAACACACTAATTTGCAGATGTGCACTCATTACGAGTGACTAAATGGTCGGTATCTGATGGAAATTTCTCCGCTCCACCGATCCTTCATCATATGATAACGCAGAATTTCTGCACGGAAATATCATTCTGTATGTACTTCGGTACATCGCAATAATATGAATCTGTGTTAGTAATAAAATGGAGTGCGCAGTAGTTACTGTAGTATTTACGTTGCATTAAAAAAGTATTGATTAAAATTATTCAACCTATCTAGAATAAGAAGCAATTAATTGCATAAGAAGTTTATACAAAACTACGAAGCTATAAAGTTGCTATAACACTTCATGACACCTTGAATTAGAAGGTAAGTCTTACATTCGTGACGAAATTAGGACAATAGAACAGGTTAGGTTTTATTGCGGCATTTATTACTTCTCTTTGCTATCAATCAATGATAACCCACATGCATATTGTATGTACAGTATGTATCCAATGCCTACCCACTTCACGCATATTGTTCTTTATCAGGAATGTTTATCAATATGTGGGGGAAAGGAAAGTCTTGACGTGCAAATGTAATTATTCTTAGTCGACAAGATTGGTATGGACGTTAATGAAGCTCATGTAATGGCGTATTATTACTACATATATTATGTTCTTGATTGGCAATAAAACCAACTCACACAAAGGATAATGAGCTATTAATTCCACACACTCATGCTCCACACTTTCGCCAGAGCGAAAGTATATTGAAATATAATTCTACCGAGGAAGGAAGTTAACGAAGCTACAATTATTATGTAATCAAAGAGACCTACAGCACACCTCGCGTATCTTTTTAGAGTTAAAAGTATGGGTGCAAGTAGATGAGACCGAACGCAGTATTGTTTCGTTTAAGGAGTGAACAATACTTCGTATCACCACGCACAAGAAACGCACAACCACACATGTTCATTTTGAACAAGAATCATCCCTATTACTGTATGTATTATTGTGCTTGAAATGTCGTGTAGTATTTTCTGCATTCTTCATAATATACTGTAGTAGTCGGCCTGGATAGCGTAGTCGGTATAGCGTTGGCCTTCTATGCTCGATGCTAGAGGTTGCGCATTCGATCCCGGCCAAGGCCGATGGCATTTAAGATTATTTAAATCTAATCATTAATCACAAAATATTTCAATATCCGGTAATTTCATCACTATACAATTTTGTTATTCTAAGTTTAATTTGTAAATCAGTAAATATCAAATATTCTTTGTTTTTCTATGATAAATTATCTAGCTTTCATTAGTCAGGTAATCTTCCAAGTTTAGGATGAAAGAAATCCAAATGAGAATGTAAAAAGAGTATTTTGAGAGATATTTTACACCCAATTTTCTCATATGCACTTAACATGGTTTCCACAAATTCGATGTAGTTGTCTGCCCTAGAATTTCCAAGGAAATTTGAGCAAACATCTTTGAAAGCTGCGCCATGCCATTTTTTCTGTAATGGAAAGTTTTTCCTCAAACAAAGAGTCAACCATAACTTTGTAAATTTGTAGACTGATGAAAATGCCCTCTTTTAATTTGGCTTCACTCAAACTGGCAAACTTTTCTTTTAAATACTGAAAACCACACCCTTGTTTATTCATTGCGTAGACCTCACATAGAAGTATTATGAAATTTACTGATAGAAGGGACCAATATCTGTTTATTTATTATAAGTACAAAAGAACATGCTAACAACCATAAGAAACCGGAAATAGGTCATAAACTCATAAAACGGATTAGCTTTTGTTCTTTAGTTTACAACCCCCAACCCGTGCCAGATGTTTCCTGGGAGAGTGCTTATCGAAAAGTGAAATCATAACATATATATTTTTTTTAGTAGGTTATTTTACGACGCTTTATCAACATCTTTGGTTATTTAGAGTCTGAATGAAATGAAGGTGATAATGCCGGTGAAATGCGTCCGGGATTCAGCACCGAAAGTTACCCAGCATTTGCTCATATTGGGTTGAGGGAAAACCCCGGAAAAAATCTCAACCAGGTAACTTGCCCCGACCGGGAATCGAACCCGGGCCACCTAGTTTCGCAGCCAGACGCGCTGACCGTTACTCCACAGGTGTGGACTCATAATATATCTTAAAAACCTTACGTCGTACGAAGAAAAGAGATGAATATTAGGGTTCAAAGCACATCAAACCATAAGGGACACATCGTTTTTAGTCGGAGTAAAATTCTTGTTGTTCAGTGTTATTTGGAAGCATTTATACGCAGTGTAATTTATTTAATATTACGTAACTTACTACTGAAACAAATTAACATGAAGATACATGTAAATATTACATCGACTCCTGGAGACTAACTTCACGGTGAAAGTTACGTTGACTGGAAAGATTAGAAGTTAATGATTTTTATGCTCGACCATGCCGAAATGTAGTAATTATACACCTGGTAGCAGACCTTTAATGCATGTCATTAAAGTACACCTACTCATTAAAGGTCAGGTCTTTCAGCCAATGACGACTCAGGTTACAACTGTTCAGCCAATGACAGGTCAGCTTTCTACCGTTATAAAACCGCAAGTATCGATTATTCTCGGATATGCAATCGAAAGAGAATTAGCGAAAAGTCACGGAGGCTGGAAATTCAATACTGTCGCAGAAGGTTATGTTCTCTTACTATAATAATTAGCGTTAATTGTAAATAATATTCAAATAAATTCAATTTGTCATCTCGTTTTTCAATTTCGAATTCAATAATCAAGGTTATAATATTAAAATATGATCAAGTTTAACGGGACTACGTCAAGGTCAATGACATTATTGTTCCTCGGAAAAAGTCAATACTTTCGCGTCTGCGCACATCTCACAATTCACGACCTAGAACAAGGTCACTTCCGATCTTGTCAGTTACAAATAAAATGTATACATCTGAATACCGGTAATTTCAAGTTAGAAATATGGTCGAGCATAAAAAGTCGTATGAAACTCGCCTATAATGGTAATTAAGAAGCTCGTGTGAAAATTATGAAACTCTCTTGCGCTCGTTTCATAAATATCCATACTCGATTCTTAATTACTATCATTATAGGCTCGTTGCATAATGTACTATTATACCACGCGTTTGAAAGCTCCCTGCATATGCCACGAACGAGAACTTGTAGACTAAATTGTATTACAGTATTTTTAACAAGGGAGAATACTGTAAAAATAAAGAAGTTTGAAAACAAAAATATATTGACTTTTATGAAGAAATGGATATAATGAAAGGTAAAATCATACTGGATGCCCAAATTTTAGAACAGTGGTGAATAACACTGGATAACAACGAAAATGTTTCTCTCGATATTTTAATTGTTTCTGGTTCTGTTTGTGGGTCCAGAACATCCGCGGAAATCGCTAGACTGCAGATAACGACAAAAAGGAAGAAGACGAAAATGAAGTAAGAGGGGATATTTAGAACTTATACGTAGGTAGCTACGTTACGTAAGGATTCAACAGTTTGTAATTTACTTTTAACAAATAAACGTTCAAAGAAGCAATGCCCCCTTCTAATTTAAACGTTGATAAGTCTATTATCAATCCTGTACAGACGCTTTTGCAGCCGTACAATATTGAAAAGTGAATCTTTTCACGGGCTATTAGGTAAAACCGGTCGCCAGAGAATAAAGTCGTCATCCGTGGAATTTCCTTTGTGGGGCAGATGTCGGGTGGCATCTCGGCTATGAAATATTGCGCAGGGGTGACGCGACGCCGATAGGCTCGAGCGAGCAAATTAAATGGAAATGTAAATAGAATTAACGGGAGAGGTCGCTCTTGTCTCACCGCGCCGGCCACTGTACGTGATTACGTCTGCGGAACGGAACGGGACGGACGGCTTCTTCATTGTACTCGCAACATCTGCTGCACTCTGGCCGCGTGGATCAGTAACACGAGCACCATCAGCTACGAGTGATGCTGTTGAAGCCACTTGCATGGAGCTCTCGTTATATTTCATTCATTTTATATGGTTATGTTCATACCAGGCTCATGCATTGGAGAGCTGAATGGATAGCATGTAGCTTACATATAAAACTGTTATAGATATATAAAACACGTGTTTGCTTAATTATATGTAATACGGCTGTTACAAAACGCGTCGATATGCTTACGGGCGTGTAATGTATGCCACGTGACTAATATCCTATGCAGTAATCATAAAACAACACACACCAACACAGATTTAGAAATAAGAAAATGCTGCACACGATCTTCTAAAAAGAATAATAAAAATTTACATTATGATTCATTCATTCATTCATTTATTTTATTCCATAGATCTTACATGAGCAATGAAGCTTTAAGATGTGGAACAAGTCAACATTTTACAATATTACAATTACAATTTTTACAAATTTTTATAGTTTTACAATTTAGTAATTTTCTACAATTTTTACAATTTCGCGCAATTTTTTACTTTTTTTTTTTTTTGCGAGATGTAGTGAGATGAGATGAGGTCCGAGGATTCGCCAAAATATTACCCGGCATTTGCCTTTTGGTGGGGGAAAACCTCGGAAAAACCCAACCAGGTAATCAAATCAAAGGAGTTGATGCCAAGGACTCGCCATAGACCATCCGGTTTCAGTCCCACGGCTGGGAAAAACCTCGGAAGAAACCAAAGACCAAAGGGGGATCCAACCCAAGCCCGAACGCAGCTCCGGATCAGCAGCCCGACTGAGCTACATCGATGGCTCTACTAAAAGTATACAATACATAGCCAATCAGATTATTAAATTTACAAACGCAAACGATCATTCATAAGTTGAGCTATATGTATAATACAAAACAAGTTAATTAAATTTAAGGCATAAACAATTCAACCAGTTGTGATATACAGAAATTGATAATACATATCATGCAAACTACTTCAAATTACAAACACAAACAATTTATCAGTAGAGCTATATAGATTACTATTAAATTTAAAGCATATACAATTCATCGGCCAAAACTATACAAATATATACAATACAAAGTAGCATACTTTCATTAAGCTATACAAATTTGTGCAATTAATTCAATTTATAATCATAAACAATTCATCAGTTGAGCTACACATATTACCATTCAATTTACAGTAGGTCTATATACAATTCATCAGTAGAGTTACACAGACTAGTAATCATTTTAAAAGCAAATACAATTCATCAGCCAAACTATACAAACATATACAATCAAATTAGTTCAATTTACAAACTTATTTTCGTTAAGCTATACAAAATGGAACAATTCATATGAAGTAGATTAATTCAATTTATAAGCTTAAACAATTCATCAGTTGACCTATACAGTATACTATTCAATTTACAGTACATACAATTCATCAGTTATGCCAAACAAAAAAATACAATACATAGTAAACAGATTAAGTCAATATAAAAGCATATTTTAGTTGAGCTATATAAAATTGTACATGTCATTTAAGTAGAATAATTCAATTCACAAGCATAAACAATTCATCAGTTGTGTAGAAGGTATGAGTATGTAGAAATTTAGTTAATTCTTTTCTGAACCTTTTCTCGTGGTTCTTCAAATCTTTAAGATAATTAGGCAGTGCATTGAAGACTGTTATACATGAATAGCGAACTCCTTTTTTAAAACAGCTTAGACTAACAGAGGGTAGATGAAGATCTGATTTATGTCGAACCTCAATACAGAAATTTTCTGAGGACTAGAAAATTGTATTATTATATCAGAGTTATTTGTTGTTGTGCTGAGACGTTATGACATTTTGCCCAAATGTATGTTCTGAAAGAGAATAATTATAGGAGAAATAAGTATAAAGCAAGATTTACTCACTAATGGATTATTGACTTAAAGATGTCATCTGGCAAGTATTTTTTCATACTTCAGCCATTTTACGAGGGTCATACTGAAAGTCATGGGCAACCCATCGTTACAAATAGGGCTAGGATTTTGATGAAATTGCGTATTTTTTCTAGTAAGCCAGAAACATAGCTGCTTTAGTATTTATGTTATGTGATAAACTGAGTGTTTTAATACATATTTGTTAGGACTTTTTTTTTTTTGCATTTTTTGCCTGTTTCGGCTCGTAAGAGCATCGTTTGTTTTATTCGTTCATTTTTTAGGCATTTTCATTTAATTTTGGCCATAAACCCCCATTATTAATGTAAAATAATGTTTATATGCTTCGATATTTTCTCTACATATTTTATTCATTAATATCCATTATTTTGTATAATATTTTAATCGGTTTTCTACACAAATATTTTCATTTTAACGTAGTACACCCCATGTAATGGATCAGTCAAACCACCCCTTCAATATAGACTCTTCTATACCTGCTAATTCCGGATAAGAGTGGCCTTGTGGTGGACTATATCAAAACTATATCAGATAAAATAATTAATTAAAGTGTACTGCTTAGAAAAATTATGTAAAATTAAAGAAACTTAAATGTTGATACTATAATTTAATTTAATTACTAGTCTAAATATTAAGTAGTACAAAACCTCTTTTTCTACTAAGCCAATTATGTAAGATCAGTTTTAGGGCATTTTTAAGGGAATTTTTTTAAAGATTTTTAGGTCATAAATACATTGTTTTTAGGACTTTTTTCATGATTTATAGGTCATCAAAAACCTAGCCCTAGTTACAAATCTTAATTTTTATTTTTTAGACAAACCAAGTACATCTTAATCTACAGACTTTTCTGTCACTTTTCAACATAGTCTCCATTTCTTTTCACACATTTTTCCCGCCGTCCTGTAAGTTTGAAAATTCCCTTGCTCTAGAATTCCGTTTCATCTTCCCAAAGACACTGACGCACTGCTTTCCGATGTCCTCCAGCGTCTCGTAGCGTTGGCCTCGCAGCTCCTCCTTTACAGAACGGAAAAGATGGTAGTCGGAGGATGCCAAGTCGGGACTGTAGGGAAAATGAGGAAGAGTTTCCCACCCAAATGTTCTGATTTTCTCCACGGTGACACGATAAATGTGAATCCACGCGTTATCGTGTTGCAGGATGATCTTCTTTCCAGGGCGTTTCTCGCGCAATGCACGACGGAGCTTCAAAACTGTCTGAATATAGCGGACAGCATTTATAGTCTGTCCAGGTTCAAGAAATTCAACCAAAAAGCATCCCAGAACTCATCAACTCTTTCCTTGTTGCGTTCCGTGGAGGCAGGTTGAGGTCGACCGCTACGAGGTTCATCTTGGATGCTCGTGTTCCCATCTTCGAAACGTTTCACCCATCTCCCAACACTGCTGGCGCCCATGCACACATCTCCGTATGCACGCTGAAGTCTGAGGTGAATTTCAGCAGCAGATTTTTCTTCTTTAACAAGGGATTTAATAACAGCACGCTGTCGAAACGAACCATCATTGTCGACCATTTTGCAAACATTGTCTGTGGTCACATGATAGAAGTTCATGACATCACAATATGTCAATACATAGTGTGAAGTCTGTAGATTATGATCATATAATCGTTTTTGTTACATTGTTGAAATGGAAATTATAGCGATGTGTTGCTCATGACTTTCAGTACGACCCTCTGTAGTAGCGCGTAAAGAAATAGCATCGCCAATGGGAACACTTTTATTTTCCGGTTAATACTTTAAATATAATCGCGTGTCTGTTATTATAGCGTTGCGCTTTGTAGCCAACCTTTGCTTGCTTTGAAGTTCGAATCATCGCCAATTACACCGGCAAAATTAAGCGGTTTTTGACACAGAATAGGGCCTGTTGTAGCAATGTTAAGTGTCCTAATTTCATTAAATCACTTCAAGTTAGCAGTGCCAACATCCTCTGCCGTCGTCGTTTCTAAACGCTTATGTTCAGGATAATTTTAGCATTTGCGGCACTCTTCTCCATTTCCTTGTGTTTCTTCATGAATGTTGCCAGTGTAGACTGCGCTAACCCATACTTTTAAGCTATTTCATTCTACTTCATTCCCAAATATAAATCATTAAAATAACCTAATTTAGTCTCCAAATTGATTTGTTTTATTTCTTTAAACCTGCCGTCTTTAACAACCAATACTGGAATGTGAAAGGCGCAGTTTGGTCAAGAAGACAGTGGCAGGAACCATAAATATTATTATGATGATATTTTCGCGCAGGAATTCTGCGTTATCATGTGATGAAGGATGGGTGTAACGGAGAAAAATTCTCTCCGGCACCTGATTCGAACTCGGGTTTTCATCTCTACGTGCTGACACTTTATCCACTAAGCCACACCGGATTCCAGCTCCGATGTTGGGTTGAATCCTCTCAGTTTAAGTTCCACCTCTCAGTTTCGTTTTAGTGGCAGTTCCTTCTGTAGTAGGCCTATGTTTCCCACCAAGATTAAAATTTACGGGTTATTTCAGAGTTCTAGTATGTTACAGCAAATCTGCCAGAAGTTGATGATTTTAGCATTAGTTCTCCATACTGTTCAACCATTATTTATGGGCAGCTAGCCAAACAAGTAGTTTTATTTGGCCAAAGTCTCTATCCCGCAGGACAAAGCGTATCCCCACGAATGGGGAAATACTATGTGATAGTTTTGAATATATGCAACATAACATACAAACCAGACAGTCAACACAAGCTGAGCAAAGGAAACCAACATTATTCATACTTTGCAAAAAGGTGATATGTGCTGCATATGTCCCGTTTTTTGCATCTTATCAAGAATTCCTAACTGCTGTTGCGTTCACATGCTGTGCCACTATAAGTCACCTTTTTGCATAGACGTGTGTGTGTGTATGTGTGTGTGTGTGTCTATTTCTGTAGAACTTAAAGTGGGCCTATACATACTCTAAAAATGTCAGATTTCTTCAAAATTGTGGTAAATAATATTTTTGCCTCATCTGGAAGTTCATTTCTTATAGTTTTCAAAAATGTATAGCCTAACTTGTACCCATTATCTCAATAATTTCATAATTATTTGGGCATTCATAATGTGAGCGCAATATACTTTCCATACCTTACCCCATCTTCAGTGTCTGGATTCTCCTATGTTACATTTTCCAACATTTATTAACCTTCCGACGAACAAAAAGTAGACTTCCAATTGAGCAAAAGACTTCATTGAGGTATCAAATTAAAGCTTAAACATGTGGCTATATTGTAAACTAAACCTATTATTTTCAATCGAATATAATTATTTTATCTAAAAAATATACAAACATACATATATTTTCTTTCTAAAGTGCTTTATAATGTGATATGTCTTTTGAATGATTCAAAATATATAAATAATTTTAGTTTGTAACATTCTCCATATGTAGGGCATCATTTTAGCGGAAGAAGTTTTACCCTAGGTCAATTTCCAATGGAGATATGTCGGTCCAAAATTTTATAATTTTTTTTTTTAATTCTTTGGGCCTTCAAATTCGATTTTCAAGTTTGAATTATATAAATTGCTTAGGTTACTCCTAAGAATCGTGTCACCAAGGTTTGAAAGACATTAAGGAAGAAATGTGGATTTTTATCCCAAGAGTCGATGTATACCTTAGCCAAACAAGTAGCTTTATTTGGCCAAAGTCCCTATCGCAGGACAAAACGAATACTCACGACTCGGGAAATACTATGTGATGGTTTTCAATATATGCAACATATACGTTGATATGTAATTAATTAAGATGATATGTAATTTAGTTGATATGTAAATAAATTAAGGTGATATGTAATTAATTAAGATGATATGTAATTTAGTTGATATGTAAATAAATTAAGGTGATATGTAATTAATTAAGATGATATATAATTAAGTTTATTTGTAATTAATTAAGGTGATATGTAATTACTTAAATTGGTAATAGTTGGGTGAAATAGAAGTACTTATAAGTTAGGTTTACTTTTGCTTAATATAGGTGTTATCATAGAATAGTTTTTATTCATAGTCCTAGGTTTATTGCATCTATTTATTTATAGTTAGAAATAAATTTAGGTTTATGTTATTTCATTTTAGTTTTTTTTAATTTTTCTTTGATTTCTGTAATAATTGTAATGGTATTATTGTA
This sequence comes from Periplaneta americana, assembly GCF_040183065.1. Classification (NCBI taxonomy): domain Eukaryota; kingdom Metazoa; phylum Arthropoda; class Insecta; order Blattodea; family Blattidae; genus Periplaneta; species Periplaneta americana. Next base: position 153,850,504 of record NC_091121.1, read on the forward strand.
TATTATATATATCTGACACCGGGTGTATACCCAATTGTAGTGTTAATAAATACATACATAACATACAAACGAGACAGTCAACACCATCTGAGCACAGGGTAGCAACATTATTCATACTTTGCAAAAAGGTTATATGTGTTGCACGTGCTGCCACTATAAGTCACCTTTTTTTGCATAGAATTGTGTGTCTATTTCTGTAGAACTTAAATCCAGTAAAAAGTAAAAATGGCAAAAAAAAAGTCACATGTCTGTTTGTTAGCAGAAAACCACAATTTAAGTCACACAGAGTTAGTGCGCACTCAATGTTGGTTGCTTGACGGTTGTCAGCCCACTTTGAGGTCTGTGGATATAGAGGGAAAAATTGGATCGGTGTCTGGTAGAGTTCCCGGGTAGCTCAGTTGGTAGTGTGTTGGTACGTTTAACCAAAGGTCCCGCGTTCGAAGCCCGGCCCCGGAACAATTTTTCCCTCGAAATTATCCAATGTCACATATCATCTTTTTGCAGCTTCCGATTCAATTGTGAAGAGCGTTGGTGGAATGACGTGAGAAAAACGGGAGAACTTTAAGAAAAACCCCACAGTTTTGCCTTTGTTCTCCACAAATACTCGTACATCTTCGTCATCGCTGAGATTTGAAATCGGGTCCGCGGTCATCGTAAACCAGCATTGCGCCAACTGAGCTATAGAAGCTTCACTTACGTACTACAGCTGCCTCAATGATGAAGATAATTCTCAGAATTTGTTGATAAATGGTTATAGCTTTCTTTAGTATTACTCGACTGAGGCCAGTGGAGTCCTGCAGCTCGGTGCACCACTTGTAGAGCCCGGACGAGAAGTTATGGCACCAGCGCGAGGGACACATTTTAGTTCGTTTGCTTGGACTCGCTCTCACACTTAACTGGAGGGGTGTTGGGTTAGTTGGCTACTAGCATTCCGAGTGTTCAGATCGTTCTGCTACTACCGCTATTGCTAATACTGAGAACATTGTCCTTCTGAGCGCCCTCATTATGGCATTGTCTAAGGTGTGAAATCATAGAATAGTTCATAGTCAAGGACATCAAATATCATACAATGTATGGAAATTCATGTCAGAAGAGGCTGTATATGGAATACCAATTCAATTGAAAAGCGTGTGTGCAAGAGTACTGGCTGCCACTGGTATTTCAAAGCGAACCTTGGCAAGAATCAGGAAAGAAGGGGAAAATATTGAGGCAGGAACAGCAGATTCTTTCTCCAGTTCGGAAAAATCACAGCCGAAGAAGAAGATTGTTGCATCTGTAGACAGTTTTGATGAGAAAGTCATAAGAAGACTCATCTATAATTTTTAGGCTATAAGCAGAGGCCGACTCTGCAATCGCTTCTTCCAAAAATGGATATCAGTGTATGATTATGTGAAGAAAGTAGAGAACAGTTACATTGAAAGTGAGCACGCGATGGACAGTATTTTGGAGAACATTTCCATAAACTTAGAGACATCTGATTCCAGCACAGATCAGTCGTCTGATTCGGACGGAGAATAAGAATATAAAGATGGAATAGCGGGCGTAATTACATTAGGTACCTTCGGACTCTGAGTAGGAAAATGGTGATACTAAGGTAAGACGAATGTTTTTAGAAAGAGATGAAACGGATATGCCTGCCGCTCTGAGCTTGAGAACCGTAACCCAAACAACTCCCACTCCTCTACCCTGCTGGCCGGCAATTTAAAACTTCGCGCAGGTTGGTGCCATAACATCTCGTCTCAGCCCTACTTCTCCTGTATTCGCATAGCGTCATCGCCAAAGTTCGGAACTTGGGGACTTGTGTCTTTGAACGTGGCTAAGCGACCGGACTTCAATGTCAACAAACTCCCGCTTCCAGCACAGAGGTACTGCCAGGTCTGCTATAAAGGTGGTTCCTGGCCGGAACAACATATTGATAATATTATGGTAGGTTGAAACACGTAATTTTATAGCACATATAAACATGCAAAATATATCAAATTTACAGTTCTGCTCTGTACATTTTATTACAGTGTATGACTATATGCATTCGAAGATTTTCGAACCCATAACTTCTTCGTCTGTTAGTTAAACATGATTTGAAACGAAAGAAACTTATTTCCACGTCACATGAAGTGACGGGAGCAAACTTAAAATACTGAATGTTTTCACTGTCACTGTTTCCTGTTCAATTTCAGCAGTTGCTAGCTGATCTCGTATCTGAGAAAGATAAGTATCCTAAATTTTTCTCTAAAATAGTTTTCAATTTCTCTGTCACTACTAGGGGAGGTTCCACTACGACTTGATCCATGGCTATGGACAAATTTTCCACCGATTTAAGAGACTGCAATGTCTTTCAATGAATGCCCGTTTCCAGTCTCTAGTTTATGTGTGGCACAACTTACAAAATATAAACTCTCCATTCGAAGAAAATAATGTATCTCCTCAGAATTCCTCCACGAAACTCTGTACCTAAAATTTAAGAAATATATTTTCAAACTTCTATAATACCCATTCGAATAACACGTATTTTCTCATTCCTCTAACAGACCGTTTACCTGTAATTCTCTAAATGTAATTTGCTTCGACATGACACAGTTTCTTCGTTCGTCTTCTTGCCATTCGATGTGACCACTTTCTTAGTACACACGACTGTCCCTGAGCTCTTGCAGGGTGAGCTTTGTATACATTGTACCTGTGACCTTACTCATGCGCACGACACACAAGTCCCCAAGTTCCGAGCTTTGGTCATCGCCATAGTTCACATTACGCCCGCGTCACCACTCGCTTCGGTCGAGTATTACATCCCCAGTTCTTTCCAAACCTCGGATCTGAAAATATGCCCCTTTGTATTGAACCGCCCTTACCTGGTCTCACCCCTGACAGCAGGCGCGCGCCTGTGCACGGCAGAATGAGCAATCCCGTGTAGGTCCCCTAGGGAAATGCTCAACGAAGGTTGGGGAATTGAGCTTGGGAAGGTGTGGATATTAACCCTCTAAATGGAAGGCAAACAATGAATTGAATCTTTTATACGTGTTGGTCAAGGGCGCCTGCATTGTCAATCAACACTTCCCTCCCTTGACCTTCTATTACGCGCCCCTTCATATAACACGAACGCATAATTGAGTACACTGTGTTTTATGTAAACAGAAATTATGTATGTGTCTATCTTGCATGCATGAAATGACAGCTGATACGCTCAAAATATATTGCGTGCTAATTTCCATCACTTCGAATAAACGCCTCTGTTTGCCTTTCCTTTTTTTATGACTCTGACAAAATAAAGTTTTATAACTGTGTAAATATGTAAATCACACGCACATCACAAACAATATGCTGTATAGTCACGTGGCTGACTCAACGTGTACAATGTGATTCTTTAATGCGGAGAATAGAGGCACGGGTATTACGAGAATTTTATTGTTTCATATTTCGTTTCATCTACTTTTCTCTTTTTCGAGTGTTTCAGTATCACTAGCGATTATAATAGTACATTATGCAACGAGCCTATAATGAAGGTAATTAAGAAGCGACTATGGATATTTATGAAACGAGCGCAAGCGAGTTTCATAATTTTCATACGAGCTTCTTAATTACCATTATAGGCGAGTTTCATACGACTTTTTATGCTCGACCATATTTCTAACTTGATATTATTAATTTTCTTTGTATCTGACCTTGGCCAATGTCCCATATGTTGTGAGATGTGCGCAGACGCGAAAGTATTGATTTTTTCCGAGGAACAGATGTTCACAATGACCTTGCTAGGCCATAAGAACCTACAGAGATAACATTAAAAATAAATTAGACATTGAAAAACGAGATGACAAATTGAATTTATTTGAATATTATTTAAAATTAACGCTAATTATTATAGTAACAGAACATAACCTTCTGCGACAGTTGGATTTCCAGCCTCCGTGACTTTTCGCTAATTCTCTTTCGATTGCATATCCGAGAATAATCGATACTTGCGGTTTTATAACGGTACAAAGTTGACCTGTCATTGGCTGAACAGTTGTAACCTGAGTCGTCATTGGCTGAAAGACCTGACCTTTAATGAGTAGGTGTACTTTAATGAGGTCCATTAAAGGTCTGCTACCAGGTGTATAATTACTACATTTCGGCATGGTCGGGCATAAATTTATTTAAAGTTTTCAATCATATGATTTAAAAATAAATGATAAATCATGTGAATGAAAACTTTAAGTCTTACTTACTTAGTGGCTTTTAAGGAACCCGGAGGTTCATTGCCGCCCTCACATAAGCCCGACATTGGTCCCTATCCTGAGCAAGATTAATCCATTCTCTATCATCATATCCCACCTCCCTCAAATTCATTTTAATATTATCCTCCCATCTACGTCTCGGCCTCCCTAAAGGTCATTTTCCATCGGGCCTCCCAACTAACACTCTATATGCATTTCTGGATTCTCCCATACGTGCTACATGCCCTGCCCATCTCAAACGTCTGGACTTAATGTTCCTAATTATGTCAGGTGAAGATTACAATGCGTGCAGTTCTGTGTTATGTAACTTTCTCCATTCTCCTGTAACTTCATCCCTCTTAGCCCCAAATATTTTCCTAAGCACCTTATTTTCAAACACCCTTAACCTATGTTCCTCTCCCAAAGTGAGAGTCCAAGTTTCACAACCATACAGAACAACCGGTAATATGACTGTTTTATAAATTCTAACTTTCAGATTTTTTGACAGCAGACTGGATGATAAAAGCTTTTCAACCGAATAATAACAGGCATTTCCCATATTTATTCTGTGTTTAATTTCCTCCCGAATATCATTTATATTTGTGACTGTTGCTCCAAGATATTTTAACTTCTCCACCTCTTCAAAAGATAAATTTCCAATTTTTATATTTCCATTTCGTACAATATTCTGGTCACGAGACATAATCATATACTTTGTCTTTTCGGGTTTTACTTTCAAACCTATCTCTTTACTTGCGTCCAGTAAAATTCCCGTGTTATCCCTAATTGTTTATGGATTTTCTAACATATTCACGTCATCCGCATAGGCAAGCAGCTGATGTAACCCGTTCAATTCCAAGCCCTCTCTGCTATCTTGGACTTTCCTAATGGCATACTCTAGAGCAGTAGTGTCAGAGTTGTAAGCTCCGAAACCGGTTGTGGTGCTAGAGACGTCCAGTCGGAGCGTGAACTTGCTTATGTCTGTGGAAGCACCGGAGCACGCAACGAGTTATAGTGGAGCGCTCCGCTCCGTTTAGGCTGTGTCTGACAACGCTGCTCTAGAGCAAAGTTAAAAAGTAAAGGTGATAGTGCATCTCCTTGCTTTAGCCCACTGTGAATTGGAAACGCATCTGACAGAAACTGACCTATACGAACTCTGCTGTACGTTTCACTGAGACACATTTTAATTAATCGAACTAGTTTCTTTGGGAATACCTTTAAGTCTATATATATATATATATATATATATATATATATATATATATATATATATATATAATTTGAACTGGTAATGGAAATTATGGTTGGACGGATTTTAATGAATGACCCGTCATTTTAAAGCTTGGCATCCAAGGATTTTCAGAAAAATAATAACTTTCAGTGAAGCTTTAGTTTTCCTACATAATTTTCCTATTTTCCAAAATCCATCTTTCATCAGTTTTGAGAACTAACTGCATTTCAGAATAAAACAAAACACACACTACAATAAAAAATATGCTATTAGGCCTACATGAAGGCCATAAGCTGCAGGATTGCTGACATATTTAGAGTTCAAATTCAATTGGTTACTAAAAACTTCAAGACTTACTAACAATAATTTACAGGCCTGATTCTGCGGTGTGTAATTTTCTGAGTACAGTTGTGTATTGGATATTAAAATCTACAAAACTTGAGCTTGGTTGATGACATTATTACCATTATAAATGAAATATTATTATGGTTAATGCCATGATGTTAATATAAAACTACAAAACTTGCTTAAGGTAATAATATTGTTATTAAAAATCAAATATTTTTATAGTTAATAATCAAGTGGGATTGCGTCTTTTTCATGTACTTAATAGCGGTGTGGTGTAGATATTTATACTTTATATTTATTTATTTTCAGTATGCGTCATTCGCTTCAGTATTGGCTCGAGAAAGCGCAAAAATTACAGTTCCTAAGGAAAAATCAAAAGGTATTACTTACTGATAAAATAAGAGGCCTACAAAATTTTGTAGTCTCCCGATCATTTCAGCAAGATCTCTTAGCAGGATAAAATGGTTTTACCATCTACATTTCAAGCTCTACATGCAGCAATTATACCAAGATGCTACGTCTATTGTTCAAAAGCATAGCAGACCTGACTTTTTTTTAACTTTCACCTACAATCCACAATGACCTGAAATAGCTATTACTTTACTCCCACATGAAAAACCCACTGACCATTCTGACATTGTTACTTGCGTTTTCGCGTTGAAACTAAAAAAACTAAGGTGGATAGGTTCAAGAAAAAGTATTGGGCATAAAAAAACCATTCAGAAGGAGTATATTTCATTAATATGGAAGCAAATAACTTTCAAAATATCTGGTACTTTTCATTGAAAATAAATCTGAAAATTTTTTATTTGAACGTCTAATGAACTTAGTTTGCAGCATTTGCAGCGCAAGCCACAAGTAAATTTATAATCTTGAACAGATTTATCTGAAGATCAAAAATGAATTGTAAGATCTTTAGCGATGTTTATTCTAAGCCAATTTAGACCAAAATAGATGAACACAAGGCAAGTTTCAAGTGGGTACTGTTGAGTCACCACGATGCTCGGTCACCAACTATAGTAGTAAGACTTGTTCCGAGATAGAACTGCATAAGGAGGAAACTTATGAAATAGTGAAATGCGAACAAATCCTCTAGTCTCGGCAGTTAGAATACGTTTATTATAGAGTTAATTATTTTGTATATTGTGTAATCTTGCCACCGTCGAAAGGTAGAGCCATATTTCAGGGTTTTATAATAAATTACTGCATTTGTATAATGCAGGGGGGAGGGGAGAGTTAAAAACTGATATACCATATTTGTATATATCTTCCTTTTAACGTTTGATTTTAGAATTGTCAGTCAGTGATTTACTGTACTTGCAAGTAGCTTCATATACTGCAGGAAAACAAAGAACAAACTGCACTATAAATCAGCTACAAACTCATGGCACTCTCCTGCACGAAACAAATAAACCAGCAGGGATGGGGATAGTCCTATTTTCCTAGCAGAAGGCAGTCAGAAGGAAGTGGGGTGGATTGTGATGGGAGTTTTGTAAAGTTATGACAAAAAACATAGATCCCTAAAACTAATCTATAGTAACAAATTGTAAAGATTTATTTTGTTTCACTCGTGTATCCTTAATGAAATGAAATAAATATCATAAGTAATATCTGAGCATCATAAGATCATATCAGTGCATCAACGAGTCAAAGTGAGGATAGAAGAAGAAATGTCAGAACGAAGTGAAAAACGGAGAAGAGTACGTCACACGCTCCATTCTTCTCCATTTCCACATTTCAAATGCTTCTAGTCGCTTCTCTTCACTTCGTCTTAATGTCCATGTTTCTACCCCATACAATGATACACTCCACACAAAGCACTTCAATAGTTCCATGTCTTTATCACCTACCCTGTTCAACATCTACTTGGAGTCCACACCTGTGGAGTAACGGTCAGCGCGTCTGGGCGCGAAACCAGGTGGTCCGGGTTCGAATCCCGGTTGGGGCAAGTTACCTGGTTGAGGTTTTTTCCGGGGTTTTCCCTCAACCAAGCAAATGCTACTGTAGGTAACTTTCGGTGCTGGACCCCGGACTCATTTCACCGGCATTATCACCTTCATTTCATTCAGACGCTAAATAACCAAGATGTTGATACAGCGTCGTAAAATAACCGAATAAAATAAAATAAAAATAAAACATCTACTTGGAGGATTTAGTGAAGAACTGTTTTCAGAACATGGGAGGAGTGATACTAGGAGGAAGAAGATTTGGTGATGATATAGCGTTGTTAGCAGAAAAGGAGATGACACTAAAGAATATGCTACTGGAGCTAAATGACAGCTGTGAGCAATATGGGATGAAAATAAATGCAAATAAGACAAAGACTATGGTCATAGGAAGAAAAATAAAGAAGATAAACTTGCAAATTCTATATGAGACAGTAGAACAAGTGGACAGCTTCAAATACTTGGTGTGTACTATAAGCAGTAACATGAGCTGCTGCAAAGAAGTCAAAAGGAGGATAATAACGGCAAGAGAAGCTTTTAATAGAAAAGGAAGCATCTTCAGAGGACCTCTGGAAAATGAACTATTGAAGTGCTTTGTGTGGAGTGTATAATTGTATGGGGGTAGAAACATGGACATTACGACGAATTGAAGAGAAGCGACTAGAAGCATTTGAAATGTGGATATGTAGAAGGATTGAGTGTGTGAAATGGTCAGACAGAATAAGAAACGAGGTTGTGTTGGAAAGAATGGGTGAAGGAAGAATAATGCTGAAACTGATCAGGAAGAGGAAAAGCAATTTGTTGGGTCACTGGCTGAGAAGAAACTACCTACTTCAGGATGCACTGGAAGGAATGGTGAAAGGGAGAAGAGTTCGTGGGAGAATAATATATCATATGATAGACGACATTAAGGTATATGGTTCATATGCGGATACAAAGAGGAAGGCAGAAAATAGGAAAGATTGGAGAAAGTTGGGTTTGCAGTAAAATACCTGTTTTGTGTCTCATTTGTGCCTTAAACAATGCGCTCAGCCTGACTTTTCGTCGCCTTGATTTGAAAAATTCTCACCTTAAGTCTTTTGTTATCTCTTCGCCACATTCCTTTCCCATTTTTACATATTTTGCTCCTCTACATTGGACCTTTTATATTGAATCAATCTGGGTTTACTGTACGGATCCCAACCTATCACTCTGTATTCAATTACTGGGCGAACAAGGGTATTGTACGCTAATTCTTTTGACTTTCGGTTAGATTTCTTAAGAATACGAATGGAGAAATGCAGTGATTTTTAGACTTTCCTTGTAATATTAGTGACTTGTTCCTCCCAACCACGTTTGCTGCTTAAGAGGTTAGGTACAGCTTACAGCAGTAAAATTTTTGGAAATATTCAACATTTATTTCCATTATTACTGTATATTGTACAATAATGAAAATTGGTATGTGTAAGACGCTGTCCTCCAAAAAATACCCGTGCAATGATGAAGCGTTCCCCTCATAACTCATAAACTTTTTAACTTCTTCATGTTCTCTCTCTTTTATTTTATTTCTGAAACTCATGTTTACAATATCATGCTCTTTCAACTATATTCCTTAATAAATAATATTTTTTTAAATTTTGTGTTAGAAGAAAATACTGATATTTCATCATTTTTTTTAAATTAATATTTTATTTATTATGAGACAATCTATCAAATGTAGAGAAGTGGTCTTGCATCATATTGTAGATATGACATGCATAAATGCACACAAAAAGTTCATCGCGGAATGTTGAATGGTTTTTGAGTTATGAGGGAAACGCTTCATCAATGCACAGTGAACTGCCAATATTTTGAATTTTGAGGATAAATATAAACAATTTTCCTAATCGTAAAAATGTTTTTTTTTTTCATATAGCAGAAGGACAGTATTTTATAATACTAATTTTCATTATTTTACAAGGATCAATAATGGAGGAAAAAATGTTGAATATTTCCAAAATTTTACTATTGTAAGCTGTACCTAACCTTTTAATTATAAACACGCAAGTATTTAAAGTCCTTATACTACATAAGCTTAATTATAACAATTTTATGCATTATATTCTTGATTACACTTCTTAAGGCTTACGCGTATTTAATTTTGTTTAATGCGCAAACTTATAAAATTTAGAAAATAGGTTCGGTTCCTTGCGATTCCGCTTTGAACAAGACAATGTAATAAAATACAGGACATCACGCTCAAGACAAATATTATGCCCTTGCCTGGTTTCATAACCCACAGCCTTAATTTCTACTCAGCGTTGGTAGGATACTCTTTCACAGACAGCCATTTAGTAGGTTTTCGAGTAGAACTTTACTGTAGCTCGGGCTCAACGTGCGACTCAACAACTTAATTGACCGCATTTTGTGAACAGCCCAATACTTTGCCAACTGAATCTTGCAGAGGGCTATCGGCCACGGACAGTCACAATGGCTCTGATATGGGGAGCATCGTTTTAAAAAGCGATAAGTCCACTCGCGATCGTAAAGTAGTTTGAAGCGGATTTCTGCCCTTCAGGGTGCGCTACATAATGCTACGGCTCTTGTTTGTTGCAAATCTCGTTTTTATTTCCTCTAAATCGAGAGGGAATTTGAAGCTTCGATGTAAAACAGCCCAACTCCTGATTACATCAAACCGCGAAATGTCCAGTTTCACGAATATGAGAAAGAATTCCAACCTGTTTATCATGTAAGGCAGCCGTGGCGAGAACGTGACTCGCGAGACATTGTGGCTCGCAGTGATAGCTGTGCATTTCGCTTGCTTCTAACCTCAGCCAACACCCACCCTCTCACTCACTGGAGTCAAACTCCGTTCCATTTGTATTTGTCTCTGACCTGCGAGTGGCATATGTCTCTCTCGAAACCATGTAGCCTAGTCTACGAAAGTTCCAAGTAGGATGGGAGGATGCATTTTTTTGCTGCCAATATGATGAGAATATTAAATGTATGATTTGTTCACAAGTATTACGAGGAAAACGGTTGTATAACATCATCATCATCATCATCATCATAATCATTTTCATCATCTCTGTACGGCGACCCTTTTCCAGCAGATGTACGAATAATGCGGTCAGCTCTTCAATTTGAACTCACTGATTTACTATGTGATGTCAAATGAAAGCTAAATGTAAGGACTTGACAAATGTTGAACTTTCAAATCTTTACCAAAAAATAAATATCCGAAGCTTCGTTCTTTCGCTTGCTCTGTTGAAGCCATGTTCGCTACAACTTACGTTTGTGAAAAATTATTTTCAACAATTAAAATAGAAAAACCAAATTTAGATCACGACTGACAGACAAATACCTTCGTGATCAACTACGATTGCCAGTAAGTGACATAATTCCTGATTTTGAAACTTTGTCGCAGAGACATTCTGAAGACAGTTAATTTTAGGTTGTGATACTGTTCATTTATTGTTCATTTCTTTCTTCGTTACACGTACTAAACATTAGTTTGTAGCCTTGTACTGTATAAAATTATATTTAAGTGCTTGACGTAAGGAAAATGAAAATCCGTTAATAAGTCAGACAGTTGCTTCACTTCCCCTTCAGGTGTCCGCCTCCCTATGCACGTTGCAGGTTACACAGTGGCTCGGCGCACGATTACATTTTCGCCACCGCTGATTTAAGGTAACGAAGGGTAAGTGTGCGCGATCGGGTAAGAGTGCTCTCGTGAATTTTTCGTAGTTGGTATGCCTACTGCAAAATTGGCTTGCATTACTCCATTGAGTATGGATTATTGACAAGGTTGAGACATACGTTGATCGAGCCGCAGAAGAATCTCTATTTAGAAAAGTGTGTAAACGTTTTGTTTGAAATCACATGTAATTTTTTCAAAAGGAAACTTGAGCTTTCTACAAAGTTATAAGCAGGGAAAGGAAGTTCATGCCCTAAAAACGTGAAGAATATGTATGCATTTATGCCGTATAAATAGATAAATATGTTACAAAATATGCATTATCAGTCTGAGATTATTTTAACAGAATAATAAGATATAGGTAACTTACGTTTAGTCTATGGATTTTGAAGTGCTTGCCTCATTGCTGAATGCTCCATTTATGCTGTTACAGTTCACAACTAAGCAGTGACGTATGTTTTCTGTTGTCATTCTTCGCCTGTTGTCTCTCAGAATAGCTTTGTAGCACGAAATCTTCGTTCTACGTCACAAGAAGTAAGAGGGGCTTGCACAAAAGCTATGAGCTGTTCTATAGAAAATTTTGTTGGTTTTTGTGCTGTTTTTCCTTCGAGAATATCTTAATTTCTTTAAGTTGATAATAGCCAGAATATTTGCTGTTTTCACGTTCACTTTATCTCCTACATTTCCTGGAACTGATGTTAAACTGGATATTGTTCTATCGAAATCTGCTAAAGACTGCAGTAAAGGAATACCAATTGCTAACTTGAGAGGCTGCCTATGAGGGCGTCACCATTACGTTCAAAATTCATAAACATAAATTAGTCGTGTTTACGAGGTTACACACTATTAAAAATGAGGGAAAGACAAATAAACATACATAACATGCAGTTTCCCTGCATAAATGTTAAAATATGATGCTTTTATAAATAAAGGCAAAATATGCACTTTTATACACAATAAAGTAATATCATTGTATTGAGAAATTTGTGATTCATGTAGATAATATTTCAGCATATTCACACAACGATAGAGAACAAATATGCAAATCCATGAATTTCCTTTCCCTAATTATAAGTCAATCAGAAGGAACATGTTGACATTAAGATGAAGTTCTATTTATAGCAAGGAAGGGCATGAACTAATGTCCTATGACCGTATAGTGCTGCTCCTTAGTAATACATTCTTAAACTGACTCGATGTCGGCTAAGATTGTGCACAGAATGAGCGAGTAAAAGTGCGCGAGATATGTTCAAGTTACGAAGGATTTGGAGCATTTGTATACGCCTATTGTTCTTGAGCCCTTTTTTGTAATCACTGTCTATTATTTCTAATTTCTACAGTTGTAGTTACATTTATTACTAAGTCTCACATTTCTGTTGTGGGCATTGTGCTCTAGAATAGTGTAAAAAAACTCAGTTATAAGTGATATTAGAGGAGAAAAATTCGCTTCGGTGCCGAGGATCGAACCCGGGTCCTTGGTTCCACGTACTAAGCGCTCTAACCATTGAGCTACGCCGAAGTTCAATATCAACTGTTACAGTAACAGATGTATTCTGCAGGACCAAAAAATTAATCTTTACGTAGATTCTTCGCCCAACAGTACATATTACTGTGGAATCCCGGCCACCAAGTCAATCAACTGAGTGCGCTCCTTGTATAATGACAATTGACTTAATACAAAAATGTAAACACACATGTAGAACTTGGAATCAGGCCACAAAGGGAAAACACTGAAGGAGAGGGATTCGATCCGGTGCTGTAAATTTAAATTCGGCGTAGCTCAATGATTAGAGCGCTTGGTACGTAGAACCAAGGACCCGGATTCGATCCCCGGCGCCGAAGCGAGTTTTTCTCCTCTAATATCAATTGTTACAATAACAGATGTATGTATTCTGTAGGACCAAAGAATTAATCTTTACTCAGTTATAAGTGTATTAAAAACCTGCAAATTTCTATGTTTGCATCAAAAGTCTTCTCATATAAAACAAATTGTTTTGGTGTGAATTTAAATGTTTGATTCATAACATAATCACTGCAAACTCTTTATGCTTACTGTGCATTTGTCTCCTTAAAAAAATTAATTTTTTTACTATCTTCTCCTAAAATCTATCTGCTGAATTTATAATCTGTATAATACTGTCATTCATTAAACAACAATTTTTCAATATTTCATCTCTAATGCAATAGATTCCACATACAATAATACACTAGGTGCACACACTTACCCTCTTTTATCTTACATGTTAATACTAATTGAATTTTAATTATAATTCATTTAAATTTTACAGTTGGACTATCAAGCAAACGTTCTGATGGGGGCAGATAAAAAAATTAAATTTTTTTCTTCCACCATGTTAATAATGTCAAAAGAAGTGCTTATACAAATTTTGGTCACTCGACCGCAATTACGAGGTCGTCCAGAAAGTGATTTTCCCCGGAGCCGTTTATAGAAAAAAACACAATTGCATATAAATATTTATTGAAACAGATACAGCAATTGTTGCGCTATCATATCCCCCTCTGGAACTGAGACATTTGCCATACCATAGGATCAATTTTTGTGTCGCGGAAGTCAGCCGTCTCAGATCGGAACTAGCGTTTCACTGCGTCTGCACCTCCCTCTGTCGATGCCATAACATGAGAAATGTCTCAATTCCGATGGAAAATATGTTGAAAAATAGCTCAACAACTGCTGTGTCCGTTACAATAAATTTGTCCAATGAAATTGTTTTTTTTTTCTGTTAGCGGCCCCTGGCGAACATATTTTTTACGGCCCTCGTAATTGCGGTCGAGTGGCCAAAATTTGTATAAGCACTTCTTTTGACATTATTAACACGGTGGAAGAAAAAAATTTAACTTTTTTATCTGCCCCCATCAGAACGTTTACTTGTAAGTGTGTTAAGAGTTTTTCTTTAATTGCTTCAATTGAATGCAGCCGAGTCATGGCTTAATCGGTTAGAAGACTTTCTTTCACCGAAGTGACCGGGATTCGAACTCTGGAAATGTCTCTGGGGCAGATTTTCTCCGAGTACTTCGGTTACTCCTGTCAATTTATTCCACCATTGCTCCATCATCATTCATAAATCACCGATCCCAGGGGTGTGCGACAGCCAGATCACCACACTTAGATTATCCCCATTGGTCAATATTTGGGACTTCATTCGGCTTCAAGAGCAGAGAAAAGAATTCAGGACTTCTCAAGTGAAACGCCAATGACTAATTGTGAATTCGAGAGGTCTGTGGATTATATTGTGCACATATGATCAATAAACTATGAATAATTGCAAAGTTAAAATCTTCAAATCAAGTAGGTTACTGTACACTGACGTTCAAAGATATCTGACCCTATTAATTGATATCTGACAGTGATCGATGATTTGTTGATGTAAGTGTGACTTCATTAGTTATTACTTCTGGCGAACAGCGTATTCTGAATCTCACCGGACCGGTGGACAACAATGACGTCAGACTGCAGCGAAATAGGAACAAAACTGCTGGAAGAATCGATGGCTGTAGTCGACCTGGTTGGCGAGTTGGTATAGCGCTGGCCTTCTATGCCTAAGGTTGCGGGTTCGATCCCGGGCCAGGTCGATGTCCTGCGGGACAAAATTCCGGCACATCCGGCGACGCTGATATAACCTCTGCAGTTGCGAGCGTCGTTAAATAAAACATAACATTTTCGATGGCTGTCATGGCGACTGTATAAGTTGTTGTCTGTGCTACGCTAGCAAAATTTTACGAAATTTCCGTACTGTCATCTCGTTCAAAGAAAAGAGAGCATAAACAATTTATTTCTTGAACCAGTAGTAATAACTGGTCCGTTGACATGTTCGCTCATAAGCCATTAACATATTGTTTTTACGTTGTGCTCATTACAAACAATACAGCAGAACTAAAGCAGAACACACCGCCATGACACAACAGTGCACGATGTCATTCGTCTGCTAATTCCCGCCCTATACGAGAACCAATCAGATTCAGGCGGCTGATGGAGACAACACCTCTGCAAGCTGATGGCAGCGGTGCGACACCGGTGGAGCATCAGTGACTCCATCGGTGAATTTCGGAACACCGTGATGCCATCAGATTGCTCAGCGCTGAGATTCGGAATAGGCTCGAAGATAATAGTCAGTGTTGCCAATCGTACATAAATATACCCGCATTATAGAATTCAATTTTTCATACCACTCTACTGATTGTAAAACAACACTGACTTTAGCTGAAAACTGCTAATATTGTCAATTATGAGAATAATTTTTCCTTAATCTACTTCATAATTTTCTCCGACACTTTTTAATCGCCGCAATAATGGTGTCACCTATTGAGAACTAGCGGAACTATTTCAAAGTTTGTCAATTTGTTATACTCGTATCTTTGGTTCTAATTTATCTTGTGGTTAGAAAGTTCGCTTACACGATCATAAAATCGTAGGTCAGACATCTTTCAACGTCAATGTACATTACAAATGAAGGCCGAATAGTAGATAAAATTAGTAGGAATATCTAGAGACCTTGTACTGTACCAATTGAAAATAAACATTAAGATAGTGGGTTGTTTACCAACTTGTTAATGTCTTACATGAAGCGATGAAGTTGTACTTTACCCTGTCACTTTCACTGTTTTGTTTTCAAGTATAAACACTAATTCATGCAGTTGAAGCTAGAGCGCTTATGACTACAAGTTTAATGGAATAAATTAGTTAGATTTATGGAGCTCCCTTTAAAAGGAAATAAGTTCCATATCTTGCATTGTTTCAGACTAGCTTTTCTCGCTATTTGTGAATGTTTGTGCTCATTAAGAACATTATTTGAACAGGTATTTTATACAGCTAGAAACTTCATGACTTCTAAAAGACAATAATAATAATAATAATAATAATAATAATAATAATAATAATAATAATAATAATAATAATAATACTTATTTACAAATGTCTTTTAAGGAACCCGGAGGTTCATTGCCGCCATCGGTCCCCATCCTGAGCAAGATTAATCCAGTCCCTACTATCATATCCCACCTCCTTAAAATCTATTTTAATATAGACTAATCCTCCCATCTACACCTTGGCCTCCCTAAAGGTCTTTTCTCATCAAGTCTTCCAGCTAACATGGTATACGTATTTTTTTTTAGATTCACCCTTAATCTCTGTTCCTTTCTCAAAGTGAGAGTCCAAGTTTCAAAATTACACAGAACAACCGGTAATTATATATAATTGTAACTTTCAGATTTTTGGAGAGCAGAATGGATGGTAGAAGCTTCTCAACCGAATAATAACAGATATTTCCCACATTTTTTTTTATTCTGCGTTTAATTTCCTCTCGACCGTCTTTCCGGGTTCCTTAAAAGCCATTTGTAAGTAAGTAAATAAGTAAGTGCCATTTATATTTGGTACTTGAATTTTTCCACCTTTTCAAAGGATAAATTTTCAGTTTTTATACAGTGTTACTATAAATGATCTTTCCGATTACAAACTTGAATAACTATCGTTAGGAGACACTTAGAAACATGATATTGGTATCAATGGAAAGAGAAACTCAAATATTTTTTGTTATGTTGGTGAACCTGTCGCATATTTATTAATTTCGTTGCTAGGAGACGATATAACAGAAAAAATGGCTGCAAACGAAGACAGGAGGGCATTTTGTGTGCTAGATTTTCACATATCCCAGTCTGTGCTATAAGCCATGAAAAGGTGTATGGCCCTTTCTTTTTTGCCGAGGCGACAGTCACAGGTAATTCGTATTTAGACATATTACAGTTATGGCTTCTTCCACAACTGGAACAGCAGGATGGGGCACCACCCCATTACCACTTAGATATCAGGAACGAACTGAATACACGACTTCCAAGGAGATGGATTGGACGTGCTTGCCGTAAAGATTTAGAATGTTTGTATGGCCTCCACGTTCCCCGGACCTCCTTGTGATTTTTTTTTCTGTGGGATTTTATAAAACAAGTCTATCAGCCACCATTACCACCTACCATTGAAGATCTTCGTGTCCGCATCACAGAGGCCATTGCACTGCTGGATGGTCCAATGCTACAACGTGTATGGCAGGAAATTGACTACAGACTTGATGTGTGTCGTGTGACACAAGGAGCTCACATTGAGCACATGTGACTTACGTACGGTTGTGAACCAAATGTTTCTCTTTCTGTTTCATGTTTTCCAGTGAAAATTTAAAACAATTGTTGGAGTTTCTGTTTCTGTTGATACCAATTTAGTGTTATTATCTGGTCATGAGATATAATCATATACTTTGTTTTTTCGGGGTTTACTTCCAAACCTATCTCCTTACTTGCTTCAAGTAAAATTACCCTGTTTTCCCAAATCGTTTGTGGATTTTCTCCTAACATATTCACATAATCCGCATAAACAAGTAGCTGAATAATAATAATAATAATAATAATAATAATAATAATAATAATAATAATAATAATAATAATAATTTATAGCACTTAAATAACGCTTTGCGCACTTACGCAAATTACAGCCTAATTTTTCTGTATAGGCTTACACTGCTTTCTTGTCTTTAATAATATCTCTCAAATTAATAACATTTTATTTATGGAAGAAAATGCTTCCTGTAAGCTTCTTGTGTTAATAAGAGAATTGATTTCACCCATTTCAAAAGTGCTGAAAATATTTTTATACATATTTTCTCTTTTCCTAATTACTTTCCCAGTTGAAACAAAGAGCCTGTTTTGCTTGTACAAGTTCAAAGCATCGCCATAATGTCGTGTCGCTCTTAACAATCAAAGCAAACACTCTTCATTTTAGATATGACGTCATGGTGAAGAGATTTCATTCATTACTCTCAAGTAACGGGCTAAGGAGAGAAAGACCCTTAAAACAGGCAGCAGATAGAGATACGCTATGCATAAAAAGCGTTCTTAGCATTTTTCTTCGACTAAAGAGTTTCGGAGCATCTGTGAACGACAAGGTATGTGGAACCTGAAAGACACGCAACTTATCACAAAGCATTTACGACATTCTGGCTAACTTCTTTCACCTCTTTTGTACAGCAGAACATCTTTGAAACATCAACAGCTGGAAATGAAATAACTTACAATAGTAGAAGGAATGATGAAGAAACGGGCAAGTCGTCTGCTACAAAACATTTTTAGGTTTTGTAAGTATCGTCTTCTGTGAAAAAGACGTGTTTCTCTCGTATATTAGTCGAATATAACATAAATCACTAATCACGTATTGTAATTCGTTAAGACTACATTGCTTTATAATATTTTTATATTAACTGTTTTCCACTCATTATGAACGACTGCTACATTCAATTACTTTACACCTTCCTGTAGCTACGCTATTTCGAGATGGATGAGCGTACAGTTTAGATAAATGTACCGCACTATAGGCCTACTGGTAACGATTTCAGAGCTTCAGACTTCAATCTCCTAGACCAGCGGTGACCAAAACTCGAGCTGCAGTGATTACATGCGACAGACAGCCTATGAAGTAAGGAGACGGAGGAAAGTTACTTGGCATGAAAACTACAACCAGCGGTGGTTCCTGTACTAACATTTTGATCAATCCCGCGGATAAAAATCTCAAGCTTTGCTGTATCAGTAATGTCACTGCTGTCATCAAGAGCCAGTGAATAACATACGATTTTTCTTGCTTCTTTTTTAACCTTCCTCTTAAATATAATCAGGAATTTTCTAAATTCTTCTCTCGAGAAATTCGTAGTTTTTCAAAATTAAAAACTTCTTACGGACAAGTTATTTAATCTAGTTTAATCATTACTCTTTTGAGAAATTCTGTTCTATTAAAAGGTTTTAGAGCACGAGATATTTCAAACCCCATTAGGAAGCTGTCTTCCTTACATTTATTTATCTTATCTTTCTCTTCCTGGCTATTTTTAAGACATGTTAATTCCTGGCGTTTAACAGTTCGTTGGCACATAATATTGAATAAGTTTTTCTATAATATCATTATTAAATGAATAACTAATAAATAGTTGCCCTCATCTAAAGATTAAGAAGATTAAAATTGAGATAAAAACTAATAATTTTATCCTTCTAGGGAGAAGATCTAAAAATATCAATATTCATGCACGTATAGAAGAATTATAGAAACACATACTTAGTGGTCAGTAATAATAATGATGATGATGATGATGATGATAATAATACTAATAATAATAATAATAATAATAATAATAATAATAATACATTATTCAGTGTGGCAATTGTTGCTATATACTCCTAATTGTACCGTTGAGCAATAGAAGACAGAAGAACAAAAAAGTTCTCCTTCTCATTCTTTATGAAACCACCTCTTACTGCTTGTATAGACAGAGTTTGTAGAGGGAAATGATACCGCCACTGCTTTCCTTCAGTACCTGAATGAAACACACAGCAATGTACAGAAAACTCCTCATTTATACCTGTTTGAACGTCTGTGATTACACGATGTAATCACGACACCCGCTTCGGTCACCGCTGTCCTAGACTGACTTCCTCCCATTGGTGAGTTCAGGTAGCTATGGGCATAAGGGTGGGGAGGTGAAGATGATCGAATTCACTCCTTTCACGATATTTCGGACGTAGCTACTGTGTTTACATCAACGGTTAACTGTACATGAACTTGACTTCTCTTCCGCTTAGGAATGTACAAAACTAATGCGGCATGCCATTACATTAATCATTTCAAATAAAGTCAAATACTTAATATAGACACTCATATGGTCACTAAGCTTATGGCTTAACACTCATTATAAATAATCACTTATAAACTCTAGATTGCCTAAATTGCGTGGTCAGGACGAGTTTGTCTATATTAGGATGAATACTGTTACTACATAAACGTAACGTAGTTACGAGATGATTGCCTGTTAAGACGTGTACGAGCAATATTTTTTTATCTGGTTCATAAAAAAAATTGTCCGCAGACATACGAGTGGATTCAAATATTTGCATCATCTTAGCTGCGAAATTTCATAAGTTAGGAGACTTGTCATTAGGTAAAAAATTCATATAATTCCTTGCCGGTTTTACCTGACATTTGAAAAAGGGTATTGTTCTTTATGACTCGCCTATGTGTTGGATATGCGATAAATTGATCGGACTGCATTTTCAACTACAGTAGAGAGTCTCGTTTAGGCACAGTGAAAACGTAAACAAAGTGCAGGTAACGTTTGGGGGGAGGACGAGCCGTAAGATGAAACACGAGGGATGCACAAAGTTTGTTACAAGATTTATGGCGGAGCATTAATTGAAATTTTATTTTCCAAAAACACACAAAACAAAAGAACACAAATTGCATAACTTTATCGTATACATATTTTTAACAAACAAGCAATGAAATTGTAACATTGAAATAATTCAATATAACAAATCAAATTTTGCTACTTATATGATGTTGCTTTCAAGCAGCATTTTTTACGTTTATGAATTTCATTCTCTGTATGACTAACATAATATCATCGTCTTCTGTGGCCGAATTAACAAAACTACAGTATATTGTTCTGAAGTGACAACACTATTTCCTAAACATAATTATCCCTTCTCAAGGTATACCTGAATGAACTGAACTTTGAGAATGGATAATTATGTTTAGGAAATAGGCGCGGATGTTAGCATATTTACATGTTTTATTCCTTAGTTACATATCATACACTACTATTAGGCCAATATAAATGCGTTTCAAGCTATTTTCAACTAAATGTCAAGATTTTGTTTATGCATATTTAAGGGATTAATGCACATTTCAGCTTTTAGTGAATATAAAAGCTTAATATTTTGTTATTTGTAAGCGTTCTAGTGCCTAAACCAAGATTACGAACACGGAAAATCAGCAAAAATGGAATGCAGAAGAAACGCAGATATTGAAACACATTACAGTTACATTTTATTTATTCCAGTATGACAACATACAGACAGTGAACTTTTACGAGCGAATCATTGTGGGGAATTCCGCGGCAATCATCAAAGCCCTCTGATGTTACAAGGAGTATCTCACCATTAAAAAAGATTCTTGTGTGTAAACAATATAAAAAGCTTGTTGCCTAACAATTTAGAAAAATATGCAACTCCACCAGAAATAAATGAATTCATGTCTCAATAGCCTAAGCTTATTATACCAGGAAAACCATCAATAATAGCAAATTGCTTAAAGTCGAAAAGTTATTATTATTTTTCCAGTTTTAACAGTGCATATTTTGTTATTTTTTAGTGCATATATTGTATACCGGTTTTTAAGTGCATATTTTGTCGTTTTTTAATGGATATAAATCTGCCCCTACTTATCACACAAAAATCTATGTTAAAATATCGAAGTATTTAAAATAAAATTCTTTTTACCACTCCAACTGGCATAGGTACAAAGTAACATAGTGCCATACTACATACAAATCTCTTTGGAAACATTTATTCCTGTATGTGCGTTAGTTATTCCATGTAACGTATCTGATTGTATGCCATTACTCGACGGAAGCATAATAACCGCATTATGAAGGCGCAGGATTACATACATCAGAATATTTTATTGCGAGCCTGATTGCTAGCTGTTTTACATATACGTAGGTGGTCTAATTTGCTTCCTGAATTCAAAATGAAACTCAGCCTTGCAGTGCCTCTATACGTTTTGATTAAGATGACTGACTGAAATATTACTTCGAAGAAAAAACTATATTATTGAAAGTATAAAATCATTTGGTATGAATTCTATTTTTAACAAAGATAGATATAATGTTATGCTATTATATTCCTCATTGTAGATCTAGATATTGAAAACTGGGTTATACATACAGTAGCATTTTCTGCAACTTCTTTCTATCGTAAGAATGTGTATGCCCCAGGATGATTTTATATAAAAATGTTAATCCACCACTACCTCACCTTTCTTGCTAATTTTCTATGGAATAATCCGTCGATTTTAAACGCCGGAAACTTGACGACCCGTAGTGCAATTTGTAGAAAAAAAACAAAGACTATTGAATGTAGTTTTCTTCAAGTATTTCAGTATCCCCTCTCATAGCTTTAATGACCCGTTCCATTACAATTACCATCATTACATGCATGTCAAGCAGCATATGTGATGAGATATTTACCTTGAGCAGAAATTATATTTTATTCCGTAATTTAAGTAGCACAGCAAAAAAATCTAATTGTGCCTATTTTTACTAATTTAGTATAATAGAATAAGGAAAAATCTACGAAATAAAACAAGAAGAGAAACAACTGAAATTTTATAAAACAACGACAGTCCTAATTTTAATATACGGGGCAAATAAATAATTGGATGTTGAACAAAAGAGAAAGACGCAAAATCGAGTTTGCTGGATATTCCCTCATAGATCAGTTCAAAAATACAGATAGGGGTCCATACCTGTGAAGTAACGGTCAGCGCGTCTGGCCGCGAAACCAGGTGGCCCGGGTTCGAATCCCGGTCGGGGCAAGTTACCTGGTTGAAGTTTTTTTCCGGGGTTTTCCCTCAAGCCAATACGAGCAAATGCTGGGTAACTTTCGGTGCTGGACCCCGGACTCATTTCACCGGCATTACCACCTTCATTTCATTCAGACGCTAAATAACCTAGATGTTGATCAGCGTCGTAAAATAACCCAATAAAATAAAAAATAAAATACAGATAGGGGAAAGTTGGGTAGTATCGGACATCGGGTAATATCGGACAGTGATGTTTCTTTCATCTACCACCAGATGATAGTAAAGTGATGTTTCCTTCATCTACCACCAGATGGTAGTAGCAGTGTTCAGATGTCGCATACAGAAACGTGCAATATTCTTGTTAAGGCAAGGGTCCATGTGACCTGGAACTTGTGATGACATGTGTCTTTATTGACACCACCAAATAAATAAATAAAAAAATAACAGAAACGTAACCATGTCACTTTGGTACTGCCATCTGTCCGATATTACTCGATGTCCGATACTACCCAACTCTCCTCTATATGAATACAATTAAACATTTTTAGTGTAACTGGAAAAATCAGAGACTTAGAACTCAACTGGTATCAATATAAGCCTGTACTGAGAATGGAAGATCACCGAATCTCAAAACTTATAATGGATTACAGACCAAAGGGTTATAGAGATGTGGATCAACTTCGTACCAGATAGAACGAAAACCTCCTTTGATATTGGAAAAGGCTAAAAGGTCTGAGCCTTGCACTACAGGGAGGAGATCACAAGATTTTCTTTATTCGATTTAAAAAAAAAAATAAGTCTATGGCATTCCCAGTAACCATTCACTAGTGAGTTTATATTATTGAGCAGAGTAGCACTTATAAAAGAAACCAAATAACTGTTTAAAGTGGCAATATGATGCAAGGATATGGATACTATCACAAACCAACAAGAAAAGAATTCGATGTCTTGGAATGTATTTTATTAAGTACGTTAGTGGGTAACACAACATGCTGAGAAGAAAACAAAGGACATTAGAAAGAACTTGAAGTACCTAATATTACTTGAGATGGATCATTAAAAATTAAGATATTTGAAAAAAAAAAAAAGGCGGACAATTTTATTATACAGAGTGATTCAAAAGTACGGCGACATAGACAAATTCCGTTATTAGTGCAGATATCGAGAAAAAAAAACAACAAAAAAAGGAAACAGTTGTTGGGACTATGTAGTTTTCAATCTAATGTAGGTCCTACTTGAACTTTCATCTTAGAACACACTGTTGAGACTGTACACTAGTACGACACATCCGCCAGTCCCAATGCTGCCGAATTAGTGGCTTTGACATGCAGAGCTTAGTGGTTATTTAACTTCTCACAGTGCAAAGAAACACAAAGTGTCTAAGAAGTCTTCTTTACATTGATTCCATAAGAATTCATGAGAATTTCATTCTCGTCTGGCGGTTTTCCCTGCTAACACTACTAATTATTGTCATTCTTTCATTTATAGTGTTCTGCCCAAGGGCAGGTCTTTCACTGCAAACCCAGCATTCTCCAGTCTTTCCTATTTTCTGCCTTCCTCTTAGTCTCCGCATATGATCCATATATATCTTAATGTCGTCTAACATCTAAAATCTTCTTCTGACCCGAACTCTTCTCCCGTTCACCATTTTTTCCAGTACATCCTTCAGAAAGCAGTTTCTTCTCAACCAACGACCACAAGGTAATATGAATGGGATATTTGTAAATGCTACCATCGTCCTGGCTGGACAATGACTGTTTTTACAAAGAAAGTCTTTAGACTCCTCATGGGGGAACAAATTTTCTCATGAAATTTCGGCCAGTGTATGGGACCAGTGCCCACCCAGCATCGTGATGCCCCTGAGGAGCTAAGATAGGTAGCGAAATCCGGTTGCGAATACCAGCTATAACGGCTGGGAGGATCATCGTGCTAACCACACGATACCTCCATTCTGGTTGGATGATCATACACCTCTGCTTCGGCATGTGGGCGTGAGGCCAGCAGCCGGCTGGTCGGTCTAGGTACTTCACGGGCTGTGTCGCCACGGATGATTATTATTATTATTATTATTATTATTATTATTATTATTATTATTATTATTATTATTATTACAGTCTTTAGACTATGGTTGTTTTATGAAAACCACCGAAAATTTCCACTCATATAACATAGGCCTATGGTGTTTTTCCCTTAACAACTAATTCAGTAGATGGCCGCTACAATGCGCTCACCATATGCTTAATATCTGAAATTTGCATTTTTTGGACTATGCCCCCCCCCTTTTTTTTTTTTTTCAAAAAACCCTTCAATTAATATATAATAGTCTATAGGCTACGGACAGAGTATTGAAACCAACACTGCTTAAATTAACATAAGTCATCAGGAACCAGAGAGAAGGGAAGACCGAGAAAGAGGTTGAAAGGTACAGTATGTAGTAAATTCAAAATAGGATGTTCACCTAATCCGTGAAGTGGCCTGTAGTTATAGTCCCGGTCAGCTTACTTCATACCCTAAGGGTGAAACCTAAACATTTTACCCTCATTACTACATATGCTAGTGATTTTCTAGTTTGCAGGTTGAATTTTCTTTTGCCAACTTCGTTTCGAATTTCGATACTGACAAATACTACGAATGGTAGTGATTTTGTAACTGTTATGTTGGCAGCTGAGACAGACTTGTCGATACTGGAGTTCCACGGAATTACAATTTGTACCTTACTAGATTTCTGAGCCTGTTGCTGGAAGATAGTGAAATCTGAATATAATTAATTAATATCAGTAATAATATAATAGTTATTTTATGTGTTGTGGTTATAATTCAAGACTATAGTCAGGTAAGTGTAAATAAATATAGCATACTTGGGTACGATAATGCAGGTAGGTAATTGATAGAAATAACATTTCACATTTTAATGAATTTCTTCCGTGTTTAGACTTTTATTACAATAATGTTAAAAAGAGGAAAAAGCATGACAGCGACTCCACCAAGAAAGTGTAAAGCGTGCTGCAAGAGTGGGGATAATTTTCCCTACTGACGTTCTGTTCTTTCAGATTTAACCGGAAGAAGATAATGAAGAAGGAATTATGCTCACGGAGACAACAATTATAAACCAATGAATTTCATATTGCCAGACAAAATACTTAACATGTCGACCCCTTTCTCGTATAGTTTTCCTACGAAAATATGTTACAAATTATTGCATTATTTAGAATAACCTTCCAACATAAAGGTAAAGTACGGTAAGTGTAGTTCAGGTCAGCTTACTTTATACCGTAAGGGTGAAACCTAACCATTTTTTCCCCCATTACTACATATGTTAGTGGATTGTGATTTTCTAGTTTGCAGGTTGAATTTTCTTCTGCCAACTTCGTTTCGAATTTCGATACTGACAAATACTACAAATGAGCCGTTCAGAGCAGAAGTGGTGTAAGTCAAAAATGGGTAATGAGGGTTGAAGTAAACATTCTGTAAAATACAGCGTAAAGTAGTAATTAATATTCACTTTATTTAAACTATAAGTGGTCAGTGGATAGCAAGAACTACATATTAATTGCTATTTTGCGCTGTATTTTACAGACTTTTTACTTTAAACCTCATTATCCAATTTTGACTTACATCACTTTTGCTCTGAACGGCTCAAATGATAGTGATTTTGTAACTGGTATGTTGGCAGCTGAGACAAATATCGACAATATTTGTCGGTACTGGAGTTCCATGAAATTTAAATTGTACTAGATTTCTGAGACGGTTGCTGGAAGCTAGTGAAATTTGAACATACTAATAATTAATTCATATCAGTATTAATATTAATACATAATAGTTATTTTATGTGTTGCGTTGTGGTTATAATTCCAGACTATAGTCAGGTAAGTTTTCGGAGTTAGTACTAGTAATTTCATGTGGTCAAACAGAATACATTTTTAGGTTAGATCTCGTGAGTCAATTGTTTAGTCAAACCAATGAATTTCGTATTGCCAGACAAAATACTTGACATGTTGATCCCTTTCTCGTATAGTTTGCCTACGAAAATACGTTACAAATTATTGAATTATTTAGAATAACCTTCCAACATAAAGTACGGTAAGTAAATACCGTAAGTTATTTAGTACGTAGAATCGGGTGATATGTGGTAACAGTTGGCAACACTGACAAGACAATATTTGCTTTTTAGGAACTGTTCATATATGACCCTCACTATAAATAAGTAATTCAGTACGTAGGATCGTGGTAACAGTTGACAACACTGACAAGACGACAATATTTGCTTTTTAAAAACTGTTCTTATGTGACCCTCACTATAAATAAGTCATTCAGTACGTAGGATCGTGGTAACAGTTGACAACACTGACAAGACGACAATATCTGCTGTTTAGAAACTGTTCTTATGTGACCCTCACTATAATTAACTCCTTTAGTACATAGGATCGTGTGATATCTGGTAACAGTTGGCAACACTGACAAGACGACAATATTTGCTCTTTAGGAACTGTTCTTATGTGACCCTCACTATAAATAAGTCATTCAGTACGTAGGATCGTGGTAACAGTTGACAACACTGACAAGACGACAATATTTGCTGTTTGGGAACTGTTCTTACTTGACCCCAACTATATATGGAAGAAAGAAGAGAAGAAAGCAATAATATTAAAAGAAGATGGAGTCGGGTTTTGTAGTTTGGCACTGGCATAGGTTTAATTTCTGTTCCCCAAGGTTGAGACAATCTCGAAGATGTCATTCCGATACAAAAAGAAAATCGTTGTGAAAATCTCGGAATATTCCTCGTCTAACTTAAAAAAAATAGTGTCATCCGCTGGAGTCCACTAGGAACATTGGGACACATCCCAGTAGTCAGTCGGGAGCTGCCCCTTCAATTCCCACGCCTGGCTCCACTCCCGCCAAGTCTTATCCCTCTGCACCCACACCCTCATCCCTTTTTTGTGAATCTCACAGCCCAGCCGCCGGTTGTCATGGCGACGGAGACACTACGTCACAAAGCAAGCGATGTTATTGTTAGAATTGACCCCGTGACCCGCATCAACACTTCCGGAACGGTCGGAACGCGGATATAACATGACGTATCGGTCGGTGTCCACGACCCGGCGTGAGCGAGCGTGCGACGTGGTCATTATACCTGTGTGTTGTCGCAACATGGCGATCAAGGTCAAACACAGAAGTCGCTCCTCGCGCCCAGTCGGCGTTTTCAGCGTCAATAAACGAGTAGATAGATATACGAGAAGAAAAGCATGACAAGACAAGAAACTGTGGAAACCAAGAACACTTCACATAGGCCTAATTTATTGTCATCACTACAGAACGGATTTCTAGGTGCTAAAAAGAGAGATTTATAACTTTATGCTCGACCATGCCGAAATGTAGTAATTATACACCTGGTAGCAGTTCTTTAATGCATGTCATTAAAGTACACCTACTCATTAAAGTACAGGTGTTCAGCCAATGACAACTCAGCTTACAGGTGTTCAGCCAATGACAAGTCAGCTTTGTACCATTATAAAACCGCAAGTATTGATTATTTCGGATATGCAATCGAAAGAGAATTAACGAAAAGTCACGGAGGCTGGAAATCCAATACTGTCGCAGAAGGTTATGTTCTGTTACTATAATAATTAGCGTTAATTGTAAATAATATTCAAATAAATTCAATTTGTCATCTCGTTTTTCAATGTCTAATTTAATTTCAATGTTATATCAAAGTTAATATTTAGTTTACTCTGTAGGTTCTTATAGGCTATCAAGATCAATATGAACATCTGTTCCTCGGAAAAAAATCAATACTTTCGCGTCTGCGCACATCTCACAATTTACGAGATATTGCTCAAGGTCAGTTAGATACAAATAAAATGAATAATTTCAAGTTAGAAATATGGTCGAGCATAAAAAGTCGTATGAAACTCGCCTATAATGGTAATTAAGAAGCTCGTATGAAAATTATGAAACTCGCTTGCGCTCGTTTCATAAACATCCATACTCGCTTCTTAAATACTATCATTATAGGCTCGTTGCATAATGTACTATTATAAAATCCAATTTAGAACTTTTAGAAGTTTATATATAATATTAAAATGGATTTGAGGGAGGTGGGATTTGATGATAGAGAATGGATTAATCTTGCTCAGGATAGGGACCAATGGAGGGCTTATGTGAGGGCGGCAATGAACCTCCGGGTTCCTTAAAGGTAAGTAAGTAAGTTTATATAAAATTAACAACTAATTTTAATTTTAATAAATCGCCTATTCTATTTTAGATGGAACTTATGTACAAAGAATTGGTGCTGTCAATGAATGCTACTGAACTGAAGAATCAAATTCTATCACTTGATTTAGTTAGCAACTAACCTGTTAATGAAAATATCACATCCTTTGCTGATTAAATTTCTTAGAACCGGATTCGTTATTTCCTCCTGAAATATGGGCTTCCGATACTGTTACATCAGACAGAATTGATTATGCATGTGAGGCGTTCCACAAAACATTTTCTCTTAATTTTAATAGTACGCATCGTCATATAATTATATTTGTTTCTTCAAGTAATTATTGAAAAACAGACTGTTACACATTAAAATGAATGACAACGGGAAATCTGTCAGAGCCAATCCTACATAAAAAAGAAGAAAACAGTATAGAGAAGAATTACTTTGTAGATATAGACGAGGAAATATTACTAGAATTGGTTTCCTACAGAGAGTGGCCTACTATTAACCAAGAAAGTGGCCTAGATATTAAACAATCAATTCCTGGCACTGGAACAAATATTTTAAACTCTGACACGTACGGTACCAAGTTATCGGTACGAGCATTTTTACAGAGCAGCATTTTTAACCATACTGTTAATGTACAGAGAGTCCTAAGTCTCTACAAAATGGGAAGGGAAATTGCTGCGGTTCGTGTTAAACTGACCACCGCGCTCAACTGATGCATCCCAAACCTGACCACCGCGCTCAACTGATGCATCCCAAAACTGACCGCCGCGCTCAACAGATGCATCCCAAAACTGACCGCCGCGCTCAACTGATGCATCCCAAAACTGACCGCCGCGCTCAACTGATGCATCCCAAAACTGACCACCGCGCTCAACAGATGCATCCCAAAACTGACCACCGCGCTCAACAGATGCATCCAAAACTGACCGCCGCGCTCAACTGATGCATCCAAAACTGACCGCCGCGCTCAACTGATGCATCGCAAAACTGACCACCGCGCTCAACTGATGCATCCCAAAACTGACCGCCACGCTCAACTGATGCATCCCAAAACTGACCGCTGCGCTCAACTGATGCATCCAAAACTGACCGCCGCGCTCAACTGATGCATCCCAAAACTGACCACCGCGCTCAACTGATGCATCCCAAAACTGACCACCGCGCTCAACTGATGCATCCCAAAACTGACCACCGCGCTCAACTGATGCATCCCAAAAATGACCACCGCGCTCAACTGATGCATCCAAAACTGACCACCGCGCTCAACTGATGCATCCCAAAAATGACCACCGCGCTCAACTGATGCATCCCAAAACTGACCACCGCGCTCAACTGATGCATCCAAAAACTGACCACCGCGCTCAACTGATGCATCCCAAAACTGACCACCGCGCTCAACTGATGCATCCCAAAACTGACCGCCGCGCTCAACTGATGCATCCCAAAACTGACCACCGCGCTCAACTGATGCATCCCGAAACTGACCACCGCGCTCAACTGATGCATCCCAAAACTGACCACCGAGCTCAACTGATGCATACCAAAACTGACCACCGCGCTCAACTGATGCATCCCAAAACTGACCACCGCGCTCAACTGATGCATCCCAAAACTGACCACCGCGCTCAACTGATGCATCCCAAAAATGACCACCGCGCTCAACTGATGCATCCCAAAACTGACCACCGCGCTCAACTGATGCATCCCAAAACTGACCACCGCGCTCAACTGATGCATCCCAAAACTGACCGCCGCGCTCAACTGATGCATCCCAAAACTGACCACCGCGCTCAACTGATGCATCCCGAAACTGACCACCGCGCTCAACTGATGCATCCCAAAACTGACCACCGAGCTCAACTGATGCATACCAAAACTGACCACCGCGCTCAACTGATGCATCCCAAAACTGACCACCGCGCTCAACTGATGCATCCCAAAACTGACCACCGCGCTCAACTGATGCATCCCAAAAATGACCACCGCGCTCAACTGATGCATCCCAAAACTGACCACCGCGCTCAACTGATGCATCCCAAAACTGACCACCGCGCTCAACTGATGCATTCCAAAACTGACCACCGCGCTCAACTGATGCATCCCAAAACTGACCACCGCGCTCAACTGATGCATCCCAAAAATGACCACCGCGCTCAACTGATGCATTCAGAGCAGGTAAAATTTTCTCTTGGGCTCAACTGATGAACTTCCTATTTGTATTGCAGTTGCCACAGTAATTTCATGTTGTGTCTATAAGAATTCTGGTGTCAATATATAACAATTTAGAAGAATTTAAATATCTATCTTGATTTACCATACTATCAGCATTATCGGGAATATATAAACGTACCACGCACAAAATCAATGTAAGCCTATATCATGTCTCTGTAGACCTCTTGAAGCTTATCAGCTGTTCTTCGCCACTCAGAGCTCTGGATGCCGACGTTCTTAAAATTAAGAGACAGCAAGATTGCTCTAAGGGATGACATCACAGAGCACTGATCCTGCCGATCACTGATCTAGTGAATGACGAGGGTAAAATGACTAAAGAATTACGAGTAGTTTATTTCACAGCATTGCCTTCCTGTGTAGTGGTTTTGGTTGTCACGGCATCCCTTCAACCTTCACCTATCTGCATCCAAGCGGTTCATCACTTCGAAAATAGTGAAGCAGATTATGTGCAATAATGAGCTCATTAATTTTAAAACCCATCGCATGCAAAGCTATTAATACACTAAAACGTCCATCGATTGACAGTCCCTACAGCGAGTCTTGCTCATTAGCAAATTGCGCTGGTTAGTCTGACAGCAGCGGCCGAAGTTACGTGTATCTGAAAGGATTTGCTTAACATTGGCGGTATGGATACACACGCATACTGGAAAATCAGTCATAATGAAAAATATATTGTTGCAGTGGTACTCAGTATAAATTAGAGGAGAGCCAAAAGTGAAAAATGTGATTTGCCGGCAACCGCAATGCATTTCATACTATTGAAGCTTAACGATTTTTAATTGTGAAATTATTTCGCCTATTATTAGTATTTTTTATTTTACCCGGTAGAGATAAGGCCATCTGCTCCTCTACCAGGGGATTACAACTATAATATGAAGAATAAAATTACAATTAATATTAAATTTACAATTAAAATTACAATAAAAATCAAAGTACGAAAAGATTACCTGATTAATGAAAGCTAGACAATTTATCACAGAACTTAAGAACAAAGAATATGTTTTGTATCTACTGAATTACAAATTAAATCTAGAATAACAAAATTGTATAGTGATGAAATTACCGGATATTGAAATATTTTGTGATATATTAAGAGAACTATTTACAAGAAACCATGTCTGAACGAGTATCAATTACTGACCAAGTGCCCAGTAAGTTTGCGTTTGAATTCAATTTTATTTCGAATATTTGTTCTTCATCATCATCATCATCATCATCATCATCATTATTATTTTATTATTATTATTATTATTATTATTATTATTATTATTATTATTATTATTATTATTACGGTATAAAGTAACTGGTATTTTGAAGTTGAAAGGCGGACTCTGCTACTCATCTGCAAAATCATATCAATACGAGTAGGTTGATGTTGTTTTACTTCAACTGTATTCTGTTTTGAATTTTAATTTGGGGATTTAGAAAATAAAGTGTCCTATAGGCCTACAACTATAAGGCACTTCTTAACAATCTTCTCATCTGCAAATGGATTAATTTCTGCTACGTGGTAGGATGTTTTTATTGGTAATTCGTTTTTAAGTACAGCGGAATAGCTACATTACCTTCTGTTCAGATATTACGGAAATTTTTTACATTTTCAGTATTGCTATCCTTGACTGAGAATATTTTCAATACTTGTTATCCAAATTTGAATGCACGCTATTGTTGTTGGAATCTTCACTGACAGCAATGATGCAGGGTAGCCAAAGTTTTCTTCAGATGCATATCATTATAGAAATTAAAAAATAATTCTCAGATAGTACAATATGCGCTGTCGTTGTGGCAACCTGTTAATACAGGGAGCTGTTACCGTTTAGATAAATAAAATAGTTCAAGAGCCGCAATAAATGTCTTCGAGAGCCGCATGCGGCCCGCGGACCGCGTGATGAGTACCAATGCTCCAAAGCAGCCGTGGCGAAAATGTGATGGTGCGCCGAGCCATGCGTAACCTATGGAGGAAGGCGGACACCCGAAGGAGAAGTGAAGCAACTGTCTGACTTATTAACGGATTTTCATTTTCCTTACGTCAAGCACTCAAATATAATTTTATACAGTATAAGGTTGTAAAATAATGTTTAGTACGTGTAACGAAGAAAGAAATATAATAAGAAAATATAGGACACATTAACACAACCTAAAATTAACTGTCTTCAGAATGTCTCTGCGACAGAATTTCAAAATCTGGAATTATGTCACTTACTGCCAGTCGTAGTTGATCACGAAGGTATTTGTCTGTCAGTCGTCATCTAAATTTGGTTTTTACTATTTTCATTGTTGAAAATAATTTTTCACAAACGTAAGTTGTAGCGAACATGGCTTCAACAGAGCAAGCGAAAGAACGAAGCTTCGGATATTCATTTTTTGGCAAAAATTTGAAAAGTTCAACATTTGTCAAGTCCTTATATCTAGCTTTCTATATCCCATGTGTACCGTCGTGCAGCAGGAAGAGATAGAGAGCATACCCGCTAGCGGCTACGAGTGCACCATGGTGCACTGTGTTTTCCGCTGGTATGAGACGCTAGAACCAGGGTGCTCTGCGCTGACGACCGCTAGTTTAAATTGAAGATCTAACCGCATTATTCGTACATCTGCTGGAAAAGGATCGACGTACAGAGATAATAATAATAATAGTAGTAGTAGTAGTAGTAGTAGTAGTAGTAATAATAATAATAATAATAATAATAACAACAACGCTTAACCTTTTAATGTTTCATGAGTGACATGTAGTATAATGCCGTTTCATGTTATACAATCGTTTTCCTCGTAATACTTGTGAACAAATCGTACATTTAACATTCTCATCATATTGGCAGCAAAAAAATGTGTCCTCCCATCCTACTTGAAAAATTCGTTTTTGTAGAGGTACATGGTTGAGAGAGAGACATTGCGACGATACGCCACTCGCAGATCAGAGACAAATACAAATGGAACGGAGTTTGACTCCAGTGAGTGAGAAGGTGGGGGCTGGGGAAGGTAGGAAGTAAGAGAAATGCACAGGTATCATGGCGAGCCACAATGTGCTTGCGAGTCACAATTTCGCCACGGCTGCTCTAAAGTGAGTGACAAACATGCCAGAAAATACGAAACAATGAGAATTCTATGTAATACGAAGTTGTTAAATGAAAATCAGTAAATAAAGACATGTGACAGTGTAGAGTTATTTTGGTTTGCCTGAGCTACCAACGCTATTTAATGAATTCCACTCTTTACCCGCTCTTTTTTTAATTTCGCGACCAATATCTTAGATGGACACGTGACAGGACCCTCGTGTCATGGTGTTAGCAGACACTGGATCTCCACCTTGGACAATCAGATCAATATCATGGCGATCGTAAAATAATAACATATCGTTAGGTTCATTGTACTGTAGCTGTAGACCCATTGTTTTATACAGACTATAATAGGTCTTTATGTTCTGATTCAAGTAAAATATCATTAAATCTTTATCTTTTCGGAATATGTATGATATGTCTTTCTCGTGTTAAATTCCATCGTGCCTGGTTAACATGTTTTGACCTGTTATTGGCCTTCTTCAGAATTGGTTGTTGCTGGTCTTGGCGCCTTTTGTTTTGTTACCTATGGGGATGTGTTTGTGTAGTATAATGTGGAGTGAAAGAGTGTGTGTGTTCTGAAATTGATAAGAAACATAAAAAATTAAATTACAGTTATATGAACACTAAGAAATATAATATAATTATTAAAAAATTAGTAAAAGTCAGGCATGCTTCGGAGATGCTTCTCCATCCTCAGTGACTTTACCACGACTGGAGAAGGAAAACAAATGTAATTAATCTCATGTGTAATTATATTTAAAAAAATAATGACAAATAGAAAATGTGGGAGTCTTTATTTTTTTTAATATAATTACACATGAGATTAATTACATTTGTTTTCCTTTTGCAGTCGTGGTAAAGTCACTGAGGATGGAGAAGCATCTCCGAAACATGTCTGACTTTTACTAATTTTTTAATTATTATATTATATTTATTAGTGTTCATATAACTGTAATATATAATTTTTTACGTTTCTTATCAAATCTATGAAAACTGTATAATTTGCCCAACATGTGTGGTTTATCTTTGAATATTCTGAAATTGAGTTGTGTGTTGGGAATTTCATTTGGATGTGTTTTTGTGTGTCTGTATATTTCATATTGTTCTAGTGTGTTTAGTTTCTGGCTTTCTGGTTGGATGTGTAGAATTTTCATGTCTGTGTTGATGTCTCTGTAAGTGTGGTTAGGATTTGTGATGTGTTCTGCATATGTGGAAGTGTTTTGTAATTTTGTTATGGCTGTAATGTGTTCTTTGTAACGTGTTTGAAATGATCTGCCTGTCTGTCCTATGTAGAAGTTGTTGCAGGTGTTACATTTGAGTTTGTATACGCCTGTGTGGTTGTATTTGTTTGTTTGTATTCTTTGTGTGTTGAGATGTTTTTGTAGAGTATTATTTGTTCTGTAAGCGATGTTGTAAATTCATTTCTTTAATGAGGTTGCAATCTTGTGCGTGTTTTTATTTTCGTATGTTAGTGTGATATACAACTCAATTTCAGAACACACACACACTCTTTGACTCCACATCATACTACACGACCACACCCCCACAGGAAACAAAACAAAAGGCGCCAAGACCAGCAACAACCAGTTCCGAAGAAGGCCAATAACAGGTCGAAACATGTTATCCAGGTACGACAGAATTTAACATGAGAAAGACATATCATACATATTCCGAAGTGATATAGTGTTAAAAGTTGTGTAATCAAGATGTAAAATCTTTTGTGCGAGATCGTGCGTATTTGCTTGTTTTCCGCACAGAACCAATACGCGGTAAGCGTGAAATACCACATTCAGTATTCCCAACGTAACACACACAATTTCCCTCTTCTTACCGCTTAAGCGCGTCATTCATTTTACTGCTTTAGGCTTTTAACATATTATTTTTAGAGACGTTTAACATAGTAATAATTATAAATTGGAAACTTACCACTGCAGTTTCACCTAAATTGCAATGTTAATTATTGTTTTTAAATATTTGCAAAAATTAAGTAAAGTCTACTACTCCACGAAACTTATTGCATTCCTGATACAAGTAACATTAAGGAAGCCGTGAAAAAATCAACAAGATTCCAATTGCGGATGTTATTACTGCAATATGTTATATAAATAATATTGTTAAAATATTAAAATGAAAAATAAATCATTACATAACCTTGCCGTTTATTTTAAGTTCGCATTTATAGATTGGGGGAAAAAAAGACAGACGTATATCACGGCCTGCTGGAGTATAGTAAACACAGAAAACATTTTATAGCAACAATGTTGAAGAAAGATATTTTGGTTTTCCGAAGTTGCCGTCATTAAACAGAAACCAACATGGAGATTTCATTGCAACTCATTAGAAATTCGTCTTTCAGGTATGTAATAAAAGATCTTCGCACAAAATAATGTACGACACACAAGCGGTATGTTTGTTTTCATGTTCTCGGAAATTAAAAATGCTCAAGTACGTTTCGCTTTTTCAATCTTTTCCTCGACCATGAAAACGTCAACATACCGCTCTTGTAATTTATATTACTATATCCTTCGTAAAAGCTGGTCTCAATAGCTGTGCATCACAACTGTAAGTACAGCGAAGCTTCGTTACAATGCCAAGCTACATTGCGCTCTTTCAATCAAAATCACGCCGTAGTTTAGCGACGTGAACCACGAGCACGTGTTGTGGTTCATGTGTGGATGTGCCTCGCAGAGAAGACGCAAGTTTTTATTCACCCTGCGCGTTCTCAGAGTCAGAGGCTTTCTAATATTACTGCGAAAGCTTCGCGCGGCATAGAAATGCAGCAGGTGTCAACAGCCTCCTCACTTCGTACGTACGTTCCAAATCACAATCAAGCGATGATATTTCCATTACACTTCCAGGCGCAACATTTTATGAGTATGAAGATATTAGAAGCCACAACAAACGTCGAAATGGGACTGAACAAGACAGAGATTGATGATGTCATGTAGCGTCTTGCAGCTCAGCGGATGTAACGCTAGACAATTTATTTCGAAGACAGACACAACAGAAGCCTGTGTTATATAATGGGATGAGAACGACGATTGCGCAGAGAAATATACGACAACGAGTGAAGTCTGTAATTTGTTTTGTAAAGCTTAAAACGTGCAGTTATATGTTAGAGAAATAAAAGACACTTATCTTTAATCGTCTACATCTACAACAGCAAATAATTATTGCAATTGCCCACATCTAACACCTTCCACACAAGTCAATTATTTAGGAATTATTATTATAGATCAGCATTTACGTTGGGATAAACAAATTGGTTTTATGTGTACAAGTATAAGAAAGACAATTTATAAATTCATAATACTTCGAAATTCTAACACTAATGAGGCATTGAGAATAATATTTTTAGCTTTAGTAAAATCATTAATACAATATGGTATAATAAATTGGGGCGGAGTAGCATCATCTGTACTTAATCCATTAATTTTATTACACAGAAGATTAATAAAAATTTGTCTAACCAAAAATATGGATTACCGTACAAATTTAATTTATACAGATTTTAAAGTATTAACTATTGAAGAAATTTATAAATATAGTTTACTAACTTACTACCACAGAAATCAAATAAAACATAAATCTAATCGACATGAATATCGTACTCGAAGACAAAAGTCTACTTTCCCATGAATTGAGCCGAAATATCATACAAGTGCAGCTCTTAAACATGGTGCTAGTTTCAGTCCAAGACTTTATAATAAAATTACAAACCATTTTCCAAATTTGAAATATTTTAAAATTGAAGTTTTTAAAAAAGAAATTTATAAAATTATTCATGATATATAATATTAACAAATGTGTGTATTTTTTAACCTTTTATTTCTGTCGACTATATTCATGTTTTTATTGAATATCATTGGTTTCTGTCTGATTGTCAAATTATATTAAATATGTTTTTTATCTCTTTTCTTTTTTGCTCTTGTGTGTTATTTATTGGTTTGAACTAAGTTACTTACTGAATTTAGTAAACCGTCCTTGTAAATTTTATGTTATATTATTGGCTAAGACCACACCGTACGGTAGTAGCTAGAAACATTTTTGTTTTATAATTTGAATTTGTACTCACTAGCTAGCTACTTAAAAATAAATAAATAAAGTACATAAAATACATATACATACATTACATAGTATTCTGCAAATGACAGGTCTTTCACTGCAAACCCAGCATTCTCCAATCTTTCCTATTTTCCGCCTTCCTCTGAGTTTCCACATATGATCCATATATCTTAATGTCGTCTATCATCTGATATCTTCTATTATCCCGAACTCTTCTCCCGTTCACCATTCCTTCCAATGTATCCTTTAGTAGGCAGTTTATTTTTTAGCAGTGACCCAATCAACTCCTTTTCCTCTTCCTGATGAGTTTCAGCATCATTCTTTCTCCTCCCACTCTTTTCAACACAGCTTCATTTCTTATTCTGTCTGTCCACTTCACACGCTCCATTCTTCTCCATATCCACATTTCAAATGCTTCTATTATAGTCCCTTCTCTTAATTTATTCGTAATGTCCATGTTTCTGATCCATACGTCACACTCCACACAAAGCACTTCACTAGTCTCTTCCTTAGTTCTTTATCCAGAGGTCAGCAGAAGTTGCTCCTTTTTCTATTAAAAGCTTCCTTTACCATTGCTATCCTCCTTTTGACTTCATGGCAGCAGCTCATGTTACTGCCTTTAAGTATTTGAAGCTGTCCACTTGCTCTACTGAATCAAATCTACAAAATAAAGGCTTGTAACTATGTCTGTAGCGAGACTTGAAAGCAATTCTTTAGTTCTTCCAATTGGTTGCTAACCAAGAGAAAGCAAGTCCAGTGGTGGGGTTGCCACCTTTAGCCCCTGGGTTACCATTTGAGCTATGAACAAGAAAAAGATACTTCTATAAAATTGAATTACTTTAACTATGCAATGAATACCGTTAATAATATTTTCAAACCTTCTCTAGTCCAAATGAATACAAGAATTAAAGCCTATAAATCACTGGCGAGACCTGGTCTCATGTATGGAAGTGAAGCTCGGACTATACGTAAATGTGATGAACACCGAATCATTGCCAATGAAATGAAGTTTTTAAGAATAACTGCTGGCTATACTATATTAGACAAGAAGAAAAATTTGGGTATTTTGGAAGAATTAAATATTGACCCAATTTTAGAGAAAATTCAAAATTATAGACAGAAATGGAAATCTCATATCGTCGGTTTTCGGTTTCTTGGTAAAAGTGACCAAGTCCAAAATGCAAAATTGTTGGAAAAGGGCCATTTAAAGGTTTAATGATCCATCCAAAGATAACTGTACTTTTTAGATGTTATTAATAAGTTATTTTGAAGGTAAATGTGCTATATTATTAGTTTTTAATATAAAATTATGTCTTAAATTTTCATAATGCTTGGAAGCCTTGGAATGTGACTTGGTGACTTTTACCAAGAAACCGACGATATGAGGTGTTTAGTTGCAAAATCAGATACATTACTAAAACATAATTTTTCAGTATGAAGGAGAAACGTTTGCAAGGAACCAAGAATTTGCAACCAATACTATTCTTTCACCATACAAATCCATGTGATGTATCTGGCTTTGGAGTATAACGGTGCTATAGCAGCTGTATTATTATATTAAGATATGAAATACAGCATTAACTCATTTTCGAAAAAAAAAGTGCTGTATCTGTTTCCCCCCCCCCCTTGGGGATTTAGTTGAAGTGAATTTTAATGGCAGGCAGAGTAACTATCTCATGCCCCCATGTTTTAGATTGCTACCAGTGCACTTCATTAGAACCAGGTACCCAGCTTCGAAGCCGTTAGCCCTGTGAACTTACAATATATTTATTTTCCCCTATTATCATAATACAGGGTTGTTATCTAAGAAATTAGCAAGTTCTTTGTGATAGTAGAAGATAAAGAGTGGGGGAAAGGAAGTGGTCCATGGCCCATTTCTTGGGTCGTAGTAGAGATGACTTTTAGTAAGTGGCGGTTTTCATGCTTAGCTAAGCGTCAAGGTATCTGATTTTGCAACTACACACCTCATATGAGCCGTTCAGAGCAGAAGTGGTGTAAGTCAATTTTGACACATACCACTTTTGCTCTGAACGGCTCATATAAACTAGGCTAATGATTCGGTCGTTATTATACAAATTTAAATGACATGAATATATATTTTGCCTGTAAATGTATGTACGAAGAACAGAGAAATTGAGAGAGAGAGAAAGAAAAAAAACAAAGAGAAAGTAGAAATTGTTTTTTGTATATTATTTATTTGAGCCGTTCAGAGCAAAAGTGGTGTAAGTCAAAATTAACTTACACCACTTCTCCTCTGAACGGCTCATATATACTCAGGATGCCTAGAACAAGGATATCACGCCAAGCACTAAATTACCGCCCTTCAGGAACAATATCTTTGGGCCGTCTGCTGAAATGATGGAGTGAGACCATAACAGGCCATTAGACTTAATACGTGATAGGAAGAAGAAGGAGAAGAACTATATCTGTCACTTCCAGCAATGGCTGATTTTCAGAATTCATTACGATGCCGGTTGATTGACTGTCATCTTGGTGCCATTTTTATATTGTACAGCCCATTTAAGGTTAAAAGGTGAATCGAACAATTGTGCAATTCATCAAATGATTTAAAACTACATAGCAGTTTTTTTATATCTACCACTTATTAATCAATTAAAAATTTCGGTGCGCTTCAGGATGACTGAATGATTCTCAATTCAGTAGCACCAAGAAGCTGTCATGATATATTTTAAAAATTAATATTCTACAATTTTCCTGGAAATCATCAGAACGTTAATAAAAGCTTCAATGAGGATAGTTGAGGTAGAATGTACCTGTGATATCAAGCCAACGCGTTACCCGACGATTAATCAATTAAGTAGAGTGCATACATTTTATCTTTCCACGCTCACATATGGACATTTATTTATACAGCTTTAACCGTAAGTAATGAAATTCATTTCAGGGAGTTACTCTATGAGATAATTCAAACAAAATAGTTTAACAGAATTTTGCTCGATTTTGCTTTCTTTTAGAGATAAAAATATTGTTTTGTATGAAACATTTCATAGCGTGTTTTGGGAAAGCCATTGATTTAATTCGCAATATGCTCAGCCAGTTTAAGAAAGGAGTGTATTATGATAATAAATTATTGAAAGAATTTAAGTTTTGTGTCTTTTAAATGTGCAGAACTTTGATCTGAACAAATGTAACATTGAAAAATTCCTTTGCAGAACGAAAAATTACATTTTTTCGGATCAATCTCTGCACATTTAAAGAAAAAAATAAAATTCTTTCAAACACTTATTATCATAATACACTGCTCTCTTAAATTGACTGAGTATAGGCCTATTGGGAATTCAATCAATGGCTTTCCCAAAACACGCTACGAAGTGTTTCATAATATGAAACTATTTTTATCTCGGAAAAAAAAACGAGCAAAATTGTATTAAACTTTTTTCTTTGAAATATCTCAAAGAATAACCCCTGAAATTAATTATATTACTTACGGTTCATCCTGTATATAATATGCAAAAAAAAGAAAAAACTTTTAATCATGATAAATTAAATAAAAAAATAATACAATGAACTTCAATAATTTTGATATTTAGAAGTATATAGAAGCAACGTCTCCCCATTTAAAGTTCTTATCAATGTTCATTCAATCATCTCTTTTATGAGCCATATCTGAGTTTCTAACAAATTGGCTTCAATATTTCCAAAAGTTGTTACATTTACATCTGGTCCTACACGTGTCTCTAATCTAAGTGCATCGTAGACCTAGAGCATTGATGAATACTTTCTGTGAGTTACTAACGTCTGCCTTTAAATGATTAAGAAAATGTTACAATTTATATTTACATGCAACTTCTTATTCAAGTTTCTTTTACTGTTCTCCAACCAGGAGATTAACCGTGAAAGGAATATGCTTACTATTGCGTCATCTATTGGAGCGAAGTAGATAGATAATATTACCGTTATAACGTCAGTTTAAAAAACATGCGCTCTCCTGCATATGTTATTTCCTGTATGGAGGGATTAAAAGACCAGGAGATTACCCGTGATCTAATTTTGTAACTAGGGTAGTATAAGTATGTGATTATCAGTGTTATCGTTTGTGCTTTCAGAGTTAGCAATGGAGATACGTGCACCCACGTGTGTGACCCTATGACATCTTTTGACATGAACATTCATTCACTAGAGTTGGGCAACACGATTCTTTTTCAGAAGTCGATTCCAACGATTCAATCACACATTACGAATCGATTCTAACGATTCGTTCAAGATTCTTTCCAGTCTGCGATTCCAAGGATTCTTTTGAATCGTCAACGAACGACTCAAGGACACTTTCCTTTGCATACCACGAGTAGAACAAAAACATTCTACATCTCTCGCATAGATGGCATAAGAGGCGAGACATTGGATTGTCTCTTTCTCATTGGCTGGAACCATTCATCATGACCTCCACTAATCTACAAAATTATTCAAGTTATGCTTCTTAATTATAATTTATCAACCGAACCTTATTACCAAGTATATTTTTTGCATTACATCTTCATTTAACTATGCAAATTTCAGATTCGTGTTCATTAATTTTCACACTTAACAAATGCAGTATTTTGATTTCACTCTCTCTCGGGAGCATTCGGCACGGTTCGGAAATGTCCGCTGACAGGTTACATCAAACAAGTAAATAGAATCATGGGTTACGATACCATGCCGATTCGTTACGATTCTTTTGAACGACGATTCGTTGATACCAGGAATCGATTCTTACGATTCTTTATTCTTAGTCGTTCGAATGAACGATTCGTTCATGAATCGACCCAACTCTATCATTCACAGCATTACCCCACTGCATCTCATTCCCCTGAGACTTTCTCGTAGTTGGAGTACAGTACCCTTACCAGCGTTTAATCGAAGCCTATCTTAAACTTCTCTCGGCTTGATGCTAGCTGGATACACACGGTGAAACAAGCATGATGTGGGAACAACACGACACAGTCTCTCCACCCAATTTTGACACCTTGCTGAACATGTCTTAGCCATGTTGTGTACGCTGTGGTCGGTTTTATAACTACCTTATAAACAAAAGTGCTAAAATGAGAATGTTGTTCTCCCATCCATCCTAACTGAAATAATCATCGGCGATTGAGTGTTTATCACGTACAGATCTACTATTAGTTCGAAGGTCGAATATCCTAATACGATCGAGCGCGACTGGCTTTTCTGGACGATAAAAATTCTTAGCATGGTTATATCGCGGAGGTCAATGATCTAGGGGTTCCCATGCTGTCGATTTACGCATTCTCTAATAATTACCATAGGTAGTAACACAAGAGATTGTTTTCGCGCTCATGATTTATCCAAAAGAAGAAAACCTCTTGTGATATTTAACAAGACTAGGCTCTAACACAGATAGAATAACAGAAAACTATTTTTTTATTATTTTCATTTAATCTCCTCCTATTGTAGAACTTGCACACCAACGCCTGTTTTAAGTTCTTTATATTTTCTGTATATGTTGCATATCAATTCCATGCCGTAACTTAATGTTTAATGTGTGTTTTTTATTTCATATTAATTTATGT
This sequence comes from Periplaneta americana, assembly GCF_040183065.1. Lineage (NCBI taxonomy): Eukaryota > Metazoa > Arthropoda > Insecta > Blattodea > Blattidae > Periplaneta > Periplaneta americana. The sequence goes on from NC_091121.1 coordinate 153,894,373, forward strand.
TCACGTTACGTTCAACTGATTTTGCAGAAAAATTTACTTTTATATTACCAAGCAAACACAGCTTGGAACATACTAATACATAAATAAGTAATGTTAATGTTATTTTACCATCTTATTTCATGTATAAGTCATAATAACTACACAGTGCTTCTTAAATACCTAAATCTTTCTTATACTAGTTGCTACGCAAACAAGTGAAAACTTTAATTCCATTTTTCTCGAAAAGTACAGTAGTGGCAAAAACAACCGGACCGAAGGAACAATCAAAGTCCCCGAAATGAGCCACTGCGAATGCCACGCCCGCATTCACAAGATAGCGAGAAATCTATTGAAATTGTTGTTTCGACTGCTGACGTATTTCATTTCGAAAGCCATTAGAAAATAAGCTAGTAAACTTCATGTTCTGGGAATAATAAGTTAATTTAGTAAAATATCGCTGCAATCGAAAAGTATTGAGAATAAATTTGAATAAGAAACAAAAAAAAAGTTTCCTTCCCAGACAGGATTCGAACCACGAAAGTCTTAGTTACCAGTCTATCATGCTGTCACTGTGAACAAGGCTCTGAAATCAGCTACAAGGGTCGGTCCGGTTTTTTTTTTGCCACTACTGTACATAATGTAATATCAACATTCAATAAGTAATATATTAAAAACTATAGCACCTAGAATCCTAAATTTAAAAAAAAAAACTCAGTATTTCATCCTCTTTAGAAATCACAAAAAAAAAAAAATCCTACTTTACGTCCCATTTCCTGCAACTGGTCACATTTACTTATTGTCTATTCTAGACAGATTGTAAATTTGGCGCAAGTGTTAAATAAAAAAGTTTTCATTAAAATTATTATTGGAAATACATTTTGCATCTTCATCGCCAAGTTGAGAACATAGATATACACTAACCTAACATAAATTGGACAAAGAGTTTATTGTTGATTGTCCTCATTGGTTCCAAATTACGACCAATTCTCTCTGCAGGCTATAACATATTGAAGAACAAATTTACACCACCTCAAATTTTCGAGCACGATCGCCCATTGTCAGAGTCCTTCAGTGTGCGTGTGAACAAAGAGTTATGGTTTCAATGGGAAACAATGAACTTGCAATTTTCATCGGAGAGCTGAAAAGTGCTAATTTACAACTTTACGCTTCCGTCCCCTCCCCAGCTGAAAAATACTGGCATATCCTGTTATCCCATTACAAAGCCAGTGGCGATGTTCTGCTGTTGTCACTTTCAATTATACACTATGTTGCGTAGTTGAAGGATAGGGCGTGTGACCTTGAGTTCAAGAGATGGGGGAAGGTGCACAAAAAGGGGTAAATTATGACGGCCTTCGTGAATGTACGTTCAGAATGATTCACGAGTGATACTGGTAGTGGTCATTTACTTGCATACGTAAAACAAGGCACGGACATTGTTTTATTAGCTGCAATAACATTTTACATCCCATCTGGATTATGTGTAGAGCTGTTTATGCATCGTACTTCGTGTAATATAATAACACGCGCAGTTACATTAAACTACATAACATAAATTATAGATGGAAAACATGAATAAGCCTCCTCATATCTCGAAGGAAAAAAACTATGGTTGTTATATCTACAGGGCCCTTTATAGCTATCAACCATGTCATCTCATTATATAATTTTTTTAGTTCACTTCTGTCTTATCCGAAAGAGAAGTCAAGAAAATTGACTCTTGAGCAGCTATGTCAACAGCATATAATGATGAGAAGAATTCGGACAAAATTAGACGGCCATTCCTCGTTAGTAGAAATTAAATATAGTTGTTATCATATTCTCCTATCACATTACCATTGGGATGAATCATTTTACAGCCGCAATGCTATCATGGAGGCAATACGGGGCCATACATCGTATGGCAACCTACAATTTTTTTAAGTAATCGTATGGAGAAAAGAACATTTTGTCTGTACGGAACCATACGGCATAAGGGTGCCTCAGTTTTTGTACAGATGTGAGATTATCTATTGCTGTTTCTAATGTATTTTGTTTGATGTTCAATTATGGATTATTGTCCACCTCTGCAGCACTGAAATCCAGAAGTATATAAAATAATGGTTGAAAAACAAGAAGTGCTGCCAATACACACCCCAAGATTCATTGAGACAAGTGTGCATGTACGGTGGGGCAACATGGTGTGTTCTTTAAATCAAGCTTATTGTACAATTGAAATGTAAAGCAAAACAATTTCTTTACTTCTTATTCAATATTAAAAAAATCATTAAATGATAGTCGGAGAGATAGAGAGAGGAGAGTAAAATATATATCAAGGGAGAAAACAAGGGCCGAGGCGTATGGCCAAGAGAAAAGTTACCATGATGGCACTGCTTGTAGATGTTCCCTTGTCAGGAATGTAATTCTTAAAACTGGAAGAAAAATAAGCAACATAGTAGTACAAATACAGAAAAAGTGATCAAATGCGAAAGTCAGAAGCACCGCTTATACGGGGTTGTCAAAATAAACTGGCCCGCGGAAAATCTATATGAATTATATGAATTTATATAATATAAGACGGAAATGACGCTGAGAATGCAGAAAACTGTGATTTCGATGCAACAATGGGTTATTAGATATTAATGAATATTCTTCAAAGAATATACATTGTTACAGACCCATAATACATATAAATATTACAGATTTTGCGAGTCAGTTTTATTTTGGCCACCTTGTATTTCTATACATATTCAGTGGAAAAAAGTAACAGTTCGGATTCACGTTTAAATACGTTATATACGGCTATTTGACATTATTATTATTATTATTATTATTATTATTATTATTATTATTATTATTATTATTATTATTATTCCGACAATCACATCATAACCATTCGATCTGAATACGAACTACAAGAAACAGTTTATAAGCTTCACATAGCAGAACAATAAAATTCCAATAATTAAATTCAGAATTGAGAATTATGGATTTTAAAGATAAGAGACTGAACAGAGAAAAAATGAGTATCAATCTGAATTTAATACAATAAATACACGATTCGAGTTAAGTAGTATGAGAAGTCAGCTACCGGAAAATAAATGCGAAGGTACAAAAATTAATGTCAATATTGCTGCGGCATACTAAGATGGATACTAAATGGAAAAGTACAAAATGATCCTACATGTCTTTCAAAGTTAGCAATTACACGTACTTACAAACTTGCTACAACTAAAGAGATGAAGTGATCAAGTTAGGAGTTGAAATGGACAAGTCTACTCCTGAATGAGGAGGAGGGGGAGGAGGAGAAGTGGAAGAAGAAGGGAAGATGATGACAGGCAGGCAGGCAGGCACCCAGACAGATAATAATAATAATAATAATAATAATAATAATAATAATAATAATAATAATAATAATAATAATAATAATAATCCGTGGCGCAACAGCCCTGGAAAGGCCCAGACCGACCAGCCGGCTGCTGGCCTCACGTTCACATGCCGAAGTAGAGGTGGACGGCCATCCAACCAGAATGGAGGTATCGTGTGGTTAGTACGATGATCCCCCCAGCCGTTATAGCTGGCTTTCGCAACCGGATTTCGCTACCAATCGTAGCTCCCCAAGTGCATCACGATGCTGGGTGGGTACTGGTTCATGAGAAAATTTCTTCCTCCATGAGGACTCGAACCAGCGTGTATTCCGTAACGCGAATCCTAGGCAGAATGCCTTAAGGCTCATTCACAATGAAAATTAAACACAACCGTAACATAAACACAGAAGTTTGCGGCCAGGTTATCAAATGGGATCATTCACAATGATTCACATAAACATTGACATAAACATTGCCGTTACACGTTAACATGAAAGTTTGCAAACTCCAAACTTTCATGCTTATGCTTACGTGATTTGCAAACAGTACACAATCGTGGAGCGCTGATGTATACGACAGAATATGAGGAAATGGCGTCGTTGTTATGTTTCCATGGTTACCAAGTATCTTTGCGGTTATGTTTATGTTCCCATCGTGAATGTTCTTGATTTTACCGTACATTTTTAAGTTAACACTTACGTTATGTTTAATTTTCATTGTGAATGAGCCTTTAGACCGCGATGCCACGGCGCGGGACAGACAGACAGGCAGTCAGGCAGGTAGGGACGTAAGTAGGTAGGTAGGTAGATAGACAGACAGATAGTACACGTCTGTCAACGGCATATATGACTATGACATAGACTCTTCGATCACAATATCTTCCAAAACCATAATTTAGTGCAAAAGGAATCACAATTAGTGCATATTCTTAACTAGTTTTGAAATATGCTAAGTCAACTTTTGTCTGCCGTACGATCAATGCTAGGACAATATTTTCGTTTGATGTGTCAGTTATTGCAGTTATTCAACTTTCTTGTCAAATGTCAGATCCATATGACGCGTAAGGTCGCATCAAAACAACTGAATAGTGGAGTGCGTGAACTAATCCATTTAATTGATCTCATAAGCTTTCATTATGACCGTTATGTCATTAAAACCATAAAACACATCCTTTTTGAAAAATGTGTTTATAAAATTATTGAAAATATTCTGGAGTCAGGATGTCTCTCCACCAGTAAAGAAAATCTATCAATTAGAATAATTACTCAAACAAAATCAACATTTGTCACTTTGGTTGTTGCCATTTTCGTTACAAAATCCCATCTATTATGTTCTGCAAAATCTCAGATTAAAATTGAAGGTTTCTCAAACCTTTCACGTGTCTTTTTCTGAGCTTAATCTGACGGCTTTTAACGTGATCTAATGACATAGTGTGGAACTGACATGATTTGGAGTCAATAAGATACAGAATTTTCACAAATGGTGACACAAGATGTCAAACTGGTACATTTTAATAAAATATATTCATGTCCTATGCGGGACAGAAAACCATCACAATGGCTTTCATGCGCAGTTAGAACTGAAACTTTACTGTTGTGTTGGATAGACTACACCGAGCTGAAATAAGCACAAAATATGGAAACGTTAAAGATTGTTTTATGGCTTCAGTCTCAAAGTGATGCGTAACATTTTGGTTGAAAAAAATACGGAAATAACGCAATGGCTGGCCAAAAACAAATGAAAATACGACGTCCTTCTAGTTAAAATAATGCTGGTTCTTTCAGCATTATATAAAGATGTCTTTAAAGTCAGCATGACGTCTTTAGAAAATCAAAAATTTCTTCCAATGCTGTAAGCACAAAATACAGGGTGTTTCCGGGCTGGTGTTACTAACTTTCAGGGATGATGGGGAAGGGCACATAATATATGAATTTGAGATAAGGAACCCTGGTCCGGAAATGACTGAGTTGAAAGTTATAAGCAAAAATAGTTGTGTGGAAAGGAAATAATTTTATTCCTCTGTACACCTTATTTATGTGTATTTATCTGTACATCTTACACATACTGTATTCATCTGACGTTGTTTACGTTGTCTACCTACAGTATTCCGTTCAGTGCGTTGTCTGAGGAATGGGGACAGGAAACTAAACTAAAGCAATGCAGATGACATAATGTAACGGACATGGTCGGTCCTGATATGCACGTCTGTAGACAGCAGTGTATGTATACAAGTTGCAGTGTCCATTCGATCAGTCCTAGTGAAATGGAGGAGTACACGAGAGCGGAATATACAGACATGATTTTCGAATACTGATGAGCTAATAGGAACAGTAGACAAGTTCACAGATTGTATCGTGACAAGTACGCACGTAGGAGACATCCGGCCCATACCAAAACGTAATACGGCGAACGCTAAGCTCCGCCCACGACCCCTTTCCACTTTTCCCCTACAAGCTCACCACACACTCTAGCGGGAAAGATTGGAAATAGGGGTTTAAGGTGGGGTGACTGACATCTAGTGTAGGAAAGTGGAACAAAAAAAAATAAATGCGACATCTATGAACCAAAAGAGGACCTTCGTCCGCCTCTCCTTCTCTGTTCCTTGCTTCATGTCTCTCTTTTTTTTTTTCTTATGACTTCGCAGTGGGTAAGTTTCGATCCGGGTAAGTTCATAACTAAACACTAAACGCACGCTTTTCGGTCACGCTTTAGACCTCTCGGCTACCGAGACGAGTTGGGGGTAAAAGGGAAAATTAATCTATATATGTTTAAGGGAACTGCCATAACGTATTGCAGAAGAATGGCACGGGGGACAATGACCGAGGGTAGAAAGTGGCGGGCTTGTGAATGTAGCTTGGTAGAGGTTGACTGCGGGGGTGGAATAAGTGATAACGCGAGCTGGTGGAGATTCATTGTGTCCGTGTCCAGCTTCGTGTACAGACGTAACCACGTGTAGTGATGAGCCGTACCGAAGACGTGTACTTCTTCCTCAAATTGTGCAAGGAGAATTTGATGGCTGATACGGTAAGGTACTGTGAGGAGCATGGACTACTTGCTAGTCATTACGAGTGTCCAACCTGTGGGAAAAATATGAAATTAGCGCCGAAAAGCGATGCTACTGATGGTGTGCATTGGACTGTGGGGCAGTGCGAAGCTAACAGGAGAGTGTTGTTTAATAAAAAAAAAAACACATTACAAATTAGCGCCGAAAAGCGGTGTGCTCTGGTGACTATTGTGTTACACATTACATTGTATTGTATTGTGTTGTGTTGAGTTAGTGGTGGAGTGTTGTCTAATGCGAATTACATTGTGGTAGGCAGTGATCCATTAAAGCGGGACAGATAGTAGAGAGAGAGAGAGAGAGAGAGAGAGAGAGAGAGAGAGAGAGAGAGAGAGAGAGCATGCGAGAGAGGTGCCGAGCGGCGCGGGTGAGGATAACTTCCCCTACTGGCGTTCGCCGTGTTACGTTTTTGCCCATCTTTCCACGACTGTTCCAAAGGTTAAGGAGAGGAGGGCACGTGGTGCCAAATTACAATTTCATTTCCACTCAACTATTTTTGCTTATAGCTTTCGACTCAGTCATTTCCAGACCATGGTTCCTTATCTCAAATTGATAAGTGTGCCCTTCTCCATCATCCCTGGAAGTTAGTAACACCAGCCCGGAAACACCCTGTATAGAACGATACGCTTGCAAATACCAATGACACGAAAGAAATGCACAGACCGGTTCGGAGTCAGAAGGCTGTTCGATTTATGTACAAGATTTAATAGAGGTTGGTCTTTCAACAAACAATTTGTGAATGGTCCATATTTGAATACAATGTTGCCCCCCCTGGATGTTTCTTGCGAAAGTAAAATATTTTGCTCTTACAATCTGATTAGTTAAATGTTAATGTTCTGAATGTTGGCAACATCTCAACTTACACAAGAGAACGTAAAGTATGAGAGGAATTTATGATGTTGTATGAGCGCGAGTTCTAAACTAGGCTATAATAAACCCTAAGGAAATAAACAGACTTCAGCAAAAATAAAAAAAATGGTATATTTATTATTCACAATAACAATGAACAACAAATTTCAACTTTTAGTACTGCCCCTGTAGGCGATTCTTACTAATACCTGTGGCCTGACTTCGAATTTAAAACGAAAACTCCCCTCATCACCTGCAATTTTATGGAAAAATCGCATTGCATTTTTAAAAACAATACAAATTTTTATCTTATTTTCACTTTTGCAAAGACAATGTTGCGATACAAAGGATTACAAATACTGTAGTTTTTTTATTTAAAAGGATTTGCTGGCACAAATATGACAGAATTTCATCTATTCATGTATTCTATTGAATACATATAGGCCTACTGTAATTGTAAATACTTTATTAACAACATACAATTGAGGTGGTAGCGGGAAAAGGGGTCCATAAGAAAACAAAGATTGAAAGATTTATTTTTATGTAATTGCGATTTAATGCACTTTTATCAAAATAACAATTTGTATACAGTGAAATATAAAAATTGGAGATTTATCCTTCGAAGAGGTGGAAAAATTCAAATGTCTTGGAATAACAGGAACAAATATAAATGACACTCGGGAGGAAATTAAACGCAGAATATATATGGGAAACGCCTGTTATTATTCAGTTGAGAAGCTTTTGTCATCCAGTCTGCTGTCAAAAAGCTTAAAGTTAGAATTTATAAAACATTTATGTTACCGGTTGAATCCAGAAATGCATATAGAGTGTTAGTTGTGAGGCAGGAGGGAAAAGACCTTTGGGGAGGCCGAGACGTAGATGGGAGGATAATATTAAAATGGATGTGAGGAAGGTGGGATATGATGGAAGAGACTGGATTAATCTTGTACAGGATAGAGGCCGATGGCGGGCTTATGTGAGGGCGGCAATGAATCTGCGGGTTCCTTGAAAGCCATTTGTAATAATAATAATAATAATAATAATAATAATAATAATAATAATAATAATAATGTTTTATTTTCGCTGGCAGAGTTAAGGCCATAAGGCCTTCTCTTCCACTCAACCAGCCTTAATCAATACAATACATAAATTTAAATTACAAATATTTTAATTACACTCACTTAAAAGGTTCTCCAGCAATAATCTTCACTACACATTTATTTAAATTTAGATAAATCTATAAGGTAAAGTAGTAACTTAATTTATGAGCTAATTTAATTCAATGAATTATAATTAATTTAATATTTGAGATAGCTAGTAAAATGATGAAAATTAATTTAATATAAGCTTACTAGGACTATGTTACAGGGAGAATATATATTTCTATTTCTATAATGAGAATATTAATGTAATTGCCATTAGAGGTTTTGTAGATCTATTTAGAGAAATTAAAGATAATAATAATAAGAATGGACAGATGTTAGTTTCATTATAAGTAACAAATATTAATCAGCAATTCATCTGTTAAGTAAGAATTTATGCAATTTTGACCTAAATGAAGCTATTGTCCAACAACCCCTTATATCACTCGGAAGCGAGTTCCAATTTCTAGCAACTGAAACTGTATAGGATGAAGAATATAAAGATGTCTTGTGGTAGGGTATAATGAGTAAATTGTTATAATGAGATCTTGTACTTAGCTGATGATATGCGGATAAATTTTGAAAACGAGAAGCCAAATATATTGGGGTAGCGGTGCGCAGAATTTGAAATAAGAGAACAAGAGAATGCAGGGCTCGTCGATCGCTTAGCCTTAGCCAAGACAGAGTTTGGAAAGAGAGGGAAACATGATCATACTTACGAATATTACAAATATAACGGACGCACGCATTATGCACACGTTGTAGCCTGTTGCTCAAATTTGCATTTAGGTTACTTAATATAATATCGCAGTAGTCGAAGTGTGGCATCACGAGTGTTTGTACAAGGATTAATTTTAATTTATCAGGAAGAAAGTTCTTCAGTCGCTTTAATGAGTGAATAATGGAAAATATTTTTTTGGAAGTGTGATTCACTTGTTCATTCCATTCCAGGTGACAATCCATATAAATACCAAGGTTCTTCACAGTCGTACTGTATGGAATAGTAGTATTGTAAGTAAGTAATTAAATTACAATAATATTTGTCTTCAAGTTTTTGTTAAATAATGCATTCCGACTTCAATAGTGTTATAAATAAATAAATAAATAAATAAATAAATAAATAAATAAATAAATAAATAAATAAATAAATAAATAAATAAATAAATAAATAAATAAATAAATAAATAAATAAATAAATAAATAAATAAATAAATAAATAAATAAATATATTTTATTGGAACATTTCCAGAGAATAAGTTTATTTTATCAAAATACCTGTACTTTCAATATGATTATAAGGTAAAGTACCCAAATAAGAGACACTTTTTTTAAACTGCTTATAAAAGAGGATGGGAATAGACATTTTAAATCTGAATGAGTGGAATACATACAGCATTTTGTCTATTTTTAGAATTGACAATACAAATTTTAGTCAGTTTTTATTAATAATTTAATTATTATAAAAAAAAGTAAAACTGGGAAATACTGATGTTTTGGAAAGGGGTTCCAAATAAGAGATACGTGTGTTATTTAAATTTATTTTTGAACATGGACAAAAATTATCATCATTTGGCTGAAAATTGAAGTAATATATAACATTGTGAAATCATGTAGATACTTAGTAAATTCAGGAACATTTTAAAATTGAAGAGGTCAGTGCAACAGTGACCTAACTCCTCTCAACAGAAATTCTGTTGTTTATTTGGAATTTTTCCAAGTGAAATTAAGACGGTTTACGAAAAGAACACAAAGTCGATCAAATCAGACATGAATGTACTAATCTTATTTCGGCTAATATTGCCAACGTTAATATTTTGCTAGAGAAAGAAAGATTGTAGAATATTAAATTTCTATCTTCATATTTTAATTTTAAGTTGATTGCACTTATTTTGACGACCCCTTTAATTGACACAATTCTTATTTCGCTGCATTGAGCAAGTTGGACAAACGAAAGGTTCATCATCAGTGCTGCAGTCTTCGTGTGCCCAATGACAACATTTTGAACACTGAATCTATTTCTCCCCCTTGGACCCTGGTGTCCTCTGAAAAAAATTCAGTGCGAAACAACGACTCTCCATCATCATAATTTTCTCCATATTCCGATCACTAGAGTTAATTAATTGCATTTCCACATCGGATTCTTCATCACTGGACGAACTCAAGCATTGCTTCTTGGACCGAGTTTTTCTGTGGTTTTTGTTGGTTTTCGAATAATTTCTTGCGAGCTCCGTCTTTTGTTTGATTTTCCTTATCTAAACTCTCCCTCATTTTTTCCTGATCAGAACTGATATTATGATAGCTCTTTTCCTACTCTGAATGACTTTACATGCGACTACCCACTGGTTCAAGCTTACGGCTCTCGAGGTGGTGGTTGTTGCTGCTATGCTGCTGCTTCTGTAGGCCTAACTGTGGTATAACCAAGATCACCGTTTATGGCGCGTGAAATAAGTAATGGGAACTTTCAGAGCGAATAAGTTATCTTTGCTACAGTCTGTGGGCATTAAAGCTGACAACTGTGATTCGCAGATTGTTTACATCACATCTGTTTAGGAGGTGGTACCACTCTCAGCCGAAGTGGCAACAGATACCACTGACTGGTCAGTGTACTCAAGGACATATCCCAGAAACGCAAAGTGCAGATGTCTTGCCTTTGACGCAGTCAGTGGGCAACAAGACTGACAACTGTGATTGGCAGATTGCTTACGTGACGTGTTGGGTGTTACCGTTCTCAGCTACACTGGCAACATGTGCTCACTGACTGGCTTTTTACTCAAGAACACGCGCCACAAACGCTGCACTGGCTGTAGTGGCGATATTTACACAGGTCCAACGAAATTTTCGAAATCAGGAATCACAATTAAATATAATAGTTTTAATAATTACACAAGATTTTTATTTGAAGTGTATAGAGAATATTTTACGAATCAAGCACTTATGTTTTGATCTTTAAGTAAGGTAAATATTGTTGGACTAGCCGATTTTAATTGACTTTAGCTATTGATATTATTGTCATCTCAATGAATAATTAATTTTAGTAATTACTAATGATAACTTAATCATTTCAATTAGTAATTTTTGTAATGAATAATTGAGGACAATGGATAATTAATGATTGACCTAATTCATAATTAATTTCAATTAATAGTTCAATTAATCTTTCATTGGTTCTTATGTAGTTACTGGCAGACAAACTGACATGACTAGAAGCATTAACCCTTTTCGTGAACTCTCAAAGGTGAGCATCATAATAATACCAAATAAGGGTTCTAAATAAGAGATACTATCTCTTAATAGGACATCTCTTATTAGGGAACTGAGTAAATACAAATGAAATAGCTACTCAAGGTCATAAATTATTATCTTCCTTATTAGCAATCTACCTTAATATATGCTACATTTTGCCAGCAATTTTATAAAATTAATAATAAATTTGTTGTAGCTTACATTACCTGCTGTTCTCTTCCTCAACAAAAACCAGCAAAATGTTCAAAGTGTGAAAAATTACTTTGCTTGCTCTCAGCTTCGTTGCTTACTCTCAACTGAGGTTAGACAAAGAACACGATGCCTTAGCAGCACAAACATTGATTTACCATAGTTGTCGAGAGATGGCAAATTATACCGGACAAGTTAGCAATGTATCTCTTATTAGGGCCCTGTCTCTTATTTGGGTACTTCATCTTATTTTAGACGACATTAAACATCAGCATTGAACAGGGCACATTACAGAGGTTTACAAGTTCATAATCATTTTAGTAACATTATATTTCTTACATCATAAATGGTACTGAATATGTGAAAATAAAAAAATATCTGTTAGATACAGAATACAGATTACAGGTTATTCAGTATTAAGCTAGAATGGATTCACACTCGCTTCAAAGTTTATTGTCAGAGTACAGTTTACACTTTAGTTCACATCCTGGATGGACTCTCACTCACTCTGAGGATCACATTAAACTGATGTTTGCTAAGTTCTACAACTACGCAAGGATGCATGGGTTCATTCAATTAGCTACCCTGCCCTCTGTTTGTAAGATATTGAAATGAAACTACGTAAACAAGTACATTTTAAAACGGAGAATCTAATTAAAAATTCTCCCGAAAAGGGGTCTATAGACTTATGGGTCCATTTTCCGGGTACCGCCTCAATTTTAAAATGATTTCTGGAAGACTATGATTTGTAGCTGTGCCCAGGACTCTCTAATTAGAAACTTGCTTACCGCATACCGGTACCGCCTTTTAATTCGAGATAATACTGATGAAATCTCTCCCCGTGCTCGTCAATCGCCACTCCAAATTTCGGTGGAGAAAAATCCAGATAGGAGTGTAGAAAATGGACTTTCAGAAACATACGATGAAAGAGTAATGGAACGGAGAAAAATTCTCTCCGGCGCCGGGATTTGAACCCGGGTTTTCAGCTCTACGTGCTGATGCTTTATCCACTAAGCCACACCGGATATCACCCCGGCGTCGGACAGAATTGTCTCTGATTAAGTTCCAACTCTTGGGTTCCCTCTAGTGGCCGCCCTCTGCACTACGTCATAGATGTCTATCAACTTAGGACCGAAGTCCACACATGTGCTGAGGTGCACTCGTTGTGAGTGACTAGTTGGCCGGGATCCGACGAAATAAGCGCCGTCTTAAATCACGAAGTGATTTACGCACATCATATATATATTATTTCAATGTACCGAAGTACATATGATATTTCCATGCAGGTATTCTGCGTCATCATACGATGAAAGAGTAATGGAACGGAGAAAAATTCTCTCCGCCGCCGGGGTGGTATCCGATGTGGCTTAGTGGATAAAGCATCAGCACGTAGAGCTGAAAACCCGGGTTCAAATCCCGGCGCCGGAGAGAATTTTTCTCCGTTCCATTACTCTTTCATCGTATGATGACGCAGAATACCTGCATGGAAATATCATATGTACTTCGGTACATTGAAATAATATAAATAATATATTTCAGAAACATATTGCAGTTCATTATCTCAAATCCGTTACCATGTTTTTCACCCGCTCGACGTAAGTAGTTATATGCTCTAAAATTTCCAAGGAAATGTGTGCACAGATCTTTGAAAGCACGATATACCACTTTTTTATTTCAGTCTTTTTTTGCCCGTCATGGGAAGTCAATTCTCTTGACTTCCATTTAACGGTGTGTCAGCTTATTTCAACACAACAGTTACCAACTCGACCTCAAGAGTTAAAATGATTATTTGTTCCATTGTGGAAGTAAATCCTACGACCTAGAATATAGATAGAAATAGTAGTAGGCCTAAACCAAAACTGAAGGATGTATTTCCAAAGTGACGTATCTCCAATTTTTTATATACATTTTGTTGAGTTTAGCATACCAATATATTGAAAGGGCTTTCCTTGAACGTACTAAACAGTAATTATTTCCAAAACGACGTTAATCTGGTTTGGAAAGCAATAGAACATTGATGATATTTCCAATACGATGTATTTCCGTGCTGTTTTTATTTCCAAGGAGTCGTAATTCCACTGGTATAGTAGTAACGCTCCATGTAGTTACGTGATCACGTGATGTATCATGGCGGATGTTTGTTAGTCTGCTTTGTGTAATTGCGATTGTATACTTATACAGGATGATTCACGAGGATTTACCGCCACTTACGGAGCTTATTTCTGGAGACATTCTGAACAAAAATGTCATATAAACATGTGTCCTAATCTCATTATTATCAGAGTTATACTAATTTGAAGTTGTTTGTAAAGTACCATTATTCTCAAATTTTAAGGGTAAAAGAATATTACAAATAGAGAATGAACTACTCAGAAGTATCATTTCTTTAAATTAGCTAGTATTCTGAAGTTAAAAATGTGTTGTGAATTCCTTAGTTGCTTCGTACAGAATTTTTTTTTTTTTCGATTTTTAACTACAAAATTATATTTTTTCTTACGCATTTATCACAACAATTGTTAGAAATCACGCCACTCTTGTAAATTTTTCAAGACTATAGGATGCATAATTGAACTTTAAAGAATCAAGTTCTTAAAGTCGTATGATTTGTAACAATTTTTGTGATAAATGCATAAGAATAATGTAATTTTTAGTTAAAAATTGAAAAACAAAATCTGTACAAAGCAATCAACAACACATTTTTAGGTTCATAACACTAGCCGATTAAAGAAATGTACTCTGAATAGTTCATTCTCTATTTGTAATATTCTTTACTTTTAAAAATAAATAAAAACGGTATGTTACTAACAACTTCAAATCAATGTAACTCTGAAAATATTGAGATTAGGACACATGTTTATATGACATTATTTGCTCAAAATGTCTTCGGAAATAAGCTGCGTAAGTGGCGGTAAATCCTCGTGAATCACCCTGTATATGTAATAAGGACAGAGGAAAATGACTAAATCCATCAGAATGGAAGAGGCATAAAAGGCACAAAGATGTCAAAGTGATGTTCGTTCGCCAAGACTCGGGCGTAAACATCACACTGGACGATGCCAAGCTACAAAATTAAATCTACAAGACATGAGACGATTCCATTCACTTTTTATTCTTTTAAGAGTAAAGTGGAACAAAACAATTTCATTACAAATTCCATTTTAGTACAAAAAACAGCAAGACATAGAGGCCAAGTGAAAAAAACAAATAGACTATCTACCATAACATTTATTAATATTATATGCAATCAAGTGATGGGAATAATATTAAAGTATGTTGTGCAACAATGTGTAGCATTCTGCGAATTTATCCAAAACGAATAGAGAGACTTTCTGCATTAATTCAAAAATGGATACAAAAGAGAAGAAACAAGGGCAGGTAAACGGAAAACCCAAGTACAGATCGAGAGAGATCATTATGGTATTATAACCTTTTTTCTACACATCTTTGACTGCTCAAATGGTGCATATATTATAAAATATTGTAGAAATTATTTAGTTATAGCCACAATACTTTCAATTCTTTAAAATAATGGACAGAAAATCTTCAAAGAAAATGTAAATAAGTTTAAAGATTTGTTTAATTTCAAAATTAAAACCAAGTCATGTGATCTCGTTCCACCAATCCCAAAGAGTGTGATTTCTTCACTTTCGTCAATAGATTTGTAACAACAAACTGAAGTCATATTATAAAAAAAGAAATGAAGCGGTGTTGGCAAGAGTAGAAGAAGAAAGAATGATGCTGTAACTGATCAGGAAAAGGAAAAGAAAATCTTGATTACACAACTTTTAACACTATATCACTTCGGAATATGTATTATACGTCTTTCTCGTGTTAAATTCTATCATACCTGGTTAACATGTTTCGGTCTGTTATTGACTTTCTTCAGAACTGGTTGTTGCTGGTCTTGGCGCCTTTTGTTTTGTTTCCTGTGGGGGTGTGTTTGTGTAGTGTAATGTGGAGTCAAAGAGTGTTTGTGTTCTGAAATTGAGTTGTGCATTGAGCCAGAAACTAAACACACTAAAACAATACGAAATATACAGACACACAAAAACACATCCAAATGAAATTCTCAACACACAACTCAATTTCAGAACATACACACTCTTTGACTCCACATTACACTACACAAACACAACCCCCACAGGAAACAAAACAAAAGGAGCCAAGACCAGCAACAGCCAGCTCTGAAGAAGGTCAATAACAGACCAAAACACGTTAACCAGGAACAATAATATTTAACACGAGAAAGATATATAATACATATTCCGAAGAAAAGGAATTGGTTAGATCACTGGCTGAGAAGAAACTGCCTACTGAAAGATGCACTGGAAGGAATGGTAAACGGGAGAAGAGTTCGGGGCAGAAGAAGATAACAGATGATAGACGACATTAAAATATATGGATCATATGAGAAGACAACGAGGAAAGTATAAAATAGGAAAGATTGGAGAAAGATGGATTTGCAGTGAAAGATCTGCTCTTGGGCAGAACACTGAATGAATCAATGAATGAATGAATGAATGAATGAATGAATGAATGAATGAATGAAGTTTCCATTTTAAATTTTACAAAGGTTTTTTTAAATTGCTCTTTTGTTAACATTGTGATTTCGTGCAGAAACGCCACTTTGGAAGTACACTTTTCAATCAAGATTAATCCCTCATCAGGTGCATATTACTTACTTACTTACTTACAAATGGCTTTTAAGGAACCCGAAGGTTCATTGCCGCCCTCACATAAGCCCGCCATCGGTCCCTATCCTGTGCAAGATTAATCCAGTCCCTATCATCATATCCCACCTCCCTCAAATCCATTTTAATATTATCCTCCCATCTACGTCTCGGCCTCCCCAAAGGTCTTTTTCCCTCCGGTCTCCCAACTAACACTCTATATGAATTCCTGGATTCGCCCATACGTGCTACATGCCCTGCCCATCGCAAACGTCTGGATTTAATGTTCCTAATTATGTCAGGTGAAGAATACAATGCGTGCAGTTCTGCGTTGTGTAACTTTCTCCATTCTCCTGTAACTTCATCCCTCTTAGCCCCAAATATTTTCCTAAGCGCCTTATTCTCAAACACCCTTAACCTATGTTCCTCTCTCAGAGTGAGAGTCCAAGTTTCACAACCATACAGAACAACCGGTAATATAACTGTAAATAGTAAAATATGAAGAGCTTGCGGGAAAAAGATGAATGTCACATTTCTATTAAGGGTTACATAATGATCTAATTGAGTCTATAACTGCAATATGTAGTGCTGTTTCTATAGAAAATAAAGGAAAGGATTACTGTATTCGTGGTGATAATTCTCCTTTTTACCATTTTTTATAAGAACAACATTAATTTTCGCAGTCATCCATTGATTTAGATAATGACATCAACCTTAAGAAAACTGTGACAGTCATAGTTTTCCCCGCAAACTCTTCATATGTAAGATCCAGAAACAAAATTTGGGTCACCTGAATTTTCAAAGTTTCAGTTATAATATACTGCACATGCTCATTACGGAGAACGAGCGCAGTGCTTTCTCGGCGATTCCTACCGTCCGTCACTTGAAAGCAGCAACAACTAACTAACTAGTAAGTTATGCACTATGCCGTCGTTAATTGACTAATCAGCCGAGAGTCGTTAATGAAACAAAGGACTGCTAGCTACTAAAGTTCTTGGCGTACTTCAACTTAGCCGCTGATGCAATTAAACTTACTGTACATTCGATTGACACCGCGTGAAAGTAAACTCGCCTCATAAAGAATGGCCGAAGTCCAGATAAAATCTATGCAGACTGCAGTGGAGTTACTGTTTTCCTTTCATCTCACGTTGCATTACGTATTGTTCGACCAGATACTGTTCTCAAATTACTGCTGTCCATATATTAGAAATTCTAAATGCAGTTTCTACTAAACGTTCAAGGAAACTCCTTCAAAAGTGATGTTTCACTCCTGACTTTATACTTATGTGAATACCCCTGATCTTTATGAATGAATGAATGAATGAATGTTAGCCATGATGTCCCATGTTGAGCACAGGCCTCCTGTGATGGGGTTAGAACCCTCTCGACAGGGATGGCTGATCTTTATACAGAGAACAAATGCGTGTAAAAATGAAGAGGTTAGGTGCAGCTTATAGTAGTAAAATTGTAGAAATATTCAAAACATTTTTCCTCCACTATTGTATCTTGTATAGTAATGAAAATCAGTATGTGTAAAACACTGTCCTTCTGCTATACGATAAAAATATTTTTACGATTATTATTTTTTTTTTTTAATTAAAACTGTGCAGTGATGAAGCGTTTCCCTCATAACTCAAAAACTATCGAACATTCTGTGATGAAATTTTTGTGTATATTTATGCATGTCATATCTATAATATGATGCAAAATCACTTCTATACCTTTGATAGATTGTCTGATAAAAAATAAATTCATTTTTAAAAATGGTCATATATCAGTAGTTTCTTCTAACACAAAATAGAAAAAAAATTACTTATTAAGGAATGTAGTTGAAAGAGCATGATATTGTAAACACGAGTTTCAGCAATAAAATAAAAGTGAGAGAACATGAAAAAGTTAACAAGTTTATGAGTTACGAGAGAAAAGATTCATCACTGTACAGTGAACTGCCACCGTTTTGAATTTAAAATATATATAATTTTTTTTAAATCGTAAAAATATATATATTTTTTTTCATATAGCAAAACATTGATTTACACATACCAATTTTCATTATTGTACAAGATACAGTAATGGAGGAAGAAAAAAGTTGAATATTTCCAAAAATTTTACTGCTGTAAGCTGTACCTAACACCTTAAACTCAATCTTTCTGTTCATCAAATTGCGGATTACACAACAATTTTTCTGTTATGAAAACTTATTTAAAAATTACATATTTTGTAGAAAAAAAATATATGGGTGTACTTAGATCAATAAATTTGGGATAAAGTTAGACAATATTTGTGATAGCTCGTTCACGCATTGTAATCCTGGTTTTTTTATTTCTTTTATTTAGGAAAAATTGCTAGTTTCTAAATTTCTTTTGAATCTGAAATTCTGAAATAACATTGGGAGCTGGTAAAATCTTGTCAATCAGCTTATTCCCTCCATTTTTAGTGAACAGTTATGTAGTTTGTTACAAGTATGGAAAGGATACATTTATTTCATAAACAAAAGTTAAAATGGGTCGAAATTGTTGAGTATGGACATGAAGTGACAGATTATTGTAATATGGAAGAATGATTTCAGATAATTTCTAATTCTATGCCAAAATTCATTGATATAAGTACATACATTCTGGAGTAATTAATTTTTTTCGTACAAAAATGTCATTTTTCAATAATTTCCCACAACAAAAAAATTGAAAACTTCATTTTTCACAGGTATTTGGTCTCTGTATAAACATTTTTAAGTAAATTGATATCATGTGTACGTAAAAATACAATTTTTTAATGAAATGTTTATTAATGATACAAGTATGTCACTATGTCAGAGTAAAAGGTAAAGGTAAAGGTATCCCCGTAACATGCCATGAAGGCACTTGGGGGGCATGGAGGTAGAGCCTCATGCTTTCCATGACCTCGGCACTAGAATGAGGTGGTGTGGTCGGCACCACGCTCTGACCGCCTTTTACCCCCGGGAAAGACCCGGTACTCAATTTTATAGGAGGCTGAGTGAACCTCGGGGCCGTTCTGAAAGTTTGGCAACGAGAAAAAATCCTGTCACCACCTAGGATCGAACCCCGGACCTTTCAGTCCGTAGCCAACTGCTCTACCAACTGAGCTACCCGGCCGCCCCCACTATGTCAGAGTAGGTACTTTAATTGTGTTATAAATATTTTTAGGGAACATACCAGTGATTCACTTGATATTGCTACTCACTGTCTGCAATATTCTGTAGGAAAATAACTTCATTAATTGTATACAATGTGGAAATAGTGGTTTTAGTAAAATTATATAAAAACGTTATTTAATTAATTAAATTATAAATAAAATTGTGTTCCGCTGTAATTTTTAATATCTTCTTCAGTCATACCTATTATTGTTTACATTTTTATAATGAAATAATAAACTTGCTACCCACCAGCGTAGCTAAGTCGGCTCAGGCGCTTGCCTGTCGATCCGAAGTTGCGTTCGGGCGCGAGTTCGATTCCCGCTTGGGCAGATTACCTGGTTGGATTTTTTCCGACGTTTTCGCCAATCATAAAGAAAATGTCAGGTAATCTATTTCGAATCCTCGGTCTCAGCTCGTCAAATATCATTTCGCTATCACCAATCTCTTCGACGTTAAATAACCTATAGTTGATACAGCGTCGTTAAATAGCCAAGTAAAGAAATAAGCTCGCTATTAAGAAAATCGAACTATACGACTTTCCAACCATCTACAGTAGGACTACTTATATTATCATGACTAGACCACGGAACGTTATGCACTAAAAAACCTAAAAATAGGCCTATGCAAGCAACTATACAATAAAAACTGTTTAAATAGGCGCTAAAAGTTTAAATTTGTGGTAAAAAACACACTTTAGAGGTTCATTTGATTTAATATGATGTGAATGAAATAATTCAAAGTAACCATCATTTTTATCAACATTTTTTTCTATAAATGTAGGTTATTAATTATTAATTTTACGTAGTCTAAGTTATATATTTTAATGGTACATTTTTAACTTTCTAAGTTTCCAACTACTTTTTAAACTTCCTTTGCTTTTCATGTAATTATTACGGCAGTAAATAACCAATGAAATCTCTATGCTATCTATTATGAAACTTCATCTGCAGGGCCGGGTATTTATGGATATCGCGAAAATCACGACATGATAGATATACAAATATTTTTACTAATATTTACGAATTAAATGATTCTGATAAATAATATGTGGATAAAACAATCGGGACAAAACGCGAAATAGAGTTATAATAGCGAATTATAAACCATTCGCGAATTATTACTATTGCGTCGTTTTATAGCGAATTTCATATTCTGACTTTTTTTTTTCGGATTTATTTTTTCACTTCAATTTGTTATAGCCTGTATTCAAGTAGATTACATTACATGGTATTCCACGTGTTCTGATTATAGTAGTGACTCAAAAGATGGAGAATTCAACATTTCACTAATAATTTGAAAGTGTTAATTTGATGGCTGCAAGTTTTTTTTCCTTCATTTTTAATGGCTGTGTGTTAAATACAGTACAATACAACATCTATTGGCCATACCGCACCTTTACCAGACTCCAACGAACCTTTAATGTTAATTATTTGAAAAGTAATATTCATACTGAGTTAATACACCAATTCCAAAATAAGTGTATTTTCCAAAATTTCCATTCATC
The DNA here is from genome assembly GCF_040183065.1 of Periplaneta americana. Taxonomy (NCBI): domain Eukaryota; kingdom Metazoa; phylum Arthropoda; class Insecta; order Blattodea; family Blattidae; genus Periplaneta; species Periplaneta americana. Next base: position 153,915,508 of record NC_091121.1, read on the forward strand.
TCCGTCAAAAGTACAAATCAATATCCAACAATCTCCGTCGACACTAATATTAAAAAACGCAAATGATAAAATTAATCTCCATGATGTGACAAGTGACTTCATTGTCACAGGCGTTTAAATGCATTCAGTTTTGTTTATATGAAATCAGAGCCCACTAGCAGCATTGTCGTCGCAGAAGTTTCATAACCTCAAAAATACGGTATTTTAATATTGTCGCATGTGTCTAGATACATTCATTTTTGGTTCTACGATATCAGAATAAAAGTCTGAATGACATCTACAGCTTATCCAAGTCAAGTCTGCGAGTGGGGATATCAGGTTGGAATGTAGAGGCAAAACACAGTTGCCACATAGGTCACTTGACGCTCAGATTCAACGTGTGCACATCGTTTAAAATACACTACGGAGCGCACGCATTTTTTATCCTTGTCTTCAGATAAAGGCAACAGTTACGCTGTCTCCCAGCTTCCCCCCTCATGCAACTTTCTCTCCTACGCCCACGTTTGCCAATCAGAACGCCATACCTCACTGTCAAGCAGAAGTAGAAGTACAGTCTGTTTCAAAGCGTCTTAAATTGTTACCGCTCTATGAACTGAAGCGCAGTAGGAAAACTTTGCTGTCATATGAGACTGTACTGGTCTCCTCTCGTTACCGCCCCCTTTCACTAAGAACTGTCTCCAACTTCCCCTCTCGGCTCGCAGACTTAACTTGGTCGAGCTGTAGGCGACGCGTATTTTCGCTCTGGCTCCTGGAACATTACACTTACACAGCTAGCAGGTCTATGTACACAGAGCTTGCTTTATGTTAAAGTGGAAAACGATCCAACTTTTACAATAGGGACAAGTATCCATTGTCGTCGCAGCAGTTTCTTGTCCTCAACAGTAATTAATTAATTACTGGTTTTTATTTCTGACATAATGTTTATTTTTCTTGGAAATTACTCTTATTTTAGTCACAGAAAAAATTTGAAATTAGATAATAAGTCGGATAAAACGAGAAAAGATGTTAATATATGCATTTAAAAATGCAAAATAAAAATATATATCCATTTGAAAGGAAAAATCTCCATAATAAGCATTTACGCAAAATAAAATGGCTTCATTCGAACGTAAAAACTATGATCGCAAAGATCCCCTTTCACTTGTTTGGCGGAAAGTCAAGAAACGCCTGAAGGATACAAACAGGCAAATAACGGAAGGGGAATGTAGAGGTAAGGTTGCTCTACTAGAGATCCAATCGATGATAAAAAAAAATTGGGGAACCGAGTTATACCTCTATGGAGAAGGCACACTGGGCTTAACATGGTTTCGTCTAGGAGTTTGGAGAGCACTTAAAATCGTCAACGAAGAGGGGGCGAGAATATGTTCTCTTTGCAGTAGAGGCGAGACATCACATCATAATATATTTTATCGAAGTGTGCAGCCACAAAAGCTCTGAGGAAACGATTCCTGCTAGAGTCGTTTATTACATCTAGCAGGGGGCACTTGGCAACATACGATAGGCCTATATTAAATAACGCTAAATTCTGTGAGAGTGTGGGAAAATTTATGGTAAAAGTTCGACAGCTGAGGGTGGAACTGGCCGAGGTGGAGGGAGCGAGGAAATAAGGGGAAGAGTTATTTATTAGTGTTGCAATGAGTAGTATTAACATTGAGAGAATAAAGCAATTAAGGGATAATGTTCTTTTTGTATTTATTGTGTACTTTTATCAATTTTTTTATTGCATGTGTATATGTTTTTTATTCTTACCTTTATATTTATTATTTGGATTAGTTATTGCAATTTTAATAAGGAATTGAATTGAACTGTTTATGTATGTTTCACTGTGGTTGTTTTCTTTCATATCTTACATTTATTTCACTTTTATTATTTTTTATGCAAACTCTGCATTAGTTATAGCACGAATGGCCGTAAAGGCTCGTGCGAAGGATCCTGTGTATATGAGTTTATGCTCGACCACGTCGAAATGTAGTAATTATACTCCTGGTAGCAGCCCTTTAATGGACCTCATTAAAGTACACCTATTCATTAAAGTTCAGGTGTTCCACCAATCAGAAAACACCACTGTAGCAATATGAAAGCGCAAGTATCGATTATTCTCGAATATGCATTCGAAAGACAACTAGCGAAACGTCACGGAGGCTGGAAATCCAATACTGTCGCAGAAGGTTATGTTCTGTTACTATAATAATTAGCGTTAATTTAAATAATATTCAAATAAATTCAATTTGTCATATCGTTTTTCAATGTCTAAATCAATTTCAGGGTTATATCAAGATTAATGTTTATTTTACTCTCTAGATTATATCATGGTCAATGACATTTTTTTCTCGGAAAAATTAATACTTTCGCGTCTGCGCACATCTCACAATTTACGAGATATTGCACAAGGTCAGTTCCGCTCCCCAGTCAGATAAAAATAACATGAATACTTATGAATAATTTCAAGTTAGAAATATGGTCGAGCTTGCGCTCGTTTCATAAACATATTCGCGTCTTAATTACTACCATATTAGGCTCGTTGCATAATGTAGGCTACTATTGTATAATTGTATATCAATAAATGCACTTCATTCATTTATTCATTCATTTCACTTTTTTCAATAAAACCATGCAATTGCATGAAGTTCTGCGGTCTAATCATGACTAAAGGCTGGTTCACAAAAATCGGGAACGAGAACCAGAATGAAAACGAGAAGCAGAGGACGTGAATATGAAAAATTTTTATTCACAATAAACCTATTCTAAGTCTACCATAACGTAAAATAATTAGAGAAGAAACATTTGTAACAGAACAAAAATGAACACAACAGTAGTTATTGAATTGAAGCATGAATATGTAGTATGTAATACAACCAATACAATAATAAAATACGATTCACTTACGATCGGTGTTCAAAGATGCAGCTATTGAAAGCTGCATATTCTCCTTCATTTTCTCATCTTTATACTAGGCTTATTGTAAACGTGAGGATTTTCCTCAACACTCAATATTAGAATCTCATCAAATAAAACTTGCTCCATGATGCACAGCATAGAACAAAATAATGCATAGGTTATGTTACGGTCGTCTTGCTACAAAATATACGACGACAAAATAGCTTTTAGATGGCAATAGAATGAACTAGTGGGCTGTGATCGGAAACGTGAACGCCAAAGTTGAAACTTGGCCAACTCTCCGTTCCCGATCCCGGGCTCCGGCAAGCTTTTCGTTAATTGTGAATGCTCACATTTAAATGTACATATTTTACAATTTTACCGTTTTCGTTTTCGTTCCGATTCTCGTTTCCGATTTATTGTGAGCCAGCCTCAAGAGCCGCCACTGTTTTTATATGCCTGTATTAAATCAACGGAAAGAGAAACAAAGGTAAATTGTGTGAAACGAAAGTGAGAACAGGGAAGGAAGCAGCCGTAGTACTCAAGCTGTCTGCTTGACATTTTACATCCTAGTTGAAAGTTCAGGGCGCCAGGTCGAGTCGATCTGCACAATGCCCGTTAGGACAAAGCGCAAGGCGCAGTCCGGGCGGTCATTATACTGAGCGAGCAACCCTGCCTGCGCCTGCATCTCATTACTACGCAGGCCCGCGTTATTTAATAACGCCATATCGACTACAGGACATCGCCTTTATAAGGATACTTGCAGGGTTCAATGGCCCTCGTCTTAAAATATCTCCACAACCAACAAGGAAGCAAAGGAAACGTGATGATATCTGTTTGCAGATACTAAAGCAAAATATGTCATGTAATAGATGGGTTTGGTTACGTGTTACAAGACTGAGAACAAAACGCGACCAAGGATCTATTCCTTTTAAGAAAACCATATTCTTATTTTAAATCGCTTTATCAACGTCGTATTTAAGTTGCTTATTCAATGAGGTCGTATCAACTATTTGGTTATCGAGGATCGGCCGAATATAAGTGACATTTCATTTCGTGTTTTGACCAAGGGCAGATCTTTCACTGCAAACCCAGCTTTCTCCAATCTGCCTTTTAGTTTCCTCATACGATCCATATATCTTAATGTCGTCTATGATCTGATATCTTCATCTAACCCGAATTATTCTCCCGTTCATCATTCCTTCCAGTGCATCCTTCAGTAGGCAGTTTCTTCTCAGTCAGTGACCCAGCCAATTCCTTTTCCTCTTCTTGATCAGTTTCAGTATCATTGGCTCTTCACTCACTCTTTCCAACACAGCTTCATTTCTTACTCTCTCTGTCCACTTCACATGTTCCATTCCTCTCCATATCCATATTTCAAATGCTTCTAGTCGTTTCTCTTCACGTCGTCGTAATGTCCATGTTTCTGCCCCATACAATACCACACTCCATACAAAGCACTTCACTAGTCAGGTCCGCAGAAAATGCTCTTCTTTCTATTAAAAGCTTCCTTGGCCATTGCTATACTACTTTTGACTTTCTGGTAGCACCTCATGTTACTGCTTACACTACACCCAAAGTAATTGAAGCTATGCAGTTGCTCTACTACCTCATTTAGAATTCGCAAGTTTATCTTCTGCATTTATCTTCCTATGACCGTGGTCTTCGTCTTATTTGCATTTATCTTCATCCCATACTGCTCACAGCTGTCATTTAGCTCCAGTAGCATATCCTTTAGTCTCGTTTCTTCTTCTGCTAACAACGCCATATCATCAGCAAATCTTATGCATTTTCTTCTTCTTCCTCCTACTATCACTCCTCCCATGTTCTGAAAATAGTGACAGTGAGATGATAATTTGGCCAGATGAGTCACAGGATTATAGACCCGGCCGGTTTCAAATCCATGGCCAAGCATAACGTGTGATCACGACTTCCACTCGGAAGTCCGAGATTATATCGATACCCACTATTGTCTATTATTATTATTATTATTATTATTATTATTATTATTATTATCATTATTATTATTATTATTATTATTATTATTATTAGGGAACGGATTTCTAGTATCCATTTTGTTAGCTAAGTCCAAGTCGTATATTATTTCTACGTTTCGTGTACAGAGTATCCCCGTAATAAAAGTCTATAGGACCTAAACTCCTATAAGTGCCTAAAATCTATGTTTGTCCCTGAAAAGCTACTTTGCAGTATTTTGCGTAAGCTTATATTGAAAATAAAAATGCCGATACTAAAAATGAAGAAATGCCAAGATAACTATAAAAATGTTATTCAAAATGTATTAATATACATATATATATACAGCAATATGTATTTATTTTGTATTGTATGTAGCAATAAATACATGATACTGAATTATCGACAAAAAGGTAGAAGACGAACGGGAGCGGGAAGATCTCTCAAGATGTTTTCTTTTATACGTTGAAGACGAAATAGACCAATTTTAGTGTACATTTGTGACTAAAATAGAAAGATGTTGGTAATGATGAACTGTTTTACTTCCTCTATCTTATTTTTTTTAAACAGGGGATTGTTTCAAAAGAGACGATGGAAGGAAACAAATGACGCAATTCTATACGTAAAGAAGGAAAATAGATTTATATTCTGCGTTCTCTGCGGAGAAAGAAACGAAATTCACTGAATCCGCGAGCAGCTGAGGTGGACTGGGACTGTCATCCCGGTGCGATCGGGTCGCCGCGTGACGTCAGGAGGTGACGACGCACAGGAAATTGCTGCAACGCAATCATTCAAATATGTCTCAATTCGCGAATGGCCTGGAGAGCGGAGTATTGATATCTGGCATTTATTTTTATTTAAATTCCATTCAAAACAGTTTCGATGCACGGGAAGACCAGCACGCGATTTTGACACTGTAAAGAATCAAGGACAGAAGATCGAATCCCGACAAAGCTAGAGACTTCTGTAATATGATGTGCCCTGTTGTCACGGTTGAAGGCTTGACACGAAGCCAGTCCCACTTTTCGGAAATCGTCTGACGCCAATTAAAAAAAAAATTCTCTGAAATAAACTTACTAAGTTCCCACCCGAAAAACGATATTTTAGCGAAACTCACACCAAGCTATAGGAGGTTTTCAAAGATGAACAATCTTAGAAAAAAGTTTTGTTGTACAGATACTTAACAACAGCGGTCATCAAAACACTGCACGCTTGGGCTAGCGTCTCTTACCCGCGGACAAGACACAGCCATGGATAAATATATAATAGGATGCGAAACTGCGGTCAGCACCATCTGGCGGCGGGGGATAAAATAAGATGATTTTTATTGGATTATTTTACGATGCTGTATCAACATCTAGGTTGTTTAGCGTCTGAATGATATGAAGGTGTTAATGCCGGTGAAATGAGTCCGGGGTCCAGCACCGAAAGTTACCCAGCATTTGCTCGTACTGGGTTGAGGGAAAACCCCGGAAAAAACCTCAACCAGGTAACTTGCCCCGACCGGGATTCGAAACCGGACCACCTGGTTTCGCGGCCAGACGCGCTGACCGTTACTCCACAGGTGTGGACGAAATAAGATGATCAGCGCCCAACGTCGTAGATGGTGAACATTAGAACTAGGTGTTAGGTACATTACCCAGAGTTCTCTATTTATCCGTTCGAAGAGACAAGATGGCAGCCAGAAACTTGCTATAATAAGTGAACATAAAGTGATACTACGTGTGTATAAGCAGTGTATGTTAAACAGTGATGTTTATGAACGTTGTAAAAATAGTTTTGTTGAATGTATTGTAAAGTAATAGTAATATAATAAATTGAACTATCTAAGTAGTTCTTGCAGACTTTTCCATTGCGCTGTACAATAAGTAACCAATTATCTAACCTTTTCCTTTATTTTTTGTTCTCTGTCTGGTTATATTTTAATTGGGTAGTGTAAAACAGATCGTCTCTTTTATCTTCCTGTTGGTTCCGGTAAGAATTTTCAGTAGAAGATGCTGTGAGGAATAAAAATAAAAATGTAAATGTTTTATTTTAAATTGGGTTAGTTTTGAATATCGATATCGATGAGGGTGGGAGGGAATACTTTCTGCACAGTTTAACATTTTCGTCACCAGGTGCGCTGCTAAATGCATGGAGTAATTAGTTACTCTTTTCGCTACTTGGTGCGCTGCTAGATGTAATAACGCCCCTCCTCCCAACAGGTAGCAGCAAGATCAATTTCTACAACAGCGCCTCTAGTATGTATTACGGGAAACTCAGTAAGTTTCGCATCCTATTATATATATTCATCCATGACACAGCCCTAGCGTGCAATCGTCGCTGCTGGTGGGTATGCTGTCTCTCTATCCCTTGTGCACGACGGAGCAGAGTTCCTTACCCTCCATGCACTCTACCCATTTCAGTGAGTGCTGACGACCACTGCTTCACAAGACACAGAAAGGGGGTAGTGCGCATGATCACACAACGAAACAAAACTGATTTTATTAGCTCAAATAGTCCTCCTCTGAAGTTACAGAAGAATGGAGAAAGTTACACAACGCAGAACTGCACGCATTGTATTCTTCACCTGACATAATTAGGAACATTAAATCCAGACTATTGAGATGGGTAGGGCACGTAGCACGTATGAGCAAGTCCAGAAATGCATATAGAGTGTTAGTTCGGAGGTCGGAGAGAGAAAGTCCTTTGGGGAGGCCGAGACGTAGATGGGAGGATAACATTAAAATAGATTCGAGAGAGGTGGGATATGATGACAGAGATTGGGTTAATTTTTCTCCGTCCACACCTGTGGAGTAACGGTTAGCACGTGAAACCAGGTGGCCCGAGTTCGATTCCCGGCCGGGGCAAGTTACCTGGTAGAGGTTTTTCCGGGGACTCCGCACTCATTTCACCGGCATTATCACCATTATCTCATTCAGACGCTAAATAACCTAAGATGTCGATAAAGCGTCGTAAAATAATCTACTAAAACAAAAAAATAATACATACATACATACATACATACATAATACATACATACATACATAGTTTCTGATTGAGGTTCTGGCTGGTATGTACAGTAATGGCAAAAAAACCGGACCGACCCTTGTAGCTGATTTCAGTCACAGATTCAAATTTTGCTAGTCACAAAACACATCCATCTTGTATAATTTATTGTAACAATGAAATTTATTACATTTGCTCGATTCTTACCGTCTTTTGTTTCCTTCAGTGCCTCAAACTTACAGACGAAAAAACTTTGAGAGTTTTATTTTCATCTGGCATCAATATTACATTATTTTCTGCCTCTATTCGGCAAATATAACTGCGTATTTTTACATTAAATAGCAGTACATACCTCTGGCTTCGCTATCCATATTGAAATTACCACAGTTTGACACATACATACCACAGGATTCTTCTGTATCAGCTACAAGGGTCGGTCCCGTTTTTTTTTCTGCAACAAGGCAGTACATCTCATTTGACGATATGTGTCAGAACTCAAAGGATGTATGCAATGAAGTGGAAACGGTGCCTTGTTGGTATCACTTGTAGGTTCAGACTTGTCTTCGGACAGTTAACTTACTTACATATATACATGCATGCAAGCACACATACATACCTGACTCAAAGCGTGTATAAATAAACTTAAAGCATATATATATATGTGGGAAATGCCTGTTATTATTCGGTTGAAAAGCTTTTATCATCCAGTCTGCTGTCAAAAAATTTGAAAGTTAGAATTTATAAAACAGTTATATTACCGGTTGTTCTTTATGGTTGTGAAACTTGGACTCTCACTTTGAGAGAGGAACATAGGTTAAGGGTTTTTGAGAATGAGGTGCTTAGGAAAATATTTGGGGCTAAGAGGGATGAAGTTACAGGAGAATGGGGAACGTTACACAACACAGAACTGCACGCATTGTATTCTTCACCTGACATAATTAGGAACATTAAATCCAGACGTTTGAGATGGGCAGGGCATGTAGCACGTATGGGCGAATCCAGAAATGCATATAGAGTGTTAGTTGGGAGGCCGGAGGGAAAAAGACCTTTGGGGAGGCCAAGACGTAGATGGGAAGATAATATTAAAATGGATTTGAGGGAGGTGGGATATGATGGTAGAGACTGGATTAATCTTGCTCAGGATAGGGACCAATGGCGGGCTTACGTGAGGGCGGCAATGAACCTCCGGGTTCCTTAAAAGCAAGTAAGTAAATATATATATATATATATATATATATATATATATATATATATATATATATTTGTAGGTCGTCTGGTCAATAGAAACTCCAAATATATAACTAGTTACAAAAAGACTTTGAAAGATCAAGATAATATTCCAGAACAATAAATTTTAACTATTACAATTGGAAATTATGTGTTCAACAAAGAGAACAGATTGAACAACTTAAAACGTATAATGAGTGAGCAATGTAAGCATTCAAAACAATGGCTGTTTTAATAACAAATTCTACTTCTGATAATAATGTACAGTACAAGTATATTAGTATGTTCTATGGGAAGAGATTTGCTTGTGATTCTCTTCCTCACGCTCACTGAAGTTTCTCGTTATCTCCGGGCTCTGCTGTCTCTTCTCTCCAGCCGGGAATTAGATTCATATCACGTTCGTCAGATAATAACGAACAGCAGACAAGAAGAAATTCCTTTATGTTCTTCAGATGAATTCACAGTTATTTTAATTATCATACTAATATGAAAATAAATATATCATTTCCTCGTTGAAAGTCTTACAATTCAAAGAGATGCAACTTTTAATTACATCGTAAATGTAATTTACATCTATCTGTAGATCAGTGTAATCTGAACAGAGAAATAAAAGAGAGAGAGAATAATGTGAAAGATGCTGCACGTCATCACGATGGCAGCTGCAGCATGTAATTTTATTATATTTAGCTCTGACGTCAACAATATAGATGATTTCAAGTACATGCATTTAATATCCAAAGCCTTTCCATCCTACTGATTAAATTAAATTTTTATGAGAATTCATAACAAAGTCAGGGTTTGGAATTGAATGTGTTACATTAGGAGAAAATCTACAAACTATTAGCGAAAACACGGGAATTTTACTTGAAGCAAGTAAAGAGATATGTTTGGAAGTAAATCCGGAAAAGACAAAGTATATGATTGTCTCTCATGACCAGAATATTGTACGAAATGGAAACATAAAAATTGGAGATTTATCTTTCGAAGAGGTGGAGAACTTCAAATATCTTGGAGCAACAAATCACAAATATAAATGACACTCGGGAGTAAATTAAATGCAGAATAAATATGGGAAATGCCTGTTATTATTCGGTTGAGAAGCTTTTGTCATCCAGTCTGCTCTCAAAAAAGCTGAAAGTTAGAGTTTATGAAACAGTTATATTACGGTTGTTCTGTATGGTTGTGAAACTTGGACTCTTACTTTGAGAAAGGAACAGAGGTTAAGGGTGTTTGAGAATAAGGTGCTTAGGGAAATATTTGGGGCTAAGAGAGATGAAGTTACAGGAGAATGGAAAAAGTTACACAACGCAGAACTGCACGCATTGTATTCTTCACCTGACATAATTAGGAACATTAAATCCAGACGTTTGAGACGGCAGGGCATATAGCACGTATTGGGGGAATCCAGAAATGCATATAGAGTGTTAGGGCCGGAGGGAAGAAGACCTTTAGGGAGGCCGAAACGTAGATGGGAGGATAATATTAAAATGGATTTGAGAGAGGTGGGATATGATGGTAGAGACTGGATTAATCTTGCTGAGGATAGGGACCGATGATGAGCTTATGTGAGGCCGGGAATGAACCTCCGGGTTCCTTAAAAGCCATAAGTAATTAAGTAAATAGCCTATTCATAACAATGCAATTGAAGTGATCATTTCGTAATCTTTGAGTAGGACCCATATATTTAACGAACCTTCAGTGTCATAAATGACAGGCTCATGTCAGTAGATTTACTGGCATGTAAAGAACTCCTGCGGGACAAAATGATTATTATAGACTTGCGATTCATGTTTAATTTAGTTTGATCCTGTAAATGGTACAAAATATTATTATTTTGCCATTATTATATGGTTTCTGTTGATTTAGAGACCGCGTTTGAGATACAGTTAGAAACGGAAGCTGATTTTGCAAGGCGTCAATGTCGCTGAGCTTGCGGTGTGAAGTCAGGGGATCGTCATACCAAATATGGAGAATCCTGTATAAAGATTATAAGACTGAGAGTAAGGAATGTTTTAGCTGCGTCTATGGCCCAAGTGCTAATTCATTGGTCTTCCATCGAAGTTTGATCCCCGATTATGTGGTGATGGAAGTTGTGGTGGACATAAACAAAGTTGCAGAGCGTTTTTCTCAGGGTACTCCCGTTTCTCTTTATAATTCCACCAACACTCTCCATCTCTCCCTCAATCAACCTACCACCTGCAATAGTAAAAATAGCTGTGGTGTGCGTCTCCGATTCTGGTATAGGAAAGGCTTGGGGCTCAGAGCTGATCATATTAGTCGTCTGTGGATGGCACCTGACTCTATCTGAAGCTGAGGCTGGATGGCCCAGCTGTCAGCGTCGGTTTCACGAGCTGATTGTCCACACCTGTGGAGTAATAGTCAGCGCGTCTGGCCGCGAAACCAGGTGGCACGGGTTCGAATCCCGGTCGGGGCAAGTTACCTGGTTGAGGTTTTTCCAGGGTTTTCCCTCAACCCAATACGAGCAAATGCTGGATAACTTTCGGTGCTGGACCCCGGACTCATTTTACCGGCATTATCACCTTCATTTCATTCAGACGCTAAATAACTTAGACGTTCATACAGCGTAGCAAAATAACCCAATAAAAAAAATAAAAAAAAATAAAAAAGAGCTGATTCAGGAAATACTTGGGGCTCCGGGCCTCAGTGGCCCATCAGGCTATACTGTTTTCGCTGTAAGAAAAATCCTAATGTAAACATAAGCACGTTGCTGTCATACCCGTGATTGGCTCCCAGTCGAAATACTCACATGACGCAGGAAAATATAGTTCGTATTTGGAAACCACAATCTTGTATTATTTGAAAATAAAAAATTAAATTCTAGTTGTTAAATACTATAAAACATTTAACTTCACTCATATGTAAAACGCTATGTAAAAGAAAAGCTACTTTTATATTTTGTTATGTACTATGAACGCGGATCAATACCAAAGTAATACCGAGGTAGTCTGTTCTTGTAACAAGCTGGCGTCACCTGAGCTCGTAGTTCATTTAAGCACGTGGTACTGAAGTATGGCTTTTGCATTCTCAACTGTCCATTGTGAAGACATAGGTCTTAAAAATAATTTAATTATAGTAATTATAAAATAAATGTTTCCTAAGCAAACGAATGCATAGTAGTGAGGTTAGCCCTGCTTGACGAGTAACGGGAAATGTTTCACATGCAACAGAATGTACAACAGTAGGCGGGAACACACACTGAGAATCTATGGCGCCAAACAGCGGCCAATGAAGCCTCACTTCAGTCACGTGCTATTGTTTATATTAGGATTTTTCTTACAGCGAAAAGATTATAGTTATTTGCGGATGGGACCTGGTTCTATGAGAATCTGAGGTAGGATGACTCATCTGTCAGCGTCGGATTCAGGAATAGGCCTACCATTCAGGCCATCTGTCGGACTTGGTCTGTCTTAGTGCGCACAATGCTCGTATGGATTCGTCCCAAGTTGAGCCCTCCAAAAATCAAACCTACTCAGGAAGGGATACGGAATGATACCAATAAAGGATCAAATGGTAAATGACGTTAAAGTTAAGAAGCTATGAACTGTAACAATAAACTATAACATGTTTTCCTTCAAAGTTTCAATTTCGTTATTCGTATACTTATTAGATATTACACTAAATCAGCTATTGTTATTTACATATAAATTGAACGGGGATTACTAATTGCTCTTGTGAAGTAAGAACGCCTCTTTTCAGTGTGTAATGACCTTCTCTTATAATTTACAATCATCAGTACCGTGCGTTCCATATATTTCCTCATTGAAAAAGGGAATCATTCCTCTTTATCAAAAAAATAACAATGGAAATTATTTGTTTTTATCTCCTAGTTATATTTTTTGGACTCGTTACAAACATATTAAATTTGTTGTTAGATAGTGACACGCCACTGATGCAAAGAAATGTAGAAGAGGCTACATAATATATACCATTCATTCTTATATTACTCACTGTACACTTTTGAAACCCAAATTGCACTACGATATTTTTGTTATTTGAAGTGAAGAAGTAAATAGACTAATTTAGTATCATCTATATTAAGCATTAAATTACATAACTCTGATTGTTGCCCGATATAGTGTATATGTCCGATTATTAAGGAGTCTTCTGACTTAACAATAGTTTAAAATGAAAAAAAAACACATTAATTACCTTTGTCATAAATTACGTAAAGTAATACATTATTTTGTTTTACTGAGGAATTACTCGTCAATAAGTTTATTACGCACAATATACTTAACTTTATTTCAATCGGTAATTATGTATGGAATTATAGGCTGAAGTAGCTTATTTAAAACCACTTTTAATCCACTTTATTTAAATAAATACTGGGTGTTCATTTCAAAGTGTGTCATGACGTCACTGTTGTTGAGTCAGCGATTTGAAGCGAGTTTCGGCTTATGTGTCAGAGAAGTTGCCTATTATTCAAGGCGTTCAATCTGAACTTGAGAACGTGTACGGTGTAACTTGAACGTCGTAGCAACAGATGGCGGTCTGTACGGTCTGTGTGCTACCATAACCTCTTTCCAACTGTGTTTTGCGCGGGAAAGTCGTATGAAGGGTAGTTGTTATCGGTTGCGTACCGCAACATTCCACAACACAAATCAAATGCTCCGTGTCCATGTTGACCGTCGAAGTTAATGTCAACAAATACGGAAGTAATCGTCTTAACCCTCTCCCCATATCCCGGCAGTAAGAAAAAAACTCACCTCCGTACGTGTTTCCAAACATTCACATTCCTGCCTCTACCGGTGTTACCGTACGTATCGGTACGTACAGATGCTTCAAACTAGGAAGCTGCCTGGAGAGGGGTAGTAGTAGAGCTAACGGAGGGGGCTCACCTAGGCTCCGATACCCAGGTACAGTCATATTATCTGAAAAGTTGATCTCTTGACAATGTATTCAAGATGTACCTCCCTATGCAGCCTTCTCAACTGTTATTAGAACTGAGCTGTGCCATTCTAGTCCACAGTGCACAGCAGTAGGCGGACAGTGGTAGGGGAGAAGTGCTCTATGCGCCTGCGCGAACGAGACAGCTTGCTAGTTTGAGGCATCTGTACTCTTCAGAATGAACGCCGTACTTGCTAGGCAACTTCTCTGGCACACGGGAATACGCCTCTGCGGAAGTGTAGGAAGATTGAATTCTCTAGGCTCATCGGCTAGTCACATGAAGGCATACAGCGAGCCATGACACACTTTGAACTGAACACGCAGTATATTAAAATATGTCTTCATAAACCTATTGGTTTTCCATCTAAAAAATTGTTTTTAGACTTTAATGTTCTCAAAATAGGATAACTTCATTATATTGTATTAATAAAATTCATACAAAAAAATTGAAATAATTCTGAATTGCATTCTCATAGTTACGAAACAAAAGTTATGAATTATTTAAGATTGTTTGAGCCAAAATGCAACACTGCTACAGTATCTGCAGTGCTTGGGAAAAGTGGCATAAGTCAGTTTCCACAAACTTTTTTAATAATTTATTGACAACTTACGGAACATCTGCTCGCTCGGGAAAAGAGACATAAGTATTTCTCCATAATAATAATAATTCATACAGAAGAAAATCAAATCGACATAAACCAGTGTGAAGGCAGTTTTTTTCCTTCTCCTGTAAAATTAACATTTTTGACTTGTGCCACTTTTCCCGAGCACTACGGATTTAATCATAGTAGTAATTTAGGCCCAAGAATATATAACAAATTTATATTTAAATATCCTAATCTTGCCAATTCTAATAGTTCTAGTATTAAATTTAAAAAGTTACGACTGAATTTTATAAATAATGAAAAATTGTAAATTTAAATTTATATATTTTTATTGTTTAGTAATAATAATAATAATAATAATAATAATAATAATAATAATAATAATAATGATGATTTATTTTAGCTGGCAGAGTTAAGGCCGTAAGGTCTTCTCTTCCACTCAACCAGCAAAAAGAGTATATACATATGCATGAACTTACAAAGAATTCAACAATTTGATTTAGATTAGAGTTACATGTATACAAGAGTTATTTACGAATTAAACAACAAAATACTATGAATTATTAATTAAACACTGAAATAAACTGTGTAGCAGAATTAAGCTAAAATACATAGAATGTTAATATATTTCAAATAATATTAGATAATAGAAAGAGATTATTATGAGACAATTTTGAAAGTACAGCACAATCAGGATGATGTCTAAAAGAAAGAAGTAACAATGTAGTCAGTGATAGTTTAAATCAATATGATTGGAGTGAAATGCTAATAAGGTTATCTTTTAAGCTGTTCTTAAAGGTGTTTATTGTCTTGCAGCCCCTAATACTTTGTGACAAGGAATTCCATTGACGCGAGGTGGATATTGTAAAAGATGATGAATAACAAGATGTTCTATGAAGAGGTATACTTAGCGTGCCACAGATAAGTGATCTGGTATTTACGTCGTGGTTAGAGTATAGATAGTAGAAACGAGACGAAAGGTAATTTGGTGTTGAGGTGTGCAGAATTCGAAAGAGTAAAGACAAAGAATGTAAAGTTCTGCGTTCTTTAAGTCGGAGCCACGAAAGACTTGCGAAGGACGGTGATATGTGGTCATATCGTCGGATGTTGTACACGTATATGACGCACATATTCTGAGCTCGCTGTAACTTGACTGACAGTTCAGAACTTAGATCACTTAACAAAACGTCACAATAATCGAAGTGCGGCATTACTAAGGTTTGTACTAGGTTAAGTTTTAGTTGCTGGGGCAAGAAGTTTTCCAAGCGACTCAAACAGTGAATGGAGGAACAGATTTTTTTTATCGTTTCTTTAACTTGAAAATTCCAACTTAGATTATTATCAAAAAAGAAGCCAAGATTTTTTTACGACAGATGAATATGGGATTAGCGTGTTGTTAAGGGCAACAACTGAAAGATTGCCGTTATTAAGGGAGTTAACTAAACTCTTATGCCCAATAATTATAGCATAAGACAAATTGTATTATATACTTCTTAATTTTAATTCAGGAATCCGCCCCTGAGCACGAGTTCTACTCTTTCAGGGGTGAATTAAAGTATTATCTCTATATATTATATGTTACAATTATTAGCAAAATAAATACATTTAAATTTACATTTCCCTTTGCATGATCACTAACTACCAGTGTTCGAACGTATGAATAGGCCTACGTTAAGATAACCAATGAAATTTAAAAATGAAAGTGTCATCTACGAAGCTAATATCAAGAATTCTTATACCTTACTAGTCCAGTACAGTATGACTCCAATTGTGTGAATGGTTGTAAGTGTACCGTGGCTTAGTAAACAATGATGATGCCAGTTCAGTTCAGTTCAGGCACCGAGCACATCACAGACCGTAAGAGATGTCTGTCAAGAGGACGTCTTTAAACATGCAACAAAAACGGCATAGTATATTGCGTCACTCTTTAAGATTGACGCATGCGCAGGCCAACAGAGTTTACTAAGTTGTTCCCCTATAGTATTCCTGAGGGAATTTCTTATAATATTCACAGAAAAGCTTCATACGGCATAGGAAACTATCCTTCAGATTGCCTTTGATCCCATTTTGTAGAATCCCTACACTATACATATGGCAGCGTGTCTCTTAAATCAGTTTTCCTACGGTATTCAACCGCGAACATAAGTCTTATGTTGTGGGACGTTTATGTAGGTTACACACTGCATACTAATTTCGCATTAGTCATTCTAAGTACGGGCAAGGACATAAGAAAATGAGCTGTCATACAAACAATAAATTATATGCCTTTAGTCACAGTGACAAAATAATGAATCTATGAAACCTGATGATGTGAGTATAAATCTGCACTTCATTTATAATCTGCGTCATCCGCATTAATGACCGACCGTGGTTTATATCCTGGTGAACATTTAGCGCATTTATGAAGTAGTGTGAGGGAAGTTTCTTCGAAGTACTGGGATTTCTTTCTTGTTCCATCAAAACTTGTATAGCCTATATTGAACTAGTTTGTAGATTAGATACGTGTAATACCAAATACTTCTCACCATTACAAGCGTTCCGAAACAAATGCTGTTACCGGCATTTTATATGATACATAAATTGCGTTCACAAAAATGTGTAAATCTGCTTCTATTTATTTATCCATGTAATATAAATTATATCACATTTTATATATTCACTGAATTTATAATCTTAAACATAAGTTTAATTTACATATAAACAATATCATATATTGTATATATTTAATAAAATTTCATAATTTAAACGTGAGATTTTATTAAATTCTTTAATTTTATCTCATTTAATTCCTGTACATAAAGTATAAAGGGTATTAAAAAAAGTATCCAATGTTTTACGAGGTGATAGTATGCATCAAAACAAAAAAAAAAAGTCTAATAAACATGGGTCCTACAACACATACTTTCTGAGATCCGAACACTTGTTCATAGGAGGTGCTCAATGTGACGTACATTTATGGCAATGCATTTTTTTTTTTTTGCCCTACAATGCAGCAGGCTACCAGATAATCATACCGTAGTTGACACCCTTGTCATGGAATACTGATACGTCGCAAGGAATACTGAAAAGAAAAGTTTGGTTTCGGATATGAGCTGGCTTCAGCAGAGATAGTGTTGTGAATTTTCGTAATCAGCATGTGTGGGGTGATGAAAATTTTCATGCACTTGAAGAAACAAGGCATCAGCACCGATTCTCAATCAACGTATGGGCAGGCGTTCTTGGCGATAGATTAAGGGCCATACGTGCTACCACAGAGATTAACTGGGGCTCGTTATCAGGACTTTCTTATTAACGTATTGTCTACCTTACTGGAGTATGTGCCATGTCAGCAAAGACTACAGATGTGATTCATCCACGATGATACACCAGCACATTTTTTTTCCACAGTGAGCGTGAACACCTGACGCTGAAATTTCAGGACCGCTGGATTGGTTGGGCAGGTCCCACACCTTGGCCTGCTCGTTCCTCAAATCTAAATCCCCTAGGCTTTTGGTTATCAAGAACAAGCAGGTCAATTTCAAAGAGTGCGTGATTCCTTACGCCGAAGGGAAATGCATTGCCATGGGCAGAGGAATGCATTGCCATGAATGGACGTCACATTGAGCACCTCCAACGAACAAGTGTCCAGATCTCAGAAAGTATGTGTTGTAGGACCCATGTTTATTAGACTTTTTTTCTTGTTTTGGTGCACACTAGTACCTCTTAAAATATTGGATACTTCTTCTTTTTTAATTCTGTATAATATTGTATATATTTACTGATTTAAAGATTTTAACATAAGCTTCATTTAGATATTGTGTAATACAAACGTTATTATATTGTATGTAATTTTATAAAATTTGATAATTTAAACATAAGTGTCTTAATGATAGAAACAACTACTGTTACGTGTGTGGTGAGCTCACTTTAAAAGCGGAGAGGTGAAATTTTACTCCTTTAGTTAGAAGAGCTTATGACTGTCAGTTTAGCAACAAAATAGACCAGAACAAGACATGGGCCCCGGAAATCTGTTGTGCCAAATGTGTAACACTATTAACTTGCTGGTTAAAAGAATCCCTTCATACGGCTTTTGCAGTCCCTATGATATGGCGCGAACCTAAGTATCATTCGACAGACTGTTACTTCTGCTTGACAAATATATCTGGAATAAGTTCGAAGTCCAAGCACACTGTTAAATATCCATCTTTAGATTCAGCAATTCGACCAGTGCTTCATGGGCCAGGACTTCCCATACCAACTCCACCAGATGACATAACATTGACTGAAGTAATTCAAAGTGTTTCTGTTGTTCAGAATGAATTACAGAATGATCCAGATTTAGTGGAAGATGATACTATAAATGAACCTCACTTTCTAACATAGGAGGATTCAAATGATTTGGTTCGGGATCTTGGTTTAAGTGAAAGCAAGGAGAATTACTCGCCTCAAGATTGAAAGGCTGGAAGCTGGTGCAAGGTAACACCAAAGTAAGTTTCTTCCGCCATCGCCAAAAGGAATTTGAGCATTTGTTTTCTAAAGAGGAGGACCTAGTTTTCTGCAATGATGTTGAGAATTTGTTCGAATCACTGTGTGTTGAGTATAAATCTGAGTATTGGCGTTTGTTCATAGACTCCTCAAAAAAGTTTGAAACGAGCGTTACTACATAATGGATACAAATATCCATTCATTCCTTTAGCTCATGCATTTGGTATGAAGGAAAATTATGAGAATATGAAGCTCTTACTATCCACTATCAAGTATGACAATTTTTCTTGGCAGATATGTGGCGATTTGAAAGTAATAGCTGTCTTACTTGTGTTACAGTTGGCTATACTAAATGTTATTGCTTCTTGTGCAAGTGGAATAGCAGAGACAAAAGTAATCATTATATAAAAAAGAACTGGCCAAATATGGAGTCACTTAATCCAGGACAAGAAAATGTTCATCACCAACCACTTGTAAGTTCTGAAAAAATCTTATTGCCTTCACTGCATATCAAACTAGGCTTAATTAAGAATTTTGTGAAAGCAATGGATCGTGATGGCAGTGGATTTATCTTTCTGAAAAATAAGTTCCCAAGAATCAGTGAAGCTAAACTAAAAGAAGGAATATTTGTTGGCCATCAAATAAGGGAACTGATGAAAGATGCGCAATTTGAAAACCAGTTAAATATGCAAGAAGCAGCTGCATGGTTGTCTTTCAAGAAAGTAGTCACAAACTTTCTAGGAATCTACAGGTCTGAGAACTACAGAGAACTTGTCAGTGAGATGATTGAGAACTACAAGACCATGGGATGTAATATGTCTTTAAAAATACACTTTCTGCACGACCATCTAGATTTATTCCCTGAAAACCTAGGGGCCGTGAGCGACGAACCCGGGGAGCATTTCCACCAGGATATCGCGGAAATGGAAAGGAGCTCCCAGGGAAAATAAAATGGTGTCCAAATATGTTGGCAGACTACTGTTGAACACTGAAGAGAGATGTTCCTCAAGCGAAGTACAGCCGAAAATCTACTTCACATACATTTTAGGTCAGTAAATGTAATTTCAGCTAAGATATAATACTATAATGTATAGACACGAAAAATGTTTTTCATGTGATTACTCTAAAACCTTGGGTGATGGAAAAGTTATCTAAAAAGAATTGAAATCAGCATAAAAAACTGACTTAGAATCACCCATTGTTTCCCTTTTAACAGACAAAAGTTTAAATTTTGTTGACCAGTGATTATCCATTTAGAAAACACCTCCCAACATAAAGATGAGGTGTGGTAAATAAGCAAGACATCGTTATTGTTAATACTATATTATTATTATTATTATTATTATTATTATTATTATTATTATTATTATTATTATTATTATTATAGTATGTATACGTTCCTGACATTTTCAGCGAAATGACATTACAGATGTGAGGCGTACTTGTTTGCTATACCTACACTAGTTCATTGCGAAAGCTGGGGCAGTATCATTTTATGGCGTATGGTCTGGTTTTACTTACCCACCCGACATTCGTGTTAAAGATTTCTTTCAAGACTTGAGGGCTATATTACCAACCATTTTAATGACGTCAAGATAATAGCTTATCGTCTGGTACTTGTAACAATACATAATAGTGTAAATGTAGATAAACGTAATTAATGTTTACGAAACTAAACAAACAGTCTTTCAAAACACTACACCTCAAGAGCTCTTCAACTGGGAACGAAAGTGGAGACAAAGGAATGTTTATTTGTAATCCTCAGTCAAGATTTTCCAATAATCGGTAGTACTGAACTGACAAATAGCCTATACAGTATTTACTTTTGAATGACGACATTTTTAATTACCATGTAAGATGCTTACATGGCATATACTCTTATTTTGTTTACTTTGAAGCAATATTAATGCATGACCTCTGAAACCAGACGGCTCAGAATATGACACGGCACAAAGAAGTCCCGAACATAGTTATCGTAGGCCTACTATTAACTTATATTATCGTAAATAAATAACCTATGTAGCGTTGTACAGTTTCCATGACACAACATAATTCTTCCACGCAAATTCAAGTAACTATAATATAATAACTCGCGGGAAAAATATTGAATTTGTTTTCCCAATGTCACCAGATTGTCATTCAATACTTCTGGTCTCTCATGTCAATGGCTTATTTGTAACCCATTTCTGAAGTTGGGCCGCCTGGAAAGCGCCTCGATGATATTATAATAGGTTGACCATGGACGAACACAGGAACAATTCCCTTTAAGAATAAAATTCGTGTGTTTTAACCGAGAATGGAACCCGGGACCTTATAAAGTACAGCCAGAAACTCTGGTCACTAGACCACTTATTATAACAGTCTCTATTTCAAGTCAATCCATAATTTAAAATTAGTATAGACGAGAAGGCGAGACCTGGTATGTGAGCTGTGCGTGAGAGAAAAGAATGAGCTATCAGAAAGAGAGTTTGTTTCATGATTATACATTTATTTAAAGTTTCTCAATCATGTTGCAAATTAATATTTGCTAATACATCTTACTAAAGAAAATATATGAACGTTTTCGCCTATACGTCTTCATCATCTACTGGGTGTTCACTTCAAAGTGTGTCATGACGTCACTGTTGTGAGTCAGCGATTTTGAAGCGAGTTTCAGCTTTTATGTCAGAGAAGTTGCCTATTATTCAAGGCGTTCAATCTGAACTTGAGAACATGTATGATATAACTTGAACGTCATAGCAACGGATGGCGGTCTGTATGGTCTGTGTGCTACCATAACCTCTTTCGAACTGTATTTTGCGCGGGCAAGTCGTAACGGCAACATTCCACAACACGAGTTGTGTTTGCATTTGATTTAAATGCTCCGTGTCCATGTTGACCGTCGAAGTTAATGTCAACAAATACGGAAGTAATCGTCTTAACCCTCTCCCCATATCCCGACAGTAAGAAAAAAAACTCACCTCAGTACGTGTTTCCAAACAGTTCACATTCCTGACACCACTAGAGTTACCGTACGTATCGGTAAGTACTCTTCAGAATGAACGCCGTACTTGCTAGGCAACTTCTCTGGCACATGGGTAATACGCCTCTGTGGAAGTGTAGGAAGATTGAATTCTCTAGGCTCAACGGCTAGCCACATGACGGCATACAGCGAGCCATGACACACTTTGAACTGAACACGCAGTAGTTCTCAAATGTTATAACGATATCTAAAACGTAAGTCCAATATAATATTCACTGTGATAAACATAACACTAAATTAAAATAACTAAAAGCATGAGTTATATGTAATAAGAGTCTAATATCGTTGTAAGAAATGTGTTCAATTTGACTGATTTATATATGGTTTTAATGACTTGCCGAAAATGTAATATCTAAAAAAAAAATAAAATATAAATATAAAATACATAGAACTCATGTTACATATTTTGTGTTTGTTGAATATCACTGTTAATATATAAAATCAATTTAAAAAAATGTAAAATGTTTGTACTTATGTGTATGTGATACAGCTTTGACGTGAATTTTATGAAATATTTTCTTTAGTAAGATGTATTAGCAAATATTAGTTTGCAACAAATGATAAATCATAGGATTGAGAAACTTTAAATAAATTCATTATCTTGAACTGATTTATCTGAAAAATCAAAATGAATTATAAGATTGTTTCATGATGTTTAACATTATAAGAATCTACCGACACAGAAGTCCATCTCGGACTAAAATCTGTCTTCCTCCTCCACACCCATTGGTGATATAGCCATGGCACATGATGAGGTCAAAGGACAGGTCTTGCCTCCTCTACTGTAGGAAATAAATATCCCATAGAAATATCCGCAGATAAAGAATAATAGCTCTCTGTGGCAAAGCCCTGTTCGAAGCAAAATTTTCAAGTAACAAAATTTTAGAAAGAGAAAATTAATTAAAATATTATGTTTACAAACTATAATTCTTGGCAGAACTAGTCATGTCAGATAACAATTTAAATATTAGTAAATGCACAGACATCACAAATAGGGTAATGAATAGTGCTGTCGATCGATCGAAATATTTAATCGCTTAACTATTTGAATTTAATCGATTAATCGATAGATTAATAGAGTTTTGATCGAGTTGAAAGATGTTTAAATATACTGTAATACACAATTATTGTTAAATTTAACTTATGTCCGGTGAAAAGCATAAGTATTAAATGTTGTATATCTGTATATTTTGTATCGTTATATTACTATTTGAATTTAATCGATTAATCGATAGATTAATAGAGTTTTGATCGAGTTGAAAGATGTTTAAATATACTGTAATACACAATTATTGTTAAATTTAACTTATGTTCGATGAAAAGCATAAGTATTAAATGTTGTACAGGGAGGACATCATTTTATTTTTACTTCAATTTTTATTGTACCTGAGTTTTGGAATGCACTTCACTCCCACCCCTTCTACTAGTAAGCTTCCAACCGTTCACGACACAGAGCCGAGGGCGCGTAAGCAGTACTGAGTTACTGAGTATAGTACGTTTCAGAAATATGTTCGCGTTTTCCAGTGACGAAAGAGCTTTCAATATTGAATCATATTTTCGTACGGGTACTGTCGTCCGTTTCCCTATGTCGCATCCCGGTTTCCCCCACCTGCTTCTGTTCGCCCCTTTGTAAAGTCTAGTAGCTGGGCTATCTTAGCTCTTTTCTGAAAACATTAATTTCTGTTAGGAATTGGACGTCTACGTAATATTATTCAAGTGTTTAAAATAACTTAAATAAAAGGGCCTCCTTAAGTAATTAACTGTCACGTGATTTCCCCCCCCCTTTCTACAACCCTGCGACAAAACCACTTGAACGGACAGTAGATAGCATTTCTGAGTGATTTTATCTTTTCGGATCGGGCAGAAGTGAAGATTGAATTTACAGTACGTAAGGTACTCTTTTATAGAGTAGGTACAGAATTATTTCAACATGAGTTACTCGTACGAAGGAACGTAAGGTACTCTTTTATAGAGTAGGTACAGAATTATTTCAACATGAGTTACTCGTACGAAGGACGAAACTGGTAATTGGAATTAGGTACAATAGTCTATAGTGCGATAATATGGACAAAAGAACTGAAGCCTGTATCGAAATGAACGGCCACCATTTTCTAAAATGTGTTTAAATATCCATATTATAATTATTTTTCAATTTAACTTCATTCTCTATATAGTACGCTAATGTGCTGTAACAGTACAATATACACTGCATAATTAATACTTCCGAATGGATAGCTCAATTCGTGTGTAAAACACTAAGTGTTAATAAAGTACTGTATTTTGATTAAACAAAAACCTAATGAAAATTATCAAAATCAAAATTGCGATATTTGCTAGTTTACATAAATGGATGAACTACTTTTCTTCCCTCCTATACCTAGTAAAGTGATTTGTATTTTACGCCAGTATCATCGAACTCCGTCGTGGAAAGGGTAGCAAACGGTGTTTCCTGTTTCAATCGTTAATAGAAAGGTATAGCCAGGTTAATATTAAAAATGTTAGTAAAAATAAAATGATGTCCCTGTATATCTGTATATTTTGTATCGTTATATTACAAAACAACTATTTTAATTACTTAGTAACATATTTATTATGAGCCTTATAATTTATTGTGTCAATTTCTCCGGGAATTTTTTAGACAAACATAAATAACAAAAAGTATGGACTTAACCAGTTAATACTGCTTCATCCATGATTTTAAACATGTGAGTGCATTCACATGCTCCGAATTAAGTGCCGCTCTACGTTTAGTAACAATGTTTCCTGCATCACTAAACACGAAAAAACTTCTTTCCTGTCAAGCACTTCTCCACGATCGTTGAATTTAAATCCAAACGTTTCACCGAGTTTACCTCTCAAATTCTCATATCACATAATGGAGTTTACACTTTTCACAAACCACAGAAAATTGATTCTTTTTTCTTTATCAAACTAAACACACAACCTTCATATACAAACTCAGTACAGAAACTGCAACTGCAAAACTACAGCGGTCGAAGCATAAGACTGGCCCCTATTGTAATCGAATTACCAGATTTTAGAAAAAGAAGAAGAGTTACGCTCTCACTTGCACACAGTGTAGACATGACTATTTTATAAAGGATGAGGGGGACGAATCCCAGAAAAGTATGTACTTCATGTGCTAGGAAGATGACCTGACAACAAGGTGGAAGTTTTCTTGAAAAATCATAAATCTTAATAAGGGTTTCGCATTGTGTTTCAACTTTCAATAGAGGTACACTAGGTCACTATTCTCATATCTCCATCTCTTTCTGAAGTATTTGTGCAAAGATTTTCCCTAGGCTACCTGGTTTACAGTTAGAAAATAACAGTACTATTTTGCTTTTATGTAAGCAATTTCGGAGAGAGAATTTTTTTTTATTTTATTGGGTTATTTTACGACGCTGTATCAACATCTAGGTTATTTACCGTCTGAATGAAATGAAGGTGATAATGCCGGTGAAATGAGTCCGGGGTCCAGCACTGAAAGTTACCCAGCATTTGCTCGTATTGGGCTGAGGGAAAACCCCGGAAAAAACCTCAATCAGGTAACTTGCCCCGACCGGGATTCGAACCTGGGCCACCTGGTTTCGCGGCCAGACGCGCTGACCGTTACTCCACAGGTGTGGGTCGGAGAGAGAAATATTGTCGGAATTTTTAGTATGAGTTTGTATTAACAAAATAATAATCAATATCAACTACAACCGATTAATTTTAATCGACTCGATTATACGATTAAATATTTTTGATCGATTAATCTTACAACAGAAATTGATCGATTAGATTAATCGATTAAATCCCACAACACTAGTAATGAAACCTTATTTCGCAAACTGGTTTATATTTGACAATTTACGAATGCACACAGTTGTACCTAGTGAGGAGAAGGACGTAGTTCTACGTCAAAAAAACAAGTCACAATTCTCGTAGGTTGGTGTCGGTCATAGAAGCTTTCTTCTTCAGGTGCCTAAGCAATCAAAATTAATTTCACTCCTACGCAAGAAGGATGGTTTCATTGTCCTGTAAGTAATATTTTGCTAAACAATTCAACAAGTAAAACGAGGAGAAAGTAATAACTCGGTAGCAAGATTGATGAAACCTCGCGTCAGACCAGCAGCACGTTACAGCGGGTTTTATGAGACTATCATTTTTCTCTCTTCTTATGACAAGTTCTGTCGTGTTCTCTGGTATATGCGCCATAAAACCTCTCTGTATCATTATTCCTGCCAATGTTAACAACGTCCTTCGTGCATACGCCAAGCAACACATGTGTTAGTGTTACGTGTAGAAGAGACTTCGTGTTCGTATTTGACGTTGGTCTTTACTCATCATACCTCACTGTTAACTTGCGATCTTGTGTCAAATTTATATGTTACGTTGCTTGAGGAGAGAAAATGATTAAGTCAGATGAACTATTCTTTGCTTCATCATCATTCATGCTTATGGAAGACCCAGAAGAAGACAGGACTATGACTTGGCCGGAAGAGGCCAAGGGTCTACAACTTGATGATGATTATGGTAAATTATATATTAATTTGAGCCCTCTCAGTCACGAACATGGTTTTACTGTACCGCGAAGATACCCTCTTGCCCCTAACCTTTTGAAAGAAGCCATGCTAAGCATATTTGTGGTCGAGGACTGCTCTCCTTATATCATTTTCACTGTAGATTTGTGTCAGCACTTTTTTTAAATATGGCGGGCATGTGGATTTCTGTAAATTTAAATTTATATATTCTTACTGCGTAGAAGGCATAAGACAAATAATTGTATTACATTATACTTCTTAATTTAAATTCAGGAATCCGCCCCTGAGCATGAGTTCTACTCTTTCAAGGGCAAGCTAAAGTTTTGTGTGTTTATATTATATTTTATGTTACAATTATTAGGAAAATAAATAAATAAGATAATTATAATTACTTAAATCCGATTCAGTTGTATGTTCAACTATGTAAGCAAGTTTTAATCCTGGTTGAGTGTAAGAGAAGATCCTACAGCCTTAACTCTGCCAGGTTAAATAAAGTCATTATTATTACTATTATTATTATTATTATTATTATTATTATTATTATTAATTGTGTAATGTTGTTTCATACCACGAGTATAATGCTTTTCACGCGACATAGTTCATAGTCTCATTCTCTCCGTGGCTAAATATTTTGTCTGGCCGCATGTAATATTCAAATTACCACCACTAACAGCGACCGAGTCCTGAGTCCTCTCAGTCAGGAACATGGTTTTACTGTATCGTGAAGATACCCTCTTACCCCTAACCTTTTGAAAGAAGCCATGCTAAGCATATTTGTGGTCGAGGACTGCTCTCGTTATAGCATTTTCACTATAGATTTGTGTCAGCACTTTTTTAAATATGGCGGACATGTGGATTTCTGTAAATTTAAATTTATATATTCTTACTGCGTAGTAGGCATAAGACAAATAATTGTATTATATTATACTTCAGGAATCCGCCCCTGAGCATGAGTTCTACTCTTTCAGGGGCAAGCTATAGTTTTGTGTGTTTATATTATATTTTATGTTACAATTATTAGCAAAATAAATAAATAAATAAGATAATTGTAATTACTTAAATCCGATTCAGTTGTATGTTCATGTAAGCAAGTTTTAATCCTGGATGAGTGTAAGAGAAACTCTACGGCCTTAACTCTGCCAGGTTAAATATTATTATTATTATTATTATTATTATTATTATTATTATTATTATTATTATTATTATTATTATTATATGATTATGTCTCGTGACCAGACTATTGTACGAAATGGAAATATAAAAATTGGAGATTTATCCTTCGAAGGGGTGGAAAAATTCAAATATCTTGGAGCAACAGTAACAAATATAAATGACACTCGGGAGGAAATTAAACGCAGAATAAATATGAGAAATGCGTGTTATTATTCGGTTGAGAAGCTTTTATCACCTAGTCTGCTGTCAAAAAATCTGAAAGTTAGAATTTATAAAACAGTTATATTACCGGTTGTTCTGTATGGTTGTGAAACTTGGACTCTCACTCTGAGAGAGGAACATAGGTTAAGAGTGTTTGAGAATAAGGTGCTTAGGAAAATATTTGGGGCTAAGCGGGATGAAGTTACAGGAGACTGGAGAAAGTTACACAACGCAGAACTGCACGCATTGTATTCTTCACCTGACATAATTAGGAACATTAAAACCAGACGTTTGAGATGGGCAGGGCATGTAGCACGTATGGGCGAATCCAGAAATGCATATAGAGTATTAGTTGGGAGACCGGAGGGGAAAAGACCTTTGGGGAGGCCGAGACGTAGATTGGAGGATAATATTAAAATGGATTTGAGGGAGGTGGGATATGATGATAGAGACTGGATTAATCTTGCACAGGATAGGGACCGATGGCGGGCTTATGTGAGGGCGGCAATGAACCTTCGGGTTCCTTAAAAGCCATTTGTAAGTAAGTATTATTATTATTATTATTATTATTATTATTATTATTATTACTATTATTATTATTATTATTATTATTATTATTATTATTATTATTATTATTATTATTATTAATTGTGTGATGTTTCATACTAAGAGTATAATGCTTTTCACGCGACATAGTTCATACGACTCATTCTCTCCGTGGCTAAATATTTTGTCTGGCCGCATGTAATATTTAAATTACCGCCACTAACAGCGACTGAGTCTTAACAATAGAAATAGGCAATTATGCTTAAGCGCGAGCGACTCGTGTTGTTCTGGGCGGCTAGAAAGCCGTGCTCTCCATAAACTGTCTCATGAAAAGAGGTAGCCTACGTATAGCACGAAGCTATTGACTTCCGTCTGTTCAGTTTATGCGGTGCGGCGACCCTTCTCTGTAGTGAAATTACGATATCAGGTGACGCAATTGACTTATGCACGCTAGACCTGTCAGGCTTTGTGTATCACTGTGAACAAGTAGGTTATAGCCACTATTCCGCAAATTGCTTTTGACAAGTTACCAGTTTTCAGCTGTTGGTCCAATCTATTCAGATATAGACGTTTAAAACGCCTGGTCTTTCAAACAACATTACTGGCAAAATGTGTGACCTGTGTCTCGGATTCCATCTGTTGCCAACTTGTCTTTTCAATGAAAATCACTACAAAAATTATGTAGAGACAAGCAAATGGCGATGCTATTATGTACATTGTTTTATTTATGAACGCCCCGTCTTAATTTAATGAGATAGTATTTCTTATAGGAGTTACGCAACATTTTTTTTTCAGTTTTTAATAATAACAATAATAATAATAATAATAATAATAATAATAATAATAATAATAATAATAATTCTTTATCTACATATATTGGCAGAGTTAAGGCCATAGGGCCTTCTCTTACACTCTACCAGGTGCCAAAGTATACAAGCAGTTAAAATTTAACAAAAAGTTAAAGAACAGAATACTAACATATTACAAAAAAAAATACTTATCCATATAAAGTAGACACCATTTTAAAATAACTCTGCACACTTAAGTTCATGTGAGATGTTACGTAATTCAGTTACATACCAACACCAACAACACTAGAGATGAACAACGATCGAGAAAGCAAGACTAACAGCGCCCGGAAAGCCGAAAGCCCGCAAGACAATTTTCTATACGTCGAGTCGTTGACGTAAAGACTGCTTGTGAATGTTTCGAGACGTCGAGATTATCACTCCTGAAGTCTCGAACGTCAAGCAGCCTTCAATCGCCACAGTTGTTTATACCTGACTGAACTTTTATCTACTTTAGCAACTATTATATATGTATAAACAACCAAGTATCCTATTTGAAACATCATCTCTACTTTTCAGTGTGTAATAATCCGTTCCCAAATCTTTATTTAATTACTAGGCTCTTATTAAAAGGCTAGGAATTTTCTTTCCATATGTTTGAGATCAAGTGTGCAATCTTAAGTAAAAATATATTAATGTTATGTTTTATGTTTCTTAGAAATGCAAATTTATTTGAGAATTGTTTTTTTTCTATTTATAGAACCATAGGTAATATCATATAATAGAACTAGAACATTTTGATAACTAAGATACTGTTTTATTTTGTCTTTTTGTCTCATTTAAACATTTATAATATTATTCGTTTCAATGACATGTTATTCAAAGTTACGAAATCTTTCCACGCCAACCAAATGCTATTTCAAGAATGATGAACGAGACTCGAAGAGCACGAGAATGACGAGACGAGACTCGAAAGACAAATGCAACGAACACAGCGAGCGAGAGCGGCAGTTAGTTTTGTTCATCTCTAAACAACACCATTGCTATAATAACCTCACACCAGCAGCGTCTACCATTACAACCTCCGCATTATCACACCAACCTATTCTGCAATGAGTACTTTTTTTCCAGTTGGTTGCCGTTTTTGATTGAAGAGGAAAACTTGGGAGCTTGTAAGGGAACACATACAGGCTTCAAATCCGATCACCACTAATCAGATTTAGATTGTCACTGTGCTATTGAATGTTTCAGAATTATGTAAAAACGTATAAGATTTCACGCTTTCTTTGTCATGGAATTGCGGTCAAGGTTTTGATTCCCTTTTAACTGCGTACGCAAATTTAGTTCCTTCAACATGTCGGAGCTACAAAAACGTTTCATCCTCAGGGTAATGAAATTTTCAGACCTTAAGGGGAAGGACTTACAGGAAATCTTTTTTTTCTCGTATTATTTTAAGTAGAGCCTCTATTTCCCCAATATAGTTTCATATCAATGTATGAAAACTTCTAAATACAACATTTTCACTTTTGCGGCAGTCACAGACAAAAAAAAATAAAACAAAACTGCAGTATTATAAAGAAAATGATATATCTCCTCTCAAAAGTTTCATAGAATCACAAATCTTGTCTTAAATGAAAGTTAAAATACTCCTAATAAATTTTGTTTGCTGATTTTTAGAAATTTTAGTTTTTATATTTTTATTTTTATTTTGCATTTTTATGAACAGAAAGAAAAATTGCACGTCTATTTTTAAATTATTCTTTAATTTGCAATTTTACAATTTCCTCTTACAGAATTATTCATATGTAATATGAGAATATGCCCTGAAAATATCATTCAATTGTCTCTATTATTATCCGAGATATTACATATTAAATGTTGAAAAATGTAAAATAAACAAACTCCGGATATTCAACGGAGAAGTTTGATCATACATATTTAAAAATGGAGTAAAAGGAATTATTTTCTTCCTAACGACTTTGAAATTTCGCTCAAAAGAAGTCAATACTACGAAGTATTTCTAAGCTAAAAATAAAGGAAAAAAATGTTGATTTTGACACATATTTGGTCAATCCTGTAGGTCCTTCCCCTTAACGACATTGTCGTAACAATGGAACCTTCAAACAATTCCGAAACATTGTAGAAATTGAAGTGTAAATACACGAATTATAAACTAAACATTTCCAATAAACAGTATTAAGTTAATTCACACTTACGGTGACGTTGTGATAGTTTGATCGATACTGTGAAAAGAAAACTTTCTACCTGCACACAAAGGCTAAAAAATCTGTGTTACTTGTACCTTCAACAGAACGGAAGAAAAGCAATTGAGGGGTTGGTTGCAAGAAAGGCACTTCTCTCAAATGCAAGTTTTGAGAAAATTGATGTTGAAAATTCAAACTATAATAATATTACCTATGCACGTCTTTACATTTTGGGTACTCCTGAACTCTATGATCACAGTATTGAACTACAACTTGGTGATCATATGCATAACAGATCAGAGAACACAATAAAGCTTTTTACTCAAAAAGGGCACATCCTCTAAAATGCCCTTCTTGCACCCAGCCCCTCAATTTAGTATCATGCTCTTGAAATAGCCAGAGAAAACCACGGTGCCTTTTTCAAGGCAGGTTTTCAATCTGAATATGACAGAAAGTCTTAGGCCTCCGCCCAGGATAGAACATACATCCTCAAGGTTCATAGCTAGTTGATCTTCATAATTAAAATTGGCTTCAGAATTTTCGTGTGCTCGTAAGAATAATGGGGAAGAAAATTGTTTCTAATTTTAGGTAGGTTGAATAATCTATACCTATTGATGGCAAAGCAAATATTGTACTCAACTGTGTTTTCAAATACTATACCGCAACAGGTATTTGAATTCCGTTTATGTCTTTACTTTCATTGTGAAATATTACACTTTGACGTTATTTTAATGCGTCTTCTGTTTTCCTGATTCTTAACGACAGAGATTTTTTCTAATAATTGCATTGTGTAACAAACCACAACAGTCTTTTCTTTTTTCTGAAAGGATGAAGGAGCGACTTTTCGTGACATGCTTAAATTCGTGTTTGGGAATAATGAGGTTATTCTGCAACAAAGGCAGCAGAACTTAAAGTCTCTTTCCACTTGACCACACTCTCTGTTCGGAGCGATTTAGCAAGTACGACGCACATAATTACAAAGCTTATTATAACAATAGCAACCACTTTCTTTGACTTGCAAATGCGCTGTTTGCAAACTTTGAGAATATTCAGGCCGTTCCCATAGCTGCTGTTATTGTGTTTTGTTTAATTAGAGACTCGTGTTTCAGTCCAATCAACACGTCGCAGATGCTCTCTGTGAGAGTTGCTCAACTTGTGAATCGCGAACAGTCAAGCACAACCAAAGTTCTAATCATTATTATAAAAGTATTTTCGTATTCTACTTTAATCAACTTACGTCAAGAGGGATTTAGTCTGATGGCCACGACCATCAAAGTCGGTTAAAAATGTAGTAACCATGGGTTACCAAACCACGATTAAAATGTAATTTCTGTACACCATTCATAACCACCTGTTACTTAATCATGGTTAGTTGACACCTCATTTAACTAAGGTAAAGTCTGTGATGGTACACTGTTTCTACAAAATGACGAAAGGAAAGCATCCATACCTCTGCAAAGATAATAGTCAACGTCTAAAAACGACTGCGCTTACTCCGTTCTACACGAAATGAACGTATCCTTTATTTTCGCGTTGCATTTGTTTGCCTTTGGGCGCTGTTATGTTTACGGGTTGCATTTCTTTGTTCTTCACTGCTGTTAGGTTAGAATCGTACAAAATGGAAAATTAAAAACGAAAATGATTATATACCAATGTGAGTCTGCAGTATTGAAGATTTCATTACTAGATTTAAATAATATGGAGAATCCTTAATATGTTATATTAAAAAAAAAAGATGGAATCCATAAAGGAAACGGATGAAGAAGATTAGTAGGAATGTGTGTACAATTCAGGGTCCCAATTATTTTACCAGGGAAGTATGCAATATCCTAAGATCCATAACCTCTCTTCGTTCAGCCTGTGACGTAAGAAAAGAGATACCCGAATCATCCCCATTAAAATACTGAATATCGAATATCAGTTGCATTGAATCGTAATGTAAACAGCCGATTCATGGAAGAAATAGAACTGTTTGTGAGTTATTCTAAGTGATTCATGCAGAGGTGACTATGTAATAAAACAGTTATGTTCTCAAATATGACCATATTGGAAGTTTCCTGCTTAGTACAGCCGACATATGACAGATATACCAAAGACTGGCGGCACATGGCAGATATACGGAGGATTGGAGTTACATAAAAGAAAGAATTGAACAGGAGGGTTCTGGAGATTATGTTAAGATCGCGAAAATGGTAAAATTACCAGACTAGATCTATAATTTCAGGCATTCAGGCGTGTACAAAGTCAAAATCCTGAAAACAATCAAGATTTACACTTATCCAAAATCTGATTCAATCTAATAAAATTTAATCTAATCTGATCCAATCTAATTCAACCAAATCTAATAGCAAATACATCACGTCACGTCACGTCACGTCACGTCACGTCACGTCACGTCACGTCACGTCACATCACATCACATATATATAACTGCCGTCTGAAGTCAAGGGCTGCCGAACTTTGATTTCTTTTAAATATATAAATTAGAAGAATATCTTATGATGAGTTGCTTAACGCGTTGTAAACATTTAATGCAATGTATTCCATTGTGTTTACGAGTATTTTTACTTTTTGTTTCTTATTTTTATTGTATACATTATATTCAATTGCCTTTATTATTTTATAATGTAAATCGTATTTGATTCTAATTTAATATTTTTGTTTTCCACAGTGTTCACTTTTGTACACACTTTATTCAAGTGTCTATTTATGATTTTATTACGTAAAACGTTGTTACTTATCACTTGATACCAATATATATTCCACTGTGTTTTATTATTATTACTATTATTATTATTATTATTATTATTACTACTACTACTACTAATTCAGGGGCGATTTCTCAGGGCATGCTATGCTTGCTGCGCAAGTCCAATATTTTCGTAGAATGTGTATTTCTCAAAATGGCGTTACGTACATTAAAATTTATTTTGATTTTTTAAATACTGTACAGGCGTAACCATCCGCAGGTTGCACAACGCAAGTATCGCAACGCTTGCTCGTTCCTTGGAGCTACAGGGAAGACGTAGAAATAGCGAGAATATGATGCGCGCGCAAGTGCCTTCCTCCTTAGTCCGTCCTAGGCGCACATGGTTCTGTTATGTGTTGTTTGAAGCTCTGGTCCGAGAGCTACACCAACGACTATTTAACGTTACACAAAGCAGTATTGACAGCGGGAATGTGCTGTGATTTGCGAGTGCAATGTAATTGTATCAGCGGAATGCATGTGTTAGCTGCTGCATGTACTGTATTATTAATTCTTGCAATGAGTTCGGAATTGTGTGTCACTGAAACCTTATTATTAAATCCATTTTCTCGAAGGACTATTCAAGAGAAGACAGACATTGTAGAGAATATGTTTGCTCGTTCAGTGCAGCTCAATACAACAATATGCATTGGTTGGCAGCGTCGAAAAAACTAAATAAACTGTTTTGTTGGCCATGTTTGTTATATTATATCGAACTTCTACATCTGATAAGCGAATATGATCCATGACTCATAATGATTTCGTAATTATAAAATAAATTATTTATGTGGGTCTGATTATTTTTATTAATTATGAGTTATTATATCCTCCCATCTTCCCCTATGAATAAAAGAGCAAGCCTAACTTTCGTGACTAGCATTCGCCCCTGATTATTATTATTTATTCTTACATTTTATTCAATTGTCGTTTTCTGGTTTTATTATATGATTCATATTTACTTGTAACTTAATACAGATATGTATTCCACTTTGTTTATTTTTATTTTTTGTGCGCGTTATTATTTAACTGCCTCTTTTGATTTCATTATGTAAATCGTATCCGTCTAGTAATTATTTGAATCGGATATGTTGCATGTACAATTATGTAAGCAAGTTTTACTTCTGGTTCAGTTAAGAGAAGGTCTTACGGCCTTAACTCTTCCAAGTTAAATAATACCATTATCTTTATTATTATTATTATTATTATTATTATTATTATTATTATTATTATTATTATTATTATTATTATTATTATTATTATTATACCATATCATATTATCATATCATAATACTATATATCATAAAAATTCCGTTTTTCACTTGTATAATAGCCACTTAGTACATCTTGGTTGCTCAATTTGTTTAGAAATTATCTTAATTTCAGCTAAGTTAGTTATTTTATAATACCATTAATAAGTTTAAAAAAATAACCCTTTATATTCAATCCAAATTTATTTAATCTAATCTCGTCTTATGCAATCCAAACTAATCTAATTTAATTCAATCCAATACAATTTACGCAGAGGTATTCTGTAGAAGCTGTCTGCAATTCTACATTAACAGAACCTGTCTACGCCTCCTGGACTAACGACAGTCACTGGGATATAGCGGTTTTAGAGTCAATGCTTCAAATTGTGATTAAAAAATTCTGTGTGGGGAAATAAAACATAGTGTAGCGAGGGTGGAAAGGGGTTTATGGTGCGGTGTGTCTCGGAGCAATCACGTGGGATATGGACGTCGACACGCTGCGCTGAGGGAGGGAGGGAGGGGTTTGCTGAGTCACCGACGGACCGGGCATCGCATTCCGACCGCATTCTCGTCTCTTGTGTTGCAGCAGGGGTGAGGTGCGCTCATTAGCACTGCAACGCTCTGATTCATCCCCTTCTTACTCTGCACCATAGGCAAGTGCTTCTCGAAGTGGGAACCTTATCTACTTGGCTAGTTATTTCTTCTTCTTCTTTATTATTATTATTATTATTATTATTATTATTATTATTATTATTATTATTATACCACTAAACTGTATAATTTAGAAATCTTCTCACCATTCGTGAGCTGCCACAAGGGACAAAGAGTACTTAACCATTTAAAAAACGTTTACAAGTTCATTGAAAAAAAAAAAATGTTATGTTTTATTTAACGACACTCGCAACTGCAGAGGTTATATCAGCGTCGCCGGATGTGCCGGAATTTTGTCCAGCAGGAGTTCTTTTACATGCCAGTAAATCTACTGACATGAGCCTGTCGCATTTAAGCACACTTAAATGCCATCGACCTGGCCCGGGATCGAACCCGCAACCTTGGGCATAGAAGGTCAGCGCTATACCAACTCGCCAACCAGGTCGACTAAGTTCATTGAATCATTGATTTTGTTTTGTATGTATTTATTTACACTGCAAGTGGGCAAGCACCCGGTGGCAGTGGTATACACAATATAAACAATACACAATAAAATTACAATACACAATACAATTATACAATACACAATACAATTATATGACACAATACAATTATATGACACAATACAATTATATGACACAATACAATTTTGACAATGAAACTCCTACAAGTACATAGCTGCAAATACATTTTTAGATTAGCGGAAATATACCTAGTTTTAGAGAGGTAAGTATTATAAAAAAAAGGAAAGAATGCTAATGAACTTAGCTTCATTTTTTAATATAGGTGATGCTTCAGGAGAGCAATTCTGCAGTGCTTGGGAAAAGTGACATAAGTCAGTTTCCACAAACCTTTTTTGATAATTTATTGACAACTTACACTGGTTTATGTCGATTTGATTTTTTTCTGTATGAATTATTGTAATGGGAGGAATACTTATGTATTTTTTTTCCAAGCGAACAGATGTTCTGTAAGTTGTCAATAAATTATCAAAAAAGGTTTGTGGAAACTGACTTATGTCACTTTTCCCAACCACTGCAGAATTGATCCTTTCACTGCAGCTAAGGTTGCAATCGGAATAATAGATGTAGTTATTCCAAGCCTCTTAAACACATCTTTCATGGAGTAGCGGTACCTCTTGCTTCAACCAGAAGTCCGATTACTTCAAGCTCTTTTAGCCGGTAGTTTTGGAGGTAATAGGGAATAGTAGGATTGTAGATGTTCTTTTTTTCCTTATCCACTTCTGCTGGCTGTTCCTCATTCGTTTCGAAACGTACAGTGGGATCAATAATTATGAATCCAGATCTTGTAGATTTCTTGAAAGCCATTATATCTATGCGCCGTGTACTGCCTGTGACGGAGAGACCATGTACTTCTTCAAAGGTGTTGTAATCGGCATGTTTAAGGGTAGTGGCTATAATTGATCGTACTTGGTGGTGTCTAGCGTTTCGCAGGGCTTCGCAGTGTGGATAGGATCCCAGGACGTGTGCAAGAATTGTTTAAATTAAGAAGTAAATCATAGCAGGGGAGAGTCTATTAGTATCGGACATCGGGTAGTATCGGACAGTGAGTTTCTTTCATCTACCACCATATGGTAGTACGTGAATGACATGGTTACGTTTCTCTATGCCACATCACAGAAACGTAACCATGTCAATCAGGTACTATCATCGTGTGGTAGATGAAAGAAACTCACAGTCCGATACTACCCGACTCTCCCCTACTAGTTAAACTACGTACATGTTATACGTTGTAGCCTATTTGATATAGGAATGACGGATTTGAACTGGAATGCATCAAATCCGCCATGTCCAGACAGGACTGATGAGAATTAAATAAATAAATTATCCTCCTATCTACGCCTTGGCCTCTCCAAAGGTCCGTTCCTCTCAGGTCTTCCAACTAACACTCTTTATGCATTTGTAGATTTACCCATACGTGCTACATATCTTGCCCATCTCAAACGTCTGGATTTAATGTTTCTAATCATGTTATGTTATACACTATTAATATTTTTAAATTCAGTGAGTATGCTCGCCAGAGCATTGTTTCAATTCATTTTTATTAATTTAAGCTACTTTTCATAATGCGATGAAAGAGTAATGGAACGGAGAAAAATTGTCTCCGGCGCCGGGATCTGAACCCGGGTTTTCAGCTCTACGTGCTGATGCTTTATCCACTAAGCCACACCGGATACCCACCCCGGCGTCGGACAGAATCGTCTCAGTTTTAAGTTCCAACTCTTGGGTTCCCTCTAGTGGCTGCCCTCTGCACTACGTCATAGATGTCTATGAACGTAGGACTGAAATCCACATATGTGCTGAGGTGCACTCGTTATGAGTGACTAGTTGGCCGGGATCACGAAGTTATTTACGCATATATATATATATATATATATATATATAATTTTAATATACCGAAGTGCATATGATATTTCCATGCAGATATTCTGCGTCAACATACAATGAAAGAGTAATGGAACGGAGAAAAATTCTCTCCGGCGCCGGGATCTGAACCCAGGTTTTCAGCTCTACGTGCTGATGCTTTAATGTAACGGATCCGTCGGATCCCGGCCAACTAGTCACTCATAACGAGTGCACCTCAGCACATGTGTGGACTTCAGTCCTGCGTTCATAGACATCTATGACGTAGTGCAGAGGGCGGCTACTAGAGGGAACCCAAGAGTTGGAACTTAAAACTGAGACGATTCTGTCCGACGCCGGGGTGGGTATCCGGTGTGGCTTAGTGGATAAGTATCAGCACGTAGAGCTGAAAACCCGGGTTCAGATCCCGGCGCCGGAGAGAATTTTTCTCCGTTCCATTACTCTTTCATCGTATGATGACGCAGAATATCTGCATGGAAATATCATATGTACTTCGGTACATTAAAATAATGTATATACTTTTCATAAGCTTAGTACGATGATACGGACCTGAATCGTCCTGGAAAAGAGTATATTGTGAAATAAGATTTGCTCATGATATCATTGCTTTCTCCAGTAGTTACTACTTGTATGTTTTCATTCTGACACTAGATTAAAAATATGAATACAAGGAAGACCATTATATGCGTAGTATTTTAAAGCTTCATACTTGAGGGGAACTTTATATTTTATACAATACAATGAGGATGTGAACTTCAAAAACTCTTCCAAAACATCCTCACGTCACCAACATTTCCATACACAATTTAGGTCTCACCACACCAGAACTTTTCTTTATTCGTAAGAGTTCGTGTCAATGTTAAGGCTAGAGCCCGGATGTCTAGGCACTTATAACAGTTAAAATAGGCAGATAAAAAAGGCAATAAAACGTAAAAAAAAAGGCACAAGAATTTTTGAAAAAGGCATTACAAATTTTAAAAGGCATAATATATTTTAGCAGTAAATTTAAATTATATCAACATAACTCACATATTTACTTCGTAGGTGACACATGTTGACTTACAAAATACTTTTTTTTCGTGATTAACTGTACTTTTTTCGTGATTAACTGTCTTTTCACAAACTTTACATCACAAAACTGTTCCATCGGTTGAAAACACATGGGCACCAAATTTACTAACGTAAGCATGAAGTTAACTTTGCAATGGTTTACTGAATTTAGGCATTTTAGCTAATCGATCACCTTCTGTCACCCGACAATAACCGACTGCCTTTCTCCTACAATAGTAAACACGTGTAGCACAAAATTGTAACAGTAATATTTGTAAATTTGAAAACAAACAATTGAATCGGTCATTTCAAAAAGGTCATGAGTCAAGAAACTGAAATTTTACAGGAGAAAGAAAAAACTACCTACAGCATAAACTACCTAATTTTTAATTCTCATACGACTGTCAATGATTAAAGCGTTATCGAGGAAAATATTGCATTATAAATTTTTCATTAAAAATTTTTTGTTTGGCATAAAACACATTTTCAAAATCAATGACTCGTGACCTTTTTGCAATGAACGTTCACATTTTACCAATTAATAAAATATATTTTTAGCAAATAATGTTCTAATTACATAAATTATTTAATGCACCAATATATCATGAATGAGAACACTTTTATGCGTACTATTTTCATATTATACAGGGTGATTCACAAGGATTTGCCGTCCTTTACGAAGGTTATTTCTGAAGACATTTCGAACAAAAAAAAAAAATATAATATAATCATAGTTCCTATTCTCAATATTTTCAGAGTTACACTAATTTAAAGTTATTTGTAAAATACGTTTTTTCTTAACTCTGTAATATTGAGAATAGGACCCATTCTTTTATATTTTATTTTTTATACATCTTGATTACACAACTTTTAACACTGTGTCACTTCGGAATATGATAAGAACTTTCTCGTGTTAAATATTATTGACGTATCTTGTTAACATGTTTCGACCTATTTTCGGTCATCTTCGGAACTGGTCGTTGTTGGTCTTGGCGCCTCTTGTTTCCTATGTGGGTGCGTTCGTAGTGTAGAGTCAAAGAGTGTATGTGTTTCGAAATTGAGTTGTGTGTTGAGAATATCGTAGGGGTGTGTTTTCGTGTCTGTATATTTCATATTGTTCTAGTGTGTTGAGTTTCTGGAAATGACATGGAAATACTGCACATCCAACCAAAAAGCCAGACTCGTGACCTTTCTGCAAGAAGTGGAAATTTCAAGCTTCGATTTCAGCACTGTTTGAAAGTTTATTCATGATCTTCTTACATAGACTGGCAGGGGTACCCCTACATCACAATGTTCATTGCATAACTCAGTTTCGTAAAAACGTTGACTCATGACCTTTTTGCAATGACCGATTCAATTGAAAATGCTACCTACGTAACAACGTCTATGAGAACGAGCTTAATATTTAAAATTATAAAGCTGATTGTTGGTATCGTGAAGACAAGACAATATTATATTTGTAACTGTGTATTGTCGATCATTATTCATATTACACCAATAGTATTAAAACACGATTATTATTAGCAGATTAAGCACCGAAATAAATTACTTTTATTATGGATTTATTAATTTGTCCTACAGAATAATCTCTGTAATGTTGACAATAATTAATATTTGAGGAGGAAAAGTCGCTCCGGCGCCGGGGATCGAACCGGGTTCTTGGTTCCACGTACCAAGCGCTCTGACCACTGAGCTACGCCAAATTCAATCCACAGCGCCGGATCGAATCTTCCTCCTTCAGTGTTTCCCTTTGTGGCCTGTCTCCAAGTTAGGCATATATGTTGACGTATATATCTAGTGTCAACTGCAATTTTTCTCCTCAAATATTAATTGTCAACATTACAGAGATTATTCTGTAGGACAAATTAATAAATCCATAATATTCTCATAGCTAGCAGTGCATTAGTCTATAACTGCGGAATCCCGGCCAAATTAGTCACTCAACTGAGTGCGCTCCTAGTATAATGGCAGTTGACACTAGACATATACAACATATATCCCTAACTTGGAGTCAGGCCACAAAGGGAAACACTGAAGGAGGAAGATTCGATCCGGTGCTGTGGATTGAATTCGGCGTAGCTCAGTGGTCAGGACCCGGGTTCGATCCCCGGCGCCGGAGCGAATTTTTCTCCTCAAATATTAATTGTAAATTACTTTTATTTACTATTGTTAGTAAAGTTTGTCATTGTTTCAAATATTTAAATTTCATACACATTACATTACAATTGATTAAAAAATTGAAAATAAACGAGAAATACTGCTTTAAAATGACAAAAAAAAAGGCATTTATTAGTAAGAAACACCTTAAAAAAGGAAAAATAGGCAAAATAAAAATTAGCCCTATCACTTTGATTTACTCTAAATCACATTTATATTTATGGAAATAATGATTTACTTCCACCCAGTAAAAAATACAATTTGCCAAACATCGGGCTCTAGTTATGGCTGTCACATTTTACGGCCTTCTTATGCTGTCGTAGTGTATGCACTGGTCTTCTTACTTCTGAAGTGTGAAACAAAGAATGAAATATAGAAAAAAAAGAAAGAAAGAAAGAAAGAACCTAAAAGAAAATAATAATGGAAGAACAGCAAGAAGGAAGAAATGAATTAAGACTTCAATTAATGAACGAAATGAGAGAAAATGGAAAAATGAAAACATTAAAAAGAAAGAGGAAAAGTTTAAAAAAACGTAGAAAGGAAACACAAGGAAGGAAGATGTACGAAAAATAAGACACCAAATAAAAATGAAACTTCAAACGTGTTTCTTTTACGTATGATTCAAAATAAAGAAGTACTTCACTTCAAGAAGAAACCACTGAGGTCTAAATTACCTTGCCACGTGCGCCTTGTATTTGCGCGTAACAACCTGCACATGCTAGTTAAGTAAATTGAATTGGAATTCGTCCTTCATATTATACGCCGCGCCGGTCTGTTTCAAAGAATGCATAGCATATTTTCAACCTAGTGTAGGTTACCTTATTTATGTTACGTAAGTTAGAATGGCATCTCTAGGACGGTAATCACTGGATATCTGCTGACCACATAGAATATCATGACAGGAAAGAAACACAGTCGATGAGTGTTAGGTCAATTACAGTACTCTCTTACGAGCTGTTTGCTGTCCATTACAGTGGAGTATACACATGAGAACAGTTCTATGTATTTCCGTAATTCTTGCAATTTCTCTTCATTATTGTTTCTTAAGTTATTCTCTAGTTCGGAGGTATTTCATGTATACCCTGCTTTTATAGTTTTTATGGTGTGAATAATCAGTTTATCAAATATGTCGGTAATGTGTGAATGGAGATGGATACCACTTTAAACAACTCTGTAACTTATAAAGATAAAGATAGCCTATTGTGTCCCATTTAGGGCAAAGGCCTTCTTAAATAAGGGAAAGCTCTATTTGCCTAACGTGATGAGCTAGTTTACGTTAGACGTGATATTTAAGTCTAGGAACTTGAATTTCTTTAGCAATGATTCTCTCACTGTCTTTCA
This sequence comes from Periplaneta americana, assembly GCF_040183065.1. Classification (NCBI taxonomy): domain Eukaryota; kingdom Metazoa; phylum Arthropoda; class Insecta; order Blattodea; family Blattidae; genus Periplaneta; species Periplaneta americana. The sequence continues at coordinate 153,958,587 of NC_091121.1, forward strand.
CAACTTTCTGTCTATGCACAAATGTCCCTCGAGTAGTTTCCACTTTCTTCTGTCTCTTGCCTCTCTGGACCATTGTTGACCTGCCTGTTCTTTGAAGAAGTCTGCCCATCTACGCCGAGGTCTGCCCTGAAGTCTCCTTCCTATACGGGGGTCCCACATGGTAGCTCGGTATGTCCATCTGCCGCCTGGTAGCCTGGTCACGTGTCCACCCCATTTCCATTTCGATGTAATGCCTGCATGTGTGATGTCCTGTGTATCTGCCAGTTGGTACAGTCTTATAACTTAGGTTACTATTAATTATGAAATAAAATACAGAGTGGACATAAAGTCTCAATCCATTTTAATGAAATAATGATTATTCGGACAAGAACTGTATACAGGGCTATTGTTATGGTGTATACATATGCAATTCATCGTAATTTAACATGACCGCCATTCATTTCACAGCATTGTGTCCAATATTTGAATGAAACCCTAAAGATTTTCATAAGTATGTCGCCATAGTTCGCTGCAGATGCTTCTGGAATTCGATTCTTCAGGTCCTGTAGATTTCTTACTTTGATTTCGTATACTCCTGATTTGATAACCTCCAAGCAAAAAAGTCTAAGGACACCAAATCAGGTGAACGTGATGGCCATGGCTATACTTCTGTTGAACCTCTGTTATTCGTACATGAACTGTATATAGGGCTATAATTATGGTGTGTACATATGTCATTCATTGTAATTTAATATGACCGCCATCCATTTCACAGCATTGTGTCCAACGTTTGAATGAAACTCTTAAAAGACATTCGTAAGCATATCGCCATAGTTCGCTGCAGATGCTTCTGGAATTCGATTCTTCAGGTCCTGTAGATTTCTGACTTTGACTTCGTATAGGTAGTCCTGCTTTGATAACCTCCAAGAAAAAAGGTCTAAGAACGTCAAATCAGGTGAACGTGATGGCCATGGCTATACTTCTGTTGAACCTCTGCCTACTCATTAGCTGCGAAAGCGCTAGTTGAGGTATATTCTCACAACTAACGCAAAATGAGGGGGTACTGAAAGATAGCGGTCTTTTTGTTTTCGATAATATTAATATGTTTTGAGGTTACCTTTGTTTATGATGACATCGTAATACAACAAATGAACTCGCTATAAAGGGCACATGGCCTTCGAAATTACAATTTTACTATGATTCAAAAAGCCGTGATGACTGTGGGAATTTAAATTTATTTTAAACGCGTATTAATTTGGGAAAATGTAAACGAATTAAATATAATTAATAATAATAATAATAATAATAATAATAATAATAATAATAATAATAATAATAATAATAATAATAATAATTTATTTAATACTTTACACTTGAGCTACGTTAGGCATTGCAGCCCGAAAGAGCAGAAGCTCGTGCTCGGGCGCAGTTCAGATCAGTTATACAAAATATATCACAAAATTAAGAGCGTTCATTGAGCACAATAACATTAATAAGTGGTAAAATAATACAGCATGTAATAATAGGGTCTATATACAAATAGCAAATACAAAAGTACATAAATATTAGAGTATCAATTTTCAACTCAATTAGCTTAAACAATTAAATAATTAATCTGATTTGTTTCTTAAATCTATGTGAGTTAAGTGTACTTAGCTCAGGGTAAGCTCTAATTAATTTATTATATATTTTGGGTCCAAAACTTCTGCTGTGTTTTAATCCGGCAGTTGTGTGGCATTTCGGAATATTTAGAAAGAAACTGTAATTTTGTCTGGTATGGTATTCGTGAGGATCAAATTTAAATTTATTGTGGTTTTTATGAAAGTAAATCAGCAATGTTTGTTTATAAATTTGTTCTAGATTTGATACACCAAATTCCTGAAAAATTAATTTTGTTGAGTAATCAAAAGGTTTATACAGACAAATTTTGATCATTCTTTTTTGGAGCAAATTTAAAGGATGGAGAGTCGATTTTGCCATTCCTCCCCAACCTAATATATCATACTGAATTATTGATTGAAACAGAGCTAAGTACACAGTACGCAGAACATAAAACTTCCGTATTTAAGTTAAATTGCAATTAGTTAATTGTGGAATAGTAACATGTTGATGAAATCAGCCCTAAGACTTTTACTATATCAATGGGAATGAAACAGAAAAAAATAATTAAAATAAGACAATTTAATAACAACAAACAGTAGAAGACGAATCTGAAGACAATTACTAGTAAGAAACTGAAAACAGAACAAAGCAAAATTAGTCAAAAGTAAAAACAAAGTGCTTTGTTCTAGGTTTGTATGGTCGAAATATCTACAGCACAGACTTAACGATCTCGTAGGTAGAGTTATGACTTGCTTAACTTAGTTCCGCCTCGGATGCTTCATCACCGTTTAATTTCATATTAACACAATTCACTATTACACAGCTATTGATGCCGTGGTGTGAAATAAGCAACATTTCGACACTCAATAAAAGTCAAATGACGTAAACTCAATGTTACACCTGTAACCAAGGTCCATCTGAGTTATTGTCTGATTTTGAAGCTGCTTGTCATCATTACACAACATATTTAAGCTATCATCCCTCATTCAAAAGCATACCATCTACTCTAAGAGCAATTCTAATACACGCAGTAAAATTTTCAAGGATGGACTTCGAGGTTCTAAGACAGTGGTCGTCAGCAATCGCTGAAGTGGGTAACGGGTAAGGAGTGTATCGCAATATGCACCGTCGTGCAGAAAAGAGAGAGAGAGAGAGTGACAGAAAGCATACACGCCAGCAGCCACGAATGCACGATAGTGTAATCCAAAGCCACACTTTAACAAAAATAGTTTCTTGTGAGAGTTCATTCCTTACATATATGGGAAAGCTACAAGTAATATATTATAAAATTTACTCAACAACTAACATAAGTATACGCTGAATAAATTATCACACCGCACCTAATAGCACTGCACACTAAACTGTGAAATTTTGTCTTTTTGGCTTAGTATTACCCTAGATCATATATGTAACAGATATGTCGGGCTTATGGGCTTTGAGGTTAACTACTTTTGTCAGGTTTACTACGCTGCCATCTAGTTGTTACATAAGGAGTCACGTCATCATTCCCATTTTAATTGCATTGGCGAATGCGCTGCCATCTCGTGTTCGTTTACGGCGGACGGGTGGCGATCCTGGCGGTTGTTATCTTCAAAGTGCTGCCGATTTTAACGTAGCGAGGAGTTATCTGTTACATATATGATCTAGGGTATTACATACCATTCTTACCCTTCAAATACTATCCGGCACATGCTTTCTTCAAAAAGTGGTTGGCTAAACATCTAATAGACCAGCTCACTCACTCACCCATTCACTCACTAACTTACTCACTCACTCACTCACTCACTCACTCGCTCGCTCGCTCATTCACACGTCAACTCAACCGAGAAGTTTCATGATATTCTTTGAGAATAATTTCTTTATCGTCCAGCTTTTGTGCATTTCGTTATGCCACTGCGGTTATAGAATATACTATAGGGTCTTTTAGGGACAGTTCGACACGCTAAGAAAAAATGTTATTTTGAGAATAATTTATGCAAATGTTATTATCATTTTTCCCCTTATATGTATGGACATGTTTTCCGAACATTTCACATATCTGGTGCTAATGTGATCATTTTGTTTCACTGTATTTAAAAAAAAAAATACAAATTGATGCCGGTGTCGACTTCTCCCATAATGGGGGAGATCTCCACATAGTATGAAAAACATACGAAAAACATACACACACACTCACCATAGCATTCATACTCACGTTGATCACATGAGAATTATCATCGATGCTATTTTCCACACCTGTCTTGTGAAACTATTTTTGGCATTCTGTAACACCCTGAACACAAAATTCTCTAGCATTGTCATCGTAGTAATACCCACTACAAGCGGTACAATAGAGTCTCTGGATTGTCCAGATTGTTTGATGAACTCGCTCCCTCCCCCTAGACGCTCTTCTATTTTCTAAGTAATTATAATTTATTTTATTCTTGTATTTGTTTACATGTCAGATTTCATCTATGCATTACGCTTGTTTCCTTTGTTGTTATCGGTGTCCATTTGTTGATTTTTATATTAGTTATGAAGATAAAAGCATCAAAGTGTCCAATCAATTATAATCCTATTTCAAACTAACACTTTTTTTTAAAATTATGAAAAGTAAATTTGCTTAATTGTTACTCCATTTGTGTAGTTAGAAAATGTCATCAGAGTTCCTGTATCGTGAAGTGCGCTTGGTGCTCTGTCCTATATATCTGTGGTTCTGTCTAGCCAGCAAGATATCAGGCGCAACCGTTTCAAGGTCGGATATTCGGTTGGATGTTCAACTTCGCCGGTTGTTCTGCGACCGGTCGAATATAAACCGGTTCTAAGCGATATTCTGCAACTCTCTGTTAGGAACATTTAATTTTCATGAAACAGGACAGAATAATTCTTATGATGATGACTTTATTTTTACTTCGATCTTTGCGGCAATCCATTTATTACTTTTTGAACTTTCAGGAACCTACAAGACCAATAGATGAGAGTTATAAATATCTTGAGGTTTTAAATACCCTTCGTTTTTCTTTAATTTCTTGGATTATTTTTTGTATCTTTTATTATGTTACGCATACACGGCGGGACTCTCATGACGTGAGCTCAGCGTCACGCCTAATCACCGCCTACAATAACGGATATACGTCCATGTTCTTGAAGGGATTCGAACCAGAGTCAGTGAATCTGAATACCTTAGTCTTTGTTTACACAGCAGAAAGCGAGAACAAATAAATATAGTTCATCAGATACAACAAGTATGACAAGTAAAGAAATGTATGTAGCCTACATGTATCGCAAAAGGAATACAGGATTCTCGAATTAATTTACAAACGCAATCCTAATATAGGCTTACTGTTCTTTCACTCTTAAAGTTTTCCTGTATTATATTGAAATAAGATACCGACAGCACGAAAGATGTCTGTATTGTGTTCTCGGATCGCTTGTCTGAACTTGAACATTCTTTCTGTTACGGAAGTGAACTCTCTGTGAAGTGTGAAACTAAACGCTAGAACATCGGTTTAACACAGAATGGCTTTACTTCGGTTCTCTAGCCCGCAGCATCCTTAAACTATACAGGCTTATCTACCTTAACAGTGAACATTCTTTAGGATGCAAGGTATCCCCTGGGGCTTGTACTGTACATAGAGACTGCCATTCCTTGTCAGCAAGATGTTGGTTTGAGGAAAAAGCAAACTCGGGAAAGAATTTCCACATCCACAGACTTCAAAGGAAATGTTTCAAAAGTCTAAAGTTCCTGAGTAGTTGCGTCAAAGAGATATTTCGTGCATATAAACTGGCAAATGCTATGACTCAGTGATATAGCGCTCTTCCAGCATCAGAGGAAATACTGCAGTTTGCATTAGGAACACTAATTGAATTAAATAAATTCATATTACTTTCCATAAGAAGCTCACAAACGTATTACGGACTTAAATGCTTAGATACATCGATGTTTCATAATCATTGCTATTATGATTATCATAGAAAATTTCGACTGATGTAATTAAGATCTATTTCGCTTCAACTCAAGATATTCCTGGTCTTTCCGTCTTCCTTTTGGGCAACTCAAATCTGTGCCTTTGTAGCTAGTATGAAACTTACAAATTTCGACTGAGGTAATTAAGATCTATTTCGCTTCAACTCAAGATATTCCTGGTCTTTCCGTCTTCCTTTTGGCCAACTCAAATCTGTGCCTTTGTAGCTAGTATGAAACTTACAAATTTCGACTGAGGTAATTAAGATCTATTTCGCTTCAACTCAAGACATTCCTGGTCTTTCCGTCTTCCTTTTGGCCAACTCAAATCTGTGCCTTTGTAGCTAGTATGAAACTTACAAATTTCGACTGAGGTAATTAAGATCTATTTCGCTTCAACTCAAGATATTCCTGGTCTTTCCGTCTTCCTTTTGGCCAACTCAAATCTGTGCCTTTGTAGCTAGTATGAAACTTACAAATTTCGACTGAGGTAATTAAGATCTATTTCGCTTCAACTCAAGATATTCCTGGTCTTTCCGTCTTCCTTTTGGCCAACTCAAATCTGTGCCTTTGTAGCTAGTATGAAACTTACAAATTTCGACTGAGGTAATTAAGATCTATTTCGCTTCAACTCAAGATATTCCTGGTCTTTCCGTCTTCCTTTTGGGCAACTCAAATCTGTGCCTTTGTAGCTAGTATGAAACTTACAAATTTCGACTGAGGTAATTAAGATCTATTTCGCTTCAACTCAAGATATTCCTGGTCTTTCCGTCTTCCTTTTGGCCAACTCAAATCTGTGCCTTTGTAGCTAGTATGAAACTTACAATTTGAGAGAGATTGTTCTTATCCATTCGCACAAGATGATACGACCAAATTTGAAGAGTCCACTGCAAGAATGATGGATGTCACTTTCTTGTCGAAAATGAACCAAGACTGTTAATGCATAGCTTAAGACATATAGAATGTACATAGAGAGTTATATGGCATTAACACTGGTAGTCATTGTCCAGTAATGATCGGAAAATCACAGTTAAGCTTTGAGCGCTAAGCATTTCAAACTTCCAAATGCTTCTCCTGCAAAATGTATTCCAAATGACATCCATCATTCTTGCAGTGGACTCTTTAATTTCTTTATGACTTCACATCGCCCGCTTCGTACTATTTCGAAATGCTGCTCTCTTTTGATTAAAGACTTGCTAAAGCGAAGTAAAGGTCTTGAAAACCACCTCTGTGCTAACAAGCAAACGTTTTCATGGGGGAAGATAGAAGAGTTAATTTTTTTAGTAGGTTATTTTACGACGCTGTATCAACATCTCTGGTTATTTAGCGTCTGAATGAGATGAAGGTGATAATGCCGGTGAAATGAGTCCGGGGTCCAGCATTTGCTCAAATTGGGTTGAGGGAAACCCCCGGAAAAAATCTCAACCAAGTAACTTGCCCCGACCAGGATTCGAACCCGGGCCACCTGGTTTCGCTGCCAGACGCCCTAATCGTTATTCCACAGGTGTGGACTAGAAAAGTTAATATAGTTTCTTCCACCATGTTAATAATGTCAAAATAAGTACTTATACAAGTCTTGGCCACTCGAGCGCAATTACAAGGGTCTTCCAGAAAGTAAGTTTACATAAACAAAACACAATTTCATGGAAAGATTTATGAATCAGATACAGCATTTGTTGACCTATTTTATAATATATTTCCCACTAGAACTGAGAGATGTGTCATAACGTGGAATCAATTTTATATCCCTTTGTCGCAGAAGTCTGCCGCCTGGGATCGGAACCAGTGTGTGACAGCCGTCTTCACCTCTCTGTTGATCTCACGGTATGACAAAGTCTCAATTCCGGTGAGGAATATGTTGAAAAATAGCGCAACAAACGCTTATCCGTTCCAATAAATCATTCTATGAAACTGTGTTTTATTTCTGTAACCCGCTCCAGGGAAACTTACTTTCTCGACGGTCCTTGTAATTGCGCTCGAGTGGCCAAAATTTATATAAATACTTGTTTTGAAATTATTAACATGGTAGAAGAAAAAAATTAACTTTTTATCTGCCCCCATGAGAATGTTTGTTTATAAGTCATTTATAACTCAAAACAAAAACAAAAAAGCCAAATACTCCGTTGACAATATTAATTACGCTCACCACTTAATTGTGTATGTATTGATAAAATCGATAATAATCGGTCATCGATGTAAATTCGCCATTCATTCAGATGAGCGCATCAGGAAATCCATATTAACATTCCAGAATCGAACTGAGATGTAAAACTCAATTTATCCCGAAAGGAGTACAGACAGAAACGTGTTATAATTCTGTATCTCGAATTCTGGACTTTCTATTATGTAGCATTATTAAAAATGTATTTATAATAGAGTGAAATTGTTCTGTTTGAGAGGTCACACCATGCTGAGAAAGCTGGAGTCATTACTTCCTCGACACGACTATCGAATTCCGAGTTTAGAAGAATTTTTTCACCACAACCACGTTCTGGGTTTTGCTATACGAGTAAAGCACCACCGGTAACAATGACGTAGTACGTGACCACTTTTGTAGCGTCAGCAGATGTACCGAACAATGTAGGTCGAACCTGCCAAGACTGGACATTGAAGAAGAAGGTTAAATGGCCGAGTTTTCAGTACAATTACCAACAGAGCTTCTACAACCGACACTTGACTCCTTGTGTCACTATTTCCAGTCACAGCTTCACTTTATGTTGCAACACAAGTTTCATCTTCCATTCACAAGGTGCAGATGTGATTTCCCTGCCTTGTATTATTTAAAAAGATGGTTTTTAAAGATATTATGACCATATGATGAGAGTGCCGTGCTACTAGTGAATGTCTACTGTTAGTCCACAGTACTCGCTAGAGTAAGGATGAAATGGAATAAAGTGTCAAAATCCTTGAAGATCATGATAATGAAGTGATTTTCATCGACAGGAATTCGTGAATGAAAATGTTTAAATAGAAGCATTATTTGGAATCAGTGTAATTTTATTATTATTGTTGTAAATATTTTTAGTCATTAATAACAAAAATCAAAAATGAACTACAGAAAGCAATTTTCAGATTGAATAAAATAGCCAGTGATTTTAATATGAAAATCTCAGCAGAAAAAACAAAAACTATGGCATTTGTAGGATCACAACCATTGAAGAAGAAGATCGCTGGGAAGACCTAGAAAGAGATGGCGAGATCAGTTGTGAGGTGACGTAAGAGGCCATTCGAGAGGCCTAATAGTTGTTTGAAGATGATGATGATGATGATGATGATAATAAAATTAAAATTTGTTATATTAACAACTTTTATACATCACTGTGTTAATTTATGAAACTTAATATTTTCCACATACAACCTTATCCAATTTTAATAGTAGGCAATAGGCTACTCACATTTATAAAACAAATATTACCGGTTCTTCTGTATGGTTGTGAAACTTGAATTTAAGAGTGTTTGAGAATAAGATGCTTAGGGAAATATTCAGGGCTAAGAGGGATGAAGTTACAGGAGAATGGAGAAAGTTACACAGCATAGAACTGCACGCTTTGTATTCTTCACCTGACATAATTAGGAACATTAAATCCAGACGCTTGAGTTGGGCAGGGCATGTAGCACGTATGGGAGAATCCAGAAATGCATATTTAGAGTGTTAGTTAGGAAGCTGAAGGGAATACGACTTTTGGGGAGGGCGAGACGTAGATGGGAGGATAATATTAAAATGGATTTGAGAGAGGTGGGATATGATAGTAGAGACAGCATTAATCTTGCACAGATTACGGACCGATGGTGGGCTTATAGACTATAAGGACGGCAATGAACCTACGGGTTCCTTAAAACCCATAAGTAAGTAGGCAATTACATATCAATTAAGATTATAATATACAACATAATAATAATAATAATTATAATAATAATAATGCTATATTTCATATTATATGTTTTAACTAATTATAACCACATGTTAACTTAATTAAAATGTAAAGGCCTACAGGCTGGTCCACTTAACTCTTTCGCCTCCGATAGCGTGTGAAATATTTCAGATATACACAAACCGACAGTTACAAGTTAAATTACATCGAAGGGGACATCTGATACACGTAATGTACTTTTTGTACATTAAGTAATGTTCAATATTTTAAAGTCAACTTAATTTTTTTTTTAATGGGAACTATGTTTTGTATTGCAAATGTTGCGTTACCTCTGTCTAATAACTGACAAGTTTACAGACTGTTTGAATGTCACCGATAAGAATAAACATAAACAATGTCTGACGTATCTTTCTTATGTCTAGTTTATATGAAGATCGAACACACCCATAATATTGTACACTACCCAATACAACCCTTTGGCCTATTTCTTCAGTTCTGTACTGGACAAATTGAATAATAAGACATTGGCGAGAAATCTTATTGCACAACGGAGATGTTTAGTTTTTGAGAATAATTGTTTATTTTTTATTGTACACTGCTTTTATGTCTCAGTTCATCAAGTGCAACATTTCCATAGTATTAAAATGTTCAGTACATTATGATTGTGATTTAATTGAGGCACCTCTAGCCAGAATTGTTCTCCCTCTGTTCGATCCTTGATCAGACATTACTAGGCTCCGTGTTCCAGCTACCTAAAGACTGAAGTTAAAGACACATTAGGTATATAGTACGCCGAACACAGGTAATGCAACGGATAAGGATATAAACAAACACATTATTGCTGCGTGTTCGTGGAGTACAGTGAACTGCCCACATTCTGAAACTATACTAGTAAACACATGCTTGAGCCGTTGTGTTCATTTTCGTTGTGATTTTGTAGTGAATAATAAAGTGCATTCGTAATTTACGGAACTTGAACATAAGCGGATGTCACTTGAAATGATTTTATATTGCAAGAAATTCTTTCAATAGCACATGACATTATTGGTGCATGATGTACAAGATATTTCTATTGTCTGATATTTTCTCGTGTTTCATTAGTATATTGCATATGTCGCTCATCTCTGATAACCCACTAATTTTCTATGTACTTTTCTAGAAATTCCCTAAAATGTAGATTATCTAATTTATTAATTGGGGTGTTGGCACAGAACATGGTAAGCCACAGACATCCATGCTAAACGTCGAGTTAATATCTTCACAATTTTCAGATTTTGGCTTTTGAATTACGTTCAACACACTTTCTGCGCCTTTTGGTATTGCAGTGTCTTTCAGTGCACTGTTTTTGTCGCTTTTACGTTCATCTTACATAATCTATATATATAATTCGAACTGGTAATGGAAATTACGGGAAAACGGCTGAACGGATTTTAATAAATGACCCCTCATTTTGAAGCTTGGAACTCAAAGTTTTTTCAGAAAAATAGTAGTTTTCAGTGAAATGTCAATTTTTCAACATAATTTTCCTATTTTCCAAAATCCATCTGTTGTAAGTTTTGAGAACGAGTTAATTGCATTTCAGAATAAAACAAAACACACACTACAGTAAACAATATTACACGAAGGCCATGATCTGCAAGAATGCTGACATATTTCGAACTCAAATTAAATTGGTTATTAAAAATTTAAGTTACTAAAAATAATTTACAGGTTCGATTCTGTGGTGTGTAATTTTCTGGGTACAGCTGTGTATTGGATATTAAAAACTACAAAACTTGAGGTGGTTTGATGACATTATTACATGAAATATTATTGTAGTTAATGCCATGATGTGACAATTTTTCATTAATTATACATATTAATGCTATATTTATGATATGAAAGTGAAACGTTTTGGGGTTATATAAGTAGATGTAGAGAATAACTTAAATTAGATTTTGATTTCTATATTTTACTGAGTGGCGGCTATATAGTATATGAAGAGTCCACTGCAAGAATGATGGATGTCATTAGGAACACATTTTGCAGGAGACGCAATTGAAAGTTTGAAATGCTTAGCGCTCAAAGCTTAACTGTGATTTTCCGATCATTACTGGACATTGACTATCAGTGTTAATGCCATATAACTCTCTATGTACATTCTATATTCTTAAGCTATATGCATTGACAGTTTTGGTTCATTTTCGACAAGAAAGTGACATCCATCATTCTTGCAGTGGACTCTTCATATATAGCTAGTATATGTTACCGAAGCTAAAAAAGTTACGTAAGATAATAATATTATTAAAAATCAAATATTTTTATAGTTATTAATCAAGTGGAGTTGGGTCTTTTTCATACTGTATTTTTAATGGCGGTGTGTTGTAGATATTTATATGAGTGGTTCTCTTCAGTATTGGCACGAGAGTATCTTTTATTATTATGGAAGCTAATAACTTTCAGAATGTCTGGTATTCTTCATTGAAAATAAATCTGAAAAATGTTTATTTGAACGTCTAATGAACTTAGTTTGCAGCATTTGCTGCACACGCCACTAGTTTATATATAATGTTGTCTATATTAACAGTGAAAATATTAGTTCAAATATCCTCAACTATGCCCTGCAATATTACACGCTTGAGCGTCTTACCTAAGGCATTTTACCTCTGCAATGAACCTTCAATCAGCCACAAAGATGTAGTTATTTAAATAATACGACTAGTAAGAGCAGTGATTTATAAGACTATTCACTATGACTGCGTCCCGATTTAGTCTTTAAGAGGAAGAGGGCAGAGGATGCGTAACTATTTTGTATACGAACGTACCTGTACCAGCGCCGTGACGTCACATATACTTCGAATCAGGCAACCTCAGTCCAGTTTATAGGTAGCTGGAATACGGAGCCTAGACATTACCAAGTATGTGGGCTTTCATGTGATCTTGTAATTTTTTTTTTTAAGAATTGAACGTGTTTATGGATTTACAAATCGCCTGAAGTTTCTCTAACAAAAAAGATGGCTAATTATAATTTATGTCTCAAACTGTACGTACATACTGCGCAATGCTTAAGCATTGTTACCTTCTCTAATTGCCAACCAATTAACGTACCGGCGTAACTAACCACGACGACTCGCTAGAGGGGGCGCCCGCGTCTCGTCTTCTCCTGTGCTAATAAAGACCGCAGCAAATGGAAACATTCCGGACATTTCTGCCGCCAGTTCTGCTCTGGAATGCTACTCGCATTCGTGTTCGTGTGCGGCGAATATGAAATGACACAACTTACATTTATCCAGAGCGGAGAATTTCAATGGTCTCTGCAAAAATGTAACTTCCACCACCACCAGTTTTGTAAAATAATGAAAGTTTCATTTGACTGTTAATTATTCATTATAATGGCCATATTAATATAACATATTGTCGTTTAAAAATTTAAGTAGTGTAGAGAGCTCGCCATGAATAGGTTTCCCTCGACATTTTACTATTATAGATCAAACGCCACTCCCGAGAAAATAGTGTGTACATACACTTTATCCTGACTCTAGCATGAGAATGTTTTGTGTTCTGTAGTACGGACAGATAACACAAGCTAGGGTTTATTATAGATTTTTATTAATTTGTCCTACAGAATATTATCTGTAATTATGACAATTAATATTATTTTGAGGAGAAAAATTCGCTCCGGCGCCGGGGATCGAACCCGGGTCCTTGGTTCTGCGTACCAAGCGCTCTGACCACTGAGCTACGCCGAATTCAATCCACAGCACCAGACCGAATCCTCCTCCTTCACTATTGCCCTTTGTGGCCTGACTCCAAGTTAGGCATATATGTTAACGTATATATACATGTATGTCCAATGTCAACTGCCATTATATTAGGAGCGCACTCAGCGCTCAATATTACAGATATTATTCTTAGGACAAATTAACAAAAATCTATAATATTCTCATAGCTGCAGTGCATATGTCTGTACAGATTACTGTGCACTTAATTGCGGAATCCCGGCCAAACAAGTCACTCAGCTGAGTGCGCTGCTAATATAATGGCAGTTGACATTGGATATATACGTCAACATATATGCCTAACTTGGAGTCAGGCCACAAAGGGAAATAGTGAAAGGAGGAGGATTCGGTCCGGTACTGTGGATTGAATTCGGCGTAGCTCAGTGGTCAGAGCGCTTGGTACGTAGAACCAAGGACCCGGGTTCGATCCCCGGCGCCAGAGCGAATTTTTCTCCTCAAAATAATATTAAGCTAGGGTTACCATGAGAAGAAATTCTATAGAACGACATGAAATCTAAAATAAGAGGACATTTCTGAAAAAAGGAGAACTTTTTAAAAATTGGTATGACGAAAATTAAAGATAAAAACAATGGTTCACCTTAGTTTTCTCACTAGTTGCTGGATCAGTATTACATCTGTACCCTACTTATCAGTGGAGCCCACTTTGTGCACAAGAGCCTGAAGGGACCAACTTATGCCATGAAACAAATAACTATGGAACTGTTCACATGCCATGTCCTTGAAATTATATTTCACCATGATGATACCACAGTCTAGTATATACAGTCACGAAGCTCAATACGTAGTAAATATGCATCCATAGAAAGTTGCCGACTACTAGGATCGCTAATATCGCCTCATTACAGGCAATGCGAAATAGTACCGGCACAGTCTATTGTTCCTAGTACCCTCAAAACTCAAGCTTCGTGACTGTATATATTAGACTGTGCTGTAATCTCTGACTGTCTCCATTAGCATGCGATTTCGTTCCTATGTCCATTGAGCAGATATTAGGGAAAATACTCTCTCAGCACTTCCATTGTGACTTGGGATAAATAAATAGAATTGACATATTTTTAAGAGTTCAGAGAAAGTTTCAGTGCTCGCAAAACTATTGTAATTGAAGAATTTGGACCATAGTTTATCTAAACTTAAATCTTTGTCCAAATTAGCTTGATTGGCATATATTTGTACATTGCAGAATAAAATTGATAAAATAGCTTAGAATCATGAATAGTGACATTTTTAAAGTGTAAGAATTCAATGCATGTCAATAGGCCATCATATTTTATGTTTTTATGTGCTCCAGCTTCAACCACTGAAAGCAGTTAAATTCTTTCATAGGTTTTCACCATTTGTTTAGATATTCTATGCATAATATCGCACATTATTCAATATTCATATTAATTCTAGTTGAAATGCGAAATTCCGGACATTTCAAATGTTTTTAAAATGCCTGCCGGACAGGATAAAATGATTAAAAAAGAGGACATGTCCTCCTTTTGCCGGACGGATGGTAACCCTAACACAGGCTCAAAAGACGTCAAGGTTAGAACATTAATATACCCATTCAATGCAATTCAGTTTACCTACTGCAATTCGTAGCAATACAGGAAGTGAAAAGGAGGATAACAATGGCAAAGGAAGCTTTTAATAGAAAAAGGAGCATCTTCTGGGGACCTCTGGAAAAAGAATTAAGGAAGAGACTAGTGAAATGCTTAGTATGGAGTGTGACATTGTATGGAGTAGAAACATGAACGTTACGACGAAATGAAGAGAAGCGAATAGAAGCATTTGAAATGTGGATATGGAGAAGTATTAAACGTGTGAAGTGGACAGACAGAATAAGAAATGAAGCTGTGTTGGAAAGAGTGGGTGAAGAAAGAATGATGCTGAAACTGATCAGGAAGAGGAAAAGGGATTGTTTGGGTCACTGACTGAGAAGAAACTGCACACTGAAGGATGCATTGGAAGGAATGGTGAAAGGGAGAAGAATTCGAAGCAGAAGAAGATATCAGATGATAGACGACATTAAGATATATGGATCATGTGAGGAGACAAAGGGAAGGCAGAAAATAGAAAATATTGGAGGAAGTTGGGTTTGCAGTGACAGACCTGCCCATGGACAGAATGCTAAATGAAAATGGACAGTACTACAGTACTGGTATACATATACAAGAATCTTCATTTATGATACGTATATTACGAAGAAATATTTCAAGACGTGTCGTGCTATATTTCTAAGGAAATGTTCTGGTGTTCAATAACAATCAGACTCAACAATTCAGATTTCAGTAGAAAAAAGTGACAGAAATCCGTTAATTTTTAAACAGGAAAGTGGCGGAAAATTCTACGACAAAGGCTATTAGTGATGGGCGAAGTTGTTCTTTTCCCGGAACAGTTCCGACTGTTCCGGTTCCGAAAAAATACTATGTTCCAAATAACAGTTCCGAAATAACAGTCACCAGTGGTGATGAGTCGGAGTCGTTGAGTCGTTCAAACGAACGGAACAGTACCCTCCCTCTTCACCATGCTGCTCACACTGGAGCACTCATAGGCATGACATAGTACACATTCTTATCTATAGATGGCACTGCAATGCACATTCGAATCGATTTTGGAAAATTGCTGTGCATGCGGACAGAACTCAAAAGCTTAATGTTAGTAATTACACAGCTGTTGACTACAAGGACAGAATACAACATTTTGTTTTCGTACATAAAGTTATAAAGACATGGTAGCCAACTAAAAAAAATAATATAACATTTAAAACATATGGTATGTAATTTCTGTTCTCTCTATTACATAATAAAAAAAAAACAAATCATTAATTTTTATTTTTACTTTTCTTAATGCACAGTTATAATAATAATAATAATAATAATAATAATAATAATAATAATAATAATAATAATAATAATAATAATAATATATTACAATTTCATAAATAAAAAAGATATATATTGGCAGTACTGAAACCTGGAAACCCCGCAGTGGGTTAGTAAAATGTTGGAATCGCATCTTTACCAAAGTGTAATTTAAACTTCGCATTAAACCTCGCTCTCCAAATCAGTACTTATATGGGTAGTTTCCAACAAATAATGCTACAACATTTTTGTCGTTCTTTGATAACAGAGAAGATAGCACAAAAACTTGTGCTTGTCAGACTTAACCTCAACAAACGACATACAGACATTGTAACTAAACCACTCATTACCATTTACGACTTTAACCTTTGTATAGAATCAGCTGATCAACGAATTAATAATAGTATGCGTACTTTATGACTTTGTAGAATTTTTATAAAACAGAATTAGTGAACTAATGGTGAAATAAACCATAAAGCGGGAATGAATATTACAGATTATTAAATACTTACTATAACATTACAGATGATTGGCCAGTCTTACAAATGTTGATATTAAAGTTCGCGCCACCGCAAGGATTTCAATTTCCATGCGCCCCCCTCCAACCACGTGAGAGTTTCAAGTACCAACTTCATCCAACGAAGTTCCAAGTATAACATAAAGAACAACGAGAACAGTGTAACTGCAGCTGTCGTTGGTTCATCGGAACAAGCTCCGACGTTCCGACTGTTATCTCGGAGTCGGAACATACCTTGTGCAACGCGGTACTGCGAGCCCGCAACAGCTGGGCAAGTGAGCAGCTCGGAGTCGGAACACTGTTATTTCGGAACAGGAGGTTCCGACCTACTGTTCATTTTTGCAACAGTTCCGAGGGAGTCGGAACATACCTTGTGCAACGCGGTACTGCGATCCCGCAACAGCTGGGCAAGTGAGCAGCTCGGAGTCGGAACACTGTTATTTCGGAACAGGAGGTTCCGACCTACTGTTCATTTTTGCAACAGTTCCGAGACCGGAACAGTTCCAAAATAACTGTTGTGTTATTTTTTACCCATCTCTAAAGGCTATAGATTACAACAATTTCCAACGGAATGGTTGAGAAATTTAGCTCAATAACAATCGTAGTAATAGTAGTGGTAATAGTGATAATAATGGTATATTGACGGTCACGTAAGAGTAGTTCGTAAAAGATTAAGTTAGCTGTCTCTTCAGTGTTGCCAACTAAGACCAGATATCACCAAAGAGGGTAAAGTTATAATGCCATGTACTGAAATAATAATAATAATAATAATAATAATAATAATAATAATAATAATAATAATAATAATATGTATCCCCGTAACATGCCATGAAGGCACTTGGGGGGCATGGAGATAGAGCCCCATGCTTTCCATGACCTCGGCACTAGAATGAGGTGGTGTGGTCGGCACCACGCTCTGACCGCCTTTTACCCCCGGGAAAGACCCGGTACTCAATTTTATAGGAGGCTGAGTGAACCTCGGGGCCGTTCTGAAAGTTTGGCAACGAGAAAAGATCCTGTCACCACCTGGGATCAAACCCCGGACCTTCCAGTCCGTAGCCAGCTGCTCTACCAACTGAGCTACCCGGCCGCCAATAATAATAATAATAATAATAATAATAATAATAATAATAATAATAATAACAATATAGTATTAACAATAACAATGTCTGGCTTATTTACTTTTTACCACATCTCATGTTATGTTGGGAGGTGTTTTCTAAATGGTTAAATAATTTTTGAAATAGTATATTTTCCTCCTGAATTTATCGCATATTATATTGGTAATTAATATATTAATATGATCTAATATTAAAATGTATTCTGTCTGACAACATGAAATTCATTGCTTTCACTAAACAGTTTACGATTCACGAGATCTAACCTAACAATTGTATTTTGTTTGATCACGTGAAATGATTAGTATGAATTCCGAAAACAGAATACTACTTCCAAATGTACACCCTACTTAAAATACATATTCCTAAGTCGCTACCTTGCTATTTCCTCTCTTGGACATTTTAATAATACGAACACTAAGAATTACATTTCTGTCCATTAGTCACGTGCATGTTTCATACCCAGTAGAACTGTAAGTTATATCTTATTTAATTACACTTATCTTAATATAGTGATGAACTGGAATCACAACGCAACAAAACTGTATTATGTATTGACATTAATATTAATACCGGTATTACTAATTAATTATTAATTACGTTCAAAGTTCATAAGCTTAAGGACTTCCATTTCATCAGTTTCCTTTATTCAAAGCCAAAGTCATTGCTGCCAACATAACAGTTAGAAAATAACTGCCAGTTGTATTTGTTGTATTTGTCAGTACTCGAAATTCAAAACGAAGTTAATAACAGGAAATTCAACCTGACATCTAGAAAATCTCTATAATCCACTACCATATCATCGTTGTTCTTGCAATAACTCCTATGTGCAAAATATAAAATTTTTGAGTAGGAAGAAAAAACACATTTATTCATCTTATGGCAGTGTTGGCCTAAATAGGAGATTGTGAATCCTTACATTTTCGAAAAAAAGATATATAATTACACATAGGAGATTTTATTATTTGCTGTATCAAGATTTAAGTTATTTAATAGAGCAAAAATCTGAAAAGCCATAAATATCTCACATTAATTATGATATTAATACCGGTATTACTAATTAATTATTAATTACGTTCAAAGTTCACAAGCTTAAGGACTTCCATTTCATCAGTTTCCTTTATTCAAAGCCAAAATCATTGCTGCCAACATAACTGTTAGAAAATAACTGCCAGTTGTATTTGTCAGTACTCGAAATTCAAAACGAAGTTACTAACAGAAAATTCAACCTGACATCTAGAAAATCTCCATAATGCACTACCATATCATCTTTGTTCCTGCAATAACTCCTATGTGCAAAATATGAAATTTTTCAGTAGGAAGAAAAAACACATTTATTCATTCTATGGCAGTGGTACATAGATTGTGAATTCTTACATTTTCGAAAGAAAGAAATATAATTACATATATGAGAATTTTATTATTTGCTGTATCACTATTTAAGTTATTTAATAGAGCAAAAATCTGAAAATCGATAAATATGTCACATAATTTTTTATGATATTAATACCGGTATTACTAATTAATTATTAATTACGTTCAAAATTCACAAGCTTAAGGACTTCCATTTCATCAGTTTCCTTTATTCAAAGCCAAAATCATTGCTGCCAACATAATAGTTAGAAAATAACTGCCAGTTGTATTTGTCAGTACTCGAAATTCAAAACGAAATTAGTAACAGAAAATTCAATCTAACATCTAGAAAATCTATATAATACACTACCATATCGTCGTTGGTCTTGCAATAACTCCTATGTGCAAAATATAAAATTTTTCAGTAGGAAGAAAAAAACACATTTATTCATTCTATGGCAGTGGTAGCCTAAATAAGAGATTGTAAATTCTTACATTTTCGAACAAAGATATGTAATTACATATAGGAGATTTTAGTATTTGCTGTATCACTAGTTATTTAACAGAACAAAAATCTGAAAATGATAAATATGTCACATAGGAGTTATTGCAGGAACAACGACGATATGTAGTAATAGAGGATAAATTGTTAGATTTCACGCTTAGGGTATGAAGTAAGCTGATCCGAACTATTAATAATTTCAAATCGAAATGAAAAACAGACTGCCACCAGTCCAGGTTACGCTGAGTGCGACGTGAACCAGTGGCGGCATGAAGCGTGGTAATTGTATTGCTCCGAACAGGTTTGAGTGGGGTGCCACACATTCCAGCACGGTGTATCTATATTCAAATTGACTGGACGAGGCAATTATTCTCATCAACGTGACGCTGCTAGCACCTGTGTTTACATTGCATTCAGTATAGTCCCAGCATTCAGCTTATATTATTTATAATGGAGTGCCTTCATTCAATTTCTTCCTCTAGTTTATTCTTTTGCTGCTAGGCTGAAGCCAACAGTTCCTTTTCACACATCTCTAAACGCATTAATCATGTTGGCTGGGATAACAGTAGTTAATAAGAACAGTTGCTCAGGATAATATGCACAGGACATTCTAGTAGCTAGTATAGCGCTACCATGTTACGGACATTGCTTTTTTGATAACAAAAACGAAATTACAGTGCGGATCATCTTACTTAATGCCCTAAGCCCCGGTTTCTTCAACCTTTGTTAAATTATAACAGTGTGTTATTCCATTTTAACTGTAAACTTAACAGTTGAAGCATTTCTTCAACTACTGTTAGTACTAACAGGCTGTTAAAGCCTATGTTAATTTAACTGCTCAACTTCATGCAGTTAAATCATTTAACTCTCTGTTAGCATAGAAGTATCCAACATGGCTGCTGCGTGAGATGCTGAACTTATATATCTGGTTTATTTAGAAAATGATATCCATGAATACATAAATAGAGGGGATGATTTCTGTGATTTGACAGAGCAGAAGTTCATAAAAAGGTATAGGCTATTTTCTGCCAAGCCTCACTTTTCGCTTTCAACTTAGATCCGTGTGTTTGTTTATTCTCATTAACTGGTTTATACTGCGAAATAATTTCCAGCAGAAGGTTTCTTTCGAACGAAGAGAAATTAGTCCCACGATTTCTATTTGTTCCAGTGTTTTCCATTTCATAACAGCAATACCAATACGCCGCTCCACGCTATTGTGATACAGACGACAAAAGAAGCAAAGATCAAACCTGAGAGAACACAAAAACTTCTATCCTCTCTGAATCAAACAACGGAAACAAGCGAGAATCGCAATTGTCAGAGTTCAGAAAACAGAAGTGAGGCTATACTTGGTTATAGGTTATGGTTAAACTCTAGAATCTCTGGTCCTAACTGAGAGTTAACAAACAGAATGTTAAAATGTGAAATGTAAAGTTGAAGAAACGCAATATTTTTAACAGCAATTCATACTTTTAACTTACAGTTAATTAACGCTATGTTAGGTGCATTTTAACAAAGGTTGAAGAAACCGGACCAAAGAATGAAACCTAACCATTCTTCCCCTATTACTACATATGCTAGTGGATTATAGTGATTTTCTAGCTCTCAGGTTGAATTTTCTTTTACCAACTTCGTTTCGAATTTCGAGTATTGACAAATACTACAACTGGCAGTTATTTTCTAACCGTTATGTTGGCAGCAACAATTTCGGTTTGCAGTAAAGGAAAATGATGAAAATGCAAACAAGTAAATATATTTTTAGGTTAGGTCTCATGAATCGTAAACTGTTTAGTCAAAGCAATGATTTTAATGTTGCCAGACAAAATATATTTTAATATTAGATTATACTAATCCTAATTACCAACATAATATGCCAGAAGTTCAGGAGGAAAATATACTATATCATAAATTATTGAACCATTTAGGAAATACCTCTCAACATAAAAATGAGATGTGGTAAATAAGCAAGACATTGTTATTCTTAATACATTATTATTTTTTTATTTTAGTAGGTTATTTTACGACGCTTTATCAACAGCTTAGGTTATTTAGCGTCTGAATGAGATGAAGGTGATAATGCCGGTGAAATGAGTCCCGGGTCCAACACCGAAAGCTACCCAGCACTTGCTCATATTGGGTTGAGGGAAAACCCCAGAAACAACCTCAACCAGGTAACTTCCCCCGACCGAGAATCGAACCCGGGCCACCTGATTTCGCTTCTAGATTCGCTAATCGTTACTCCACAGGTGTGGACATTATTATTATTATTATTATTATTATTATTATTATTATTATTATTATTATTATTATTATTATTATTATTTCAGTACTTAGAATTGTGATTTTACCTCTCGTTCGTGATATCTGGTATTAGTTGGCAACACTGAAGAGACGGCCAAATTAGATTTTTAGGATCTACACTTACGTGATCCTTACTATAGAAAAGTTGACACAATAAAGAACCTTACAGAAACATTCATTTATGTTCTGCCCAAGGCCAGGTCTTTCACTGCAAACCGAACTTTCTCCAATATTTTCTTTTTTCTGCCTCCTTTTAGCCTTTGCATATACCTTAACGTCGTCTATCATCTGATTTCTTCTTCCGCCTCAAACTCTTCTCCCGTTCACCATTCCTTTTAGCCAGTGAGGGAAGTGAGACGGTATGCGACGGTGTGGAATACCGTCACTGGTTTCTATGGCCAGAAAACATACCATTAGTGAAAAATGACATACCGTCACTGAAAAAATGTGATCTTAAAAATTTGTTTATACATTTAGTATTAGTAGTAGTATTTAGTATTTATTTATTTATTTAATCTGGTAGAGATAAGGCCGTCAGGCCTTCTCTGCCCCTCTACCAGGAGATTCCAAGATAATTTATAATAGAAAAACAAAGAATATTTTATATTTACTGAATTACAAATTAAATCTAGAATAACAAAATTGTATAGTGATGAAATTACTGGATATTGAAATATTTTGTGATAGATTAAGGAAACTATTTACAAGAAATCAATTACTGACCAAGTGCCTAGTAAGTTTGCGTTTGAATTCAATTTTATTTCGACAGTCCCTGATGCTAGCAAGTAGCGAATTCCAGAGTCTTGGCAGGGCTATTGTGAAAGAGGATGAGTATGAGGAGGTGCGATGGGATGGTATTGTTAGTATTGTTTCATGACGAGAGCGTGTGTTCAGGTTATGGTGGGAAGAAATGTAGCTAAGTGAAGCGAGACGACAGGTACGAAGGAATAGAAGAGTTCAAGATTTCGAAGAGAAAGAAAAGTGAATGTAAATTTCTTTTCTTATCTAGTTTAAGCCAACCTATTGCTTCCAGGGATGGGGTGATGTGATCATATTTACGAACATTGCTTACAAAACGTACACACAAATTATGAGCACGTTGAGCACAATTCTTCACAGCAAAGAATACTATCTGTTTGCTTCGTAAATCTAAACCACAGCCTTCTGGAACTGTATTCACTGTGTATTTAGACACGCTTATTTGACAAGCTCAACCTCTGGAAAGCTTACAACGGTAGTATTTCAAGTATAAGGCTGTGATCTGTACCTTATGGTGGACATTATTGTCAATTTAGTGACTGTGTCATTTTTTGTTGCACTTTTTATTAATAATTAAATAAGGCACTTTGAAGTTTTAACATTATTTTAAATGATGTCTCAATGGACATTGAGAAATGATCTAGTAAATAACTGAAGTAACTTGAAATTATTTTATTAAGAAATTTAATGTGTTGCGTAAGCTTCAAAGATTCGGGTTACTGACTATACGAAACAATGTATTGTATATATCATTTATGTCTATGTTGTAAGGGAGGAGGTATGTCTTTTTTTAAATCGAGGTATGCCAGAGGAAAATCTTGGGATAGCATACCGCCTCTGGCTTTTTCCCCACTTCCCTCACTGCTTCTAGCGCATCCTTCAGTAGGCAGTTTCTTCTGAGCCAATGACCCAACCAATTCCTTTTTCTCTTCCTGATCAGTTTCACAATCATTCTTTCTTCACCCACTCTTTCCAACGTTTTTTATTCTGTCTGTCCATTTCACACGCTCCATTCTCCTCCATATCCACATTTCAAATCTTCTAGTCGCTTCTCTTTACTTCGTCGTAATGTCCATATTTCTGTCCCATACAATTCCACACTCCAAACAAAGCATTTCACTAGTCTCTCCTTAGTTATTTTTTCCAGAAGTCCGCAGAAGATGCTCCTTAATCTATTAAAACTTTCATTTGCCATAGCTATCCTCCTTTTGATTTCATGGTAGCAGCAAAAATATTCTGATGTAAAATAGCATTCTGATCTATTATATTCGTAGTAAAAGTTACCGCCGACTATAGCACACACACGTCATTCGTTTCGCATGTAGTGCTTTTACTTTACATATACACAATGTTGTTGTGTTTGCAAAACACTAACGCTCATACCTAAAGTGGCATGAAATGAGATTTCGACGATTACACAGTTCCAGGAAAATATAAGGCAATATATGTAACCCGATTATTCTTGTATAATTAACTAAATTTAAGGGTCAACACTTCACCTGAATTTGAAATGTTAACGATCTACAAACAAAGTTTTCTACCTCGTTTTCATCTAACCCTAACCACCGATCCACAACGCACAAACTTTCATATCTCGCTTTCAATCATCCGCTTCGCTATGGCTTTGTTCGCTACAAAAAAGAAGAAAAAAAATCCACGAACTGAATAATGAGATCCTCTCTTCTTTTCTATCCATTTCATTCACTCATAAAGTTCGCATGTTCATTTACCCAACTCCTCGTCTATCCATCCATTCATCCATCCATCCATCCATCCATCCATCCATCCATCCATCCATCCATACATAGATACTGTACATACATATAAACATTTTTAGTAGGTTATTTTACGACGCTTTATCAACATCTTATGTTATTCAGCGTCTGAATGATATGAAGGTGATAATGCCGGTGAAATGATTAAGGAGTCCAGCACCGAAAGTACATTTGCTCGTATTGGGTTGAGAGAAAACCCTGAAAGTAAACCTGAACCAGGTAACTTGCTCCCACCGGGAATCGAACCCGGGCCACCTGGTTTCGCGGCCAGACGCGCTAACCGTTACTCCACAGGTGTGGACTATATACATAACTACAAACTGTATATACATACATACATGCATGCATGCATTCATAACATTACATACATAACATAACATTACATTACATACATTAAAGGGCGCAGACTGTCTCATTACTGGAGGGACGATTCATAAGGACTAAAAACGGCAAAATATGCATGCAGGTATATGGTATATACGTATATACTAGTATATAAGCACCAAATATAACAAAATATGCACTGTTAAAACTGAGACTCAGAATCCAAGAGGGGCCTAATATTTCATCACTTTCAAAATTTATTTCTCATGCAATAGTAATATACGTTACAAGAGCGGTATGTTGACGTTTTCATGTTCGAGGAAAAGATTGAAAAAGCGAAACGTAGTTGAGCTTTTTTAATTTCCGAGAACATGAAAACAAACATACCGCTCGTGTATCGTACATTATTTTGTGCGAAGATCGTTTATTACATACCTGAAAGACGAATTTATAATTAGTTGCAATGAAATCTCCATCTTGGTTTCTGTGTAATGACGGCAACTTTAGAAAACAAAAATATCTATACTCCAGCAGGCCGTGATATACGTCTGTCTTTTTTTTCCCCATTCTATAAATGCGAACTTAAAACAAACGGTAAGGTTATGTAATGATTTATTTTTCATTTTAATATTTTAACAATATTATTTATATAACATATTGCAGTAATAACATCGGCATCTGGAGTCTTGTTGATTTTTTCACGGCTTCCTTAATGCTACTTGTATCAGGAATACAATAGTTTTCGTGGAGTAGTAGACTTTACTTAATTTTTGCAAATATTTAAAAACAATAATTATTAACAGTGCAATTTAGGTGAAATTGCAGTGGTAAGTTTCCAATTTATAATTATTACTATGTTAAACGTCTCTAAAAATAATATGTTAAAAGCCTTAAGCAGTAAAATGAATGTCGCGCTTAAGCGGTAAGAAGAGGGAAATTGTTATGTGTGTTACGTTGGGAATACTGAATGTGGTATTTCATACTTACCGCGTATTGGTTCTGTGCGGAAAACAAGCAAATACGCACGATCTCGCACAAAATAATTAGTAGAAGCTTGTTGCCATGGTTATATGAAAAGATGTAATGGAGATGTACTTACGAAACAAAAAATAATTAGTCAGAGGCATTTTGTAGCAACAGCAAACATTTTTTTCAATTTCCCAAAAGTTTGATGTAATGGACTTGGGCACCTCTTGGATTCCGGGTCTCAATTGAAAAAGGAAATTAAGCAATTTAGCCTATATTATTGATGGTTTTTCTGTTATACATAAGAATATTGAGACATCATCAGTTGCTAAAGTTGCGTGTCCTTCAACCCACTGCTTAAGCAGAACACTTCTGGCACATTTTTTGTTAATAATTTTTTTGCGGTTAAGCTGTTCTAAAATACAGTGCACTGTACACTGTGTCGAAGTTACTCTGACTTTTCATCATAATAAAATGAAACATTATGATTTTCCACGCCGGCAACTAGAAAACAGAAAATTGCATTATCCTGCCTATATCGAAAGGAGGATATTCGATGTTAGCAAGGCGCAAAGAAGTCTATCAACATTTCCCGTAACTTCCGCGGCGATCACATTGCAACATACTCATGACAAGTCAAAATCTTCCGCACAAGCGAAGTGGACGATAAGGCGATTTCTTGTTTTGATTATCTGTTATTTTAATCTCAACTTCCTTCTAATAACATCCCAATATTATTATACATTTGCACACAGTCAGAAATGCACTTAATTGAGTGCTTTGTTGATTGCCGCGGAATTATCCACAATAATTATTTATTCACCGATAACAATGCATTGTCTGCATGTTGTCAGATTGCAATGAATAAAAACATACCTACTGTAATGTATTTGAATATCTGCGTTTCTTCTGTATTCCATTTTTACGATATTCCGTATTTGTCATCATGGTTTAAGCATCACATTGCTTCTATATGCTGTAAAAGCTGAAATATGCATTAACCCCTTAAATATGCATGCATATCCATAACCTTTGCTTACAAATAACTTGAAATGCATTTATACAGGGACATCATTTTATTTTTACTAACATTTTTAATATTAACCTGTCTATACCTTTAGAGAACCGGGAACACCGCTTGCTCCCCCCTCCAAGACTGGAGTTCGATGATACTGGCGTAAAACACAAATCACTCTACTAGGTATAGGAAGGAAGAAAAGTACTTCATCCATTTACGTAAACTAGGAAATATCGCGATTTTGAGTTTGATAATTTTCATTAGGTTTTTCTTTAATCAAAGTACAGTACTGTATTAAGAATAAGTGTTTTTACTCACGAAGTGAGTTATCCATGCGAACGTATTCATTATGCAGTGTATATTATAATGTCTACAGCACATTAGCGTACAATATAGAGAATGAAGTTAAATTGAAAAATAATCATAATATGAATATTTAAACAAAATTTTGAAAATAGTGGCCGTTCATTTCGATACAGGCTTCAGTTCTTTTGTGCATATTATCGCACTATAGACTATTGCATCTAATTCAAATTGCCAGTTTCGTCCTTCGTACTAGTAACTCATGTTGAAATAATTCTGTACCTACTCTACGTACTGTAAATTCAATCTTCACTTCTGCCCTACCCGAAAATATAAAATTACTCAGACATGCTGTCTACTGTCCGTCCAAGTGGTTATGCCGCAGGATTGTAGAAAGGGAGGAAATCACGTGACAGTTAATTACTTAACGAGGCCCTTTTATTTAAGTTAAATTAAACAGCTGTATAATATTACGTAAACTTCCAATTCCTAAGAGAAATTAATGTTTTCAGAAAAGAGCTAAGACAGCCCAGCTATTACAGAGGGGCGAGCAGAAGCAGGTGGGGGAAATCGGAATGCGACGTAGGCAAATGGATAGTACCTGTGCGAAAATATGATTCAATATTGAAAGCTCTTTCGTCACTGGAAAACGCGAACATATTTCTGGAACGTACTATACTCAGTAACTCAGTACTGCTTACTATCTGTGGTCTTGGTTCTGTGTGGAGTTGGAACTTCCTTAGTAGAAGGGGTGGGAGTGAAGTACATTCAAAAACTCAGGTACAATAAAAATTGAAGTAAAAATAAAATGATGTCCCTGTATAATGGTAGCATATGATTTGAAATGAAGGAATAAAATATGCAAATATGCTAAAATCCGTCCCTTACTCATTACACACACTACACAGCAAATGAAATAATAACAATACTGGGTTAATAAAAAGTCGCAAAAGACTAGAAAGTCACTTAACTTTATTATGAAGTAGGCTTATGTCTGTAGAAAAATAAAAATATAATAATTTTGTTCGTAAAAGAACGGAGTTTATGTTCATAGAAACGTCTGTTCAAATTTCTCCAATAGTGTTGCTATGTAAAATGAAATAAATAATGAGTATTTTTTTTTCTAAATCGTATCAGAAAATAATGATTTTGCCTCTACAAATCCGAACTGGCTTTATTCAGTGTTACTTCAAATCCGACAAATTATTTCAGCATATTGAGCGGGTTTAGAGCTCTAAATGAAATGAGGCCTAGATCCTTCAATTTGTTGTCCATATGGAAGTTTGTGTGGGTAAAAGAATTGAAGTGACCGGTTTCGTTGCACATAAAACGTTTTGGTAAACCAAAGTTCGCAAAAAAAAACTACGTGAATGCTGTGATGGTTCTGTTTTGAAATTGATTTGTACGTGAATAAACCTCATTCTTTTATGAGCGAAACTGTAATATTTTCCACATTATCTTTCCTTATTTTTAAAATAATCCTCATTCTTTTTTTAAGATAATTGTACTGTTATTTTTGTATAAAGTTACTTCTTAACAACAGTAAAGTTCTTTTGTGACTTTCGTGACAAAAGTTTAATGTATTAAGTAATTATGTATGTATGAACACTTGCTTTTGTAGTCATAGCATTCCCATTATCGGAGTTCTCTACTTATATTTATTCAGTAATGAGTATACAATAGCGAAGCTGTGATAATACTGGTAGTAATAGTAATAGCTAGGGCTAGGATTTTGATGAAATTGCATCTTTTTTTCTAGTAAGCCAGAAACATAGCTGCTTTAGTATTTATATGTTATGTGATAAACTGAGTGTTTTAAGACATTTGTTAGGGCATTTTTTTTATTTTTTGCCTTTTTCAACTCATAAGAGCATCTTCTGTTTTATTCGGTCATTTTTTTAGGCATTTTCATTTAATTTTGGCCATAAATCCTCATTATTAATGTAAAATAATGTTTATTTCCTTTGATATTTTCTTTACATATTTTGTCCATTAATATCCATTATTTTGTATAATATTTTAATCGTTTTTCTACATAAATATTGCAATTTTAACGTAGTACACCTCTACGTAATGGGTCAGTCCAACCACCCCTTCAATATAGACTTCTCTATACCTGCTAATTCCGGATAAGAGTGGCTTTGTGGTAGACTATATGGAAACTAAAAGCAAAGTAAATCCATGGTGCTACAGCCAGCCGACTGCTGACCTCACATCCACATGCCGACGCAGAGGTGAACGATCATGGAAACTACATCAGGTAAAATAATTAAAGTGTACTACTTAGAAAAAATTATGTAAAATTTAATTTAATTACTAGTCTAAATATTTAGTACAAAACCTCTTTTCCTACTAAGCCAATTATGTAAGATCAATTTTAGGGCATTTTTAAGGGCATTTTTTTTTTTTACATTTTTAGGTCATAAATGCATTGTTTTTAGGACATTTTTTCATGATTTATAGGTCATCAAAATCCTAGCCATAGTAATAGCAGTATTAGTTTTAGTGACGAGCGAAATGTGTGTATTTTCATAATGTTTCCGAAGTAGGTTGGGTTAGGTTAGGTTAGGGTACGGTGGCTACGAGCGAGTTAGGACGACCCTTTGCACGTCGGCCATACTGAGGCTTATTGTGCACACCGACGTGTATGGGATGAATGAGGATGGGGGTGTACCAGCCCACCGGCCGCATGTGACCCCTCATCCGCTCACCCAATGGGTGCCTCCTACTCTTCCCCGCTCTAAGTTCATACCGCCAGGTGACCAAGCAGCCCAGGATCCATTCCAACGGCTCTTCCAAGGTGTCGAAACGCCCTTGGAAGTGCTCTTAAAGAATGAATCCTGGCAGAGATATTGCGAAAGGCTGGGAACGGTTGTAGAGAGGACGCCCCTTCCCGTAAGCGAATGAAGACATGCGTCTTGACATGAATATGACTATTGAATGAGATGAAAAAGATGAATGATATGATATGAAAATCTAAATTCATTTTCTACACGGGAGGGGAAGGGAAAATGGACATTGGCAATGAAAATTCCAACAGGAATTTTCCTAAGTAATTGTGGAAAACCACGGAAAAACCACAGTCAGGTTGGTCTGTCCGGGAATCGAAACATGGACCTCCCGAATGCGAGTCCCATGCGATACGCAACAGCCAACTCGCTCGGTTTTCCGAAGCATGTTTTTGCAATATGACAATACATACTTTACACTTCGTATAATGAGAAAACATTTAAAAATAAACCAAGCGTTACTGATACAGATTAGAATGATTGTGTTTGCCGGTGCAGTGATAATGAGCATTGGATTACGCAAACACGTCAGTGTTATACTGTTTAAATATGCAGCCCGAGTGTCCGTCGACCAAGCCAACTTACCTAATTAGCATTACAAAGCAACCTGATTCGAAAACGCCAGGCGGGCAAGTCTATAAACAAGGCAAGAACCGTGTTCACTAGCTACGAAACTGCGTGAGGCGCATTTCACGAGAGGCGTTCTTCACAACATTAAATTGCAGGATCTTGTGACTTCTGAACAATAACACTGATAGCAGAAGGTCAAGTCTATTAGGCTATATGCAGTTAACTATGTAGTTCATCAAATGAATCCTCTAGATTCAAAACCCACTAAAGACCATTTTGTTCACAATTGATTTATGCCCACATATTGCTTGCTAAAAATTAATTCTAATGATTTATATAATTTGAATTCAAAAAGTCATTAAATTAAAAGAAAATCGTTTGTTAAAAGTCACTGTTAGGTTGAAAATTCCCTTTATTTGCCACCAGTTACTGTTAAAATTCTTCATTTTGTGAAAGTGGATATAGGGGATTTTGAATCTATAGGATTCAAATGTACTTTTCATAGTAAGCTTCATGGCTTGGACTGAAAACCTGTTCCATCTCCAATTAAAAGAGACCTTTTTGCCTTCCTTTTCCTTCTTTCTTCCCTTGCCTTGTTTTCGCTTGTTTTTTCTCTTCCTTTCCTTCCACTTCTCTTTTCTTTTCACTTTCTTTTTTCTTTATTTCCTTCTTTCTTTCTGTATGTGTTAATTTTCTTTCTTTTTGCATGTCTTTATTTCTGTTTTCTTTGTTTATTTATTTTTATGTATTTATTTTTTCTTTCTTTCTGTATGTCTTTATTTCTTTTTTCTTTCTTTCTTTATTTTTATTTATGTCTTTTTTCTTTCTTTTTTCTTCCTTTCTGTATGTCTTCTTTCTTTTTTCTTACTTTATTTATTTATTTCTATTTATTTCTTTTTTCTATCTTTCTGTATGTCTTTATTTCTTTTTCTTTCTCTCTTTATTTATTTTTATTTATTACTTTTTTCTTTCTTTTTTCTTTCTTTCTGTATGTCTTTATTTTTTCTTTCTTTGTTTATTTATTTTTATTTATTTCTTTTTTCTTTCTATTTTCTTCATTTCTTTCAGTATGTCTTTATTTCTTTTTACTTTCTTTCTTTATTTCTATTTATTCTTTCTTTCTTTATTTTTATTTATTCTTTCTTTTTTCCTCCTATCTTTCTTTCTTTCCTTCTTTATTTTTATTTATTTTTTTTCTTTATTCTTTATTTCTGTATGACTTTATTTCTTTTTCTTTCTTTCTTTATTTTTACTTATTTATTTTTTCTTTCTTTATTTTTATTTATTTACTTTTTCTTTCTTTTTCTTTCTTTCTGTATGTCCATTTCTGTTTTCTTTCTTTTTCTTTCTTTCTGTATGTCTATTTCTTTTTTCTTTATTTATTTATTTTTTCTGTTTTTCTTTCTTTCTATATGCCTTTATTCTTTCTTCTTTCCTTATTTCTTTATGTCTTTATTTTTCTTTATTTCTTTAGTTATATATTTATTTTTTCTTTCTTTTTTCTTTATTTATTTCTTTTTTCTTTATTTCTTTCTTTCTGTATGTCTTTATTTCTTTTTTCTTTCTTTCTTTATTTTTATTTATTTATTCTTCTTCTTTCATTCATTCATTCATTCTTTCTTTCTTTCTTTCTTTGTCTTCATTTCTTTTTTATTTATTTATTTATTTTTCTTTCGTTTTCATTCTTTCTTTCTTCCTTCCTTTTTATTTCTTTGCTCTAGTACTTTCTCATTTCCGCTTACCCTTCAATTTTTTTTCTTCACTTAATTTTATTTATTTTCCTTATCATTTCTCTTTGTTTACCTTTTTTAACTTGATAAGCTTCTTTAGTTTTCTTTGAATTTTTATTCTTCATTTTATTTGCACTTATTTTCTTTTCCTTCATTTTCTCTTTTTCCTTCTTAGATATTTTACTCTTGTCAAGGTTGGGTCTTATGCCAAATACCATCTCCCTGTCAATAATAATCCATCGACGCTATTTGATACGGCGTCGTTAAATAACCAAATAAAACATAATCTCATTAGACATATTTTCCATTTTAGATTTAAGAGCTTCATTCCCCATGAAATCCATTTTATTGGCCTGTAACTTATTCCGTTCTCTTTAGTTCACAGCCATAAACAAGATGCTCTGAACTCTGTATGTATGTATTTATTCACACTGCAGGGGGTATATACCCGGTGGCAGTGGTAACTTATTACACTCAATAATGACAATAATAAACTTATTAATTAAAAATACAATTAATAATAATACTAATAATTAATACTGACAATAATTAATAATAATAATAATAATAATAATAATAATAATAATAACAACAACAACAGGGAATATACCAAATTAAATGAAACGATCACTTAAAATAACATTTGGAATAAATCTCATGATCTTAATTCCCTTCTTGATCTGTTTGCTCTACTACAGTATTGAGTTTAATGTTGAAAAAGCGTTTTACCTTGTTTTACTACTAGTTAGTTTATATCAATACCGTAAATATGATTACTGAGAGTAGGGCCTAACCCCTAAATATTCACAACTCTCCATTTGTACATTAACATCACTTTCTAGTGTTATAGATCTAATGTCTTGATTTCCTTTACATGTGAATCATATCTTAGCAAATCGGACAAGGTTTTGACCTTATGTTTTCAAAATTATACGCCTTCTAACGGTAAATAAAAGATACTCGTACACTTTTGCTGGGACCAAATTTCATTGTTTTGGAATTTATATGAGTACAACCAGGAAATTCTCGAAAAAGCGCGCGCACTGACACAAAAATGTTCGTTTCTCCCATTATGTTTATCAAGATTAATCTCAATTAGAAGGTTAAAAATCATGCTTTTAGCTTGCATATTCACTTTTTAGGCCTATTCATGTCTATTATCCGTACATTAATTCCTAAATAAATTCTCAATAGAAACAGAGTTTTAGGAACAGACGTAAACTTAAAATTCTAGGCATTACATGTGTGTTTGTACCATCAATCCATAATATTTGGAACAATTGATCTACTTGAATGCAGCCGAATCACAAGTGTCAAATGCTTATCGCTTAGCTGTAATCTGTGGCTGATTTCACGCATTTTTAGAACAGAGAAAACTTGCTCACATAAGTACGTCGTACCAAACATAGCCTATTTTTGCTGCATGCCTATGCAGACATGGAAAACGATCAGGTGAGATATATAATAGAATGTACCCGTAGTTATGTCTTCAGTTATTTTGAACTTCACCTCAAGAAAGCTGCCACATTTGAGATCCATTAATTCCATTTGAAGCGTGGAGATAACTGTGACACATATCAACGGAAAATGGGAACATGAATATTTGAAAATTCAACTGGAGGGGTTCTATTTCACTGAATCGTTCCTCAAATGCCTTATCTAAGTTAGTCAAAGACTCCACAAATGCAGCATATTGTGAATCCGTAACATTAGACACAAATTTGCTTAGGTTTGGAAAATGAGGCAAATTGCGTTCTTGCATTTGTTGTGTCCACAAATTAAGTTTCATTCGAAATGCTTTAATTTTATTGAACAAATCAATAACCAGGAGATATTTACCTTGCAAGGAAATATTTAGGTCATATAAATGATTTGTCACGTCAGGAAAGCCAAGTCTACAAGCCAAGAAGGGTCGAACAGCTGGGGAAAAGCTCGAACTAGCGCGCTGTTACGTCATCACAGCGTAATGCACCTTGCCCTGCCCTAGCTCCACGTTGTATATGCACTGAGTCCAGGTTGCCCTCTGTGATTACGACTGGATTGGGTTATAAGTAGTACCTAAAGGCGCGTATGTGAGCTCTGAGAACATTAGCTGCAATGACCCCACTGAGTCTTTCCTCGTAACAGATATTTTCCTAATTTAAATACCACAGATCTTTGCAGTCTCATAGAATCTGTAGATAATTATCCTTTACGGTGCCATAAATCCACCACAGAGAACCCCAACATTATTCAGGAAACGATGCAAAGAATATTCATCGCTTTTAAAGGCTGTATTCCGAATCTCAGCGCTGAGCAATTAGCTGGCACTACAGTGTTCCGAATTTTAGTAATGACGTCATTGATGCTCCAGCGCTGTAGCAGCGCTTCCATCAGCTTGCAGAGGTAGTCATCAGTGAATCTGATTGG
The DNA here is from genome assembly GCF_040183065.1 of Periplaneta americana. Classification (NCBI taxonomy): domain Eukaryota; kingdom Metazoa; phylum Arthropoda; class Insecta; order Blattodea; family Blattidae; genus Periplaneta; species Periplaneta americana. The sequence continues at coordinate 153,993,042 of NC_091121.1, forward strand.
TATTTGTATCATGGTGATGTGTTCTGCTGTATTGTTTGTAATGAGCATCATGTAAAAAAATATATGTTAATGGCCTATGAACGAACATGTCAAGGGACCAGTTATTACTACTGGTTCAAGAAATACATTGTTTCTGCTCTCTTTTCTTTGAGCGATATGACAGTATGAAAATGTCGCAAAATCATTCTAGCTTAGCACATAAAACAACTTGTACAGCCGCTATGATAGCTATTGAACCTTCCAGCAGTTTTGTTTCTATTTCGCTGCAGCGTGACGTCATTGATATCCACTGGACTGGTGAGATTCGGAATACGCTGAAAGCCACCGCAGTTAACAATGGAATGAGCACATTTAACCAATGACCATCGATGACTAACACTAAAGTACATTGAGGAAATACAGCAGAATTCAACATTCAAAACTGTACTGTACCAAGAATTAAAATGGTCACGATAAAAATAGAATTACTGGAAACCGTCCAATAAATTTACACAAACGTTGATAACATCCAGATTGTGATACACCTTCAAGACAAGGAGAGAGAAATGTCGCCAAGATAAATTACATACATCGCCACGCCTTGGTAGACATGCCCGCGAAGCACAAAGGCATGATAAGTTGCATATCGAACACGGCGCTAATGTGTTCATGCTCGCAAATGGAGAGTGCTGAGGATGATTGACTTACCCCATGGCCTCCCGTCCTCTCCAGTAGTGTGGGTACAGCTTCAACTACGAGGTGTACAATCACATTTGTACTTCTTTCTTACCTGCAACAAAAATAAAATACAGTGTCATGAACATGATATAAGGCTCTCGCTGCACATTTTACATGTTGCACAACAATTCGGCTACCAATGATGTAACTTATCATAGTTCGATGTCCTGGAAATACAATTCAAAGAATTAATAAAAATGAAACCATTTAACGTGCATCCAAACATGTAACTTTTTTTTTACATTGGAGTAAAACGTATTTTATAATTTCAAAAGAGACCTCACTTCATTTTTTTTTAATTGAAGAGCTTTAAAGAAATGTACGCAAAGAATATTGCAAACATTCGCACTATAGGTGTTTGTTATTCGTACAGTAGAAGGGGCAAGACCTGTCCTGTTACCTTATCATGTGTCGTGGCTATGTCATCAATGAGAAAGGAGGGGGAAAATAGATTTTAGTCTGTTTTAGTTTGTACTGTGATGAATTTACTTACGACACTAGTGCTTTTGATCAGTATTTCAGCATTGACATTTCTTTCGTTTCCATAGGAACTAGATTACATGTGGGTATATCAACTTACGATGTGTATCAACAATATGCGTAAGTACTAAACTTAGTTACATCGTGCAAAAAATTAATTAATTAATTAATTTATTTATTTATTTATTTATTTATTTATTTATTTATTCATTTATTTATTCATTCACCCTACCCCATTATCTCCTGGCCAAGTTGCATAAGTGGTGCCTTGCTGGTATCATTTGTTTCAGACCTGTCTTCGGACAGTTGACTAAACCACAACATTCATTCATTCATTTACTCTGATGGAGTTAAGGCCATCAGGCCTTCTCTTCCACATCACCAGAAATGCAATACAAGAAAAAGTGTATATTATGATGCAATATTAATCTACTGTAATAACAGAATGAATATGACACAAAAAGAACAGCTGAACATACAAGTAGAAATTGAAAATAATAAAAAAAAATTAATCTAACATATTAAGTGATGCAAAAAAAAATAAAAACAAAAAGTAAAAACATATACAACAAACAGACACAAAATAACAGCGACACTCAGCATCATTGTTATTAACCAAAGAAAAAAAGCTGTTCTAGTATCCTGGCACATAGACAAGAGAAAGGGATAATCTAACAAAAGGAAATTATTGCTAAAATACTAAAGATAAAAACTTCGGCATAAATCTAGCAACTTCTCAGAAACGGATTTCGTGAGATGAAACACACTTTTCTAGTTTACTTTTAAACTGTGACAGTGTACGGCAATCTCTCACGTCATTAGGTAATGAATTCCAGAGGAAAATTTACAGGAAAAGATCCCACTACATCAGTTGTGTGGAAAAAATCTCTCTCCAGCAGGAAGTGAAACGTCTTTTCTTCCGCAAGCTCTGTACGTGTACCCCTTTCTTGTGACTGTCCAGTGATATCATAAAAACTGTACACATTTGCCATTCGGATCACAAGATGACAGAACAACGTTACTTGTGATTGTGATAAACATAATGACGATGATAAAATATGAAGTATTTTCACCCTTTAATTTCTAACACAGTATTAATAATAGAACTTATTATTCACTATGACGCATCATCACATTTCGTGCTCGTAACGTCACCCTAACAGGCGTTTGCATTACAAGAAATCTAGATGACACGAACTCTCTCTACTGTTCGTGATGATACCATAATCATTTCCGTAAGCGAAATTACACGTCAAAATGGATATTAATAGTTAATTTCTCATGTATTACCAAGCAACGCGTAATCTACATTTAAAGGGAATTTAGTAATAAAGGTTACAATACACATAATAAAAATGTAAATAATATATCCTTAAAATTCGATCACATAATGTTAATAATTGTTATTAAAGAATACTTAACCTATTCAGACATTGTGAAGTTGAAATACTCGTAGATGAATATCGATTATTGCAATAAAGAAATTCGATGTTATTATTCAGTAATGCCAATTGCGAAATACAGGTTTAACAATGTTAATTACATGTACTGCACTTTTCTCTTATTATTATAACAAATACATTTTCATTATCTGCTGAAATCATAATTTAATTTAACAGTAACAGTGGGGACAGGTATATATGCTTATGTATTCACAGCGAGACATGTTGCTACACAGTGAAGCCATCTCTGTATAGATAGACCTAATTAAAACACGAATTTTATTACGCCATACGGAAGGCAGTTTGATGAAAAGACCTTATTATTACTATGCAAGGTCACTGGGTTTGATATGCGATGATGTTACATAAATTTGAACATCTGACTTTCTATTAATTGTTTCATTTCATTCACAAAATACAAATTTTATAGGCTACTTATAGGTTATGTTACCTGTGGAAGCAGGACCAATGTGAGCTGTCTCTTATTTCGACCGTTACAATCAGTGCTACATGAAAGCATTTTTTATAGCTCGACAAACGCATTCTCGGTGTAGTGTGTAACGGAACTAAAGCTGCATCTACACAGTTCAATATTCCAATCGCGTAAGCGTGCAATCTGGGAAGAATATTGAAATAATCAAGTTTAAAAGGTACGTTTTACATGGTGCGCCGTTTTGAACGTCGTCTTCACTGCGTAAATATATTAATTAATATTAAATATCAATCTTGCATTCATTCCTTTAAAGCTGAAAGAAAAGTTTAACCGTGTAGTTGCATCTTATTGTATTCATGATCGTCAATTCACGGGGAAACAGTTGGCGACAACGATTAAACAAAAGAACGACCATGCGATAAATTGATAGCGATAAATCTAGCTGCAAAAATTATCGCAAAGTCTGACTGTGATTGGTTGGAATTCAAAATTTCATTACACTTCATTGGTCGAAAATGGAATGACGTCATATAAACGAAATAGTCAATGTAATTCAATATCTCCCATTTAAACATGAAAACAATTTAAAATTAAAGAGTGAATATTAATATCTTGTTTTTGTTTGGACAACTGTCCGAATACAGGTTTGAAACTCATAAGTGACGTCAATAAGACATCATTCCTGAGGCAACAAAGTCAGAAGATAATGCGGTAGGGTGGCCAATTCCTTTCCCCTCCATTGCATACATCCTGATAGTAACGTATTGCACTAATTAGACTTCAAATAGGCCTATTTAAGCCTAAAAATGTCCTTCATCAACTAACGTGTCCAACATATGTATAACTGGAGGACATAGAGAAGAACCTTTTTCGAAACATGGGTGGGGTGATAGTAAGAGGAATAAGAAAAAAGTGCATAAGATTGGCTGATGATATGCCGTTGTTAGCAGAAGAGGATATGATACTAGAGCTAAATGACAGCTGTGAGCAGCATGGGATGAAAACAAATGCAAATAAGACAAAGACCATGGTTGTCGGAAGAAAAATAATGAAGGTAGACGTGCGAATTCGAAATGAGGCAGTGGAACAAGTGGACAGCTTCAAATACTTGGGTGTACTATAAGCAGTAACATTAGCTGCAGCCAGGAAGTCAGAAAGAGGATAGCAATGGCAAAGGAAGCTTTTAATAGGAAAGGAGCATTCTTTGTGGACCTTTGGAAAAAGAACTAAGAAAGAGGCTAATGAAGTGCTTTTTGTGGAATGTGGCATTGCACGGGGCAGATACAATGACATTGCGACAAGTGAAGACAAACAACTAGAAGCATTTGAAATGTGGATATGGGCAAGAATGGATAGACAGAATAAGAAATGAAGCTATGCTAGAAAGAATGGGTGAAGAAAGAATAATGCTGAAATTGATCAGAAAGATAAAAATAAATTGGCTGGATCATTTGCTATGAACAAACCGCCTACTGAAGAACGCACTGAAAGGAATGGTGAACAAGAGAAAATATCAGATAACAGATTAGATCGAGATATATGGATAGTAATCCTATGCCATTGGGTATAAAACTATGAATGAATAAAGCCTATAGATATGAACACTATGGGAATGTATTTGTTACATGTTTACATGTTTTTCGCATTTGCGTATCCATGTAGTATATTTGGAATATTGCTCTTGCTGTTCTCAAAATCGAAACAGGTGTATTTTCTCGGAATCTGGGATAGTGTTTCAAATTCCGGGACAATCTCGCCGAAACCTGCCCGCGGGGCAATCCTAATGACGATAGATTCCTATTTAGAGCAGGGATAAAGAAGCGAGTGCTAATAGCAGCATAACAAAACATTTATAGACCGTAGGCAGTTAGAAGATATAGTCTGCCTAGACAATTTCAATATAGTATCAGACGTTTATGAAATCGTAAACAAATACAGCTGCATCCATCCTCTTAAAATAAAGTTTATACAACTAAAACTGAGGTATAAATTAATACACCTGAAAGAAAAACTAAAATAAATATCCATACGCATCCAAATGCACAATAAAACAAATTATTAACAAAACAATAACAATCCAGAAATTGAAATACATTCGAATACATCATGATTATTTTTATTTTCCACTCCTTATAATATTATTATTTCTGATCATACCTTACTCCTTACTGCCCTGATAATGGAGCCTGTAGTAATTAGTACAGAAACGTTGGAATGTTAAATTTCAGGATATGGAGGAATGCCCAAATCCTATTTTGACAACATTCGCCGTGAAAGGCTAAAACCGCATAGATACTGCTTAATCTGTAACGAAATATTAGAACTTACAAAAGAAAACATTCGATAACGATACTGCAACAAAAATAATGTTATAACAACTGCACTACTATTCTTTAGGGGTCCTCTTCTTTCTTTGCCCTGTAGAACTAGCTATTCCATCTACCTTCCAACTTCTATCTTCCTATCCCCTCCAATAGACTAGGCATTTAAATATCGCAGTTTTAAATGTAATTTTCTCACGTAACACCTTCTTTAGTACAGGGATTATACAGTATTTATTATTATTTATCGCACGCCAGTATATTCCATTGTTGTTCGAAAGCAGAAAGACAGGATAAGAACCCCAGCTATGAATCCTATCTGAGGTGACAAAACAGATAATCTTTAGAGTGACTTGAACCATACATTGCCGTCAAACATTCCCAGAATCCCCATTGTAACACGAACAAGAGCTTACTCGCATCTCAGAGTCTTCCCAAAACTTCCCCAGTGAAAGCATATAGTTTTTACATCCATGTCTCGCCTTCATCTTATTTTTTACTCTTTACTTCAACTTTTTATATTTTATTTTCAATCTCTGCCCTCTTAGTTCCCCCCTTTTCTTAAATAGCTTTTTTAAACGTCTCATTCCATGTTCAGCCTCGTCTTCTCCATTACCCCTTTGTCATAAACCACCCGTCTCACCCCTCTTCTCAGTCTTTATCTCGGGATGTCTCGTCACAACTGCTACATTATTTTCTTAAACCATAGCAAAACATTTACCACTGTCTCAACTTTGTTTTATGGCAGAAAATTCCTCTGACAAAGAGAACTGTGCTTCAAAAACTATGTGAAAGGACTGTGAGGCCTGGCCACGAGAACGGAAGGTGGGGTTCGACCACAAAAGATAGTCCAATTCTCCCGGGATAATTTCTGGAGCTTTGTCAACTGTTTTTGGACGGGATAACTTGAGAAATCTTAAGACGGTAATGAGTCCTAGTGCCTGCTCTTAATCATGTGATAATGATCTTCTGCCTGGTGACATTAATAAGAACTTCTGAAACTTTATACAAGTTTTCAGTCTAAGAGCAGAGGAGTGAAAAAAACTATGCGCATTAAAAGTTCAGAATTAATAATAATCACAGGTAGAATGCATATTTTGTACACAGAGTCGTCAAAATTTACCAAGCAAACTAACCAGTGTGTGAACTCTTGTGTATATGAGGGGTCTAGAGCACAAGGGATATGAGTGACATAAATCTAATGTTGAGAAAAATGAGATTAAAGTCAAGTGATAATGGAAAATTGTACGTAAAATCTACGATGTCTGTTTTGTGCTTAAATATTTAGCTTTGGTCTTATGAAGTAGTTCAATGCAAATTTTGAGCAAATATTGAAATTAAGATATTAAAAATAACCGTTTCATAATAAGATGTTGGAGTAGAGTCGTCGGCAATTCGGAAGGCGGTAGTCTGCTAGCGATTGCGTCGAGAGAGACAGATAGAGAGAGCAAGGTAACATATAACATTGCCACATCGTTCTTCACGCGCACGTGCAAAACAAATAGCGCAGGAGAGAATTTAAATTATCAAAAGACAATAATGACCTTAGCCGTTGATTACTGTAAGCATGACACTAACAATATTCTTTGCATGTTTCTCAAACCCACACCACATGCTTCTGCAGTCGTTTCTTGCGCGTTGGCAAAGTTGCAGTCAGCATCAAGATGGTCGGCAGCGTTCTGATCGTCAACGTTTTAAAAATAATTAAACACCTTAAACACTATTTTCCGCGCCTGCCTGTGCAATACTTGTCTTTTTACAGTCTCTTCTTCCATTTATTTACCTTACATACACACAGTAAATGTTAGTTTTACTTATTCAATGTATTGAAACACTCACACGTGAACAAACGAACTCGGGAAGTACTTGTTATAGACTGATTCAGATTGGTTCTACTGTACAAGCTTGTGACGTCACATACCAGAAATGCTACGGCGCATATAGCAGCTGACCGCCTTCCGAAATGCCTCTTGTCTAGTACCTCAAGAGACCGTCTGATCTGAACCGAAAATACGAGTAACGTAGTAAGTGGATTGGACGTGGTAAATCAGTTAGTTGGCCTGCTCGTTCTCCAGACATTACTCCACTTTTTGGGAGGGGTGCTCAAGGATGCTGTATATCTAAATGTTCCAATATCACCATAGGACATACAGCAACGTGTTACTGGTACCTGTACATCCATTTGGTAGGCATCACTACGACGATCTAGGGCAACATTCATCCAGTCCGGAAACGGACTGCAATCATGTGACATCCTAATGGAAAGAATGGAACACAATGAATATAACTGCAACATATCCTTGTGCTCCAAACCAAAGAACTGACTAGTGAAGCAGTTTTTCTTTACACCTCTATTATTCAGTACCTATTTGAGTAACACACATAACACTTGTGCACTGAATGAAGGGGAATTTTAGCTTCACATTCCTATGCTTAACTCAAATATTTTGAAAAATGCACTTATACCCCTTGTGCTTTAAATACCTCATATCTGGTCCTCATCCTTAATTTACTTCCTGTGATATTACCATTGACATCCTACCATTTTTCTCGGTCGATTCTGACCATTCTGTATTTCAATATTCTTTCCATTTATTTGAAGATCGTGCGAAAGTGTTCTTATAGTTTCAGTCATAAACTGAGACATTTGATTTTACAATAAAATTATTAAACGGATGTTCCACAAAAAGCAAAGAGAAGAAGAAGAGAATTTTATAAGTGACATCGCTGGTGGCTGACTTCGCAATAGAAACGGACATCAGCGAAGATTTCATAGAGGAACTTACAAGTACCACTAGGCTATATAGTAGTCTATATTGAATATGCAATGAGTAAGTGAAACAACGAAAGAGATATGATACAGCAAATTAAATAAATTAAATATAAAATACGCCTTCCGCAAGTACAAAACTGTAATATATAATGTTAAAGTTCTACACAGAAACGTGATGCCAAAAGAAAATTTGAAAACTGTTTATATTATTTTATAAAACTGTTATGGTTGGTTGTATTTTTAACATTATCTCTGGTATTCCGGAATTACTCGTTTATACATTTACACACGGTCAGCGACATAATGCGTACATACAAGAATATACAGGATGATTCACGAGGATTATGGTCCTTTACGGAGCTTATTTCCGAAGACATTCTGAACAAGAAACTCATATAAACATTTGTCCTAATCTCAACATTTTCAGAATTGCACTAATTTGAACTTGTTTGTAAAATATCATTATTCTTTAGTTTTAAAGGTAAAATAATATTACAGATAAAGAATGAAATACTCAGGCGTATCATTAGCTAGTATTCTGAAGCTAAAAATGTGTTGTGAATTCCATAGTTGCTTCGTACAGAATTTATTTCGATTTTTTAACTACAAAATTATATTTTCTTACGCATTTATCACAAAATTGTTACAAATCACGTCACTCTTGTAAATTCTTTAAGATTGTACATTAGGATGCATAATTAAACTGTAAAGAATCAAGTTCCTAAAGTCGTATGATTTGTAACAATTTTTTGATAAGTGTTTAAGAATGATGTAATTTTTAGTTAAAAATTGAAAAATAAAATCTGTGTAAAATAATTAACAACAGATTTTTGGCTTCAGAACACTAGGCAAATGACACTTCTGAATAGTTCATTCTCTATTTGTAATATTTGTTTATCTTTAAAACTAAAGAAAAAAGGTATTTTTCAAAGAACTTCAAATTAGTGTAACTTTGAAAATATTGAGATTAGGACAAAAGTTTATATGATTTTTGCTCAGAATTTCTTCCGAAATAAGCTCCGTAAGGGAAGGCAAATCCTCGTGATTCATTCTGTATAGAGCGTAAGAGAGAATGATACGTGTGAAATTAAGAAAGAAGAAATACGTCTGTAACTTGGGTAGGGCAAGAGAACAATACAGTGCGAAGAGGAATTGAAATGAGGAATAGCTTTTTTTAGACGTTTTACATAACAAAGAACAATTGTATCGTTTTATTGTGAGATGTATTGGTGATAAAAGTCAAAGTAAAGATTAACAATCTAAATAAAAATCCAGTTGGCTTGGGTAAACCAGAAAGGGAAATAACAGAACGCGACTGATATTGTGTAGGACGGTGTGAGTTGCGGTGCAAAATATAGTGCCAACGAAAGTAACCAAAATAATGCATTCTGTAAAACTGCATCACATTTTTCTGCCCTGATTTGTATCTTCTAAGACTAAGAACGGAGATTAACGGTTATCTCTGCCATCTATTCAGGAAGTAATAACTAAAGAAGCCAAACTTACACGAACAAATTATCCATCACTATTGATTAGTAGGGGTCAGGTAAATAGTAATTTATATATCTTCTCACCATTCGTGAGCTGCCACAAGGGACAAAGAGTACTTAACCATAGAAAGTTTTACAAGTTCATGAAAAACCATTGATTTTGTTTCAACAATGAAATTCCTACAAATAATTCCCTGCAAATAATTTTTTTTAAGATTAGTGAAAATATACCTATTTTTAGAAAGGTAAGTGTTAAAAAAAGTAAAGAATGCTACTGAACTTAGTTTGATTTCGAATATAGGTGATTCTTCAGGAGAGCAATTGACCCTTTTAATGCAGATAAGGTTACAATCGTAATAATAGATGTAGGTATTCGAAGCCTCTTAAACACATCTTTCATGAAGAGAGTAGCGGTACCTCTTGCTCCAACCAGAAGTCCGATTACTTCAAGCTCTTTTAGCTAGTATTTTTTGAGGTAATAGGAAATGGTAGGATTGTAGATATTCTTTTTTTCATTATACACTTCTGCTGGCTGTTCCTCATCCGTTTCGAAACGCACAGTGGGATCAATTATGTATCCAGATCTTGTAGATTCCTTGAAAGCTATTATATCTGTGCGCCGTGTACTGCCAGTGACGGAGAGACCATGTAATTCTTCAAAGGTGTTGTAATCGGCATCTTTAAGGGCAGTGGCTATAATTGATCGTACTTGGTGGTGTCTAGCGTTTCGCAGAGCTTCGCCGTGCGGACAGGATCCCAGGACGTGTGCAAGAGTTTCAACCTCGTTGTGGCAATGCCTACAACGGTTGTCCTGAGATTTTCCCGGCACAGCACGTCCTTCAGCAACATTTCCAACCATTTTAATGCCATCGCGCCATTCGCTGTTGGAGAGTCCTTCGTGTTTAGAAATCCATTTGTTGGCACCAGGATATTGTTTAAATAAAACTACGCCTTTCCCTTTCTGTGGATGACGACACCAAATATCAAATTCTCTCTGGTGTGACTATCGCCATGGCGTTGTTACAAGGAAAAGCCTCACCGTGTCTCCACAAAACATACCCGTATTCTTGCCTTGCTTTATTCCTTCTGAAAAGTAATTAGCGTGCTGCGCCATCAACGCTTCAAATTTGATGCAGAAAAACAGACCGTTGTTTGAGGAGCGGCGAGTCCGACCTCAGAGAAGTCATTACGACGCATCTGTACGACACAACGAGCGATTCATTTCTGGCACGGCATAAGCCAGAGCAGGTGCTCCGCCCCGAGAGAGGATAGCCATGAATATTACTCTTTCTTTGTGATACTGCCCGTCATTTGCTGCACAGATATAGTTACTCATTTTAAATACACGGGTGAACCTGGTAATTTATTGGATCTCACATCTGTTACATTTGTACTGTTGTGATTATCTGTTATTATATGTTCTTATTTATTTAAGACATCTAAGCTCCGCGAGTGGCATAGAATGTAGTACGATAGTACAATTACGTAATATAACTTTTTAATGTAAGAAAATCTGCCTTTATATACATAAGTATTGCTTTCTATCCACACACCTGTGTTTCCTTCCTCTCATATTGTCTTTCGTCTATAATTTGTTTTTTTTCCTTTCCTGTAACACTTCTTGTCTTCTCTTGTTCTTCACATATATATTTCTTTACCTTTAAGGATATATATACACACAGAGTGTTTCCGAATTGGTGTTACAAACTTTCAGGGATGATGGCGAAAGGTACATGTATCTATTTGAGATAAGGAACCATGGTCCGGAAATGACTGAGTCGAAAGTTATAAGCAAAACAGTGCTGCTTATGATTAGGTTTTTCTCCGGAGCGGTTGTTTGTGCGCTTTCAATCGGAGACCTCCGGTTACCTCCGATTGATGCCGCGCAGGTTGTATATGTGCTGTGGCGCAGACATAAATTTTCCGCTGAGCATTCCTTTAATCGGATCAGGTAGTGATTGGAGTCCGCTGACGTCCGCGTATCTTTTAGAATAAGTGTGTAATTTTTTGTTGTTTATTTTCTCTTTTTTATTTACCTCTCTCTCTCTCTCTCTCTTTCTTCGGCTCTTCTTTTCTTCTTGTTTTGCCTGAAGTACTATGTTAGCTGATAGATTTTTTTTCTAGTTTTGAAATTCATAGTATATGTGGAAAGGCATATTAGTTTTATGTCATTTATCAAATTAATAACATTAAATTTAATTGAAAACTAACGCAGAAGTAAAGCTTTTCAGTAGCTAATGTAAACATTTATAATTTTCCTGGAAACACTCGTTTATTCACAAACAGTTTTTGTCAATTATTATTCTAATCGGTTTAGTTTAACGTAAAATACATATATTAAGGGAGTTTCAAAATGGAACAAAAGAAACATATGGTATCAATGGGTTAAGGTTTACTGTCCAAAATAATTTATTAAGATTATTTACCAGACAGGATTGTGATCATTGTGTTAAAGGATGTCAGTATTTGAACTGTCTCTTCTAAAACTCGTCACTCTTCCTCTGTAATAAAAAATATAAGCGGATATCAACTTAATTATATTATTACCCCACGTTTCTTTAGTTTCAGAATGAAACTCAAAATTTTAATCTGATAACTCAAGTTGCCTTTTAAATATTCCATAATAATTATGTGTGATTTTTATTGCCTCGAAAGTTACGTTTTATAGAAATTTCAAGACTTCTTTTTCTAGACTGTGGACCTTTGGAACAATAGCACTAAAGCAGTTAAAAAAATTCGTATCAAATGTTTTGCGAAATTTTAAAACTACGAAAACGATGATATCACTAATTAACCGTCAATGTGTATCTGAATGTTAATAATTTATTTTTGACAGCAAGTACGAGTACCACAACCGCGGCTCTTAATGTTAGCCTAAATACTTACATACCTACATTTTAAAATTTAGACCTACTCAGAGAATCTATCTAATGGCTTTTCTGGCAATACAATCACCAACTCATATTTCATTTCAAGTAAGAGGCTCATCACTGAAGTTTGGAGTTTCATCTCGTAACAATATGCTGTATCAATCTTGGAGGGTCCTTTTTTGCTGAAATTATTCTGCTTTTCAGTTTTTCATTCGCAATGTTACTCTGTCTGCACACAAAACCACGAAATTATTTATTAGAACTTTTATATATAAATCAAAGTAAACACGCTTTTTAAAAGAGTTCAAAAGTGTTTTGAATGGTTGAATTTACTTACTTAGTTTCTTCAAGTTCGCGATTGTGCGATCGCTTCAAATGGTCTAACAAATTCAAAGTACCACCACCCTTAGAGTAAATTCGCCGACAAAGTTCACAGCGTGCGACTTTATTATTATCATCGCCAACTAAATTAAAGAATTTCCATGGGACGGATATACGATTTGGTGCCATTTTATTCCACTCACAACTACTCTCAGTCCATACGCGTCGGTCGTCCTTGAGCTCTACGTTCTCCACCTTCGCTTCGCTCCGAACCACCGCATCCCTCCGTATGTTCCCTGTTCCACCTACGATGGTACCGGAGATACAGGTGGAGAGCTTTATTCGTAATCTCCGATTCCTCCGCGGTAGTAGTCAATCCTATGAGCAGCACTAAAGCAAAACTAGTTGTGTGGAAATGGAATTGTAATTTGGCACCACGTGCCCTCCTTCCCTTAACTTTTGAACAGTCGTGGAAAAATGGTATGGGCCGGATGTCTCCTACATGGGTACCTGGCCCGATACAATCTGTGAACTTGTCTACTGTTCCCATTGGCTCATCCGTATTCGAAAATCACGTCTGCTTATTCGGCTCTCGTGTACTTCTCCATTTCACTAGGACTGATCGACTGGACACTGCAACCTTTTGTACAGATATAGTACTTCCAAGATCTATGTTACATTTTCAGTCACTGCAAATCAATATTATTAACTACAAACAGAAAAAAAAAACATCAACAAGAGTAAGCAATGTGCAAAGAAGAATAATAATCTATTTCATAAAGCAAGAAAAAGCTTTTTAAGTTGCGTGGAAACCAGTGTAAGTCCCGCGTAAGACATATGTATGTATCTGTGTGTTTTCACTGCAATAAACTGTCTTGTGTCAGATCGAGACACCACATACTGGAACGTGTAATCTTAAAGACAAAAAACGTTCTAGAAACTGAGAAAGTATTCAATTCCTGTGGGTGTAGATGATTACGACATTTGTGATGAGTAAATACAAAGCACAACTCATTGTATGAAGCGCTTATTCATGCAGCTGAGTTTGGGTGGTACTGTAATTGAAGAGGAGGATTCCCAAGTGCCCTAAGTCAGAGTTTTATTTTAGATTTTAACTGAACGTGGTTTCAGAAGTATTGTTTCATCCTCTATCAAAGGAACATCAACTCATGTTCTATAATACTATAAATCATTACATACATACATACATACACACATACATACACACACACATACATACATACATACATACATACATACATACATACATACATACATACATACATACATACATACATATTCTGCCCATGCGCAGATCTTTCACTGCAAACCCAGCATTCTCCAATATTTCCTACTTTCTGCCTTCTTCTTAGTCTCCGCATATGATTTACATATCTTATTGTCGTCTATCATTTGATATCTTCTTCTGCCCAGAACTCTTGTCCCCTTCATCATTCCTTCCAGTGCATTCCTTCCATTAGGCAGTTTCTTCTCAGCCAGTGACCCAACCAATTCCTTTTTCTCTTTCTGATCAGTTTCAGCATTATTCTTTCTTAACCCACTCTTTCCAGCATAACTTAATTTCTTGTTCTGTCTGTCCACTTCACGCGCTCTATTCTTCTCCATATTCACATTTCAAATGCTTCTGTTCTTTGCTCTTCATTTCGTCGTAATTCCATGTTTCTGCTCCATACAATGCCACACTCCATTCAAAGTACTTCACTAGTCTCTTCCTTAGTTCTTTCTCCAGAAATACGCAGAAGATGCTCCTTTTTCTATTAAAAGCTTCCTTTGCCATTGCTATCCTCCTTTTGACTTCCTTGCTGCAGCTCATGTTAGTGGTTATAGTACATTCCAAGTGTTTGAAGCTGTGCACTTGCTCTACAGTCTCTGCAAGTTTACCTTCTTTATTTTTCTTGCGACAACCATGGTCTTCGTCTTGATTGCATTTATCTTCATCCCATACTGCTCACAGCTGTCATTTAGTTCCTGTAGCATATCCCTTAGTATCGTCTCCTCTTCTACTAGCCGCCATATCATCAGCAAATCGTATGCACTTTATTTTTCTTCTTCTTCTTTACCCCTCCCATGTTCTGGAAACAGTTCTTCACATAGAGTGAAGTGCTTAAATTGTTGTCAGTTGCTTTGTACAGATTTTGTTTTGTAATTTTTAACTAAAAATGACATCATTCTTATGCACTTATCACAAAAATTGTTACAAATCATACGACTTTAGGAACTTGATTCTTTACAGTTTAAATATGCATCCTAATGTACAGTCTTGAAGAATTTACAACAATTGTAATTGTAACAATAATTGTGATAAATACGTAAGAAAATGTTATTTTTTTAGTTAAAAATCGAAACAAGAAAAATTATTTACGAAGCAACTATGGAATTCACAACACATTTTTAACTTCAGAATATTATCTAATTAAAGAAATTATACTCCTGAATAGTTCATTCTTTATCTGTATTATTCTTTTACCCTTAAAACTCAAGAATAATGGTATTTTACTAACAACTTCAAATTAGTGTAACTCTGAAAATATTGGGATTAGTACAAATGTTTATATCACATTTTTTGCTCAGAATGTCTTCGTAAATAAGGTCCGTAAGGAACGTTAAATCCTCGGGAATCACCCTGTATATTAGT
Source organism: Periplaneta americana (assembly GCF_040183065.1). Taxonomy (NCBI): domain Eukaryota; kingdom Metazoa; phylum Arthropoda; class Insecta; order Blattodea; family Blattidae; genus Periplaneta; species Periplaneta americana. The sequence goes on from NC_091121.1 coordinate 154,008,545, forward strand.
GTAAACTTTTTCAGCGATTGATTAAAGAGTTTGTGAATTTCTAGGATCATTTGTGGACATCACATAAGCTATATCGTTATTATTTAATCTAGTTTAAAAATGTAATAATTCTGTCACATCATAGTGTCACAAATCAGATATTTGTTTTCTTTGAGTATTATGGTTCGCTAGGCCGGGCTATTATGTCCTTTAATATTTGAGGAGAAAAATTCGCTCCGGCGCCGGGGGTCGAATCCGGGTCCTTGGTTCTACGTACCAAGCACTCTGACCACTGAGCTACGCCGAATTCAATCCGCAGCACCGGATCGAATCTTCCTCCTTCAATGTTTCCCTTTGTGGCCTGACTCCAAGTTAGGCATATATGTTGACGTATATGTCTAGTGTCAACTGCCATTATACTAGGAGCGCACTCAGTTGAGTGACTTATTTGGCCGGGATTTCGCAGTTATAATGCACTGCTAGCTATGAGAATATTATGTATTTATTAATTTGTTCTACAGAATAATCTCTGTAATGTTGACAATGATTTTTTCTCCTCAAATATTAATTGTCGACATTACAGAGATTATTCTGTAGGACAAATTAATAAATCCATAATATTATGTCCTTGTTACCGTATAGGCTATAATATGCAGATGTATTAGTTACCAACAACTTAGCTCCTGTAAATGGAAAAAAATTAAGTCTAGCATTCTATTATTAAAAAAGAATCGAATGCATTCATAAGAACTGAGACAACGTTGCATGCTATACCATATAATACCATAAATTATGTATTTATTAATTTTCCTATAGAATAATCTCTGTAATGTTGACAATGATTTTTTCTCCTCAAATATTAATTGTCAACATTACAGAGATTATTCTGTAGGACAAATTAATAAATCCATAATATTATGTCCTTGTTACCGTATAGGCTATAATATGCAGATGTATTACAGTTAAGTACCAACAACTTAGCTCCTTTAAATAGAAAAATTTAAGTCTAGCATTCTATTATTAAAAAAGAATCGAATGCATTCATAAGAACAAAGACAACGTTGCATGCTATACCACATGATGCAATATGATAGTTACAAAGCAACTTATTGGCTCGTTAAAATTTGGTCTTGAGTTTAATTGACAAGTGGAGCTCGTAACTTCGTCGTGACGAAGTGTTCACAGTGGAAGCAGTGGGCTGCATGATACATTATTGTAGCTATAAGAAGAGCACGTGTTTCCTTGCGACAATTGTAAGCGGAGAGATTTCAAGATATGTTTTTCTGTAATTTGAAATAGAAATTAGTTACAATGTGAGAACCGTCTTTATATGGTTGACGCCCTATCAGTGTGTAGGAGATAAGATGGATGATGGTGGAGAAAGTAACTCAATTACTCTAAGATCGACAAAGAGTGCCGGTGATGGGTTGAATTGCGCGCGGGGGGGGAGAGGTTTACAAAGAGAGCGAGAGAGGAGCGAAATTAACTTGTCTGATGGCGGTGATGGAAACGGGAAATTTGGCAACACCGGACGCCCATTTACTATAGAACCAATTCTGCCCTAGTAGTCGGTACAGACATCCTCATTGCAAAACTCCACTGCAGTCGTCTAGGGACACTATCAGTGGCGGGAACTGCCAGCACGAACAAGTCTACACCGAACATAATAATAGCCGATCTAATACAACGGGTAGCTTCCAGATATTGTAAGATGTGTGGTATCGCATTATTATTATTATTATTATTATTATTATTATTATTATTATCATTATCATCATCATTAGCAGCAGCAGCAGTATTTCTCTTATGTGGAGCACTGAAGGACTCTTTTCAATTTATTTATTTACTTATTTTGCTAATAATTATAACATAAAATATAAATAAACTTTAGCTCGCCCCTGAAAGAGTAGAATTAGTGCTCAGGGACGGATTCCTGAATTGAAATTAAGAAGTATATAATACAATTGGTCTTATGTCTACTACGCAATAAGAATATATAAATTTAAATTTATAATTTTTCAATATTTATAAAATCCCCACATAAATTTTTAAATTTAATACTAGAATTATTAGAACTGACAAGATTAGGATATTTAAATATGAATTTGTTATATATTCTTGGGCCTAAATTACTACTATGATTAAATACTGTAGCAGTGTTGCATTTTGTTTCAAACAATCTTAAAGAATTCATACCTTTTGTTTCATAACTATGCGAATACAATTCAAAATTATTTAGATTTTTATGTATGAATTTTATTAATACAATATAATAAATTTGTCTTATTTTAAGAACATTAAAATAAAAAAAAAATTTTTTTTGAGATGCAAAATCAATAAGTTTATGAAGACATATTTTAAGTATTCTCTTCTGTAATAAATAAAGTGGATTAAAATTGGATTTAAATAAGATATCCCATCTTATAATTCCATACATAATTACCGATTGAAATAAAGTTAAGTGTACTGTGCGTAATAAAATTATTGACAAATAATTCCTCAAAACAAAACAATATATTATTTTACGTAATTGATTACAAAGGTAATTAATGTGTTAGTTCCATGATTGTCAAAAATTATGCCAAAATACTTAACTTCAGAGGACTCCTTAATAATTGGACATTTACACTGTATAAGGCAACAATTAGAGTTATGTAATTTAATACTTAATATAGATGTAGGAGGTTTGTTACATTTTTCAGATAATGAGAATGGAATAATTATGATTTGTCAGTTTCTTCCAAGAAAGTATTTCCGTCTTATTTAAGTCTTCTCATAGTTGTGTAGGGTTTCATTACAATGTTTTTAATGATTTATTTTATCAACTTCTATGGTTATATAGCGTCTGAATGATATGAAGATGATAATGCCAGTGAAATTAGTTGAGGATCCAGCGCCGAAAGTTACCCAACATTTGCTCTTAATGGGTTGCGGGAAAACGCCGGAAAAAATCTCATCCAGGTAACTTGTCCCAACCAGGTTTGAATCCGAGCCCACTAGTTTCACGGTCAGGCATGCTAACCGTAATTCCACAGCGGTGGACTCATTACACTGCTGTTTTCTCTATTGCTCAATGTAGTTTTCTTAGCGTATATTCGATCCAGCACCATTTTGTTTCTGAATTCTGCTTTAAGATCTTTTCTTCGTTTGCTCCTCGCCACAGTACTTAATTTGTTATCTTAAAGTCAGCAAGTCTTAGTAGCGAGTTTATAATTATTAATAATTTTTGGGTCGAGGAGATGGTTACTTTTTTTTTTTAGTTGGTTACTTACCAACTACTCGGTTATTTAACGTGGATGGGATTGGTGATAGCGAGATGAAGCCGACGATTCGCCATAGATTACCACACATTACCTCGGAATAAACCCAACCAAGTAATCAACCCAAGCGGGAATCGAACCCGCGCCCAAGCGCAACTCCGGATCGACAGGCAAGCACCTTAACCGACTGAGCTAGGCCGGTAGCTTGAACACTAGCTCTCAAGGAACTCTCTCTCTAGGAGTAATGCACAGAATCTTAAATCACTTTGTCCTGTTCGATGCTGTACGTAAGTGGTCGTCAGCACTCGCGGAAATGGGTATCGGGTAAGGAGTGTATCGGAATATGCACCGTAGTGAAGAAGGGAGAGGGAGAAAGCATACCCGCCAGTAGCCACGGATGCATGCTAGTAATATTAGTTCATTCATTCTTAGTGTTCTTCTCAAGGGCAAGTCTTTCACCTGAAAACCACCATTCTCCAGTCTTTCCTATTTTCTACCTTCCTCTTTGTCTCCGCATACCATTCCTTCCTGTGCATCCTTCAGTAGGCAGTAGACCTATCTCGACACCTTACACTGACGACGAAGATCCTCAGTCTGACAGACTAGAGATCGAAGATCGAGACAGTGAATTAAGTAAACTTGCAAATTTACATGAATCGTTACACAAGGATATATATCCTTGACCAAATTTGATTACCGATAGAAATTTTAAATTATGTTTTTTTTAAGGGGAGGCAGAGGTGAAATTTTGAACAAAACTGAAGAAAAAAATGAAAATTTGGTTTTTTTCCATTTTTATTATCTTTATTTTCATATTCCGATGTTAGTTTTTGATTTTGTGCCCTTTAAAAGTATGAAATTTAAACAAAGATAACTGTATTACTATATTATTCCCATAATAAACTAATACTTATCATTATTTATATACCTTCTCTGAACATATAAATAAAAAGAAATACTGAAACATTTTTACAATATGGTGCATGGAGCATTTTATAGCAAACGATATAAAGTTTTATAAAATTATTAATATTTACAGAACTATTGTACTTAGAAAGTTGAAACTTGGTATGACCATTACTAATAACATACTTAGTATCCATAATCAATTTCAAACAAATCGGATAAATTTTGTGGATTTTGAAATATTCACCTCTGCCTCCCCTTAACGTAGCTCGCAACTGCCAAGATTATATCAGCGTCGCCGATGTGCCGGAATTTTGTCCCGCAGGAGTTATTTTACAGGCCAGTAAATCTACTGTAAACGACAAATGGAGAATTAGAACCAATTATGAGTTACAAAAGTTATACAAAGATATTGATATAGTTGGCGATATCCGAAAGAAAAGACTGCAATGGATAGGGCATGTTATAAGAATGAAGGAGGATAGATTGGTAAAGAAGGCCGTAAATGGGAAAATTGAGGGCATAAGAAGAAGGGGCAGGCCTACACCAAGATGGTTAGATGCTGTTGAAAACGATCTAAGGCAGCGCTTCTAAAACTATGGTCCGCGGACCACCTGTGGTCCTCGAGGTCTAGCCTTGTGGTCCTTCAAAAAAGACAGAAGAAGAAATAAAATTCAAACGAATTGCGTATCATACTATAGCTTAAAATCTCAGAGCTTAGAAATGACACATGGCAATCGAATTTCACTTTTTCTCCCAGTACTGCATTTTATGAAATTTATTACCCTACCCATCTACCGACTAGCCACTCTACTCTCAGCAACAAAAGAGGAATTTAAAACACTATCAACGTGGTGTTTCTCGACATCTATTCCCTGCACATCTGGCGCCGCGCCTGTAATCCAGCCAGGGACCACCCGAATTCATAACAGAGGACCAAAGTACCGAACCGTAATTATATTTTATGCTCGACCATGCCGAAATGTAGTAATTATACACCTGGTAGCAGTCCTTTAATTCATGTCATTAAAGTACACCTACTCATTAAAGTACAGGTGTTCAGCCAATGACAAGTCAACTTTGTACAGTTATAAAACAGCAAGTATCGATTATTCTCGGATATGCAATCGAAAGAGAATTAGCGAAAAGTCACGGAGGCTGGAAATCCAATACTGTCGCAGAAGGTTATGTTCTGTTACTATAATAATTAGAGTTAATTGTAAATAATATTCAAATAAATTCAATTTGTCATCTCGTTTTTCAATTCTATATCAATTTCCAGGTTATATCAGAGTAATCTTCATCTTATTCTCTGCCAAGGTCAATGAAATTCGGCCTCGGAAAAAATCAATACTTTCGCGTCTGCACACATCTCACAATTCAGGTCAGTTCGTACATAACCATAATTTTGAATACTTTCAAGTTAGAAATATGGTCGAGCATAAAAAGTCGTATGAAACTTGCCTATAATGGTAATTAAGACGCTCGTATGAAAATTATGAAACTCGCTTGCGCTCGTTTCATAAGCAATCATACTTGCGTCTTAATTACTACCATTATAGGCTCGTTGCATAATGTAGGCTACTATTAATATATAAGCATATACTGGTATTAAAATATACTACAAATATGATACATTTTCTTTCGAAGCGAGTAAGAGTAAGGTGGTCCGTGGAGCTGTAATGACTTTGAAAAGTGGTCCCCACTTCAAGAAAGTTTGAGAAACATTGATCTAAGGAAAATGAAGGTTAAAAGATGGAGAAAACAGCAGAAGAGAGAGAGGCATGGGCAACTATTATGAAGGAAGCTAAGGTTCTCAGAGGACCGTGAAGCTCAGGAGTAAGGAAGAAAATCTGCTGACGTGAGCCTGTCGCATTTAAGCAGACTGAAATGTCATCGACCTGGTCCAGGATCGAACCCTCAACCTCGGGCACAGAAGACCAGCACTCTACGGAATGCCCCACCCAGGGCAACTTACCTATAGAATTTGTCGCTACTAATATGTTTACAGTAACTTGTTTGTGTAAGAGCGCGGAACAGACAAAGAACAGTGTCCTATTTTGATCTGATGCATGTAAGCTATTAGAAAGAACTTTATAATAAATAAAAATAGATAATTTTCTTAATTAATAACAGTGTATATCTCCAATAAATGATTTCTTAGCATCGCCACAGATACACATGATTGTACTTGTCACTCTCTCTGTCACTAGAGAGTTCTTGAAATTTATATTTTCCCCGCCATTCATAAAATATTTTGATATGATAGCTCTTGCACAAAAGGGGAGATCTGTAACTGAAATATATTAATCAAGTTTCAGTATTATTTGTATTTATCCTGGTAATAATGAACAGTTTGACTCGTAGACATTTTGTTTTTCAGCATTAACTTCCCACGATTGTATGAGAAGATTCGAAGAGATCGGCAGTTACGTAGACCTTCGGCTCCCCCCCCCCACTACCAATAATGCATAGCACAATGTCAATACGGCGGTTGCTGTCGTCTGCGTTACAACGAACTTTACTGTTGATTTTCGAGTTCGTCATTTTTTTCCTGGCTGTTATATTATGCTTATTTAAATTGTGTTAACTCTCGCTAAGTGGTTTTATTTTTATTTTATCTGTCTTAGTATTTATTTTATTATTGTAAATATTTTTGTTTTATTATTATTATTATTATTATTATTATTATTATTATTAATGCATTAATTTGTATTACTATCTTTGTATCATTTCCGTCACGGTTATTCTATTATTATTATTATTATTATTATTATTATTATTATTATTATTACTATTATTTGTATTATAAACATTATTATTGATCTCTGTAAAATTTATGTAGACTACTGCAACGTATCCGAGCACAAGCATATGCTCATTTCGGGTATCAATTCATATGTACAATTTCAAATGTAAATTGTGAATAAATTAGAATTAGAATTAGAATATCGATTTTAATTTGTGAGGCAGTACAGTATTGGGAAATTCAATAATAACAGAGTCTAACTTTCCTGAAGTTGGTAATCGTACACCAAGTGTGTACACAAACACTGTCTGCACGCCACTGTCTCGTAACGATGACAAGCACTCAGCCGAAGAAACAGGCAAGGAACCGCCCGGCCACTGGACAAAGCAATTTGAAGACGCGCGCGTGCCATGCAGACAGTGAATTGATTTTTCACACTGTCTCGTAATTGCCCGTCCGTCATTCCGCTGTACAGTCAGTTCTCACAGAACAATGCTTTAATTTCTTTGTTGCCAAATACGGCATCTTGGCTTATTACATGCTTTGCATGCATTACGTAATCAGATCGTAATCCGCAGACAACAGTGTTCTGTGTCTCACGTCTGAAGACGGATCTTTCCATATCGGTTTCTTTGTCTCTCCCACTGTAATTACCGTACATACATCGATGAAATGTAAAATGGACATCAGTTCTTAAGCAGACACTTTCAGCGACTTGTGGAATGAGTTATTACCATAATACACGCGTGAAGTGTGCGCGTGAAGTATAGTGGTTATCGTGTAGAATTTCAGTTTGCTCCGAAAACATTGGATTTTAAGCAGGAAAATATCAGAATGAAGTAAGCCGCTGGCCCCATGTAAGAAAATTCATTTGGTAATGAATAAAGTTAAAAAAAACATGAAGAATGGAAAAAAATCACTAAGCAAGAGAGACTAGAAGAAATCAAGTTTATCATTTCCTTATCTTGTTTCAATGCAAAGAGCTTTTACCCAATAATGTATTTTTGAGATTAATAATAATAATAATAATAATAATAATAATAATAATAATAATAATAATAATAATAATAATTCACTGTGCGCTAAAGCAAGGAGATGCACTATCACCTTTACCTTTTAACTCTGCTCTAGAATATGCCATTACGAATGTCCAGGATAACAGAGAGGGTTTGGAATTGAACGGGTTACATCAGCTGCTTGTCTATGCGGATGACGTGAATATGTTAGGAGAAAATCCACAAACGATTAGGGAAAACACGGGAATTTTACTGGAAGCAAGTAAAGAGATAGGTTTGGAAGTAAATCCCGAAAAGACAAAGTATATGATTATGTCTCGTGACCAGAATATTGTACGAAATGGAAATATAAAAATTGGAAATTTATCTTTTGAAGAGGTGGAGAAGTTCAAATATCTGGGAGCAACAGTAACAAATACAAATGATACTCGGGAGGAAATTAAACACAGAATAAATATGGGAAATGCCTGTTATTATTCGGTTGAGAAACTTTTATCATACAGTCAGCTGTCGAAAAATCTGAAAGTTAGAATTTATAAAACAGTTATATTACCGGTTGTTCTGTATGGTTGTGAAACTTGGACTCCCACTTTGAGAGAGGAACAGAGACTACGGGTGTTTGAGAATAAGATTCTTAGGAAAATATTTGGGGCTAAGAGGGATGAAGTTACAGGAGAACGGAGAAAATTTACACAACACAGAACTGCACGCATTGTATTCTTCACCTAACAAAATTAGGAACATTAAATCCAGACGTTTGAGAGGGACAGGGCATGTAGCACGTATGGGCGAATCCAGAAATGCATATAGACTGTTAGTTGGGAGGCCGGAGGGAAAAAGACCTTTAGGGAGGCCGAGACGTAGATGGGAAGATAATATTAAAATGGATTTGAGGGAGGTGGGATATGATGATAGAGAATTTATTAATTTTGTAAGTAATAATAATAATAATAATAATAATAATAATAATAATAATAATAATACTTACTGTCTTTTATGGAACTCGGAGGTTCATTGCCGCCCTACATAAGCCAGCCATTGGTCCCTATCCTGAGCAAGATTAATCCAATCTCTATCATCATATCCCACCTCCCTCAAATCCATTTTAATATTATCTTCCCATCTACGTCTCGGCCTCCCCAAATGTCTTTTTCCCTCCGGCCTCCCAACTAACACTCTATATGCATTTCTGGATTCGCCCATACGTGTTACATGCCCTGCCCATCTCAAACGTCTAGATTTAATGTTCCTAATTATGTCAGGTGAAGAATACAATGTGTGCAGTTCTGTGTTGTGTAACTTTCTCCATTCTCCTGTAACTTCATCCCTCTCAGCCCCAAATATTTTCCTAAGCACCTTATTCTCAAACACCCTTAACCTATGTTCCTCTCTCAAAGTGAGAGTCCAAGTTTCACAACCATAAAGAACAACCGGTAATATAACTGTTTCATAAGTTCTAAGTTTCAGATTTTTTGACAGCAGACTGGATGATAAAAGCTTCTCAATCGAATAATAACACGCATTTCCCATATTTATTCTGTGTTTAATTTCCTCCCGAGTAGGCCTATCATTTATATTTGTTACTGTTGCTCCCAGGTATTTGAATTTTTTCACCTCTTCAATTCCAATGTTTATATTTTCATTTCGTACAATATTATCCTCACGAGACATAATCATATACCTAGTCTTTTCAGGATTTACTTCCAACCCTATCGCTTTACTTGCTTCAAGTAGAATTTCCGTGTTTTCCCTAATCGTTTGTGGATTTTCTGCTAACATATTCACGTCATCCGCATAGACAAGAAGCTGATGTAACCCGTTCAATCCCAAACCCTCTGAGTTATCCTGAATTTTCCTAATGGCATATTCTAGAGCGAAGTTAAAAAGTAGAGGTGACAATGCATCTCCCTGCTTTAGCCCGCAGTGAATTGGAAACGCATCAGATAGAAACTGACCTATATGGACTCTGCTGTAAGTTTCACTAAGACACATTTTAATTAATCGAACTAGTTTCTTGAGAATACCAAATTCAATAAGAATATTATATAAAACGTCTCTCTTAACCGAGTCATACGCCTTTTTGAAATCTATGAATAACTGATGTACTGTACCCTTATACTCCCATTTTTTCTCCAAGATCTGTCGAATACAAAAAATCTGATCAATAATCGATCTATTACGCCTAAAACCGCACTAATGTATGTTACTTGACTACAATAACGTAAAAATCATGTTGTGTGCTGCTAAGCACTTACAGAATTACACTGGTATCAATTATTAGAGAAAATGGAAATTAACATATCCGACCTCTTGAGATAGAATTTCCGGATAATACGGAAAGTATTAAAGGTAGGTTAAGATTTATATTTGAAACAACAGAGTAGATACTTCATCTGACTAATTCTATTCTAAAGACGGCGCAATTAGATTTCGACAAGAACAGTGAAATAACTGTGATACAGGTATCTTGCACATCGCATGCAAGCTGCAGCAGCATAAGTTGCAGGACAAATTAGATTATGATACTGAAATTTCAGAAACAAGAAAGAAATTACACTGTAATGTTATTAGGGAAGAGCGCACTTCTGATTTCCGCTTTAAAGTTCACGCTCGTAAGATTTTTAATGTCCATCATAAAATAAACTGCGTAAAAAATCTCTTAGCTTGTGATCTCACATACATGAGAATTTGCAACGCGTTAAAATTTTTATGAGACGTCATTAAACATTCTTCTGTACCCAAGGCTGAAGCATAACTCTCGCTTTAATATCTGTACATGAAATTAAAGCAAACACGGACCAAGAACACATCAGAAAGATTGTAAAACTAGTGAAGAAATCCAACGTCCACAGACAACGCTTTGATTGCGTGAAGTATATCAATAAATTGCTTTGGACAAATTGACATGCTCTCAGTTGTTTGAAAGATGGAGTGGCATAAATGCATCAAATTCTACATGAAATATCTTCCCATATGGAAATGTCAATCCAGATCATTCACAGAATGCGCTTGATACAAATTTCTATAAACGAACTGCTCAATAAATAGACTTACCACCTGTGGTCCTCGAGTTCTGTTCTTGTGGTCCTTCAAAAAAGACAGAAGAAAAAATAGAATTCAAACGAATTGCGTATCACATTATATCTGAAAATCTCAGAGTTTGGAAATGACGCACGACAATCGCCTAATACTAATATTTTATGAAATTTCTTAGTCCACCCGTCTACCCATTTCCCATTCTACTCTCAGCAACAAAAGAGGGATTTAAAGCACCATGAACGTGGCGTTTCTCGCCATTTTTCCCCTGCACATCTGACGCCGAGCCTGTAAGCCAGCCAGGGACCACCCGAATTCATAACAGAGGACCAAAGTACCGAACCTTTTCATGTATTGATGACTTTCTTAATAGCTTTGCGGAAACGCAGTCTGCATATTGAAATGGGCACGTACTACACGTAGTGCACCATTAATAGAAAGTGCCAAATTGCATATTTACTTGTTGAAAATCGAGCATGTTTCTGCATTAATTTTTTTATTTGTTTTTCCAGATGACGATATAAGAAATTTTAGACTCCATCTATTTTAAAATCCGACAAGTTTACTTTTTACACTTGCGTGTTTAGTCTCTAAGTGCCGTTTCAATTTCGCGGGTTTCATACACTCGTTTGAAAGCACTTCGTAACAAACAATGCACCGAGGTTTTGGTTCACTCTCATTGCCACACCAAGTAAGTCCAAGTTCCAAATGACTCGTCATATTTACTAAAGTATTTTTTCTTTTAATAGCTACGATTAGGACTAGATATTTCTTTAATGGCACTATAATTAATATTGTGACAGCGACGTGAGATTCGAACTCACGACCAGCGTCCCGCAAGAGAGAAGATCGCGCGGAGCACTTTGGAATGGCGCGCGGCGGAGAGGGGAAAGGGCCAACGCGGCGAGAGAGTGGAGAGAGAGTGCGCGCGCATCTGGTGCTGGTAGAGAGGAGAGGGCTCTGGATTTTTCTGGAGTGCCATCTCTAGAGACGCGTGGAACTTTCGAGGCTACGTCGCTGTGGTTATAAATTAAGGACGCGAAGGAACGACAGAGTTTTCAGTTTTCAGTTGATTAGTCAGCCAGTCAGTGAGAAAGCCAGAGCAAGCAAGCCAGTCTTGTGTACCGGAGTTCGACTCGAGTGTGCGTCCGCATCTGCGTCAGCCTCCGAAGGCCTGAGTTCGAGTGCAGTGGACCGCAGTTGGAGGGACCCGAGTTCGAGTACAGTGATCTGTCTCTGAAGGTCTGTGGTTCGAGATACTGTGAACTCGAGTGACTGAGATAGAAGAACTGTGAACTGAGAACTGATAGTTCTGATTTGTAAATAGTGCTTTGTAAATATTAGTTAAGATTAACAGTTCATTGTTGTGCGTAATAGTCCAAGTAAATTGTCATTGTCGTCGGTGGAGTGCTATAACGAATACTGTGTTGAGTGAAGATCCAATTGTTGACGAGAGCGTTTAAGGTGAATTGTAGAAAGGAATTATTGTTGTGACGAATAAATTACATTGTTGTTACTAATAAAATTTACAATATATTTCTTCACACACAGCTTCTGAACTATTAGCACTGCCTAAATGAAACGTATCATCATGTTCCTTTCTTTTCAAAGATCCGGATCGAAGCCAGTTTTCCATCATTTATAATGGGCACTATTTAACAGAGAAATGGACAACTACTGGCGTTTACCACATTAAAAGGATTTCAAACAACTAACTGCCAACTGGAAAGCGATGAATCAACAATGCACAGAATTTGTTATAAGTTACTTGTGATGGGCTACAAAAAATAATCAGAAAAATATTATAATAATTAATTAATTCTATTTTAAAATATAAGTATATTGGTATTAAAATATGCTACAAAAACGATAAATTTGCTTTCATAGGGAACAAGAGTAAGGTGGTCCGCGGAACTGTTCTGACTTAAAAAAGTGGTCCTCACTTCAAAAAAGTTTGAGAAACGCTGGTCTAATAGATGTAAATACCATTCCTGAGTCGACTAAAAATAAATTTTCACATCGTTTTTTACTTTTTATATATCAGAAAGCACTTTGTCCGGCGTTGCGACTATGTGAATAACGTGTTCGCTTCCCAACCAAGGGGTCCGTGGTTCGATTTCCAATGTGGATAATAAATGAGACTATATTTCGCCTGTGGAACTGGATGTTTGTTTCTTTTCAGGTGCTGTCCTGTATTACCACAGCCCTCAGCCGTGTTGACCACACAGCCAGGGAGGTCTGTAATACGTACCTACCAAGTGTTGGTTCATAGCTATATTTTGTCATCCATTACTGTAAAGTTAACCCCATGATATATCAAATCGGCTCAGAGGGTGTAGAGAAGTTAAGACTCCCACCTTTACAGACAATTGGCATTTAATAGCAGTAGGGATGTCAGCCCTACGTACTCGTCTCCTTTACCCCTAAGGAAATGTTAGAGCCTGAGTAGACTCCAGGGCCATAGTGCGGCTGGAAGGATTAGATCAATGAAAAAATCCATGGCTCCATCGGGAATCGAATCCGCACCTTCCGGCTCGCAGCGTTACCCCTTACCCGCGACGCTACCGCATCCCTTACATCGGATTGGATTGTTAAACAGAAGGAAGAAAGAAAGAAAGAAAAAAAAAGGAAGAAAGAAAAAGAAAGACAGGAAGCAGGAAATAAAGAAAGGAAGAAATAAAAAGAAAACAGAAAGGGGGGAAATAAAGGAAGAAAAGAAAGGAAGAAGGAAATAAAGAAAGGAAGAAAGAAAAAAGAAAGGAAGAAGAAATAATAAAGAAAGAAAGAAAAGAAATAAAGAAAGAAAAAAGAAGAAGAAAAATAAAGAAAGAAAGGAAAGAAAGAAAAAGGAAGATGAAAAAATAAAGAAAGAAAAAGAAAGAAAAAAGAAAGAAGAAAAATAAAGAAAGAAAAAGGAAGAGGAAAAAAGAAAACGAAAGAAAGAACGAAAGAAAGGAAGAAAGAATGAAAAAGAAAGAAAAAAGAAAGGAAGAAGTAAAAACGAAAGAAAAACACAGAAGGAAAGAAAGAAGAAAAAAAAAAGAAAAAAGAAAGGAAGACTAAACAAACACAGAAAAAGAAAGAAGAAAATAAAGAAAGGAAGAAGAAAAAAGAAAGAAAAAGAAGGAAAGTAAGAAAAAAGCAATGAAGAAGACAAAAGAAAGAAAAAGAGAGAAAGAAACAAAAGAAGGAAAGAAAAAGAAAAAGGAAGAAGAAAAAAGAAAGAAAAAGAAAGGAAGAAGAAAAGAAAGAAAAAAGAAGAAAAGAAAGAAAAAAGAAGAAAAGAAATAAAAAGAAAGAATGAAAGAAAGGAAGAAAAAAGAGAGGAAAACAAAAATGAAAAAGAAAGGAAGAATAAAAAAGAAAGAATAAAGAAGGAAAGAAAGAAAAAGAAAGGAAGAAGAGAAAAGAAAGAAAAATGAAAGAAAAGAGAAGGAAAGAAGGAGAAAGAAAAAAGAAAGGAAGAGGATAAAAGAAAGAAAAAGAAAGAAAAATGAAAGAAGGAAAGGAAGAATGGAAGGAAAAGAAAGGAGGAAGGAAAGTAAAGAATGAAAGTATGAATGAAAGATATACAAATAAGAAGAAACAAAGGAAGAAGGCAAGAAAGTAAGGAAAAAATAAAAACGAAAGGAATACAGAAGGAAAGAAAGGAAGAAAAACGCTATCCAAGTGTAGTCTGTGGAGTTCTTAGTACATGAGTTTGAAACGTTGAATGGGGGTTATGTTTGCCACAAGGATTCGTGGAATATCGTAATTTTATACTATAGGTAGTGGACGTAATGTGCTACAGAACCTCCAGCATTTCTCCCTTCCGTAAGAAGCAGTACTTCGGACTTTTTGTCCGAAGAATTCACTGCCTCGGCTGGGTTTCAATCCGTGATATGTGGATCCACTAGACCCCCGACGTTGACTTAAAATGTATGGGTTAAAGTGAAAGTGTATGCATAAAGCTCTATTAAGTTCTCTAACTGAGAATTATTAATAACTATTTCAGCGTTCTCTTGATGCCTATAGGTCCATTTGTTTGTTAGCTCGACTAACGAAGTACGAGAAGTTAAACGAATTCGACAGAACTGCCTTGTGTCACCCTGCGGGTAACAAAATTTAATACGCCAGAGTTTGAGTTCCAATGCTGACTCTATATTCCAACGTGTACGCTGTACACGGATAAGGCAATTAATCTTATTTTCGTAATTACTTGTAATTGTGATAATGGTGGTAATGATAATGTTTATTATTGTTATTATTATTGTTATTTTATAATTTTTTTATTATTTTATTTCTGAAGATTCAAACTGTGCATACCTAGTTAATAGCACGAATAGGCCTAGCCGTATACTCATAGGCTCGTGCGAAGTATCATGTGTACATGTGTTTGCATGTACAGGGACATCATTTTATTTTTACTTCAATTTTTATTGTACCTGAGTTTTTTAATGTACTTCACTCCCACCCCTTCACTCCCAACTGTCCTCCACACAGAACCAAGACCGCAGGGAGTTAGTGAGTATAGTATGTTTCAGAAATATGTTCGCGTTTTCTAGTGACGAAAGAGCTTTCAATATTGAATCACATTTTCGCACAGGTACTGTCGTCCGTTTGCCTACGTCGCATCCCGATTTCACCCCACTTGCTTCTGCTCGCCCCTCTGTAAGGGCTAGTGGCTGGGCTGTCTTAGATCTTTTCTGAAAACAATAATTTCTGTTAGGAACTGGACGTCTACTTAATATTATACAACTGTTTAAAATAATTTAAATAAAAGGTCCTTGTTGAGTAATTAACTATCACGTGATTTTCCCCCTTTCTACGATCCTGCGACATAACCACTTTGGATGGACAGTAGATATCATGTCTAAATAATTTTATCTGTGCGGGTAGGGCAGAAGTGAAGATTGAATTTACAGTACGTAAGGTACTTTTTTATAGAGTAGGTACAGAATTATTTCAACATGAGTTACTAGTACGGAGGACGAAACTGGTAATAATTGGAATTAGATACAATAGTCTTGTCGTGCGATAATATGCACAAAAGAACTGAAGCCTGTATCTAAATGAACGGCCACCATTTTCAAAAATGTGTTTAAATATCCATATTATGATTATTTTTCAATTTAACTTCATTCTCTATATTGTACGCTAATGTGCTGTAGACAGTATAATATACACTGCATAATGAATACGTCCGCATGGATAGCTCAGTTCGTGAGTAAAAACACTTATTGTTAATACAGTACTGAATTTTGATTAAACAAAAACCTAATGAAAATTATCAAACTCAAAACTGCGATATTTCCTAGTTTACGCAAATGGATGAACTACTTTTCTTCCCTCCTGTGCCCAGTAAAGTGATTAGTTTGTATTTTACGCCAGTATCATCGAACTCCAGTCGTGGAAGGGGGTAGAAAACGGTTTTTCCGGTTCTCTATCCGTTAATTCAAAGGTATAGCCAGGTTAATATTAAAAATTTTAGTAAAAATAAAATGATGTCTCTGTATATTATGTATGAATAAATGCAATTCATTCATTCATTCATTCATATATTCGTAACAGCCAAAAAAATATTAGTACGTACTCATACACTTTAGAGGGCTAAATTATTTTGACTGATTGTTCAACTGAACATGAAACTGCTTTTCGAATTGTTAATAATTAGCGATCTATCTATATGACAGTGTCATATCTTACGATTTAATATCTCTGACATTTCTAGTGAAGAACATGCAAGGTACAGGGCTAAATCTTTTAACTTTATTACTAGTGAGTTTATGGAATATTAAAATACAGTTTTGTTCATAAAAACAGTTTATTCAGGTAAAATCCAAATTCAAAATATTCATATATTGTCGCCATTTTTCTCCTCTCTCGTTAGTAGCTTCTCTTCTAGGAAATGACGGATTTAGAAGAAGACCTTACGGAATATCTTGAAATGTTTAACCTTGAATAACGCTATTCGAGGTTCACTAGAATTAAACGGACAGATTTTTGCACAACTCCGTCTTTGAATGCTAATAACTTAATATCTATGACGTATTTATAGGACTATATTATTACATAAATCGAAGAATAAAAACTAATCTATTCTAAAATAGTTGTTTGTGATACAACTTCGTAAAGATTCTCGTTTTCGTAAGAGTGTAATGTTTGTAAAACGAGGCAAGAACCAAAAAGACAACTTTATTAGTGTATACGGTATCATACAATGCTTTTTCTCCGATAGCACAAATTTACATATAAATAAATATTTCAAGTTCGAGAGGTTACAAGATCACGATTTCACGGTCCTCTAAAGTCAGAACCATTAAAAAATAAATATCCACGAAATTACAACCTGTTTGATGGTCACAATTTTACGACCGTCTAAACCGGTCATATAATCAACAAAGCGGTTAGAAAATGTTTAATGCTACGCCTTGTTGCAATGAGTAGGTACTTCAGATGTAACTTCAGAATAATGTAGGCTAAAATGGCAGTCTTCAATAAAGTGTTTAAACCCTCACTAGTGCAGAAATATACTAGGATTAAAGCTTATAAAACATTCGCAAGATCAGTACTAACTTATACAGGGACATCATTTTATTTTTACTTCAATTTTTATTGTACCTGAGTTTTTTAATGTACTTCACTCCCACCCCTTCTACTAAGGAAGTTCCAACTCCACACAGAACCAAGACCGCAGATAGTAAGCAGTACTGAGTTACTGAGTATAGTACGTTCCAGAAATATGTTCGCGTTTTCCAGTGACGAAAGAGCTTTCAATATTGAATCAAATTTTCGCACAGGTACTGTCCGTTTGCCTACGTCGCATCCCGATTTCCCCCACCTGCTTCTGCTCGCCCCTCTGTAATAGCTGGGCTGTCTTAGCTCTTTTCTGAAAACATTAATTTCTCTTAGGAATTGGAAGTTTACGTAATATTATACAGCTGTTTAATTTAACTTAAATAAAAGGGCCTCGTTAAGTAATTAACTGTCACGTGATTTCCTCCCTTTCTACAATCCTGCGGCACAACCACTTGGACGGACAGTAGATAGCATGTCTGAGTAATTTTATATTTTCGGGTCGGGCAGAAGTGAAGATTGAATTTACAGTACGTAGAGTAGGTACAGAATTATGTCAACATGAGTTACTAGTACGAAGGACGAAACTGGCAATTGGAATTAGATGCAATAGTCTATAGTGCGATAATATGCACAAAAGAACTGAAGCCTGTATCGAAATGAACGGCCACCATTTTCAAAATTGTGTTTAAATATTCATATTATGATTATTTTTCAATTTAACTTCATTCTCTATATTGTACGCTAATGTGCTGTAGACAGTATAATATACACTGCATAATGAATACGTTCGCATGGATAACTCACTTCGTGAGTAAAAACACTTATTCTTAATACAGTACTGTACTTTGATTAAAGAAAAACCTAATGAAAATTATCAAACTCAAAATCGCGATATTTCCTAGTTTACGTAAATGGATGAACTACTTTTCTTCCATCCTATACCTAATAGAGTGATTTGTGTTTTACGCCAGTATCATCGAACTCCAGTCTTGGAGGGGGGAGCAAGCGGTGTTTCCGGTTCTCTAAAGGTATAGACAGGTTAATATTAAAAATGTTAGTAAAAATAAAATGATGTCCCTGTAGTTGTGAGGCCTGGATTTTGAGGGAAAGAGATAAAACCCGAATAGTAGCTAACGAGATCAAATTCCTGCGCAGAAGAGCTGGCTATACTAGATTAGACCGCAAGAGGAACGAAGATGTTCTTCAAGAGCTTGAAATATCTTCTATTTTGGATTACACCTATAGTTACAGAACTAACTGGCAGCAACATGTTCACCGCGTGGAAAGGACTCGCATTCCTCGTCACATTTCTACCTACTGCCCGAGTGGGAAGAGAACGGTGGGAAGACCTTGAAAGAGATGGCTTGAGACCGTAACGGGCCATTAGGCCCAATACTTGGTAGGACGACGATTATTATTATTATTATTATTATTATTATTATTATTATTATTATTTTTATTATCATTGTTATTATTATTTAATACTGTATGTATGGTAAATTTGTTACTTATTTGTGTTACGTGTAATATTTACGTCATAAAATATCGAAGTAATGCATTAATTTCTTATTGAATGAAGTTTGTACATTAAATAATGCATTTCCTTTGGCAGTGCATGAAATGAGTAACAGTGTGTAAAGTGATTATTTACTTTTTTACGAACTTGTGTTTTAAAAGCTTACTTTACCCTCTGATAACAGTGACTAAAATGCAGCTTTACACACTATCGCAGAAAAATATCTTTGTTTATTTATTTCCGAAATAAAATTGTACGCTGTATAAACAATAGCCCAAAGGCATGTAATATTTTCCATAATTTTACAGATTTTCAATCTCTTGCTATGGCTAAACCGTAAAAATGGATCATATATATTGCGAATGAAATACGTTAACAAGTTCAATCTCTTACATGTACGAGTTAAAATCATTTTTGTTTGGCTCAAGGAAATTACATTCTGAGAGAATCAGTGCTGTAGTTGGGCCGGTACGCCGTACCGTCTAAAATAAGAACACGCTGTTAACGTACCGGCAAAAAATATAGGCTCGAAAACATATTAATTATATTTAACTAGTCTTCAATAGACTCGGAAATGGAGGGTGTTACATTTAGAAAAACATTTATTTTGATTTTGATATCTGGCATAAAAAAATATTGAGCTACACAGCAGGACAAAGACAGTTGAAATAAACCCTTATCAGTTTTGTAGAAACCTGGCAGAAAATCTTAACCAAAGGCTTATCAATCCCACACAAACATCCTACTTACATTCAGAATCTAAGATTAGTCATACAAAATGGAAGGCAAAAAAAAAAAAAGAGAGAGAGAGAGACTGCTGAAAGATTTGACTGTTGTAAATACAAACAGATATAGGCCTAACCTGTAGTGATACAAGCATCACAAACTTGTGTGAACATTTCCATCTTGAAGACAAGCGAAAGTACATTCAGGCAGCAGGGAATACAGTGACAGCAATGCGAAACCACCAAAGATTCAGAGTTTGTTACTTATTATAGATTCTATTCAAATTTCAACTTCAGAATGTGAAGAAGCATTAGTGTAATGAACGATATCTGCACTAAGAAAATAAATTATCTTCTAGTAAACAAATTTGTAGGCTTTTGTTTCTAAAAAGTGTTGGGCCATCATTGTCGGCGTTTAACCCTATCTAACCCAAATTAAATTTATAAGCAATCCATGTTGAAACAAATAGCGGTATTAGGACCAATTCAGTGACCAAGTTACGGGAGTGGCAACATTTGAAACAAAACTATATTGATGAAAATGTATTGAAATAGAAGTTATCCAGCAAAATTTAACTTCATATGTAACACACAAGTAGATAAATGTTATAAAGTTAATTATTGCCATATGGTACCTATAGGTAAGAAAGGGTTAATTCCTTGCCTTATGTACAGTAGTGGCAAAAAAAAAAGCGGACCGATCTTGCAGCTGATTTCAGAGCCTTGTTCACTCCAGAGCACGATAGACTGGTAACTAAGACTTTCGTGGTTCGAATCCTGCCTGGGAAGGAAACTTTTTTTGTTCCTTATTCAAATTTATTCCAAATACTTTTCGATTGCTGGTAAAATTCATGTTCTGAGAATAATAAGTTAATTAAGTAGTAAAATATCGCTGCAATCGAAAAGTATTGGAAATAAATTTGAATAAGGAACAAAAAACAGTTTTCTTCCCAGGCAGGATTCGAACAACGAAAGTCTTAGTTACCAGTCTATCGTGCTCTGGAGTGTACAAGGCCCTGAAATCAGCTACAAGGGTCGGTCCGGTTTTTTTTGCCATTATTGTACAATACCATCCGTGAAGAGTTCTGCAGAGGAGACTGCATGTCGAAGAAGTAACCTTGAAAAATAAGTGTAGTATGAGTTCTTATGGCGTATAGTCTGAAGAAGATTTCAATAGTATCCACTAATTTTTTTTCCAATTACAGCACTGGAGAGAATGATGCAATAACCTTAACAACTGCAAGAGTATGATGTCACGTACAGATGACAAAGTCTACAGGAAGCAGTCGCCAGACCACGTGAGATTTTAGAGGAAAAGAAACGTGAAGAGTAAGATATTCCCAATGGAATAATAATGTTCCCAAAGGAAGAAAGACTATTGCCAAATAGGGTACGTATATAGGCCTACTGTCCCCCGGCATTCACAATCGACAATGATATAATGCAATTTTAATACTACATCAGATCATCTATTACATTCAGACGTTTATGGTGCACGCAATGGTTGTTTACGGTGTAGTTCAAAGTTGCGTGAAAGCCACGGTCGTGACATCGATTTCCGCCTCATCTACTTCAGACGACCTAAGGCGCTTAGGTCTATTAATTTGGCCCATTAAGCGTTCCGTATGCAGGGATTAAACAGAGTATGAACTTGCATAGATCGATTGCTCTAATCTCCTCCAAATTCTCAGTAACTGAAGAGCAATTCACACTACCAGTAAAATAGTATCGTAACTGCAAAATTGTGATCGGTAAAGAATGTTATTTCGTAGTAAAATATTACTGTAAAAATATTT
The DNA here is from genome assembly GCF_040183065.1 of Periplaneta americana. NCBI lineage: Eukaryota > Metazoa > Arthropoda > Insecta > Blattodea > Blattidae > Periplaneta > Periplaneta americana. The sequence continues at coordinate 154,030,086 of NC_091121.1, forward strand.
TATGCTCGACCATGCCGAAATGTAGTAATTATACACCTGGTAGTAGCCCTTTAATGCACCTCATTAAAGTACACCTATCCATTATAATTCAGTTGTTCAGCCAATGAGAAATCACCATTGTACCATTATAAAACCTAAGTATCGATTATTCTCGGATATGAAATCGAAAGACAATTAGCGAAAAGCCACGGAGGCTGGAAATCCAATACTGTCGCAGAAGGTTATGTTCTGTTGCTATAATAATTAGCGTTAATTGTAAATAATATTCAAATAAATTCAATTTGTCATCTCGTTTTTCAATTCTAAATCAATTTCCAGGTTATATCAAGACTAATCTTCATGTTATTCTCTAGATCATATCAAGGTCAATGACATTCGTGCCTCGGAAAAAATCAATACTTTCGCGTCTGCGCACATCTCACAATTCAGGTCAGTTCCGCTCCTCACTTACATAACCATAACATGAATACTTACGAATAATTTCAAGTTAGAAATATGGTCGAGCATAAAAAGTCGTATGAAACTCGCCTATAATGGTAATTAAAACGCTCGTATGAAAATTATGAAACGAGCGCAAGCGAGTTTCATAAACAAACATACTCGCGTCTTAATTACTACCATTATAGGCTGGTTGCATAATGTACTATTAATAAATAGGTACTAAAACCGTTGACAATTTAAGATTCTAGACTATTATTAAAATCTAATTCCTCTAACCAGCAAAACAGTGTTGGAAAAAACGTGCAAAAGTAATACCGGTATGTGATTTTCAACATACGACAGTATTTTATTGGGGGTGGTAATTACACCTGATTCAATACAGTTAACGAAATTTGAGCAGGTTGTAGCATAGAAGGATGTTTTCTGTATTTTTCGCATCAATTACATATGGTATATAGAGATGGTCTTATCAGACATCAATACTTCTCAGTGACAATAATTAGACTATGTGGTCATTTTAAACAGTGTTCATGAATATGATTATTAAAATATTGTTAATATACAATCATTGAAACAGTTTCATGGATATAACCAAATTGTATCTTCGCCCATTCTACTTCAGACAATTCACATTATGTAACATTACTAATTCATATTGTTCAATATGTTAAAAAAGACCACAAAAATTAAATGAAACTATTATTTTAACATTCATGATTTTAACTAAAGAAACTTTGTAATTATTAAATTGTAGCTGCAAAAGACAAGATATTCATGTTTTATTAAATATATTACAATCCGAGGTATGACAGCCCACGACAAATTTAAATTTAAATTATGGTTTACTTAATGACGCTCGCAACTGCAGAGGTTATATCAGCGTCGCCGGTGTGCCGGAATTTTATCCCGCTGGAGTTCTTTTACATGCCAGTAAATCTACTGACATGAGCCAATTACATAGATTTCCTCAAAATTTCTGTAATTTTCATTCCGGAATTAAGCATATTATCTTTAAAGCTATCAACTACAAGCATAACGTTTGAGAGATTCTGTAACAGGATAAGAGATAGTGGAAGTTTCGTTTTACGGAAAATATTCTATCTGTAAAGGAACTCTTTTTTGTCGAGAAAGAGAGAGTCAGATGTAAACACTGCCTATGTTTCGTATTTATCTTTAATGCGGACGAATCATTTATGAAAACGGGCCCACGGAAGAGTAAATTTAATTTCATTTGTAAATGTGTCTGGTTAAAAATTACGAATTTGAGTCAATGCAGTTCATTTTCTAATGCATTACAGAGATGGGCGATAGTCACAATAGTATCGACAGCACTATCGACTGTTGTTCCTACTATCGATAGTAGTTATAATCAAAACTATCGGTGCTATCGATGGTCATTACAAACTTTTTTGTTAACTGAATATATTTCTAATTTATACCTGAACACGAACTAAACTATTAATTTAATAATATATACTGAATTGCACCTATATAATCTGTCCTTAAAGTCCCAACTTTAGCCACCATTACATGTTTTTTAAACATGTGGCCATTGCTCCAAGGATAAGTTTCTCATTAAGGTAAGCATTTTGATGCAGATGGTTTCGTCTTTCATTTATTAAGTTTTCAGTTTTGGATAATAGCTCTTTCCGAGGTAACTGACGATCTCAGTGAATAGAGATACTTCCTGACCACATTACTTAGTTGTGGGTGAATATGATAAAAACGTACATGTGGAAACGAAATACTGGATTTGCTTAGTTAAATATGAAAAATAATGAGTGCGTGCCTGAAATTTGCGTAGAAGTTAAATAGGGATTTAATGTAAAATATGTACTTGATAATAAGGTTGAGTTTATAAATTATAATTGAGGATAACTATCTTCCACAATTTTGTAGATTAATGGAGGTCATGAAAACTAGTTCCACCAATCAGAAAGAGGCAACCCAATGTCTCAACTTTCATTATAAAGGGAATGTATCCTTCTCGGACCTACTCTCTGTGATCTATGTGAGATATATAGAATGCTTTTATTCTATCCATGATTGTAAAGTGAAGAATCGTATGAGTCGTTCGTTCACGATTCAAAAGGGTACTTGGAATCATAGACTGGGACGAGTTCTGAACAAACCGTGAATGAATCGTTACAAACCATTCGTAATGTCTGAATGATTCGCTGAAAAAGAATCGTGTTGCCCAGGTGCAGCTTATAACATTATGAATGATCTTCCCATTTTTCGATACTATCAATAGTCGATGATCTTCCCATTTTTCGATACTATCAATAGTCGACGATCCTCCCATTTTCGAGATTATCAATAGTCGCCAGAAATATAGATAGTATTGAAAACAATTTGACTATCGATAGTTGAAGTCGTAAATATCGATAGTACTATCGATTGTCGCCCATCATTACTGGACAACAGATTATGGGTGAAACAAACCTACCTTGGTTACACACGTGAGCCCATCGTATAACTCCAGTGCTGAATTTTGACGTATCAATTACGATTTTGTTAGTATAGATTACTAGAGTGGTGTTGTTAGACATTAGTTGTGGTGTCGGTAGCGTTTAGATGGTGTTAGTGGTGGTAGGGATTGTAGTGATTGCGGTGTTGATGGTAGCGGTTCTGTGGTGGTATCGATGTTTGTTATAATGACTGAGGTTTCGGTGGTTGAGGTAGATAGTACGGTATTAGTAGAAAATGTAGCGGTTGAGATGATGGTACTGGTTGTGATCATTGTAGTATGCGTAAGTGATAGTGGTTGTGTGCCTATATAATCCAGCACTTCATTTATCGAGAGACAAGTTTTGACAAATTTCTCAAAAACCTTCTATAAGATTACGAAAATATGTAACCGATTTTATCGTCATTGCATGCAACCTAAGGAAACTACTTAACAAGCTGAGTGTTTAAAATTACACATACATGTACAGTCTACGACAAAAAATTGTCGGCTGCCATGCGCAAAGTCCCTTCGAATGACTTCCATTGATTTCGTGAGAGCTTACGTTTACACGTGAAGAAATTTCTTATGCAAGTCTCCATTCTGTTTTCCCTTTGTTTTGTTTGTTTGTTGCTTTTTCTGTCTGTTTATAGGTCAAGTCTTATGAATAATCTATAACGATAACATTTTATTATTCAAGGAGTAAATTAGATGCTAAACAAATATTATTTTCCTAGTCGTGTGAACCAGACGTTGCCCAAAGGTGTACTTAGACAAATTCACGCTACAAGAGAGCGGTCATTTTTAGTGTCTAAGGCTGTACGTGAAAGAACTGAAGCTATGAACGCGTCCAGTTTCATTTCGTTGACAAACGAGAAATAAGAAAAATTTCTTAAAGCGGGGAATCATTCTTTCTCATGGTCGGAAATGTCTGCATGAATCACCCATAAACCGACCTTGAGACATATTACTGAAAGACATTCCTCAATTACACGAAAACACGATTTCTTCATGATGACCTCCGGCAGCTGTGAAACTCGACTAACAACTGGGATAATAGAATTCAATGGAAAGATATGACAAAGAATGACTCTTCAAGTAAACCTGAATCTTTACACAAATGTAGGCCTAGATATCACAACATTTTGAAATTAAGTTGAAGCCGAAAGTACATGTTGCTAAAGTTTCAAAGATCAAGGATTCATAACTACTGGATAACTTATGCGACATTCCTAGGTCAACTGGACTAAATCTACGAGTGTCTGTTGTAAGTTGACGTTTCGTGTCTGTGGTTGATAGTCATTTCCGACAGCACATCATACTGGTAACATGAATTTGCCTATATATTTCATTCTATGGACCGCGGTAAATGAAGGACATGGTTGGATGTTGACAGGAAGACATAGAGTATCCTGTCAAAACTTGCTCCAACACAAGATCTGTTCCTCTTTACCACAAATGATTAAAGTCGATAACGCAGGAGAGAGTGAAATACAGTTCAGGAAGGAAAACGAGAATAGGCTAACCATTGTCACAAAGCATTATTGACTATGCAGATGATGTAACAATCGGACTGTTAAGACCAAGAACTACGTTCAATAACCATTACAAGTTTCACTTATGCCCGGTTTCTGGTACACCTCAGTTAACTCTCAGTTACATAACTGCTCTTATAAATTTAACTTACTGATAACTTTCATGAGTTTCCGGAAAGTTGAATGTAGATTTATCAGTGCTTGTAACTAACAGTTGAAGTAACTTCAAGTTCAGTATCTATTGTCGTCCATAGATGTCTCCACTAGTATTTTGTTAGTTATTTTTTTAGTTCTTTATAATTACTTTTGTTTGCAGAAGTTTTCAGCAGTAATATGGCTGATGGGTACACAGTGAGCTCTGTACAAGTATGTGCAAGGCTTTTTAATCAAAGAACCGTGTGATAAACGATAGTGTACTTGTACACTTCCATCTCAATCATAATATGATTAAAAAAGCAATAATTGTTGGTATTTGGCGAGGTAAATAATACTAGTGAAGAGAGGGCTAGATGTAACTTCTGCTTCAAAACTGCAACCATATTCAGCTGTGTGGCTATGGCAGACATACTGATAAACATGTCAAAATATTTTACATTCGTCCATGTGAATGCTTTCATGTATTCAAATCGACGTTTCAGAGTCCGAAATACCATTGGTACTGGTAGAACATCAAAGAATAAAATATTCCTCCACTGACGACATAGAATCTTTAGTTGATGACGAAAATTAAACTTGAGATGTTCAAAATTATGTTTACAAACACACATTATTATCCTAATATGTAATAGAAAGTAAAACATTTACCTTAAGTTACGTAAATACAACGCCAAATTTTTAAAACTATACAGATAATATAATAAATCAATTTATTGTGATCTATATTATTAATTAATATCAGTTATTATAGTTTACAAAACAGTAATGCAGTAGCGCCGAATGTCGGTATTTGTTCGAATCAGTACTAACAGCCAGATAACTACAGGCTGAAGCACAGTTACCAATTGAAGCACAGATATCTGTAAAGATGACGATAACTGTTGTTTCGGAAACTCATTTTAAACATATAAGCACGTTAAATCATAGATAACTCTGTATGTACAGGTAACTGTCTTTTCAGAAATTGAGCATTAATGTAATAATAACAGCTTCAAATAATTGGGGTGTACTATAAGCAGTAACATGAGCTGCTGCCAGGAAGTAAACAGGAGGATAGCAATGGCAAAGGAAGCTTTTAATAAAAAAAGAAACATCTTCTGCGGACTTATGGAAAAATACGAGTAACTAAGGAAAATATTAGTGAAGTGCTTTGTGTGGAGTGTGGCATTGTATGGAGCAGAAACATGGACATTACGACGTGAAGAGAAGCGATTAGAAGCATTTGAAATGTGGATATGAAGAAGAATGGAGCGTATGATATGGACAGACAGAATAAGAAATGAAGCTGTGTTGGAAAGAGTGGGTGAAGAAAGAATGACGCTGAAACTGATCAGAAAGAGGAAAATGAATTGGATGGGTCACTGGCTGAAAAGAAAAGTTGTCATATTTATATTTCTCCTTATGAATTTAAAATAGGAAAAAATAAATAAAATTGCTTAAATAAATTCTGAACACATGACATTGTTATGTCCATAAATGTAGTCAATTTGCTGAAAAACTACAGTTTCAGGGTTAGAGTATCAATGCTTCAACGAGTACAGGAAACAGAAAACCATTATTCATCGCCCTCCGACGGAGTTACACATAAGAAAGGTGGTGACGTAGTCACGGAGAGAAGAGAAGAAAATCAATAGACAATATAGGAAAGAGTTTACAAAGAACATATAAAAGAGAAACTAAGAAATGGGAAGCCTGTCTTTGAGAAATTGCATGAAGATCCCTGCCAGAGGGGAATTCAAGGAGACAAAGTGAGTGGACCAGACAGCAGCGGTCCTATTCTGCATTTTACACTTTGTTTCAAATATTGGACGTACAAAATTCTAAGAAGGATGTCATATTGGCTCAGTGTGATAATGAAAAAACTTTATAAGATTATACATAACTCAAAAATAAGCAAAGTTTATTCAAACACACTCTTTCCAGAGCTACAAGACGGAGAGCGAAATGTTTTATACTGTCGAGCAAAAAGAACGCAACACTTGAATAAATTTGAAATATCAAACCATAATACAAATCATAACATTACTGTGTGCTTCTATGGACCTGTTTGTGTTAGGCAAGTGTTAATTCATGTTTCGCGAAGGAAAGTACACCCACTGGGTGGTTTGTGACACCCTCTTTACCACTTTCTGTCCCTCACCCTATATTTATTGCTGTGCCATTAAAATTTTCAACCCTAAACACAAGCAGCTAAAACAAAGTTACAGCACTATGATTTATTTTTTTGCGTGTAATGGAATTCTGTGATAATAAACTCAGTTTTAAACAACAATTAAGAGAGTTAAGATGCCGTTAAGCCCCGAGAACACCTTTAGAGCAGTCGCTACCGCCTTTAGACTCCATGAAGATGCATGAACATGGGTGGGCCACTCGTGCTCTCAAAGTGTCAACACAATCTCAGTGCAGGTAGAACGGACTCTGTACTGTTTGTGTGAGGTTCTTTCAAGACACAAGTTCGGTCGCGTCTTCAGTAAGTGGCTGCTCGTTTTAAGTGAAAAACAATATAATTCCCAGATCATTTCCCCTTAGTTACGAGTAAAAAGAGAAATTTTTTTTTATTAAGAAGAGAGGTAAATCAGTTTCTTGTCTATGCGGATGACGTGAATATGTTAGGAGACAATACACAAACGATTAAGGAAAACACGAAAATTTTACTTGAAGCAAGTAAAGCGATCGGTTTGGAAGTAAATCCCGAAAAGACAAAGTATACGATTATGTCTCGTGACCAGAATATTGTACGAAATGGAAATATAAAAATTGGAGATTTATCCTTCGAAGAGGCGAAAAAATTCAAATATCTTCGAGCAACAGTAACAAATATAAATGACACTCGGGAGGAAATTAAACGCAGAATAAATATGGGAAATGCGTGTTATTATTCGGTTGAGAAGCTCTTATCATCCAGTCTGCTGTCCAAAAATCTGAAAGTTAGAATTTATAAAACAGTTATATTACCGGTTCTTCTGTATGGTTGTGAAACTTGGACTCTCACTTTGAGAGAGGAACATAGGTTAAGGGTGTTTGAGAATAAGGTGCTTAGGAAAATATTTGGGGCTAAGCGGGATGAAGTTACAGGAGAATGGAGAAAGTTACACAACACAGAACTGCACGCATTGTATTCTTCACCTAACATAATTAGGAACATTAAATCCAGACGTTTGAGATGGGCAGGGCATGTAGCACGTATGGGCGAATCCAGAAACGCATATAGAGTGTTAGTTGGGAGACCGGAGGGAAAAAGACCTTTAGGGAGGCCGAGACGTAGATGGAAGGATAATATTAAAATGTATTTGAGGGAGGTGGGGTATGATGATAGAGATTGGATTAATCTTGCACAGGATAGGGACCGCTGGCCGGCTTATGTGAGGGCGGCAGTGAACCTTCGGGTTCCTTAAAAGCCATTTCTAACTAACTAACTAAGAAGAGAGGTAAAACTTGTATTCTATTACGCATGACTTTTATGTTACAAATAAACAGTGAAGGTTTTAGTAAAGAAATACTGTCTGCATCTGCTTTAGAACAGCTAAAGGTAAAAATGAGATATCAACAAGGTGAGACTGAAATCAAATATCATTAGCACGTTGTGCGTGCGAGTTACAGAATTGCACGACATATGATCGACTAGCTAAGAGCATTAAATTTATGGATAAATTTGGAATGTGGTAGTTCATGTAGAACATAGACAACTTCACTTTCTTTGACTATAAACTATCTTGAAGAGTGATAAGTAAATCTTCTTATCAAATATAAGACTCTACTTCAAGACCTACAGCAGAATTCATTGCTAAGTTTGGAGAAACGGTGACAATTGACAAGGAATCGAATTTTTTCTGAAATCTTTTTGGCTTACGCCGTAGAAAATCCTGAACATTCATAGCTCGAATTAATAAATCTACAGAACAGCACGCCACTCAGATTCCACCAAAATCAGGAATCGAACTGTTCGTAATGTTGCCTAAGTTAGAATTTCCAAATATACTCTTTGCTTCCATATATACTGTATGTGCTTGAGGCAGAGTTTAATACAAGAAAGAAGTGTAAAAGCTTTCAAAATAAAGAAAGAGCTCAGAAGTAAGCTTATTTCATCTGCCGTGACATGTAAAAAAAATACTTCCTTGAATTTGTTATTGTTTGCGAATACAGGACTTTATCTTTCTGAGAACAGAGGAATACTCTTTAATATATAAAGACTTGTAAATTCTAGCGTTCTACGTTTCAAATAAGACATATAATAAGAAATATTAACAAATAGTGTAATAATAAATAAGTGTTGCAGCTATATTTGTTGTATCTTGAAAAGGTTGTATTCAGTTTGTGTTTCCAGTACTAAAATAATTTACAAAGCTAGAAAATAATATAATTTTATTATGTGTTCAGGTATAGTCTGTCTAAAATTACTATAATTACTGTATCAAGCGTCATTCTGAAATTCAAATCATGGAATAGATATCATGATCACCTGCACGAGCCGCCAGAGCGCACCGTGGCTTTTGCAGCGAAACTACAAACAACTTGTAACTGCTGCGGCTGGCTCCGTCTGCCTTTCTCTCTTTCAAGGTTTTTAGCACTTTGGGAGCACGAGTTGCCCATCCATGTGCATGAAGCTCTGATGTCGGCATTAGATAGAGATTAGCATCACGGTCCGATCGCCTTTTTTCCCCATTCGAGAAGAACTTACTTAGGTTGGTAAGATACTGAGTGGGTACCGGGACAGTTCTGGAAATATCCCGGCACTACTAAAAATCGAACTCAGACCTTCCATTCCGTAGACAGCTACTCTATCAACTTGGCTAACCGGCCGCCAACATCGAGTACTATTTGTTATTGGTACAACCATCTGATCGTGAATGGATAGCAATATATTTAATTATACACAGTGGGGCAAAAAAGAACGGCACAAAATTAGAAATACTCTATTTTTGGAAATACATAACATTAATTTATAATAAATACAATGTTGGAAATAGTAGAATTTAAAGATGAGCAGAACTTTTCATTATGTTTTTTGAGACTCAATTAAGATCTTATAGAGGTCAATACACAATAAATAAAAAAAAAATATTGTTTTTGAAGAGAATATATTACTTTAAAATGCAGAAACTGAATGTTGGTAAAATTAATAATAATAAATTATCTTTCACAAAATCAAAATTAAAAATTATGATCTATGTGGCCGCCATTTGCCCGCACAACCATTTGTAGGCGTCTTGTCCATTGTCCAGTAGCACTGGATATCTGTCTGTGATCAAGTCGGTCCCAACATTCAAGAAGGCGTTGTCTTAAATGTTCAATATTACGAATTCTTGTTTTGAGTAAACTGCTTTTCGTAGTTGACTACATACAAAATAGTCCATAGGATTAAGATCTCGTTTGAAACTCCAGCGGAAACCATAAGAGAATTTGAGAAATGCAATCTTTCACGCAATAATCTCTCAGGAGGGATATCATGTCCGTATCTTGCTAATCAATCGTTGTACACTTGAAACAGACCATTCTCGCTGAGAGTAGTTTCTTACAATTTGACGGGCAGATAAATTATCATACTGGTGCAAATGTCTAATGAAAATCTTGTCTACGTTCGTTAAGCGACTCATTATTCACAAAATAAGAATTCAAAACGGAAAAAAAACAAATGATGATAGCACAACAAACGGCTTGGCCTGCTGAACTCGTAAGACCATAATGCTTAGTTCGCCATAAACGACCGATTTTGCACTGCCTTACAAAAAAGAAAAATAGTAATATGCGTTACAAGAGCGGTATATTGAAGTTTTCATGTTCGAAGAAAAGTTTGAAAAAGAGAAACGTAGTTGAGCTTTTTTTTTTCCGAGAATTGAAAGAAAACATACCGCTCGTGTATCGTACATTATTTTGTGCGAAGATCGTTTATTACATACCTGAAAGAGGAATTTCTAATTAGTTGCAATGAAATCTCCATCTTGGTTTCTGTTCAATGACGGCAAATTTGCAAAACAAAAATATCTATCTTCAACATTGTTGCTTTAAAATGTTTTCTGTGTTTACTATACTCCAGCAGGCCGTGATATACGTCTGTCTTTTTTTCCCCCAGTCTATGATGAGTCTGGAATCGTGTTGATTTTTTTCGCGGCTTCCTTAATGTTACTTGCATCACGAATGCAGTAACTTTAGTGGAGTTGTAGAATTTACTTAATTTTTGAAATTATTTAAAAACAATAATTAACAGTGCAATTTAGGTGAAATTGCAGTGGTAAGTTTCCAATTTATAATTATTGCTATATTGAACGTCTCTAAAAAATAATATGTTAAAAGCCTAAAGCAGTAAAATCAATACGTCACTTAAGCGGTAAGAAGAGGGGAAATTGTTATGTTTGTTAGTTTGGGAATACTGAATGTGGAATTTTAGACTTTCTGCGGATTGGTTTTGTGCGGAAACCAAGCAAATACGCACGATCTCGCACAAATAATGTTTAATAAATGGTAAAAAATTTAATATTACAGTACTTTCCCGGTCTACAAGGATTGTGAAATTTGTCAGTGAAATAAACTTTCAAGTAAAATCATTAGCTACTGGAATATAACCATTTAAATTTTGTGTCGTTTTTCTTGGCCCACTGTGTATATTTTCCATATGAAACGATTATGTTTATACAATAGAATCCATTACACATTTTACGTTTTTGTTAATATAAATATTATATTAAAGTGTGAGATAATAATATGTACATTTATTTTACTTCAAACTTAATTTTAGTGGTTATTTACTTCTTTTACAACTGTCGACAAATAAGAGTGGACGTAACTGAAAATGTATCTAATAGGCCTTTATGAACATATAAAATTATTGAAACTGTATCGCGAATACTATGACTTTTAAAGGGATACGTTAAGTAAAAACCATATAGCGATCTAGTTGTCAAAACTGTCTAGAATACTTGAGACACAAATATTACGTCAAATTTCTGTGATACACCGAGATTGAATGTACGAAGCTTTTTCAGCGAGTGTAATGCATTACGGACTATAACCAAGTCAGTAGCTACAAGGCGATGTGATCGATTGGCTTCCATCAATCACAGATACATCGCTCACGACGCTGGTTAAAGCGCCAAGGCCTTCGAGGAAGTGATGCTGAAAGAATACATAGCTTTCTGTTATACCGTTATTACATAAAAACTCGGTAAGTCGAGTATAGGCGTATAAGTTATGTGATGTAACAACCATATGGTAGAGCGTGCAATGTTCTTTTTTTTTTTTTTACCTGCTGTGGCGTGATGCAAGTTCATGACCTACCTCAATAAATCTTGAATGGTACAGAAAATAAATAATAGAATAAAAGTTACTTCTTTCGCAAACATTCAAAGGGAGAAATTATTCTTAATCACAGAAAATTCGGTGAAAACAGTTTAGTGAAGAAAATATCTACAGACTGATTACAGTTCCGAGTCTTGAATTCTGTCGATCGTATTTTGTAATAAATACGCAATTGTGGGTAGCATAACTCTCACTTAAGTCTTGACCTATATTGCCGTGAGTTGGCGTTACATATCGGAGCATTATCTTTTACAATAAGTCGAACTTGTGTAATTCAAACATTCTTAATTTGAAATCGCGAATAATTCGAACTTTTCGCGTGATCCCTTGGCGTTCCTATATGACGCAAAGTTAAAAAATCATCTGTAATTCGATTTTTTTGTGGATAATCAAAGTGAAATCCAACGAAATTCAATTCCAAAATAATTACAAAAATTTACGTGCAGCATAGTATAAACAGACTATAACCCTGTCTTCAGATGGATAAGGGCCAGAATATCCCGAGAAAAAATTGCCTACAATCGTCCAGGCCATGGATCACATCCAGGAATTAAGGTGTTATACTGAAGGACAACAAAATGTCGGTGAAACAACTTTCCGATCGTTCGAAGAAGATTGCATGAATAAAAGATTAAATACTAAATAACAAAAAAAGTATCAAACTTTTTGAAAAAGACTTTGATTATCCTGTATATTGATAATACTGCAAAAAATCTTGAATAAATAGTTTTGTTCTTACTATATTACATTGATTTTTATACAAAAAGTTCTCGGTACGATTCCCATGGAGGCTTTATGAATTTAGTTGGTTTGGACTGTTTCTCTCGAAAAGCGTTGGTATATTTAAATCAAAATGCGTCTGGTGTAGAAAAAAATTGAAACTTATCTAATTCGAATTCTCATATAATTAGATTTTTTTTAAATAGCTTCTTCAACTTCAAATTAACTAGGTTCGACCGTCCATAGAAAACGTTGAGCAGTAGACTCTTTCAGTAAAGCAAGATCTCAAAGTTTGTGCGATATTCTGCAAGTTAAAAGGCCTATATATATGCTGCAGCCAGGAAGTCAAAAGGAAGACAGCAATGGCAAAGGAAGCTTTTAACGGAAAAAAGAGTATCTTCTCGGAACTTTGGAAAAGGAACTAAGGAAGAGACTAGTGAAGTGCTTTGTATGGAGCGTGGCATTGTATGAGGCAGAAACACGACATGAAGAGAAACGAATAGAAGCATTTGAAAAATGGATATAGAAAATAATGGAGCGTGTGAAGTGTACAGACAAAATAAGAAATGAAATTGTGTTGGAAAGAGTGGGTGAAGAAAGAATGATGCTGAAACTGATCAGGAAGAGAAAAATAAATTGGTTGGATCAATGGCTGAGAAGAAACTGCCTACTGAAGGACTAGTGGAAGGAATAATGAACGGGAGAAGAGTTCGGGGCAGAAGAAGATATCAGACGATAGACGACATTAAGATATATGGATCATATGCGGATACTAAGAGGAAGGCAGAAAATAGGAAAGATTGGAGAATGCTGAGCTTGCAGTGAAAGACCTGCCCATTGGCAGAACACACACGTACGCACATACATACGTACATACACACATACATACATATATACATGTTGTTTTAGAATTCAACCGAAGAAATTTATCTGGTTATAAAGGAGTTCTAGACAAGCAATTTGATATAAGGAACCCCGACGATAAATGAGTTACCAGTTTTCAAAGTTGTTTACATTTGATACTCATATTCCAGTATTAAAATGAAATAAAAGTGTGGAATGGTATGCGATGGTTTCGGACCTTATTAGGGATTGCATGTAGTCCAACTGTTAAGAATTAATCAACCGCGTTTTTTAAATTTATTCTTCACAGAATCTGTAAAATTGCCGGCAAATAATGAGACAGCATGCCACTACATACTTGTCTCATGCTCATTCTTTTTCGTTATTGTACATATTTCAGAATGGAACTGTCGACATGAGGCTCTGGTGTAACGGACAACACATCAGACCTGAGGCTAGAAGATAGTATGCTAGAGTCGTGTAGTTGTTCTTTTTTAATCCCAAAACCTCTTATTTTATTGATGTGGTATCTGAATTCTTTCTTTTCTGAACCACCAAAATGTTCGTTCGTTCCTTCCTTCCTTCCTTCCTTCCTTCCTTCCTTCGTTCATTCATTCATTCATTCATTCATTCATTCATTCATTCATTCATTCATTCATTTATTTATTTATTTATTTATTTATTTATTTATTTATTTATTTATTTATTTATTTATTTATTTATTTATTTATTTATTTATTACGCTTTTGGCAAGAATGTACTGTATAGTACTAGTCATTGATTCATTACAATTCAAGTTAGTCATATTGGACTCTTTTGGAGCTCAGGTATTTGTACGAAACGCGCTGGCGTTTGGTTGCAAATTTGACGAGTGCATGATCTTTTTGTGTTCTGTATTATTATTTTCATTCATTTTTGTCCTGTTCTGATGTTTAAGTCGTATGAAATTAGTTTTACGTAGTTTAGAATAGTTAAGCCAGAACAATTAATAAACTTCAGAAAGAGTACTCGATTTGTTCCAGAAAAATACTGTAAGCCTACTTAAGGCTGAGGTCGTTACTTTGAAAAATTCCTGTACCTTTTTATACAACTGACAGTGAGTAGTGACAGAATAATTTGTTTCCATTTATTACAGTATATGTACGTACTGTACTAGATGGTAATTCCTGAATATTGCTTACTTCCTCCTCTAAGGAAGACGAAAAGGAAAATTTATTTCTTTTTTCATTTATCCATTTTGTTAAGATAAGTACTACCTTATCCTGTGACAGAAACCATCTACAATGTTTACCGATTGTGCCACAGGAACATAGCAATATTGTATCAGACACATTTCCAAACGTATCGCTATGCCACGTGCAGGTTCAATCAGGGACGTACTGACCCAAAAATATATTTCACACAATTATGTGCAAGTTTGGACCCGCAGACCCTAATTCCCTTCTCAAAATACTTACCCAGGGCCCATCTACAACTCCTTAAATTTCTTCGGTTGAATTCTGAAACACCCTGTATAAATATTGCCACTGGAAGCTGGGTGCCGAATTTCGTAATATAAGGTCAGCCAATGAAACGCGCGATTTTCAGATTCGTGTCTTTTCGGCTGTTGTCGGGTATTTTAATTGTTACATGCAACAATCTATTCTTCATTCGATAGCATTTGTTTATAATGAATCGCTGGATTGGTGAACAACGTCCTTTTGCTATTAAGGCATATTACAAAAATAATTATAGTTGCATTCCTGCACAACGGCAGACATTAAAAGATTCTGATAAAGTAAACTACATGACGTTTTGCTAACAATTATTGGATCTAAATGTTTTAGTAGGTTATTTTACGACGCTTTATCAACATCTTAGGTTATTTAGCGTCTGAATGGGATGGTGATAATTTCGGTGAAATGAGTCCAAGGTCCAACACAGAAAGTTACCCAGTATTTGTTCATATTGGGTTGAGGGAAAACCCCGGAATCGAACCCGAGCCACCTGCTTTCGCGGCTAGACGCGCTAACCGTTATTCCACAGGTGTGGACGGATCTAAATATTAACGAAGACATTGTCCACAATATTTTGATAAGTGATGAAGCTCATTGACATCTCTCTGGATACGTCAATAAACAAAACTTTCGATACTGGTCACCAACTAACCCATATGAAATGCATGAGGAACCATTACACACTGTCACATGATCGATCCTTATTTCTTTGAGGACGGTGAATAGAGACACGTGGTTTCAATACGATGGTGCGACCAGTCACACCGCTAGAAGCTCCATGGATGCAGTCAGACGTTTATTTCCAAACCACATTGTCTCAAGATATGGAGACATTTCATGGCCTGCGAGATCTCCAGATCTGACAGCATCCGATTTTTTCTTACAGGGATATTAGCGTACAAAACCCTTGTTAGCCCAATTATGAAATATGGAGCAGTAGGGTAGGATCCGTACAGACAAAACCAAATCGAGTCAATAGAAAAGGTCCAATGCAAGACAGCAAAATATGTCAAAATAGGAAAGGGACATGGTGAAGAGATAGTAAAAGACTTAGGGTGGGAACTTCTCAAATCAAGGCGAGGAAAAATCAGACTCACCGCATTGTTTAAGGCACAGATGGGACACAAAGCATGGACCGACATCAATGCTAGATTAGCAACACCATCATACTTACGCAGGGCCGATCATATCAGTAAGTTTAAATGCAGAAAACAAAGAAAGGACGTGGCAAAATTTTCCTTTGTTAACCGCACAATAGTAGACTGGCACAGCTTACCTGTGGCAATCTTTCAGGGTGGTCCTCTCAAAATCAATACATTTAAGGAAAGGTTGAGAAGATTAGACTGAAAATATAATTGTAGTTGCAGTGTAATTAACTAAGTTGTGTCATGTAATTAATTAAGTTGATATGTAAGTAATTAAAATGATATGTAATTAATTAAGATGATATGTAATTAATCGTACTTAAATTTGTAATAGTTGGGTGAAATACGTTAGGTTTACTTTTGCTTATGGTAGGCGTTATTATAGCATAGTTTTTATTTATAGTCCTAGGTTTATTGCATCTATTTATTTATAGCTAGTTGTAAATTTACGTCTATTTTATTTTTTTATTGCTGTAATTATTGTATTATTGTAATGGTATTATTGTATGTTATATATCACTGCCACAGGGTGTATACCCAATTGTAGTGTTAATAAATATACATACATAACATACACACACATACACATACACATACATACATACATACATACATACATACACACAGTATGATCTTCAAGTCCACACCTGTGGAGTAAAGGTTAGCGCGTCTAGCCGCGAAACCAGGTGGTCCGGGTTCGATTCCCGGTCGGGACAAGTTACCTGGTTGAGGTTTTTTCCGGGGTTTTCCTTCAACCCAATATGAGCAAATGCTGGGTAACTTTCGGTGTTGGACCCCGGACTCATTTCATCGGCATTATCACCTCCATCTCATTCAGACGCTAAATAACCAACTAATATAAAATAAATGGTCTTCAAAAATTCGCCATGAAGTTGCTGAAATTCTTGTGAGCATGTTGCGTCGTGTAATGGAAAACATGCAACTTAGACCTGAAGAATGGATCCACCTGCGGGATGTAGTGTTCAGAAAATAAGAATTTCACGAGGTACAGGTTAATGCTATTGTGTATACTCTAAATGTAAAGTGAAAGTTTCGTTTCAAAGTAATCAGTGCAATAATTGTTAAAGTTTTAAAATCGCCCGTTTCATTGGCTCACCTTGTATATTCATTTTGGTTTCATAAGTAAAACTAACAATCACATGTGCGACAAAAGTGAAAAACTGAGTGAAAGCAACTCCACTGTCTTGAGGAGCGAAACAGGTCCTTTTTCTGTTGCCCCCCAAACAACCCGTATACGGCAGAGAAGGTTTCGTATGCCTGACGTGACGACGACCTGAAATTGAGCGTCGCGGCGTAGAAGCAGGTTAATCCAGGTGGATTTCAAAGTCGGCTCCGTAACTAGGTGTTTTCTCAAGAGCCCCGTAGTTGGGCCGTGGGCGTCGAGTCCATCGCACAGTACAGAAGTTTACGTTCTTAGCTGGCCATAAAAATGTCATGTCCTGATTCAGATTGCAGCCCAAGGCGCGGTAAAATCGACCGAGGTAACCGGCTGCTTAACCCGTGTTGTGTTCATTTCTGTCCCACACGATTATCTAGCGAACACACATCTCACTTTTTTTTTTCTTTTTTGCCAGAACGTGATGTTGCTGAATATACCACATCTACAAAATATGTGACAATAATGTAAACTCCACAAAATTTCCCATTAAACATTCAAGCTATACAACACAGCTTTGTGTTTACGTTTTCGCGTTTTAGAACCGCATATTAACATTTAATATTTTCAAAGTTTCGGAAATATGAGTTCTATTCTAAATGCAACATTGTTCGAGACCTCAGAGTATCGCATCTGTCATCTGTTTTTGTAAATAATAATAATGCTTTATTTTTTCTGGCAGAATTAAGGTCGTGATGCCTTTTCTTCCACTCAACCAGAGGATAAACAGGAAATGCATGATAAATACAGAGACATCATTTTCTTTTTACTAACATTTTTAATATTAACCTGGCTATACCTTTGGATTAACGGATGAGAACCGGAAACACAGTTTGCTACCCCCTTCCACGGCTGGAGTTCGATTATACTGGCGTAAAATACAAACAAATCACTTTACTAGGTGTAGGAGGGAAGAAAAGTAGTTCATCCATTTACGTAAACTAGAAAATATCGCAATTTTGAGTTTGATAATTTTCATTGGGTTTTTGTTTAATCATAATACAGTACAGTATTAAAATTGAGTGTTTTTACTCACGAACTGAGTTATCCATGCGAACGTATTCATTATGCAGTGTATATTATACTGTCTACAGCACATTAGCGTACAATATAAAGAATGAAAAATAATCATAATATGGATATTTAGATATACTTTTTAAAATGGTTGCCGTTCATTTCGATACAGGCTACAATTCTTTTGTGCATATTATCGCACAATTCCAATTATTTTTTTATTTAGTATGTTATTTTACGACGCTTTATCAACAACTTAGGTTATTTAGCGTCTGAATGAGATGAAGGTGATAATGTCGGTGAAATGAGTCCGGGGTCCAACACCGAAAGT
Source organism: Periplaneta americana (assembly GCF_040183065.1). Lineage (NCBI taxonomy): Eukaryota > Metazoa > Arthropoda > Insecta > Blattodea > Blattidae > Periplaneta > Periplaneta americana. The sequence goes on from NC_091121.1 coordinate 154,048,686, forward strand.
TACCCAGCATTTGCTCATATTGGGTTGAGGGAAAACCCCGGAAAAAACCTCAACCAGGTAACTTGCCCCAACCGGGAATCGAACCCGGGCCACCTGGTTTCGCAGCCAGACGCGCTGACCGTTACTCCACAGGTGTGGACTCCAATTACCAGTTTAGTCCTTCGTACTAGTATGTTGAAATAATTCTGTACCTACTATACAAAAGAATACCTTACGTAATGGAAATTCAATCTTCACTTCTGCCCGACCCGCACAAATAAAATTACTCCGACATGCTATCCGTCCAAGTGGTTATGTCGCAGGGTCGTATAAAGGGGGGAAATCACGTGACAGTTAATTACTTAACGAGGCCCTTTTATTTAAGTTATTTTAAACGTAGACGTCCAATTCCTAACAGAAATTAATGTTTTCAGGAAAGAGCTAAGACAGCCCAGCCACTAGCCTTTACAGAGGACGAGCAGAAGCAGGTGGGGGAAATAGGGATGCGAAGTAGACAAACGGACGACAGTACTTGTGTGAAAATATGATTCAATATTGAAAGCTCTTTCGTCACTGGAAAACGCGAATATATTTCTGGAACATACTATACTCACTAACTCAGTACTGTTTACTACATGCGGCCTTGGTTCTGTGTGGAGGACAGTTGGAACTTCATTAGTATAAGGGGTGGAAGTGAAGTATATTAAAAAAACTCAGGTACAATAAAAATTGAAGTAAAAATAAAATGATGTCCCTGTATAATATTAATACAAAAAAAGTTATAAGTATACCTAAGACAAAATCGAAACAGAAAAATATGCATTAGTCAGAGGATTATCGAACTTAAACACTTACTTAAACTAGGTAGTTACAATTGTAAATTATAATATTATATACCCTGGGACAATGTGCGTTCTAAAATAAGATGTTTCACTTTGGACTTGAAAGCGTTTGGTCTTTTCGGTGAGTACGTTGAGTCCTTTCTTATATAAAACTAAACAATAATTTATTTATCTGAGAAAGAAGTGAAGTGGTAACTTCTATTTTACATGATTGTACACCACTTCGTACATGTGCCTAAATTTAAGTTAGTGTGTCACAACAATCTTAAATGCAAAAAATACGCATTTTATCACACAGTTTACAGATCGTCATTTGTTAATAGTTCTTAGTGATGTGGGACTTTCAATGTATGAGTCTGTCGCGTTCACTAGAAATGTATATACAAAAGGGAAATAGAAAGAAATTAAGCAATGAAAAGGGCAGATGGTCAAGGAAAAGAGACATTAAGCAAAAAAGAAAAGAAAGAGTAAAAAGAAACAAAGGAAAGATGAGGAAATAAAGCATGGATCAATAATTACAGAAGAGAACATAAATGAAAACCAAGAAGGAATGAAAGAAAGGAGGAAACAAAGAAAGCAAGAAAGAAAGGAAGAAAGAAAGAAATAAAGATATCAGAAAACAAATATTGAAGTAAAGAAGTAAGGAGAGAATGAAGAGAGAATGAATGAATGAATGAATAAATGAATTTTTAATTGATTTATTTTATAACGTTTTAACAATTGCGATAGTTATCTAGCGTCTGACTGAAATGAAGGTGATAATGCCAGCGAAATGAGTCCAGGGTTCAGCACCAAAAATTATCCAGCATTTGCTCTTAATGGGTTGAGGGAAAACCTTAGAAAAATCATCAACCAGGTAACTTGTCCCAACCAGGATTTGAACCCGGGCCCGTTACTCCACAGCGGTGGAGATGAATGAATGAATTAATTAATTAATGAAAGCAATAATAAACGAGCATAAAGAAAATAAAAATTCAAAGAGAAAAAATAAAGAAGCAGAATTTGAATTTGAAGAAAGAAAAATCAAAATTGACAAATAAGAAAGTAGACTATAGAAGAAATAAATAAATAAATACATAAATAAATAAAAGAAGTAAACCTATATAAAGAAAGAAGTAAATATATAACATGAAAAAAAATGGAAATAGAATGTTGAGCGAAAGCAATATTGAAGACTTTGAAATAATAGGTCTACAGAAAAACGGAAAGACAAGCAATAATTTATTCATTTTTTTATTTTTTAACTTGGTTATTTAACGACGCTTTATCAACTACGAGGTTCTTTAGCGTCCTTGGAATTGGCGATAGGCCTAGCGAGATGATATTTGGCGAGATGAGGCCGAGGATTCGCCATAGATTACCTGACATTTGCCTTACGGTTACGGAAAACCTCGGAAAAACCCAACCAGGTAATCAACCTAAGCGGGAATCGAACCCGCACCCGAGCGCAACTCGAGATCGGCAGGAAAACGCCTTAGCCGACCGAGCTACGCCGGTGGCTGACACGCAATAAATATAAATAAAGATATGGAATAAATAAAATAAGAAAGAGTAAAGAAAATAAATACAAATACAATAGGGAAAGTAAGGAAACAATTAATATGGAAAAATGGAGGAAAGGAAATACAAATAAACAAAAAAAGAGAAACTGGCAGTTACAAAATTTAAATATATTTAATGTCCTATGTCGGATTATTATTATTATTATTATTATTATTATTATTATTATTATTATTACTACTACTACTACTACTATCATCATTATTATCCAACATGAAAAATAAGAAGAAGAAGAAAAAGAAGAAGAAGAAGAATAGCTGAATTTCGAATTAGCTACTACCTGCTCTGTGACCTAATACCAACTTGACGACGTACAACTTACTCTTAGAAGTACCAGTATACAACTTTCTCCATATTATGCTAACATCTGCGTCAAGTATGGAAATTTACAAACAATGGTACGGATGTATGTGTGAAAAGGAGCGTCTATTCACAGCACATAGGTCCTGATCATTATGGAAACCTGTAAAACAGCTTTGAAGTTAACCTCTTCATTACAACAGATTCACAGGGCGAAGTTTCCAGTAACAACCACACTTTTCAGATCCTATTTACATTCATTACGCATGACTGAACGTCTATTGTTTGTGGTGTACGTAACTACCAGACGCTAGATCTTAATTGATAATTGTCCTTCCTCAGACAGTCTCTAAACAAAAGTTAACTTCGCCATTAAATTTAACACGCACATTTTAAAGCCGATTTAAGTGGGCCATTAAACTATACGGCTTATTCTTTCGTATATAAAATGCCTAACAGCAGGTATTTTATTTAACAAATAGTTAGAAAGTACAGTTTGAAGCCCGCCTGGGAGTCAAAATGTCAGAACACCATATTCTATTAATCTGGCAAACAACGCCAATTAGCGTCGAAATTTGTAACTAGAGAAAGTTGGTAGTGGAACGAACTGTGTGATTAAAATTATCGAATATCTTGAATCTCGCTTTACGTGCTGCAAAATGAACCATTGTAAATACCATACGTCTCGCAGTAGCAGACATAACGAACCCAACAAAGCGGACCACTCCTCTGATCGTAGGTCTATATATTTACGCTGATGATGGAACCTATATACTTCCAAAACAAGTTTAGGTCACAGTGGAATGCATGCAAGTATACTTCTGAACACATTCACCGCTAAAGCTTAAAAATTCATAATATAATCATAACTCTGTGCATGGAAAATATAGCCGTCATTTTACAGAAAAATCTATTTTATAGTATAGATCAGTGATGTCAAAGCAAGCGCATTTTTCTGACCTTGACGTCGTACGCGGGCAGCAAGCGCTAAGTATGGAAAGAGGAAGGGTTGTGTATATGAATAAGCAACCTGTTGGATTAAGAAAACAGTGGTGCACAAACTTCAAACGGAACGTGAAATTTTACGTCGTTATTTTTATATGGCTTCTTTCTGTTTAATATTATCTGTATTGTCTGTAAAACAAAAGTACTAACACTGATTTCGTAATATTGCACTTGTGTTTTAAATCTTAATAACATAATAGAGAGTTAAGAAGGAATATTCACTTAAATTCCATAGTAGTATAATATTATACTGTATTAAGTGGATGAAACACATCATTCATAAAGAAAGTGATATTCCAAAGAAAGAGATTGAGTAAGACATGATAAGTTGGAATTTATATTGATGGTATCTTTAGCCTTACAAAAGTAATCAATAAACTAATCAAAAGAATATTACAGTACAAAGCAAAGTTACCTAGGTACCGTGTTTGTTTTAAGTGTAACTAATATTACATAACAAAACTCTTATCGCATTATGCTTTTAAGTTGATATTTGTGAGCTACTTCCTATCATCAGAATATTAAATTATTTTCTCGAAATCTGCTGAAGCTATAGAGCTGATATTTTTACAACACATGGGCACGTATCTTTTGGTTATGATGTAACAGTAGTTGCTTTGTTAATTCATTTCCTTACAAATAATTTCCATGCGAATATTTTTAAAATTTTCAATACACTATCTTCAGTAATACGTATTTACGGTATATTAGATTTACGAAAACATTCTGTAAGGCTACTAAATAAATATGCCTATATCTGAAAATTTCACTTTTCTATAAAAGAAAGTTGAGAAAATATTTCTTTTGGATAAAAAATTCAAACTTGTGAAAAATGAGCATTAAAATTGAAACTTACATTCTTATAATGCACTTATACTTCTCAGACAAATCTAAAAATTAACATGGATACAGTTTTAATAAGTTCTCTTCCCTTTATCTATTGAATCTGTGCTGGCCATCCCTGAATATAGCTCGACCAAGCGGCATATACTACCTCTTTCGTCTGTCTCTTTCCTTTCCGCTGTAAGGGGCTCAGTCTCTCCTGGGCTCTAAAGCGCGCGCTTCCTCCTGTGGGCATCAATTGACATGCCTGGTATAGATGAATTAATTTCTATCATAAAATTTAGAATAAATTAACCTAATATTTTGAAAAAAATCCCTGTTAATTACTATTTTTTTTTATTTGTTGTGTAAATTTCTATCATCAATAACAAAACAGTTTTTCATATAGGACTACGTTATTTTGTCCTTGCCACTTTATACAGAGCCATAATTTTATCCGGACTCTCTTTCAGAGGCGCGCCTTGGCAGCAGGCACACACCGTTCGCCTGCCGACACATAAGATGATGCATAAGAATGTGTGTGCGTCGCATCGGTCCGTCGACCGCCGACCGCGCGAGAACTGGAGTGTCGGCAGGCGAGCGGTGTGTGCCTGCGGCCAAGGTGCTGCTGAAAGCGAGCCCAGATAAAATGATGACTCTGTATAATAGCCGTTATTTACTTCTGTAGTTAATTAACTTCTTTGCTACTACTGCTCACTGTTAGCCGAACTACACTGTATTGGTATCCTCACTGTTAGCCGAACTCCTAAAGTGTTGATTTGTTGGTTTTCCATGCCGGAGACCCGAGCTCAAATTTCGACGAGTCCAGGTGGAATGTATATACATAGAGACAGTGTTGGTGCAGGCTTTCTGGATGTAGGCCTACTTAATTCCGCTTGTCCTGCCATCATACCACCATTTTTGTATCCATAAAATGAAATACATGGACAAAAGTCAGACGTCAGTGCGATGTCCATGCATCTGATATTTTTTCTTTGGCACTTACAACCCTTTTTATGTTCAATCTTCGAAATCTACGACTGCTAACTGAGGCAGTGTGGATAATAATACATAGTTCACAATAGTTAATTGTGAATACTCACATTTAAATACATTTATTTTCACAATATTTCTGTTCTCCTTCTCGTTGTCGTTTCCGTTCCCGGTTTATTGTGAACCAGCCTTAAGAAATACAATTCACAAGACTATAAGAGCACAAACAGTCCTGACAAACGAAAAATCCTTTTAGAAAGACATTGTGGAAATACAGTCATGCGATAACGCTTCCGAGCATGGGGTACAGATTTCACGGCACCTTACACGCTTCACACTGTATCATGATCCTTGTTAACTGTTTACCTTACAGCACCGTGTTGGAATCTCATCACGATTTTGATGCAGTGATTGACAAAGCAACCACTGCTTGAAACAGCCATATCTATTCCTCTATAGCCTTCAAATTCACCTTTCATTATGGCATTCATCATTAGTTTTTATATCCTCTTGTGGCTGAAATATTGCACTTTTCTTTGTTATTAATTTCTAATAACTTCTAACGGAATCTAATGACCTTCAAGAACATTAAAATCCGTAAGCGAAATGAAACATTGGTGTCATTAGTGTTAGCGCGTTTGGAGAAATGCCTTTGAGAATTTTAACCTAATTTAATACGTTTTATAACGCAGAAGTTTCCTCAAGAATACTACTATGATGTACCGAAGTACATACGGAGTTTCAGTGCATAATTCTGCGTTTCCATATGGTGAAGAATCGGTAGAACGGAGAAAAATTCTCTCCAGCACCGGTACTCGAACTTGGGTTTCCAGCTTTAGGTGCTGGCGCTTTATCCTCTAAGCCACACCGGATTCACGTTCCGATTGAATTCCTCTCATTTTTAAGTTGTACCTACTGTGTTCCCCTTTGTTGGCCTACCCTCGGGTACCGTGTCACATGCATTCTCTATTTCTATTCTGGAGCGTAGTATAAGGAAATTTAAATTGCTTCGCAGCTTCTTTAATAGACATGAAACCTCTCACTGCATCAAGAGCCTTTGCCATATCGTTTTCTGTCGACGTTTTCTCTTTTTTATTTTTGTATTTTCCCATCTGCAACTGGAAAACAAAAAAAATATAAAAAAAAACTACACAGTTAAATAAGTGTGAACACGCGATCGAAATGACCCGCGAAAAGGGATCGAAATCACCCGTCGACGTTGTGTAATTTTCAACAGGCGATTGGCAACACTGGTAACTTATTATACAAGATTTAATTACAGGTTATGTTCACAAAGAGAGCATTCTTTAATTTCATATCTATTGTTGTTGTTTAGTTAACTGTCCGAAGACAGGTCTGAACCTCACAAGTGATACAAACAAGGCACCACTTTATGAGGCAATTAGGCCAGGAGATAATGGGGTAGGGTAGCCAGTTCCTTTCCCCCTCCATTGCATACATTGCAGATTAGCTACATATTACAGTATTCAGAATTCAGATGTATACAAACAATTGTTCTTCCTCTGACACTTACCGTCAAGTGAGATGTGCTCCCTGATAATAGATGTACATATCAGCCAGAACCTCAATAAAAGGCTCTTTATACAGGGTATTTCCGAGGTGGTGTTACAAACTTTCAGGGACGATGGCGAAGGACACATGTATCAATTTGAGATAAGGAACCCTGGCCCGGAAATGACTGAGTCGAAAGTTATAAGCAAAAATAGTTGTGTGGTAATGGAATTGTAATTTGGCACCACGTGCCCTCCTTCCCTTAACCTTTGGAATAGTCGTGGAAAGATGGTATGGGTCGGATGTCTCCTACGTGGGTGCTTGGCCCGATACAATCTGTGAGCTTGTCTACTGTTCCCATTGGCTCACCCGTATTCGAAAATCAGGTCTGCTTATTCCGCTCTCGTGTACTCCTCCATTTCACTAGAACTGATCGACTGGACACTGCAACTTGTACACATACACTGCTGTCTACAGACGTGCATATCAGGACCGACCATGTCCGTTACACATTACGCTATCTGCATTGCTTTAGTGTAGTTTCCTGTCCCCACCCCTCAGACAGCGCACTGAATGGAATACTGTAAGTAGACAACGTAAACAACGTCAGATGAATACAGTATGTGCAAGATGTACAGACAAATACACATAAATAAGGTGTACAGAGGAATAAAATTATTTCATTTCCACACAACTATTTTTGCTTGTAACTTTCGACTCGGTCATTTCCGGACCAGGGTTCCTTATCTCAAATTGATACATGTGCCCTTCGCCTTCAACCCTGAAAGTTTGTAACACCACCTCAGAAACACCCTGTATATAAGTCCACGCCGCGAAACCAAGTGCCCCGGGTTCGATTAACGGTCGGGGCAAGTTACCTGGTTCAGGTTTTTTCCCGGGATTTTCCCTCAACCCAATATGATCAAATGCTGGGTAACTTTCGATGTTGGACTCCAGACTCATTTCACCGACATTATCACCTTCATCTCATTCAGACGTTAAATAACCTAAGATGTTGATAAAGCGTCGTAAAATAATCTACTATAATAAAAAATATACATGTATAAACGTTTTTATACTAAAATTCTTATACTAGCACATCAAGAAAACAAAAATAACAGATAATTCTGTGGTAGACTTGTGTTTGAAATTATTTCGAAGCAGTTTAAATACAGAAAGTTGCCACTTGTTAGCATTAAAATTGCGCTCATTATTCAGAAAAATCAAACGCGATCGTGTTCACCCGCCTTGAAAAGGCGATCGAAATGGCCGTACTCTACCCTAATAATCATTTACAATAATAATGAGCGTATTCCGAATCTCACCGGTGAGCAATCCGATGGCATCACGGTGTTCCGAATTCCACCGATGACGTCATTGATGCTCCACCGGTGTCGCACCGGTGCCATCAACTTGCAGAGGTGGTGGCAGTCTCCATCAGCCACCATCAGTGAATCTGATTGGTTCTTGTATAGGGCGGGAATTAGCAGACGAATAACATCGTGCACTGTTGTGTCATGGCGGTGTGTTCTGCTTTAGTTCTGCTGTGTTGTTTGTAATGAGCACCACGTAAAAACAATATGTTAATGGCTTATGAGCGAACATGTCAACGGACCCGTTATTACTACCGGTTCAAGAAATAAATTGTTTATGCTATCTTTTCTTTGAACGAGATGGGAGTACGAAAATTTCGCAAAATTTTGCTAGCGTAGCACAGACAACAACTTGTACAGTCGCCATGACAGCCATCGATCCTTCCAGCAGTTTTGTTCCTTATTTCGCTGCAACGTGACGTCATTGATGCCACCGGACCGGTGAGATTCGGAATACGCTGAATGTAAAGATCATGTTTGACTATGAATGTTAGAAACAACTTACTTATTGAAGGCTGTAATCTGGAATAAAGTCGATGATTTTGGACCAATCAATGACTAACGAAGCGGCGGAATAGCAAGTGTGTAATAATTTAGTAGTTCCCCATCATTTCCTAAATAATGAACCAGAGATTTCCAATCAAGGCGTTGTAATATTCAGCTGTTCGATTGAAAGTGTAGAGGATTAAACAGAATTTCTGTAGGCGATCCACATTATTTTGTTCGTGTTCAAAACATTGCCTAACGATAACATTTTCTCGTGAAAAAATTTCCAGTCGACTTCCGAAAAAATAAACCGCGTAATAAGCAGCTACCGTGTGAGAGGACTAGTCCCATAAACTTTCTCCTCGCAAGGAACAAATATAGTGGTCCATAAAATTAACGGTATTCTAGCCCCCTCCGCCTATAATCAACGTGCCTTTGCCTCGCCTCCGGGGCTCTAAGGCTGTTTACCCCTGTTTGAGTGACTTCTTGGAAGCGCTCGGCATTTCTACGTACTCCAGCTCTGTCACAAGAGACCACAAAAATGCAAAATCATCGCAACCAACCAACACGTCCGGTCCACTGATATCTTCCTTGGATCTGTGGTCCGCGAATAAAAATCGTTTCGAATCCACGTACGTCACCACACACGTCATTCAGCGTCTGTCTAAGTTTCGTAATTTGTCTGCAGCACTGTGTTATAAAGCTGGCCTTAAGACAGTGTGCCCAACTCTAGAAACACGGGATCCGCTAAGGAGCAGCCAAAATTCCGCTACAGTTGTGGGTACATCAGTATGGAACAATAAGAAATATTTTCATTTTGGCGAGGACCGATAAGCAATTAAATAAAGTGATTATAGGTTAAATAAGAAATATGTTAAGTGAGTAATTTATATATTTTCTTTTAAATCAAAGCTGTGAATTATATTAATTTTATTTCATATTTATTCACAAATGCTTATACTTTAATAAAGAACGTATATATTTTTTTCCGTCTATTAGATGCTTTATGGTTGTGCTAACAGATGGAATTACTTGTCAACAATGTGACGCTGAAACGTGTGTTCAGGTTACTGCCCAGCGACAGTCCTGATGTATTTTTTATATTTGTGATGATTGGTTAATTAATATTGACCCGGCACACCCACAATCATACTCACACTCATACAAATTTCTAGACTCTAGACACCCAGGGAATTCTTCTTCTTCAAGAAAACTTCACCGTCGAGCCCGGGAATCGAACCCGGGACCTCCTGATCTGTAAGCCAGCATGCTGACCAACAGACCACGGACGCAGTCTTACGTATATTTTGTGAACAGAAATACAAGTAGTGCCCGTTGTTATTATTTTATTAAGATATATTTATTTTAATTTATAAAGACAAGTCTGAAAGTAAGTTGGTTTACTTATTTTCCCTCTGTAATAACTAGAGCCCGGATGTTAGGCAAAATGCTTTTTTTAACATGAGTGTATGTGTGAAAGACTTATTAGAGATAAACACGTTTCCACACATTTGGGGACGATAGGCCCAATTTTTATTTTGCCTTTTTTGCCTATTTTAGCTCCCGTTGCCTATTTTAAGGTTAAATGCCTTTTTTTTTTAGCCTTTTTACATCGTTATTGTACATTTCTAAAGCATTTAAAATAAACCGCACATAATTTATATCATAAAACAAAAAAGAACGGTTGTACAAACTAAAAATATATATTCACCTCACACAAACATTTGCTGAGAATCTTATTCTTCAGCACAACATATGTATCCAAGAAGTTATAAACTTTTCTCCCCTACCGATTCCAACTTTTATGTTGTCACTTAACAAAGATGTTTGAACAGTATAACTCTCAGTGCTCAGGTCACTTCGGGGTTTACCAGCGAAAGAAAGTGATGAGGGAAGTATTAAAAGCAAGTCCCAAGTCCCGTTACTGTTGTCGTTTGCACGCACAAGTCACGCGTACTTTGAAGTCTCTAATCCCTTCTCACACCCCTCTTTTTAAAACAATACACAGTCGGTTTTTCCCGATCTCTGAAAAAAAAAGTAGAGACAGTCCTTCTGAAATTAGTTGTTTTAAGTTTGCTCGAATCGCTTCAGTAAAAGTAATAAGATCTTTTTGCACCATGAAAAACGTTCTCTCTGACAGGCGCTCACTATGACAGTTGACAACTTAAAAAAAATCTTGTTGTGACATGTAACCAAGGAAAGTGAGTACCGTATGGGATAGTTTATTAAGTATTTGTTGTTTATTTTTTGTCTGTTTCCATGAATAATAAATGTATATTTCCCTGCCTATTTTTACTATTTTAGTGGCTATATTCCTGCCTATTTTAACCAAAATAAATGCCTAAACATCCGGGCTCTAGTAATAACACACTAAAAATTGAGATTTTCATATATTATTATGTAATGTTACTTAAAGTTGGATTACATGTAGGTCTAACAAGAATATGCTAGTTTCTTTACTTACAGATCCTGGAACACAGAGTGCATATTAAATTCTTATTTTTTAGGTTATATTAGCACATGACTCTACTACTGAAAAAATCGTTAATATGTTTCTGCATCTGAATTTTTTTTATGTACGCAATATAGGAGATAATCAGATTCCTCCCCGGGTAAATCCTGTGAAGATGGAGGGGTACTCATCACATATTTGTTGATTAAACCTCCTGTTATGATCATCACCTATTTTGTAGGTCTCAAACCATACATTTTTATTTTCCAGATCTAATTTTATTTTCAGTAAAACACTTACAATGGCAGGTGACAGTCTACTTCTCTGCTACAGTAGGGAAAGCAGTGATATTTTAATTTCTACCTGTGATTACAAACATAAGTGCAATCTCTTAGAGAAATCTTAAAGAAAAAAATGAATGAAATTTATTTGCGGACTTTTGAAGAAAATATATAATTTAAGATTTTAAACTGAATTTTTTTTTAATCCCGCTACATTTCGGGAGGATTCGATTATCGCTGCTACGTCTCCAGAATCCTCAAATTCCGCTAAACGTAGCGGATTTCCGCTACAGTTGTGTACACTGCCTTAAGATATCCCCACAGTCTAGCATATACAGTCACGAAGCTTGAGTTGTGAGGGTGCTAGGAACAATAGACTGTGCCGGTACTATTTCGCATTGTCTGTAATAAGGTGATATTAGCGATCCTAGTGGTTAGCAACTATCTATGGATGCATATTTACTACGTATTGATCTTCGTGACTGTGATATCCCTGAATGAAACGCAATATCTTTCTTCTCTGTTCTTGAGTAGGAGATATCAAACCGCACAGCAAAATAAAACAAATGAGCTCTTGAAACACCTGTTGGAAATGTTTCGTGCTGTAAAAATATAAATCTCTCAGCATTCAGCAGCGATAATGCTTTTGTAATATAGTAACGCTGCGAAACGAGTACATCGTCAAACCGCCCTGGATTCAGACGAAGGAAGAAATACGATAACGTTTTGTAATTGCCAAACAAGCATTCCATGAATTAGTGTTAAACTTATTATTCATGAGTCGCTATGAAATCCCAGCGATGTAACTTGTCAAACACCAGTTCATTAGTTTGAACAACACCGAAAATTCGCCCACGGAGTGGCACAGCCACTAAATCTCACGTCCAATAATTCGTACCAAGCAACACCTCGCAGCTTTCCACGCAAAATTAATTCGCCGCTCCCGTTTTGCTCAAGTGTTATTATATAGTCCTTTGTTACCCGTATCAATGACAGGAATGCCAACACAATAAAATATTAATCAGTGCTTTATGTAAGAAATCATTCATTCATAATAGCTGAGATGGGGTAATTATGAAAATAATTTATCCGAGATAAGTGAAGTGCTAGAAGTAAAATTGTCCGATAAAGTTTTGTCCACTACAGCATAACAGAAGTGAATTCCCGTCCGAAAGCCGTAAGGTTTGCGTCAGATTGAAGTCAGTGATCTTGCCATATTAAGAACGTTGGATAATTTTGCATGAATTATTGTAAATTGCTATTATAATTTTAAAAATTCAACTAATTTATGTTTATTATTTTCGTTACGGCTCAAGTGGTAATCAAAGGACCCGCTTTCTATTTCTGGCAGGTAGATGGATATTTACCTCCTCGCATACAAAATGGGCGTGTGACACTCGTCTGTCCGTTATGCGTCGTGTCGAGTGATGGACTTGCACCTTGTCCACATCACCAACTAATTTTGTGCGAGATCGTGCGTATTTGCTTGGTTTCCGCACAAAACCAATCCGCGGAAAGTCTAAAATTCCACATTCAGTATTCCCAACCTAACACACATAACAATTTCCCTCTTCTTACCGCTTAAGTGGCATATTGATTTTACTGCTTTAGGCTTTTAACATATTATTTTTAGATACGTTCAATATAGTAATAATTATAAATTGGAAACTTACCACTGCAATTTCACCTAAATTGCACTGTTAATTATTGTTTTTAAATATTTGCAAAAATTAAGTAAACTCTACAACTCCACTAAAGTTACTGCATTCGTGATGCAAGTAACATTAAGGAAGCCGTGAAAAAATCAACAAGATTCCAGACTCATCATAGACTGGGGAAAAAAAAGACAGACGTATATCACGGCCTGCTGGTGTATAGTAAACACAGAAAACATTTTAAAGCAACAATGTTGAAGATAGATATTTTTGTTTTGCAAATTTGCCGTCATTGAACAGAAACCAAGATGGAGATTTCATTGCAACTAATTAGAAATTCCTCTTTCAGGTATGTAATAAACGATCTTCGCACAAAATAATGTACGATACACGAGCGGTATGTTTTCTTTCAATTCTCGGAAATTAAAAAAGCTCAACTACGTTTCGCTTTTTCAAACTTTTCCTCGAACATGAAAACTTCAACAAACCGCTCTTATAACGCATATTACTATTACCTAACAATGAATTAAAATCCTCACGTAATATGGGGTAAAATGCAGTGGCGGCTCCTGCGTATTTCTTAAGAGGAGGAAAGAAGGTAACAGGACGAAATGACACCTTCTTGAATGAAACATGCTACAAATTAGCCAACATGCATACATGTAAGACTAGGTAATGTTGGGGTTGGCCTTGCCTTCTGTATAGCAATAATCTGTTCTTGTAAACTGAGTTTCCTAAATTTTCCAAAATATATAATGTTTTCATTTCCATTCATTGTTGAATAATTGCACAAATTAACAATTACAAGGAAATTCACCTCGCAGCATTTTTCGAGCACACTACAGCATCACACGTGTTGGAAGAGACTATAGCTACTAACACGTAATCGGAACCGCTGAAATGGGAATGGGAAATGATCTGAGGAAAGCGAGAACACTGCACCCAGCCACGTAGTCTGTGTTGCCACATGTACATTTTACAAGTTCAGTATCACATGCTTTTGAAGAATATAAGTTCTTGTAATGTCATACTACCATTATTGTTCAAAGTTGCCGGTGGCCAATGTTTTATGTTAGAAATAATGTAGTTTGGGGTACCTACTTTCAATTTCAAATATATTTGTACAAAACTGACAACTTGGCTGTTGCCCTGTCTAGTACACAATGAATGGAAGTGAATTTGAAGGGCCAAAAAGGTCTGCGATACTAAAGTAGAACTAGTTCCTCTTTGTTTTATATAAACCCGACTTTAACTTTCAAATATCCTTGAACGTTTCAAACCATGAATAGTAGCCTATATAAAGTGCAATGAATAATATTTTTGATTCATAATTAAAAAAAAAAAAGTTTATATGGTGTCTTTCATAGCGTTGCGTTAAAACTGTTTTTATTGTGCCTCCTCCTAGATGTGTGTTAGTCTGATTGAATGCAAGATCGTTAGATGGCAGCGATAGCGAGCTTACTGCACGACCAGTCGGTTTCTATTTCCCGCCCATGCGCTGATTCAGAGGAGGATCTGCTCCCTCTCCGTTCATTTACTCGCTTCAAAACTCTGCTTCTTTCTCTGGCCGTTAGTGCGCTGTTGTCTAAGTGTTAACTGCAGTAAAGGAGGAATGGATTGACTTTCCTCCACAAAAACAATCTCGCATCTTTCTCACAGTTTTCTAGCAGCACATGAGCGCGCATCGTTTAAAACTCGATCAACCGAGGTTTTCTTATAGCTGTGAACTTAAATATTATCGAATCTTCCTTGAATTTCAAGGCACATATTTTATTTGGTATTAACTTTCAAAAGAAGAAAAATGTAAGGGGGACGTTCCTCCCTTCCCTCCCCCGAGGAACCGCCACTGGTAAAATGAACCACAGAACCAAATCTTTGATGTAAATATTTTAATGTAGGTACTCTAAAGTACGGTAATAACCTCTGAAATGATACTAATAATGGAAACACAGACGCACATGAAGGTACATCAATAAACAGCAGGCGTTTCACAAAGACCCAAGATTGCAATGGGAATGACATATTCAGCGAAGATTAGGTATGCGTAGGGCCTATAATGAGGGTCACGTAAGAACAGTTCCTAAACAGCAAATTTTGCCGTCTTGTCAGTGTTGCCAACTGTTACCAGATATCACCATATCAAGTAAAATCACGAACCTACATACCGAATGAGTTACTTACGTTACTTTACCTTTATGTTGGAAGGTTATTCTAAATAATTCAACAATTTGTAACATATTTTCGTAGGCAAACTATACGAGAAAGGGATCAACATGTTAAGTATTTTGTCTGGCAATATGAAATTCATTGGTTTGACTAAATAATTGATTCACGAGACCTAACCTAAAAATGTATTTTGTTTGACCACATGAAATTATTAGTACAAACTCCGAAAACCGAATATCACCATGAAATATATGCTTAAGAATACTTATTCCTAATAATTTTACTATTCTTGTTATAATTGCTGTCTCCGTGAGCATAATTCCTTCTTCATTATCTTCTTTCGGTTAAATCTGAAAGAACAGAACGCCAGTAGGGGAAGTTATCCCCACTCTTGCAGCACGCTTTACGCTTTCTTGGTAAAGTCGCTGCCATGCTTTTTCCTATTTTTGATATTATCGTAAGAAAAATCTAAACACGAAAGAAATCCATTAAAATTTGAAATCTTATTTCTATCGATTATCCACCTGCATTATCACACCCAAGTATGTTATATTTATTTACACTTATCTGACTATAGTTTTGAATTGTAACCATAACGCAACACACAAAATAACTATTATGTACTAATTTTAATATTGATATTAATTAATTATTAGTATGTTCAAATTTCACTAGCTTCCACTGGCCGCCTCAGAAATCTAGTTAAATAAATAATTCCATGGAACTCCAGTACCGACAACGTGTGTCTCAGCTGCCAACATAACAGTTACAAAATCGCTACCATTTGTAATTTTTTTTTATTTTAGTTCGTTATTTAACGACGCTGTATCAAGTACTAGGTTATTTAGCGTCGATGAGATTGGTGATAGCGAGATGATATTTGGCGAGATGAAGCCGAGGATTCGCCATAGATTACCTTGCATTCACATTACGGTTGGGGAAACCCTCGGAAAAAACCCAACCAGGTAATCAGCCCTAGCGGGGATCGAACCCGCGCTCGAATGCAGCTTCAGACCGGCAGGCAAGCGCCTTAACCGACTGAGCCACGCCGGTGGCGCCATTTGTAGTATTTGTCAGTATCAGAATTCGAAACGAAGGTGGCAAAAGAAAATTCAACCTGCAAACTAGAAAATCACCACAATCCACTAGCATATGTAATAATGGGGGAAAATGGTTAGGTTTCACCCTTAGGGTATTAAGTATGCGTAGGACCTACACCAACTCAAACCTTGAACAATGCAACAGGTAACAAAATACCACTAGAGAAACAGAAGGTAATGTGAATTAAGCAGTAAAGAGGGCACTGTTACAATATTTTAGACATAAAGGATTGTAAAAGGCCGTAGTGCAGGTCAAAGGGGATGTAAATTAACATGATATATATTAAAAATAACAATGGTTACATTTTTACAATGTTCCGCATACATCTCAGTCTAAAAGTTTACTGTGATTATAGCTGGATTTTATACCGAGTTGCAAATAACAAAGTTACGGAATAACGTTAGCTATCAAAATGATGATGATGTAAATGACAAATAGGGTAACATTTCCTATTTGACGTGATGTTCTTTGGGTCAACTTTCCCTTCCACTATTTTCTGTCCGTAGTCCTCACAACCTGATCATTCTCTTCCACAAAGAGATCTCTTCCACCGTTACTTCCCCTCTCCTTTCACTGTCCTATGTCCTCCACTTCGATCTGACGAGTTTCACTGAATTCCAGAGCTTCTGCGGAGCTCATCACCAGTTTTTGACAGGGGCAACTGGTCTCCTAGGGAATGAGTGAGACATAATGATTTATCTCCGTTACATATTTAGTATTCACTTTTAAATTTAAAACCATATTACTTAGTGTAATATTTAGTTTCTTATTGAATAATCGATGTGTCTAAGTCGGCAAAGAAGCTGAAAGGAATATCAGCAGACCCAGGTATTTATGGAGATCGCGAAAATCAAGACATAAGCTAATAGATGTACAATAGATTTTTACTAATCTTTACGAATTAAGTGATTCTGATTGATAAAACAATCGCGAAGTAGAGTTCTAATAGCGAAATATGAACACATTCGCGAATTATTACTATTGCGTCGTTTTATAACGAATTTCATATTCAGAGTGTTTTTTCGGATTTTTTCACTTCAATGTGTTCAATATATCCAAATAGGCTACATTACATAGTATTCCAGATGTTCTGATTACATTAGTGAACTCAAAAGACGGAAAATTCAATATTTCACTAATAATTTCAGGGCTGCAAGTTTTTTTTTTCGTTTCTAATGAATGAGTGTTAAATACAGTCTCAATCAAACAAATATTGTTTTTATTGGTTATTTTACGACGCTGTATCAACATCTAGATTATTTAGCTTCTGAATGATATGAAGGTGATAATGCCGGTGAAATGAATCCGGGGTCCAGCACCGAAAGTTACCCAGCATTTGCTCGTATTGGGTTGAGGGAAAACCCCGGAAAAAACCTCAACCAGGTAACTTGCCCCGACCGGGATTCGAACCCGGGCAACAAATATTGTCTATTGGCTATTGGCCATACCGCACATTTACCAGAATCCAACGAAACTTCAATGTTAATTATTTGGAAAGTAATATTCATAACCAGTTAATACTCTAATTCCAAAATAATTCTATTTTCCAAAATTTTCATTAATCTCCGCCAAGAGTACAAATCAATCTCCAGCAATCTCCGCCGACACCAATATTAAAAAATACAAATGATAAAATTAATCTCCATAAATACCTGCTCCTGAATATTAGGCTTAAGATTCAAGATGTGAAACGATCGGGAGAATTGTATGCTCAACTTACTTACTTACTTACTTACTTATTTACTTACTTACTGGCTTTTAAGGAACCCGGAGGTTCATTGCCGCCCTCATATAAGCCCGCCATTGGTCCCTATCCTGAGCAAGATTAATCCAGTCTCTACCATCATATCCCACCTCCCTCAAATTAATTTTAATATTATCTTCCCATCTACGTCTCGGCCTTCCTAAAGGTCTTCTTCCCTCCGGCCTCCCAACTAACACTCTATATGCATTTCTGGATTCGCCCATACGTGCTACATGCCCTGCCCATCTCAAACGTCTGGATTAATGTTCCTAATTATGTCAGGTGAAGAATACAATGCGTGCAGTTCTGTGTTGTGTAACTTTCTCCATTCTCCTGTAACTTCATCCCTCCTAGCCCCAAATATTTTCCTAAGCACCTTATTCTCAAACACCCTTAACCTATGTACCTCTCCCAAAGTGAGAGTCCAAGTTTCACAACCATAAAGAACAACCGGTAATATAACTGTTTTATAAATTCTTTCAGATTTTTTGACAGCAGACGTTATATCCCCAAAATAATAAAATATCTAAAAATAAAGTATAAACACTGAGAAAAAAATATTTAACAGAGATTTATTCGAAACATAGCATTTTCAAACAATTACACTGCTGCAAATTATATTTAGGTTATGTTAATTCAAGTTCTCTCTGAAACAGATCTTGCCATAGGCAATCCCGTTACTTAATTTACGTTACGTGCAAGAAGCCGGTGTCACGATTATTCTGATACTAAAACATGTGTGCGACTTATATTTGCCTGTAATAACAGTTATTACAGACAGCAAAATAGCGACGTTTGACAGGACATTTGCACACAATGATATGTGCCCAACAGGGACAATGAAAAGAGAGAACTTTACAATTATGAGACATTATGTTTTCCATAACGAGAATATGACAAACAATAACTGGTTCACATCAACTAAAGAACTATGACAGCTGGTTGAGTAGAGTTTTTATTCAAAGCATTTTATGGCTTCTAAATTGAATCATACTTTCACTTGTAATAGGGCTACGCTAAATGATCTTTCGATTATAAACATAAGTTACTCATGTTTAATGGGGTCGATGTGCACAAAACTAGTACTAACAGAACGATTTCGGTCAGTTTAGTCCAATCTGCATTAATCTGTGTCAGTTTAGTCCCATCTGCATTAATATGTGTCAATTTAGTCCCATCTGCATTAATCTGTGTCAGTTTGGACCCAGCAAATATGTCCGTTTAGTCCCATCTGCATTAATCTGTGTCAATTTAGTCCCATCTCCATTAATCTGTGTCAATTTAGTTCCATCTGCATTAATCTGTGTCAGTTTAGTCCCATCTGCATTAATCTGTGTCAATTTAGTCCCATCTGCATTAATCTGTGTCAATTTAGTTCCATCTGAATTAATCTGTGTCAGTTTAGTCCCATTTGCATTAATCTGTGTCAATTTAGTCCCATCTGCATTAATCTGTGTCAGTTTGGTTCCAGCAAATATGTCAGTTTAGTCCCATTTAGATTAATCTGTGTCAGTTTGGTTCCATCAAATATGTCAGTTTAGCCCCATATGCATTAATCTGTGTCAATTTAGTCCCATCTGCATTAATCTGTATCAATTTAGTCCCATCTGCATTAATCTGTGTCAGTTTGGTCCCAGCAAATATGTCAGTTTAGTCCCATCTGCATTAATATGTGTCAGTTTGGGCCAGCAAATATGTCAGTTTAGTCCCATCTGCATTAATCTGTGTCAGTTTAGTCCCATCTGCATTAATCTGTGTCACTTGAGTCCCATCTGCATTAATCTGTGTCAGTTTGGTCCCAGCAAATGTGTCAGTTTAGTCCCATATATAGTCTGGATCAGCTTACTTCATACCCTAAGGGTGAAAACTAACCATTTTCCCCCCATTACTACATAAGTTAGTGGATTGCGGTGATTTTCTAGTTTGCAGGTTGAATTTTCTTTTGCCAGCTTCGTTTCGAATTTCGATACTGACAAATAGTACAAATGGTAGTGATTTTGTAACTGGTATGTTGGCAACTGAGACAAGTATCGACAATATTTGTCGGTGGTGCAGTTCCATGAAATTAAAATTGTACTAGATTTCTGAGCCGCTTACCGGATGCTAGTGAAATTAATTAATATCATTATTAATATTATTATATGATAGTTATTTTATGTGTTGCGTTGTGGTTATAATTCAAGATTATAGTCAGGTAAGTTTTCGGAGTTAGTAATCATAATGATTCCATGTGGTCAAACAAAATACATTTTTAGGTTAGGTCTCGTGAGTCAATTGTTTAGTCAAACCAATAAATTTCGTATTGCCAGACAAAATACTTGACATGTTGATCCCTTTCCCGTACAGTTTGCCTATGAAAATATGTTACAAATTATTGAATTATTTAGAATAACTTTCCAACATAAAGTACGGTAAGTAAATTAAGTCATTTAGCACGTAGGCTCATGTGATATCTGGCAACAGTTGGCAACACTGACAAGACGGCAATATTTGCTGTTAGGAACTGTTCTTATGTGACTCTCACTATACCTGCAGCCCCTTAGCATCACCCAGGAGACACTGCGGGGAGGTGTGCTGCATGGTCTCCCAAAAATATTGTTTCTTGTGAATGTCTAAAAGTCGAAAATCTTCATATTTCATTGGGCAAAAACTTATACGACACAGCTTTTATGAACTGTAGCCGCGATATTTTATATTCATTGCATTGAGTCATTTTACTTTGCAAAAAAATTTCTTTTTCCAACAATTTATTTGGACGTGAACGAGGTTGTATGTAATTTTCACTCTATATATCTTTCAGCAGCTCCATGGGTGCGCGTTTGTTGCCAGTCTATTTAATTTGGGGTGAAAAGATTTTCAGCTGTTTGTCGTGCGATCCAAACCGCTAGAATATTGTGCCAAAATATGGAGAGGAAACGTTGCTGTGGGTCTTATGTAGGTTTCTAATGTGTAGTTGCAAAATACCATGAGGTTTTAGTTTCCAACAGGAAGTATCGTCATCAAATCATCTGTAAAAGAATCGTCCACTTCCTCAGGCATCAAGAATGGAAGTCTGAAAAATAATTTCAGGAAATTTCTTCTTCAGAACTTGAAATATAAATCTGCCGAAGCCCTAAGGAAGACAACCTATGGTACCAGATTTGGCCAAGATGGAAACGGCACCAAACGATTTTTTCCTTGACTCTATACTCAGACTGCAGCTGTGACGAAGTTTGTTGGAATAACTTTTATTGGAGTGCGTTGTAGGTGGGACTTAAGTCCTTTAAACAACCAAGGGCTGCCAATACTTAAGTTTATTAATCAATCTTGAAATACAAGGCGTAGTACAAGTGATAAAATGAAGGTGATGATGATGATGATTATTATTATTCGTTGCCACGTGGGCCACTCGTCGCCCTCCCCAGTACTTCTGCTGACTGCAGAGTTATAATAATAATAATAATAATAATAATAATAATAATAATAATAATAATAATAATAATAATAATAATAATTTATTTTGTGACATGGTAGAGTGTAAGAGAAAGCCCTATGGCCTTAACTCTGCCAGCATAAATAAAGAATTATTATTTAATAATAATAATAATAATAATAATAATAATAATAATAATAATAATAATAATAATAATAATGCTTCTCCAACGATCGCCGCGCCATTTTATCGGCTCGCGCCGTGACGCTACGGTGACCTTTAAAGTCCGCGTGATTCGCGTCTACTCGGTGGCGTACCCACGCCGTGGCCAGTGCCAGTGCCTTTGAACTTCGACAGATAATCCTTTAGTCATTAACCTCAGTATATACACGACTTAAACTATAACTTTTACTGATAAGAAGAATTATTACATTACAATTTCAGTCAACAACTTATCAGATTGGTACAAAAACAAGTTTTGTTACAATGATGACATTATAATTCTTGGTAGTATCATTGTAACAAACGTTGTGTTTGTACCAATCTGATAAGTTGTTGAATGAAATTTTAATATAATAATTCTTCTTATATATTATTCAAATTATCTGAACTTTACCCTCAACATGACTTTTAAAATTATAAATTTTAGGTCAAGTCTGCACGAGTTATGAGGATGGAATACAATTTAGATTTACAGTATTAATAATGTCACTCTAAACATTAATTACAATCATACCAATTATAATCATTCCAGAAGAATTCGAGGTCGTGAATATGAATCATGGAAGACCCTTTCAGGACGGGGAAAAGGTGTTGAGATGTACAACGAAGTAACAGCCGCCAACAGTTGGATTGCAAACAAGAAAGGACTTTCGACTAGTGAATGGATATCTAGCCTGAAAATGACAGCAAATTTAGCAGCTGTTCGTTCCGTTTCCGGCAGATCTCTCGACGGTACCCGGTGCAGACATGGCTGCCCGGAGATTGAAACTTTAGCACACGTCTTGGGATTCTGTGAACAGGGATTGCTCTTGAGGAACTCTAGACTTCATCTTGTAGGATCCAAAATTGCTGCCGCATTAAGAAATAAGGGCTGGATAGTAGAAGAAGAAATCTCCTGTCTAGCTGAAAATGGGTCAACGAGACGAGTAGATATTTTAGCGTACAATACTGACATTAAACAGCGCATCATTGTGGACTCCACGATACGTTTTGAAGTAGAATGTCATCAGTCAGCCGAGGTCCACCTTGAGAAGAAGTCGATCTATGAGCCTACAGTCAACAATTTCAAGCTGAAATATGCCTTAATTCACGTTCAGGTATTCGGCTTGCTCATAGGTGCTCGAGGGACTATACCAGCTTTTTTCGAAGAATTTCGACGGCCTCTGCCAACATCTCTGAGGGATGATATTGTGATAATTTTGTTAAAAAAATCCTGCCAAATCCTAATTAATCACATGGCGCCACATTAATAGCAATTGTAATTTTTCACGCCCTTTTCTTTGTTTCCCTATTTTAAAACTTAATAGCTATGTTTACATATGTATAATAATTTTGTTTCGGGATATACTGAGTCCGTAAGGGCTACCCTCAATGGGGGGCAGTTTAATATTATTATTCATACCAATTATGTCTCTACAGTAAATGGGCGCTTATCACATGCGCAATAGTTGAGGTTGGAATAGTTTAAAACAGTTGTCAAATCATCACAAACTCGCTGCAGAAACAAACCTATTAAGAATGACAAAGAGAAAACCCACGTTGCGCGGGAAAGGCGTCTGGAAAGTTATGAAATGACAAAACATGTTCAGGGAAGCACATACGCTTAAGCGATGGTTTTCCAATGCACATTCCCGCACAGCAGAGAATATCCAAGTTCAAAAACCCAGGTGAGTGCGAGGATCCAACGACCTCGAAGCATGATTTGTGAAGCTGTGATCCCAGTACCGCGTGAACTGTTTGCCTTGACAGGGTTAGTCCCTAAAACGCAGATATCGCACGATATGGAGGCAACCTTTAGGTCCCGACCTCCGTAGTAATGTTACTTCCGACCACGTGGGAGAACAGATAATATAAAACTAACAGTTCCATTGTCTTGTCCGGTACAATGCGGGCGTGACGTCACGATCGCCGTAGATCTGATAGGACCAGAACACGAGTAGCGCGGGACGTGATAGTCTCTTGTCTAAGAGGCTGACAGATTAGCGCACGGAGGTTGCGGAGGAGAAGTTTGTTTACACGATCATGAAGAAGATAGCACGACAACACCAAGATGGAATAGCGTTGTTTATTTACCCGTTTACTCTGGAACTATTTATCGGCATGTGAGAGAACGATGAACGAAGTGACTACGGGAGGCTATGTAAAAAAAAAATGGTCTTCACTTTTTTTTTAGCGACATTGTTCTCGGGAATATTGAACGAAAAGAAAATAATGAAAATAAATGAAAAAGAAGTAAAGACAATGCGTTATTAAATTATACGTAGGCCTATTTAACAACAATGAATGAAAAAAGAAAGAATTAAAAAGAAACAGAAAATAAATATAGACAGTGAACAAGGGATAAAAACGAAAACAAAATATAAACGAATAAAGAAAAATAAAAATTTAGAGAAAGAAATGGAAGACGTATTAGAAGAGTAATCAATTAAATTAATAAATACACTGTAAATGAAGGAGAGAATGAAAGAAAGAAAGAAAAAGAGAAAGTCAAAGATAGAGTTAAATAAAAGAAAAAACAATGCTGAACAACAAATTTTAATTTTTTGTCTTGCTTCGAAATAAAAATAGCTGAATATTACTAATATGTGTGTCATAAATCTGAATTTAAAATCCAAATTGCCCCATCACGTACCATTTTCCGGGGAAAATGAATCGAATTTTCCATGAAAAAATTCTATATATATATATATATTTTTTTTTATTTTTCACTGCTACTGATAAAATTACAACACACTAGGAATTCAAAATGCCTCATAATATTTTAAAAATGTGTACTAGATACAAAAATGATATTATAGTTTAAAACACAACAACAATAAAAATATTTCATGCCTATAATGGGAAAAATCTCGGAATTTAAACTTAACATTACAATAATTTTCTGGATGACTTCTGTTTATAACTAGACCCGGAACTGTCTTTTACAAGGAACCAACAATAATCTGCAAACTTTCTGGATGATGATCTTCCTTTATATCTCCTTTCCATTTCAGATTTTATTGATAAAATCTTTCCCCATGCTCATTGCTTACCGCTCCAAGGTTAGGAGGAAATAAATCGAAATAAGAATGTGAAAAATGTATTTTGAGGTACATATTACCCTCTATTTTCTCATACGTACTTCACATGGTTTCCACAAGTTCTATGTAGTTGTCTGCCCTAGAATTTCCAAGGAAATTTGAGCAAATATCTTTGAAAGCGCGCCATGCCATCTTTTCTGTAAGGGAAAAATTTTCCTCAAGCAAAGATCAGCCATAACTTTGTGAATTTGTGGACCTTTAATATGTTGACGCAAAAAACACGATCTTCCTCTCGCTCAGTAAAATTGTAATAAATTCTCAAAAAGAACTATCAGGATATTACCAACCTTTACCCTATATTAATTTCATGAGAATCATCCCAAGATACATTGATTGGTAAATACTGAGTATCATGAAGTACGTCCAATAATTCAGAAAAATCGCAGTACATAGATGGCACGTTGAAAATAAAATTTTCGGAATCAAGATGCTGAAAACGTATACACATATATTCCATATAATGAAGAAATAGGAGCAACAATTCATGTAATGGTGTTGAAAGAGATCAACTATGGTCGGAACTAATTAAATGCTAAATGTATTTAAATATATTTCAATAATTCTTGAGAATTTGAGATTCCTCTGCGAATACATGTAGGCCTACGTTGAGGCTGCATCATTCCCAAAGTTTTAGACTCTTTCACTGAAAGTTGTGTCACAATTGTTTTCCTTGGAAATTCAACTAACTTTTGGACTAGACTATTTTCTGTCTTTCTACGACGTTATCTCCAGTTTCTTCAAAATAACTGTTTTTATGTTCAGATTCCTTTTATCGTGGAACCGAATGAAGTGCCGCCTCTGTTTGTTCTACATGTGATTTCAGCATCTTCTTTGGTAGGCAGTCCGCCAGTACATTACCATAGATACCACAATGTAAGCAATGTGTCCATTATCTGTGTGTGCTTTTACAGACTACTGGGTGGAAGCCAACTACGTAATGGTGTTCGAAGGAACAGAAAAATCTTTCGATCCTGCATGGATATAAACACGTGATCATCTAATACCCTGTTAGTTACTTTACGTTTGAGAAACTTTCTCGCTTATATCAAGTAAATATTCCATTATAATATATTTATGAGCATTATTTTATTAACTTAGAATAAATGCTGAAATATAAAATCTTTCGATTCATAATTTCCCACAGTCACGAAGCTCAATACGTATAAATATTCATCCATAGATAGTTGCTATCCACTAGGATCGCTACTATCGCCTCATTACAGACAATGCGAAATAGTACCGGCACAGTCTATTGTTCCTAGTACCCTCAACAACTCAAGCTTCGTGACTGTATATACTAGTCTGTGATTCTACCATTATGGTGGTCCATAGTTTTTAATTTATTGGGTTACCAGTATTATATGACTTGGAAGAAATGAAAAAACAACAAAAATAATAATGATGAAGTAATGATCAAGAATTACTTAATAAGGAATGTTGAAAAGATAGAAGAGGCGCAGTAGACTCTCGGGGGTGAAAGAGAGCCCGAGCGGGACTTTACTGGACCTTGAACTTACTTGGCTCAATCGACAGATGACACCACACAGCTGGTCACGATATCTACAAGAAAGCGGCTATTAGGACTCAAATAACCATTCCTGCATAAAGGCGTGATAAGGCACAATAAGCCTTGGATTGCAATGCTAGTCTTTGGACCTTTCTTCCATATAAAGAATATAGTTTATACGCTACTGAATTTACTTCCTGTACCACCTTCCCTAGTACAAAGGCATACTAGAATTTGCCTATACAAAACCTTGGTGAGACCTGTACTTTGTTACGGCAGTGAGGTGTGGACATTAAGGAAGAAAGACGAAAGCAGAATAACAGCAACTGAAATGAAATTTATGAGGTACACAGCGGTATATACGAAATGGGATCACAAACGCAATGAAGATGTAATGGAAGAATTACAACTAGAACCTGTAATTAATCACGTAAAATATTATCGCAACAACTTGATAAATTATCTGAATCGCATGCGTATAGATAAAATCCAAAAAGTCATGCTCCACTATCGTCCAAACGGGAAGAGATATCTCTGTCGTCCAAAGAAGCGCTGGATTGAAAATTCAACTGTGAGATCGTAACCGGGCATATGGCCTAATACTTTGTAGAGAAGAAGAAGAGAAGAAGAAGACTTTCTGTACCCACATATTTTATTTTATACTACAAAATAAAATAATTAATATCGTATCGTATAGTAGCCAATTGGATACTCCTGCTACTACTACAAGGTATGTGCTCTGCTACTACAAAGCATGTACCAAAGTTAGTCGTAACTCTGGAAATGTCTTCCTCTTCCATATTATTCTAGCACAGAGCGATCCATATAAACTTTTACCATTTTAATGAGTTATAATTTCCCTCTGGAAGCTAGTGTAAACTTGAAATTGAGTTCAATCATCTCAGTGGCCCTGGAAGAATCTCTATTGGTACCACTACCATCCAGTGTTGACTATTATGACTATTGTTGGCTATTAGCCTAAATCATATTTACCCAGATTGCTCGGTCTTATAGGTTTTGACGGTAACAACTTTATCAAGTTTACTATGCTGCCATCTAGTTGTTACAAAAGGAGTCACGTCATAATTCCCATTTGAATTGCATTAGCGACTGTACTGCCATCTCGTGTTCGTTTACGGCGGACGGGTGGCGATCCTGGCGGTTTTCTCTTCAATGTGCTGCCGATTTTAACATAGGAATGAGCAAACTGTTACATATATGATCTAGGCTATTAGTAATTACCGTAGTTCGCAGTCTCTAGTTTTTGAAATCATAACACGAACATGCAATTCTCAATTCGGCAGCGTGTTTTTATTATGAGAACTTAGTGGAAGACAAAATTCCTTAATTCAAACACAACGGGCATTGCGAAGAGAATCAGGTGTGTGCAATGTTCCAACCAGTACAACAATTTTATCGATGGCAAGAAAGCTGGAGACAACTGCTCGTCCCTCAGCAAGAGTGGAAAACACAGACCTGCAATGAGTCAAAATTGTGTTGATGTTCGAGAACGTTTAGTGAACTCACAAAAGAAATAATAAAACGTATAGCTAGCTTCTTAGGTAATTCCATAATCTCAAAAAATCTGGGGCCTCCCAGATCACCGGACTTCTTATGGGGCTCCTTAAGGACAGGGTATACCAGAATAGGCCGCTGTCACTTACTGAACTGAGGCCATTAGGAATGAAATCAGCAACATTGATGAGGATACACTTCGGAGAACGTCACGGAATATGGTGCGACGAGTACAGCTGTATATTCAAGATGCAGGTGTAAGACATTTTGAACATGTACTCTGAGGAATTTCCTACAATTACTCTGTAATTCAGGACAGATTGTACACGTTTGCTATTATTGGTTCAGAAGTCATTATAATTGTAAAGTTATATGGATCGCTCTGAACCATATTGCAATATGTAACGACTCAAAATCGTCCTCCGTCGCCAAAATTAGCTACATGATATTCTCTGAATTACAGAACAAGACTGCTAGCACGAACACCAGAACTGCTGGTCTTCCGTCGTGAAGAAAAACTTCGGATATTTTAAAAATGTTGCGGTAGGTTCGGATCGAGTTTCAACTAAACGAAAGTAGAAATACAACTATTCAAATCCAAAGCTACCAACTTCAGCTCCTTCACGCCCATCCTTGGCAGAAGTTGGTGATGTCAAGTGTCATAATTCGTGTTCTCTGTTACAGACACGGGTTTGTTCCCAAATTATAAAAGAGGATTTCTTCTCGTCTTCATTTCAGATAACAATGTGAGACAAACTGAGGTACTGAAAATTAATGCTACCATTTCGCTTTTGTGTCAATTATGCATCGTAAAATAGTGTTATCGCCCACGAAAACTTTAATATCTGTGACAAAAAGATGATTGGCAAGGTTAATGCAAGCATTTCATTCAATTTATAATTGGTCGCTTCTGGATTCACTTTGAATTAGCAATGTCGAGAGACAAAAAAAAGATTATAAAATATTATTATTTATTTCATAGAAGAGACTGCAAACAGGTTTGAGCTGAAACGGTTCGAACGGTATAAAAGGTGCAATATTCCTTAGAGAATTATTATAACTTCATCGCCATAACTTGCTGAGTGTGTGACATTCCTTTGCTAGTACGAGGACTTCCATACACACGGTAGACGAGAATTTACATACGAATACCTGAAAGCAACATTTGCTGTTATCATACTACACAAGACGTTTCCCTCACGGTTATATACTGCATGGAAAATATTATCTTGTTTCAAATTTCCACCTCTTTATTTCATATATATGCGCATACATTAAATGATTCTGTTGCATAAGTTTAACTATGCAGACAATTGTAAGGTGGGGGACCAACACAACATTAAAATATATCATATTCGGAATGTAGAAAGTGTTGCGAGATTGCGTGGACGCTCGACCCGACCTATCGTCCATCCTCACCTCTCACCCTGATTTGAATAATGTTGAGTTTTCTAACTTTATTCTACCACGAGCTCTTGAAATAATAGTTTAATTTACACAACTTCCAAAACTGAAGTTACAGCTACAATAATATCAACTTGGCGTCCTTGAGTGAAAAATACTGGAGAGCGAGAGAATTAATGATTTCGTTGTCAGATATTCAGCATTAGCTAACAACAACAACAGCTACAATAAAATTAGGCCTATTTCCCATACACAATTTAAAGATACCCGAGAAGTAATCAGAGTGTATGACCCATATCGCACTCCCAGTCAAATATTGGCTGGTATTTATTTTATTTATTTTTATTTATTCATTTGTTGTTGAACATAACAGGCAAAGCCCAATTACAATGTTCACGACTAACAAATTAATTTATAAAACATAAACAAGGAAGAGGAAACATACACTTATTAAAAACTGAAACAAAATAGAAATAAGAGAAAGAAAAAAAGAGAAATTGAAATAAAGTGTGAAAGTAGCTTCAAATTAACTAACAACAATATTATGTAAAATATGATAACAAATAATTCTGTATCTAGAGAAATTCATATTGAAAATATCAACATTCGGATGAGGATGTAATTTATTGTATAACTGCAACATTTGGAAAACTGGGGAATTTTTGTGGGATTCAGTATTTGTCCTTGGTATGTAAAATAAATTTCGAAATTTCGTTTTAAGCTTAGGTGCATATAATGTTATATAATAAAATAAACCAACACAGTCCAACTTATTGTTAATAATTTTATAAAGAAAGTTTAAAGATTGACAATTTCGTCGAATTTGCAAACTAGTAAAATGGAAATGTTGAAGCATTGTAGCATAACCCTCATAGGTAGGATAATCATTATAAAGTCTGTAATATAACCATTTTAGAAATTTATTTTGAATTTTTTCTAGTAACAGAATATATTTGTTAGTAACTGGGTTCCAGATAACAGCTGCATACTCTAATTTGGATCGAACAATGGAATTATACAAAATTATTATAAGGTAATTCCGGGAGAGATGCCCCACGGGGAGAGTCGCCCCACCCTCCTTTTCTCCTTATCTCAAAACCTCTAAGGAATCGACCTTGGGACCATTTGTTTAATTCGTATACCACCCTGGAAGGCAAGCAGTGCAATCTTTGTGACGGTTTTTTTGTGTGTGAAAAGTGAATAGAAAAAGGAAATGCTGTTTTTCATAGGCTTTGTTATAATATTTATAATTTTTCAAAATTCGTAATTGGGATAATGGCTATGTATATGTTGCTTAATCCAATATATTTGACAAGTACATGCATTGTACTCCATTCTAAAAAAAGGAATTAAGTAATTGTCCATTACGGTTGCCCTTAAATACATAAGGCGTAATGGTCATGCAAAAGGGAGAGATGCCCCACCTGTTTGAGGGAGAGACGCCCCATGTACTTAAGAGTGATATACATAACTAATTATTATTAGTGTCCTTGCTGAATTTATTGGAATTTTAATTGAATTATTATATTAGAATATAATTATTATATATTAGAGGCCAATAATTTTTAAAGGGTGTCCAAAACTTGCTCGATGATCACATATTTTCAAGAGGTGTCCAATGTTGAAATCCATGAACATTTTGAGGAATACCGGTATTCTAAACTTGTTGCAGCGATATTTTCAATAGGTGCCCAAAGTTGAGGGGTTTCAAAATTTTAAGGGATATCCAAAGTTGTGTTTGATAGACACATTTCACGACCAAACGTTAGTCAATGCAATCCCAGAGACTTCTTCAATCTTACTGTAACTTTTTGGGGAATTGGGAATTAATAAAGCATCGCACTGTTATGGAATTATTTAGAGAACAATCCACCGACTGAAATCCAGTGGAGTCTTCAAGAAACATCCAAAGGCTGCAATTCTTCCTAGAGCGAAACCTTGAGTTACCTGTCAGGCAGTCAGAAGGATCATCCATCTCTCTGAAGAGGTCAAGGTATATCGAGACAAGACGTCAAGCAGTATTTTGACCTACTGGAAACAACTCTAAGTGAATGCAATTTGTGAAAAGCCACATAAAATAGAGGAAAGTGGCAGCCAACTAAACAAATTTACAAGGAAATGTGGTTGAGAAAAAGGGATCCAAAGATGTTCAAGTCCTAACTTCAAGCGAGAAAGGTGGAAGTGATTCTGTCATAACATGTTGCAATTCGGAGGGAACATTTCTTCCAACGGCAATGTTTGAGACGAAAAATGGAAGTTATTTGACGGATTCCTAGCAGAAACGGGAGTTTATATGGATCCAAAATCGTCCTATGTTCCATCAGAATTATTTATGAAGCGATTGAAGAAAATTTTACTCCAAGAAAGAATCCTTGCAAGATTCTCCTAATTTTGGATGAACATTCAGCATATTTAGATAACATAAAATGCTAGAATGAGGATAATGAATCACAATTGTCTGCCTACCAGCCTATGCAACTTAGGCACTTCAATCTCTTGATCGCTCACATTTTAAGTCTCTCAAGCACTATTTCAAGAAGAGAATCACAGCAATGGACGGCTTATAAAAAGTAAGCCTGACTATCCATCTAGAAAGCTGGACAAATGCTGCGTTGGTAGTAATAGAGAGGTCATTTGGATTTCGAGCCAGAGGTTTCGGACCTCAATCCAGATGCAGTTCCTGAGCACCTCTTCACTATTTATGATGCATCAATCAACAACAAAGCTGTAAGAATTCCTTTCTGTGCCTCTTCAGGAAATTTCAAAGAAAAGAAAACTTTTATCGGCTACAAGTTCTAATGATAACGGAATAATAAGTTGTAATTTCGGCTCAAGTGCCACAATGGCAAATTCAGCGACAGCGACTCCTTTCAAATCCTTTCATGAAATGAACTATGTGCCAGCAATATCTTTTCCTGTGAAAAAAGAAAGCGATCGGTAGAACGCGTTACAGGTGGAGATAAAAATGGAAACACCATCTTTGAAACCCTCCCAGTTCCAAAAAGCTCAAAGTCAAATTCTTCAAAATCTAGTAGATATAGAAGACACTTTTGGAGAAAAATATGAAGACAGTGTCGTCAAATGAAACAAAGTAGATAGTTCCTACTTTGTTGAGTGCCTTTAAAATTTTATCATATGAAGGAAGTTGTTGTTTGGATTCAGTGACTTTCCTGCAAGAAGTTCCATAACATGTGGGCTAAGTGCCATATGTGTGGTCGCACTGAAAAACGAGCTCAGAAAATGAACTTATTGCAAAAATAAAATAAGCAACATTATTTAGAATGTTATTTATCAAATTAATAGTTTAATTTGGGAATTACCACAGCGGGGCATCTCTCCCCTATATGTGTGTATATCACAGTGATATCATATCTGACTAATGTTTATTTTACCACTTGTTGTGTATGAATTATCGATTGTTTCATATTTTACATAAACCTTTAATGTATTTCACATGCTATAACACATGAATAAAATATCTGCTTCGGTTTGTTTAATTTTTAAACGATAAAAACCTTAAGTGGGGCAACTCTCCCGGAATTACCTTAGTTTTCACTTTAAGTTGAAGTAAATGTTATTGCTAAGCCTTTCGTTATATACAGAGTGTTAAGAAAAAAGTATTCAATATTTTAGGGGATGATAACATGCATCAAAACAAGATAAAAATGTGTAATAAACATGGGTCCTAAAACATATATTTTCTGAGATCTGAACACTTGTTCATAGAGGTGCTCAATGTGACGTTCATTTATGGCAATGCATTTCTCTGTCCTACAATTACAACAGGCTACCAGATAATCACACCGTAGTTGACATCCCTTGCATGGAATACTGATACGTCGCAAGGAATACTGAAAAGAAAAGTTTGGTTGCGGATATGAGCAGGGTTCAGCAGAGATGATGTTGTGAATTTTCGTAATCAGCATGTGTAGCCTGATGAAAATTCCCATGCAGTTGAAGAAACAAGGCATCAGCACCGATTCTCAATCAACTTATGGGCAGGCGTTCTTGGCGACAGATTAAGGGCCATATGTGCTACCACAGAGATTAACTGGGGATCGTTATCAGGACTTTCTTATTAACGTATTGCCTACCTTGCTGGAGTATGTGCCATGTCAGCAAAGACTACAGATGTGGTTCATCCATGTTGGCATACCAGCACATTTCTTCCGCAGTGAGCGTGAACACCTGACGCTGACATTTCGGGACAGTTGGATTGATTGGGGAGGCCCCACAGCTTGGCCTGCACGTTCCTCAAATCTAAATCTTCTAGACTTTTGGTTATCAAGAACAACCAGGTCAGTTTCAAAGAGTGCGTGATTCCTTACTCCGAAGGGCAACGGAATGCATTGCCATGAATGGACGTCACATTGAGCACCTCCTATGAACAAATGTTCAGATCTCAGAAAGTATGTGTTGTAGGACCCATGTTTATTAGACTTTTTTTCTTGTATTGATGCATACTAGCACCTCCGAAAATATTGGGTACTTTTTTTAATACCCTGTGTACTTTATGTATAAAAACCCATACTAAATTATTTCCTGCGTAGCAGAAAGTTGATCTGAAAGGCCGTGTTTAGTTTATGCTAGAATTCATAGTATAAACCACTATTTATATGCATAACAAGAAGTAAATACTTCTACTTCTAAGTGTAAACTAAGAAAAATCGTAGTCTGCCCTGTTTGAGACTTTGTTAGCTCAGCGTAAGCATTTGTAAGGTTTAATATGACAGAATTTACGCGAATTCGCGCTAGAAAATCCTACAAGGAAAGACGAGAACCATCAGAACGTGATTGTAAGAAGTTATATAGGTTTTAGAAATAAAAAATGTTATATGATCAATTTTTGTAATGGACTATTCAAATGTTGATTTAGAGATAACTGGAATTCTGTCAGTTGGTTTTTGTTATTGTTATTTAAAATAATATATTTTTAGCAAAATGATTCTATTATTCTATGTGCTTACTCCGTCGGATCCCGGCCACTTTGTCACTCATAACGAGTGCACCTCTACACATGTGTGGACATTGTGCCACTGTCATACATCTATGACGCAGTGCATGAGGGTAGGCCACTAGAGGAAACCCAAGAGTTGGAACTTAAACTGAGAAGATTCGATCGCGACATCGGGATGGGAATCCGGTGTGGCTTAGTGGGTAGAGCGTCAGCACGTAGAGCTGAAAACCCGGGTTCAAATCCCGGTGCCGGAGAGAATTTTTCTCTGTTCCACTCATCCATCACTCTAGTAACATTGCTGTTGATAAATAAACAGCCATCGGTAGCAGCTAAATGAAGTAATCCACCACTGTTATTCGCTGTGATTTGTATCAGATTCCTCTCCATCCCCACTCTTCAAACGTAGATTGAAATGTTGCGGGCTGCGTTGAGAAGTGATTCGGCGCTTCCTATTGCTTTGGACACGCCTGGCCTAAGGCGTGAGAAGTTTGACCCGTTACCGTTCAGTTGTGAACTAATGATACAGACTTCAACATTGTTACTCGTACAGTATAATTCAGTTTTCTCAATTAAAAGGTTTTTTTTTATTAGACATGATTCATTTAAATGGGAAAACTGAATTATATTGCACGAATAGCAATCCATTCTCGCAAGAGTCCACTTCTTGAGGATTTATAGGAGATTTTACCCCTGAAAATCATTCAAAATATTTCATTCTTCAGTGTCATGTTCGGAGCACTAATTAAGTACAGTGAAACCCCGATAATACATGCCCGTTTGTTACGCTATCCCACATTATACGCTCTTTTTGTCTGATCCCTTGACATCCCTACATAAAGCCATGTAAAATCCACCGCTTAATATGCTCATCATCCCGTATAATACTCTTTCATTTTCTGGAAATTCTAAAATACCGTACTTCAAACGATACTGAGAAAATTTTCTTGGACTTCTACATTTACTACTAGCGCCTGCATGTTTGAGGATTTGTAGGAGTATTTGTTTGGTGAATACAATAGAATGGAATGCAACCCTTAAGTACCTGCAAGACTACTATATTCAGAGCCTGTCCTTCTTGCTGACAGTTTTAAATCGCATTGTCATTAAAGACTTGATGAAGAGGAAGTGGAAGCGGTAAACATTCCAAATCTTCTCGCAACGAAGCCCTTGGCGCTGTATCTGTGATTCGTAGATTCGTTAATGTTTCTAATAGTCAAATTACTGATGTCACTTCCCATTTAAATCATGTGGAAAATGCAATTTATTTATAGTACTGGATTAACTGCAAGACAAAAAACAATTTTTTACTTTTTTAATAAAGAGGCACTTTAATTTATAAGACAGTGTATTTGTTCTGATATTTTCTGAAAGTAAAGAAAATAAAATAACCGTTTATTCTGCATAATTACAGTATTTAATCCTTAAATTTCTCCAACAAATGTTTATGCCGATTCGCACCTTTGTGTTAAAATTACAAAAAAAAAATCCAAAAATGACCCATTCTCGCTAATACGCGGTCCCATTCAATACGCTATTTTTATGTGGTCCCTTGGAGGGCGTCTTACCGAGTTTTCACTGTAAATGGCTTGCGGGTGTAATAATTTAATAGATACACAGTGTTGAAAACATAATAAACTATTAATATAAATAGTTTCATAAAACATACATCATTACCACATGAATTATGAGGTTACTTTTTAGACTTACAGTAACGGATATTATATTACAAATCTAATAGTAATAATATTGAAAAACAATAATAGGATTTGCTTATTTTTAAGTTTGTTCGTAAAAAACCTATAATTTCCTAAAGATTTAAAGTCCTAAAAAACCTGAAATGTAAGTTGAAAAAAAACCTAATTTTAGTTTTTTAAAACCTGAAAGTCCTGGGCTTATGAATGCGGAAGGGAAGCATTCTGATCTCGTGCCTGCAGTGTGTAGGGCGCTTTCAATAATATTAAATAACATGAAAACTATTGATCACCAATTCTTTTTCACTTTGAAGCTAATGCACAGGCACACCCTTTGATATTCAATATCAGATATTCGTTACGCAAAGGTAAACAGTAGATTTAAACTTTATGAATTTTGTATTACAAAGTTATGAGTAACAGGTAGCCTATATATCCAACATTTAAAGTTGATAATACATATTTATTGAGATGTGTCGTCAAATATTGCTTTAAAGAAGTTTCAGGGTGACATGCGAATAAAAAAATTAATTAGTAATAAGAATAATTTCTTTATAGAAACCACTATATTATAAAGTAATTTTAACAATGCCGCGATATGTTGTGAAGTTATGAAATTTCAGTAAAGTCCAAAGTGAAGGGCCATTTAGACATACTTTTAAGATTATGTATGTGGTTTCAGAAAAACAATGAGATGGAAAAGGTCATAATAAATGGCGCATGCAGAGAAAGTTGACCACTACTGTAAAGGTAAAAGTAGATTTGTATTTATAATCCATCAACAAAATATATGTAATTATGGTGGCTGTATTAAGATAAAGGTCGCGAAGTTAACTGGAGCAGAAAATGTTCTCATTCAGAAAGTAGTGATAATAAAATTTGAGCAAAAATAACAACCAAACAGCAGCAGTGGAGACAGACCGCTTTCGGGATTAAATCGAATGATTAGGATATGTTAATTTTTCGAAGCAATTAATTTGGACATATCAGCTGAAGCTTAGAATCGGACACACAATTCTGTAGATAATAATTGAATTGGTTTCTTTTTTCTGAATACGTAAATCTATATCGCTTTATTTGTCACTTGATCTTGTGTAAAAAAAGAACCAAGAATAGAATTGCTAGAGTCTGTGCGGAGAACAAAGGTTAATTGGGATTTCCCGGTCTTTGATCGGGTCAAAAACCCTGACAGAACTGATGTTCAACCCTTGCGGAGAATTTCGGTGAAGTCAGGAGGAACTAATTAGTCAAATCCACTCTCCTCACCTCCACGCCTGGGCCCCCTGGGATCTTTTAAGATGCGAAAGAGAGAGTGGTGTGTGGAAAGCAACGGGAAGCTAACGAATTTACCTTTCCCAAGAAAAACTGCAAACATGGCATGATGAGTCTTTCCACGGTAAAAGATTCCGACGTAGAGTCAGTGCTACTTTTTAAATAATATTGAATTTCATGTGTCATTCTTCTATGATTTTACTCGAACACATAGGCTACCTACAGAAGAAGAAGAAAATCAGCTCAGTAAAGGCCTGCAAAAATTTAGTAAAATTCATTTTTTAGAGCTCATCTACTATAAAAGCTAAATGAACAAAACTTTTCATGCTTAATACACATATATTACACTTTATAAAACACTATTCAGAATATTTAAATAGCTAATAATTACCTGTAAAATACGAAAATTGCATAATTATTTTTACAGCCGTAAAGCAATTACATAATAAAATCTACAATTAATTAAATATCTTCATGATTCTTTTACAGAAATATTCTAAAGATCTACATCAACAACATAGACTAGGATCTTTTACCTATTCCTTCAGAAAATATATTTTTTCTTAATCAAACACTTCAGAACATTTAAGATCCTAGTAGTAACAGCAAAATGTAGATGAGTTTAGTTACATGTACGAGTAATTCCAATATTTAAACAATTACAATTTAGTTCGGAATATGTGTGATAAGACTTTCTTGTGTTAAATTCTAACTTACCTTGTTTACATGTTTCGACCTATTTATGGGTCATCCTCAGAACTGGTCGTTGTTGGTCTTGGCGCCTCTTGTTTTGTTTCCTGTGAGGGTGTGTTCGTGTAGTATAATGTAGAGCCAAAGAGTGTGTGTGTTCTGAAATTGAGTTGTGTGTTGAGAATTTCGTTGGGGTGTGTTTTCGTGTGTCTGTATATTTCATATTGTTCTAGTGTGTTTAGTTTCTGGCTTTTTGGTTGGATGTGTAGTATTTCCATGTCTGTGTTGATGTCTCTGTGTGTGTGGTTAGCATTTGTGATTGTTCTGCATATGTGGAGGTGTTTTGTAATTTTGTTATGGCTGTGATGTGTTCTTTGTAACGTGTTTGAAATGATCTGCCTGTCTGTCCTATGTAGAAGTTGTTGCAGGTGTTAAATTTGAGTTTGTATACGCCTGTGTGGTTGTATTTGTTTGTGTTGTTTGTGTGTTGAGATGTTTTTGTAGAGTGTTATTTGTTCTGTATGCGATGCTGTAATTTAATTTCTTGAATGAAGTTGCAATTTTGTGTGTGCTTTTATTTTCGTATGTTAGTGTGATGTATTTTTTGTGTTCTTGTGTTTGTGTTGTATTCTTATGTTTTTTGTATTTATGTTTTGTTTTACGTATTATGTTGTCTATTATATAGACTCTACATTATACTACACGAACACACCTTCACAGGAAACAAAACAAGAGGCGGCATGACCAACAACGACCAGTTCTGAGGATGACCCATAAATAGGTCGAAACATGTAAACAAGGTAAGTTAGAATGTAACACAAGAAAGTCTTATCTTACATATTCCCAGGTGATACAGTATTAAAAGTTGTGTAATCAAGATGTACAATTTAGTGTTAAATAAGACAAAGGAGACCGGTGCACGACAAGAGTTTCCAGTTGCACTACACCAATACAAACATATGAGCAAAGTAAAGTCGAATAATTCTTGTTGTTCACATAAGCTACAAACAATCGTCGAAAATTATCCAGCATTATATCAACGATGAATACTTTTACTCTTGACAATTTAATTTCAAATGTCCTTTGGAAGCTACGTCGGAAATGTAGATCATTCACCGTCTTCAGAGTCACCCATGATATTATAGTGGAAGGTCGACCTATATTACCATAAGTAAAAATTACTTACTTACTTACTGGCTTTTATGGAACCCGGAGGTTCATTGCCGCCCTCACATAAAACCGCCATTGGTCCCTATCCTGAGCAAGATTAATCCATTCTCTATCATCATATCCCACCTCCCTCAAATCCATTTTAACATTATCCTCCCATCTACATCTCGGCCTCCCCACAGATCTTTTTCCCTCCGTCCTCCCAACTAACACTCTATATGCATTTTTGGATTTGCTCATACGTGCTACATGCCCTGCCCATCTCAAACGTCTGGATTTAATGTTCCTAATTATGTCAGGTGAAGAATACAATGCGTGCAGTTCTGTGTTGTGTAACTTTCTCCATTCTCCTGTAACTTCATCCCTCTTAGCCCCAAATATTTTCCTAAGCACCTTATTCTCAAACACCCTTAATCTCTGTTCCTCTCTCAAAGTGAGAGTCCAAGTTTCACAACCATACAGAACACCCGGTAATATATTTGTTTTATAAATTCTAACTTTCAGATTTTTCGACAGCAGACTGGATGATAAAAGTTTCTCAACCGAATAATAACAGGCATTTCCCATATTTATTCT
Organism: Periplaneta americana; assembly: GCF_040183065.1. Lineage (NCBI taxonomy): Eukaryota > Metazoa > Arthropoda > Insecta > Blattodea > Blattidae > Periplaneta > Periplaneta americana. The sequence goes on from NC_091121.1 coordinate 154,088,453, forward strand.
GTGTTTAATTTCCTCCCGAGTGTCATTTATATTTGTTACTGTTGCTCCCAGATATTTGAATTTCTCCACCTCTTCAAATGATAAATTTCCAATTTTTATATTTCCATTTCGTACAACATTCTCGTCACGAGACATAATCATATACTTTGTCTTTTCGGGATTTACTTCCAAACCTATCTCTTTACTTGCTTCCAGTAAAATTCCCGTGTTTTCCCTAATCGTTTGTGGATTTTCTCCTAACATATTCACGTCATCCGCATAGCCAAGCAGCTGATGTAACCCGTTCAATTCCAAACCTTCTCTGTTATCCTGGACTTTCCTAATGGCATATTCTAGAGCAAAGTTAAAAAGTAAAGGTGATAGTGCATCTCCTTGCTTTAGCCCACAGTGAATTGGAAACGCATCGACAGAAACTGACCTATACGAATTCTGCTGTACGTTTCACTGAGACACATTTTAATTAATCGAACTAGTTTCTTGGGAATACCAAATTCAATAAGAATATCATATAAAACTTCTCTCTTAACCGAATCATATGCCTTTTTTAAATCTATGAATGACTGATGCACTGTACCCTTATACTCCCATTTTTTCTCCATTATCTGTCGAATACAAAATATCTTGTCAATAATTGATCTATTACGCCTAAAACCACACTGATGATCCCCAATAATTTCATCTACATATGGAGTTAATCTTCTCAAAGGAATATTGGACAAAATTAATCATCATAAGTAAAAATTATGATGATTAATTTAGAAATTATGAAATTCTGACAGGACAAACTGAAGGACTGTGTGAAGACTTGTCACTTATTACGATTTCCAAGCACTCAAGTGGAACTGAAGCAGCTTTTCGGCTAATGGTGCGTTACTCCAAGTTACCATATTCACATTTCGACAATTTATAAATATGAAGAGCGCTCGACACGCGTGAAGAGACAGAGAAGGAAACATGTCCATGTCTATCCACCCACCTGAAATGAAGATATAGCGCCTTTGTTGTGCCTTCAAACCAGAGCAGAACCAGTTCCTATAGGGTGAATACAAATAAAATTTACTACACAATGAAATATCGCACGTTTCAGCCCAGATCACATATGCATTACTCACCTCTATGTTAAAATCGGTGCACTATGAAGAGAACAACCGCCAGGATCGCTACCCGTCCGCCGTAAACGAACACTAGATGGCAATACAGTCGCTAATGCAATTCAAGTGGGAGTTATGACGTGACTCCTTACGTAACAATTAGATGGCAGCATAGTACACCTGACAAAATTTGTTACCGTCAAAGGCTATAACGCCGAGCAATATATATGATCTAGGGTTTCAGGTACAAAACAGAACTGTTGTGAGATAGTTATCATACGAGTATAGGCTATGCATAAGTATAAATGCCTTCATTTACCTATATATCTGTGTGTACATACTATGTGTAACAAGCATACAAAGGCTACTATTTCATCATCATCATCATCATCATCACCACCACCACCACCACCGTCGTCGTCATCATTATCATCGAAGTCTTCTCCTACTCCTCCTCCTCATCATCATCATCATCATCAACAACAGCATCATCATCATCAGCAGCAGCCAGTTCCATCTTTTTTCGCCTTACATTTTACGTGAAAAGATTAGGCTACCTACCTCCCGCATAATTCAAGCGGGAGACATATTAGAGATCATCTTCCCTAGAACGATTAGCGGTGACTTTCCTACTCCTAACGAGATTCACCCTCATGTTATCTTCCGAGCTGACTCTTGTTCTGGATCGATCTTACTTCGGCATTTCTTTCCTGACAGCTGTTAAGAAAAACCATATCTGAGATTGTTCAGCATTGCCTTCCGGACATAGGAAACTACTAAGGACTTGAATCTGTGCGAGCGTATGAACGCATGTTAAGTTTCTTTGGTAACATCATGATTAAGAGCACTTGAGGCTGGTTTCACCCTTAGAAAAATTAATTTTCATAAATGAAATGCCCAAATTTATGTAAAAAAAAACTTATGTGACATAACAGATGTTTAAAACTTTTGACAAGAAGGACAAATTTTGAGCTACTAGTATTTCAAATTGAATTCTTTTCGAGGTGAAATCTAACGTATATTTATATACAAAGCAAAGTGATTTTATTAGACATACTGCATTTAGTCTACCGTCCTGAGTCCTCAGAGTATGGTATATTATATGATTATGATAAAACATGTATGTGAAGAAACCCGAAGTATAGTATAATATACCTCTATTTGTGCCCGAACTGTAACCTGCAGAATTTTTCAGTTTTTTTCCTCATGTCAGTGAGGGTTTTTTTTTTTTTGAAGTGTGGAATTATACTGAACTTTAAAATAAAACAACAAATTTTTCCGGACTCAGGATGCTACACTAAAGATATCCGCGTACACTGAAAAATTAAGAATGCAATATTATACTATGAAGGTTACTACAACCATCAGCAGCATGACTACTATGACTACTATAGGGATACCACTTTGTAAATGCAGTTGTAATGCGCATGCGCTAATCTCCCCTCCCACAGTTCTTGTTCATGGCGAACGATGAGTTCGTAGGGAGCAGCGTTTGCTTCAAAGTGAAGTGAAGTGGTAGTATAAAATAAATAAATGAATACTAGTAATTGTGATGTGTGTTTAAGTTATAACCAGAGTATTGGCATGTCTTTACGTCAGAAATATTGTTTGATCATAAACTCATGGATGAATATTCCCCCAAAAAATGGAGGAAATTTGTGAACCTGTGCGGGAAATAGAGGACAAATATTTTGACCAGAAGTGTACGGTTGAAGCGGAAGTAAACAACGCAATCCAATGAGAGTCACAATAATAGCGGCCTAGTACCGCCAACTTGGGTTAAGAGACAAATTCTGATTGGTGATCAACGTCGGGGAATGCACAGAGGGGAAAACGCAGAGAGTGTGGGAGAAGGAAATGATTTAGGTTTCCGACATAGCTGCCTTTTCTAAGTGGTCTACCTATACCACTCCTAAAACCTATAGCACGATTGCTAGTTTATAATACAGGGACATCATTTTATTTTTACTAACATTTTTAATATTAATCTGGCTATACCTTTGGATCAAGATTGAGAACCGCAAACACCGTTTGCTACCCCCTTCTACGACTGGAGTTCTATGATACTGGCGTAGAATACAAACATATCACTTTATTAGGTATAGGAGGGAAGAAAAGTAGTTCATCCATTTACGTAAACTAGGAACTATCGCGATTTTGACTTTGATAATTTTCATTAGGTTTTTGTTTAATCAAAATATAGTACAGTATTAACAATAAGTGTTTTACTCAAGAACTGAGCTGTCCATGCGGACGTATTCATTATGCAGTGTATATTATACCGTCTACAGCACATTAGCGTACACTATAGAGAATGAAGTTAAATTGAAAAATAAACATAATATGGATATTTAAACACATTTTTGAAAATGGTGGCCGTTCATTTCGATACAGGCTTCAGTTCTAATGTCCATATTATCGCACTATAGACTGTTGTACATAATTCCAATTACCAGTTTCGTCCTTCGTACTAGTAACTCATGTTGAACTAATTCTGTACCTAGCCTACTCTATAAAAGAGTACCTTACGTACTGTAAATTCAACCTTCATTTCCGCCCGATCCGAAGAGATAAAATTACTCAGACATGCTATCTACTGTCCGTCCATGTGGTTATATCGCAGGGTCGTAGAAAGGGAGGAAATCACGTGGCAGTTAATTACTTTCGAGGCCCTTTTATTTAAGTTATTTTAAACAGTTTTATAATATTACGTAGACGTTCAATTCCTAATAGGAATTAATGTTCTCAGAAAAGAGCTAAGACAGCTCAGGCATTAGCCTTTACAGAGAGGCGAATAGAAACAGGTGGGGGAAACCGGGATGAGACGTAGGCAAATGGACGACAGTACCTGTGCGAAAATGATTCAATATTGAAAGCTCTTTCGTCACTGGAAAACGCGAACATATTTTTAGAACGTACTGTTTACTCTGAACGTAAAGCTACTATGACTGTATATGCGGTCTTGGATCTGTGTGGAGGACGGTTGAACTTCATTAGTAGAAGGGGTGGGAGTGAAGTACATTCAAAAACTCAGGTACAATAAAAATTGAAATAAAAATAAAATGATGTCCCTGTACAACTGCTTGCTACAACTACAATGACTACTAGGACGACTGTTAGGGTTACTTCTAGGACGACAACGACTACTAGGACGAATGCTAGAGTTACTGTGAGGACGGCTGATAGGGTGACTTCTAGGACTACTACGACTACTAGTACTACTGCGACTGCTAGGACATACTATAAAGACTATCACTACGACTACTGCTACGACTATACGCTATATTATACAGGGACATCATTTTATTTTTACTTCAATTTTTAATGTACCTGAGTTTTTTTAATGTACTTCACTCCCACCCCTTCTACTAAGGAAGTTCCAACTCCACACAGAACCAAGACCGCAGATAGTAAGCAGTACTGAGTTACTGAGTATATATACTGTTCGCGTTTTCCAGTGACGAAAGCGCTTTCAATATTGAATCATATTTTCGCACAGGTACTGTCCGTTTGCCTACGTCGCATCCCGATTTCCCCCACCTGCTTCTGCTCGCCCCTCTGTAATAGCTGGGCTGTCTTAGCTCTTTTCTGAAAACATTAATTTCTCTTGGGAATTGGAAGTTTACGTAATGTTATACAGCTGTTTAATTTAACTTAAATAAAAGGGCCTCGTTAAGTAATTAACTATCACGTGATTTCCTCCCTTTCTACAAAACCTGCGGCATAACCACTTGGACGGACAGTAGATAGCATGTCCGAGTAATTTTATATTTTCGGGCCGGGCAGAAGTGAAGATTGAATTTACAGTACGTAGAGTAGGTACAGAATTATTTCAACATGAGTTACTAGTACGAAGGACGAAACTGGCAATTGGAATTAGATGCAATAGTCTATATTGCGATAATATGCACAAAAGAACTGAAGCCTGTATCGAAATGAACGCCCACCATTTTCAAAATTGTGTTTAAATATTCATATTATGATTATTTTTCAATTTAACTTCTTTCTCTATATTGTACGCTAATGTGCTGTAGACAGTATAATATACACTGCATAATGAATACGTTCGCATGGATAACTCACTTCGTGAGTAAAAACACTTACTCTTAATACAGTACTGTACTTTGATTAAAGAAAAACCTAATGAAAATTATCAAACTCAAAATCGCGATATTTCCTAGTTTACGTAAATGGATGAACTACTTTTCTTCCTTCCTATATCTAGTAGAGTGATTTGTGTTTTACGCCAGTATCATCGAACTCCAGTCTTGGAGGGGGGAGCAAGCGGTGTTTCCGGTTCTCTAAAGGTATAGACAGGTTAATATTAAAAATGTTAGTAAAAATAAAATGATGTCCCTGTATCTACTTCAATTACTACAGTGACTACTATTGCGACGTGGACAATAGTTACTTTGATGACAATAATTTCCGTTACAACGACTACAGGAGTTAACGACGATGACGAAGACAATGACGAATGTGACGATAACAATGACAACCAAGACGACGATGATAATGAATCCCATGGTTATGACGATAATGCTGTGAACAGAAATAATAGATGAAGTTGTGAGATAGTGACAATATTTTCCCAACACTCGGTTGGAACGGGTTTGATTTCAGTCGACAGACCTTTCCTACTGCTCCATTAGTCCCCGAGCGCGCTCACGCAATCCGAATTATTGTCAATTATACCGCATTCCTTTCCCTGCCAACGAAAATGATGTCATATAACAATAACAAAAACATACACATCTGCGTATTATTATGTTCGTCAGCTTTGTCATTGTGCACAGGAATCGTTGCCGGAAGACATGACACGGCTTTACTTACACAAGAACAAATGAATCAACACCATGCGCGCCTCAACCGCTTCTTATACAGACCTATAAAACCTGTTCCACTTCTCCCTCCTGGTTAAACAAAACTGATTGTTTCTTTTTATTCCATTTATTGACTCTAAGGTGTCTACAGTATAGGAAGTGTGCAATTACCGCGTGTCTTAAAGGTGTAGTAAATTGAACTGTATTTCCTTATTAGCTCTGATCTCAACCATCAACTATTTCTTTTCTTTTCTTTTGTTACAGACATTAGACGTTTCAATTCTGTAAGGTTTGATTACGTGGAGATATGGAATGAGCAAGGTTGCATAACAAACTCTCGAGGGAAAGGTTTGTTATCATACGTGAGATCGTTTACATTGTATTTTAAGCGTCGAACGAAAATCAAGAAGGCTATCTATGACTATTTCTTATTAGTATTGTGGTACGTTTTAGAATTATCAGTATTTTATAGCCATTATGACCTAGAAAAGGCGTTTGACAGAGTGGATTGGAATAAACTTATGGGGATCCTGAAGAAAATTTGCGTGGATTGGAAATAGAGAAGGCTGTTCAGTAACCTTTATATGAAACAACGAGTCAAAGTCAGGATAGGAGAAGAAATGTCAGAAGGAAGTGAAATAGGGAGAGGAGTACGACAAGGATGCCCTTTATCACCTACCCTGTTCAACATCTACTTGGAGGATTTAGTGAAGAACTGTTTTCAGAACATGGGAGGAGTGATAGCAGGAGGAGGAAGAAGAATAAAGTGTATAAGATTTGCTGATGATATGGCGTTGTTAGCAGAAGAGGAGATGATCTAAGGGATATGCTACTAGAGCTAAATGACATCTGTGAGCAGTATGGAATGAAGATAAATGCCAACAAGACGAAGACCATGATCATGGGAAGAAAAGTAAAGAAGGTAAACTTTCGAATTCTAAATGAGACAGTAGAGCAAGTGGACAGCTTCAAATACTTGGGGTTTACTATAAGCAGTAACATGAGCTGCAGCCAAGAAGTCAAATGGAGAATAGCAATGGCAAAGGAAACTTTTAATAGAAAAAGGATCGTAATCTGCGGACCTCTGGAGAAAGAACTAAGGAAAAGACTAGTGAAGTGCTTCGTATGGATTGTAGTATTGTATGGGGGCAGAAACATGGACATTACGATGAAGTGATTAGAAGCATTTGAAATGTGGATATGGAGAAGGATGCAGTGTGTGAAATGGACAGGTAGAATAAGAAACGAAGCTATGTTCGGAAGAGTGGGTGAAGAAAGAATGATGCTGAAACTGATCAAGAAGAGGAAAAGGAATTGGTTGGTTCACTGACTGAGAAGAAACTGCCGTCTGAATGAAGCACCAGAAGGAATGGTGAACGGGAGAAGAGTTCGGGGCAGAAGAAGATACCAGACGATAGACGACATTAAGATATATGGATCATATGAGGAGACAAAGAGGAAGGCACAAAATAGGAAAGACTGGAGAATGCTTGGTTGGCAGTGAAAGACCTGCCCTTCGGCAGAACACTACGAATGAATAGAATGATCTAATATTATGCAGTGTGATGTCGGATGCAGAAAACGTATAGACCTATCTCCGTAATAACTTAATAATATACAAGGTGAATCAAAACATGTGAGAAAGCTGTGGGGAATTGATAGAGGACCTGAAAACAAGCAAAAAGTTTATAAACATATGCTCAATTTCGCTTAGTTTTTTTTTTTATTTGTCATTGTTTGTGATGTACATAATATCTGTGATGATAAAGTTTAATTTACAACTTACAATACTTTTTTCTTATACAGAAACTTATAACTTGTACAGAAAGTGCTGAAAATGGTCACCATGAGCTCTAATACAGCCTTCTGAGCGCCGCATCATCGATTGTCCCATATTAAGGCTTCTGCCGTATCTGCCTACATCCTTCTTCAAGTGACTGGCAAAGAATTTCCACGTTATGAATAGGTCTGGAATACACAATGACCCCATAAGTAGAAATTCAATGGATTGAGGTCGGGAAAACGAGCAGGCCAGGATGTTGGTCCCTCACGACCTATCCATTTATTAGGGAATCGCTTATTTACAATTGCTCTAGCAGCAGGAGCAAAATGAGGCGGTGCTCCATCATGCGTGAACCACAATATTCCAGATAAAATTAAAGAACCGATGGTGTATGACTAACTAAAAAACTAAGTGAAATTGACCAAATGTTCATATGAATTTTTTCTTGTTTTCAGGTACTCTATCAATTCCCCAGAGCTTTCCCACATGTCTTGATACACTCTGTATAAACCAATTTCCATTTTCTTCTATACCGGGACATGATTTTATTTTTACTAACATTTGTAATATTAACCTGGCTATACCTTTGCATTAACGGTTGAGAGCCGTTAACACTGTTTATTACTCCCTTCTACGACCGAGTTTCATGATATTGGTGTAAAATACAAACAAATGACTTTAATAGGTATAGGAGGGAAGAAACTTAGTACATCCATTTACGTACCTAAACTTGGAAATATTACGTTTTTGATTTTGATAATTTCTGTTAGGTTTTTATTTAATAAAAATACAATACAGTATTAACAATACGTGTTTTTTTTTTTACTCACGGACTGAGCTATCCATACGGATGTATTCATTATGCAGTGTATATTATACTGTCTACAGTGCATTAGCGTAAAATCTAGAGGATGAAGTTAAATTAAAAAATAATCAAAATCTGGATATTTAAACAAATTGTTGAAAATGATGGCTGCTCATTTCTATAGAGGCTTTAGGACTATAGCCTACTGTGCCTAATTACAATTTCCGGTTTCGTCCTTTGTACCATTAACTCATGTTGTAATAATTCTGTACGTACTCTATAACAGAGTATATTACGTACTGTAAATTCAATCTTCACTTCTGCCCAATCCGAAAAGATAAACTTACTGACATGCTATCTATTGTCCGCCCAAGTGGTTTTGTCGCAGGATCGTAGAAAGGGTGAAATGACGTGACAGTTAATTACTTAGCGAGACTCTTTTATTTAAGTTATTTTAAACAGTTGTATAATATTACGCAGACGTCCAATTCCTAACAGAAAATATTTTCAAAACTGAGCTAGGACGGCCCAGCAGAAGCGGGTAAGGAAAATCGGGATGCGACGTAATAAAAAGGACGTACAGTACCTGTACGAAAGTATGATTAAATAATGAATGCTTTTTTTCACTGGAAAACGCGACCATATTTCTGGACCGTATTATACTCAGTCACTCAGTACTGTTTACTGTGACCGTAAGACGACTTTGCATATGCGGCCTTGGTTCTGTGCGGAAGATGGGTGGAAGTTCACTAGTAGAAAGGGTGGGAGTGAAGTAGATGAAAAACCTCAGGTGCAATAAAAATTGAAGTAAAAATAACATGTTGTCCCTGTACTTTGCCTGTGAAAGTAGACTATGAAGTGGTATTGTAGTGACGATTCCAAGAACACAGAATGTTTAACTTCCTTTAGTTAACCCTTTCCGCATACTGGGACAGATATGACACATTCCGGTTTTATATTCATATAACTTATAATATAAGTAGACAGTGGATGCGGGATGACTTATCGTTGAATGTAAGTGCATATTTATTATATGTTACATTTTTTTCATTCAGACCATTACCTCAACAGGTTTTATACGTAAACAGACGACGTCAACATGCTACTGTATCTCCATACACTCAGAAGGAAAAGAAAAATAACGTATTGTAGTAAATACCTTGCAAGTTCAGTCCTCGTCATCATTGATGCAATTAACATCGTTGCAGTAAACAACGATATATTCTCGTAAATTGTCGAAGCTGAATCGTCTTCGCCTATCGCTTAAACAGAGAATTTCTGAAGAAAAACTCTAAAATGGGGCTCACTCAATTTCTTTAGAGGAATATTTGCACTGAGCATCATGTTGCACGTGTCGTTTAGACCAGCACAACTAAATGACGATGATGATGATGATGATGATGTTGATGATGATGATGATGATGATGATGTAGATGGTTCCTCAGATTTCATTTCAACGCATTTCCTGTGCGATGTACTGTTGCAATGTTTCTCTATAGCCTGAGTTGTTCTGGTTTTTGTTTCAATTTTACATACATTACACACGATATTGTCTTCGTTAATACATAAAATGTCACTCTCATACTTCTTAATTGCATTTCGTATCTCTAAGCGAATTTAACGTTTTGACTTCGACATTATGCAATGTGGACCGGGGTTCCTTCGTTATGTACGCTGCTGTACTCGCCAGGTACACAAAAGACGGACGACGCGGCACGTGCCATATACTTCGATACGAAACAACTTCACTTGTCCTTAAGTCATCCCGCATCCACAGTCTAAATATAAGCATAGAATATTTCAAACTGCATACTGGGACAGATATGGCACACTGTCAATAACTGGATTTGACCATATGTGACATCAGTTGAAAAAGACAGAACTACTTAAGTTATTTGAATATAGAACAGGTTTGTGCAAAACTGTCCTATGCAGTAAGGGGTTAAAGAACTGGTCCTAGTGATCAGAAAATAGCCGATCTGCCCGTGATTTAGGTCCTCTGCAGACTACTTTCTGCTTCGTTCCTATATTCCACTATTCCAGCGCTTCCAAATCCCTCTTCTTTTTATAGCTTTTAATTCGATGCCGCAGTGGGAAGAGTGCACTATCCGTTCTATCGAGAAGCTCTATCCATGTTCCTGTGTTCTTCTGTTTCCTCTTCTCCGGGGAAAATAACAAATTTCATTCTTGTAGCTTTTCTTAATCGATCCACACAAGACCGCCTTCCACTCGGATATTTCATCTCTGGAGTTTATATTCTTCTGCTTTCATGGTCCAAGTCTGGCTGCCACGTTGAAAGCTCCAATACGAGTAATGCGTTTTAAACAGCCCAACATATACATATTTTGTGGATAGCTTGAGTGTGTTCTATAATCTTATGATCTCGCTCAGCAACACACAAAACTGTTTACTTTATTGCAGTTCTTGTAATCAATTTTATCCGAACTTTTTTTTTTCCTTTGAACGCAGATATTTAGTCCAAGCCAATAAAAATGATTTCGGGATTTTGTTTCCAGGACTAACATTCAATAATGTTAAATATTATAGTCGCGACGCTGTTATTGCCGGCGTGACTCCTCCTCTTTGCTTACGTCTTAGGAAGTCAAGGCTCTATAAAGTCTAGCTAGGTAGTATCGTTCTCCATTTTTGTTCTTTCGTTGCCGAGCTACCAGACGAGGGATCTATTTTCCACACCGTTAAACATTATTATGATAATAAATCAAACGTACTGTAATTCAGCAAATAATTGAGCGGCAAATAACGTCCTCGTGTGCTTTCTGCGAACGCCAACGAAAGAGCCAAAATGGCGGGCGATTATATATTAAGTATTTATCCAGCCTTAGGAAATGCTTAACATCTTCATCAGCGAATCGCAAGACGCACACGTTTAAATGTAGCCGACATGCAACGTGATTGGCTGCCGGAAATTAGAGCGACGGGACTATAGGTTTTGCATTAAAACACCTTTACCTCCTCATTGAAATCAAATATTTATTGAAACACTAACAGTTGACGTAAATGTTTGTAATATTTTTCCTTCAGCTTTACGTTGTTTATTGTAGTCATTTTTCGTCTGGGTACATTATTACTAGATTGGGAATTATTTTTCTCTTTACGTTTTCTTTTCCCATAAAGTCCCATATTGCGCGCGACCATTACCTGTAAACATGTTAATTTGTGCGTGACGTCCAATGGCTTACGTAGGTTTTATCAAGAGGGGTTTATTACTTAAAATGTTTGCAATTTACATTAATTCATTCATAGTGTTCTGCCTAAGGGCAGGTCTTTCACTGCAAACCCAGCATTCTGCAGTCTTTACTATTTTCCGCCTTCCTCTTTGTCTTCTCATATCATGCCATGTTTGGAGTTTTTCTTGGAAAAGGTAAATGCGATAACTTCCCATTGCTATTCTGCACACCACTATTTCTTTCGCATCTTAAAAGATCCCAGGGAGACCCAGCGTGGAGGTGAGGAGAGTGGATTTGACTAATTTGGCCCTCCGAACTTCACCGAAATTCATCGGAAGGGTTAAATATCAGTTCTATCGAAGTTTTTGACCCGATCGAAGACCGGGGAATCCCAATTAGCCTTCAATTTACATTAGTAATTTAAATTTTGTGCATTATTATTATTAATATCATATTATTATTATTATTATTATTATTATTATTATTATTATTATTATTATTATTATTGTTATTATGTTACGACAGGGTTCTTAACCTTTTTTGGAAAAGACCAAAGTTAACTGGGCGATAAACTTGCGCGACCCATGGGCCTATCAGCGCATTCAGAATCTCACCGGACCGGTGGACAACAATGACGTCACGCTGCAGCGAAATAGGAACAAAACTGCTGGAAGGATCGATGGCTGTTATGGCGACTGCATAAGTTGTTGTCTGTACTACGCTAGCAAAATTTTGCGAAATTTCCTCACTGCCGTCTCGTTCAAAGAAAAGAGAGCATAAACAATTTATTTCTTGAACCGGTAGTAATAACTGGTCCGTTGACATGTTCGCTCATAAGCCATTAACATATTGTTTTTACGTTGTGCTCATTACAAACAATACAGCAGAACCAAAGCAGAACACACCGCCATGACACAACAGTGCACGATGTCATTCGTCTGCTAATTCCCGCCCTATAAAAGAACCAATCAGATTCACTGATGGCGGCTGATGGAGACTGCCACCACCTCTGCAAGTTGATGGCACCGGTGCGACACCGGTGGAGCATCAGTGACTCCATCGGTGAAATTCGGAACACCGTGATGCCATCAGATTGCTCAGCGCTGAGATTCGGAATAAGCTCTATTTTGAAGTTAAACAGTGTTATTGTAATAAAAACAAGTAAATAAGTGTAGCAATTGTTTATTAATATAGAGTTGTAATATTTCATAATAAACAATAATTAAAAAATATAATCATAATCCCAATAGTCAAATAGTGGGAAGGCATGAGTAATAACATAATGCTGGACAAATAATTTGTATTGAACACACCACCCCTTCCCTCTTTACTGAAAATAATAAAAGTAATAAATTGCTACTAGATCTCTTTAGTTATCAGGCAGTATCTTGTTTTCATTATTGTTCGTAAAAGCGTAGTTCTGAAATGTTTTATAATTCCAAAAGTACTTTAATTAACATTTCTTTCATTTTATTTTTTCGGCAAGCTACGGCGACCCATCCCGAAAGCCACGGCGACCCTTGTTTGGGTAGCGACCCATAGATTAAGAACTCCCTGTGTGACGGTATATTTATTAATATTACACTATGTTCCAATAGAACATATCCATGAATATCCTTATAAAATCTTTGAAACGTAATTTTTTCACAGCCAATCGATTTTTAACAAATTTTAACTTCAGTTTAATTTTGTATAATGACAATGCTTTGTGTCATTATTACACTTACACAATGATAATAATAATAATAATAATAATAATATTATTATTATTATTATTATTATTACTATTATATACAGTATATTTAGTAAACAGTTATTTCTATGTAACAGGTAAGCCACTTTACTTTACATAAAAGGAAAATCCATGGAAAGAATCAAATATATTGAAAAAAAAAAAAAACTTAGCTAATTAATCACAATAACGCAACATGGAACTCGCCACGGATGAAGAATGAAACTGGCATGATGGATATATTGAAGGAGGAATAGGAGGACTGTGCCTTATGTCGATGTAGATTTTGTTACTCAGACAATGAAAAATTAGAGAAATGAAAACGATTATGGATAAAAAAAATACTAAAATCTAAATATGTCATTTTTTAGTTGAAGAGAGAGGGGAGGTTCAAATGAGGTAAACCACCCGCCTTGCGGATTAGTATAGCCCGTCTCGTCCCAGAATTGACCGACTCGTCCCGACGTAATTTTCGGTGTGTTAATGCAATAGTCTAACTCGTCCCCACCTGATTCTCGGTGCGTTAATCCTACAGTCCAACTCGTCTCGGGTGTTAAGAAGAGATGAAACCAGGTAAAGACTAAGTATTCTCTCCAACTTTGTGCAGATTTGGGACTGCGCAACCATTTTCCAGGTTGGTGTGGTTAAAAATGTTGTTTTACATGAGTAAAATAGTGTCCATTTTATAAAAAAAAATGCCATCAAATAATGAAATTACTTAAAAATAAAAAAGTCACGTGCTTGAAAATAAACAAGGTCTCATTTTAACTGTAAATATGCGACATTATCCCTACAAATTGCAGGCAGGAGTATTCCCCATTCTTATAGAGGAGAAGGTGGAAATATGGGCTACTATTTTGTTTTTCTCATAATAATGGAGAATGGTGTGACATATTGCTTGGAAATCTTTATTGACATACAAAGTATTTATTTATATACAATTTTTCCAATCTCAAAGGTGAATAGTTGCAATAGATATTTGAAAGAAAGACGAACTGGTCCTCTACAGGTAGTAGGGATAAATATGGGCTACCACAAAAATTTGAAAATAAAATTGGAAAAAAAAAAAACAAAGAAACATAAGTAGGAAACCTGTGTAACATCAATGGCAATATTCTGTAACAAATAACGCAAATCACGATAGTGAAAATACGGGACGTGTTAACGTGCTGGTACTATGGGCTACCTATCCCATATTTGACACATAGCGGTAGCCCATATTAGCAGCATCGACTCGTGAAGGTTTCTAAGATTATGTATGGAAATTGTTGTTCTAAATAAATATTACTTTTATGCCATGTGATAGAGGTATTTTTAATCAGTGCAACACATCAAGCGTGATTTCTAAACACGAAATATATTTCTTTCAATAAAATTGAAACTACATACCTGCAAAAACTTTTAAATTGATGAAAAACACGAAGAACACACCACATCCACACCACAAAGGCAACTGGTTTGTCTCTTTGTGCACGCAAACTGATGGACACGAGATGTACTTTTAGAGCTTTTCCGTTAGGTAACAGCACCATATATATTAAAAAACGAGATAGCCCATATTACCCACTACTAGTCCATAGTTCCACCTTCTCCTCTACTTGACCAGGCACTTTTCTGATAAATCGAACTTTTTGCGGATGTGAAGTGGATCTTTGAAAGGATCATTTTTGCTGTTACACTTGACGTCATACTGCATCACATGGCATACAGGGAGGTATGTGGTCATTTAGTGTCCTAAATACCACTGTTACATTACATACTAGTAGTTCGTACATGTTCCAAAATACCACTGTTCCATCTGATACTAGTCATATGTGCATGTTGCAAGATACCACAGTGCACTTGTATAGTTATATAGGCCTATCGTACTGTTATTTCAGAACTGTTATTTGGAACCTAGTATTTTAAAGGAACTGGAACAGTTTATTTATCTATTTATTTATTTATTTATTTTATTGCTAGTAAGTTTGAAATTAATACACAAGTTAATAAATATAATGAAGGATAAACTAGCCCACTCCTGAATGTGTAAGACTCGTGCTCAGGAGGGGATTTCAATACAGACAAAATAAAATTAAAATTGAGAGTGAACACATATTAAATAGTGTTTAATATGTTTAAACCCAAACTAAAAATCCAATACAATTTTTTTTATTTTTTTTTATTAATTTGGGGAGGATTCGTGGTTAAAATAATATTGGAATAAAATTTGTTTAATAATCTGTTGACTCATGCTATGATACAAAGCTGCATTTGTTTTACATTTTGGTTCAGACAAACGCAGAGAATTTATATTTTTAGTTCTATATACTGTATATGTATATACCTTTCAAAGTTATTAAAATTTCTATGAAAATATTTTAATAAAATAAAATAATACATTTGTTTAATGTTGAAAAGTTTGAAATGTTTAAACAACAATTCAGTTGGGTAATCTTTCTGCTTTTTTAAACAAATATTTAATACTTTTTTTCTGTAGTAAAATTAACGAATAAAGGTTGGATTTATAAGTTCCATTCCAACCTTTAATACCATACATAAAATAATATAGATTGAAATAATGCTAAATAAATTATACGCAAACAGTTAATTGGCAAAATATTTCTTAGAACAACAAAGTAACATAATGTTTTACGTAATTTATTACAAATATAATGAATATGATTATTCCGTTTTAAATTATTATCAATAATTTATTATATCTAAGTATTTAACCTCATTAACTTCATTAATAACTGAACAATTGCAATTTATATCGGAGCAATCAGAATTATGCATTTTAATTTGTAGTATAGATGAAATTGGTTTATTACCTTCATTATTTAAATAAAATGGGATAGCTATTGTTTTATCTTTATTAATTACAAGTGAATTTAAATCGAACCATTTTTTGATTAATTTTAAGCCGCAATTTGCATTATAATAAGCATCAGTCCAAGCTTTCCCACTGAAAAGTAAAACAGTATCATCAGCATACGAATATAAATCACCTTCATATTCTTTAAGGCCTGTCATTAAAAGGTCATAAATAGATATTAAAAATAAAATCGGTCCAAGGGCTGTTCCTTGCGGAATACCTATTTTAATTTTAATAAATTCGCGTAATTCATTATCAATTTTAATAGCTTGAACTCTATCATTTAAATAAGATTTTAGTAAATTGAAAGCATTATTTTTAATTCCAACACAATTTAATTTCTCTAATAATAAATGATAACTTACAGCATCAAAAGCTTTTCTTTTCTTTGTTTTCTTTTCTGAAACTGTTACGAGAAAATAATAACTTTTCCCATCTGTACTCGTAATAGAAGGCAAACACAATAATTATTTACCAATTCATAAGTACTTGGGTTGGTTCACTGAGTCTAAGGATAAGTAACTACAATAACAAAATACATGGAAAGAAATATGGAAGAGAAAAATTCTTAGAGAATTGTGATCTCCGACCAATATTTCAGTACCACGAACGAATGCAAAGTGAGACACACAAGTATCCGTAATGTCTGCGCTGTGCAGCAAGTCCAGAATAAGAATGTGTAGCGGCTCGTAAGGTTGCCAGCAATGCTAGGTGCCACTCCCAGTCCACGCGAGTGCACGCCACTTTATTATTTTATGCACCACATAAAGAAATCCAATGCATTCTTAATGCACTCCCTCAAGTCTCGCGAAGCCAAGCTACACAGTAATTACGCGCATATTCTAGTCATTTTACTGGACAATTTAACGACTCCGTATCGAAGACAGAGGCCATTTACGAACAAAGATGCAAATTGGCAATGATACGTAACATAATGATCTTTAAGGAAAGATGCAAAAACAATGTCTAGATAGCACACTAAATACCTTCGTAACACTTTTGCAATTTACAAGCGGAAATGAATTTATAACGACCGTCTCAATATAGCATCAATACTTGATGCTTTGCCTCTCATATGTACATCAGGCAGTACATCTCACTTGACGATATGTGTCAGAAGAAGAACACTGTTTGTGTGCATCTGAAGTCTGATTCGGTACTGTCGGGGACTCAGGAGAACACGAGAGCGAACTGAGGAGGAAGGGATGTGAACAGATAACGTATGACAACACGTGCAATATTTGTACTGCAGTAAGCGGAAACATTAGGTCTCCTTCTGTTCAACTTAGCTTTAATTTCCATACGCATTGTTACTCATGTTTCCTGTACGACTAATAACCTGGCTACTGGGATGCTTATCTGAGCGATGTTTATAATAATCAACAGCGATAGTCAAGAAGGTCACATTCTTTCCGCTCGTCTTCTCCTGAGTAACGGACAGTAGTTAATCGGCGATGTATGCAATGGAGGGGGGAAAGGAACTGGCCACCCTACCCCATTATCTCCTGGACTAGCTGCCTCATAAGGGCGTACATCAATTGAGCGCGAAAGGATTAAAAATGCATCAGTTGAGCGCGCGATCAATTTTGGGTATACAAAGAAATATAATTACATATAGGAGATTTTATTATTATTTACTGTATCATTATTTAAGTTATTTAATAGAGCAAAAATCTAAAAATCGATAAATATGTCACATAGGAGTTATTGCAGGAACAACGACGATATGAACGTAGCCTATTATAAGGATGACAGAAATTCTAATATTTAAAATTGCTTTGCAGTGCCAACGAAGAAAACGACGAGATTTGTATTATTCTAGAAGATATGATGATGATGATGATGATGATGATGATACGTGGGTTTAAATTGGTGCCAATTTTTTGTAATTTTATCTATTTTAACTATTGTTTTCTGGTCTTATGAGTATCCTCTTTGGCTCATCACTAGCTTTAAATTCTCTGATATGTTGCATTTACAGTCTGTCCAACCTAACATACTTATGACATGGACAGTTCCTGTTGTAAAAACGGACATGAAAATATAAACTGAATGATTGAGTGAACTAACTTCAAAATAATATAGCCTACATAATTTAACATCAATAGTCTACAGCCATTTTAAATTTATAAAATTACACAGTAAAATCTCGATATAACGTTTCCGTTTATAATGGCTTCCAGCTTTTTACGCTCATTTTTTCCGCAGCTCTTTACACTCATTTTTTCCGGTCTCTTGAACGACTCCATAAGGCACAACGTTAAAATATCCCGCATAATATAACTTTACCGTTTTTAAAGCTTTCCCGCTTAAAAAGACCTTTTCCCTCCGTCCCGAACAAAGATTGTAACGAAATATAATGTTTATTGTAACCAAAACTCACTTTAAATAACTTGGCATTACGGAATTCAGCACATCTATCGATTTTTTTCGATAAGGTCACTGCATTGTTTATCGGCAAGAGGAAGCAGTCTCTCTTAACGAAGATGTCGTTAAAACCTGGCTCTTACAAACTGCCAGAGGCCTTCTAGGGAAGTATAAACCCGACGATATTTATAATGCTAGCGAGTTTGGTCTCCTTTTTTGGTTTTTCTCGCTCATTCACAAGATCGAGAAATGTCCTGGGGGGGAGCTGAGTAAAAGCGACTGCCGTAGTGTTGTGTGTCGGCGTCGACTTCCTTGACATCATCGCTGTCGACGACGATTTTGTTAAGGCTGGTTCACAATAAACCGGAAACGGAAACGACAGCGAGAACGAGAACGGAAAAACTGTTAAAATAAATGTATTTAAATGTGAGCATTCACAAATAACTATTGTGAATGTTCACATTTATTTTAACACTAGCCGTACCCGTGCGCTCCGCTGCACCTGTTAGAAATAAATATAAAGTAATTACATAATTAAAATAGGACGTTTGATCCAGGGAACATTCGTGTTTGATAGAAGGATAAATCGTTTAATGTTACTTAATTTAAATTATATTTAAATAATTAAAATGCGGTCATTTTGGTCCAGAGAACAATCATTTGGTGCAATGACAATTCCTTTAACATGTTTCTTAATTGTTATTACATGCAACCATAGTTTAATGAAGATTGACATATCATTTAATTTTAATGTGTATACTTTATATTACTTGCTATATGTTTCAGAAGTTACTGCAACAACATTGTAGAATTATGTCCATCTAGAGAAATTACACTTTCCAATGGTGAAATAATAATTAAACAATTAATTAGCTTCCGATATTACTTCATACAAACACAAACATTCTCTGTAGGCTATGTTTAATAGCTTTCGATTGTTGTTGTCCAAGGCCCCTTATAGACGAAGTCACTTGTTTTTATTTCAGTACAGCGCCTTAGATGGCGTCGTTATTGTAATTTTAAAACTCATTTATCTAATTAAATATCAGTTCTATCAAAATTTTGTATAGAATAAAACTTCTCGGAAATCATTTTTAAAGAAACTTTTTGTTATGTAATATTTTTCATGAAAATTAATAATAAGGGAGATATTTGGATTTATTTAATTCAAGCCCCCTTAAAACTCCCATTTTAAATAAAGTATTTTAAATGCCATATAGCCTAAAATCTAAGTTACAACGAACTTAATTTATATTCCAATTTTCATATAAATCGATTCAGCCATTATCGCGTGAAAAGGTAACAAACATCCAGACAGACAGACAGACATAGGCCTACATACAAACAAAAATTAAAAAAAAAACTATTTTCGGTTTCAGGATGGTTAATTATACATGTTAACTACCAATTATTTTTGGAAAATCTAAAATAACGAGAAAAATTTTGGCTACAGATTTATTATTAGTATAGATTACTTTCGTTCTTGTTCTCGTTGTCGTTTCCGTTCCCGGTTTATTGTGAACCAGCCTTTACTGCTCAACAACAAACACTATCGCTAACTACACTGACAGTCAAGGACACGATAATGACGAGGACGATGATGACGTGCCACTTCCGCCACCGTGGAAATCAGGTGCTCTGATTGCGTTATCCATTGTCAGCATATTCGACTTTTCACCCTGTGTCGGAAAACTTATATTTCGTAATCTCCACCATATTGAGAACGACGCTATTTAGTATGGGTAAAATCATTTACCATGTTTATACGCTGTAATAGAATATAGTAAGTGGTACATTTCTAAGCATATGTTTAAGAAAATTTCATCTCCCGCTTATAACGTATTCTCGCTTATAACACGCTTTTCATTTGGTCCTTTCAACAGCGTTATAACGAGATTTTACTGTAAGTCCCTCTTAATTTTAAATTAAATTCATGGAGGACACATAATTATGATTGATAACATCTTCTTGCGAATTTAAATAGGCCCTATCACAGTACTCAGATCATGACGAACAATAAAAAAATAAGCAGTAAAAGCAGATCCTACCGTAAAGCACAAACGAATACAGAAAACGAAACTTTCCTAATGGAATTCGAACACAGAAAAAGGAATTTGAGTTAAGGGGTTAGGTACAGCTTACAGCAGCAAAATTTTGTAAATATTCAACATTTTTTTTCCTCCATTACTGCATCCTGTACAATAATAAAAATTAGTATGTGTAAAACACTGTTCTTCTGCTATATCAAAAAAATATTTCTACAATTTAAAAAAAATATTTACTTTTTTTTTTTCAAAATTCAGTTCACTGTGCAGTGATGAAGCGTTTCCCACATGACTCAAAAACTACATAATATTCTATGAAGAAATTTTTTGTGTGTATTTATGCATGTCATGTCTAAAATATGATGCAAGATCACTTCTCTATCTTTGATAGATTGTATGATAAAAAATAAATTCTTTTAAAAAATGGTCAAATATCAGGATTTTCTTATAACACAAAATAAAAAAAATATTATTTATTAAGGAATGTAGTCTAAAGAGCACGATGTTGTAAACATGAGTTTCAGCAATAAAACAAAAGAGAGAGAACATGAAAAAGTTAACAAGTTTATGAGTTATGAGGGAAACGCTTCAACACTGCACAGTAAACTGTTACCATTTTGAATTTTGAAAAAAAAAATAGAAATATTTTTTTTAAATCGTAAAAAATATTTTTTTCATATAGCAGAAGGACAGTGTTTTACAGATACCAATTTTCATTATTGTACAAGATACAGTAATGGAAGAAAAAAATGTTGAATATTTCCAAAGATTTTACTTCTTTAAACTGTACCTAACCCCTAAGGCTGGTCCACAATAAACCGGGAACGAAAACTACAACGAGAACGAGAACGGAAAAAACTGTTAAAATAAATGTATTTAAATGCGAGCATTCACAATTAACGAGAAAGTTGCCGAGGCCCGGGAACGGGAACGTGAACGTGAAAGGTAATTGTGAATGCTCACATTTAAATACATTTTAACAATATTTCGGTTCTCGTTGTGATTTCCGTTACCGGTTTATTGTGGACCAGCCTTTATTTTCTTAACTGAATGGAACAAAGTAGTAAAGAATTGCATGAAACAAGAAGGCGAATTCGGCAGCAAAGCTGTACAGCCAGATCCTGCGTGGGAGACTGTGCTTCACACCTCTCAGACTTGACATTGTGTGCAACTGAGTGGTCGATATCACTCCGAAGTCTGGAGCGGATTTAGTTGAGTGGGCTCCTACTGCGAACAAATTAGCGAACTTGAATCAGCGCGCCTCAGCGTTGCAAGGTTGATATCAAATTCTAAGTCAGGAATTAAGTTACAATAATATCGCAGTCGAATGGGGAGTGTAGAAGCAGGTAACATAAAATTTCAAATGCGAAACACGGGGTGCAGATAAAGCCATATTTAAAGTATGGAATATAGGTTAAAGGTAGTGCACATAAAATCAGAAGTGTAATATGGAATGAAGTTTATACAATATTAAAGCGTAGAAGAATTGGGATGCAGCTAAAACAAAATTTAAGTAGGCTAAGTAAACAGGTTGCAGCTAAGATCATACTCGAAATTAGAAATGTAGACTAGAGTTAACTTCAAGCCTATCTATCACCTTCATCAATTAATACTGAATTTAAATAATTTTGCTGCAATAATACTTACTTACAAATGACTTTTAGAAAAGCCGGAGATTCATCGCTCCCTCACATAAGGCCGCCATCGATCCCTATCCTGAGCAAGATTAATCCAGTCCCTAGCATCATATCCCAACTCCCTCAAATCCATTTTAATATTATTCTCCCACCTATGTCTCGACTTCCCCAAAGGTATTTTTTCCCCCAGGCCTTCCAACTAACAGTCTATATCCATTTCTAGATTCACCCATGCGTGTTACATGCCCATCCAATCTCAAACATCTAGATTTAATGTTCCTAATTATGTTAGGTGAAGAATACAATGCGTGCAGTACTGCGTTATAGAGCTTACTCCATTCTCCTGTAACTTCATCCCTCTTAACTCCAAATATTTCCCTAAGCACCTTATTCTCGAACATCTTTAATCTCCGTTCCTCTCTCAATGTGAGAGTCCAAGTTTCACAAATATACAGAACAACCGGTAATATAATTATTTTATAAATTCTAACTTTCATTTTTTTTAAAGCAGACTGGATGACAAATTTTTTTCTATGTTTAGTTTCTTCTCAGGTGTCATTTATATTTGATACTGTTGCTCCAAGATATTTGAGTTCTTTCACCTTTTCAAAGGATAAATTTTCAATTTTTATGTTTCCATTTCGTACTATGTTCTGGTCACGAAACATAATCATATACTTTGTTTTTTTTTTTTCCAGGATTTACTTCGAAACCTGTCTCCTTACTTCAAGTAAAATTCCCGTGTTTTCCCTAATCGTTTGTGGATTTTCTCCTAACCTATTCACGTTATCCGCATAAACATGTAGCTGATGTAACCCTTTCAATTCCAAACCCTCTCCATTTTCTTGACTTTCCTTATGACCAGGCTTCGAGACTTTGGACCCGATACAATAAGTTTACTGTGCATGCACTATAGGTTGTTGACTCGCTGCAGGTAGATAGAGATGTGTTGAGGTAACAGCGTTGCTATTTAGAGTAGAGTACGGTAGTATGGGGAAACACACATACGTACATTCTGAAAGTAAATATACATAACACAATGATAACGTCAAAAGAATGTGAAAATCATTTATTCTCCTGCCTTTCATAAGCATTTGTGTTTAGTTATGCACAGTGTTAATGGTGGAAATAAGCATGTAGCAATTTTAATTTTTGTCATTTATTCTATTGGTCGTCTTTAGGAAGTACAGTTACAGTACCGAATTGCAATGTACCTACTACATGATACATTCTCGGTGACTCAAACGCAAATCTTTTTCGGTTATTTGCCAAATTTTGTACTGTAGAAAGCTGCTGCGCTCTACGTTGCATGACGTGGTAGAAGCAAAACAAAAAAACCTATCATTGCATTCCGTAAGAGACAGTCCTTTATTCTCGGGTGACTCTATGTCCATTAAATGGCTGTTTATAATACACAATGTTCCATATCCGTTATTTTTACATAAAATTGATTTCCACTTTTGTTTTACACGTTCAGTAACCGGTGTACTTGATGTCTCATTAATTCTCTGCATCATTTTCTAAATTAATTTGAGGGCTTACGGCATCTCTTGCTCTGACTTTTCTAACCGTGTAATACTTTCAGACACAGTTTGTATGAAAACCAAATTATTCGTCACAACCTTCAAATCCAGAGCGTTTTTCTTTGCGTATTTGTTGGCATTCATTCTACAGAACCCCCACCCACTGTACGCTTTACCACTATACTCAGTATGCCGTTATGCGGATTTCCCACTGAACTGCTCTATCGGGTCCGAAGTCTCGAAGCCTGCTTATGACATATTCTAGAGCAAAGTTGAAAAGTAAAGGTGATAGTGCATCTCCTTGCTTTAGCCCTCAGTGAATTGGAAAAGCGTCACACACAAACTGACTGTGCTGTATGTTTCATCGAGACACATATTTTAATTAATCGAACTAGTTTCTTGGGAATATCAAATTCAATAAGAATATTATATAAAACTTCTCTCTTAACCGAATCATATGTCTTTTTGAAATCTATGAATAACTGATGTAGGGGGTACTGTGACCTTATACTCCCATTTTTTCTCCAATACCCATCGAATACAAAAATATGATCAATCGATCTATAACGCGTAAAACCATATTGATTTATTTTTATTTAGTAGGTCATTTTACGACGCTTTATCAACATCTTTGGTTATTTAGCGTCTTAATGAGATGAAGGTGATAATGCCCGTGAAATAAAAGTTACCCAGCATTTGCTCATATTAGGTTGAAGGAAAACCCCGGAAAAAACCTCAACCAGGTAACTTGCCCCGACCGGGATCGAATCCGGGCCACCTGGTTTCGCGGCCAGACGCGCTGACCGCTACTCCACATGTGTGAACACCATATTGTTGATACACAATAATTCAATCTGCAAATGGAGTTAATCTTCTCAAAGGAATATTGGACAACATTTTGTACGATATCAATAGATGTACTCTTTGAAAGTTACTACAGTTATGGCCGGTTTCACCAAGCTCCTTTAAATTAGCACAAACGACTTGTCAATAAACGGATCATTTAATTTTAATGAGATCTTTAAAAGTTGACTGTTTCACCATGCCTCGTTTCTTTAAAATTAAAGTGCGTTTACTAACGTGGGGTTTTTGTATTTGTTTCTTGCATGTTTTATTTCTCATACGACCATGGCTTCGAAATCGCGAATTTCATTGGTTACATATGATCACGGCTGACTTTGTTTGGCATGAGGAAACAATCATAGGCAAACGTGTAAGAGGCTGTAATTTTAAGAACATCTGAAAGTTCTTATTCTTGGTATTTTTCCTAAATACAGTATGTTGTCATACCGTAATTTAAAAACAAAAAAAACCAGATGCTTCCAAATGTAAATAGGAATGCAGAGCAATTAATTTGTAACTTCTAAAGGAAATATAAGAAAATTTTGCGGACGATGAGGTAAACAGCTTCAGAACTGATGCCACAATAAAGTTATTATTAGGCCTAAATTTAGGATGGGAAATTGCCTCTTCCATACTACTTTTATACTGTATTTCATGTAGATTTATGTACCTGTAACAATTTTGCCCTGCTTGTGTGGCAGAATTCAGAAGAGGTGTCATTAAATTGGATTTGAAGGGGTTTCCATTACATCCTAAAAGTAAAATCTCTTTGCACCTTTTCCATTTAAAAAGACATCCTCCTCTTACACGTTTGGAATGTTGTGCTATCGTGTACTGACCGTAAAACGAGGAGAATATGTTGAAGAGGCATTAAGTGGGTGATTCCTATCTGTCGTACTCTAACCTATTACAATTTCAATAAGCTAGCGCTGAGGTAATTCTGCTGATTTCGGAATTGAAAATCGTTGAATTTAATTTTTTTGTGGAGATGCAATTGATCGTATATACAAGACATAACAAAAACCTAAACTAATCAAACCTAACCTGTCACAGTTTCGTATGTGCAAGGTGTATAAGCAAAGCACGAAGGAAACTACCTCAGCGATAGTTTAATCACAATTTATTTATGTGGAACTTTATATATTGTGAATTTTATTAGTAACAACAATGTAATTTATTCGTCACAACAATAATTCCTTTCTACAATTCGCCTTAAACGCTCTCGTCAACAATTGGATTTTAACTCAACACAGTATTCGTTATAGCACTCCACCGACGACAATGACAATTTACTTGGACTAGTACGAACAACAATGAACTGTTAATCTTAACTAATATTTACAAAGCACTATTTACAAATCAGAACTATCAGTTCTCAGTTCACAGTTCTTCTCTCTCAGTCACTCGAGTTCACAGTATCTCGAACCACAGACCTTCAGAGACAGTTCACTGTACTCGAACTCGGGTCCCTCCAACTGCGGTCCACTGCACTCGAACTCAGGCCTTCGGATGCTGACGCAGATGCGGACGCACACTCGAGTCGAACTCCGGTTGGCTCGGCTTGCTTGCTCTGGCTTACTCACTGACTGAATAACTGAAAAACTCTCGAGTTCGCTGGCGCTTCTTCTTTTATAGCAAAATCATAGTTGCGAGAAATTTCTACAGGTGTGTAGAGATTATCTGGATATCTCCACTTCGACAGACTTCTCGAAGAGTCGGGAAGGTCCGTTCCCCATTCACTGCGTACGCAGCAGTTGCGCGCGCACTCTCGCTCCACTCTCTCGCCGCGCTGGCCCTTTCCCCTCTCCGCCGCACGCCATTCCACCGTGCTCCGCGCGATCTGCTTTCTTGCGGTACGCTGGTCGTGAGTTCGAATCTCACGTCGCTGTCACAATATGAAATTGTTTGAATATTGAATGAAAAATAGGATCTTCTGTTGCAGAATCTTTTGGCCATATTACTGCCAGGAGATACGATTGGAACATGTAGCCTACACACTCTATCGTTGTCAATGACGACAGGAAATTTAGCTGTAGGCCTATTATAAAGATAATAAATGTACCTATTGTGGTCGTAATATTGATGTACGTCTGATACTTTATTCACATGTCTAGACAATACAGCTTTTGACATCCGTTCCTGTCACGAATTACTATTTCAAAACTTCCCGTAACATTATCTTAAAGCGAGAAGAATCTGTTGCAGAGGCGTTAAGTGGGCGATTCCTATCTGTGTTATTCTAACCTATATTCAGTTTCTTCTAGAATCATTCTTATTAGTTGTTTCCTTAATGTGTAGCTTTCGTGAAGTTCTTTATCACTTAAATCTTCAAAATGATTATTCCAAGTGTTATTACAACATATAAAAGTTCGCCATTATGTTGCAGAATTTCAACATCGAATACGTCCGCCATGTTGTTGATTTTTTAACCCATCGTTACTGCTTTAACGCGACGAATTAGGTCCTAATAAATTAATGATGAGTTTAAAGATGTGTTAGCAATAACGATGTTTGGTGAAACACAAAAAATGGCTAACGTGTCATTAAATTATTTAACGAGACGTTATAATGATAACGAAGGTTGGTGAAATCGGCCATTAGTCTTTCCCCCTTCTTAAAGATAGGTACAATATTCTGGACCTCTACCGTTGTTCTGCTACAATTTCCTTTTCCCAAATAGCAAGTACAAGCTTATAAATTTCGCTAGATAATGCGTTTGTACCCTGTTGTATTAATTCTGCTGGAATTTAATCGATACCTGGAGTTTGTTTCTATTATATGAAAATTAAGAAGGGGTGAAAAATGTTTCGAATCGAAGTATTCTTCAGGAATTAGATATTTTACAATCTTGCAAACTATACACAAATACTATATAAAGTAGTCACATTTAGAGAACTCACAATTGATGTGGATAGCATAGCGCAAGAAAATCACAAGAAAGAAGTAAACATCCAATTTCCTCCCAATCCCGGAATCGAACTCGAATCTATTTGTACCCACAAGGGACGAAAGGTGTTTTGAAAGCTCTTTACGAAACTCACTACTCAAAATATTATTTTTAGTAAGTTGTTTCTCTTTATGTGTATTTAATTTTTCAATTCTAAGTTTATACACATACATTATATACGCCTTTTCCTCAAAAGTAATATTTTTGACTTAATTTATTCTGCTTGTAAACCTACACTATATTGTTATTTGTGTTTCAAAATTATACTTCCATTTTCTAAACTTCAACCCACTCACATTATTGATACGATACAACAAAGCCACATGAGAAATCTTGAAGTTTCTCAATAATACTCTAGAACGATGGTGTCACAGTTTCGTACAATTCTGTTTAACTTCCTCAAACTCTTGAACTTGAAGAGAGACTGTTTGAGCTTTAATGTCAAACTTAGCGTGCTCAACAACCTCTTGCGTGATACGCAAGTGAGTTACGCAATAGTTACAGTTTAATAAACAGACTTACTTACAAATGGCTTTTAAGGAACCCCAAGGTTCATTGCCGCCTTCACATAAGCCCGCCATCGGTCCCTATCCTGTGCAAGATTAATCCAGTCCCTATCATCATATCCCACCTCCCTCAAATCCATTTTAATATTATCCTCCCATCTATGTCTCGGCCTCCCCAAAGGTCTTTTTCCCTCTGGTCTCCCAACTAACACTCTATATGCATTCCTGGATTCGCCCATACGTGCTCCATGCCCTGCCCATCTCAAACGTCTGGATTTAATGTTCCTAATTATGTCAGGTGAAGAATACAATGCGTGCAGTTCTGCGTTGTGTAATTTTCTCCATTCTCCTGTAACTTCATCCCTCTTAGCCCCAAATATTTTCCTAAGCACCTCATTCTCAAACACCCTTAACTTATGTTCGTCTCTCAGACTGGGAGTCCAAGTTTCACAACCATACAGAACACCGGTAATATAACTGTTTTATAAATTCTAATTTTCAGATTTTTTGACAGCAGACTAGATGATAAAAGCTTCTCAACCGAATAATAACACGGACATATAAACAGCCATATTTTTAATTTAGTATGAAATTTAGGAACTAACATTTTGAGAAGTTTCTATCACAGAATCTATGAAGGTTTTTATTTTGTATTAAATTTGGAAAAATCATAACAAAACTCACAGAGATAGTTATAGAGAATAGAAGATAAGCATAGGTAACCAAAACAACTTACTTACTTACTTACTTACTTACTTACTTACTTACTTACTTACTGGCTTTTAAGGAACCCGGAGGTTCATTGCCGACCTCACGTAAGCCCGCCATTGGTCCCTATCCTGAGCAAGATAAATCCATTCTATATCATCATATCCCACCTCCCTCAAATCCATTTTACTATTATCCTCCCACCAAAACAGCAGGGATAGTAAAATGGAATGGAAAATAATGCAAGGTTTATAGCTATCCATGAATTTATTCTGGTTGAAAAATCTAGCATAAAATGTTTACCTCATCCACTCCACGCTTTGCGTAAACTTTAATATCAAATTATATTTATAATAATATATTATGCGGTACTGATGGCTTTGAAATTTGACTTTCAGTGAATCAGTACGCTAGTAACATGAGATTTAATTCCATTTTCGCATTTCCATTTGTCATTCTGTACACAAACTGAAAGCTTACTGTTGTGTGAATTTAAGGTTGAGCTGTGTGAAAGTGCGATACATAACAAAAATCTGTCTTTAAATTTTCCATTTAAAGTGGAAGAGAAAATGTTTAATCTCAATGTTTCTTCCACCTTTCCATGTTCTTCGGCTAGCCTTTGTTTCCCCGAATTTGTTCCTCCAGTAAGTCCTGTCTAATGCTGCTGTTTACCCAGTTTTTATATTAAAATTTAAATTTACTTCCTTGATTTTCAAAAATTGGAATATGCATTCTGATCAGTTGTTAACGTTTTCTGCAGTACTTTTAGAATTCTTTCAAATGCTGCTTTTAATCAGGTTCGGTTGCTCATGTACTAGTTGGAAAAGAAATCATTAAAGGTAAGCGTTCATTACATCGTATCGCACTCCTCGTACGAATCGCACACGTAAGTTCATTTTAACGGCTCTACCTCATCTACTCATCGGATTCTCTATCAGCTATTTAAAACATATGACGTACGATATCGACATTGCTGAAAACAGAGGAGTGTTGAGGTTAGGTCTATTAATCATGAGTGTTAGCGAATAAGAATTTGTAATTGTTTCATGCTTCTTAATTTGAAGAGGAAGAAACGAAAGAGATATTGGTTACATAATACAGGCCTATGCAAGAAACGACTTGATTACTTTAACGGAAATGCCTCAAATTATATAATTCTTCGCAGTTTTATACAAGAGAAATAAGTTTTCCGTCTGCCATTTTGGCGCAACACTGAACATGACACACCATAATAGTAACAGTTGAGCAATTAAATTTGATTTATTAAAGAAGGCCATGATCGCACGCATTTGAATGAAATGTTCTTATTGTCTAATATTGCAGATGAAATTCTTGATTTTTATGGTAATATAATCAAAAAGTGTTGTAGTTCGAATATGTTTGGCGATAGGAAAATATTTATATAAGTACAGAGCCAGCCAAAAAAATTTATACACTCTTTGTCAGATTGTATCGTGATATTGATATTGTCAATTGATTTGAATTACGAGTATGTTGTAGTATGGTCTTTCGCTCAATAGATGTCTGTACTTTCATCACGATAGTGAGAAAACAAAATGGCTGGAGCACGCTTGACGTTCGAGCAGCGAAAATGCATTCTGAAGTGGTTTATGAGGTTTGATAATGCCGTTGAAGTGCAGCGTCAGTGGAGGCGGGAGTACGAAACAGAACCCCGAATCCGCCTAATAATTAATCGCATTATTGACAAGTTTGAGGCGCATGGAACGATTTGTGATATTCACAAAAGAAGATCGGGAAGACCGCGTAGAGCTACAGCTCTTTCTTCGTCGGCTATCGTATTGGAAAGGTTTGTTACTTCTCCACAGATGTCTGCTACGTAATATGCACGTGAAGTGGGGATTAGCAGTACAAGTGTAGAGCTTTCCTGTATATATCAATCTGCAGGGACATTGGTTTGGACGAAGAGGGCCATTGAGTTCCCCCCACGGTCACCAAATCTAACTCCTATGGATTTTTACTTGTGGGGAACTGTGAAAGATCAAATCTATCGACGTAAACCGCGCACGCTGGAGGACCTTCGCCAGGAGATTACAGCGGCATATGCAGCGATCTCCAATGCCGTGGGACTGAAGCCGGATGGTCTATGGCGAGTCCTTGGCATCAACCCCTTTGATTTGATTACCTGGTTGGGTTTTTCCGAGGTTTTCCCCAACCAAAAGGCAAATGCCGGGTAATATTTTGGCGAATCCTCGGACCTCACCTCATCTCACCACATCTCGCCAAAATATTGTAAAAAATTGCACAAAATCGTAAAAATTGTAGAAAATTAGTAAATTGTAAAACTATAAAAATTTGTAAAAGTTGTAATTGTAATGTTGTAAAATTTTGACTTGTTCCACATCTTAAAGCTTCATTGCTCATGTAAGATCTATGGAATAAAATAAGTGAATGAATGAATGAATGAATGAATGAATGAATGAATGAATGAATGAATGAATGAATGAATGAATGAATGAATGTATGTATGTATGAATGAATGAATGAAACATTGACCGACATAGCTGCGGCGAACATTTTGAACATCTAAAGTAACCATGGGCTTAATTGAAGACAGTACTATATGTGATCAGTATTTAAATGTAAAACAAACACATAATAAATAGTTTTCGTTCCTTAAAGAGAGTATACATTTTTTTGGCGGACCATGTATTTTAAGATTGAAGGAATGAAGACCATGCAGATTTCCATTGAAGAAAGAGAAGATGTGAAAAAAGGAAGGAAAAGGGGTTAGAGGAAGCAAACTGCTTCAATTCACGGAAATCAATTGAAGTCGCACAGGGTTGAGTTTTGTTTCTCCTAGTTTATCTTAATATATTCGTGTTTCTAAAACACTGTATGCTGCTACAAATTTTTAAGAACAGACTGTGCTACATGATTGATCGCGAATAAGATAGACTAGCTGCGGAATTCAAACAAGTGTGAAGGAAGGATTTTATTCAGAAATTGCTATCGACGCAGAGCTATCCGTTTAAGAATTGGTGAGAAAGCGAATACAGAAACCCGCATGATAACAAGCTGAGGACAGTATTCCTGTAATGCTATCAACAGGTGGCACATAATGCTCTGAAATAACTAACGCCAACATGAAGGTGTAAATTACTTCCCAATTTGTTAAGGATCCTATTGGAAAACGTTCTTCAGTTCATTCCAGAAATGACTAACAGGAAATAATCTTCCCACGGGATTCACGTTTGTTATGAACAGGGAAAGGATTTATATGTAAATACATATTTACTTATAAAGCTAATATAATTTATATTTTGCATTATCTTTATGTTTCACAATGTGTAGGGTTGAAAAATCCTACTTTTATTTTCCATATTTTAGAGTTTAGTACATATTTTCGTTAATTTCCATATATTTTCCATATTTCATATAAAACAGTCCATATTATATTAGGTTTAACAATAAAACAAAACAAAATTCCATTAACTTTTAAAAATACATTTCAACAATAGAGATTTAAACACATGTTCAGTAATCCCTTTAACATCAGAGTTATTTGAAAATTAGCAGTCCTATCAACAATGGGAAAGTAAGTTACAAAACTGTATTAATTTAATTTAAAATTTTTAACAGACTTCAGTTGTGCAGCTCAACAGTTAAATGCCAGTCAGAGTACACATAGGTTCAGTTTTGTAAATCATACTATAAAGACGGTAAATATGCCAAAAGTACGTCATTCAGTCAATTTAAAATCAAAACTAACAAGTTACATTTCAGAATTTAAAGAAGATGGTTTATCAACTGACAATAAAATATTATTTTGTAATTTGTGTCAGTGTGCAGTATCATCTACACAAAAGTTCCTGGTGCAACAACACATTACAACTAGTAAACATCAGGCCAACAAACAACTAAATTCCAAGCAGAGACAATTGTTTTTAACACAACCAACAACATCGAATGTAAGATCTGAGTTTAACATCGACCTGTGCCGTTCTCTCATCTCTGCTGATATTCCTCTCTACAAACTAAAGAATAAGGTCTTCAGGGAATTCCTTGAAAAATATACTCAACATACAATCCCGGATGAGTCAACACTTAGGAAGACGTATGCTCCATCCATCTACGATGAGACAATACAGAAGATAAGAGATGAAATTAAAGATAGTTCAATTTGGGTTTCCATTGATGAGACTCCCGACAAAGAAGGTAGACTTGTTGGTAATGTAGTTATCGGTTTGTTAAGTGAACAATATTCTGAACGAATTCTTTTACATTGTGATGTTCTAGAAAAGTGCAATAACAAAACTATAGTTAAACTGTTCAACGAAGCTATGGGTATCCTGTGGCCAAAGGGTATTATGTACGATAATGTGTTATTCTTTATTAGCGATGCTGCCCCTTATATGGTCAAAGCTGGACAAGCATTATCTGTTGTATATCCTAAATTGACTCATTTTACTTGTGTGGCGCATGCATTTCATCGTGTGGCAGAAGTGGTCAGAGACAATTTCCCTAAAGTAGATTTGTTGATTTCATCAGTGAAAAAAGTATTTCTCAAAGCTCCCAGTAGAGTTAACGTGTTGAAAGAAATGTACCCTGAAATTCCATTGCCACCAAAGCCAATTTTAACTAGATGGGGTACATGGCTAGAAGCAGTTGAATATTATGCCGAACATATAGACTCTATTAACAATGTTCTCCTTGCATTGGACTCTGAAGATGTAGTCTCAATTGATACTGCGAAAACAGTTACCTGTGACATAAGTGTGAAGAATGACTTAGCTCACATTCAGCATACATTTTCATGCATCATAAAAACGCTCAAAAGTCTCCAAAATAGGCACCTTTCACTATCTGAAAGTTTTGAAATTATAAATAGTACTGTGGAACAACTGAATCGTGGTAGAGGTAAAGTTGCAGATGCAGTAAGAGCTAAGGTGGACACTGTACTTTCAAAAAACCCTGGATATGAAGAACTACAAAAGGTTGTTGCTGTGATGAGTGGTGAATCAACAGTGAAGATTAACTTGGACTTATCCCCAGCAGACATTGTGAAATTGAATTATGTACCAGTTACTTCTTGTGACGTCGAACGCTCTTTTAGTCAGTATAAATCTATCCTCAGAGACAATAGAAGAAGATTCACTTTTCAGCACTTGAAAGAAATGTTTGTAACCTATTGTTATGGTAACAGACAATAAAAATTGTGTTTTGTTGAAACTACATTGGAAGATAAGGTACGTCCATTATATTTTTTGTTTAGTTTGATTAAAATGTACCAATATTTAACGTACATAGTCATTTTTTTATAATTTTAAGTCCATATTTAATTCCATATTTTGGTAAAAATCCATATTTAATTCCATATTTTGGTAAAAATAACTACATATATATTTACATATTTCATATATTTTTAGTCCATATAAATCCGTTCCCTGGTTATGAAGTTCTGGTGCACTATTCACGCATACTGCTCCGATATACTGCCTTTCTTTCAGCATCATAAGCTATTATAAGTTAGAGGCATAGAGATTGCGTGATTGTGTATAATAATGAAAAGAGTATGTTCTATATAATAATATAAGTGATCCATCCCAATGGTCATAGTCACACAGAAGTTACAATACCTCTTCATAAAATGATCTAATAATAATAATAATAATAATAATAATAATAATAATAATAATAATAATAATAATAATAATAATACTTACTCACAAATGGCTTTTAAGCAACCCGCAAAATAAGCCCGCCATCGGTCCCTATCCTCAACAAGATTAATCCAGTCTCTATAGTCATATCCCACTTCCCTGAAGTCCATTTTAATATTATCTTCCCATCTACATCTTAGCTTCACCAAAGCTCTTTTTTTCCCTCCGGCCTCCCAACTAATACCCTACATGCATTTCTGGATTCGCCCATACGTTCTACATGCCCTGCCCATCTCAAACATCTGGATTTAATGTTCCTAAATGTCAGGTGAAGAATACAATGCGTGCACTTCTACGTTGTGTAACTTTCTCCATTCCTCTGTAAGTTCATCCCTCTTAGCCCCAAATATTTTTCTAAGCAGCTTATTCTCAAACACCCTTAGCCTCTGTTCCTCTCTCAAAGTGAAAGTTCAAGTTTCACAACCATACAGAGCAACCGGTAATATAACTGCTTAATAAATTCTAACTTTGAGATTAGCAGACTAAATGATAAAAGCTTCTAAATCGAATAATAACAGGCATTTCTCATATTTATTCTGCGTTTAATTTCCTCCCGAGTATCATTCATATTTGTTATTGTTCCTTCAAGATATTTCAATTTTTCCACCTCTTCGAAGGATAAATCTCAAATTTTTATATTTCCATTTCGTACAATATTCTCGTCACAAGACATAATCATATAGGGTACTTTGTCTTTTCGAGATTTACTTCCAACCCTATCGCTTTACTTGCTTCAAGTAAAATTTCCGTGTTTTCTCTAATCGTTTGTGGATTTTCTCCTAACATATTCACGTCATCCGCATAGACAAGAAGGTGATGTAACCCGTCCAATAATAATAATAATAATAATAATAATAATAATAATAATAATAATAATAATAACACCATATTATACAAGTACTACCTCTGAAATGTACATACATCTATTATCAGGCAGTACATCTCATTTGGCGATATGTGTCAAAGGAAAAACAATTGTTTGGATACCCTACGTCTGAAGTCGGATTAGTGTAAAATGTAGCTAATCGGCGATTTTTGCAATGAAGGAGGAAAGAAACTAGCCTTCCTACCCCATTATCTCCTGGTATAGTTGGTATAGTAGACAGAACCACCGACGTATCTCAATCGGCTAAGGCGGTTTCCTGCCGATCCGGAGTTACGCTCGGGCGCGGGTTCGATTACCTGGTTGCGTTTTTTCCGAGATTTTCCCCAACAGTATGGCGAATGTAAGGTAATCTATGGCGAATCCTCCGCCTCATCTCGCCAAATACCATTTCGTTATCACGAATTCCATCGACATTGAACAACCTAGTAGTTAATATAGCGTCGTTAAATAACCAACTAAAAAAAAACTAAAAACAAAACGAAGACAGAAGAGATCAAAACGAAAACATAACAGATAGACAAGCTGATTAGCGATCCTACAAAAAATTTCTTTCATATTTTTCTCTTTGCCCAATGAAGTAACACGAATTCACAGCTATAGTTCGTGTCAGCTTACTTAATACCGTAAGGGTGAAACCTAACCATTTTTTCCCTATTACTACATATATTAGTGGATTATAGTGATTTTTTAGCTCTAAAGTTAAATTTTCTTTTACCAACTTCGTTTCGAATTTTGGGTACTGACAAATACTACATTACATATATTACATATATTACTATTACTACATATATTAGTGGATTATAGTGATTTTCTAGTTCTCAAGTTAAATGTTCTTTTACCAACTTCGTTTCGAATTTTGGGTATTGACAAATACTACATTACATATATTACATATATTACTATTACTACACATATTAGTGGATTATAGTGATTTTCTAGTTCTCATGTTAAATTTTCTTTTACCAACTTCGCTTCGAATTTTGGGTACTGACAAATATTACAACTGCCAGTTATTTTCTAACCGTTACGTTGGCAGCAATAACTTCGCTTTGCAGTAAAGTAAACTGATGAAAATGCAAGTACCTAGGCTTGTGCATTAATAATTAATTAGTAATACCGGTATTAATATTAATATCAATATACAACTCAGTTCCGTGGCGTTGTGATTCCAATTCCACTCTATATTCAGGTAACTGTAATTAAATAAGAAATAGCAAGCTTACAGACCTACTTCGTATGAAACCTGCACGTAATTTCACATTTTAATGAAATCCTTTCGTGTTTAAATTTTTATTAAAGTGTCCAAGAAACAAAATAGCATGGTAGGGACTTCTTCTAAAAAGAAAGTGCTTGTTAAGTATTTTAAGTAAGCTATACATTTCAAAGTAGTATTCTGTTTTCGAAATTCATACTAATCTTTTCACGTGATCAAACTACATTTTAGGTTAGATCCTGTGGATCGTAAACTGTTTAGTTAAAGCAATGAATTTCATGTTTCTATACAAAATAAATTTAAATATCAGATCATACTAATCCTAATTACCAACAAATATGTGAGAAGTCCAGGAGGAAAATATACCATTTCATAATTTATTGCACCATTTAGAAAACACCTCCCAACATAAAGATGAGATGTGGCAAATAAGACATTGTTATTGTGAATTATTGTTACTGCGAATTATTATTATTATTATTATTATTATTATTATTATTATTATTATTATTAGGCCTATTATTATTTCAGTACGTAGCATTGTGATTTTTCCCTCTTTGGTGATAACTGGTATTAGTTGGCAACACTGAAGAGACGGCCAAAAAGAAACTTTTAGGAACTAATCCTCATTTCAGTTTGGTTGATAGGTCTTTCCCCTCACACCATCAGTGAAGGCGAAAATGTTACTGTCCAGCTCACAAACGTTCGACTAATTGACTTTCAATATAGTGACAAATTTTATTATGGAAAGTGTTTACCGGTAATCTATATTTCAAAAGTCTTTACTAAGCGTTTATATTTCATTTTATTGGTTTTTATATCATCTGGCACATTAAAGAGCTATGAAAGCAGAAGATAAATGTTTTCCCCACCGCTAGTTGCTACTCTACAACACACATTAAGGGACAATCTGCACTGTGTCGCTCCCCCCTGACTTCATAATACAAACTAACATTCCTTAACTTAATTAATTATTACTGTAGTTGAAAATATTGTAAGAACGACACTAAAATATACTCGTACTCAAACATATAATCGTCAAACATGTGTCACTGTATTTTATATTCACTAATGTAGATATAAATGATGCAATAACTAAAATTAATAACGATCTGGACTCAATCTGGACATGGACGCGGAAATTCCGACTTAAACTAAATCCAGAAAAATCACAGTCAATCATT
The DNA here is from genome assembly GCF_040183065.1 of Periplaneta americana. Lineage (NCBI taxonomy): Eukaryota > Metazoa > Arthropoda > Insecta > Blattodea > Blattidae > Periplaneta > Periplaneta americana. The sequence goes on from NC_091121.1 coordinate 154,126,272, forward strand.
GTGGGTCATTCACGTTTGTTAAGCACCATTACCATACCAAATTTGTCCCCGATTAAAATACACGGCACCGAAATTCCGTTCAGTGAATCAGTAAAGAATCTAGGTATTTATTTGGATAAAAGTTTAAATTGGAACATTCAAGTTGCAGAAACCTGGAAAAAAGTATTCTCATTAATCCACTCGTTTAGACGATTGAAGAACTTTCTACCCTTTTTCATGAAAAAAATGTTAGTGCAAACACTCGTGATGCCCCACTTCGATTACTGTGATATTCTGTTTACTGACCTAAGCGTTACTTCGGCGCAGAGACTACAACGTGTTCATAATATGTGCGTCCGTTTCGTCTGCAATATTCGTCCGTCTAGAAGATCGTAGGAAAATCCACTGTCTTTCCCTTCTCTTTCACATATTGCATTTCTCCACTCCTGTCTATCTTGCGTCTCGTTTTCAAAATTTATCCACCCATCATAACCTAGACACAAGATCACAACACTCCTCAATATTATCCATTCCCTCCCACCGAACATCCTCATATTCATCTTCTTTCACTGTGGCTGTTCCTCGACTTTGGAATTTCCTACCGAGTAATGTCAGGGACTGTCAGGCATCAAACCAATTTAAGAATAGGCTAACGAGATATTTTTCTAACAATTCTTGTTAACAGTAATAGCTGTTTCAGGTTTCTCAATGTTTAATGGTTATATATATCACAGATAAATATCTAAATTATCTCATTATTATTATTATTGCTATTATTATTATTATTATTATTATTATTATTATAACTATTTCTTACCAATGTTTATTATTGTCACACTAACATTAGTTATCCAATTTTCATTACTTACTTTCATGTTATTCTATGATCTAGATATTAATGTAATAACTATGTAAGCAAATGTATTTAATTAGAATTAAAGTCTGGCTGGGCGGAAGAGAAGGCCTACTGGTCTTAGCTCTGCCAGATTAAATAAATAAATTATTTATTAATTACTTTATTTAATATTTTCTTTTCTTTTGTGTACAGTTTGGGGGGGGGTACAGGTATAAGAGGTAACAGCTACAGGTTTGTCACTGATGGACTTAGGGCAAGTAGAAGGGGAAAAAATGCCTTCGCATCCTCTCAACTCGTGTGAAATGTCGTTTACACTTACGTGATCCTCACTATAGATGTGTACGAAGCTTCCAAAGTCTAGGAGACTTCAGGTAGAAAGTTGTCATATTATGGGTGGATTCTGTTATACTCATTATTTAAAACCTGTTCTAATAGGCATTTACGCCCACATTGGAGTGTTATGAAATCATCAATACCAGTTATGAAAATCACTTTTGGGGGTTATTTTTATTAAGCGTGGTGCTGCAGTATTTGAGCGCTTCAACATTCTGCACACCCACAGCACTGTTAACTGCGCTGTAAATGAGTCTGCTGACGGCCTGACAACACTCAACACTTTAAACGCGAATCATTATGAGTCAATAAAATACACGTTTTCGAGATATAGGGCTTATTTAACATTGCTGCTGCAGGTGTGAAGGAGTGGACGTTTTTATTTGGGTGGGCAATGTGCGTTTCTTTTTTATCTGTATTTATTTTATTGGGTTATTTTACGACGCTGTATTAACATTTAGGTCATTTAGCGTCTGAATGATATGAAGGTGATAATGCCAGTGAAATGAGTTCGGGGTCCAGCACCGAAAGTCACCCAGCATTTGCTCGTATTGGTTTGAGGAAAAACCCCGGAAAAAACCTCAACCAGACAACTTCCCCCGACCAGGATTCAAACCGGGGCACATATTTCGCGGCCAGACGCGCTGACCGTTACTCCACAGGTGTGGACTTTTATCTGTATTCTGACATAACACATTGAAAGATGTGAGTACATATTACACGATTGTAATTGTATGGCCTACAATATATCATTCATGAATATTAAGAATATGATTTAAAAAAAGTTAAACAAAGATCAACTAAGTAGGAAGCGATAATACAAACGGTAGAGATTAAAATTAGTGAAGATAAAACATTCCATTTTACAAACTGCTAGTTATATCTTCATTTCTAGTAATAGAAGGAGTAGCAAGAGCACAGATGTTGCATTATATCTGTCCCGGTGAATGACTGTTGAATTTAAAGTTATTTATCTTGGTCGTTGAATTTCAAATAGTTTATCATAGACGTTGAATTTCAAGTGGCTTATCTTGGTCGTTGAATTTCAAGTGGTTTATCTTAGTCGTTGAATTTCAAGTGGTTTATCTTGGTCGTTGAATTTCAAGTGGTTTATCTTGGTCGTTGAATTTCAAGTGGTTTACCTTGGTCGTTGAATTTCAAGTGTTTATCTTAGTCGTTGAATTTCAAGTGTTTATCTTAGTCGTTGAATTTCAAGTGGACTTTAGTCGTTGAATTTCAAGTGGTTTATCTTGGTCGTTGAATTTCAAGCGGTTTATCTTAGACGTTGAATTTAAAGTGGTTTATCTTAGTCATTGAATTTCAAGTGGTTTATCTTAGTCATTGAATTTCAGGTGGTTTACCTTGGTCATTGAATTTCAAGTGGTTTATCTTGGTCGTTGAATTTTAAGTGGTTTATCTTGGTCGTTGAATTTCAAGTGGTTTATCTTGGCCGTTGAATTTTAAGTGGTTTACCTTGGTCGTTGAATTTCAAGTGGTTATCTTGGTCGTTGAATTTCAAGTGGTTTATCTTGGTCGTTGAATTTCAAGTCGTTTATCTTAGTCGTTGAATTTCAAATGGTTTATCTTGGTCGTTGAATTTCAAGTGGTTTATCTTGGTCGTTGACTTTCAAGTGGTTTATCTTGATCGTTGAATTTCAAGGGGTTTATCTTAGTCGTTGAATTTCAAGTGGTTTATCTTGGTCGTTGAATTTCAAGTGGTTTATCTTGGTCGCTGAATTTCAAGTGGTTTATCTTGGTCGCTGAATTTCAAGTGGTTTATCTTGGTCGCTGAATTTCAAGTGGTTTATCTTGGTCGCTGAATTTCAAGTGGTTTATCTTGGTCGTTGAATTTTAAGTGGTTTATCTTGGTCGTTGAATTTTAAGTGGTTTATCTTGGTCGTTGAATTTCAAGTGGTTTATCTTGGCCGTTGAATTTAAAGTGGTTTACCTTAGTCGTTGAATTTCAAGTGGTTTATCTTAGTCGTAGTGGAGCTAAACGACATCTGTGAGCAGTACGGGATGAAAATAAATGCAAACAAGACGAAGACCATGGTTGTCGAAAGAAAAACGAAGATAAACTTGCGAATAATAAACGATGCAGTAGAACAAGTGGACAGCTTCAAATACTTGGGGGTACTATAAGCAGTAACATGAGCTGCTGCCAGGAAGTCAAAAGGAGGATAACAATGGCAAAGGGAGCTTTTAATAGAAAAAGGAGCATCTTCTGCAGACCTTTGGAAGAAGAACTAAGAAAAGACTAGTGAAGTGCATTGTGTGGAGTGTGGCATTGTATGGGATAGAAACGTGTACATTATGACGAAGGGGTGTCCTTAAACATTTGGTAGAAACTGGATACTGCGTTGTTAACGTTACTTAAGGACGTCATATTGTAAAGTTATCTAGCGTCAATGTAGTCGGTCAGAGATGAAACCTGGCGAATTGAGTCCGAGCAATCGTCATGATATTACCTCACATTCGCAATACAATTAAATAAAATCTATTAAAAATCCCTAACCATGTAATCAGCGTTAGTGGGGTTCGAAATGACGCCCGAATACAGTCTCGGATTAATAGGAAAATGCGTCATTAAGTAATTTTACTTACTTACTTACGAATGGCTTTTAAGGAACCCGGAGGTTCATTGCCTCCCTCACATAAGCCGCCATTTGTGCAAGATTAATCCACTCTTTATCATTATATCCCAGCTCCTTCAAATGCATTTTAATATTATCTTCCCATCTACGTCTCGGCCTCCCCAAAGGTCTTTTTCCCTCTGGTCTTTCAATTAACACTCTATATGCATTTCTAGGTTCGCCCATATGTGCTACATGCCCTGCCTATCTCAAATGTCTGGATTTAATGTTCCCAATTATGTCAGGTAAAGAATACAATGCGTGCAGTTCTGTGTTGTGTAACTTTCTCCATTCTCCTATAACTTCATCCCTCTTAGCCCCAAATATTTTCTTAAGAACCTTAAGGCCCATTCACAATGAAAATTAAGCATAACCGTAACATAAACACAGAAGTTTGTGGCCAGGTTATCAAATAGGATCATTCACAATGATTCACATAAACATTGCAGTTAGACGTTAACATGAAAGTTTGCAAACTCCAAACTTTCATGCTTATGCTTACGTGATTTGCAAACAGTACACAATTGTGGAGCGCTGAAGTATACGACAGAATATGAGGAAATGGCGTCATTGTTTTGTTTCCAAGGTTACCAAGTATCTTAGCGGTTATGTTTATGTCCCCATCGTGAATGTTCTTGATTTTACCGTAACGTTTACATTTTTAAGTTAACGCTTACGCTATGTTTAATTTTCATTGTGAATGAGCCTTTATTCTCAAACACCCTTAATCTTTGTTTCTCTCTCAAAGTGAGAGTCCAAGTTTCACAACCATAAAGAACAACCGGTAATATAACTGTTTTATAAATTCTAAATTTCAGATTTTTTGACAGCAGACTAGATGACAAAAGTTTCTCAACCGAATAATAACAGTAATTTCCCATATTTATTCTGTGTTTAATTTACTCCCGAGTATCATTTATATTTGTTACTGTTGCTTCAAGATATTTGAATTTTTCAACCTCTTCGAAGGATAAATCTCTCATTTTTATGTTTCCATTTCGTATAATATTCTGGTAACGAGACATAATCATATACTTTGTCTTACTTCCAAACCTATCTCTTTACTTGCTTCAAATAAAATTTCCTTGTTTTCCCTAATCGTTTGTGGATTTTCTCGTAACATATTCACGTCATCCGCGTAGACAAGGAGCTGAAGTAACCCGTTCAATTCCAAATCCTGTTTGTTATGCTGAACTTTCCTAATGGCATATTCTAGCATTAAGTCATCTATTGAAAATAGTTTTTATGTTTATTTTCCCCCAAACTAAATTAGTACTCAGTTCTTAACTTTGTAATGCCTTTCTTACAAGCTTTTGAAATCATCACTAAGGAGACCTAAGAAACATAACAAAGCTGTAAGACCTTTGATTTATTAAATCTGTAAAGAGAGGGATAACGGGTATCATTAGTAAGTTATTCTTGGAACTTGTTATTTGTGTCATTACAGTACTCTCAATGAGGCAGATTATAGAAGTCCTTAATGCTCCACCTACCCATTTTCTAAAATCGATTATCCCACGCTTCTTCCGTGCATGCAGCTGGCAGTATTACTTAAGTCACATTAAAACGGCGCGCCCAGCAAGCGTAGTGCGTCACGCACAATCAATCCGGTTACGTGTAACCAGCATGTTGTAGCGTAGGGGTTCCACGCAGGTTCCACGATATTCCCTCTAGAAATGTTACGAATATAACCCCCGGCTAATACACTCCTTGACCCAGTTTCATAATGCACACAGACGCTGCATAAATCTGTAGGCGTTCCTTAAAAACAAAGCGAGGCAACGAGACCAATTAAGTCACACAGCTCGCGCGACACTAATCCGCTCTTAAATTAAGGAACGAAACGGACTGGAGGTGAAATTAAATTGGACTAATCTAAAGAGATTGAAAAGTTCCAACTTTGCTCTAGCAGACATTTCGGTGTATACAATGGATTTCCCACTTTCTAAACTGCGAAAACGCGGAGTAGAGAACGTTCAATGATTAAAGGAAGAAACTGCAAAGTGGTTTTCTTCTGTACGCGTAGCTTCTCACCAATTAGTGCCTTCCCGTGATAATAATTGATGGAAGAATAACGGTGGTTTATTTCAATCTGTTGCAACTGCACGTGGAAGTAATTGTTATGAAATTTATAGTAAGATAAGATAAAGACATGCTACAAAGTGTTATAAAACCGCAATTACAGTTTAATCCCAGACAAAAACAGTACCGGTACATCAATCTGCGAAATTACAGCTCTGTAATGATGATGAATACCCATGAAATAGCGTTTTTATACTGATTGTCAAACTCTAATATAATAGAATATACGCAGCTTTAATTTTTAAATATTTATAGAAACATGGTAGAGACTTCAGCCCGGTAAGTCCCCCTGCCTACTGTTCTCCAACCAGGAGATTATTGCGTCATCTATTGGAGCGAAGTAGACAGAAAATATTACCGTTATAACGTCAGTTTAAAAAACATGTTCTCTCCTACATATGTTATTTCCTGAATGGAGGTATTAAAAGACCAGGAAATTAACCGTGGTCTAATTTTGTATGCGGGCGATAAATTGCACACACGTTTCAGGTATATGACCTAAAATAAGGTAATTCACACACATGTAATTTGCATACACCGATTTTGGATATGTAATCTGCACACTCAAACAACCCAGGTAATAAAAACAGGATGTAAATTTGCACACGGAGCTATAATGGCATGTATTTCCTTTGAACATACTCCTATTACAATATTAAAGTATTAACCTATATTGGTAGGTGGTATTTTGTTCGCTTAATGAATTCCAATCGGGATACATGCTTCTCAGTAAAATCTTTTATTTCTCTCCATAGATTCTTTCTTCTTTAAGGAGCCTTATTTTTAATTTTTGCTGCAGTAGATATCCCCTGAGTTTTCACGTATATGTATATTTTAAATTCAATTAACCTGTTTCTAAAAGTATAAATATCAGGATGAGCAGAGTAAAACGTCTTGTTGAATGTAATATGAAAATACTCACAGACATTTAATTAGTTGTACGCTGCAAGCTTTCTGTTTTAGCTGCCCAGATTGAAGGAGGAAAGGTAGCGTCTTCGTCTACATAGGTGTCTACTAAAATAAATTGTCACAAAAGTTACCTAGCTTTTCATCTTGTGGCTTAATGGCCACTAAATCAGATACAAAACAGTCGCCATCCTGATGTAGGTCTAAAAATGGTAGAGTGAATACAAATTTTAACCATCTGCCGATTTCAGAATCACATTTATATTCGTTTATTAAACCATATTTTTTTTAATCTGAAGAAGCCAAGATTAACTTAGGTGGAATGCACATCCAATGGCATTGGCTTCACTCCATCCAACATTTATTACAGCATAGATAGCATTTATAAACAACTGTGTTCAAGGACTAATACTTTATGTTGAACTGCTGTGTAACTATCCATCTGAGTCAGTGTAATTCATACAGTACCTCTCTCCTTTCATTACAATTGTCAATTGTGTTTATCGCTTGTAACATTGGTTGACATTGCGTTCGATTTATATGTCATTTATTAAAAAAATAATCCGAGTCATGCTGTGTGTGCAGTTTACATACGACCCTTACCACCTAGGTTTTGTTGTGTGTGCAGATTACATGCCACATATGTACAGCAAAGGTATGGGAAAAAAATATACCTGAAAAGTGTGTGTAGTTTACCTCCGCTCAGTTTTGTAACTAGGGTAGTATAAGTATGTATCAGTGTTATCGTTTGTAATTTGAGAGTTAGCCAATGGAGATGCGTGTACCCACGTCTGTGACCTTATGACATCAACATTCATTCATAGCATAACCCCGCTGCGTCTCATTCCCCCGAGACCTTCTCCTGGTTGGAATACAGTATACCAATAGCTTTATAATTTCTTTGAAAATCATCGATCAATTTAAAACAACCAGTGAGCTGAAATATTGCATAAAGGATTTTCTATTGTAAATAGTGATCACTGTCGGTAGAAACAGTTAAAGAATATTTCGCTTTCAGCGTCGCACTCGCAACGCAGTGTTTCTTAATGGTTCTAATACATAATTTTAAATATAATTTTTTAATATTTCTAGAAAAATGGTGGAGACTTCAGCCAAATGACTCCCCCTGCCTATACCAATGGCGGAACTCAATAGTAATGTGGTTAGTGTAGTGGATAGTAATCATTAAAGACAGTATAGGAACGAACGCCATTCATCCGAATGATATTTGCAACAAAAAATACTATCTTTATTTAAATTGTTTAATCGGTTTCAAAGACGCTATATCATTTGGAAAATTACAGTACCTAGAGAAATACAATTTCTGTTAGAGATATAGTATTTTTCGAGCCTAGCCCAAAGATTCATAGTGAGATTACGTGACATTCGCCTTACAGTTGTGAAAACTACAGCGAGATTCGAAATCATGACTGAATGCAGCTTCGGATCGCGAATGCAGCTCGTATATACCCCGTGGTCTAAGAAATGTTATCATATGTCGCACAGGGAAAAACGTTTCGATGTATAATAAATTATATTTGTAGATTTCAGAAAGTGTTAATGGCCAATTTTGATGTAGAATTTCAACTATTTTGTTATATAAATAATAATAATAATAATAATAATAATACTAGGCCTAATAATAATAATAATAATAATAATAATAATTAGTATTATTATTATATATCTGTCTGTCTGTCTGTCTGTCTGTCTGCCTATCTATCTATCTATCTATCTATCTATCTATCTATCTATCTATCTATCTATCTATCTATCTATCTATCTATCTATCTATCTATCTATCTATCTATCTATCTATCTATCTATCTATCTATCTATCTATCTATCTATCTATCTATCTATCTATCTATCTATCTATCTATCTATCTATCTATCTATCTATCTATCTATCTATCTATCTATCTATCTATCTATCTATCTATCTATCTATCTATCTATCTATCTATCTATCTATCTATCTATCTATATCTATCCATCCATCCAACCATCCATCCATCCATCCATCCATCCATTTATTTATATTGGCAGAGTTAAGGCCTTAGGGCCTTCTCTTACACTCTACCAGGTCACAAAGTATTGGGAATAAATTTGAATAAGGGACAAAAAAAAGTTTCCTTCCCAGGCAGGATTCGAACCACGAAAGTCTTAGTTACCAGTCTATCGTGCTCTGGAGTGAACAAGGCTCTGAAATCAGCTACAAGGGTCGGTCCGGTTTTTTGCCACTACTGTACCACGAGTTCTCTCTATCATGATGTGCTTCTCTGATCAGATCCAACGCCACAGAACGAATTCCACGTCTCTTGTTGCACAAAGGTCCGAGGACTATTCACACTGCAGAGTCGAGTCTTCCACCGCACACTTTGTCCTTTTTCGTTTTTTGTGATGCACTTTTCCACGTTCCTCAGTTCGCTTTTGAAAATTACCTCCGCCATGACCAGCGTCCGCTCGCGATATGAAACAGTTCCGACATTTCGTACAATTTACAGCTCATATAGAAATTCTTGTGGGCTCTGGGACAAAGCAGAAATTCTCTCAACGTTTTTGTCGGAACGTAACACGGAGAATTTCGTAGTAAAGTTATATAAGAAGCACAGAAGCATTGAGCAATTTATTACTCGCGTCGATTGACTACTGAAGCGTGATATGAATAAGCTCCTCTAATATTATTACTGGCGAATGAAGATAAATTGAAGGAGACTGGAATGTTTCAGCACCGTTCAACTGTAACCGCATTATACAATGGAAAGGAGGTAGCCCTTGATAGTGAAATTTTGCTCAGCTATTATTTTAGTGCAAGGTGGACTACTTCCCTTGAAGGCATGTTTGAATGAAGAGATGGGAACGAGATGAAATATCACATTCTTTTACTTGGTCCTATCTCCAGTAAAGTAAAGGCAACTCAAATGCAGTCTACCATATGTAGGCCTACTACAACCGTCACTTTATATCATAAAGACGGTGCACTGTGTTTAAAGAAAGATTCGGGACCTGAATGTTGCAAAACAGTGGGGCACTTTCTTCCGAAACAGAATTCAAATACAAAATTTCATTACTCCTTAATTATAATTAAAACTTTAAATCTCATTATATGAGTTCATTGAAACAAACCAGCCACGCAGAAACATTGATTCTGAACTTTGTTTGTATATAAACTGAAATAATATTTACTTACAAATGGCTTTTAAGGAACCCGCAGGTTCATTGCCGCCCTCACATAAGCCCGCCATCGGTCCCTATCCTGAGCAAGATTAATCCAGCGTCTATCATCAAATCCCACCTCCCTCAAATCCATTTTAATATTATCCTCCCATCTACGTCTCGGCTTCCCCAAAGGTCTTTTTCCCTCCGTCCTCCCAACTAACACTCTATATGCATTTCTGGATTCGCCCTTACGTGCTGCATGCTCTGCCCATCTCAAACGTCTGCATTTAATGTTCCTAATTATGTCAGGTGAAGAATACAATGCGTGCAGTTCTGCGTTGTGTAACTTTCTCCATTCTCCTGTAACTTCAGCCCTCTTAGCCCCAAATATTTTCCTAAGAACTTTATTCTGAAACATCCTTAACCTCTGTTCCTCTCTCAAAGTGAGAGTCCAAGTTTCACAACCATACAGAACAACCGGTAATATAACTGTTTTATAAATTCAAACTTTCAGATTTTTTGACAGCAGATTAGATGGCAAAAGCTTCTCAACCGAATAATAACACCATTTTCCATATTTATTCTGCTTTTAATTTCCTTCCGAGTGTCATTTATATTTGTTACTGTTGCTTCAAGATATTTGAATTTTTCCACCTCTTCGAAGGATAAATCTCCAATTTTTATATTTCCATTTCGTACTGAAATAATGTTTGCCCAAATTAGGAGGGTATACAGGGCTCCAACTAAAACTTTTAAATAGGAACCCATAACTAAGCGGATAAACCTGAGTGAGTATGGATCCCTAATAATGTCATACGAGCCATTTCATGTCAACTCAACCAAATTGGCCCATTTTCTTTTTCAGAAAGTTAGTTCACACAAATGGACTGGTAAGCCCGGCAGGAAAAGCATTAATTGGAACTTAGTTTAGTAAGTAGGACTGTTCAAACTACTAACCCCCATATTTTTCGACTAGGCTAATATGTAATACATTCACGATATGTGAGGTATCAATTATTGAATTTATTTTTATATATTTTATCAACAGTAATCTCACTAGAGGTTTTGATTTATCTAGAGAAAATCAAAACTCGAGTGGGATTTAATTGACTATTACACGATTAGAAGAAAGTAGGCTATATAAAGATTAGAAGTAACAAAGTGTACAATAAAATATTAATTGGCTTACGAAAATACAACTGTCTTCAAATGTATTATTGTACCATTTCAACATTACGCTAGATGGCAGTAGTGTTTTATGATGATGTTTTCTTGTTACCGGTATCAGTTGTGCCAACTATGGAATCATCATTGAACTCTGTGGCCTGTTACTAGTCAAGAAGGCTTTGTTGATTCAGTTTCATTTTTATTAAGACAGTTGCATTCCACTTCAATTATCCGAATCCCAGTAATCAACGTCACTTGACAGATGATTTTCAATAAATCTTAATATTAAACAATCTCTGATACGTGACTATCCATAATATCATATAGCAGAAGCTATAACATTACCTGACTAATATACACAAGTGTTAGAAAAGTTTTATATAACGACGATGACATAAAAAAATAAACATGAATAATTTTAAAAGTAATAATTATTGAATGTACAATTTTCAAATTTGAATGTGGTTGGTGGTTCAATTGACGTTATATTGGATGTGTGCATAATAGAAGTGGAAATCGTTGATTTAGGCCTACATGGTGTATTCAACTCATTCAGGATTTCCGAATGAATAATTTTAAAAGGAATAATTATTGAATGTACAATTTTCAAATTTGAATGTGGTTGGTGGTTCAATTGATGTTATATTGGACGTGTGCGTAATAGAAGTGGAACTCGTTGATTTAGGCCTACATGGTGTATTCAACTTATTCAGGATTTCCGAAGATGCATAGGTATGATCAGTGATTTTGATTAATTCTTGTTCTTGAATGCCAATGCGAGTCATATTTGAAACTGCTGTGCATCGACTGGAGTGGTTTGTAATTATATATATAGGCCTATATATTTTTTTTTTTTGACGTCCAGACCAGCGCAGTTTCAAATGTTAGCAAACAAAGAAACAAACGCTAGGGACGCGATAAAATTAAGCAAATGCTAGGGACGCGATAAAATTAAACAAATGCTAGGGACGCGATAAAACTGTGCGATAAGCAGCCATGATTGGTTGAAATACGTCCTTTCGTACCGTTTTATTGGTCAAAAGTAGTATGACGTAGTAAGAGTGTAATAGTCACTGTAAGTTGTAGTTCATTACCAAAAATAATATATTCCTAACACTGATTATTACAGGACATATATATATATTTGTGTCAGTGAAGTTTTATAGTTTATAGTGATAGTGTAAAGTATTTGAATAGTCAAATGTTTTTGAAGTGTTAGTGAAGTAAGGATAAATAAATAAATAGATAAATAAATAATAAATTTTTTGAAGTGTTAGTGAAGTCAGGATAAATAAATAAATAGATAAATAAATAAATAATAGACAGACGGACGGACGGACGGACGGACAGACAGACAGACAGACAGACAGACAGACAGACAGACAGACAGACAGACAGACAGACAGACAGACAGACAGACAGACAGACAGACAGACAGACAGACAGACAGACAGACAGACAGACAGACAGACAGACAGACAGATAGATAGATAGATAGATAGATAGATAGATAGATAGATAGATAGATAGATAGATAGACGGACAGACAGACAGGCAGATATATAGATAAATAGATAGATAGATAAATAAAATAAAATAAATTAAATTAATTACAAAAAATAGTTAATTAAATAAATAAATAAATAAATAAATTAATTAATTAATTCTTCCATTCATTATTTACTTATTCCAGTGAAATTATGGCCATAAAGCCTTTCTTTTTCACATCACCAGAAATACAAACCCAAAAACCAAATGCAGAAAGAAGAAACAGCCTAAGTAAGGAAAATAAAAAAAATGTGTAAATACAAATACAAAAAAAAAAAAAACAAAGACAGGAAATTAACAGACCCAAATACGAAAAGTAAAAGTATCAATTGTATTAATACACGTAATTTTGTTTAATAAGCAACTAATTAAGGAGTGCTAGACGAGGCAATGCCTAAGATTTCATAGCGTAGTGGAATGAATTCGGTTAACATAGAATTGTATTAAAAAGTTATTGTCTGACCATCGGATCTGTGCCCCTTCAGCGCTGTTGTCGTTCTTGGAAAAGTTAACGCCTGTACTCACTCCATTCCACCCGCTTTCCTCCCACCACGTTAAACAGCAGGCCACGAACCTTGCCGAATAGGGATGTTGCCAAACTTCCGTCAAAAGGTGTCATAAATAACTGGTCCTCCATGCTACAATATTATTTCTTTCAATCAAAATACGTCTTGTATTTCTACATTTTTTAAACCTAAATCCCACGTCTCGAATCACTTTCCGTAGTTTTTCTCTCCAACCGTGGAAATTATTGCTTCTCTCGCAAGCTTCAGTACTTTCTTCAATGTTGAAAACTTCTTTCTGAACGACATAAAATTCTTGTATCTTTCTTCTTAAAATACATCGGTTCATATCATCTACAAAATTAAAAGTTCCCTTGGTCTGTTCTTCTCTCGTTCCTGATTTATAGGAAACAGATATTGACCTGTTTGTTTCTCTTCATCGCAAAATGCTATTACGTACTTGCTTAATAATATTTCTTTCGCCACTCCGTGCTACAGTATTCATGTTGAGTTGACAACACTGGACTGCAAGTACAAACTGTCCCGCAAGAAGGCCAAAATTGTGAGTAGTGGGGGACAGAAAGGGAGAGAGATAGAAAAGGGATAGAAATGCAGGGAGAGAAATGAATTACAAAGGCTGAGAAGGAATTAGGGTTCAGTTCGCATATCTTACGGGGGCACAGATCCGATGGTCCGACTATATTGGAATTGAAGGCTGTGATCGCTTTCGGAATTTAAAATGGAATACTGAACTTAATAATTATTTTGTTGTCAATTTCATTACAAACTGAACTTAATAATTATTTCATTTTAAATTTTATTAACAAGACAATAATAAACAGTCAATTTCGTTATAAAATTGGACATTCAAGTAGCAAGCATCATTAAAAGTGTTGAAAAATGCCTCAACGTTCCATCAGTACGGAGTATATCTAGGACTGGAAGGACTTGTATCTGTGCTGTGCAGCAACCTTAATCCTCATCAACAGAGTTGTTTAACGAAGGTGACGGCGGAGAAGCAAAGTGAGAGTAATGTGGGCTATCCATATACACTACGACTACGTGAAGGCGTGCAGTTTACGACCTTGGGTCTAAGTACAAGTCTTTAGAAAACTTCATGCCTGAGTGCATTTACCCTCCGAAAATACTTTCATTTATATATTACTCAGCGAGAATACAAGAGATAAAAATTCTAAACTGTCAGTCCATATTTATATATGGTAATAATGTTATTATGCTTTTACTTTAGACTCAAGACTGCCGTGGATTATAAACTCAACTGTCCAGACTCTGAAATTCAGAGAGATTTATCAGATCACCCTTTTAGTCAAATTGTCCAACTACTGAATTCTTTGCACACAACGTCAGAAATAATCATTTTCTAATTCAATATACACGAAAACGAAAAATTCACCATAAAAGTGATAATAATCCAAAAATGGCATATTTTCTTATTAGTGGAACCATTGATCTCAATCATTCATCGTAGTGTCTCGCCACCCAAGAGAAACGCACTGACCTTTAAAATTTCTATCGTCTTTTGCAGAGCGAATGACGCAGCAATGTGAGGATCTATGTCGCATTAATATGATGATTACGATGATGGTGATGATTAATGAAGCAATTGGTGGAATTTCGGTAGGGAGAACGGAAATACCTCACGGAAATCTATCCCAACATCGCCTAGTCTAAGACACTCCACTCTGAATAATCAGAAATTAAACATTACAATCTTATTAACAATATACCAAGGATGTCAAACATGCGCTCCCTAGAGCGCAAACATTACCATCCCTGCTTCCTCCGCCCCCTGTCCGCGACTCTGTTTTCATTTTGTTTAGTCAGTCAACTGTAGAACGTAAATATTCAATGGCGATTAATTTATAGAATATTTGGAAATGGCACTGTTTAAAGTATCGAGATACAGCTTTAATAAGGAATAGAAATAGACCTATTATTATTATTTTGTTGTTGAAGCAGATAATATAGTATGCTAATTGCCTATTATGTTTCGTTCAATTTCGTTATATACAGCATTATAAGACGTAATTTCAATGCTGCCCATGGTGAAGATTAGGGGGAAAAACAAACTTACAGGTACCTCATTATGTAAACTCACTGCATCGTTTATTTTATGGAATTTAGTTTTTATTTGAGATTTTTTTAATCTTATAAATGACAAAACGGTTCAACGATTTATTGCCGAACAATTTGATAAAAACATCAGGAAAAAGTTGTCGAGATTTATACCAGTTATTGGCAATAGAAATATATCCTAACATGAAAAATGTATGTATGTATGTATGTATGTACAGTATGTTATGTTATGTTTTATTTAACGACGCTCGCAACTGCTGAGGTTATATCAGCGTCGCCGGATGTGCCGGAATTTTGTCCCGCAGGAGTTCTTTTACATGCCAGTAAATTTACTGACATGATCTTGTCGCATTTAAGCACACTTAAATGCCATCGACCTGGCCCGGGATCGAACCCGCAACCTTGGGCATAGAAGGCCAGCGCTATACCAACTCGCCAACCAGGTCGACTGTACAGTATGTATGTACGTATGTATGTATGTAGGCTATGTATTTAATGTATGTATGTACGAGTATGTACTGTATGGGTTCGTATGTATGTATGTATGTATGTATATATGTATGTATGTATCCAATGCCAACCCACTTCACTTTGCGTGATTCGAGTTCCGCATACTGCGGATAGATGGCAGGACTGTTACCCATTTTCAAATTGCACACCACTTCGGCGGGCCACGTTATGCATGATGTGTATCTGTGAAGAGTTATGTCGTGTACTAGGGTTAAGTGTTCGTGTAAGTGTAGTGTAGTGTAGGGAATGAGTGAGGATGATGATGAAGATGAGGAAAGGAGAAGGGGAAACCCGGTGCCGGCACGCAGCCTACTCCTGTCGAATAGCACCAAGGGGACCGTCAGGCTTAACGTCCCAATCGAACGGACGAATCACTATCAACAGTGACATATGCCTTCCCTTCATATGCACTTCGGAGAGATTTGGGATTTAACCCAGGCATCCGCCATCTCTCCTAGTCCCGAGGTAGAAATTTTGCAAGAAAATTTCTGACCCCGCCGGGAATCGAACTCGGGGCGGCTAGTCTGGAGGCAGTGCAGGTCGTATAATTGCAATGTTTGGATCGACATATTGTTGTGAACAGCTTTGTTTAATGAATCAATGTAAATCGGTTACACACTCAAGGTTAAATGATTATCATCTCGTCTCTTTTCTACGTCTACGTAGCTACTAACACAATCTAGCCGAATATTGATACATTAGTAGAAAACAAGAGGTGTCAGCGATCAGTTAATCACTAAATAGAGAAATGTTGAATGGTTTGTATGTGCACTTATCAGTATTATCCTAATTTGTGTTTACAGAGATGATTGTTTTTACAACATGACTTTATGTACTACTCGTCACTGAAGCAAGTTTGAGATTAAGAGCGATGGATGAACGTCAATCGTGTCTAAAAGATTTGGAGTGAGGTTGACGTCATACTTTCCCTCTCAACTGAGTTTGCCATGGCTGCAATATACTAGATAAGATTAAAATGTTTGAAACAAGTTTTTTATTTTTCAGTAAACTGAAATAAATTCTAAAATAGTTTCATAAAAAGATTCTAGGTTATGGTAAGATCTAACACAAAATTATATGAAATAAAAGGAATAATGACAATGTAACCTATGTAAAAATTTACATTACAGGGCTTATTTAAAATTTAATATTGCGTGGAAGTCACGGCCATCGATTACAATCCAATTTATGGTATGGATATAGCCTATGTTATCCATTGTCAATGTAGTGAGTGCCACACGCTGTTTAGTTTGTAACATTGAAACTGCAGGAAGGTCAAAAGGCAAAAGTTCTGAAAAGAGCAAAATATGTGAGCAAGAGGCATTTATTTATTTTATTTATATTGCGGTTTCAATCAGAAATCCTCTACGTTATTGATTACCAGTTGTCTTAGAGCAGTGAACCTAATTTAACGACGCTGTATCAACTACAGGATTATTTAGTGTCGATGGAATTGGTGACAGCGAGATATTTGGCGAGATCGAAGATTCGTCATAGATTACCTGACATTCGCTTACGGTCAGAGAAAACCTCGGAAGAAACCCAACCAGGTAATCAGCCTAAGCGGGAATTGAACCCATACAACTTCGAATCAGCAGGCAAACACGCTAAGGCCTGAGTACGCCGGAGATCAATCTCAATTTCAAAAACGATAAACTTCAGACGTGAATCGTGTTAATGTACATGAAGGGGGAACTTCTACATTTCATAATACTTTTCACAGTGTTATTACTTATTGTTTATTTAGTACTGAATGCAATTTTACAAAAAGACTGTACATATGGACTGAGATGTATCAAATGCACGCTTATTTCCGACTTCTGTTGATGACGGCTTTCAAGTTTAAATCGATGCTATTTACTTTCAGGCGGAAGATATGAAAGGGAGTAGCAACTTCAGCACTTTAGTACAAAGAGTTGGATAGCCTACATTTGTTGAACACTCAGAATTGCGCCAGTTTTTTTGTGCTTCAAATTCATTTAGATCGATGAGTTATTGGTAGACCTTTGTTGATATCCCAGTCGTCATGTTGTCACCGAAACGGCTTCGCGATTCAATTATGATTCTTTTTTTTTTTTTTTCGTTGTTGGTAACTCTATAGCACCTATTAGATGCTTTATGGTTGTGCTAACAGATGGAGTTACTTGTCAACAATGTGACGCTGAAACGTGTGTTCAGGTTACAGGTTAATGATGTATTTTTATATTTGTGATGATTGGTTAATTAATTCACATTCATACAAAATTTCCAGACTCTATCCACCCACGGAATTCCTCTTCTTAAAGAAAAATTCACCAAGAGCTGAGCCCGGGAATCGAACCCGGGACCTCCTGACCTGGAAGCCAGCATGCTGATCAACAGACCACGGGGGCAGTCTATTATGATTCTTACCAAGGAAATAAGAACTCATTCTGCCTGTGATCCAAAGCTGCTAAGACATATTTATCGAGATTAGACTTAAAAGAAATGGCCATGGACCTATACAATTCCTGCATAATATCGAGGCGCGTCCAGAAAGTAAGTTTCCCTGGGCCGTTTACAGAAAGAAAACAATTTCATGAAAGATTTTTTGTAACAGATACAGCGATTGTGCGGCTATTTTCAACATATTCCCCACCGGAATTTAGACATTTATCATACCGCGTGATCAACAGAGAGGTCCACAAAGGGATACAAAAGTTGATCCCACGTTATGACAAATATCTCAATTCCGGTGGGAATATGTTGAAAAATAGCTCAACAATTTCTGTATCTGTTCCAATAAATATTTTCATAAAATTATGTTTTCGTTCAGTACAGGTCCCTGGGAAATTTACTTCCTGGACAGCCAAAAGTGACTGGTGTCACCTACCAGCGAATGCTTGGAATTAAGACTTGACCCATTACTGCTCGGAAAAGATCCAACGTCAGATAATCAGAAAATGAATTAAACTCAATTTATGAAAATTTGTGACTTGATCCACTTTAGCTTTGAACGCCTCAAATGTCAGTTGTGGTATCAATGTATTGAAAGAAGCTTAAGACACAATGGCATAGAAAGACTAATCGTAGGCCTATAGATAAAAGTAGAGATTCATTATTCATATAATGTGTCAACAATAATAAAAAGACTAGAAGTCTGAAAATGGTCACTTAGGTAAAGTATCACATACAGTAGTTCCAATATTTAACACAGCGAAGTTTATGTGCTAGTAATAGAGCCCATATTTTATGTAATATGAAAATGAGAAATATACACGAAAATATGTACCTAAAAATTACAAAATATGTAGATAAATATGTAATAAATAAAAAATATATAACTTAAAATCCATTTTTAGATGTATTTTTGCACACTGATAAGAAAGCAGAACTGAAAAATATTACAGACGCACACGTGATTCAACCTCATTTGTCGTCTGGAGGCGCAATTAATAATTAAATATTTTTCCATATTTTCTGTGGTCATCGATTGCCTTCTGTCTGTTAGAATGTTCTTACAAATGGAAAACGACCTCTCAACTTCACACGAAGTAACTGGAGTGTACTTCAGATGAGAAATGATACTAGAAACAATCAGCATATTCCGAATCTCACCGGACCGGTGGACAACAATTACGTCACGCTGCAGCGAAATAGGAACAAAACTGCTGGAAGGATCGATGGCTGTCATGGCGACTGTAGAAGTTGTTGTTTGTGCTACGCTAGCTTTTGAGAAATTTCCGTACTGCCATCTCGCTCAAAGAAAAGAGAGCATAAATAATTTATTTCTTGAACCGGTAGTAATAACTGGTCCGTTGACATGTTCGCTCATAAGCCATTGACATATTGTTTTTACGTTGTGCTCATTACAAACAATACAGCAGAACTAAAGCAGAACACACCGCCATGACACAACAGTGCACTACGTCTTTCGTCTGCTAATTCCCGTTCCCGCCCTATCAGATTCACTGATGGCGGCTGATGGAGACTGCCACCACCTCTGCAAGTTGATGGCACCGGTGCGACACCGGTGGAGCATCAGTGACTCCATCGGTGAAATTTGGAACACCGTGATGCCATCAGATTGCTCAGCGCTGAGATTCGGAATACGCTCATTGTTCCCAGAGAGCTGCACACAGTACCTTTATTCTGCATACAGTAGAAAAAGTTGTGTATCCGGGGTTCTTTTTCAATACATCATTAAATCGTACTGAAACACACTCGCCAATTACTCCCTCGCTGGTTAACAACACTGCTACAAATTCTGATGCGTTTTGAGAACAAGAATGGAAAACGTTTGAAACGAGTCATTATTGGCGGCATCGAACTCGTGCAATTTCGCTTTGAATGTAACGACAATCTATGAGTAGCTCAACAGCGTTCAAATTATTTTACACTTCATGCTACGGTATTGGATAATTCAATATAAGTGCAAAATAAAGCGAGAAATTAATATTATTATTATTATTATCATTATTATTATTATTATTATTATTTATTGTAGTATATTTTGCAATAATGTTAAAATATATTTGTGGACTTAGAAAAGACGTTTGACAGAGTGGATTGGAATAAACTAATGGGGATCCTGAAAAAAATTAGCTTGGATTGGAAGGAAAGGAGGCTGTTCAGTAACCTTTATATGAAACAATGAGTCAAAGTAAGGATAGGAGGAGAAATATAAAAAGAAAGTGAAATAGGGTACGACAAGGATGCTCTTTATCACCTACTCTGTTCAACATCTACTTGGAGCATTTAGTGAAGAACTGGTTTTAGAACATGGGAGGAATGGTAGTAGGGGGAAGAAGAATAAAGTGTATAACATTTGCTGATATGGCGCTGTTAGCAGAAGAGACTAAGGGATATGCTACTGGAGCTAAATGACAACTGTGAGCAGTATGCAATGAAGATAAATGCCAACAAGACGAAGACTATGGTCATAGGAAGAAAAGGAAAGAAGGTAAACTTGCAAATTCTAAATGAGACAGTAGAGCAAGTGGACAGCTTCAAATACTTGGGGTGTACTATAAACAGTAACACGAGCTGCTGCCAGGAAGTCAAAAGAGAAATAACAATGGCAAAGAAAGCTTTTAACAGAAAAAGGAGCATAATCTGCGAACCTCTGGAGAAAGAACTAAGGAAGAGATTAGTGAAGTGCTTTGTGTGGGGTGTACCAATGTATGGGACATTACGACGAAGCATTTGAAATGTGGATATGGAGAAGGATGGAACGTGTGAAGTGGACAGACAGAATAAGAAACGTAGCTGTGTTGGAAAGAGTGAATGAAGAAAGAATAGTCTTGAAACTGATCAGAAAGAGGAAAAGGAATTGGATGTGTCACTGGTTGAGAAGAAACTGCCTTCTGAGAGATACACTGGAAGGAATGGTGAACAGGAGAAGAGTTCGGGGCAGAAGACGATATCAGATGATATACGACGACATATGAGGAGAAAAAGAGGAAGCAGAAAATAGGAATGACTGGAGAATGCTGAGTTTGCAGTGGAAGACCGGCCCTTGGGCAGAACACTACGGATGAATGGATAATAGTATGGTGTGAAATACGTAATGTTACAATAAATATGTAAAAAAAAAAAAAAAGTAAAATAAATTTATGGACAACATTCCTACATGTGTATCTCTTCAACATGTACCTTTTATTCGTGCATAAATATGTAACACTAAAATATGTAATTATACAAAATCCGGGCTCTAATGAAGACTGTGGACCAGGCGCTCTACATCACACGAATAATAATAATAATAATAATAATAATAATAATAATAATAATGTTAGAATTTATAAAACAGTTATATTACCGGTTGTTCTGTATGGTTGTGAAACTTGGACTCTCACTTTGAGAGAGGAACATAGGTTAAGGGTGTTTGAGAATAAGGTGCTTAGGAAAATATTTGGGGCTAAGAGGGATGAAGTTACAGGAGAATGGAGAAAGTTACACAACACAGAACTGCACGCATTGTATTCTTCACCTGACATAATTAGGAACATTAAATCCAGACGTTTGAGATGGGCAGGGCATGTAGCACGTATGGGCGAATCCAGAAATGCATATAGAGTGTTAGTTGGGAGGCCGGAGGGAAAAAGACCTTTAGGGAGGCCGAGACATAGATGGGAAGATAATATTAAAATGGATTTGAGGGAGGTGGGATATGATGATAGAGAATGGATTAATCTTGTTCTGGATAGGGACCAATGGCGGGCTTATGTGAGGGCGGCAATGAACCTCCGGGTTCCTTAAAAGCCAGTAAGCCAGTAAGTAAGTAATAATAATAATAATAATAATAATAATAATAATAATAATAATAACAATAATTTCCTTTTCTTTTTCCTCTCAGGAAAGATCGGGCCATTGGTCAGTGCAGTGTAGATAGGAAGCGAATAGAATCAGGAGAGTCATGCAAAAATCTGTCCTTTTATTCACTCCTACTAACACTTTTAGTCAGCGTACCACACTAAATGAATCTACTGTATCTCAAAACAATTATTAAGAACTAGCCGTACCCGTGCGCTCCGCTGCACCCGTTAGAAATAAATATAAAGTAATTACATAATTAAAATAGGACATTTGATCCAGGGAACATTCGTGTTTGATAGAAGGATAAATCGTTTAATATGTTACGTACTTAATTTAAATTGTATTTAAAATATTAAAATGCAATCATTTTGATCCAGAGACCACTCATTTGGCGCAATGACAATTCCTTTAACATGTTTCTTAATTGTTATTACCAATTATTTTTGGAAAAGCGAAAATTAACAGAAAAATTTTGGCTACAGATTTATTATTATATTATATTATATTATTATATTATATTATATTATATTATATTATATTATATTATATTATATTATATTATATTATATTATATTATGAAAAAGTGTGTTGATAACGGATGTACTCGAATTAGAAAGTTTTTAATTTGTTGTGGGAGCTCTTGAATCTCAGGAGGAACAACTTTTACAACAGCGCAACATAATCTGCTTGGCTCATTACCCAATTGTTTTGCATTGCATTTATTGCATATGTATTTTATGTATTTTAACACGATTCAATTGAGCATAGTTAAAATTTGAATTATAAAATAATGGATTGCTAAGCTAACGTACTATTACTGCATACTAAATCAATACACTCGTTGTTCGTTAATTCTCTGAGATAAAAATGAATATGTTCATAAACATTATTATAAGAAATACAGGAAATGAATATACAGAATAACCTATCAAGTTTTCTGTGCATAAGAAGCTATTTTAATCTTACCTGTCCTCAATTCACTCACAAGTTACTGTAATAACATTATAGCATTATGTCCATCCAGAGAAACTATACTTTCCAATGATGAAATAATAATTAATTATACAAATCGGTTAATTTAGCTTCTGATATTACTTCATACAAGCACAGAAACATTGTCTGTAGGCTATGTTTCATAGCTTTCGATTGCTGTGTCCAAGGCCCCTTATAGACGAAGTCATTTGTTTTTTATTTCAATACACCGCCTTAGGTGGCAGTTATTTTAATTTTAAAACTCATTTATCTCATTAAATATGAGTCCTATCAAAATTTTTCAGAGAATAAAACTTATCAGAAATCATTTGTAAAGAAACTTTTGTTATGTAACATTTTTCATAAAAATCAATAATAAGCGAGATATTTCGATTTATTTAAGTCAGGCCCCCTTATAACCCCCCCTTTAAATAACGTATTTTGAATGCCATATAGCCTATAATCTAAGTTACAACTAACTTAATTTATAGTCCAATTTTCATCGAAATCGGTTCAGCCATTATCGCGTGAAAAGGTAACAAACATACAGACAGACAGACAGACAGACAGACATACAAACAAAAATAAAAAAAAAGCGATTTTCGGTTTCAGGGTGGTTAATTATATATGTTAGGGCCAATTATTTTTGGAAAATTGAAAATTACCAGAAAAATTTCGGCTACAGATTTATTATTAGTATAGATTCGGAAAGTTTCCGGAGAATACATAGACACAATTTTGTTGCCAATGTCGGCTCCTCATCTTTGGTACGGGCGATAAAACATAAACAGGATCTTGACCTTTGGATAGGAAGCTTCCGGGCTTCGCGGCTCCGAAGACCTGCACAACAACGACCTTAGATTGTTGGGATTCCGGCGATGCCACTCGAACCAACGCGTCGACCACGAGAAGATGACGTAAAGCGGATCACAGAGATGAAGCCACTAATGGAAACAATGCAGCTTATGACTGCTGGCGACTGATAACAAGAGCATGTGATGAGGAATGGCTTTATGGACATGAAGAAAGTATAAAAACAACACAAAAGTTCAATACTTCCGTAAGCAGAACTCTGGCACGCCATTAACGAAAAAGCAAGCGAGTCGACTTATCATGTCAGAAACTCTGACTCATATTCCTGAAGTTTGACAGGCTTTCTTGGTACTTTTTTACATCACTATTTCACAATTCATTATAGAATTTCACAATTCCTGATAAAGGAAAAATAGCAGACAGCCCATCCGTAACAAATAAGCTGAAACTTCTGGTAAGAGGTCTGTATATGCAACGCTATATAAAACATGCATTACATTATATTAATACAGACATCATTTTATTTTTGCTTCAATTTTATTTTACACGAGTTTTTAATGTACTTCACTCCCACCTCATCTACTAGTGAACTTCCACCCATCTTCCGCGCAGAACCAAGGCCGCATATGCAAAGTCGTATTACGGTCACAGTAAACAGTACTGAGTGAGTGAGTATAGTACGTTCCAGAAATATGGTCGCTTTTCCAGGGAAAAAAGATAATTAATTATTTAATCACATTTTCGTACAGATACTGTGCGTCCTTTTGGTTACGTCGCATCCCGATTTTTCTCACCCGTTTGTGCTGGGCTGTCATAGCTCTGTTTTGAAAATATTTTCTGTTAGGAATTGGACGTCTACGTAATATTATACAAATGTTTAAAATAACTTAAATAAAAGGCCCTCGTTAAGTAATTGCCCCTTTTCACGACCCTGCGACATTACCACTTGGACGGACAGTAGATAGCATGTCTGAGTAAATTTATCGTGCGGTTCGGACAGAAGTGAAGACTAACGGCCTTGCTAATAAAAACTCTATATACAGACGTTTAACTGTCTTATACTTATACAATGAGTAGCTCGTTTATAAGTCGTGTGTAAATTCCTTACTAATAATCACTACATACGTCGTGTATAACAGTATGACTGTTACACAGCTACGTCATAGTTTCGTCATTACTTCGTTACAAAAGGTAATAGAATATCTGAGGTTGTCTATTGCATCCGGTAGAGCGCTCTAGTGTGGCGTGTTAAATATCGATAGTACAACTGGCTCTAATAGATTACCACACTACATTTTGGTCAAAGAGTACAAGGTACAGCAATATTATTCTAATAATTCTATGATCTTTGGTTTGTTCTTCTGTGGTTACAAGGTAACCATCATCATAAAATGACAGTCGATACGAACAGCTGTTAGAGGGGCGGCCATTTTTTCGTTATATACAACGCTGAAACAAGGGGTTTTGTGTATATAACTACTGCAAAGCAATTCCCATTGTATAGTTACAGCCTGTTTATACGTCCATAGCTTATTCACGGTTTATTAGTAACGTTTTCTGTCTCAACTCTGCATAAGTCTCGTATAAAAACTATACACGGTTTATTAGTAAGACTGTAAATTTACAGTATACGTAAGATACTCTGTTATAGAGTACGTAGACAGAATTATTACTCAACATAAGTTACTGGTACGAAGGACGAAACCGGAAATTTAATTAGGTACAATAGGCTATAGTGCGATAATATGCACAAAAGAACTGAAGCCTCTATTGCCACCATTTTCAACAATTTGTTTAAATATCCAGATTTTGATTATTTTTAAATCTTAATGCACTCTATAATGTATGCTAATGTGCTACAAGGCAGTATAATATACACTGCATAATGAATACGTCCGCATGGATAGTTCAGTTCGTGAGTAAAAACACGTATTGTTAATACTGTATTGTATTTTTATTAAATAAAAACCTAACGAAAATTATCGAACTCAAAAACGTAATATTTCCAACTTTAGGTACGTAAATGGATGCACTAATTTTATTTGCTTCCCTCCTATACCTAGTAAAGTGATTTGTTTGTGTTTTACACCAGTATAATCAAAATCTGGTCGTGGAAGGGGGTAATAAACAGTGTTTCGGGTTCTCAGCCGTTAATCCAAAGGTATAGTCAGATTAATATCAGAAATGTTAGTAAAAACAAAATGATATCCCTGTACAGTACTTCCTTTGGCAGGAAGAAGAAAAGCTTGAAGTCCTATGTTATCTCAGGTATGTAGCATTCTTCTTCCACAGTTCGAAAGAAGATCATTCGTTTCTAAAATACTGCTGGTTACTTGGAAAGTAAGTACTCCACTTAAAATTTCATTATGCATGAATTTAAGTGCCAGCCTTTGTAAAAATCAAAACTACTTTAGAAGCGATTATTAGAATAATAATTATATGAAGAGTTGTTCTCTGTGAAGATATTCAAAATTAATTTTACACAAATTACAAATGAATTCAGATGACTTGATTTTCGGGATTATGAAAACAAAATGTTTATTATTTTTTCTTCTTGCCTGTTCCGACTTTTAAAATAAAAATATGGGTCTTTACATATAACTTTTGTGCGTTTATATTATCTATTGATTTATAATTTACAAGTTCATAAGGGAATCTTCTTTTTTCCATTCGATCATTATGTGCCCTCCAGTTATCGTACGTTAATATTTGAACTTCTCTTTATACAAAATATGAGTATATTTTGACACCTTCTAGAGAGTTTTCAGACTGTCATGGAAATAAAATCTTATATTACTTCTGATTTGAAAAGTAGTTTTAGCAAACGATATTTTCTCGTTCTTCCTCCTGGACTCTTGGTCAGATATTCATATACAATAAACTTATATAAGACTCGAGAAATTCCAGAAATATAACGTGAAATATGTCTAAGTTATGAAAACCATCACAATATAAATAGCACTTCTAAGAAAATTGTATAATACGGCGATTTTGGTTAAAACTCCAATGATAATTTCATTCTTTTTTTTATTTTAGTTGGTTATTTAACGACTCTGTATCAACTACTAGGTTATTTAACGTCGATGAGATTGGTGATAGCGAGATGAGGCCGAGGATTCGCCATAGATTACCTTGCATTCACATTACGGTTGGGGAAAAGAATTTCATTCTTGAATTTTTTCGTAATAAATAGTAGGCTTACGTTAAAATGATTGAATATTTCATCTTCAAAGATAATTAATTGAGAGAAATCACTAACTTTTGGTCTAAAATTTAAAATTTAATGCGATAAAAATTTGGTTTAAAAACGCATTAATTACTTTCTGTTAAATAAACTGAAGTATATCAAAGATGGAAATAGAAGTGATATGAATGCCAAGTTTGATACTTAGGAGATAAGGTAAACGTGACAGAAGTTAACATGCAAATACAATATAATTATTACAGTAGACCTATTGAAACACACATTGAAAATCATGTTTAAACTATAGCGGTCTTACTAATAAAAACTCTATATACAGACGTTTAACTGTTACACAGCTGCGTCATAGTTTCGTCATTACTTCGTTACGAAAGGCAATAAAATATCTGAGGTTGTCTATTGCATCCGGTAGAGCGCTCTAGTGTGGTGTGTTAAATATCGATAGTACAACTGGCTCTAATCGATTACCTCACTACATTTTGGTCAAAGAGTACAAGCTACAGCAATATTATTCTAATAATTCTATGATCTTTGGTTTGTTCTTCTGTGGTTACAAGGTAACCATCATCATAAAATGACAGTCGATACGAACAGCTGTTAGAGGGGCGGCCATTTTTTCGCTATATACAACGCTTAAACAAGGGGTTTCGTGTATATAACTACTGCAAAGCAATTCCCATTGTATAGTTACAGCCTGTTTATACGTCCATAGCTTATTCACGGTTTATTAGTAACGTTTTCTGTCTCAACTCTGCATAAGTCTCGTATAAAAACTATACACGATTTATTAGTAAGAGTGTATATGTTTCAGGACGTGCGGTCCTATCTTTAGTGGTCACCTGTAAGGAGAATAATGTCTTGATACAATGTTACTAAAAATTACAATGTAGAAATTGAAGTTTAATAATGTGTTTAAAATTGAAAACGGCCATTGTGGAGAATGAATACTTACGACTAATCAGCTGACGTTCGCTGAGATGCGACGCCGGTGTTGGTAGGAGATGAATGCGGCGAGTGTTATGACTACGCTGGTCAAATTGAAAAGCAATACACAGATCAATGAGAATGTTTTGTCAATTGGAGCTTTATCATTTCAATTATTTTTATTTGTAATTTTGTCTTTATAAAATCTCTATGGATTCTAGAATGTTTAAAGTTTGACCATTACTTTGTAAATGCAGGATAGTCATATCTGATTCTATATTCTTAAAGAAATGTTGATTGTTATAAATGTGTTCTTTGAACGCTGACTTAACCATATTACTGTGTGAAATTTGTATATGTTCTTTATATACTGTATCAAATGTTCTGCCAGTTTGACCTATATATGTGGCTTTGCAACCAGGAAATTGACACTTTAATATTCTATAAACGCCGGAAATGTTGAATTTATTAAAATTCTGGTCCAAAATATTTTATACTCTGTTTTGCAATGTATTATCTGTTCCGTACGCTATATTATTATTATCATTATTACTATTCTTATTTTTTATCATTATTATTATTATTATTATTATTATTATTATTGTCTTATTTTTTTATACTTTGCATGCCTCATTTATTTTGACCTGCTGTTCACATTTTATTATGGTTTTTCCTTTCTTTCTGTATGTTATATATTATGTCTGATTTCTTCTTACTTGTTGTTTACATTTTATTATTATTATTATTATTATCTTATTCAGTTTTGTGTGTAAAATTGTAGTGTACTTTGTAAATTTGTAGTGTTTTTGTAACTCAGTTTTTACTCCTGGTTGAGTGTTAGAGAAGGCCGTATGGCCTTAACTCTGCCAGGTTAAATAAATTATTATTATTATTATTATTATTATTATTATATTTAAATTTCTTAAACGTATTTGTAATTATATAGCCTAAGTGAAGCTGTTGCAATAAGTGAATGTAATAGTAATATGCGTTACAAGAGCGGTATGTTGATGTTTTCATGTTCGAGGAAAAGATTGAAAAAGCGAAACGTAGTTGAGCTTTTTTAATTTCCGAGAACATGAAAACAAACATACCGCTCGTGTATCCTACATTATTTTGTGCGAAGATTGTTTATTACATACCTGAAAGAGGAATTTCTAATTAGTTGCAATGATATCTCCATCTTGGTTTCTGTTCAATGACGGCAATTTTGGAAAACAAAAATATCTCTCCCTGTCTTTTTTTCCCCCCAGTCTATAAATGTGAACTTAAAACAAACGGTAAGGTTATGTAATGATTTATTTTTCATTTTTAATATTTTAACAATATTATTTATATAACATATTGCAGTAATAACATCGGCATCTGGAATCTTATTGATTTTTTCACGGCTTCCTTAATGTTACTTGCATCACGAATGTAATAACTTCAGTGGAGTAGTAGAGTTTACTTAATTTTTTCGAATATTTAAAAACAATAATTAATAGTGCAATTTAGGTGAAATTGCAGTGGTAAGTTTCCAATTTATAATTATTACTATGTTAAACGTCTCTAAAAATAATATGTTAAAAGCCTAAAGCAGTAAAATGAATGTCACGCTTAAGCGGTAAGAAGAGGAAAATTGTTATGTGTGTTACGTTGGGAATACTGAATGTAGTATTTCACACTTACCGCGTATTGGTTTTGAGCGGAAAGCAAGCAAATACGCACGATCTCGCGCAAACATTTTTTGCTTTCTTCTGTTTGAGATAGTGTGCTATTGTTGTTAATTAATTTCTTTTGTTTTGTACGTTTTATTACATTATCTATTGTTTTTTGTATCCATTTTCGGAAGCAATTGTGTAAATAATTCCTAATTCATTATTGAAGTCATGTTTTTTTATGGGAATGTTTACAAGTTAAACTTCAATTTCAACATTATAATTTTTAGTACCATTGTATCAAAAGATGACCACTGAAGATAGGACCGCACGTCCTGAAACATGTATGTTTTAAACATGATTTTCAATGTATGTTTTAATACTATAATAATTATATTGTCTTTGTATGTTAAATTTTTTAATCAATTGAATGAAAACACTGTCGAATTAAGACTAGGTTTCAACATGTCTGTTACAATTAACATGGTTTGTCGGAATTCTAAAACACGAAAAGTTTCTTTTTTCCTTCCGACGATCATTGTCCTCTCCACACAATGCCAAGTTCATTCGGATACAGTGCCCGATTACGTGGTACAGTTAAAGGACCTATCGCACTGAAGCAAACATGGAGATAAGTGTCTATGTAAAGAATATTAATAATTTCTTGGTTCTACAGAATTCTCTGTTATGATTATTATTTGTTAATGACGGAGAAAAATTCGCTCCGACACCGGGAATCGAACCCAGGACCCCCAGTTCTATGCACTGGGTGCTCTACCACTGAGTTATGCCGAGGCTCAATCCACAACACTGGATCGAATCTTTCTCCTTTGGTTTTTTCCCTTTGTGGTCTTACTCCATGTTCGACTTATATTATGTCAGCATGCAAGGAATCCACTCATATGAGTCTTGATAATTCAATTAAAAAATTATAAAATTATATAAAACAGTGGTCATTTTAGTTACTGTATACTAAGATAGTAAGCATATATTTTCTTCATAATAGTAGTAGCGTTTATTTTATTCAGTTCACACGTTTTCAATGCATTTTTACTCTATAGGCCTACTTAACTCCCAACAAATTCTCTTTTACACGTAGAGTCTGTAACGTTTTTAAAATCAACGGTCTTCGGTTAAATTGGAACAAATCTCGGATTTAATTTCTAAAGTCGTACAAAATTTTGTCCAATATTATTTTGAGAAGATTAACTCCTTATGTAGATGAAATTATTGGCGTAATAGATCGAATAATCAGATTTTTTGTATTCGACAGATATTGGAGAAAAAATGGGAGTATATGAGTACAGTACATCAGTTATTCATAAGAAAGAAGTTTTATATGATATTCTTATTGAATTTGGTATTCCCAAGAAACTAGTTCGATTAATTAAAATGTGTCTCAGTGAAACTTACAGCAGAGTCCGTATAGGCCAGTTTCTATCTGATGCCTTTCCAATTCACTGTGGACTAAAGCAAGGAGATGCACTATCACCTTTACTTTTTAACTTTGCTCTAGAACAGGGGTCGTCATCACAGAGAACGCTGGGGCTAGCCTCTCTTACCCGCGGAAAACGCAGTGCACTATAGTGCTCTCGTAGCTGCTAGCGGGTATGCTCTCTATCTCTCCCTGTTGCACGATAGTGCACACCGGACGGCACCGCGTACCCATTGCACATTTCAGCGAGTGCTGACGACCACTGCTCCAGAATATGCCATTAGGAAATTTCAGGATAACAGACAGGGTTTGGAATTGAACAGATTACATCAGCTGCTTGTCAATGCGGATGACGTGAATATGTTGGAAGAAAATCCACAAACGATTAGGGAAAACACGGAAATTTTACTTGAAGCAAGTAAAGCCATAGGTTTGGAAGTAAATCCCGTAAAGACAAAGTATATGATTATGTCTCGTGACCAGAATATTGTACAAAATGGAACAGCAACAGTAACAAATATAAATGGCACTCGGGAGGAAATTAAACGCAGAATAAATATGGGAAATGCCTGTTATTATTCGGTTCAGAAGCTTTTGTCATCTAGTCTACTGTCAAAAAATCTGAAAGTTAGAATTTATAAAACAGTTATATTACCGGTTATTCTGTATGGTTGTGAAACTTGGACTCTCACTTTGAGAGAGGAACAGAGATTAAGGGTATTTGAGAATAGGGTTCTTAGAAAAATATTTGTGGCTAAGAAGGATGAAGTTACAGGAGAAAGGAGAAAGTTACACAACGCAGAACTGCACGCATTGTATTCTTCACTTGACATAATTAGAAACATTAAATCCAGACGTTTGAGATGGGCACAGCATGTAGCACGTATGGGCGAATCCAGAAATGCATATAGAGTGTTAATTGGGAAACCGGAGGGAAAAAGATCTTTGGGGAGGCCGAGATGTAGATGGGAGGATAATGTTAAAATGGATTTGAGGGAGATATGATGATAGAGACTGGATTAATCTTGCACATGATAGGGAGCGATAGCGGGCTTATGTGAGGGCGGCAATGAACGTGAGGGTTCCGTAAATGCCATTTGTAAGTAAGTAATTGTTGTAATTAATCAGGAAATGAGGACAGAAACGTTTTCATAAGTCCAAAGTCGTATATACATATACCTTCTCTCCTTACTTTGTGGCGTAGTGTGGGCGTAATCTAGACTTTACTCTCTCTTTTAAGTAGTGCTTGCAAAATGTTTATGATACAATAATCTGAAGAAGGACACCGTTGGGTCAGTAGATTGGTGCCAGATTCTTACTTCGCAATAAAACGACCTTCAAGGAGAAATTCCTTGGAAAATAAATACTTTATGAACACAGCCTCACGAACAGTTGCTACATATGCTGGACCTTTGATCCTCAGCTTACTTGAATTCTCCACCCATTTAACAATTTATACGGCTGTTGGCGGGTTGCTGTTGTTCCTGATATGGGCGATAACGCGCAGCGGTTTATTACTGGCATGCTCATCATGTAGTGAAGCGTTGACCATGACGCGTTTGTACAATGCAAAACGTAACGGGTCTTGGTCAACGATCCTGCAAGGTTTCAAACGTTATGGAATCGAAAACAATGGCGAATAAAAAAGTTCACTGCTGTAAGACAAGTACTGTCATGCAGGCGGTGGCGGTTGGAGTCCCGATAAGGCATGGGATTTTTTATTAAAAATCCCAGTAACAGTTCTGGCGAACAAATTGATATTTAGGATTTTCTGAGAGCTTTCCCGTTTCCCCATATTAGACAGGTACACTGGCATTCAAAGATACCTGTTTTTATTTTATTTTAGTAGGTTACGAGCGGGCCCGGGCTCAAATCCTGGGAAAAGTTACCTGGTTGAGGTTTTTCCGGGGTTTTCCCTCAATCCACTAAGAGCAAATGCTGGGTAACCTTAGACCACGCATGTCAGAAATCAGACTCTGAATGTGCAGTTATGTGCGCAGATCGACGGTCTGTGCGGACTGCATCATTCAAGGGTTGCTCTTACCAGTTCTTAGCTGGAGGGGTGTACAATAATCTAGTCTGCGCTTCTAGGGTTGGATTAAATAGGCATTTGAACATTATAAACACTCTTAGCAGATAGAAAAAAAACACGGTTATTATCAGTGTCTGTATTTTACAATTGCAATAGAAAAAACTTTAGGCTTACTCAGTTATACTTGACAAAGTAGTGGTTTGTAAAGCATCATTTATTAAAATGATTTTTATATAGTATTTGAAGAAAAAGAATAGTGCAGTAATTTCGAAACAACAAAAAACGAACACAGTATTTCATTTTACGTAGTAGGTACTAATTGTTTTAAATAATAGACACTATTCTTTCATTGTTCGTCAAGCATTATTATTTATTGGGACCATTGGTACACAAATGTTAAAGAAAATATACTCCCAATTAATTACATGCAGTAGGACATTGTGAAGTTCTTACACTGAAATAATTTTCTTGCTGTATGTCAATATAAATTAACATTAATATTAATAAATGATATAAATTAAGCTTAGACTTTAAATTCACATATAGTTTATTTAGAAAACGTTGAGAGCAAGTATCGACAAGTTGGAAGCGTTACTGAAAGAAATTAGAAGTGTAGTTCACAAGCTGTGAAGCGACGATATTCTATTTATGTCAGGTTTAAAGATTTATTAATGTAAGTATATTAGCATAATATAGTGATGTGAGACAGAAAATTTGCCATTATATATTTTTCCAGAAAATTTTTCCGCCTTGCAAATAATTGCTTTCTTCGCTCCTTACAACCTAAAGAGCCTTAATGTATTCCTCACAATATTCTCATCACTTACCAGCTTATGAAATGAAAGTCGTAAGTCGTCTAATCTTTGATGGCTGTTAGTACAGACTCTAAAACAACGCCAATGTCAAGTTCGTTTTGCCGTGAGAGTACTGATTAACTTTACTAATCTGATCTAAACTGTCAAAACACTATTACCTCGACATGGGCTGATCAAAACCTTTCATTTTAAAATAATTATTGTTGGCTGAGGAAAACATTATAACAATTATGTTATATGATTCATAATTTCCCTTCTTCGTTATCTGTGAACTCCTCACTTTATTTATCATAACTCATTCACAGACAGCCAAATCAGTACCCGTACTGAAACTGAGTTACTGAATCAAAAGCTGATATGCTGTTGCAGGTCTGTATAGTCCTGTCGCGTTCCCCTCCAAGGCGATTCACTCCCTCCAAGTAGGGGAATAGAAAGTGCACATCGCACAGAGACTATGCACAATGTGCGCGACTGCACAATGTGCAGGGTTTTGACATGCCTGCTTTAGACGATGAACCTTGGATTCATATTATCCCCTTCATATTATTCAGACGCTAGATAGCCACAGTAGTTGATAAAACGTCGTAAAATAACCCACTAAAATTTTTATAATAGCTTTTGCAATAATGATGAACAAGACTGCATATTTAACACATTATAGCCTACCTACATATTATATTCCAATGAATGACTGAGTTTAGAATATAACTATGCGAACCTTAATCAAAACAGAAAATTATTCTAAGACAAAGATAATAGTTGAACTCAGTAATAAAAATATGATATATATTTTTTGTCATAATCAGTTCTTTTTATGCAGAATCAGATTTCAGACATGTGTTTAAAAAATTCCTCCACAAGATAGAATGGACTGATAGACACTTGATAATTACATTATGCAAAATTGGATTAACACAGTAAATGTTCAAACATTGGTTTATTGTAAGTAGACTTCGAAGTTGAGGCACATAAACTCTGAAGTTACGTGCACACAGGATAAAGCAGTGTTCACAGAGCAGCTGGCAATGTAGTCGTTTCCCATCATACACACAACGTATCAGTTGATGATTTTGCAATGCAGCCCGAGCAAGTGAATAAATAAATAAACTTTCGCCCGAAGGACAAACGTAAATATTACGGTGGTCAGAATACAATGTATGATTTTCACTCAGGTGTATGAACATAACCTTTTCTTAGGTCTATAAAGAGTTATATTTATTAACGTGCTGGTCATTTAGTTTTTCTAACTTGGTATTGATGTTGAGTTGCTGCAGATAGGCTTCCCATACAAATAAACTAATTCTTTTGCTAAAATTATCATCTTGTTGTCCAGAATAAATGACTGAATAAACATGTGCAGAGAGTAGAAGATCAACGTCATTACATTATTTTGAGTTGAGTTTTAAAAGGTGTAGCTCTTTATCGCCTCGCTAAAATTTTGTGCATATATTCATCATTCTTTTCTGAGCAAGACGTTGTGATTTTTTTTCTGCAAACAGATGCATAGAGAATAACTATTAAACATTTTCAGACACCACGCGCTCCGTAACCCGTAGGGCTGTTTTCGAGATGTGGAGCAAAAGCGGGGGAAAAGTAAAATTCTCGAATATATTGTGGCAACCGTACTGGAAGGTTCTCGTTGCCTCGGGAGTCGAGCGGGCGTCCGGCAGAAGATAGGGCGCAGGAAGGCGAGATTTGGTGGGCACTGCGGCGCGGGACGCGGGGGGCTCGGGCTTCGGCGGATGCTGAAACGCGGCGCGGCAAGGGAAGCCACGGGCCCGGCGCAGAGTGGAGGGCACGGACGTAAGAGAAACGTCCAGAAACAGATTGTTCCCGAAGATTCTGTAAGCCACGAGAATCGAAGTTTCGAGAAGAGCGACTTAATAAATAAAAAAGCGCGAGCAGCCTTCAGAGTCAGTCAGTTTGTGAATCAGCAGCGAGCGAGCAAGGAAGCCAGCCTTCGAGACCGGGGTTCGACGTAAGGAGGAGCGCAACTGTGGTAGCGTCCAAGCAAGTGCGGCGTATCCAGAAGTCTTGGGTTCGAAGTGCAGTGACCGTATCTGAAAGTCTTCGATTCGATGTGCAGTGAGCTTTATCTCAAAGTCTTGGGTTCGACGTACCGTGAACTTGAGTGAGTGAACTAGAAGAACTAGTCAGGGCGAACGAACTGTTTCCATTATTTGCCTTATTACATGTTATTTTCCATCATTTGCTACAATTTCTTTCATCTCTTTATTTACGGTTATCACTATTACTGTTCTTCCATTGAATTGTTCTTCATTTCACCGCCATTATCACGTGATTTCAAAAACTAGACTTTTTATTGACTACCGGTCAAAATTATATCGGGAATTGTTGAGCCAATATATATACTAAGGTTGAATAAAAAGTAATGGCAACAGTCCGATATTTCTGACATGGCTTTATTCACAGGGGTAAAACATTTACGTACCTTCTATATAGTCGCCCCCCTTATTTATTACCTTTTGCCAAATGTTTGGAAGGCGTCGTACCTCATCAGCGCGTCCATCTTTGTTGATGTTCCGTATTGACCGCACTAAAGCACGGATAAGTTCATCTCTGGTATTGTACCGGGTCCCTCGCAGTGGTTCTTTCACTTTGGTGAAAAGATCGTAATCGCATGGATCATATCGGGTGAGTACGGTGGATGTTCCAGTAGTCCGCGTTTTCCGTCTGCCTTGGAGGTACAGCGTGGTGCAGTATTACCCAATCAATGTCATATGCCACAATGACTGTCACTTTCACATCCCTGCCTTCCCGGAACGCTATAACCCATCGTGCCACTGTGCGATATGGCAAAGCTGCATCGGTATATGCTTCATGCAGTCCCTGAAAACATTCTTGTGCACTACGACCTCGTGTCACTTCAATTTTGATCTAGGAACGTTGCTCTAGTTTTGTAAACGTGGTCTTAGGGCGCTCGCACTATCCCTATGAAAGTCAACGTTCTATACAC